>NC_064931.1:303548732-304982482 GCF_023897955.1 Schistocerca gregaria
ACAGGTTGGTGTCAGTAGATGCGGTACACTTATTAGGTAGAGAGAAGCTGGTTTGAGGCCCACTCCAATTTGAGTATTCTGACCTGCCACAAATGTTAATCGTGGCGTTTGCTCTGCTAGAGAGAGGAAAAGTAATGTCATCTTTTGGAGGGTTCGCTCTTGATTAGAGTGATCCGCGTAGTTATGAAGAGCACCTCTTTGAACCGTCATGTTATGTGGACGTTCCTTTAAGAATATTCCCTTACTCCGCGCAATGTTTTCATTCTATGCAGTGCCCTTTTTCTGTAAGACTCAGAAAAGAGGTTTCCTTAAAAGCTGTGGCTTTTTGTGTTTTGAATTTGAATAACAACACTTAAGTGTGCAGCAATGAAGCTACCTGCCATGTGTCTTGAAATTTCTTCTACAGCAAGTTAAGTGTACGCATTTCGGTGTACCGAACAGGAGAAGAGAAGATCACTTCGGGCGAGATAAAGGAATTCATACATTTCTGAAATTAAATTACTTAAGGAACAGCATCACAATCTTTAACCAGTTGTTTACATGTGAGACAGATAGATACAAAGTGAAAGTACAATGGTATCCTTTTAATGATAGTAATCCATGATAAGCCTGACGTGGGAGGTAAAAATTCCAATCTACAACTTATTTCAAACCTCGCTTAAAAGGTCGCAGCTGTTACTGATGTTACGTTCAAACAATGAGTTCAGAGTAGTAGTATGCACTGAACAGTACTGAAGACCTAGTGGAAAACAGGACTCGGCATGTAGCTTTTTCATGACTGGCATAATCAGTTGTAAACTTATTATAAAACCTATTTTGGCGCAGAATATCGTTTGAAGAAACAGGATGCCATCCCAACAGATTCGACAAGTGTGCAGTAGGAGATTCTGACATGAAAATTAGCTGCTTGCGGATGGGAGTGCGCTGAGTGCTTCGGACATCTGAGACCTACTCATTTTCGTAATAGCTACGTCAGGACTACGGAAGAGTACATGGTAGTTGTCACAAGGTACCTTTTGACGAAAACAAGATCAATTAGTGGAATATACAATTTTCACAACCAATGGGCTCAGATTAAAATACTATGATCTATTAATGTCGATGTCGATGTGCAAGTACAATTCACTATGTTTAAGACAGCAATGCACTATAGGCAGTTATGCACATGATGTGACATGAATTGGAGGCTCTCAGGAAGAAAAGCCAGGAAGCATCCTGAATGCCTGTACATCACAATCTTTAGTCTTCAAGAATTCGTAAATGAACAGACCAAGCTGTGATTTTCTACAAGATCGACGCTGCTGGAATTGCTGTAAACTAATACAATAAAACTGAATATATGTGACACACTCTGTCACACTGTGATAATTGTTTAACGAGGGATACCAATGTAATCGTTTAAGTTATTGTGCTGTGGTAGTTGTTTAATGTGGTGTATTGGTATATATTGTTAAACTAATACACTGAAGTAATTTTTGAACATTTCATATCATGTATTTACATATGTATTAGAATGTAAACGTGAGGATTGGGAGAAAATCGATAAAATTATAGCAAATTACAATAGGAGGTGTTCATACTTTAGAGTGCTTACTGAAACTATCATGATGTCCTTAATTTGTATGATTTCCACAGTGCCCTAGTCACATACTATAACGTCAAAGTGTCTTACCTCGTAAATAATATACTAATATTTACCGCCATTTTGCAGAATATGTGCTGATATCATTAAATTAAAGTAATTAAGCCACATAATATAATGTAAAAGTATCTCGCATCCTAATTTATAATATTGTATTTTATGGAACTAGGGACCTAGAAACGACGGAGGGGCTTCGTCCACCGCCGTAGCCCTCAGTGGTTCACAACCCCACAATAAGCTACAGCAGTCCATTAACCCCACCGCCGCCCAACACCGAACCCAGGGTTATTGTGCGGTTCGGCCCCGTTTACCTATTCCTGTATCCAAAGAAATTTGTTGGTGGATTATATGTGGATCCAAAACGAAGCAATAGTATCTTAGGAAGAGCAGTATGCAGAACATTCGATTCCTACTTCAGGGACATAATTTACTTACTAGAAGAAACTTGTGCTCAGTAAACTGACCTGAAAGTAGACTACATCAAAATGTATTTTGTAAGTTAAAAATTCCTGTCTTTCACTTCCGTCCCACAAAATTTGCACCTTGTCTTCGTATAGCGATCTGTAAGTTTAAAAAGCCTTGAAACAATAATCTTGCCGGCCGCGGTGGCCTTGCGTTTCTAGGCGCTGCAGTCCGGAACCGCGGGACTGCTACGGTCGCAGGTTCGAATCCTGCCTCTGGCATGGATGTGTGTGATGTCCTTAGGTTAGTTAGGTTTAAGTAGTTCTAAGTTCCAGCGGACTGATGACCTAAGATGTTAAGTCCCATAGTGCTCAGAGCCATTATTTTAACAATAATCTTGTCCTTTTCTTTTAAATCAATTCCGAATATGTTATCATTATTATCGTCAAACTACCCATCCATACACGTAATTACCCAAAAAACGTCCCATACGAGAAGCGTGCAAGTTAATCTGTACACATCAATACACATTTATTGTATGCTGGAAAATATATGGAAAACAAATATAGTCTGTTGCGTTATCAAAAAATTTCTGTAGACAATCCCGGTGTTCACTTGTTCCCCGTGATTAGATATGATTGTTTAAGATCTGTATCCTGTTGTATATACTTCATTTAGAACTGTGAGAGCATTACGACGCAAGTTTGCGAGCTGAGTGCTTTCTCTTCACAAACGAAACAGCTATAAAAGCCATAACTTGGCAGAAATATATGCAGATCACAGCAGGAAGAAGCATAATTATTCGAGAGGCGGTGTGATGTACGAGTGCAGCGCCAATAACTCTGCAACCCAAATCGTGTGTTGCCGTAAATCAGGGGCCGCGTGCAGCTGACTGTAGCAACACCTCCCCCCACTTCCCCTCCAACGCCCATCCCACCAACCACCCCACATCACGCTGCGTTGCCGTCAGCGTTACTGCATCGCTTTTAACTGAAGAGAGAATGACGGATATGAAGCCGTTACTCAGTAATAAAAAACGCTTTGAGCTTCAAAGACATATTGTGAAGAATGATTTTCTGTGCGCCAGTGTATTCGACCATCGACGGATAAGAAGTTAAGTTAAATACATTCAGGTTAGTTTTGTTGACGAACTCCTGTAGAATATGTAACGTTTTTCATTAAAGAATGAAGCTTCCTAATTCCAAGTGGAGTGTGCACTGAGCGGTCTACATGGAAATACATATTCCCCAAACCCACCTCTTAGAATATGGTGGAGAGCAATTATAATATCACTATCATTTACCGCATTTCCTAATCCATTCAAGTATATTGAGGTGACAAAAGTCATGAGATACCTGCTAATATCGTGTCGGACATCCTTAGCCCGACGTAGTGCAGCATGGACTCAAGTCGTTGGAAGTTCCCTGAAGAAGTACTCAGCCATGCTATCTCTGGAGCCGTCCAAAACTGTGAAAGTGTGCTGGTGCAGTATTTTGTGTACGAACTGATCTCTGGACTATGTCCCACAAATGTTCGATGGGTTGCCAAATCATTCGCTCGAACTGTGTAGAATTTTCTTCAAACCAGTCGCCAACAACTGTGATCTGATAACACGGCGCATTGTCATCCATAAAAATTCCATCCTTGTTTGTGAGCATGAGGTCCAGTTAAGAGGATGAAGATTCAGTTCCAATTCTGAGTATCCAGATACTGATGTGTCTTGGTTACCGTAAATTACGTAAAGCAAATTCTTGGATTAATCTCCTGTAGAGGACGCCACTAACGCCTCCTTACGAGAGCTAGTAGTTCACCGGCCATCTTACTCTACCAACAGTCTCGTAGAGCTTCTGACGTTATCCTTCTTGTGAACGGTAACGTCTGTAAAACACTTCCTAGGAGCTTCATAAATTACTACTCTTCATGATGTAGGAACATTATTTTATTCACTTAAAAAAGGTGAAGAAATTACCAGGAAAGTAATCTGAAAAGTACAACGAATGCAAGTTATAACGTTATCCGTAAGTACTTCGCGTTGTATATTATTAATCAAAATTTATTGCATATTAGTGATGCATTATATGTAGAGAAGATCTAAGAGGGGAGTTTTATAAAGGAAAAACCGTTGGTCAACTCGCAGTCGATGCCACCATCTAGTTACTCTCTACTTGATAAGCATAATGAAAGTAAAAATTAGTCCCGAAATTAGTTTCGAAGATTACTTAAGTATTTTTGTTGATTTTTACACATCCGCTTTTTATTTCCACTCCTGGCAATTTGGTAAACATAAAATCGCAAACATTTTCAGATGAGGCAAAATCACAGTCTTCGTATAATAGCATTATGCGTAGTTGTTCATTGTTCTACGCTCTTCATAGCAACGCGCCGAGACGTAGGGATTGTGTCGACTGACATGTCAGACACTTTGTGTGGTTGAACGCGGGTATAGATTTCGTTAACCGGCGCGGACGGTGGACAATGTAGGTAACATCGCGCTCTGAACAGATGGTGCCTGTAGCTGCCTCCATTGATCATGCCTCTGCTGATGATTGAAGTTGGTGTGTTGTTTTCCATGCGGAACATTTCAGGTGTCATACAATCTTCTACTGAATGAGGATCTTTTTCTGAATGAAGCCCAGTGAAAGATGTCACCCAACTTTCCAAGATAACCCTAAAATAAAAAAAAAATTTCTTAAAGCTGTGACGCGAACCTCTGCGTGCCCCGAGAGATTCCTTCGTACTTGGACTGTGGAAAAAATATTTATGTAACAATAGTCAAATGCCATACCACTTCGTTCATTCTCTGACTGTAGAAGATTCCAAATTCTCAAAATTGTAAGGCAAAACTAAAACAAAAGAATTATGATACTTTTTAATTTTGAATTGAAATTTTGAGAATTTAATGACTTGTAAAGTCAGATAATTAACGGTAAATGGTAGTTAAACTACACAGATCTAAAATGGGCATATCACTAATTATTACTGGCATTGTTCATGCAGACCCTACAGAAAAAATGAATGCAAGATAGAGCTTTACGTGTCGGATTACATGTGTCTGTCAGTTTCAAACATTATATTTTAATTCCCTGCCTACCAATAAAATTAAGAAATCTGTCATGATTCAAACTAATTACTTCACAGTCTTCAAATTTTTTCAAACGTTCATTCCATCTATCAAACTTTAACGATAGAAGAATTATTCGGATTACCGTTACTGTTACTGGTAAATGACAGTTTAATGAACGTGAAGGTATGCATATAACCTGAGCGCTGCTGCCCTGGCGGAGAACTTTCTCTCATAGCCAAAACTATTGGGTTGCGCGATTCGAATACAGAACGCCTTATAATTATCAGAGTGTAAGTTGGGAAAACTACACTTGCTTCTTCGCAGTAGACTGAACAGGATAAACCTAAAATTATAGCATTTGTTCTTGCAAGAAAAAGATTTTTAAAATATTGACTGGAATAAATTATTCAGAATTCTGCACTTACACAAGACAGAGACCGACAGTTTACACACAGCTTGTAGAGAAACTAGATTGTAGTTATATGAGTCGAACTACCCGAAAGAGGAGCTGCAGTTGAGAAGCGTGTGAGGCAGGTTCCTAGCCTAGCCTCGATGCTATTCAATACACACATTGAGCAAGCAGAGAACGCAATTCTGAAAAAGGACTACAGTCCAGGAGAAGAAATGAAAATTTTAATGTTTTTCGATGACACTGTGCCCGTGCCACAGGTAGCAAAGAGCTTGAAAGATGAAGTGAACGAAATCGTTAGTGTACTAAAAAGAGGCTTCAAAATAAACATCAACATAATGAAATGTAGGAAGATTTGTAACGTAGTAAAACTAAGTCCGATGATGAGGATGGAATTAGTTTAAGGAAATAAACATTAACGCAAGTGTTAATATTTGGCAGGTAAACAACTGACAATTTTAGAAGTAACCAGGAACTAAGAGTAAGAATAACAATAGCAACAGTCCTAAATATTAAGAGCGCTGTTATGGAAGTATTTTTGTGGAGTTTAGCCTTGAACGGAAGGCAAATATGGACACTAAATGGTTCAGACAACATAACTGTACAAGCTTATAAAATGTGGTATAACAGAAGAATGCTGTATACTTGATGTGTAATTAAATAACTAACGAAGAGATACCAAATTGAATCACAGAGAATAGAAAGTACACTAAAAGAAAAAGTCTCAACACCAAAAAATTATTAATTTACAGCAATAAAATTTCTGGAGTAAATTTGTCTATGTACCATATATAAGTGATTAACATTACAAGATCACAGATTAGCGTAATCACGAGAAAAGCCGTTGCAAATGTGGAATTCTTATACATTAATAACCTGTGAAACCAACAGAATCTTGGATGCAAACATGCATTCATTGTGTCGGATGTCAGTTTGTTGGAAGAAGTTTCATGTCTGTTGCGCTTGGTCGGTCAATACAGGGCACGAATGACGCCTGCCGCTTGGGTTCTGAGGCCATCCTCGTCTCCCGTCGGCGGATAGCTGATTTGGTGAAGGAAACTAGCAACGCGCGTGCAATGCAAGCTAAGCTGTCTATTTGTAGCATCGTACCCAGGGTTAACCGCGGTCCTCTGGTTTGGAGCAGAGTGGAAGGTCTAATCCACAGGTTCAGACGGCTCAGCGACATTATCGGATACGAATTTCTCGACCTCCGCTATCGGGTGCAGAATTGTGAGCTTCCCCTTAATAGGTCAGGCGTGCACTACGCGCAGAAAGCGGGTACCAGGGTAGCGGAGTACGTGTGGCGTGCACGCAGGGATTTTTTAGGTTAGAGGACCAAACCCTTGGGAGCAGACACGATCTGCCGGTTAAATCAACCACAGCGACCTCAGAGAATCTTGGTCCTCGCAGATCAGAGACAGAAAAGATTAATATGATTTTAGTAAACTGTAGGAGCATCCAAGTAAAGGTCCCAGAAATACTATCGCTTATTGAAGGTTATAATACACAGATAGTATTGGGAGCAGAAAGCTGGTTGAAGCCAGACGTCAATGTCAACGAAACTCTAATAAGTTCAGACTGGAATGTATATCCTTAAGGACAGGTTACTCGCCAATGGTGGCAGAGTGTTTATTGCAGTAAAAAAAAAATCAAAAAATCTAGCGAGTTTATCACGGATTCCGAATGTGAAGTAATGTATGTGAAACTGAGTATCAAAGAACGGTCAACAATGGTGATCGGATGCTTTTATTGACCACCTGGGTCAGGATCTGTGGTTGTAGAGCGCTTCACACAGAGCTTGCAGAATATCATTACTAATTTTCCTGATCATGCCATTGTAATAGGGGTGACTTCAACTTGCCAGGTATAGATTGGGAGTGTTATGCCATCAAAACTGGTGCCAGAGACAGGGAATCGTGTGGCATTGTTCTGGATGTCTTGTCCGAAAATTACTTTGAGAAGATAGATAGAGAACTCGTGAGGGTATCGTCTTAGACCTCCTGGCAACAAAAAGACCTGAACGTATCGATTCATTTAACGCAGGGGAAGGTATCAGTGATCATAGGGCTGTGACAGCATCTATGACGACTGGTCCTACAAGGATTGTTAAGAAAGGCAGGAAGATATATTTGCTCCGCAAGGGTGACAGGATACGAATTTCAGAATATCTTTGCACTCAGCGTCAAATATTCGGCGATGAGGACGAAGATGTGGAGATAAAACGGAAAAAAATTCAAACGCTTCGTTCAATATGCCCCAGACAAGTATGTTCCGAGTAAGGTTTTAAGAGATGGGAAAGATCCACCATGGTTTAATAGCCATGTTAGAAACGCGCTACGTAAACAAAGAGCACTTCATTTCAGATTCAAGAGAAGTAAAAACCTAGCTGACAAACAAAAGCTGAACGAAGCGAAAATGAGCGTAAGGAGACCAATGAGAGAAGCATTCAATGATTTCGAAAGTAAGACGTTGTCGACCGACCTGTGTAAAAATCCTAAGAGATTTAGTCTTATATAAAATCAGTAACTGGGTCAAAATCATCTATTCATTCTCTCAGCGACCACAGCGGCACCGAAAAGGAAGATAACAGAGAGAAGGCCGAAATACTGAATTCGGTCTTCCGAAGTTGTTTCACCGCGGATGATCGTAACACTGTCCCTCCTTTCAATCGTTGTGCGAACGTCGAAATGGCAGATATTGAAATAACCGATCACGGAATTCAAAAGCAGCTACAATCGCATAGGAATAGAAAGGCTTCACGACCAGATGAGATACCTGTAAGATTCTATAAAGGTTAAGCGAAAGAACTTGGTCCCTTTATGGCAGTAATTTATCGTAGATGGCTTGAGCAAAGAAAGATACCAAAGGACTGAAAAAAAGCGCAGGTCATTCCCGTTTCTACGAAAGGCCGTAAGACAGATCTATGCAAGTATAGACCTACATCGTTGACGTTAATCTGTTGTAGAATTATGAAAAATCCTTTATGCCCAAGAATAATGAAGTTCTTGGAAAATGAACAGCTCCTCCATAAAAACCAACATGCTTTCCCCAAACATAGTTCCTCAGAAACTTAGCTCACTCTGGTCCTCCATGAGACCCACAGCGCAGTGAACAACGGCACTCAGGTTGATGTCGTGCTCCATGACTTCAGTAAGGCATTCGAAACCGTCCAGCATTGCCGTTTAATGAAAAAGGACTAGCTTACGGAGTATCGGAGCACACCTGCTATTGGATTGAAGACTTTCTTGCAGATAGAACTCAACACGTCGCTCTTAACGAAACTATATCGACAGATGTAAAGGTACTATCCGGAGTACCACAGGGAAGTGTGATAGGACCATTGCTGTTGACAATATATATAAATGATGTAGTAGCAATCGTCGGGTGCTCTGTAAGGCTATTCGCAGATGATGCAGTTGTTTATACTAATGTAGCAACGCCAGAAGATAGTAAGAATTTGCAGAACGACCCGCAGAGAACTGATGAATGATGCAGAATCTGGCAGTTGACCCTGAACGTAAATAAATGTAAGATGTTGCGTATACATAGGAAAAGAAATCCTCTACTGCACAGCTACACTATTGACGATAAACAGCTGGAGATAGCGTTGGCCGTAAAATATCTAGGCGTAGCTATCTAGAGCGACCTTAAGTGGGATGACCACACAAAGTAGACAGCGGGAAAAGCAGACACACGACTCAGATTCAACGGAAGAATCTTAAGGAAATGTAACTCACCCACGAAGGAAGTGGCTTATAAGGCGCTTGTTCACCCGATTCTGGATTATTGTTCATGTATCTGGGATCCCTATCAGGTAGGACTGACAGAGGACATAGAAGAGGGTTCGTCACGGGATCGTTTAGCTGGCGAGAGACAGTTACAGAAATGCTAAACAAAGTCCTTTCTCAGATGTTAAAAAGAGATACGTTGTGCATCATGGAGAGATTAACTACTGAAATTTCGGGACAGCACTTATCAGGAGAAGTCAGACAACATATTACTTACCCCTACGTAGATCTCGAGTATTGACCACGAGGAGAAAATTCGAGAAATTAGAGCCAATACAGAGGCTTACCGACAATCATTCTTCCCACGCACTATTCGCGAATGGAACAGGGTTGGGAGGATCAGATAGTGGTACCGAAAGTACCTCCGCCACACACTATTAGGTGGCCTGCGGAGTACGATGTAGATGTACATAATGCTGGTTGTGGATGATGGTGGAGTTGTAGACCGATGTTGTTCCATATGTCGCACAACTCCTTCTTGGTTTTGTGATTGATACTCTCAGTCTGGAGCTGTTCATAACGTGTCACGTCGCTTGGTTAATTAATAATCAAACAGTTCATAAACGTCCTTGGGTCATAATTTTTTATTAAAATCTTGTTAACTGAGATTTCTGAAGTACTATTTGTAACAGAATTTGTACATCACTCCAGCTATACAACTAGTCGGTAGGGTTACTACTCCAAATATGTGGTCACTTCGTTCAGTGCGGTACTTAATTTGAAAGACAATGAGAAAGACATGTTATTACAACTTCCGCCGTACTTTTATCAGTTTCATTAAACTTCCAGCAACTTGAGCTACATTATGAACAACCTTGCAGCATATTTTCCGTATACCTAAAAATAGTGGTACTCTTTTAAAAGCAGACTGACATCGTTACAGAATGTGTAACGAAATAGATACGGAAACAGCTGAATAGCAGACATAAGCGCCGATGCTTCACTAGCTTGGTGAGAGCATGAAATCCAGTGAACGAGTATGGGAAAGGAGCACAGGACAGTACTATAGGATTTCCTGGTCATTGCCTGATGCATGCGGGCAAAGTACAGTCTGTTCATGAGTTGATGAATGGATTTCACTTTCAAATATACTGCAACAGGACGAATCGCATAATATGGCGAAAGGTATTGATTCCGAGCTTCATTATGAATATTATTTGAACAAAAATGATTATATTTTCGGGTAAAGTGTTCCTACGGTTGTGCTATTGCTGTGGTATAGAGTTTTTCTAGTAAAGAAAATTTTCATTTCACCGATTCAAAATTCATCTAAAATATCACAAAAGTCTCAGAAACATGAATGGAACTGATTACGCTCATTGTAACAAGTAAGATGACATCTTGCCCCTTGTCAAAGAATTCTGTTTCCTTACATTAATGCAGAATGTAATGGAACAGAAAAACAAAAAATTTGAGGATAATCATATAGAATGAATATGAAAATAAAACATGAATTTCCCGTTACAGACACAGCCGACCTCAAGTCGTATTTCATTGGTTGAAACAGCTTTGTTTTGGGAAATACTGCTTTAAATTTTTGAAAACATTCCGTAGTACAAGAATTAATGCAGTCTTGCAAAGCACGAAAGTAATATCAGGTGTGCCCAAAAGAAGCGTAATAGGACACCTAATATTCGAACGCAAAGAAACTATTTATCAGACAGGGTCACCAGGTGTATCGGACTGTTTACTGATGATGCTGTTCTGCATAGCAAAGTATCGTCGTTGAATAATCGCAATGATATACAGATCAATTTGAACAGTGTTTCCTTGTGGGCATAATATTAGCGGCTGCCTTTAAGTGTTGATGTCGGGAAGATAATTCCTTATCAAAGAAAAACAACCCAATATAATCCGATTACAAGATTGTTGGTGAATCTCTGGATATCGTCAGATCGTTTAAATATCTGTGAACAGTACGACGAAGGGATATGAAATCGAGCGTGTATGCAGAATCAATAATTAGGAAGTAAATGGAAGGCATATTTGCTGATTGAAGCCGGCTGTGGTGGCCGAGCGGTTCTAGGCACTTTAGTCCGGAGCCACGCGACTGCTACGGTCGCAGGTTATGTCCTTAGGTTTAAGTAGTTCTAACTTCTAAACGTCACTAATTTTAGTAGTAAGTACTCTCTCTCACACAGCGTCAAGTAATTTACGGAATATATACAGTAGTGTAAATGTACCTAATGTCCTTCCTAAGAGTCGCTAGGCGCATTTTCTCTGATGTTTCGGCTGATATTTGCAGTTCCGTTTGTAGATGTGTAACTGGAGTCAGCCCGTACAAATACTGCTACATACGTCTTTCAGCCATGAGCATTGTCGACGGAAAGCGTTGTTTGATTACCGTTAGAAAGAAAATGATTTTTAAGCCGGAACTTTACAAGCCCATTCTATGGAGCGGTCCCAAATTAGCCTAGGGTGTATTTGTTTTGATAGGTACAATAAAAGAGAAAGAATAATCAACGTTACAACAGCGACTGAGCAGCACCGCTGCACGGCAGTGGAAGTCAGCGTAGCCCAAGACGGCTCTGTTGCTGTTGAAGTACTGGTTAATACATCTAAGATCGCTCTATAAATAAGCACTTTAGAAATAATTTCGTTTGGAAAGGGGAAGAAATCGATGCATTACGACCACAGGTGTCGTTTGAAAGACCTGATGAGCTGGATTTGTTTCCGAAAATTGCCAAAATGAAATTGGAAATATCTGCCTAAACACAAGAGAAAATGCGCTTGATGACTCTTAGGAGAGACGCTCTGTATATGTAGAGTACCGAAAGTAGTACTGCTACCGATTACACGGAACACACAGCTGAGGGAGGGCCAGTTGGATTACTGCCATGAACAATGGAACTTATTGTCAATTGAAAATTATCTACAGCGGAGCCATATGACAATGTCTGAATGCGAATATATCTCACTAACGGGTGCGCTGTTCCTCCGTGTGTAGCGCTATGGACCACGTAGCAGTAGAAGCAGTAGAAATGTAAGACCAGGATGGCTTGCCGTGAAGGAAACAAAACGGGGCGCAGAATATCGTCAGGGTGCCGCGGATGAAGACCCAAGGACTCCTGCTATGAAATAAAATCGGACCGCAGACCATCACTCCTGGATGTCGGGACGTATGGTTGGCATCAGTTAGGTTGGTATCCCACCGATGTCTTAGGTGTTGACAGACAAAAAATGGTTCAAATGGCTCTGAGCACTATTGGACTCCCCTAGAACTTAGAACTAGTTAAACCTAACTAACCTAAGGACATCACACACATCAATGCCCGAGGCAGGATTCGAACCTGCGACCATAGCGGTCTCACGGTTCCAGACTGCAGCGCCTAGAACCGCACGTTCACAGACACATCTTTGCTTTTCATTGAGGCTCATTTAGAAGCGGGACTTATCACTGAAGGCAGTTCTACTCCAGTCAACAAGATTCAAAACCGAATGTACACTCCTGGAAATGGAAAAAAGAACACATTGACACCGGTGTGTCAGACCCACCATACTTGCTCCGGACACTGCGAGAGGGCTGTACAAGCAATGATCACACGCACGGCACAGCGGACACACCAGGAACCGCGGTGTTGGCCGTCGAATGGCGCTAGCTGCGCAGCATTTGTGCACCGCCGCCGTCAGTGTCAGCCAGTTTGGCGTGGCATACGGAGCTCCATCGCAGTCTTTAACACTGGTAGCATGCCGCGACAGCGTGGACGTGAACCGTATGTGCAATAGACGGACTTTGAGCGAGGGCGCATAGTGGGCATGCGGGAGGCCGGGTGGACGTACCGCCGAATTGCTCAACACGTGGGGCGTGAGGTCTCCACAGTACATCGATGTTGTCGCCAGTGGTCGGCGGAAGGTGCACGTGCCTGGGACCGGACCGCAGCGACGCACGGATGCACGCCAAGACCGTAGGATCCTACGCAGTGCCGTAAGGGACCACACCGCCACTTCCCAGCAAATTAGGGACACTGTTGCTCCTGGGAAATCGGCGAGGACCATTCGCAACCGTCTCCATGAAGCTGGGCTACGGTCCCGCACACCGTTAGGCCGTCTTCCGCTCACGCCCCAACATCGTGCAGCCCGCCTCCAGTGGTGTCGCGACAGGCGTGAATGGAGGGACGAATGGAGACGTGTCGTCTTCAGCGATGAGAGTCGCTTCTGCCTTGGTGCCAATGATGGTCGTATGCGTGTTTGGCGCCGTGCAGGTGAGCGCCACAATCAGGACTGTTTACGACCGAGGCACACAGGGCCAACACCCGGCATCATGGTGTGGGGAGCGATCTCCTACACTGGCCGTACACCTCTGGTGATCGTCGAGGGGACACTGAATAGTGCACGGTACATCCAAACCGTCATCGAACCCATCGTTCTACCATTCCTAGACCGGCAAGTGAACTTGCTGTTCCAACAGGACAATGCACGTCCGCATGTATCCCGTGCCACCCAACGTGCTCTAGAAGGTGTAAGTCAACTACCCTGGCCAGCAAGATCTCCGGATCTGTCCCCCATTGAGCATGTTTGGCACTGGATGAAGCGTCGTCTCACGCGGTCTGCACGTCCAGCACGAACGCTGGTCCAACTGAGGCGCCAGGTGGAAATGGCATGGCAAGCCGTTCCACAGGACTACATCCAGCATCTCTACGATCGTCTCCATGGGAGAATAGCAGCCTGCATTGCTGCGAAAGGTGTATATACACTGCACTAGTGCCGACATTGTGCATGCTCTGTTGCCTGTGTCTATGTGCCTGTGGTTCTGTCAGTGTGATCATGTGATGTATCTGACCCCAGGAATGTGTCAATAAAGTTTCCCCCTCCTGGGACAATGAATTCACGGTGTTCTTATTTCAATTTCCAGGAGTGTACATTGCACCAGGCTTTTGGTTTACAGAGGTCAGTGGTAGTCGGCGCAAGGTCCGCTGTGAGCTCAGCCACCTTTCAGTGAGCCACCTATGAATGGTCCCTGTATTCACAGAAGCACCAATTACTCTTCGGATAGGTGATAATGATGGATCCGGGTCTCCGAGTGCTTCTCTGATGACTCTTGGGCCATCATATCCTGTCCTCTCTCTGAATCGGCCGCTTCCTTCTTTTCACTATATTGAGACATGGTTCATCCGTTCCTCCCAGTATCTCCTAACAGTGACATCGCTGCTATTCAGATGTCGAACGATTACTCCTAATAGCCTCTTTGCGCCCAAGTTCACGTCCTCCCTAAAATGCTGACATTTGCGTATGTGGTTCACTCACCTGTCTGCGAAGCATAGTTAGTGTCCAACTCAGTACATGGAATTCAGTTGGCAAAAGTTTTATGGTCTGGGGTTGACATGTCTCCTGTTTACTTTCCTTGCCATCTACGCAGTGAAATTGCACTTTAGCGTCACACGTTCGTCCACTAGCCATCAAAGTTTACAGTTTTGCATATTCCGTCGATACCTGTATGAATATCAACTTGTGATCAGTTTGCATATTTCCATCAGGCTGCTTTTTTTCTTACAGTGTATAAACCTTCCTAGTGCTGATGTAAAATACATTCTGAGAATGATGAGTAAAGTAATTTTTACTGAATCTTATATAGAGTACAATGCTGCATTCTCTTTACACGAATAGAGTTCCATATCTCTTAATTAATATTTATGAGAGACAGTTGTAATATCAGAAACCAACAGCTCTGGAGTATTGATTGTGTCTCACTCATATCAGTGGATTGCAGTTCCATTCCCACAATTATTCTGAAGAAACCCTGCAGTGAATAGAAGATTCTTAAAAAAAATTCTTCCGTTTAGGTATGACAACAATGCGCTTGAAAAACAACATTGTACAACTACTGGGTAAGGCTACTGAGAAATTATGTTTTACAATAAGGAAAGCATCTTTGAACAGTTCCTGTATCTACCAGCGACTAACAATGGAAGTTTTATTTTGACTGTCGAAAAGATTTCAAAATTCACGTATCTCTTCAAGAACAACGGGAGAAGACAACTGAACAGCATCAGTAACAACATATAAGCTAATATAGTAATAATTTAAATCTCAGCATTGTAACAATCGTGTAACGATCCCAAATCACGAAAGCGGGATCCATACGCATCTAATACGGTAGCAAAGGAATGGTGCAGTCCGACACGTCGAAACATGCTCCGAAATTTTTTGAAATTGCTATATTCCTAACCTGCCAGACGGCTGTATATCCCTACCAGAACTGTAGCGGAATGCATGTGCACAACATGGCTGGTGCATATCCTTGGTTGACGGCACATCAGTAAACAAACAACACAACTCGACAAGACAGTGTCTTGTAAAGAGAACTCCAGTTTTCGTTGATAGTTTCTGTGAAGCAATGTTTCACAGTTATTGCCCACTTAAGTTTGCAACTCATTTAATATCCATAATCATTAACATCTGTTTTTTGCGGTAGCGTAGGTATAAACAATGGAGATACCGAAATAATATTCATTGTGTTTAACGCTTAACGTTAAGCATTGTGTAAACTTGATTTTGCTTTGTAAAATCTACCCTGAACGGTATAAGTGAAAGAAAGACTTAAAGAAGTAATAAATACGCGCCGAATGAGACTCACATAATTGTGAAAGGAAAACTATCCGACCGATGTACTGCGCAGGGTGATCGAGAAGTCCGGTTACTCGCTATTAACACCCAACATAGCACAATGAATCTGAATGAATAAAATTAACAACAATTCTTTAAAGGAGTTTTCTTGAGATATGCACCATGTAGAGCTCCTTGCGTGGGCAAGCTATACTGGTAGCAATGGAGATCTACGAGGCTGGGCTCTACGAAGCAAGCAAGTTTATTTCAAGTAAGACTGTAGAGGAGATGCCACTATTTCATAGCTGTCGTGAAAATGCTGCTCGCTGTTATTCTCAGATCTGCTGTGTCTAACACCTGTCAGTCAGGTTTTGTGAAGGAGCTGCGAGCAAACCACACTTTGAAACTTCCTGGCAGATTAAAACTGTGTGCCGGAACGAGACTCGAACTCGGGACCTTTGCCTTTCGTGGGCAAGTGCTCTACCATCTGAGCCACCCAAGTACGACTGACTCCCCGTCCTCAAAGCTATGAGGACGGAGCGTGAGTCATGCTTGGGTAGCTCAGATGGTAGAGCACTTGCCCGCGAAAGGCAAAGGTCCCGAGTTCGAGTCTCGTTCCGGCACAACGTTTTAATCTGCCAGGAAGTTTCATATTAGCGCACACTCCACTGCAGAGTGAAAATATCATTCTGGAAACCACACTTTGTCACTGAGAGGCAAAAAAAGACAGAGTGTCTTGGGCAATCGATTAATGCAATGACACAGTCATATACAACAATGAAGATGATGTGTATGAGTGTTTTAGTGTAACTGCAGCTTTATGTCTGTATTCAGGAAACTCAAGGCATATTAGGACCAAAGATAAAATTCTAATAATCGACTTATATCTGGAAAAATATGAAAGACTAATTTTTAACATTTTATTCGTAGCGGTTTCTAACAACTTGTAGAAATTAATGCATTACTTTTGTTAGACTCCTGGCCTGGGCATAACGATACCTCTGTCTTTCAGGAGGACGACGAAAATACAGTTGGTGTAATTCAGATTCCACTCATCACAACGAATTTGACTCTTGATAAGGAATTTTTTTCGACTGTGGAAAATATTTTCAAGTGACTTGTCGGACAATGTAATTTTTAAGAGCTCCTTGTCATTAGAGTTTTATCAGAAGAACAGTATTCTTAAATTTCTGTTGTTTGTGCTTTACCAGTTCGCATTGGCATATTCTGCTAATTACTTTAAGTATACTCGGTACGCAGCACAGTAAGCAGAGCAACGGCCACTCCACTGCAGTTCTGCATAAGTAAAACCAATAACTGTGACAGGCCATTCGTCAGGTGTGCCTGGTGTGACGAAAATATTTCTTTTCGGCATTCAAATGATACTTCACTTTATAGTGACGACTATGGACAATAAACAAGAAACTTTTTCTTTGTTACTTAAATATACATTATTCAACAGTTATCATAATAACTGTGCTACAGGAACTGTTATCAAATATTTACGTCGTAAGAAATATTTCATTTCAATAAATTAAAGTCTTAATTGATGGAAGTCGTCTGTAGTATATCACACACCGCCTTTATTTTTTCTTCTCTGCTATTCACGTTTGTAAGAATTATATGGGCAGCAGTTTAGCTACCTATGCCAAATGCTTCTCATTCGAAACGATAATGATAAGTAACGTTTTCTGTATGGTTTAGGAGCTTCAAGTTCCCTTGTGTCATTTTGCATACAAGCACTGTTCATGCAAGAAAAACGAGTAAATTAAACAATTTTTTAAAAAATATTTGCAGTGACACTTAGTAGCTAAGATTTTGACAGTGCATGTCTTTCCATCTGTTATTCCTGCATAAAAAATATCTGAGTGGATTTCGACATGTCGATCTGGACCATTCCCTTGTACGAAAAGTGGCTGAAACTATAAAAAATGTATGATACGATTAAAATTTAAATTTGAATAATAGAAAGACGTCTATATTGCATTCTGATGAGGACAACATATTTTTTAATTGCTGATGACAAACTAACAGCATAAACTGCCTGACAAAAATGTGAAGGGCCCATTAGGGAAGGAGGAAACAAATTGAAACATCACGGGTTGAGAGAGTTTGTGACGTTATTTTAATGATTACAAAATTGACTACAATTTGCCGGTATAAATGCATTTATCAGTATGAAGTTGTATTCTCTCCTCACCTGATCTAGATGTATGCCTTATTCGGTTGGGAAGGGTGTCATAAAGACGTTCCAACGTCTCCGTAGGCAATCTGGCATAGAATTGCTGTGACTAGTACTTGATATCAGTGAGTGGCACAGAGCTGGTGTCCTAAATGCTCTCACTCATGTTTCATCAGGGACTGATCTTGGAATCTTAATGATCACAAGAGAGACTCAGGGCCATGCATACAGTTCATAAAGACATGTGTCATGTATGTACGAGCATTGTGTTGTTGAAGAATATCACTTGATCATGTCGCATAAGAGGCAACACACGATGCTCGTGTCGAATCCTTTTGGTGTCAGAATTCCCTCACTCATTACACACCATGACCCATTTTCATACCCGATTGCTCTCCACAACATGACGCCAGGAGTAACATCATTGTGCCTCTCCAAAAGGGACCTCTCCTTAGCTCGCCGCCGAACTTCCAAATGACGGTCTTCCAGGGTAGGACAGAACTGCGATTCATCACTGGACACAGTGCGACACGCCGTTAGCAGGCAATACTTCACGGTCTAGGCACCACTACTAATACAGCTGTTTGTGTTTTGATGTTAGTGGGAGCTTAGCTCTTTGAGCTCCAGTGGCGTCTGCCCCAAATAACATTTTATTCATATTGTTCTGAAGTACCAGTGCCTCTAGGATGAAACCAACGACGCTACTTCAAGATATAGGCCTGTAGTGGTACACTGAGATACGTCTAGGAACGTAATTCGTTGCAGGAGTGTAGAAGACTGCGACATGTGGTACTTTTTGTGATAATATAGAGGAGATAATTGATGATGAAAGGAAGTATATCAGCCTTTCTTTTAAGGTAAAGATGAGAGTGCACTACTGTTTTTATGAGTGGTTTCGAAATGAAACTAGTGGCGCAGTATATGCTTTTGACATAAATTTACTAAGTTTTATGCCAACTTTTACTTGTTATTTAAGATGATAATTTGTTTTAGATATTATGTCTTGATGGAAGTTTCTAGATGTGGGACTGTATCTAGGAATAAAGTGAAACTGCCGTCGGTGACAAAGAAAACGGCGCACCGCGAAGGAATTACCCAGTGGGATACAAATCTCATGTACAATCAGGTTGGTGTCTCACCGCTGTTCATGGCGTCTCTAAATTCCTCTTCGCTAGTCATCGGCGCTCTGTTCGAAGCGGTACTCATCAATGAAGACGATTTTACTGTAGTCAATGAGATTCCAGGCAGAAAATGTGTCAGGAGACGTCCTGGATAGCGGTGGGATACCAGCGTGACTGTCGCTCGTCGATTCCCGGCGGGGTCAGGGATTTTCTCTGCCTCGTGAAGACTGGGTATTGTGTGATGTCCTTAGGTTAGTTAGGTTCAAGTAGTTCTAAGTTCTAGGGGACTGATGACCATAGATGTTAAGTCCAATATTGCTCAGAGCCATTTTTTTGTCGCTCACCATGCGATCCGATAACCAGTGGTGATGGTCTACATCTACATCTACATGACTACTCTGCAATTCACATTTAAGTGCTTGGCTGAGGGTTCATCGAACCACAATCATACTATCTCTCTACTATTCCACTCCCGATCAGCGAGCGGGAAAAACGAACACCTAAACCTTTCTTTTCGAGCTCTGATTTCTCTTATTTTATTTTGATGATCATTCCTACCTATGTAGGTTGGGCTCAACAAAATATTTTCGCATTCGGAAGAGAAAGTTGGTGACTGAAATTTCGTAAAAAGGTCTCGCCGCGACGAAACACGTCTATGCTGTAATGACTTCCATCCCAACTCGTGTATCATATCTGCCACACTCTCTCCCCTATAACGTGATAATACAAAACGAGCTGCCCTTTTTTGCACCCTTTCGATGTCCTCCGTCAATCCCACCTGGTAAGGATCCCACACCGCGCAGCAATATTCTAACGCAGGACGAACGAGTGTATTGTAAGCTGTCTCTTTAGTGGACTTGTTGCATCTTCTAAGTGTCCTGCCAATGAAACGCAACCTTTGGCTCACCTTCCCGACAATATTATCTATGTGGTCCTTCCAACTGAAGTTGTTCGTAATTTTAACACCCAGGTTCTTAGTTGAATTGACAGCCTTGAGAATTGTACTATCTATCGAGTAATCGAATTCCAACGGATTTCTTTTGGAACTCATGTGGATCATCTCACACTTTTCGTTATTTAGCGTCAACTGCCACCTGACACACCATACAGCAATCTTTTCTAAATCACTTTGCAACTGATACTGGTCTCCGGATGACCTTACTAGACGGTAAATTACAGCATCATCTGCGAACAGTCTAAGAGAACTGCTCAGATTGTCACCCAGGTCATTTATATAGATCAGGAACAGTAGAGGTCCCAGGACGCTTCCCTGGGGAACACCTGATATCACTTCAGTTTTACTCGATGATTTGCCGTCTATTACTACGAACTGCGACCTTCCTGACAGGAAATCACGAATCCAGTCGCACAACTGAGACGATACCCCATAGCTCCGCAGCTTGATTAGAAGTCGCTTGTGAGGAACGGTGTCAAAAGCTTTCCGGAAATCTAGAAATACGGAATCAACTTGAGATCCCCTGTCGATAGCGGCCATTACTTCGTGCGAATAAAGAGCTAGCTGCGTTGCACAAGAGTGATGTTTTCTGAAGCGATGCTGATTACGTGTCAATAGATCGTTCCCTTCGAGGTGACTCATAATGTTTGAATACAGTATATGCTCCAAAACCCTACTGCAAACCGACGTCAATGATATAGGTCTGTAGTTAAATGGATTACTCCTACTACCCTTCTTGAACTCTGGTGCGACCTGCGCAATTTTCCAATCTGTAGGTACAGATCTTCGGTGAGCGAGCGGTTGTATATGAGTGCTAAGTAGGGTGTCATTTCGTTTCTTATCAGGACCCCTCTAGTTGTCGACCGCGTCACCCTTGCGGCGCAGCGGTACGTCGTCGATATTCTACTCCCCGTTTTGTTATCCTTCATGGCCAGCCATCCTATGCCTACATTCAGCACACAGTGACTGTTTCTACTGCTAGTATTCGTGCTCGCCCAACCAGTCTTAGGCCAATAAGGCCGCCGGATCTCTCCACATTTGAGTAAGTTCGGTGAGTTTTGGGCAGTGCCGTCCAACCATTTCGGGATCTTGACGATTTAACGCGCCAATTGTACATACTTTGGCACGATATCCTTCAGCAGGACATTCAACAACTCTGCCAATCAACTCCAAGCTTAATAACTGCTTGCATAAGGGCCAGAGGTGGAGGAACGCGTTATTGACGTGTTCATTTTCTAAAGCTGCTTCTATTGAATAAATCATCAATTTTTTTCTCGAAGTGCTGTCATTTGCCTGTCCGCACATATAGTTAGCATTTACCGATTTCGGTCCCATTCGGATAACACTTTCTTCGTGCGTCAGTTTTAATTTTTTTTATTGTCGTACGAAATGGGTGATAGCTGAAAACAGTGTGCCCCAGTGGTTAAAATGTAAATCCCCCTCCTTGAAAAAACTGATTCGTTGTTTCTTGATCAAAACTAGACACGATTGTCTTAATGGGATTTCCGTGATTGTTCATTAAATAAAATTACGGCATTTCAGTCTTTGATCGCTATTTTTTTATTTTCAGTGACCGGTTTCGGGCTAGCTGCCATCTTCAGATCATACATTGCACTTATAGAGTAACTTGTCAGTACAGAACAATCGGTCCGCTGTCATAATAGTTATGACAACGAACCGATTGTTTTGTACTGACAAGTTACTCTGTAACTGCAATATATGTGCAAGGGGGAGCAACTGTCTGATGTCGTGATTGAAGAAGAAAGGTGATTAGATGTGGAAGACACAGGGGATCCCGGAATATCAAGAGTTCAACAGAGCTTTGGTAGTCTTTCAATCAAATAAGACAGAAGGGATACGTATAATCCTTTCAGAATTCTGAAACCAATCAGGGAAGTAGCAACCAAGCGACTATCCATGTTGATGTGCAGAATCTGTGAGTTTGGAGACATACTATCGGACGTTCGGGAAAGAAGTATCATCCACACCACCCTGAAGATAGCAAGGCCAGATAAGTGCAAGAGATATTGCACAATCAGCTTAAAAGTTAATGCAGATAAGGTGCTGACCATGATTATATACAATGGAGTGGAAAAGGAACTTGAGTATCTTTTACTTTTTTTTCATCAGTTTGGCTAAAGCAAAAGGCAAATACACCAAAGAGCTTTTTCTGACATTGGGCTTGATAACGGAAGGAAGGCTATAAAAAGCCAAGACACTCTGACAGGCTCTGTCAACCAAGAAAAAGCGTTCTGCAGTCTAAAACTTAGCAAGAAGTTCAAATTTCTCAATAAAATAGGGAAAGGGGGACAAGAACTTGGAGGGAGAAACAGAAAATTTAAGACCAAGAACGAAGTGGTTGTTATTAGAAACAATGTACAATTGAGACGTAGTCTGCCGTTCCCAGTGGTCAGTCTACAAAACGAAAAGGCACAGCGGTTTTTTATTACTTATTACTTAAAAATGAACATGAACAGCCACTACCGTAAGAAACTTTTTTTTTTTTTTTGAGGTTACCGGGTTCGGTCTGTTTTAGACCATCTTTAGACCTCACACTAAAATATGTAGATGCAATAGAATTAGAGGGATGTAATAATACATAAAATACATGTTACACAACAAATAATATACTAAAAAATATACTCATAATAATAGACGGTTGCTGCGAACGGAGCAGGAACTACGACTCCACGAACGCTAACTGCTAAGGAGAGTAAGGCAACTGTAAGGGCACGGCGGCACCACCTCAGTACTGCACGGCAACTGACCTCGCAACATCCAATAGATGTGCTACATCGAGGCAATCGGCGGGCAGAAGACTTCGGCAGAGCTGCCCTTACTGCCGGAGACCTGCAATATGTGTACCTCTGACGCCTCTTCACAGAAGGGAACGTGGAGGGTCTCAACCAGAGGCTTCGTCGACTCTGTGACGGTCTTGGCTGCAGATTTCTAGACTTGCGCTATTGGGTGGGGAATTGTAGGACGCCCCTAGATAGGTCAGGGGTGCACTACACAAAGGAAGCGGCTACTCGGGTAGAAGAGTACTTGTGGCGTGCACATGCGTGTTTAGGCTAGGCAGTAGTGCGAGGTGTCCTGATGAACACTCACCAGTCGACGTGCAGGCAGGGAAATCAGGACCCGCGCAGTGTAAAGACACTTCAGCTATCAAGATATTAGCAATATATTTTCAGTGTGTTCGGAATAAAGTTCCTGAATTTACTGCCCTCCAGGAAGAGTGTGGCGCGCACATTATTCTCAGGACTGAGACCTGGCTGAACCCTGAGATAGGAAGTTCTGAAATATTTAGTGAGGGTAGGAACGTGTATCGGAAAGACAGATTAGACAACGTAGAAGGTGGTGTCTTCATTGCAGTTGACAAAAATATTGTGTCTACTGAAGTTGAAGTAGAGTGTGACTGTGAAGTTATCTGGACACGTTTAACAGGGATAGGAGAAATAAAGTTAATTGTGGGGTGTTATTACAAGCCATCAGGTTCTAGAATCCTTCAAAGGGAGTCTAAATTCTTTATCGCAGAGGTACCCAGATCATGCTATATTAGTCGGAGGCGACTTCAACCACTTGGATGTCTATGGATTCATTACAGGTGGTACAGACAAGACGTCGTGTGAATTACTTTTGAACACATTATCCGAAAACTGTCTTGAACAGCTAATTCGACAGCCAACAAGTAATGGAAATATTTTATATCTGGTAGCCACGAACAGACCAAACCTCATCGACGGTGTCAGTGTGAGAGAGGGATTAGTGATCATGATGTCATTACGATTATGGTTACGAAAGTTAAAAAGTCGGTCAAGAAGGCTGGGAGATTATTCTTACTAGAAAGAGCAGATAAGCAATTGTTAGCATCCCACTTAGTAAATGAATCTACTTCATTCACTTCCGGTACGATCGACGTGAAAGAATTATGGGCAAATTTTAAACACATTGTAAATCGCGCATTGGACAAGTATGTGCCGAAAAGGTGGGTTACGGACGGAAAAGACCCACCGTGGTTGAACAGCGCAATTCGGAGAATGCTCAGGAAGTAATGGCAGATGCACTCGCGGCACAGGAAAGATCGGGAGAATGACAGGAAAAAGTAAGTAGAGATTCGTGTTGCTGTAAAAAGAGCGATGTGCGAAGCATTCAACCACTACCACCGTCATACCTTAGCAAAAGATCTTGCTGAAAACCCAAGGAAATTCTGGTCTTAGGTAAAATCGGTAAGCGGGTCGAAGGCTTCCATCCAGTCACTCACTGATCAGTCTGGCCTGGCAACGGAAGACAACAAAACAAAAGCTGAAATTTTAAATTTAGCATCTGAGAAATCTTTCACGCCGGAGGATCGTACAAACATACCGCCGCTTGAGTCTACTACGTCCCGTATGGAGGACATAGTGATTGACATCCCTGGGGTTGTCAAGCATCTGAATGGGTTGAAAATAAATAAATCGCCAGGTCCTGATGGGATTCCAATTCGGTTTTACACAGAGTACTCTATTGCATTGGCTCCTTAGTTAGCTTGCATTTATCGTTAATCTCTTGCTCAATGTAAAGCCCGAGCGACTGGAAAAAAGCGCAGGTGACGCCTGTATATAAGAACGGTAGAGGGACGTATCCTCAAAATTACAGGCCAATATCCTTAACATCGGTTTGTTGCAGGATTCTCGAACATATTCTCAGTTCGAATGTAATGAATTTCTTTGAGACAGAGAAGTTGCTGTCCATGCATCAGCACGGCTTTAGAAAGCATCGCTCCTGCGAAACACAACTCGCCCTTTTGTCACGTGATATTTTGCGAACCATGGATGAAGGGTATCAGAAGCAGCTCTGCATGACATTTTGATTCATAACTTCTTTACTACTAACTATATTCGTAATGCATTTCGTATACAACAGTCACATATACCACCGAATGTACCTACAAAATTCTGTCGTTGTACGATGCATAATTCCTGGGGTACGACATCATAAACATTGAACTGAGTGAAAAACAATCGTCAATCAAATGTTGAGGCAATAATGCCCATTCTTCCTGCAGAGCTGCTCACTACTCTTGGAGAGTCGTTGGTGGGTGCTGACGTTACGCAATCAGTCTCCCTAGTGAATCTCAGACATACTCCACGGGATTCAAATTGGGAGAGCTAGCAGGCCACTCCATGTGTAGAATATCTTCCATTTCCCAGGAAACGTCAACCACCCGTGTTCTATGACGTCGAGCATTATCGTCTATCTTTACCAAGTCTGAGCCAACAGCACCTCACAACAACGGCTACTGAGCTCTAAAGATCTCGTCACGATATCTGACAGCACCTAAACTTTGCCGGTTCTCCCGTTAAGATTCCTGAAGAGGTGTTTGACTGGTCAACACAATCCTTGCCGATACCGTTAGGGATTTTGCCCGCTACCGGTCTCTTTCCACACTGTTTGGATCCCGAAATGGTGTTCCACGTTTCCTCCAGATCTGAATCTGTCATTGAGAATCACTTTCCAGACCAATTCCAGACTCATCTGTGAAAAGCACATTGGACCCCTGTTCGACTGTTGCGCGACATAATCTAAAATAGGGAGGCGTGTTTCTGCACCTTAACTATGGTGTTTATTCAAATTTAGGGCCAGTCGCTTAAGAGTGGCACAAGTAGCGCCACAACTAGGAAGCAAATTAGGTTTGCTTTAGATACACTCTGTAACGGTCGTCAGCGTTGGTTGTCTTTGAGTTTGAATGTGGTGAGTTGATGTTTGTCAATAATGTCTGTAAGATGACGAACATGCCATTATCAACGTCTCACTGAGTTTGAACGAGGTCGTGTAATAGGGCTACGAGAAGCTGAATATTCCTTCTGTCACATTGCAGGAAGACTTGACAGCAATGTAGTGACTGTACATGACTACTAGAAGCGGTAGTCACGAGAACGTACGGTTGTAAAGAGACAGGGCTCCCGACGGCTACGTTGCGCACCGAAAGGGAAGCCTACAATTTTCGGTGCATGGCTCTGGCGCATCGTACTGTTTCTGCAGCAGCAATTTGAACAGCAGTTGGCACCAGTGCGTTCCTCCGATCAAAAAACAGCACCAATAGCGACTTCAATAACGTAAAGCAAGAGCTTATTGGAGGGCAGGGTGGGGTCTGTTGTGTTTCATGATGAAAGCTTTTTCTGTTTCAGTACCAGTGATGACCGTGTGTTGGTTAGGAGGCAGCCAGCTGTGGCTTTGCATCCAAACTGTAAGCATGCTAGATACAGTGCACTTACATCTGGAGTTATGGTCTTGGGCGCGATTTCAGATGACAACAGGAGCACTCTCGTGGTTCCCCACTCACCCTGACTAGTTATGTACGTCAGTTTGGTGATTCGACTTGTTACGATGCCATTCATGAGCAGCATTTCCAAGACTGTTTTCGAGTAGGGTAACGCTCGTCCATATACCACTCTTGTAACCTCACATACTCTACAGAGTGTCGACATGTCGCGTTGGCCGGCTCGATTACCATATCGTCTCCAATAGAGCACATATAGGACATCATCGGACGAGAACTCCTGCGTCATCCACAAACAGCATTAACTGTCCCTGTATTGACAGAAGAAGTCCAACAGAGATGGAACTCCATCCCACAAAACAGACATCGGGCATCTGTCCAACACAATGCATGCATCCTTGCAATCAATTTTCTGGCGGTCACACGAGTTATTCATGGGGGGGGAGAGCGAGGCTACAAGTGCCGATTTTTAGTTAATCTCAAAGTTCGTTAAGAATACTTGATTTTAGTATGCATGCGATGCAATCAAAATTAACTTGCATGTGTAACGTTGATATTAAGACAGTTACTTGGGTAATTTTTTCAGTAATAACTTTTTTAACGCCTGATGTCGTAAAATAAGATCTTACCCCGACTTGGGGCAAACTGTTAACGAACAGGAGTAAGTTTTTACCATATTTGTTAAAGCTATTATTTGTGAAATAAAAAACAATAAATGAAAAAAAGGTTCAAATAGCTCTGAGCACTATGGGACTCAACATCTGAGGTCATCAGTCCCCTAGAACTTGTAACTACTTAAACCTAACTAACCTAAGGACATCACACACATCCATGCCCGAGGCAGGATTCGAACCTGCGACCGTAGCTTTCGCGCGGTTCTAGAATGTAGCGCCTAGAACCGCTCGGCCACTCCGGTCGGCACAGTAAATTATTAAACCATGTCTGTTTATTTAAATAACGATGAACAATGTTGTACGAATCATCAGGTAAACATTCGCATAATTTGTACTTAAACAATTCTTAACCATTTAGTAATTATCAGCTTATCAAATAACTTGTAACTACTCGGCCTTGATAATTGAGCCTTCAATCATACTGGCCTTGTCTTAGGCTAAAAATATCTATCTTAGTGCCGTCATAGGCAGAAAGAATATATACTTATATTTTATTAATTGTCAGAAGATATTTCAAAATCACAGTTCCTGCATAGGTAGGTTAGTAAGGCATGATTCTGTCTACATCTGGAGTGGGAGCAGTTCTTACATTTTTGACATTGAACCCATTCTTCCTCAGAACGTGAATTAGAAAACTGTAACAGCACACTAGACAATAATACTCTAAACTGTCCTCTTCACTCTCAGATGTTTCACTACACGTTTGTAAAACCTGTCGTTTAACGCTATTCCCCTTCCCTTTGCCTTTTTCTTTTCCATGTCCTTGTGTTGTTTTACATTTCCCTCTCCCTTTATTTTTTTCTCACTTTTTTTTGTTGATGTTCACATCCCTTTTCTTGCTTTGGTCGTCTGCTAAGGTTTGTTTTATTGGAGTATCGGTTAAAATAGCGGATTTTCTAAGACGCCTCTTGTTTGTTCCAATCCTCGGTGGTGCCTTCGGAAAAGGACGTGCTGCTTCTGGACAGAAAGGGACTTGATCTCAGAGTTGTTTTTCTGTGACACCAGAAGATGCAGGTAAATTAACAACCCCTGATGGGCCTGGTGCATCAACGATTTGTCTTGTGTCTGTACTAGTGTTTACAATTTCACATGCATTAGCGTCTATGCTAATAACAGTCCCTGATATTGCTTCCGAGGTATTGTCGATGATGTCATGTGAAATGCCTAAAGCCACATATGATGCTTTACTATAGCTGAATGGCGATCTGTAACATACGATGGAGCATAGTCGTTTTCTGTAAAAACGGTGGGGTCATAAGGATTGTTGCGTAGCCAATTGTCCGGAACCTTCGCACAATAGCTTTTGAAACGTGCATTTACTCCAACATACAACGGCTGTTGGCAGTGTGTACAATGAGGCGGAAATGACAGCATTATAATGACATTGACATCAGTATGAGATTGGTGATTATCGAGCAACAACAAAATTGGATCTGCAGGTGATGGCTTAGAATGTTTGATAATATGATCCATGTATTTCACGATATCCGTGGCTGTCATCCGTCCTGAACTATTTCCTCCGCCTATAGATTCCAGTGGTCCGCCTTTTATAAACAAATCCTTGTATTTAAGCCTTGAGAAAATAAACATGGGAAGAACTGCATGACCTAATGCATTTACTGCCAGTTCCACTGTAACCAGTGTCTCTTGTTCAACAGATAATATGACTCCACCTTGCTTCATTCCCTTCTTGGCAATGATTTTCCTCGGCTTCAGCACTGTGGTAATGCCTGTTTCATCTAAATTTTATATTCATGTTGGTAAAAATTTATATATATTCAACACTGTACTCAGCTTTGTATAAAATTCGGTAACAATGTGTTTGTTAAATGATGTCGCCCTGCTGGCACCCGTGGAATCCGGTGTTCTTATTGACAGGTGAGGATGTCTTTTTAAAAACCCAATTGGCCTGTCTGGACCAATTTTTTTATTTTTGTGCCACGATGGTGGAATACTGCGAGCAGTACACATTCGTATGCTAACGTTTTGACTTCTTCTGACAGAAACAAAAGAAAATTGGAGCACTTTGTAACAGATATCCTGCTAACGTATCTTCCTGTTCTTCAGTAAAGACCAATCTTACTTTTTTGTGGCCAATAGCGATAGTTTCTACCCCAGACCTTAGTTTTTTGACAGATGTGTATAAAGTTATATGCCATTGTTGGGAACTGCATTTGCTGCTTTTTGTGTCACCTCCTGTGACACAGAACCTCGTGTTGTTCTTCGGATATAGGTCCTCATACTACAAAATAAAAAATAGCGATATTTATATTCCACTGGTGGTACAAATGGATTTGGGCAAGTTGTTCCGAGGTCACAACGTGCCCCCGAAAAAGGGAACATCTAGCCCCAATCACACATGTTGGAATAACAGCAAGATATTGGTCACATTACGAAACATAGGTAATTTACGCATTGTGTACCAAAACAGTAGATAAATTCTTACAATAAATCACTGAAACACTAAATACTACTCTTTGAAGTTCGTGAGATAGATAAAAAATACCAGATACGAAAATATTTACTTACATGAACCAGCGACGCACGTGCTGTCTTTCCGATGTTCCTGGGAATACTTGTCTGCTTGTGATGGCTGTGGCGTTTCGTTTCACGACGTGTTTACTCCATATTGATGTCTCTTTCCCTCGCGGAGTTATTTCAGTCGGTCGGAACAACTTACCTTTTTGACTTCTAGCCCCGCTCTCCCTTACCAGCGTTTCACATTTGCAATGGCTTATATCGCGCTTACAGTAAGCGGTGATCTTGCAAAGGTATTCACTTAAATATAAACGTATTCCCCAAAACTTTATTCTGCATTAATTATTTTTTGGTGTCGCAATTTTTTTCTTCATTTAATGTGAATACGCCTGAGAAATGCGAGCGGCATGAAAATTTGATTCGGTCTGCAAAAAAAAAAAAAAAAAAAAAAAAAAAAAAAAAAAAAAAAAAAAAAAAAAAAAAAAGCAGCCTCTAAGCTCTATGGGACTTAACATCTGAGGTCAGCAGTTCCCTAGAACTTAGAACTACTTAAACCTAACGACATCACACACATTCATGCCCGATTCAGGAGTCGAACATGCGACCGTATCAGTCGCGCGGTTCCGGACTGCGCGCCTAGCACCGCGAGACCACCGCCGCCGGCCGGCCTGCAACAGCTTGACGAGCACTACTTTATACCGACTCAGCATGAGTCCCTCCATTCGGTGCTCATTTTTGGCGCAGTGGGTGTGCTTGGAGTACTTCGTGTGCATATCGTTACTCTAACGTTACTAAAAGTTTCTATAAAAATGAAATCTCGAGTGAAAGGATGACAGCTTACTGAAGAGAGGACAGCTAGGACCACTGTCAATTAAATCTGAGAAATATTTTAGCAAAGATCAGTAAATGGAAGTTAAAGAATTGGCCCTCTTACCCAAGGGTAACCTCTACATTTCCTGTTGTGGCAGCCAATAAGACCATCCGACTACTGAATTCTAACAATTGATCAGGGTATTGGTACGTATTGTGTCATCTGCGGTCTGCAACCCGCTCCACTTCTTACATCACAGAGCTGCTAATGCAACCTCTGCTAAACTTTGTAGTGAATCTTGGGACTGAATGCCACAGCCTCTAAAGCCACAAATGTTACGTACTCTTTCAGAATTTCAGTAGTAAACTTCTCCGTGCCGCACAACGTCTCTCTTGTTGCGTCCACCACTGGAGTTTTTTGATTTCGTGCCAACTAGATTCTGTGAAGAAACACACGGATTTTCATTGGTTGTTGTCTGTTTCACCTTTAAGTGAAACCCGGTATGGTTCCCAGAATGATAAACAACCCTCGTGAATCGGTCGAACAAGTATTTTGTAAGACGAAAGGTATACGAAATACATTTTCTTAGTACTCCTCCTGCGAATCTCAGCCTGTCTGGTTTAGTTGGCCGGCCGGAGTGGCCGAGCGGATCTATTCGCTGCAGTCTGGAGCCGAGCGACCGCTTCGGTCGCAGGTTCGAATCCTGCCTCGGACATGGATGTGTGTGAGGTCCGTAGGTTAGGTAGGTTTCATTAGTTCTAAGTTCTAGGAGTCTGATGACCTCGGAAGTTAAGACCCATAGTGCTCAGAACCAGCCATTTGGTTTAGTTGTTTTTATGATATTTCACTTTAGGACGCTTCGAGTGGCTAGTCTTAGGTATTTTAAGTTACTTACTGTCTCTAGTGACATTTTACCTGGACTATAATCGTACAGTACTCTAATTAAGCGCATATTAATGCGTAGTACGTAATATTCGTTTACGTTTGGCGTCAACTGCCAGTTTCCGTACTATTTATGAATCCTCTGCAGGTCTTCCTGCAGTTAATTACACACTTTGGGCCTTCTACCTCACCAGTAGACAGATCGCGGTATACATGGGACTTGCTCGACATCCCTTGGATCCTCACTTCTGGCCCCTCACAATGATACCCATTGGTTCGCACGGAGGCTCAGTAATAATCGCCACTGGACAAAGAAAGGGGAGATGTGACAGCGGTACACAACGAACATTCTACTCGACGCCACAAGCTGACTTTACAAATTGCAAAGCTCGTTGCTGCAGTGCCGCTCCGCATAAACTAATGACAACCGAATTATGTGTTCTGCATCGTTTGGCCCTATTTAGTGCATAGGTTGGTTATGATACGTGTGTAAGTTGTGCTCCACCAGACACTTTGCATCATATATTTCCGGCTGTGCATTTACAGGTAAGCTGTAAGTGCTCGCTGATGACTTTTGTCCTCAACGTCTAACGTCATTTTCTTAAATTCACCAATACAAACAATTCTTTGTCGGGATCATTCACCAGCTGTCTTTGGTTTGAAGGAGAAGGACGGAAGATTACAGTTAAACATTTCCAGCGACAATGAGGTCATTAGAGACTGAGCACAAGCTCGGACTGGGGAGGGATAGGGAACGAAATCGGCCGTGTCTTTTTCAAAGCTACCACCATGGTGTTGGCCTTAATAGATATAGGGAAAACACGGAAAACATAATTTGGTTGACCGTACGGGGATCTGAAGAATTCTTCTTCCGAAATCGAATACAGTGTGATAGCCACTTCGCCACCTTTCTCAGTCTCTTCGGTTTGAATGAAACTCAGTTTCTTGAAAGAGTTAGCGTAAAGTATATCGAACCGTTTGAGATTCATCACCAGTTATTTATTACATTCATGGTTGCACTGTAACACAGTTGATTACCGATTTCCATTTTAAGATCTCTCAACTTGCTTCCAGTATAAGTCGCGAAGGCTACCTCAAACCAGTTCAACTATGATCACCTTCTAGCTTGACTCGTGCGCCCCTCCACGAACAATTCTCGTCTGCCTGTCTATTTCTCTCAGAGTAGTACATGCATCCAGAGTACTCAATTATTTGTTGAATATACATTATATGATCAGAAGTATCCGGACACCTGGCTGAAAATGACTTACATGTTAATGCCGCCCTCTATCAATAATGCTGGAATTCAATATGGTGTTGGCCTACCCTTACCTTTGGTGAGAGCTTCCACTCTCACGGCCATACGTTCAATCAGGTGCTGGAAGGTTTCTAGGGGAATGGCAGCCCATATTTCACTGAGAGCTGTATTGAGGAGAGGTGTGGATGTCGGTCGGTGACGCCTAGCAGAAAATCGACGTTCCAAAACATCCCGGAGGTGTTCTGCAAGATGCAGGTCAGGACTGTGTGCAGACCAGTCCATTACTAGGATTTTATTGTCTTGTAACCACTCCGCCACTGTCCGTGCATTATGAACAGGTGTACGATCGTGTTGAAAAATGCAATCGCCATCGCCGAATGCTCTTCAACAGTGGGAAGCAAGTAGATGCTTAAAACATCAATGTAAGCCTGTGCTGTGATATTGTCGCGCCAAACAACAAGGGGTGCTAGCCTCCTCCATGAAAACACAACCACACCATAACACCGCCGCCTCCGAATGTTACTGTTGGCGCTTCACACACTGGAAGATGACGCTCACGCTGCATTCGCCATACCCACACCCTGCCATCGGATCGCCATATTGTGTACCATGATTCGTCAATCCCCACAACGTTTTTTCAATGTTCAATCGTCCAATGTTATGCTCCTTACACCAAGCGAGGCGTCGTTTGACATTTACTGGCGTGATGTGTGGCTTATGAGCAGTCGCTCGACTACGAAATCCAAAATTTCTCACCTCCTTCCCAGCTGTCATAATACTCGCAGTGGATCCGGGTGCAGTTTGGAATTCCGAGGTGGTGGTCCGGATAGATATCTGTCTATTACACATTACGACCCTCTTCAACACTCAGCGGTCTCTGTCAGTCAACACACGAGGTCGGCCTGTGCGCTTTTGTGCTGTGAGTGTCGCTTCACATTTCCACTTCACCATCACACCGGTAACAATGGACCTATGGATGTTTGTGAATGTTGAAATCTCGCGTATGACACAAGTGACACACAATCACCTGACCATGTTCGAAGTCCGTGAGCTCCTCAGAGTGCCGCAATCTGCTCTCTCACGACGTCTAACGACTACTGAGGTCGCTGATATGGAGTACCCGGCAGTAGGTTGCAGCACAATGCACCTAATATGAAAAACGTATGTTTTTGATCACATAGTGTATATATCCCAGTCTCTGTCTTCTCTTACAAGATTTATGACCTACAAGTCTCTCAAGTACAACGGAAGTTATTTCTTGATGTCTCAACACATATCATGTCTTCCTTTTCCTTATCCTTTTAATGGTTTTCGACCTTTTCCTCTCATCGCCGATTTTACGGAGAATTTCCTCATTTCTAATATTGCCAGTCAGCCTGATTTACAAAATACATCTACAGCAGCACATCTCAAACACTTTGATCATGTTCCTTTCTGGTTTGCCCATAGCGCATGATCCACTTGCATAATATGCTCTGCTCCTAATGTACATCCTCAGAAAATTATTTCTGAGATTAAGCCATTAGCAGATAAAGATACCAGCAGACTTCGTTTGGGCAAGAATGCCCTCTGTGTTTGCGTTGGGATGCTTTTTACATTCTCTTCGCTTCATTCCTCATGTATTACGTTCACTCCAATGTAGCAGAATTCCCTGAGTTCGTGAACTACATGGTCCCAAATTCTGATGTTAAGTTTATCGTTGATCTATTTCCACTGCTCATCATTACTTTGGATTACTCAGTGTCTATAATGTATACACATTGGACGGTTCATTCTATTCAATAAATCCAGCAATTCCTCCTCACTTTCACCGGGAATACCGATGTAATCATTGGAGCATATCATTCATATCCATTTACCTCGAATTTTAATCCACCTCATAAACTTTGAATTTATTTAAATATGGACAATCGCATGGAACTTCTTTTTTTTAAGAAATTACCGGTTATGGTCCGTTTTAGGCCTTCTTCACACTGCACACTGACATAAGTACATACAATAGATTTAGATGGATGTAGTAATGTAGAATATACATGCTACATAACAAGTAATAAAAGAAGAAATTATACCCATAATGTTTTACGGAACAGGCGCTACGACTCCAAGAACACAAACTGCTAAGTAGAGCAAGGCAGTCGTTGCTTAAACACGCAATGCTCCGCCCACTGCACATTGAATTACATCAGCGACAGCCAATCTGGCATACAAGGCGTCCAAGGGTTGCTACAATAAAGTACACACAAAATGATCACATGAAAGCTCATAACAGATGAAGAAACAATTCCCTTATATTACACTCCTGGGAATGGAAAAAAGAACACATTGACATCGGTGTGTCAGACCCACCATACTTGCTCCGGACACTGCGAGAGGGCTGTACAAGTAATGATCACACGCACGGCACAGCGGACACACCAGGAACCGCGGTGTTGGCTGTCGAATGGCGCTAGCTGCGCAGCATTTGTGCACCGCCGCCGTCAGTGTCAGACAGTTTGCCGTGGCATACGGAGCTCCATCGCAGTCTTTAACACTGGTAGCATGCCGTGACAGCGTGGACGTGAACCGTATGTGCAGTTGACGGACATTGAGCGAGGGCGTATAGTGGGCATGCAGGAGGCCGGGTGGACGTACCTCCGAATTGCTCAACACGTGGGGCGTGAGGTCTCCACAGTACATCGATGTTGTCGTCAATGGTCGGCGGAAGGTGCACGTGCCCGTCGACCTGGGACCGGACCGCAGCGACGCACGGATGCACGCCAAGACAGTAGGATCCTACGCAGTGCCATAGGGGACCGCACCGCCACTTCCCAGCAAATTAGGGACACTGTTGCTCCTGGGGTATCGGCGAGGACCATTCGCAACCGTCTCCATGAAGCTGGGCTACGGTCCCGCACACCGTTAGGCCGTCTTCCGCTCACGCCCCAACATCGTGCAGCCTGCCTCCAGTGGTGTCGCGACAGGCGTGAATGGAGGGACGAATGGAGACGTGTCGTCTTCAGCGATGAGAGTCGCTTCTGCCTTGGTGCCAATGATGGTCGTATGCGTGTTTGGCGCCGTGCACGTGAGCGCCACAATCAGGACTACATCCGACCGAGGCACACAGGGCCAACACCCGGCATCATGGTGTGGGGAGCGATCTCCTACACTGGCCGTACACCTCCGGTGATCGTCGAGGGGACACTGAATAGTGCACGGTACATCCAAACTGTCATCGAACCCATCGTTCTACCATTCCTAGACCGGCAAGGGAACTTGCTGTTCCAACAGGACAATGCACGTCCGCATGTATCCCGTGCCACCCAACGTGCTCTAGAAGGTGTAAGTCAACTACCCTGGCCAGCAAGATCTCCGGATCTGTCCCCCATTGAGCATGTTTGGGACTGGATGAAGTGTCGTCTCAGGCGGCCTGCATGTCCAGCACGAACGCTGGTCCAACTGAGGCGCCAGGTGGAAATGGCATGGCAAGCCGTTCCACAGGACTACATCCAGCATCTCTACGATCGTCTCCATGGGAGAATAGCAGCCTGCATTGCTGTGAAAGGTGGATATACACTGTACTAGTGCTGACATTGTGCATGCTCTGTTGCCTGTGTCTATGTGCCTGTGATTCTGTCAGTGTGGTCACGTGATGTATCTGACCCCAGGAATGTGTCAATAAAGTTTCCCCTTCCTGGGACAATGAATTCACAGTGTTCTTATTTCAATTTCCAGGAGTGTATATGAGGTTTGGAACTTTAATAGTGGCAACTATTTATTTACAGCTCGTACAAAATAGATACATTTTTCATAGGATTTACTGGCCTTCAAAGTAGTCAGCATCATTGTGCATAGCCTGTTGCCAGAGATGTGAAAGTTGTAGCATACTCTTAGCAGTGCCAGTTGTGTTGAAAGTTCGAGTGGCGCAGTCTATTCCCCAACAAATTTGTAACAGTTCTGAAACGAATGCCATGAAGTGATTCCTTTAGTTTAGAAATCGAGTTGAACTCACAAAGGTTTAAGTCAGAGGAGTACAGTAGGTGGTACAGCACTTAGCAGCCACATCAGTCAAACAAATCAGTAACAGCTTGCTCTGTGCATGCTTCAACATTGTCATGCAAAATTATGGTCAGGTCCTGCAGAATGTGTCATCACTTCTGCCTCTATGCTGCTCACATTTGGAACACAATCTATAACCATAAAGAAAAATTAATCACTCGTATTCTAAACCATGTTGAGAATATTAATAACAACAATAGCAAACCGAATAAAAAACCTTTAAGGAACTTCATGAAATCTGTAAAACAAAAATTTAAAAAGTATTCCACACTTAATAAGTAACATTTCATAGCTGTTATCGCAATATCTGTGAACAATATTAATGATAATGAAAAAGATTGGAATATAAAACCTTTAAAGGAATTTCCACAAATTTGTAAAACGATACTATAAAAAATATTCTAAACTTAGTAAGCAACAAGTAATCGATGTTATCAATGGATCTGAGGGTAATATTAATATTATTGCTTCTCAGAAATATTTTCAAAAGCTTCAGGTAGATAAATATCAAGAAGATCAACAGAAAACTAGCCGTAAAATTTACCGTTTTTCAATTACATAGATTATATTGATTCTTAAAAACCATGTAAATGAATGAACAGAAAAGTTTCTGCCTTTAAATCTAGAATGAACACTTATGAAATAAATTATGCTAATAATAATGTTGATCCACAATAATATTTTAATCAAATTAAAGGAGCAATTGCTAGATTTAAGAATAATGTACTACAAAGAAGGGTAATTAAAGCTAATATGAAATAGCATTCTAATTTTAAAAGACATGACGAAATACAGGCAGCAAATTTTAAAGCAAGGAATGAAGTTGTTTTAAGAATAACTAATTTGGAAAGTAAATTTTCCAAAACTTTTAAATGAAATGGAAGATTTGAAAAGAAAAAATCCAGTTGGTCTGTATCTTACATAAATAATTTAGAAATTAGTGTTATACACATAACACAATTCTTTTATTCTTCATATACATTACAGATTATTGATAAGAGAAGCGCAATTCATGTATAAAAAGGAACAAAATTTTTATGTATATTCAATAAATTCAGCTTTGTACCAATTAGATAATTATGAAGAAAGAGTCAATAAAAATAAAATTCTTAATTCTAATTATATGAAATTCTTGAAACAGTATAATTAATTTTCTAGCTCATTTAACAGTTATTCACAAATATGGAAAGATGTCAATTATGTCAATTAATGTTTATGCTTATCATAAAACGTTTCCCCTTTACCAAACAAAACAAAAGCATGTTAATCTTCCACTATGAGAAGAAAGTAATTCTCATTATTGGTGGATAAAAGATTTATCTAGGTTAATTAAATCACAAACAACTAGACACAAATCAGAAATTTATACTCCTTATAGTTGTTTAAGAAATTTTAAGTCATAAGAAAAATTCCAAACTACAAAAATCAATAAGATGTAACAATAGATAAGCCTGTAGAAGGTGAAGAACTAAATTCAAAATGAAAGTAATTAATTACAAAAGCTTGTACTAATAAATATGAAAAATATTTACTGATATCATTTTGTTATTATGTCAAATAATCTACTGGTGAGTATAAAAATTCTATTACATTTACTGGTAAAGTTTCCTTGAAATGTTAAGTCAAGGACCTAGAGACTGTTAAGGAATTATATGACCAAAATGTTCCAATGATACTGACAACAAAAGATAAAATAAATTTTAAAATTCAAGCAACCTGTTTCTTTTTGGAAAAAGAATTCCTTGTTCATGAATAAAATGTCATTTAACAGGAAAATATCGAGGAAGTGCTGAGAAAGATTGTTATCAAACTATCAAAATCCTAAATAAAGTCCAGTATTATTAATAAATTAAGAAACTACAATTTTCCTTTGTTTATTAACGAATTAGCTATAAGTTAGGAAGATATTAACACTATTTCAATTAATAATTAAAAATATATTTCTGTCATGAAACAAGCCTAAGATCAATTAACATTACGATTTTTGGATAGATTTTAACTAATCTCTTCAACTGTTGACAAATTATCTGCTAATCTTACAAATAAACAATTTGGAGTAGCACCAAATTATGTTAATAATGAATGATAGATTTAATTACTAATCAAGTAATGTATCCCCATGAATGTATGGATCCTGAAGAAAAATAATAAGAAACAAAAGTACCTAAAAGTATGGTTTTCACTTGACTTTTAATAAAAGAATATATTTCACGTGAAAATCATATTCCTGCAAAATTATTTTCTAAAATTTTCAAATTGTTGTTTTAGAATTTTATACGAGATTATTTCCTGAGTTTTTATTTCAGGAGATAATTTCGAAAACTCGAACCATCTTTCTGTTTTACAGTCCATGGTATATTATGGCCTTAAAAATGACGAAGTTGCATTTCATTTATTATACTACTATGACATGATTTTATTTTTGAAATAGGAACTCAGGGTGGAATACTCTAAGTATTAACACATATATTTCAACAAATAAGTATATACAAAATTCAGTTCATAAGAAACAAAACGTTTGATTTCTGCAAAAATTCTTAATATACCAGAGCATGATAAAAATGGATATTTTTAAAAACTTATTTAGAATATCGAAAATAATTACATGATTTACGTAAATATTGAGCATGACAACCAGAAATGAATAAATAACAACATCACATTCCAAAGAAATATATGCTTTAGATTATAGAAATCATTAACAGTGTTCAAAACTTGGACGAAAGTTCAAACTGTCTTTTATTCTGAACAATCCATATTGATTAAAATACTTCAATTTTAATACAGAAAAGAGAAATGCAGCTAACGAATTTGTCAATGGTTTCCATAAATCAATGAATAATTCAGTTTTCTAAAAAGATAGAAAATATTAGAAAAATAGAAAATATTAAAATAATAGTAAATCCAGAAAAATGTAAGACATATAATTGAAACTCAAAATAACGAACATATTACCGTATTTTCAGAAAAACTTGTTATAGTTCATATGGAAAAAATTGTAAAATTCAATAAACCGATTTTATGCAATATGAAGTCAAGGTATTTCGAAAAAAAAAATTTTTTTGTTATATGTAATGAAACCAAAATACAATGAAAATATATATTTATGATATGTGGATACAGATGCATTTGTTTATGAGATTGACAGTGCAAGTCTTTATATGTACATATAATCCACAATAAAAGTACTTGATACAACTCATTATCAAATATTATATTTATGTAATTTGAGAAGAAAACAAGAAAGTTTGTGAAAAATGAACATTGAAATTTGTGAAAAAAATAGTGCACCATCTTAGATAAAGATATAAAACATACATTTATAAAGTTGGTTATAAAGAAGAGGAGAAATCTAAAGTAGTTACAAAATCCGATCTACAAAGTACAATTAGTTTTGATTGTTACACAAACTATTTAGATAACAAACTAAAACAGTATAAGAGAATGAATTTAATTAGATTATTTAAATACAAATTGTATACAGTTGAATATAATAAAATTGTTTGATGTTCTACTGATGATAATTATATTACATCAGGAATTAATACATTCTATATGAACATTCATTTAAAATGAAAGATGAGAACAATGATTTCTAATGATAACTAAACAGTTGCAAAGAAAATGAAGTAAAAAGGAAGACATAATAAAGCATAACCTGTCTTAATATGTTTTCATGATGTGGTAGTTTTTAGGATGTTTTCAGATACATTTTAGAAACAAGTTTTCCACAAAACTTTCAACTTTGTGACGATATCTTACTTTTTTGGCTATAGTTACAGCTTTGAATATATTCAGAAGAATTTTTAATTTCTATCTTACAATTTTCAAAAGGTAATATTTCTATTCCAGTTATTATCACGTTCCCTTATTTGTTCATATCTATTTACAGGATATTATTTCTGTTTCTTTTTTAAAAAATAGATACAGTGAGATTTAGAAGATACATTCTTAATTCCAACATTATTTCAGGTCTGCATCAGTTTTTGTCACTTTCCATTTATGATGGGAAAATTAGAATTTAAAGTTATAATTTTAATAAATTTGTTATACATTGATGGAATCGGTTGTAGATCTAAAAAAAAACTAATTTGCATATAACAATAACAATGTTTTAATAATTATTGATAGAAAAGATAATGTACAGTACAAAGTCAAATATTTGACTAAAGATTTAGAATATAAAGAAATATACAATCTCTCAGACTTTTGTGTGAAGCTACTATTACTATATTAAAGTTATCATCACTCAATATGGAAGTACTGAAAGAAAATGAAAGATCAATTAAAATTTCAAATTTAAAAAAAGAAGAAGCAAAACAATTTAAGAAATATGTGACTCATGATGTTTTCCATCAGTACAAAAAGTAGCCAATAAGAAATAAACATTAATGTAAAACAACTCTATGAAGGTCAAATACATAGTTTTAAAGAGTTATATAAAATAATGAATAACAATATAAATAAATAAATCACATGAAATATACTACAGTACGACAGGAATTTTACAGTAAGTAAATGAACAAATAACTAATTTGTTGCCACATGCTGTTCCTCAGTTAACTGATTAAAATTAATGAACAACCTTTTTTATTTTAAGATCACATGTAGTAATTCTTACTGAATATTATGTTATTCAAACACAATTTAAAAATGTTCAAAAACGAATAAAAGTTTTCATAATTATGTATCAAAATTGTAAAGAATTAATAAGACATGTTTATGTTACATATTCAGCAGATTTATATCAATCAATGAAAGAAACTCAAAGAATTATTTGTTGACAAAATAATTTCAACACATACATTTAGTATACACAATCATACCACTAACCTAGGAGACGTTTCAGAGAATATCAAACTATATTTCCAAACATTCTTCTTATAATTAAATATTAAATAAAATTTATATAAATTGTTATATATTTCTAATTACAAACTTCACAAATACCAGTTGATTCCATTAATTGAAATTAAATATTCTCAAATAATTCTGACATTAAATCGTTTTTTCAACTTGCATTCGACTATCTTCCTTCAATAGAATAATCATCATTATGAATATAATATTCAACATCATACGTTGTTAAATTTTCTATAACTAAGTCAATTTGTGTATAAATATTTTTATTAAAATTTAAAAGTTAGGTTAATATTACTTACCTACTATTGTATGAACTATGATAACCTAACCATTTAACATTTTTCATATTTTTCCTCATTTAAAACATTTTCAACAAGATACACCTGTGTAAAATTCGTTTTCAGTAGTTCATATTTTTGTTACATGAGTTGTGCTAGTCTATTCATCAACTAATTTCGAAAATATTGCAAACAATGTATTATCTCAATGGAATACATATTATTTCTTTTAATGTTCTAGTAAACCTAATAAAATATGCTTTTAATTCACTAAGAGTTGAATAATGAACTGATATATTTTTAGTCACTTTTGAAATTCCAAATTAATATTCTTTTCTCAAGTTGAATATTTTTCTAAATATAATTTTATCTGTTTTACCTGTAAGTTGAATCACCCAAGCAAATTTTGAACGAAATGAGCAGTTACACTTAGTATATAATGATAGCCTTTTTACATTTTTGAAATTTATTTTAATTATAGAGAATCCATTTCGACTACATCAGCTTTCGATAAAGCATCTATTCCAAAAGAATTGCATTTCACTTTTGATATTTTTTCTTAGTGGTTTGGGTAATACCTCACAATTTATTCACAAATACATCATTCATTACCAATAGTTGATTAGCAAATTTCCTTTGTTAATTTTACAAATTTAACAAATACTTTCAATTCTTTGTTCTTCATTTTCAGTTGTTACTCTGTCAGGATTAGGTGTTTCAGTAAGCTTTTCACACCTGTGGTTATCATTTTTCACTTATATAGAACGAAAATTTATTGAGTTGTTTCACCTGATGTAATTAACTTCCCATCAACTATAAAGGTTTTACCAGATTATTTTAATATTATAGATCATAAATTTAAATGTCACGAGTTATTTTCTAAAATTTGTCGAGAACACTCATAGAAACATTAAAATCATTAGTTGTTAACTTTCTCTTTATAATATCTCAAACACAAACTTTGCTAGGAGTAAAATCATATTTATTGAAATTGTGGATTTGTGTTCGCTTCCAGTGTTGAATTATTTATTTATGATGTAATTTATCTTTAAGATAGCTACCCTCATTTAAATATTGAGGTTTGGACAAATATTCTAAAAAAAGATTTTTCAGTTTCCTTCATTATAAGGTAATAAGTTTTATTAAGTTTCATTAAGTTAACTTAATCATTTACCTGCTTTAAAATCCATGTATATTTGACTTCAGGAAAAAGAATCTTTAATCCATTAATTAAATATTGTTTTTGCAATGCATTTATTAAAAAAACTGGATCATTTATATTCACAACTTTTCTACTTTTAAAACTACTGTAAACTCTAGTTACTTTCCAATTGATTATTTTCCCTTCGACTTTTTTTTCCTGTAGTTCTAATATCATCACTTTGAATTTCTTCAACTCAGGAGATCGGTCTTCTCTGTTATCCACTTCTTGTTGGAGCTCTCGAACAATCACATATTCGAAATTTTAACATCAACTGCATGGAGGTCCAAGAAGCTGACAAGGATTATCTTGTAGTCCTGTACAGCTACACCTATTGCGGTAGAAGATCTGCCCAGTCTCGAGGCTGACAGTGGAGATACGTACGAATAATGCGATTGCGTGATGGCTAGTCGACTTACGACATCTATCAGTTTTAGTTATCCAATATTGGTATTTAAGGGGCGGCATTTTGTGATTGATCCTGTTGTGTTCACCGGTCTTACAACACAATTGAAATCTCCTCCCATTATTATGACACCATTTGTGTGTCTCACAAAGTACAGTATAGTTTCAGTAAAAAACTTTTCTCTGTTAGTTCTGTTACATGTTACTGTTGGGTATAAAGGTTTAATACTGTTGTTACATTTAGTTTGCCATTTATAACGCGTCCATTTGATTACTTTTCTAACTTCTCTAATTGTAGTCCAATTCTGGTTAAAATGCAACCACTCCTACGGCTAGAGCTGACATTGTTGTACACATAATTCAGCTGTTGTAGATTCATCTCTTCGCAAGCTACTTAGTGAAGGAAGACAACGTCCACGTCATTGGTTTTTAAGCTATCTGAAGGATCCTCATCTTTTTCTTCACTTGCGATTCCTCAGATACATAGCGTGAGTAGAGTAAGCACCCTCCTATTGTCCACTGAGAGCGATTTCTCAATTTCAAGGTCCATTCATATTCCCCTACTTAGTTGTCTTGTCTGGATTCGTTTCCAGGCGTTTCACTTTCCGTTTCTCCTTTCTCGTGTTCTTGGTATTCTCTTTCGGCATCTTTCGCATTCTTCCAAAGTGCCGCATGTACATTTAGTTAGGCTTTCATTCTAGGTTGCCTTCTCAACACCTTGAGATTTTATAGTGGACGTGTACGAGTATGGAGGCAACATCATGAATCCATGGAATCTGCACGTCATCAGGGGACTGTTGAAACTGGTGGTGGCTCTGTAATGGTGCGTAGCGTGTGCAGTTGGGGTGATACAGGACCCGTGATACGTCTAGATGCGACTCTGATTGGTGACACGTGCGTAAGCACCTTGCCTGACCACTTGCATCCATTCATGTCCATTGTGCATTCCTACGGACTTGGGCAGTTCCAGCAGGGCAGTGCGACACCCCACACATCCAGAGTTGCTACAGAGTGGCTTCAGAAACCATTTTCTGTGTTTAAACACTACCGCTTGCCCCCAAACCCCACAGACATGAACATTATCGAGCAAATCTAGGATGCCTAGCAACGTACTGTTCAGGAGAGATCTCCACTTCCTCCTACTCTCACAGTTTTATGGACAGCTCTGAAGGGTTCATGGTGTCAGTTCCCTTCAGTACCACTTCAGACATTAGTCGAGTCCATGCCACGTTGTGTTGTGGCACTTCAGTATGCTCGCAGGGCCCTTCGTGATATTAGGCAGGTGTACCAGTTTCTTTGTCTTTTCGCTGTTATTATGTGTGCCTTGCAACCGCCTACAAGAACGTGTGACGCGATGTGGGAAATAAGAAACGTTCGTACAGATCTATTCCTGTTGTAGCACTAGATAGTGTATCTTGTAGATCACTTTTCGGATTCAATGCTTTTTACCTGTCTGTAATTTGAAAGTGCAAAGTTCTTGTCGACTAGCTGTGGGTGAATATTATGAACCAATTCGCTGTTAGCCTTACTTACAGCATCGGTAATGAGAGAATCATCAAATGACGGAGTTCAAATTTGCCCTGGGTTTTCACTAATAATCTGTCTAACATACCAGTACTACGCAATTTAGAAAAAACACAGTATTATCATTATCCATCTTAATGAACTCCGCATTATTGCCATAAATACCGAAATTTTCATGTAGCCAGTCATGAACTTCCTAAGCCGTGGGCTGCACATCTCTTATTCTTGCCAAAGGCGAACCCCAAATTACTTTTCCTGGTCGAATCCATAGACATTATCTACGGGTACAAAGCGGAACTTCCGCTTCGTGCCGGCCGCGGTGGTCTCGCGCTTCTAGGCGCGCAGTCCGGAACCGTGCGACTGCTACGGTCGCAGGTTCGAATCCTGCTTCGGGCATGGATGTGCGTGATGTCCTTAGGTTAGTTAGGTTTAAGTAGTTGTAAGTTCTATGGGACTGATGACCACAGCAGTTGAGTCCCATAGTGCTCAGAGCCATTTAAAACATTTTTTTCCGCTTCGTGATCTATACACAAAGACGGTGAAGACGGTGATAGAGCAGAATCACTACTTACAAGTTCTGTTACGGTTCAAGGAACACAGTATACACGTACCGTAATACTTATTTACGTAATTATTCAGCTACAACACAGAGCGCTGAACCGCACGTCCACACCGCCTGGGCACTTGGCCGCCATTCAGTTGGTGTATGATCTGCTATTTATTACACTGCGTTTCTCGAAAAACGTCAGAGCTCATTTTTCGCTGTAAACTTGTGAAAAACATTAAGAACAACTCTTTTCTAGCCATTAACGGTGCTTCACTACGAAACAGGAAGCAGTGTTATCCATTTCAACAGTAAGCGTTAATAGCGATACAATCAGTGCACACGTAGCTTTACGGAGACTGTGACTGTATACGATTTTTTAAACAGAAATTACGTAGCTAAAGTATGACTAAGAAAAACGTTGATGATTATTAATACATAATAATGTCTTAAGGTTTCATTTACAATGACATTCTAATAATATATCCTATACATAAGTTGGTGCTACTTCGAAGAGCGAAACAATACCAGTGTACGAGTTACACCTGCTGACCAGTTGTCGCGCTTGTGCTTTTTTAAATCAGGTTTATTCTTATGATGAACGACGTACAGTGAAAAATATCTGGACACACCTGTGTAATGAGGAATTGATAGCTAGATGTCACCATAGGAGTACCCACTATTATTAAGGGAAGAGGGGAATACTGTCCTTACGTTACAGAAGCGACAACTGCAGAATGGTTCGGTCATGACAGCCCAGTGACTTCAAGTATGAACTAGCCATTCAGTGACATCAAGGATATAAATGTATGAGGTATATTCCAACCATTCTAAAGCTGCTCATGTAGACTGTCGTTTATGTGACTGTGAAGTGGAGACGCGAAGGAAGAACCACAGCTAAATCAAGACCTTCTTTACCTCATGTCCTGATGGACACGGATCGTCTAACATAGCGGAGGATTGTTGTAAGAAATTGCCTCCAATTAGTGCACAGAATCACTCGTGATTTCCAAAGTGCTACAGCAATCCAGATAGCACAATGACTATGCGTAGGGCGTTAAACAGAATGGGGTGCAATGACCGTGCAGCTCTTCATAAGCCACGCATTTCTGTAAACAATGCTAAGCTACGTTTAAGGTGATCTAAAGAGTGATGCCACTGGACGCATTGCTGAAGGACATCATCGGCCATCATGTTTAGTGTCATCAGTGAAAGTGGTTCAAATGGCTCTGAGCACTATGGGACATAACATCTGAGGTCATCAGTCCCCTAGACATAGAACTTCTTAAACCTAACAACCTAAGGACATCACACACATCCATGCCCGAGGCAGGATTCGAACCGGCGACCGTAGCAGTAGCGCAGTTCCGGATTGAAGCGCCTAGAACTGCTCGGTCACAAAGGCCGGTTGTCATCAGTAAAGTACGGAGGAGTTGGTGTTATAGCGTAGGATGGTTAGGGCTTGAAGACCTTATTGCGCTCAAGAAAACGCTAAATTCGTAAGGATATGAACACATTTTGAAGGCTCGAGTGCATCACAAAGTAGAGAGATATTTTGGAGAAGATGATAGTTTCAGCATGGGAATGCTCCCTGTCATAAAGCAGAATCTGTGAGGCAATGCTATGTGGACAGTAACATTCCCGATATGGACATGCATGCCATGAGTCACGATCTGCACCCAACGGAATAGCTCTGAAGTAAGTTCGACTTCGCTCCAGACCCCAACGCCAACGTTACTACTGCTGTTGGTTTGACATCTTGAGGAAGATTGAGATGTGAATCCATCACAGACATTTTGACATTAGTTTGAAAGTGTCCCCAGAAGAGGTCAAACAAGGGGAAGGACGGACACACCGCATTTTAAGGTGCACTAACAGGTGTATGGATACTTTTGATCATACTGTATAATGTTTATAATTGTTCTTCAAATGGAGAATCATGACCGTTATATTTTTAACTTCCTAAATTAATATACGTGAGGAGAAAACGACATTATATTTTATGTTCCGGGACATCCGTGAAATATTCTCTGGTCGATTACTTTTTCTTTGTAGCTATCAATTTGCTCTACAAGTACTGAATTTAGTACAGTTTCCTTCAACTCGCGCCAAAATGAAATGACCGTATTTTCCTCATTTATTGATTGGTCTGCCTGACAGAGTGTTTGCTATTGGCTCAGTTTGGATTTCAGGCCGTTGGCCTATTCAGCAAGAAGCCGAGCCTCAGAATCTCCGAGTGTCACGCAGTCGTGACGTCAGAAGCGTGTTTACATAACCCGAGACCCTTATGAAGCTTGCTTTACGAAAACGGCGCCGAGAAGTTGTCGGATGAGTTGAGACATGTACTCTCATTTCCCATCCCATATTTCACGTTTCAGAGAAGGCGGAAGAACCTTGAAGATCGTCTCTCTCTCATTCCTATAGAAGGAGACCTCCGCGAACCTCAAGCAGTCGAGGCTTTATTAAAACTGAAATTTGTCATAAAGATAAATAATGAGCATACAGCCTGTTGTTAAAATATGCAATGTTTATAAAACTCATTCAGAAATACAGTTTTTTAGAAATTTAATAGCGATAACGGTTACTTAATGTCAAAATATACATTCGTGTAATACATAAGATTCCTGAAAGGCTTGTAATGGTTGACAGAAGTTCAGCATTCTTACCGACATATAGTTTCAAATTAAATAGGTCTTACTATCGAAGGTTGGTTGTCGTATTCTGTCATCTATGAATTACAAAGAGTGCATTAATACAATAGTTTCGTATAACAAGTTATTCTAATTTCTTAAACAGTCTGCAGTCCACTACACAACTCGGAAATCTAGTTCCGATAGCGTTCCCTCTTCAGCATTTTTTTTTATAGAGCAGCTCCCTTTTTACTTAATGAAATAAATTGTTAATTTGAAGTAAATAATACCGAAATCAGAAAAAGAAGAGGAATCGTTGTAAGAAAGCTCGATTTCCCGTGATATTCGGAACAAAGGCGTTTTCTCTTCTCGGATTGTTGTTAACTTCACTGTTATCAAAAGTTCTATTCTTTTGGTTTACGTCCACAAGCTGTCAAAACAAGTAACAAAAACTCACAGTAATCTACATTTGCATAGAAGGCCTAGAACCTAACGCAATGTAACCAAAAATGATATCTGTTAAATACAGATTAACATGGTCTGCTATCAGTACTGCCCGTTCCTCGTTATGAAATATTAAGAATTCTAAAAAAATGTTGTTTTATTCGAAACCGGCTCTCAACTTTGCTTGAGAGAAAGTATTCCGTTTCTCACATCGGTGTCCAATCCACATGCTTGGGCCCTACACCATCCTGGACACAATGATTATTTTTTTCTGCGACCTCATGCCACCTTGTTGTCATTCGCCATTACGTTGATATGAGGACACGCGATGATTGAAAATCATGTAAACGTTTTTGAACATAGGCGGCGTTTGGTCAGTAAAGTAAAGTCGTAGGCATGAATGGCTGGGAAACGCCGAAGTGCAGGTGTTTTTTATTCCTCGCGCCCGCAGGCACCTTTCTTTGGTTTAACTGTGTGCCTAAGTGTACCTATTAAATGCAGGTGAATGTAATGGTTTCGTGTGTAGTATCATGTTCGTGTTTGAGATGATGGAGGAGAGAGAGGGTGAAACCTGATGTCGGTACATAACGTACTCCTTTCGAAGAGCACCAAAGGTGCCGCCGGGATTAACGTCCCCATTCGACGGACCGTCACCATCAACAGGGTTGTATGCCTTAACTTCATGAGAGACAGCGGAGACATGTGGAACTGAATCCAGAGAATTTGGCTCCAAGACTGGTGATCAGGGACTCCACGCCACCACTTTCCCTGTGCCCTTACCTAAGGGGCAAAGGGGAAAATTTCAACAGCACTTGGCGCACCTGGACGGTCACCCATCCATATAGTGGCCACGTCAGACGTTGTTTAACTTCGGTTATCTGACGGAAACCGCTGTATCCCCCTCGTCACGGCCGTTGACAGGTGGTTTGATAGTGTACAGATGCACAGCTTTAGGAGCCTTTGGTGGATTAGTTTTGAGTCCTGTTAGTTCACAGCATAGCTAAACTTATTGCATCTCCTCCGCTTTCTTCCGTTACTCCACCTGTCCTACCCGAGTGACCGACTCATTAAATAGGAAACTGCTTCCCGGCAGCAATAAATAGCACAAAATGCTAATTATTGCAGATTGTGCGAAGCGCTAGATAAAATTTCAAGTTTTTATTTACTTATACATACCCCTTGTTTCAGCGCAACACAGGCATTGACTCTGCGTTGCGCTTGAACCAACATCCCTTTTGCCGGCCGCGGTGGTCTCGCGGTTCTAGGCGCGCAGTCCGGAACCGTGCGACTGCTACGGTCGCAGGTTCGAATCCTGCCTCGGGCATGGATCTGTGTGATGTCCTTAGGTTAGTTAGGTTTAATTAGTTCTAAGTTCTAGGGGACTAATGACCACAGCAGTTGAGTCCCATAGTGCTCAGAGCCATTTGAAACCATCCCTTTTGAGAATCTGGAAAGGGTAATCTAAACTTATAACTCTTCCAAGAATCCTTCACTCTGAGTAAAATTTACCTATTTGCTACATAGAACTTACAACAATTGTGTCATTCTATGGAGTTTCAATTATAAATTTCATTGAAAATTAATGTTGGGTGACTAGGGCCTCCCGTCGGGTAGACCGTTCGTCGGGTGCAAGTCTTTCGATATGACGCCGCCTCGGCGACTTGCGCGTCGATGGGGATGAAATGATGATGATTAGGATAATACAACACCCAGTCCCTAAGTGGGGAAAACCGCCGACCCCGCCTGGAATCGAACCCGGGTCCTTAGGATAGACATTCTGTCGCGTTGACTACTCAGCTGGCGAGGGCGGACATGAATTTCATTGACGAAGAAAGATTATAGAGTTTAACATGTGTCGTGCATGACGTCGTTAGATACGGAGCACAAACTCGGAGTTGGCAACGATGGAGAAGGAATTGGGCCGTGACTTTTCAAAGCAATCATCTCGATATTCGCCTTAATCCGTTAAGGTAACACACACAAAACCTGAAACTCTATTGCATGACAGCACTTTGAAGCCGGTTTCAGTTGATACATTGAAATTTTTAAACTATGTCAACGTTAAGCTTAATGATAGAAGATTATAAATCAAATTACTATGTGTCGCAAAATTATTAGAATAGAGGCCCTCCCAGTGGATGAAAGCATTGTAAAGACTCAATATGGGGTGCCTCCTTCATTTAAATGCGGTAATACATCTCATTTACATCAAGTTTCACATGTTTACGCGAAATGTCTATAGACAGCAGGTATAATGACACAATGCCGTCTAAAACCTACAAGCTAACTAACTCTGTTCGTAAAGCTGCCACAAGCTGGTTTTCCTTGCTGACGCGAAAGCTTATCCGTAGCATCCGGCGACGTACCACCTAGTCCAGTCTCCAGTTCAGAGCAGCAATTTTCAAACAATTGTCTCCGCAATACCCTGGCCAAAGACGATTTTAATTGCGAACGACTTGCTAAGCTCTGTTTAATGACTTTCCGTTCACAAGCGGTGAAATTAGTTCACAGAGCGAAACGGTCCAACATTCAGACGCACTCAGCTGGACAGATATTACCTTCTTGTTCACTATTTGTAAGTTAAAACAGTTGCATTTTGTTTAATGTCGTATTTTAATGTTACCAGACCTTCCGTAGGGAAACCAGGCATGTTGCTGTAGTTTTAATTTTTTATTTTTTCCATTTAACTGTGTAATATTTACTGTTTATGTGACTGATGCTGATTGAATTACTGCCTCGCTACTAATAAATTGTGAATATGACATTGAAAATTATATACTGAATGCGTAAAAACCGCGATTGAATACGTTACAACTATGCGAACTGTCATAATCCCTGCGATATGATAGCATAGACGGATGGTTAATAGGATTTGAGATATAAATCAGTAACTAAAAAACTTTTTTTTTCAGTACAAAAGTCTGATACAAAGTTACGTGCATATTAAACATTGTTTTTCGCTCTCTTTTCCCGCAGTTACTGATATACAAGTTGTATACAGTTGCAAATGACAATATTTAACATGTGCCACTTGTAATAATAAATTATAAGAACTTCGTCAATAAAAGCTTCATGTCCGCCAAGAGAGTATGTCGATCAGTTACTTAAACTGGTGGTTTTAATGTCTGTACAATTCTTTAGTGTTTATACCACGTCGTGTCAGGAATATCAGACCATCTTTTATATTTATTTTCTTTCAGATTATAGGAAACAAATAATTTATCGCCATCTACTTTCTTTACTTTTCCGGAATCTAGCTGGACATTATACTTCAACACGGCAAATTCATCTGTGTGATACTGCTCCGAATGGTGTTTTCAAAGTACTAATTCCGTGCCGTTCTAATTTTCTGGTCGTGTAATTAGGCGCTATGGAAAATTTCAATGCTTGAGCTCGAAATTGCTCTTCAGTGTTTGTACCAAAGTGGGTATCGAAGATATTTTCTGAATCTACAAAGCTTATTAAGGCTCTTCTTCAGATACTGTCACATGAGAACGATTATAGTGTGAACGTTTCTTCTTCTTTTCTTGAGCTGCAGCGGTTTTCACCTTCTTGCCTACAACAGGCCAGCTACATAACACCTTTTTTCCTTCTGATCATTCTGGCCTTTTTATAAGACTGTGTCAAAACATGAGCCAGTCGTTGTAGCCAAGCGGTTCTAGGCGCTTTAGTCTGGAACCGCGCTGCTGCTGCGGATGCAGATTCGAATCATGCCTCGGGCATGGATGTGTGTGATATCCTCAGGTTAGTTAAGTTTAAGTAGTTCTAAGTCCAGGGGACTGATGACCTCAGATGTTAAGTCCCGTAATGCTTAGAACCATTTGAACAATTTTGAATCACAATATTAGTATTCCTATTTTTCCGGCCACTGTTGTGCTGATTTCGTTACCCTGCTTTTGGAAAACGGTAAATTCTTCTACTGTCGAAATTCGCGTTGATGTTGGTATGCATTGTGTATGTATATCGTTAGGAGACAAAATGGAAGGTCTGTAACGAGGAGCTGGACCAGTCACAACGTTTGAATAGAATACTTTCTCTTATATTTCTTCACGGGTAGCATGGAACTAAAATAATCAAAAAAATGTTAAATGCATGTCAACAGATATCTACGCACAAAAAATAAAGATAAGGTAAGTTAGCATTGTCTCATAGCCTGTGCCACCATGCCCCTGAGCGAAGATGTCCAATTGAAGTAACAGGACAGTTTAGGGAAGAAGTCTGCATCACTGTTACGCAGGGGTTTCATGAAGTAGCCGAGAACTTGAATAAAATTGTTATTGACACCACCACCAATCAAAACACTTTGCAACGTCCCAACAGATTTAAGGGCATCACAAAATCACAAATACTTTGTCTTAAACAAGATAATGAACTCCGTTCCGCAGGCCCTCGCAGAATCATCACTATCGACCCATCACCATGACATCCTCAGCCCAAAGGCGTCAGTGGATACGGTATGGAGGAGTGTGTGGTCACCACACCGCTGTTCCGGCCATTGTCAGTTTTCGTGAGCAGGAGCCACAACTACTCGGTTAAGTAGTTCCTCAGATGTCATCACGAGGCTGATTTCACCCCGAGCCAGACCTTCTGTCCCTGTAATATACGTGGGAGCACCAGGAATCATGCTACGGAGGTGGAGAAAGAAAATACCAAAGTGGATGTGCAACAGAAAACTTGCAGTCCATCCTTTCTAGCACTTCTCTTCATACTGAAACTACAACGGAATATGCAATTTCCTTAGAATATTTGACTTTGACGTTACTAGCAATCGGCACTTAACAGCAGTGAAACAAAGAATCTGTATGCCAACTTAGTCGTTATGCAAAATAACTCTGATCTCTCCTACCTGCCAATGAAACATCACATGTCTTTCCGTCTAGCAGATGGTATAAGCTTGTATTGTCCACATATTTCCGACGAATCGGGAGATTACCCATATAAATTTCACGACTGGGCGGAATGCTTTCATTCTGACTGGAGGAGACCGTGATGCATGATGCACAGTTTTCCTTGAAGCAGCGTAATTGTAAATATATAAAAACCGATTTGCCAGAAGCACGTTTCCAAAATATCTGAAACTGTCATTATTGTTATTACTGTAGTGATTATTGTTGTTGTTGTCACTATTAGCGGCACTAGCAGCAGCTGTAGGAACAGGAGGACAGGTAGTGCCCGTATTAACGTTTCTAGCTCATACTATCATTTACTCACATTACCACTGTGGACACTCATATCATTTTAGTACTATTCCTCAAATTAAAACTAATATTTCTTAGTTAACTCTGATGTAAAAATGGTACTGTGTGCGAGAAACGCTGGTTCGATGTAACAGAGGGCCTGATGGCCCTAATCCGACCAGGCTAAATAAAGAAATAAATATACAGAGGACGGACGTGTGGACAGCTTTTCAGCTCGTCCTTCAGTGGACACGGTACTGAGTAGATGCATTTCCTTAATTTATGGGTGAAGTTGGGTGACCGATGTGGTTTCTGTATAACGTGATGCCAGAAAGCTTCACATTCTGTATCACAGTTTAGTGAAAGATAAATTAACTGGAGTATGAGTTCTTCATCAAATTGGATACAAATGAAAATTTTGCGGTGAAACCATGCGAAGAGTGTGTTTTGTATGACTCCCGTTAACTCTACAACCAATACACTCCTGGAAATTGAAATAAGAACACCGTGAATTCATTGTCCCAGGAAGGGGAAACTTTATTGACACATTCCTGGGGTTAGATACATCACATTATCACATTGACAGAACCACAGGCACATAGATACAGGCAAGAGAGCATGCACAATGTCGGCAATAGTACAGTGTATATCCACCTTTCGCAGCAATGCAGGGTGCTATTCTCCCATGGAGACGATCGTAGAGCACGTTGGGTGGCACGGGATACATGCGGACGTGCATTGTCCTGTTGGAACAGCAAGTTCCCTTGCCGGTCTAGGAATGGTAGAACGATGGGTTCGATGACGGTTTGGATGTACCATGCACTATTCAGTGTCCCCTCGACGATCACCAGAGGTGTACAGCCAGTGTAGGAGATCGCTCCCCACACCATGATGCCGGGTGTTGGCCTGTGTGCCTCGATCGTATGCAGTCCTGATTGTGGCGCTCACCTGCACGGCGCCAAATACGCATACGACCATCATTGGCACCAAGGCAGAAGCGACTCTCATCGCTGAAGACGACACGTCCCTCCATTCACGCCTGTCGCGACACCACTGGAGGCGGGCTGCACGATGTTGGGGCGTGAGCGGAAGACGGCCTAACGGGGTGCGGGACCGTAGCCCAGCTTCATGGAGACGGTTGCGAATGGTCCTCGCCGTTATCCCAGGAGCAACAGTGCCCTAATTTGCTGGGAAGTGGCGGTGCGGTCCCCTACGGCACTGCGTAGGATCCTACGGTGTTGGCGTGCATCCGTGCGTCGCTGCGGTCCGGTCCCAGGTCGACGGGCACGTGCACCTTCCGCCGACCACTGGCGACAACATCGATGTACTGTGGAGACCTCACGCCCCACGTGTTGATCAATTCGGCGGTACGTCCACCCGGCCTCCCGCATGCCCACTATACGCCCTCGCTCAAAGTCCGTCAACTGCACATACGGTTCACGTCCACGCTGTCGCGGCATGCTACCAGTGTTAAAAGACTGCGATGGAGCTCCGTATGCCACGACAAACTGGCTGACACTGACGGCAGCGGTGCACAAATTCTGCGCAGCTAGCGCCATTCGACGGCCAACACCGCGGTTCCTAGTGTGTCCGCTGTGCCGTGCGTGTGATCATTGCTTGTACAGCCCTCTCGCAGTGTCCGGAGCAAGTATGGTGGGTCTGACATACCGGTGTCAATGTGTTCTTTTTTCCATTTCCAGGAGTGTATTTTGAATGGGAGTACACTATGGTTGAATACTGCTACAAAACAGGTTTTCAAAATCTAACTGAAGCCCAAATGCGATTCTCTAAATTATCTCAACAATGTTTCGCGGAAAGAAAGTCGTCTTGTGTCCATGGATTCTCATTTGTGTTCATGAAACATCTCCGTAATAGTCGCGCGTTGCCTACCGGTAACGAAACTAGCGGCTCGCCTCTAAATAGCTTCTGTGTCTTCCCTTAAGCTGAACTGATGGGGATCCCAAACACTCGAGCGCTCCTTAAGAATGGGTCATAATTATAGATGAACCACATTTTCCTAAAATTCTCCCAATAAAACAATGTCGACCATTTGCCTTCCGTAGCACCACCCTTACGTATTCGTTGCATTTCATGTCACATAGCGACGTTGTGCCTAAATATTTAATCGATGTGTCTGTGTGAAGCACCACACTACCAATGCCATTGTCAAGCATTACACGATTTTTTCCCTCCTGTTCTGCATCAACTTACATTTTTTGTAAGTTTACAGCAAGCTGCCATTCACCACATCTACTACGAATTCTGTCCTAGTCACGTTGTATCCTCATACAGACATTTAACGATGACACCTTCCTTCACACGACAGTGTCATCAGAAAACATCCACAGATGGCTACTCACCCGGCCCGGGATCGTATGCGTGCAGCTCTAACAACACGACTGTTATTATTTATGAAAGTGAAGTGCCTACAGTATATTCATCAGATGGATGTAGCAGAAAGGTGAAAACTTGATCACCGCGAATGCTGAAATAAACATTCTGGTTCATGTTCACGGTAATTTGAAAGAATGGGTTCAAGTCGTGTTACGAAAGATAGCTCCAGAGGGTCACATAACCGCTTCTGGCCTGAACTAAACCCTGCACCCCAATGGAGTTGAACAGCTCATTTGAGCGTCAGTATACTCGATTCCTTGCATCATTTGAAAAGCGATAAAATCAAGACTATGCTGCACGCTTCCCGTCAGCTGCTGCCCAGTACCTCTCTGGTCGCACGTTCGAATCCTGCCTCGGGTATGGGTGTGTTTGATGTCCTTAAATTAGTTAAGGTTAAAGTAGTTCTAAGTTCTAGGGGACTGATGACCTCAGATGTTAAGTCCCATAGTGCTCAGAGTCATTTGAACAATTTGAACCTCTCTGGTTTGGAACAGTGAAGCAGCTTCATCTACCATTGCGTGCAACGGCTTTTTGTCAGGTACCCGACTAAAGATGACTGTTACATGCAGTTTTCTTCGAATTGCTCACTCGGAAACCGGTCGAGATGGATTTACATTCACTGGCAGTAGCAACTCATATTAGATTTGAAAACGATTATTGTGGATAAAATTTAGTACTCGTCCCAGGTTCCTGTCGGCTAGAATCGTTCTATCGTGTTTCTAACGCCTTTTTTTTGGCTGCGAGTTGCACATTATTTCCTCTACACACGTTGGATAGCCCGCGTTCGTACGCAAATAACTGTCACGTCTCAACGTCGACCCATCTTAACGTGCTGATTCCATGTGATTGACTAGCACATAAACACCACTTACTGCCACTGCTACATCAGCGATGAAGGGCAACATGACCACTGCTTCTAGCTCTATGCCATCTGCAACGTTCCAAGGCGACCATTGCGATCTTTCAAATGTACGGCTAGTATATGGTACAGTGAACTAAGTAAGCTGCTGGCAGTGCTGGAGCATTCGTTACGAAGTACTCAGAGGTACGTACTAGTAGTATCCATACCAGATGAACGTGCGGACCTTGCTGGTGAATAGAATATGTGAGTAGCTTCGGTAATCTGATCCAGCAAGCTTGGCCAGGGACTTGGACCTAGTGAATCTGTAGAGGAATCTGTAGCTTGTAAAGTCAAACGAACACGGATAGTGCTACAAAGTAAGTCGTTTTATTACTTCTTGGCTTAACTGCTGCCATTAGTTCCTTTGACACTTCGGAGTCACTTATCTTTCTGATTGACAAGTCACTTACTAATACGAATGGTTATGTTTGACTTCGTGAGCTGCACATGATATGTGAAAGGGATGTGTCCGGTATCATAAGACTTTTCCTTGTACATGAATAAAAACAGAGACCTGGTGTGAATTACAATTTTCACTTCGAAACTAAAACTTAGCTTTGTGCCAGTTATAAGTGCCCGGCTCAAGTGGTTGCTGCTGGGTTACTCCCTGGTGTAGCTCGCGCGTTTTCTTGTTCACTATCCAATACGCGTAGAGTCTAGAAGACGATAACACAGCAACAATAGATGTTCTGCGTTCTCCGTTTCAGCTGTACAGGATGGGCGTATGGGCAGGCGGTGGGCGTTATGGAATAATAGTGTAATTTTTAGAGAAAGGCCATTTATTGGCTAAAGCATGATGAAAGGTGAAGGTGAGCCAGAGCTTACAATTTGGCGAACATTGTTCGCGAAGCTACCGAAAGTTGTTGTCTGCCAAAACTAAGTCCACAGTGCCGCAGCACCGGGAGAAGCGGGAGATGTTCGATGCTACAGGGCGCGCATCTGACTCCGGGTGAGCAAGAATACAAGAGAGTGGGCCCGGCGACGGGTGACCGGGTATGTTCGACGCACCGCGCGGCTTCCTCCGCCCTGATTGGTCAGGACCGAGCAAACCGTGCGGGCGGCATGGAACTTTCCAGAGCGTTGCCTGCTAAGCGACGCCTGGGGCGGCGTTACCTCGTAAGCACATGAGAGAGGCGCGTGATCAAGGTGCCCTTTCTCGGTGCTGACTTCCTGTTACTAGACCGTGGGATGAAAGAATTTACAGGCAGCCAACACTGCCGGCCATGGCTTGGCCGCAATGGAAAAATGTAGTTACCGTTAGGAGGCTCATATAATAAAGTAAAATCTCCTATTGTCTGGCTCATCCTTTACACAGCAGATGCACCTGCCCGTAAGAGCCCAATCAACGAAGATAAAAAGTGTCTGATGTTGAGGGACTTTAATCATCGCTTCGCCAACGGTCCACTTTCTGGCGATTTCAGTTAATCTCGTGGTTGCAGCGTAGCCAGAGTCGCTGTACTATAGAGTCCCTGAAACAGCTCAGCTATCTCTATCAGAGATTATACTGTATGTGTCTCCTCTTTAGTGGAGAGATGTAACATTTAACTAATTTTTCCACGTGAAATTTGTATAGCAAGGCGTTCTCTACAGAAGGAAAGTGAGAAGACTTCTTCGGCTTAAACGGTAGGTTGTAGAAAATTCTGTTCTACGAGAAGGGTGCATGAGGGCTAGCAATGGGATAATAAAAGGAGTGTGTCGTAAGGACAGTAAAAATGAGAGTTCCTAAACAAGTACTGAAAACTGTCCAGTGAAGGAGATGCGATACTTCATCCTTAGGGTAAGAGACAGGTGAGTAACTGGTTATTATTCTGAAATTGCCTGCTGAAAAGGAATATACAATATTTACTAAACGTAAGCATTTATGCTCATAAGAAGAGCCTCGTTTTTGTTTATCAGCCTAGAATTTCAAAGTTATTTAAGATATTATTGTGATCGGATAACAAGCCATCAATATTTATACACATTTGCATATAAAAACTACAAAAAAGAACTTACGTAGACGATGCAGAAAGAAACAACACGGTGGTAACAGGTAACTGTAGAGACCAGTGGTGCAATAAGAAATGCGTTTCCTCCTTACAAATTATCTAAGGTTGAGGTAAGTCATTGTTAAGAAATGCCCTTATAGTGCAGTCAACGTAGGAAAATTAGGGGAGAAAAATTCGTGTACTTCCAAATTTTTGTACTGTGGTACGTGGGAGTAATGAGTAACATACTAAAAATCTAAATCAGTCTGGTGTAAGCGTGGTGGTGGGAGGGCGAGTAAGGATTACATTTTTAAGTTTTTACAACTCCTCTCCACCCTCTCTATCTATTGACCACCTCCAATATCTACCCATCCCCTTCTGTCTCTCTCTGTGCGTCTCTGTCTGCCCTCCCTCTCTCCAAATGCCCCTCCCACCCACCTCTGTCTTTCTGCTCCTTCCCCATCTCCTCCTCGCCCCCTGCCGGTCTGTCTCCTCGTCTTCCCTCTTACTGTCCTTTTCGTCTGCTCTGTTTTTTGTCCATCTCTTCTGCCCTCCTATTGTTCATCTCATCCTCCCCCTATCTCTTTCCAACTCCTAATCCCCTCTCCCTGTTCTTGTCACTGGCTTGCCATTTTATGTCTATCTCCTATCTGTCCCCCTATCTGCCTGTTTCCTCTCGTTTCACTGTCATTTTCCCCCCTCCCCTCTCTCTTCAATCTAGTTCTCACCCACCCCCCCCCCCCATCTGTATCCATCTCCTTCATCCCCTCTCTGTCTGTTCATTTACTTCTCCTACTTTTCCCTCGCATTTATCACCACCATCCCAGTAGGAAGTTAATTGTTCTTACCCCCACTGTATTACTTGCCGGTAAATATGTACTATAAATTTTTTTTTAATTGACCCAGGAGTTGAGGACCTTTTTAGCTTTGCATTTGCCCCCATACGCACATGTCACGTATATTTAACAGAATTCTCACATATTTGTTCAGATATTTCACCTTTATATATCGAAATTCGCCCTTCAGCTTCGTTTTCAAGCAGCTCAGTCTTTATGACACCATATACAGGGTGAACATTAACAAAACTGGTGTCCGCAGCTCGTGGTCGTGCGGTAGCATTCTCGCTTCCCGCGCCCGGGTTCCCGGGTTCGATTCCCGGTGGGGTCAGGGATTTTCTCTGCCTCGTGATGACTGGGTGTTGTGTCATGTCCTTAGGTTGGTTAGGTTTAAGAAGTTCTAAGTTCTAGGGAACTGATGACCATAGATGTTAAGTCCCATAGTGCTCAGAGCCATTTGAGCCATTTGAACAAAACTGGTAAACTGCTGCGTCAGATTCCTGGCTGTAAATTGAAGAAAATGTTGCTATAAAGATGTTCGGAAATGCATCGTTGCTACGGTAGATGGCGCTGACGAATGACTGTTCCTCTGACCACGTGCGTGTGTTCCTTGTGTGTTGCGGGCTGTGTGATTGACGCGGCGTACTATATGAAATAGAATGGTCCATGTTTCATGTCGGGAAAAAGCCGAGATGGTGTTTGTGTACGGCAAAGCAGATGGGGACGGTCGAGGGGCAACACGACTATACCAATACACGCACCCTCACAGAAACCACCCACATAACACAACATTTCAAGCACCTTTTGGACGTTGTTGTGATCATAGGTTCCTTAGACAGACGAGCGTGAAGGGAGGCGATGGACTGTGTGTACACGAGATTTGGAGGGCATCGTTCTAAGACAGTTTGTCGGTTTTGCAAATCTGGTGTACGCACAGTCCACCGCCTCCCTTCACGTTCCTCTGTCTGAAAGGGCCTGTGTTCTCGCAAACACCCAAAGAGGAATTAAAATGTTGTGTGATGTGATTGATGTGTGTGAATGAAGGTTTCGGTATAGCCATGCTGCCTATCAGTAGTTCCATCTGCTTGGCCGTACACTAACACCATATCGGATTTTTCGCGACATCAATACCGGACCATTATGTTGGTTAAAGCACGCAGCATCAGTCACACTGCCTGCAACACCCGAGGAATGCATGGCACGTTGCCAGACGGACTTTCATTCGTCACCGCTATCTGCCGTGACAACAGTGTATTTCAGGATGTATGTTCATAGGACATTTTTACCTGCATGTCCAGTCAGGTATCCGTTCCTGTAGTTTGTCGATTTTATTTATGTTCACCCTGTATATGCTGAACTATGACTTGTGGAATCGCGTAAATTTGCAAGTACATCCAATGGAATATTGTCTGCGAAATGGGTTGCGAATAGTGTTAATGCTAAAGAAGTAATAAATTAAAACACTATGCATGATGCGGCAGTTTTTCACGCGTTTCAGTTTTTATGACTTCACATCTACTGAACTATGTGCCTTATAATGACATAATTCAGTGGTATGCATGAATGCTGTCTACAAAATATGTCACAAATATAGTAAGTAGAAAAGAAATAATAATTGAAACGCACAGCAGATGCTGCAATTTAATTGCGCGATCAGCGAAAGTGTAGTAAGCGATAGACCTTTTTCCTTTCATCATTTTCCGGGGAAGGATTGTCAGAGGAGAAAAAGGTTCGTAAAGGTTTGAAAATATCTGTACTGTGTGTTGTAAGTCTCTAAGTGCTCTCATTCTCAATTACTGTTTAAATGTAGTTTGGATATCTCCAGTCGTTCAGCTACAAAACTTTTTACCTCCAACCTCATCTGTTTGATAAGTCGCTAGTTCTTACCACCACAGCGGTTGTTTCCAGACGGTAAGTGATGTATGTACCATATTTTGTTGAAATCGATCCAGTGGTTTAGGCGGATATGTGTAATGTATCTCCATACGTACATACATACAGTACATAAACATATGCTTACGTTCATCCATTTTTATAATACCTATATTTATGGATACGGTTCTGCTGCACTTTCATGTGGTTGACTTATTTAATATTTATCCTTGACTCACATTATTTATCAACATAAATTAACATTTTACCATTAAAAACTGTTTTCAATAATCTACAACTTTTCCATCTTCTGTAAAGCGGAAACTATTGGTTCTAGTGAAAAATATCAACAGTATCTTTTTTGTAGGAAATTCAATAGAATTTAGTTCTTTTCAGGAACATATTTTCGGTATAAGTCCCGGTTTTTCAGTTAATTGAGGGTAAACTAAGAAAGTCATCTTTAGACGCCCTCCAACTCCCACGTTCACACCACAGCCATCGGTATTTTTAGTATATTATTCATTACAACTCCTACAACACTAAAAAATTTGCAACCATACGATATTGTTCCCCAGTTTTCTTTCGTTGATTCCACTATAAGAGTATTTCTTAACAATGACTTGCCTCAACCTTAGGTGTTGTGTGATGTCCTTAGGTTAGTTAGGTTTAAGTAATTCTAAGTTCTAGGGGAGTGATGACCATAGATGTTAAGTCCCGTAGTGCTCAGATCCATGTGAACCATTTGAACCTCAATCTTAGATAATTTGTAAGGAGGAAACGCATTTCATATTGCACCACTGGTCTCTTCAGTTACCTGTTACCACCTTCTTGTTTATTTCTGCATAGTTTTCGCAAAAGGCTCCGATTACGTGACTCCCCTCCCAACAACTTTTTGATGAACTACGACGTGGCGTAGTAACATCAGTGAACGTTGCAACTCGAGAAATGATAGCCATTGAACGGGACGTGTTTTACCATAGTCTGGCTATTTTTCGTTTGGCCGGTGGTGGGTGCACTGAACAATTGCGAAAGTTAAATAAAAACATTAATCCTAAATGTAATTGTAAGGCATACATTGTAAGACATACCTGAAGGTTGCCAGTTTTATATCTTTATTCATTCTGATTATACAGTTTTCAGAAAACTGCGGATTGTGTTTGAGTCTAATTAAGTTCTTTTTTTAGTTTTTATATGCAAATGTGTATAAATATTGATGGCTTGTTATCCGATCCCAGTAATATCTGAAATAACTTCGCGATTCTAGGCTGATAAACAAAAACGAGGCTCGTCTTATGAGCATAAATGCTTAAGTTTAGTAAATCGTCTTGACCGTAGAACTTCTCGTAGAACAGAATTTTCTACAACCTACCGTTTAAGCCGAAGAAGTCTTCTCACTTTCCTTCTGTAGAGAACGCCTTGCTATACAAATTTCACGTGGAAAAATTAGTTAAATATTACATCTCTCCACTAAGGAGGAGACACATACTGTATAATCTCTGATAGAGATAGCTGATCTGTTTCAGGGACACTATAGTACAGCGACTCTGGCTACGCTGCAACCACGAGATTAACTGAAGTCGACAAAAAGTGGACCGTAGGCGAAGCGATGAATAGTTTGGGGCCTTACAGTGACTTTACAGTCAACACTGTAATACCTCACTGCACAGTTCAGGTATAGGAGTGGTATAGGGGTAGCGTCTTTGATTCATAATCAAAACGTCTTCGGTTTCAGGTTCGAGACAGTTCAGGGGTACCTGTGGTGTAAGGGACACAGTCGCCTTACGGCACGCTAGCGGCACGGGTATCTTGTTTACGCCCTCGCCGCGCAGCTCACTCGCGGAATTGTTTACGTGACTCTGCCGTTTTAGTGCGCTATATTTCCTTTGAAAGAGAATGGCTTACACCCACAGATAGTCGACGCTGAAAATTATCTTTTCACCTGAATATGCCCGACCTTGTTGGCGTCCACCTGTCTATAGTGATCAGTGTGGTATAAGTGAAATGGTTAAAGAAGAAATACGTGACAAAACTCTAATTGCAACTTCAAGTGGTCTGAAGCTCCGTCACTCTGATGGACGCATCGGTGACGTAAATGTGGAACATGGAGGACTTGGACCGTGTGTTTGATCTCTCTTTCGAGGTGCCTTCAGAGGTGCATTCCACCAATATGGAAAGGTGATTAGTCATACAGCTGAAAAGTGGGTTCAGTTCACTACATACCCAGTTCTCAATGTGGTACAACAGATCCTCATAGAGCTAACCAAACATGTGCCATCCTACTTATATATTGGTGGCTGCCGAGCAATTATAATTTATGATGGCCAGCCGAAGACATGCTAGGGGTGTGGGAAAGAAGAACACCTCCGTTCCAGCTGTCTGCAACGCAGAATCACACAGTTACGGCCTGGGGATAAGCAGGCCGCGACCGCTCCGACGACGCTACCACTGCCGTATGTCGAAGTTCTCCACAACGACCCCCGACCGCGATCACCAGTGGCTCCTGCTACTGACACATCGTCGCCTCCGGTAATGCCTCAGGCTGTTGCGGACGGACCTACGCCCTTGCCTCCTACTCCTCCAGTCATATGCAGTGGTGAGCAATCTCAAGTGCAGGAGATGGCTCTTGACCCCATGGTTGTGCCTACTGATGCTTTTGTGCCTGACCTTACGGATCCCCAGGCGTCTTCGGACACTGAAGATCACGTGCGCAAGCAACGGTCGCCGAACAGACGTCGGAAACGGCGGATGGCCCCGTCTCACACCTGCAGGACGCAGTCTCATGACGATGAGGATAGCAACTATCAAGATGTTTTCCCGATGGATGATTCCTTGATGGAACTATCTTCGCATGCACCAAGCGCTGTACCTATGGACGTTGAACAGCAGTTGAGTCAGCACCACTCATTCACCGCCGACATAACGCCGCCTTCGGACTCCCAAGGTACTCCACTGGACGCGCACCATCCGCGCACCTTTGCGTGGTCTGACGATGTAGAAGACGAAATATCCATTGTTGTGACAGCAGCGAGTGCTGCTTCTCCAACTCACGCCCGCTAATCGACAGGGTTCCTGGATGGGGATGTGCAGACTGCTGGCACAATGTTCCTGTTCGCTGCTACTCTTTGTGCCTCCATGAGCGTCCCAGTAGTCCCAGTTCGATGACAAGCTTACAGGATGTCAACACCATTGGCACCCCAGCCAAACTACAATTGCTCCGTGAAATGTTGAGGGCCTCGGACCTCGATGTTGCCCTTCTGCAAGAAGTTCGCCTACCGACGTTTCCTAATATCTGTGGCTAGGTTTCCTACTTCACGCCGTGAGCTGACGGTGGCAGTGGGGCAGCTGTTCTTTTAAAAGAAGGCACTGAGGTAGACGACGTGATTTACCTACCGTCGGCTAGGGGACTTGCTGTGACTTTACACGGTGACCAAATCCTCAATATTTACGCTTCCTCGGGCACGGCCAAGCGACGGGGACGGTGGCGATTCTATTCAGAACAGGTAGCTCCTTTGCTTGTAGGCCGCTACGACCATATTATTCTTGGCGGCGACTTCAGTTGTGTGTTTTCCAAGAAGGACCAACGTCCCAATTTCACCACGTGCCAGGAACTACAGCTGCTCGTGCATGAACTGAACCTCACCGATACTTGGGACCGCGATCATGGTGATCAACCTGGATATACGCACGCCACCAGCCATTCAGCAAATCGTTTGACCGTGTCTACGTTTCCCAAGGAATCGTAACTGCCACGCTTGACGCTGAGTTATAGCCTACCGCCTTCTCGGACCACATCGCCTACATTTGCCCCAGATGATAGAGGTATGGCGCGGTCGAGGCCTGTGAAAGCTGAATGTCGCCCATCTCAAGGATCCGGAATGGAGGCATGTCATAAAGACGACGTGGAACAACTGTGTGAGGCACCTTGCAGCATCTCCTTTAGCACTCCGGTGGTGACTCTGCTGCACCAAGCCTGCTTTACGTCGTTCGATGATGAATTACGGTCGTGACAAAATGCTGTGCCAACGACATACCATGGAATACTATTTCACAATTTTCCGGTAACTCTCGAACCGTGCCCCTCTGTTCAACGACAGATTGAAATTCAAAGGATTAAGGCTAAGATAATTCTCTTATGCGTCACCGCCTTGAAAGTAGAATAGTACGTGCCAGATGTCACTATTATGTGCTAGGAGAACCCCCGTCCATGCATCATATTATCCGACAGAAACAGCGGTGTCGGAGAATGCTATTCAACGCCCTCGATATGCCAGATGGTCGTCGATTGACATCCCAGAATGATATCATAAAGGCTTTTGTGGATCACTACAAACAGTTCTATACAGCAGAGGACCAGAAGATGGCGGTAACGACTGATGGCCTTCGTTCCTTGACAGGTACCCTTGACGGGACTGCTGCGGAGGGGTGCGGCGAACAAAGCCCTAAGTCCCGACGGGTTTCCGCTGGAGTTTTACCGCACATTCCATGACATCACGCGCTCACGCTGGACTGCGATGTATGAAGAACTGATGAACCCTCACCTTCCGCTCCCATCCGAATTTGTAGAAAGCTTCATTATCCAATTCCCCAAGCCATCAGGAGATTGCCGAGTTGGACGTTATCGGCCGTTAACTATGTTTAATTGTGACTTCAAGATTTTTACCTGGATTCTTGCCGCTCGCCTCGGCCCGTTATCCCTCAACTCATTTATCTGGATCAAACGTGCTTTGGTGCTGACAGTAACATTGAGACGTCACTCAGCGATTACCCCACGTCATAGCCCAGGTCACGACCTGTCGCAGTTGCGGTGCCTTCGTGACAGTAGACTCCGACCACGCCTTTGATAGATTAAGTCATTACTTTCTACAAAACGTACCCCGACGTATGGCCTTCCCCCACAGGTTTATACACATCATCTTACGGCTCCTCCGAGGTGCCACGTCGTGACTGCTGGTCAATGGCCGTGTGGCGGGCCCTGTTAATGTCATGCGGTCGGTCCGTCAAGGATGTCCGCTTTCGATGCTCCATTTCGTCATCGCCCATGAGCCATTTTTACACGGTTTGAGGAGCTGGCTGGCAGGGATAACAATGAGGGGGCACACTTTCATCTGTCGCCCTATGCAGAAGTCGTGGTGTTCTTGGTTCTGTCGGAGGATGAAGTGCGAGAGGCACTGGCATGGATCAACCAGTACGGGACTGCTGCGAGCAGCCGTGTGAACCTGACGAAATCGAAAGCTATGTTCGTCGGTAGAGGTCCTCCAGCAGAGAGTGTGTCTCCATTGCCATTAGTGGACAAGCTCAAGTTTTTTGGGGATCACCTTCACGCGTGATATACAGCGCACGACCTCATTTAAATATAAACGGCTGCTTCAAGCTATCCGCACGAACATTCGTGGCAACCTTCCGAGAGCATTGGACATGTTACAACGGGTGGATTTTGTTAACGCTCATGTAGTCTCGCGACTTCCTCATTTAGCACAGATTTTACCGATGTCAAAGGCAACGGCACACAGACTTAAGGCGGCGTTCGGCTACTTTGTAAGCTCGGGTCTTATCTTCAGAATCCGTTACGACAAGCTGACACTTCCTGCTCGAGATGGCGGCCTCGGCCTTGCCAACGTCCAAGCGAGAGCAGCTGCCCTTTATGTAAGTACGATGGTGAAATCGTGGACCCGCCGCAGAACCGGATTATCGGGAAGACTGATTGACGAACTGGCCCCTGCCTCTCGAGTGACTCCAGTTGCGGTAGCCCACACTCCTTCCTCTCTCTCATATATCAGGACCTTTTCCTTCGAATAAAGTTATGGCTATGCCAACTTAGTACCACGGAACACTACAGCACCGCCTAATGATGAGAAATCATACTCGGATTATTGTGGAAAGCTTACATCCTACGATCGCATGGCCCGTGGTTTGGCGTACTGTGCACCATGTCCTCCTCAACACGAGTGCTCGTGCGATCTGGTACATGGTCGTTAATGGAAAATACATGACACAACTTCGTCTACATGCTATAAAAATGCCGGCCGGTGTGGCCGAGCGGTTCTAGGCGCTACAGTCTGGAACCGCGCGACCGCTACGGCCGCAGGTTCGAATCCTGCCTCGGGCATGGATGTGTGTGATGTCCTTAGGTTTGTTAGGTTTAAGTAGTTCTAAGTTATAGGGAACTGATGACCACGGCAGTTAAGTCCCATAGTGCTCAGAGCCATTTGAACCTTTTTTGCCATAAAAATGACAGATTAGCCGCTGTGTCCTAGTTGTCACACGCTTGATACGGACGATCATTGACTGATGTGTGGAACTTAGACAGAGGTGTGGCATCTGATTCAGAAGATGCTTGCCTTTCTTCTACGTACGGGATCCCATGCCATTACACCGAAATCACTTTTGTTCTCAGATGAGACATATTTCCTGCGTACGAAGACCCACGCTGTGATCCGGATAAAATGCCTCTCGATCCCTTATTTGTTACATGAACGTGATAAAAGTGTCCTTGATTTTTGGACTTTCCTGCAAGATCGCTTTACTTACTCATGTATCATCCGCTATAGCGTCAGTGCTATGCCAACTTTTTGTGTAGTGCCTTCTTCGATTTCCCCCCCCCCCCCCCCCCCTCCCCTCACGCAGCTGGGGTGTCCCAGGTATGAGAAGTTGAATCCAGTGTGACTGTATAATACCAGGACTCGGTCCTTTGTACAGGCAAAATGCAATATTCTTCGTGCAGACGTACCTGGAACATGCCTGACTGCGCTGGGATTCAGAGTACGTCCACCCACAAGTTGGCGGGATGCGGATGCCATTTTGTTTTGTTCTGTCAGGAGGGCGTTTTCTTTAATTTCCTTTATGTTTTGTTTGTTAGTGACGGTAATTACACATTATTGTTTTTCGCCTGGAGGGCATCCTATGTGATCTGAACAAATATAAAAACATAAATAAAAAAATAAACTGGTATCTGAAAAAAGTCTGATGTTGAAACAGTATACTTACGTTTTCAAGAAATTTATTTTTTATTTTATGAAGAAGATCATTATTTATTTTATTTTATTACGCGGATGGCGTGATGCGAGAAAGTCTTTCAGATAAGTTGCAAAATAAATAAATAAATAAATAAATACATAAAATAAAATATGGTAACGCGACCGCAATTTAAAAAAAAATAGGGAAGGGTAGCCTCTTTGATTCATAATAAAAATGTTTCCGGTCCCGGGTTCGAATTCCACGGCTGCTTAAATGTTGATTAATAGTCAGCATTGGCAGCCGAAGAGGTCCGGCATAAGAAGTCATCCTCATCCTGCCAACGGCCTAGTCAAAGAGGGTGGAGGAGTGGACAGAGATTCAGCGCACTCTCTTGCCCTAGGGGTGGGAAATTGCCCCTGATGGAGGAAGAATCAGCAATGATCAACGGCATGAGGATGCAGAAGGAAATGGAAACCACTGCATTAAAGACACATAACGTGTATCCACAAGACGTGTGGCTTGTAATTGAAGGAGAGTCATGATGGTCTCTCCATTGGCAAAATATTCCAGAATTGTCTCCCTCCCGGATCTCCGGGAGGGGACTGCCAAGGGGAAGGTTACCATGAGAAAAAGACTGAATAATCAACGAAAGGATAACGTTCTACGAGTGGGGGCGTGGAATGTCAGAAGCTTGAACGTGGTAGGGAAACTAGAAAATCTGAAAATGGAAATGCAAGGGCTCACTCTAGATATAGTAGGAGTGAGTGAAGTGAAGTGGAAGGAAGACAAGGATTTCTGGTCAGATGAGTATCGGGTAATAGCAACAGCTGCAGAAGATAATATAACAGGAGTAGAATTTGTTATGAATAGGAATGTAGGGCAGAGAGTGTGTTTCTGTGAACAGTTCAGTGACAGTGTCGTTCTTTTCAGAATCGACAGCAAACCAACACCGACAACGTTGGTTCAGGTATACATGCCGAGGTCGCCAGCTGAAGATGAAGAGATAGACAAAGTGTATGAGGATATCGATAGGGTAATACAGTATGTAAAGGGAAATGGAAATCTAATAATTATTGGAAACTGGAATGCAGTTGTAGGGGAAGGTGTAGAAGAAAAGGTTAAAGGAGAATATGGGCTTGGGACAAGGAATGAGAGAGGATAAAGACTAATAGAGTTCTGTAACAAGTTTGAGCTAGTAGTAGCGAATACGCTATTCAAGAATCACAAGAGGAGGAGGCATACTTGGAAAACGCCAGGTGATACGGCAAGATTCCAGTTAAATTACATCATAGTCAGACAGAGATTTCGAAATCAGATACTGGATTCCAATGCGTGCCCACGAGCAGATATAGACTCAGATCACAGTATAGTAGTGATGAAGAGTAGGTTGAAGTTTAAGACATTAGTCAGGAAGAATCAATACTCAAAGAAGTGGGATATGGAAGTACAAAGGAATAACGAGATACGCTTGAAGTTCTCTAAGGCTATAGACACTGCAATAAAGAATAGCTCAGTAGGTAGTACAGTTGAAGACGAATGGACATATCCAAAAAGGTCCATCACAAAAGCTGGGAATGAAAGTATAGGAAAAAAGAAGGTAACTGTGAAGAAGCAATGGGTAACAAAAGAGATATTTCAGTTGATTGGTTAAAGGAGAAAGTACAAAAATGTTCATGGAAACTCTGGAATAGAGAAACACAAGTTACTGAGGAATGAAATAAATAAGAAGTGCAGGGAAGCTAAGACCAAATGGCTGCAGGAAAAATGTGAAGACATCGAAAAGGAAATGATTGCCGGAAGGACAGACTCAACATACAGGAAAGTCAAAACAACCTTCGGTGACATTAAAAGGAAGAGTGGTAACATTAAGAGTGCAACGGTAATTCCACTGTTAAATGCAGAAGAGAGAGCGGATGGGTGGAAAGAATAAATTGGAAGCCACTATGAGATGGAAGATTTGTCTGATGTGATAGAAGAAGAAACAGGAGACGATTTAGAAGAGATAGGGGATCAAGTATTAGAATCAGAATTTAAAAGAGCTTTGGAGGCCTTAAGGTCAAATAAGGCAGAAGGCATAGACAATATTCCATCAGAATTTCTAAAATCATTGGGGGAAGTGGTAACAAAAAGAATATTCACAATGGTGTGTAGCATGTATGAATCTGGCGACATACCATATGACTTTCGGAAAACATCATGCACAAAATCCCGAAGACGGCAAGAGTGGACAAGTGCGAGAATTATCGCACAATCAGCTTATAGATCCAAGTTGCTTACAAGAATAATATACAGAAGAATGGAAAAGAAAATTGAAGGTGCGCTAGATGACGATCAGTTTGGCTTTATGAAAAGTAAAGGCACGAGAGAGGCAATACTGACTTTTTTGTTAATAATGGAAACAAGACTAAAGAAGAATCATCATATGTTCATAGGATTTGTCGACCTGGGAAAAGCGTTCAACAGTGTAAAATGGAGCAAGATATTCGAAATTCTGATAAAAGTAGGGGTAAGGTATAGGGAGAGACGGGTCATATACAATAAGTACAACAGCCAAGACGGAATAATAAGAGTGGACGACCAAGAACAAAGTTCTCGTATTAGAAAGTGTGTAAGACAAGGATTTAGCCTCTCGCTCCTACTGTTCAATCTGTACATGCAGGAATCAATGATGGAAATAAAAGAAAGGTTCAGGAGTAGAATTAAAATTCAAGGTGAAAGGATATCAATTATACGATTAGCTGATGACATTGCTATACTGAGTGTAAGTGAAAAAGAATTACACGTCCTGAGGAAATGAATGAATAGTCTAATGAGTACAGACTATGGATTGAGAGTAAATCGAAGAAAGACGAAGGTAATGAGAAGTAGTAGTAACGATGCCAGAGAGAAACCTAACACCAGAATTTATGGTCACGAAGTAGGCTGTAAAGTAATCAATGACGGACGGAGCAAGGAGGACATCAAAAGCAGAAGGCTATGGCAAAAAGGCATTCCTGCCCAAGAGAAGTCTACTATTATCAAATATCGGCCATAATTTGAGGAAGAAATTTCTGAGAATGTACGTCTGGAGTACAGCATTGTATGGTAGTGAAACATGGACAGTGGGAAAACCTAACAGAAGAGAATCAAGGCATTTGAGATGTGGTGCTACAGACGAATGGTTCAAAAAGGGCTCTGAGCACTGCGGGACTTAACATATATGGTCATCAGTCCCCTATAACGTAGAACTACTTAAACCTAACTAATCAAGGACAACACACAACACTCAGCCATCACGCGGCACAGAAAATCCCTGGCCCCGCTGAGAATCGAACCCTGGAACCCTGGCGCGGAAAGCGAGAACGCTACCGCACGACCACGAGATGCGGGCTACAGACTAATGTTGAAAATTAGGTGGACTGATAAGCCAAGGTATTAAGGGGTCCTAAGCAGAATCGGAGAGGAAAGGAATATGTGGAAAACACTGATAAGGAGAAGGGACAGAAAGATAGGACATCTGTTTAGACATGAAGCAATGACTTCCATGGTACTAGAGAGAGCTGTAGAGGACAAAACTGTAGAGGAAGACAGAGTATGGAATACATCCAGCAAATAATTGAGGACGTAGGTTGCAAGTGCTACTCTGAGATGAATAGGTTAGCACAGGAGAGGTATTCGTGGAGGGCCGCATCAAACCAGTTACAAGACTGGTGAAAAAATGGTGTACGTTGCAGGACAAATAACGCTGATACACGTCTCTGATAGCGCACGATCCCTCTTCAAAAGCACAATACAGTTTACGCTGTGGTGGTGAGGGTGTTAGTGATGGTATAGTGAATGATTGTGTGGGATATAATGGAGACTTCGGTACGTCTTTACGTCCCCTATAACGAATGACACTCAGACTTGCATGTAAGTCGTGTCCACTCTTTCGGTCACCTGTTCGATACCACTAAGGCCATTCTCGGCAACCGGCTGACCGCGGTCAGGTCCGCACCACGGAACCTCAAAATCTGGACCGCAAAATTTGTTTGAAAGTAATAATTAGTCAAGTAAATTATTAAATTAGATGTTTTTCTGTGGATATCAATACATTTTGGAATTGTTCTTAGAACTAGCAATGCTGTTAACGAGTCCCTTGCTGAATTATTAACATACGTGCTAGCACTAGCAGCCGCAACTTCTCATATATTGACCACATATTATGACCAACAGAAACGTATGCAGTGAAATGTAACTTACAAGTTACTTAATTTGATGAACTGGTGTCAATTACAATTTTATAACGTAAGAATACAATAACAAAGGTACAAAATACATCATTAAAGAACATATCAATACAGATAACGCCGGCCGCGATGGTCTCGCGGTTCTAGGCGCGCAGTCCGGAGCCGTGCGACTGCTACGGTCGCAGGTTCGAATCCTGCCTCGGGCATGGGTGTGTGTGATGTCCTTAGGTTAGTTAGGTTTAAGTAGTTCTAAGTTCTAGGGGACTCATGACCACAGCAGTTTAGTCCCATAGTGCTCAGAGCCAATACAGATAACATTTGTAGTAATAGGGGCTTTACAAAAGAATAGAAATAAACATATACATCATTGTTACAGGATAACTTTTGAAACATCAACTTAACGCATGAGCATTAAAAGAAAAGAGAATAAATAGTGTCTAAACATCTCTCATCAGATAAACACATAAATACAGGAAGAACACACTATGAAATGTCCCCTTAGAAAAATTATACATAACTCTGCTTGTTCTTCCCAGTTCCAAATAGTATTTTTTCCAGTGAGAGAACAAAGTTTTGGTGTAACTAGAATTTGCATATTCAGAAAACAACGGTAATAATTTACGAGACCTAGAAAACTGTGGACTTGTTTTTTTGTGGATGGAACTGGAATGGCTCTGATTGCTTCTAACTTTCCACGATCCGGCTGAATGCCTTCAGAAGAAATAATATGTCCCAAAAACCTCACCTTTGACCTAACGAATTCAGACTTTTCCAAGTTAGCTGTAATTCCAGATTCTGCAAAAATACGTAACAAACTGTTGAGGATGCGATTATGTTGTTCCCATGAGGCTTTTGCTATTATAATATCATCCAAATATAAGGTGATGTGACGTTTTAAGAAATCAGTTAAGTCCGCGAATGAACGCTGCCGAAGAAATGTTCAAACCAAAAGGAAGTTTCCGAAATTGATAACCAACGCCGAAACAAAGAAAAGCCTTGTATTTTCTACATTCTGGATGAAGTTTGATGTGATAAAAGCTGGATCTGAGATCAATAGAAGACAACACTTTTACACCATTAAAATTTTGAAGAAGTTCTTCCATCGTTTGCGGCCTGTCTGTTTCAGGAAAAATGATAATATTGATTTCTCTTGAATCTAAGACAAGTCTGATCGATCCATTTTTCTTCTCAACAACATGTAATGGATTGTTGTATGAGCTTACTGCAGGCTCAATAATTCCCTCGTCAACCATAGATTGTATTTCTGTTCTAACACGGTTCCTATAACGTGCTGGAATTACTTATGGTCTAACACAAAATTTAGTATGCTCACGAACACGAAATTGGTATTGAAATCCCTTGATTGTTCCTGTTTTGTGAGTAAAAACTGTGGAATGTGCTTGTAAAATCACAAAAAGGTCCTGCCTATCAGTGTCATTACAATTCTCAATTGTTTGAATTTTATTCTGAATTAACTCATTCGTATCAAATATGCCGTCGATATCATCGCTGTCAGTACTTGCAGAGTGATTTGTAGTGTCAAGTTCCGTCGAAAATTCCGAACTGTTGTCTAACAGGAGGTGAAGCCGATTAATTTCCTCGTCATGGTTTGAGAGCCAATCTTCAAATTTCAAAGCTATGGACTTACCTTCTTTCTCTAAACTTATTTCAGCATCGTGAAAGTTTAAGATTGCTTTGTATTCATTCAAAAAGTCTACTCCCAATAAAATTTCCGTCGACAATAATGGAACAATTAGAAAGTTCATAGAGAACCTATGGCTTTGACAAAGGAATTCTAAGTTGGTTTGTTGGCGTACATCTACACTTTTTCCAACGATTGCACCTTGTAATATAATCTTATGTAACGGAAGTGTGGGGAAATCATTTGATTTGTTGCATTTGCTAAAGGCTGTTCCACTAATTACTGAAATGGGACTGCCAGAGTCGAGTACTGCCGTAAATTTTACGTCATTTACTGCAATGTGAATCGCAGGATATGAAATGTTGTTATATTTTACGTCGTGTTCGTGGAGTAAGATGTCCCTAATGTCTTCCATTTTTACGTAATTACCAGCTACGGCAGCTACGTCTTCAACTTCATAAGTACGTTTTGTGGCTGCCAGCCTATTGTCTCTTTATTGGCGCGCGTTGTTATTGGGATTTGTAGACCTAACTTCTACAAATTCACCTTGTTGAGACGGCCGTGCCCTGTTTGAATCGCGCCGGTTCTGATGCAATTCAGGTCTGTCGTTACGATCATATCGGCTGTCGTCATGTCGGTAGATTCCATAGTTTCTATCTTGTCGGTCACGTGGTCGAGAATTTCTCCCTGAAGCGTAACTGCGCGCTGGACCGTTGCGTGTGAAGTTATTCTGTCTCTCTTGATAATGATTATTTTGGTTCCCATATTGTCTGTTTCTCTGATTCTCTCTGTGATAGTCATTACCGTGGAGAGGTGATCTTTCCCTGTAATTATTACTACTCTGCAAACGGTTGTCATACGGGTGGTGTCTGTTTCGGTCACGATTTGCATTGTAAGAATACCCTTGTCGTGTCCAGTTATTATTTCTGTCATCACGGAATTGTGACGGATGTGACCTGTGGTTGTCGTGTTCCTGTTTTCGCGTCCCGCGATTGTCAGTGTCAATTTCCAATTCTTGTAACAGTCCCTGAAAAGCTTCAATGTCGTCTTTGCAACGTCCTGCCTAAATAATGTGTCGTAAATGTTCAGGTAATTTGATTAAGCAAAATACGAATGAGTTCTGAGGGGCTGTATGGGATTGACAGGTTCTGATTTTTGTGCAACATGTCTTCAAAATATTTCACAAGACTGGAGAAGTCAGATTGTTCGAAATGTTTCGTCATTATGATGCTATGTTTTACTCGGTCTTGTGTGGCTTGAGACCAATATGCTGAGTGGAAGGCATGATAAAATTCGCCTTCACTGTGACAATCGTGAATGACCGATCGCATTCTTACAGCTGGTTCATTCTCTAAGTAGCCACACATAAATTCCAACCTGTGCTCCAATGACCAGTTGTGAGGAAAACAATGAGAGAATTGACGAAGCCACGCTTGTGGATGAATGTCGTTGCCAGAATTCTTAAATGTTTTGAATCTACGTGTAGTAATGAACAGCTTATAGTTAAAATTATCGTGTTGGGGAGTCGCATGTCGTTCATTGTTACGTCGTTTCGGCGGTTCCATTTCAAAATTCGGTGCACCATGCCAATTTCTTCCATATTTTCCGAAATGCGCTGTGTTATTATTTTGTGGCTGTTCCGTATTTCTATGTCCCTCTTCCCGTATTGGAGCGCGAGTGCCCTCTGAAATATGTAATTCTTTTATTACTTGTGCCAATTGATCTTGTACTTCCTGGATTTCCCTCTTGTGTTGCGTATTAATTTGGTTCTGATTTTGTTTGAATTTCTTAATTTGTTTGTACTCTTCTTTGTCAGTGAAGGCTACAGGTCTTTCGTCACTCAGATCATCATCCACCTTTGTAGATAAGTTAGTGAGGTGATCCGAAAGTTCGGCTACTTTCTCCGATAGTGAACTTCTTTCCTCAGTGTGTTTTTCTGAACCAAGTTTCAGAGTGTCCATTAGTGTGGAAATCGTATCTACTGTGTCCTTTAAGTTTTCTTGAGTTTTTGCAAGTTGCGTAACCGAATCGGTAGATGCAACTGAGTCAATTTTAGCTTGCAACGTGTCGTGATTTTCATGAACAATAGTTTGCAGTTCCTTTACGGCTGCTTCGTGATTCTGTAATGCATTTTCATGACGCGAAGAAATAAGTTAGAAATGCTCACAAATTTTTTTTTTGCGTCATTACAGACATTTTGACATTTAGATTCGATTTTACGTAATTCAGTAGTTAAATCTTCACGTGTTTGTTCGAGTGTGGTGTCTAACTTTTGAAGATTTTGTTCCATTGCGTCTAACTGTTGCTGTGTTTGTCTCTGGTGTTGTTCCATTGTGTCTACCTTTTGAAGATTTTGTTCCATTGTGTCTAACTTTTGAAGATTTTGTTCCATTGTGTCTAACTGTTGCTGTGTTTGTCTATGATTTTGTTTCATTTGTTGCATTAATTGTAATAATAATGTATTAGTGTCTGGAATTTGTTCCTCTATGCTTTTCGGCAGTGCATTTGCACCGGCAACATTCACATTTTGACGAGCAGAAAATGTGTCTTGACTTATTTGAGAAAACGGTGAAGACGCAAAACCTTTATCTACAGTATTTGCAAGATTGTGTCCAGTCATTTCGGAACCTGAGGCGAATTGCTGCCGACCGATCGATCGATAATGCTTCCCTGTGCCATAATTGTTTTACTGCCTAGACCATTATTTGTCGCCCGCTCCATTTCCCTATGCACAATTACCAAATTACCACTTTGAATGTCTGTTAATTCATTACACAATGGTGCTGATAAGCTACGCTCCTCGTCACTATTATTTCTGAGTTTACTTTGGAGCCTAGTGCTACGTTTTTCACACGCCATTATTGTCACAATATTTCACACGATAACACAGAAAAGAACAATTACAACAGCAAAATAGGAAAACATATTAACATAGCACTGAAAATAATATCTACTTAATTGCAAGCGCAGCTGCGAAATACTTGGTGCAAATCTACATGCATGCCACAACTGTTTTACTGTACAACAATGAAAAGCTACAACTACAAAGGAAATTCTCTCCATAATTACGCGCTAGCAATAGAAAATAGCTACACTAATTACAGAAGCTACAAGAAAAAAAGTCAGAAGATTCCAGTGAGGTATCCTCGGCTAAGGGTCGACATATGAAACGTCTCCTTAGAAAAATTATTGAATTACTGTGCTGATAAATCTCTTACATTGTTTGATTTTCAAACAGCTGAGCAAAACTGAACGTACTCAGACATTTCGCTCTTTACCTATTCTGATCAACACCAAACTGACACTCAATATTTTTTAGCGCAGCGCAATGTGGCGCCACTACTGCCAGCTAAATAAAAGATTCATCTACTGAAGGCACTAACCACTGATAGGCATAGTTAGCAAATGAAAGATTTTGATAGAGAACAAACAATGTATTTACCTTAATAGTGTTCAAAAGTCATTATATATATATATATATATATATATATATATATATATATATATATATCAGTTCATGATATCCAGTCTTACAAATGTACTGTTTCTGATGGACACACGTCCAGATCATGCGCTCTCAAAATTCCACCATTTCTCTCCCCACATCCACCACTGCTGGCGGCTCACCGCCAACTGCGCAACGCTATGCGCTGTTGACAGCCAACTGCCCAACACTGCAATAGCAAATTCCAACAATGCAAACCAGCCACAGACTGCACGCAGCAGAGCCAGTGATTTTCATACAGAGCGCCACGTGGAGGTGGCGTTACCAATGTAAGAACCTAAACAGCATGCTTACATAATGTTTGAATTCTCCATTAGCAGTGTAGCGCTTGACACAGTCACGTCGATTAAATATTTGGGTGTAGCATTGCCGAGCGATATGAAGTGGGACAAGCATGTAATGGCGGTGGGGGGAAGGCGGATAGTTGTCTTCGGTTCATTGGTAGAATTTTGGGAAGATGTGGTTCATCTGTAAATGAGACCGCTTATAAAACACTAATACGACCTATTCTTGAGTACTGCTCGAGCGTTTGGGATCCCTATCAGGTCGTATTTCGTATTGAGGAAGGACATAAAAGCAATTCAGAGGCGGACTGCTAGATTTGTTACTGGTAGGTTTGAGGTCTCTAGAGGAAAGGAGGCGTTCTTTTCGTGAATCGCTACTGAGGAAATTTAGAGAACCAGCATTTGAGGCTGACTGCAGTGCAATTTTACTGCCGCCAACTTACATTTCGCAGAAAGACCACAAAGATAAGATAAGAGAGATTGGGACTCGTACAGAGGCATATAGGCAGTCGTTTTTCCCTCGTTCTGTTAGGGAGTGGAACAGGGAGAGAAGATGCTAGTTGTGGTACGAGGTACCCTCCGCCACGCACCGTATGGTGGATTGCGGAGTATGTATGTAGATGTAGGTGTAGAAACCATTATAGACATGGTGATTTAATTAGGGTATGGCGGTATAGAAGCATTCCACAAGAACTGATCTTGACGGGCGAGATTTTCGCACGGTATGTGAGATCACGCCACGTGAGGTAATAGTTAAATACTCTGGTGTCCAAGATTAAAGCATCAAACGCAAATTTTGAAAGGTTGGTTTATTTTGCCACAAAACAGTAATAGTAAAGTAGAAACAATGTAAAGAATGCAAAACGTAATCGACTGCAGCATGCATAACCGTAGACAAAAATATTCCTCTTTTTTTTCAACATATCCGATTTGTACACATATTCTGACAACTGGTTAATGTGCTCGGTAGGGTGTGTGACCTCCTCTGGCACCAACACAGGCCTGATAACGACGAGACATGTTATGAATGAAGTCATCAATCTCACTTTGAGGCAATAACGCCCATTCTTCCTGCAGAGCTACTCAGAGGTCATGGAGAGTCGTTCGTGGATACTGACGTGACGCAACTCGTCTCCCTAGTGCATCGTAGACAAGCTCTGTGGGATTCAAATAGGGAGAGCGAGCAGGCTTTGCCATTGGTGCAGTTTCTTCCGTTAAAATATATATATACTGACTGTGCTCTATGAGGACGAGTATTATCGCCCTTCAATACGATGTATGTCTGGGCCCACAGTACCTCGCAACAACCGTGCACAAGATTACAAGACCTAGTCACGGTACCTGTCAGCAGTTAAATCTTGCTGATACACCGGTAGCATTTCATGAAGAGGTGTTCGAGTGGTCAACATAATCCCTAATGGGTTCCTCCGCGATATCGGTTTCTTTCCACAATGTTCGTGTCCTGACATCGTGTTAGACGTTCCCTCCAGACGCGAACCCTTCGAAAATCACTCTCCAGACCAAATCGGGGCTAATCTGTGAAAAGGTCATTGACCCACCGTTCGACCGTCCAGGTGACATGTTGACGGCTCCACTCTAGATGTTCCCTGCTGTGAAGACATGCCAGAGGTAAACAGACAGGAGGCCTCTAGCAATAAAGGCCACTCTACTGAAGCCTTCTGTACACCGTTTGCCTCGATACAACACGTCCACAGGATGCTGCAAGATCGGATGCCAGCTACAGTGCAGCACTAAGGCGGTACCGTCGTGTCCTTACATCCAAATAAAAGTCCTCTCTTCCTGACGTCACAAGTGATTGGCCCAGTCCTGGTCTTCAGGATACCGTTTCGGTCTCCATAATCTGTCGCCTCATTTAAGAATCAACAGAACGATTCACATTAAGCCTTCGGGCTACATCAGTTTGCGACTCTCCTGCCTCAATTTTTCGTTCTGCCTTCCACAACACAGAGCCCGTAAGCATTTTCTCTGTGCTATACTGTGCCGTCTGTGACTGTACAGAGTGCTACTGGATGTGGGACTACCCTGAAAACACAATTCAGATTGATAGGGGCCCTGACGTCATTGCTGGCGCGGTTGTCCGTTGATCTGAATGCCACCTTTCGTGTAGAACACGATAGTAACGACGCCTGTTGACAATTTGTATGATTATATCGTTATATCAGGACGAGGAAATAGCAGCTTGTTGCCTTAATTTTGGACACCAGTGTAGATAGTTGCTAAGATTTTCAGCGCAGAAAAGTGCTTTGGAGAGTGGGGGCGGGAGGGAGCGGTCCGGCCGGCCGCCACAGCATGTTAATGTTGGTCCACACAATAGAAGAATTTTGTTTAATGAAATAGGAAATTTTATAAATTGATTTAGTTCTTTGGCAACCTATGAAGACTCTTAATCAGAGCAAGCATACTCATTTTAACAGAATTTTTGGGCTCGTAACTCGAACGAAAGCTTAACGCCACTTAATGAAACTTTGATGTGAAACCACAGTTTTATCCTAAGAGCGGGTGTACACGGCGGTGGCTGTCTGTGACATGGAAGCGGCTCCTGTGCTGTGCGCCGACTACGTCGGCATCTACTTTGTGCCGGAGGGTTGTATTTTATAAAGAACGAACCAAAATAAGGTAAAAAAATTTTTTGTCATCACTTAGTCAGTAGTTGTTGCGATCTTCTAAAGAGCTATATGTAATTTGTTTTGTTATTTTGCCTCACGTACAACAATACTGTTTCCGTTGTTAAACTGCCGACTTAAAGCAACACTACTAAGCAGGTCATAAGCAGTTCCTCTGGTTAGAGAAGCTCGTCATGAAAAACACTACGAATATTAAGCTTCGTACAAAAAAACACGTCCTTACTAAATCGCTCTACGAGCGAACAAATGAATCTACCGAAGCAGCTTTGTGTATGCGATGGACATTTAATAAACACCAAAAGCCATTTTACGGCTCTGAGACAGTGAAAAAAATATGTCAAAAGTGGTCGGAGCACTTTCTGAAGAGAAAAAGATTGTTGTGGTCGCATTTCAAGGCATTACACTGTCTTCGCGAATCAATAAAATAAGAATAGAAAATTGGGCTGCCGGCAGTAACAGTAGCTTTCTCGATCTTCTAGAGAAGACGCTTTGCTACGTCACAGCACTTGATGAACATGTGACATCGTTGATGAAGCAGAAATCTATTCATACGTGTGATTTCTGTATATTCAAAGCAAAGCATGCACGGAAGAATTAATGGCAATATTTCCGTTTAAAGGCAAGACTCGTAGAGAGGATTTATTCAAGATTTTTGATGAAATCACGACAAAATCAAACATTAGTTAGGATAAAATGGTATCTCTTTCAACTGACGGAGCCCCAGCGACGATTGGCAGAGAAAAGGATTCAGTAAAGGGAATCAAAAATAAGAGTGGTGAGCTACCACCTCATCAGTGCATAATTCACTATGGAGGCATTAGTGCAAAATTAAGTGCCACTCTGAAAGAAGTAATGGACAGCTTGACTAAGTCGATTACTTTTAGGAGGATCTTTAAGCTCTTCAGTATAGACAGACTTTCTGAGTGTGATTTGGCGCATCATGACTTACTGCAGCAAAAAATTGGTCGATGGCTAAGTATGGGCCAATGATTGAAAGTTTTTGGCGAATAAAAGGAGAAGTAACCTCCTTCTTAGACAATGTGGATACACAAGAAGCAAGGAAACATCTGCAGTTCCCAACAAACTAACGCTTCCAGAAAGGCTTTAAGAAACATTTAAATTCTCTCAATACCGAGCTACACGTACATGGGAAGTTAATATGTGGTCTCATACAAAGCTTGTCTTCTTTCCGTCACAATCATGGAATCTTTGAAAAAGATATTTCAAGTCAATAATTTATTTACTTTCCAGTAATTTTTTAATGTTAAAATAATTCTCAAAGAGACCTTGCTGTATTTCCAAATTTTCTGTCAGATCTTAGAAAGTAATCTGCAGCAGCGTTCCAAGACTTCGAGGAGATGGTCACGATTCTTAAAATCGCTTTTTAAATTTTGTCCAGCTGCAGAATGGACTGATGTGACTGGGAAGTTCTTGCACTTTGCAGAGCCTTTACTCTCGATGGTGATAGCAGAGTCTGAGGAAGACAGTTCCTTGCAAAAGTATGAAGCTGCAGCCATCGAAGAATTTTGGAGAACACATGTCCCAGAAAAGAAAACTTGCAAAAATATTACTATTTGCTAGATATTACACTGACAAAAAGGAATCGCAATATCATAAAATAATCAATGTGAAGTAATGAAGTTTCGGGAATACATTTGACATTTTAACATATTTAAGTTATTAATATTGCAAGACAATATATTAATGTAAGAGTTAGATGAGCCATTGCAAATGAGATATGCTGTTACATTAATAACCAGAGTTACCACCAGAATGTTGAATGTAAGCATGCAAACGTACATGCATTGTCTTGTATATGTGGCAGATCTCAGTTTCTTTGAGGGAGTTACATGCCAGTGGCAATTGGTAGATCAATACAGGGACGGTCAATGTGGTTGTGGATGACGCTGGAGTTATCGTCCGATGACGTCCCATATGTACTCGATTGGAGACAGGTCTGGTGACACGGTAGGCCAAAGCAACATATCGACACTCAAAAGAGCATGTTGGATTACAACTGCAGTATGTAGATGAGAGCTATACCGTTGTAAAACACCCGCGGGAGAGCGGTTCACGAATGGCAGCATAACAGCTCGAATCACCAGATTTGCAGGCAGGGTGCGTGGGGCAACGAACAGAGTGTTCCTGCTGTCATACGAAATCGCACCCCAGACCATAACTGTTGGTGTAGGTCCACTATGTTTGTGCTACAGACAGGTTTGTAGCATGCGCTCACCTTCCCCCCTTCTAACCAACACACGACCATGACTAACACCGAGGCAGAACTGACTTTCAACAGAGAACACGACAGACCTCCGCTACCCCTTCAATGAGGTCTCGCTTGACTCCACTGAAGTCGCATATGGCGGTGGTCTGGGGTCAGAGGAATGCACGCTAGGGGACGTCTGGCACGGAGCTGCCCTTCATGTAACCGTTTTGTAACAGTCGGCTCTGTCACTGTGGTGCCAACTGCTGCTTAAATCGCTGCGACGGATGCAATGCGACGCGCTTCCCTCTCGGTAGTGCCACATGGCCGTCCGAAGCCCGGTCTTCTTCAGCGCACACATTCCTACGATCACCGCTTCTAGTAATCAGTTATAGTTCCCACATTCCCGGCAAGACTTTCTACAATATTGCAGAAGGAACATCCAGCTTCTCGAAGCCCTATTCCGAGACCTCGTTCAAACTTAATGAGGAGTTGAAATGGCGTCCTTGTCGCCTTAAAAGCATTATTGACTAACAACAACTCACCACGTCCAATCGCAAAGGTAACTACCGCTTTCTACCGTTACAACGTGTATTTAAAGCAAACCTGATTTTCATCCTCATAGTGGCGCTACTTGCGTCACTTTCATACGACTGGCGCCAAATCTGAATAAATATCATTTTTCAGATGTGAAAACACCCTTACCAACTTTCGTTTATGGCGCTCAACTCCTGTTTCGTTTTTTTTTTTTTTTCTGTCAGCGTATGTTTGGCTCCACATATGTTTATGGAGTTTCATTTTCAAAGAAGAATTTTTTTAAGTACCAATACCCCGCAAGATTAACGGTTGCCGACCTTATAGACACTATTTGCGTAAGCTGCTCCCCGCGTGGAACTAGCTTTAAAAACTGGGTCAGGACCTTAAATGTAATTCCTCACACAGTTGTGCCTATTTATTGTATCTCATCTTATTTTGTGGGTGAAAATTAAGATTAAAATTAATAATGAATATGGAATGTTTTTTCTTTGGACCTCGACAAACCATCAAAAGTATCCGGACCCCACCTAAAACAACTTTCCGACCCCTGTGCTAGCGATTCATGGACAGTTTCCTCGTAAAGGTAATGGTAGAATTTCTGCTCCGTCTTCGGCTTGATCACCCTTGTAGACCTTCCGTAATTGCATTTCGTCAAAGGGCTGTTAAAAGTTAGTCTCAGTTCTTTTCTATACTCTGAGCAAGGCGATACTCCAGCCCTTTCCCCCGAATTTTGCCAAGGTAGTTCTATAAATGGTTCATGGAAAATACGATGCTTGCCGGGATCTTAGTGTCTTGCGAGTCTTAAAACATTTATTCGAGCGGAGTCCTTAAGTAGAGAGAGTCTCAATATAAGACATGGTTGCTGTTAGTATCTATACATTTAGTTTGAAATCGTGTAAAGATCTTCGTTTTCCTTTTCTCTACATACAACCATTTGTTAAAAACGGTAGTGGTTAAAACAATTGGAGATATTTTCATTTTCTCTTGTTATAATGTCCCGCCATAGGGAGATCAGGAAAATCGAGCTCCAGCACAGGGAGATAGGAAGAAGGAAAGCAAGTCAAGACAGAACTGTGAAACTGCAATCGTGATTTCAACCCAGCACCATTTGAGTACATATCGTTTCTTAATGACTATGCCATCTCTATCGTTGCGAGTCACGCTTAATGATTACTGTCAATTTATGACAAAGTAAATGTACCACAAACTTTGACGTATTTTGCATCTTCTGTACCATAAAATGAGTGACATCGCACTCAAATATGTTATTGCAGCGGCAGATAAAGTTTTGATGCCCTCCATCAATTGAATTGTGTCGTGTAGTAAAGAACGTTTGCTATGTGTTGATATAATTTTGACGATCTAAATCGGTAATGATATACATTAGCTTTTATATAACGAGCGTGTTAGCATAGATTTTATTTGCCAGGATCACGTAGTTTATGGCAACATTCATTACATCAAAATTCTTATCATCAGGACGTTCACTATATATGTAGGTTATACCGTACTTTTTATTGCGGAGAAATCTTTCGCAGCTTGTCACTGCTTTTGTAGCACTAATAAGCCGGCAGAACACGTATTAGCAAAACTTTAGTCGTCTGTTCATTCTGTACAGGTGGGCCGGTGTGAGCCACTGCGCAGCGAAATTCCAATCAGTGCAGCCACATGATGGAGCTTGCATAATTAACCAGCCCTAATGGGTCGCCTGACAAGCCATAAATCCCAAACTACTTTACCAAATGACAATTACAGGTTTGACCTTCTCCTGTTCACACAGATTTCCGGCAAGGTAAGAGATATGATGAACGAATAATTGCCTTACCAGTAAAATATTAGGGTATGGAGCTTGAAGTAAAACTGAAATTTAAACGTCAAAGTCAACATAATATGGGTGCATATATTCTAAAGGCTTTGGCTCAATGAAATCATGAGTCTTGCGTTAGTCTCAATGTTTGAATAGGCGAACTAATTAAACTTAAAACAGAAAACGAATGATAATTAAACTTAAAACAGAAAACCAATGAGACTGCCGTGAGATCGAGAAATGAAGCTTCAGCTTCATGTACATCTAAACCCGTCAGATAGTTGTCGCCAAAGAAAACCAGGACATTATGAAACTAATGTTATCGTGTTTACTAGTGATACCTACAAATCGTTATAGTTTCAATTCAGACTACTATGATCAGATCAATGTCATAGAATTACTTCTTTGAGACAGTAATATGAACTGAAGCATCATCGTCTATGCTCTGTTAAATCTACTGAGAGACACTTTTTAAAGATTTCTGGGATATATTCAGTCAGATATATTTGATTTCAGCCCTTTTTTTCCTTTTTTACTTATTTAACGAGGACACTTACGTAATCAGCAACAGGACTGTTAGTGTGCTGTGAACAGTTAACTAATTTTTGCCAGACAGCTATGCCCAGCTAAAATATTGTGTGCATATTATGATTGTGAATTACTAAAACGTACTCTACGAAAAGACTGGAAAGCTACTTGCATCGATCATAAACATCCGCAAAACTATTAACTTCACGGTAGAGCACTGTAACACTACCGCTTGGTTATTTTAATGCTGAGTATTTACTGAAAAGTGTGTTATGTCTTGACTACTTCGACTATGATACTCCTGCAGTTGTTTAATTCTTCAAGCAACGAAATTTTACAAGACTGTATTTTCCCCAATATTGTGGCAATAATTTGGCAAGTTTACTTCTTTTTCTTATAATAATGCAGAACAAATATTAACGTAATACACACATGAAAAAAGTTTTGCATAACTCCGGTTCCCAGAACTTCTGAAGATAGACGTTGACTGTGGATATTGTATATCAGACACAGTCCCTATGACTGTTTAGAGATGTAACTAAGCCCACCCAAAGATGTAAACAACCATGCAAGAACAGCGCCTATTACACGGAGGAGGTTCGACAGCCGAACAGTTTCAGTCATTCAACCAGGAAGGAGATACACGCCTCGTGTTATCAGTAGTTCCACCATGCCTAGACGGTCAATACCGTGGTTCGATCTCGTCCGCATTGTTACTTTGTGCCAGGAAGGGCTCTCAAAAATGGAAGTTTCCAGGCGTCTCGGAGTGAACCAAAGCGATTTTGTTCAGACATGGACGAGATACAGAGAGACGGGAACCGTCGATGAGATGCCTCGCTCAGGCAGACCAAGGACTAATATTGCAATGGATGACAGCTACCAACGCCAGCATGTTGAATAATGCTTTTCGTGCATTCACTGGACCTCCTGTTTCGACTCAAACTATGCTCAATAGGCTGAATGATGCGCAACTTCACTCCCTACGTCCATGGCAATGTACATCTTTGAAACCACGACACCATGCAGCGCGCTAAGATGGGCCCAACAGCATGCCGAATGGACCGCTCAGGATTGGCATCACGTTCTCTTCACCGATGAGTTTCCCATATGCCTTCAACCAGACAATCGTCGGAGACGTGTTTGGAAGCAAACCGGTCAGGCTTAACGCCTTAGATACACTGTTCAGAGAGTGCAGCAAGGTGGAGGTTGCCTGCTGTTTTGGGCTGGCGTTATGAGGGGAATGACGTACGCCGCTGGTGGTCATGGAAGGCGCCGTAACTGCTGTACGATACGTGAATGCCATCCTCCGACCGATAAATCAAGCATATCGGCTGCATATTGGAGAGACATTCGTCGTGATGGACGACAATTCGCGCCTCTCCTGCGCATATCTTTTGAATGACTTCCTTCAGCATAACGACATTGCTCGACTGGTGTGGTCATCATGTTCCCCAGACATCAAACCTATCGAACATGCCTGGGATAGACTGAAAAGAGCTGTTTATGTTCGACGTGACCCACCAACCACTCTGAGGTACATACGCCGAATCACCGTTGAGGGATGGGACAATCTGCACCAACAGTGCCTTGATGAACTTGTGAATCGTATGCCACGATGAATATAGGCATGCATCAATGGAAGAGGACGTGCTACTGGGTATTAGAAGTACTGATGTGTACAGAAATCTTGACCACCACCTCTGAAGGTCTTGCTGTATGGTGGTTGGTGGTAAAACATGCAATGTGTCGTTTCCATAAGCAATAAAAATATCAGAAATGATGTTTATGTTAATCCTTATTCAAATTTTCTGTATAGGTTTCGGAACTCTCGGAACCGAGGTGACGCAAAAAAAAATTTTATGTGTGTAATTCCAATGTGGTTCAAATGGCTCTAAGCACTATAGGACTTAACACCTGAGGTCATCAGTCCCCTAGACTCAGAACTACTTAAATCTAACTAACCTAAGAATATCACACACATCCATTCCCGAGACAGGATTCGAACCTGCGACCTAGCAGAAGCGCGATTCCGGACTAAAGCGCCTAGAACCGCAAGTCCACAGCGGCCGGCGTGTATTTCCATCTCCTTCACTAAAAAGTTAGATTTTGGGAATGCGTGTATTATTCCATAGACTGTTGGTGCATTAAATTTACTGCTTACCGCTAGCAGACATAAAGCTGTAGCCCACAAAAGTTCTTCACTATCTAGGGGCTACAGCCAGCCTCAGTTTCACTTTCTTAACTATCGACGGCTTGGGGCAGAGATCACAATGGCGATCGGCCCAACCCTCACATTCAACCGTGAAAAGTAAAACTAGCAGTTTTCATCCCAATACTCCATATTAATTTGAACAGTGAATGCAGCACCTTAGAGAGCAACACGGTAAGATGATTCCCAACTTCTGAGAAGTTTTAAACCCAATGTTGTCAGAAGAAGAGACAGTAAATACTCTAATTAGTAACTATTATCCACTCCAAATAATTACTATTAACCACATGCGTCTCAATAGTAATGGAGAAAGTTGATAGGACAGTCTTAATTAATCAATGGAAAACCAAGTGTTTGTCGTACACGTTTCGGCGAGTCGCCTCCAGCAGACCTGCTCATTGGATACCCACCAGCTGAACATTCCGAAATAAAATTTGGATTATAATGAAATCTGTGATTTCAGTGTTGAGACGATGAGATAAGGCAATCATTTAAAGTCTGATTTAAAGCAATGTCAACTACGTTGTTATAATCTTGAATCCGGAGAATTGTTGGTTTCACATATTTACGATAGCGTATTTTGAGCAACTCTCATCGACTCTGCATATCTGCAGTAACCTACAGCCATTTGAATCACCTTATCTGTGGCCAGGTCTCGGTCTCTCTCCATAATTATTAACCCATCACCCCTTCCCTCCACTAACAACTTAACGAGTCCCTATTGCCTCATGATGTATCTTGTCAACCGATTCCTTCTTTTACTGAAATTGTGCCATTAATTTCTTTCTTCCCAAATTCTATTGAGCATCCCTTCATTAGTTATCCATTCAACATTCTTCTATAGTACCGTATTTCAAAACGTTTTATTCTCGTCTTGTATGAAGTGTTTATCGTACAATTTTCAATTTCGTACAAGACTACAATCCAGACAAATAGTTTCAGAAAAGACCTTTCTAACGCTTAAATTTGTACTGGATGTCAACCTTGCTGTTACCAGTCTGCGTTTTATATCCCCTTCAATTCGGCCATCGCCGTTAATATTTCTCCCCAAACAACGAAACTCGTCTGATACTCTTCTTATTTCACACTGTAATGAACCCTACTTAAATCGGCTTCATTCCATCACCCATGTTTTAGTTTTGCTAATGTTCATCTTTTAATAGCCCTAGGCAATAGGTAGACACAATCGAAACCTCCCATATAAAAATTACTACACACCTAAAATAACTGGCAAATTTCCCGCAAAAAACAAAAGCTATAGAAATAAGAAACCAAATGTAACGTAAAACATGATGAGCACGCCTTATCTGGGACTTAATCACTCAACATGCGTACCTGTTTTGCACAGAAAGCAATATGGTAATCACATTTACCGCTAAAAGTAAATCTGGACAAATATTAGTCGAATCAATTAAACAGACAAGCCAACACCAGGACAACTGTACTATATAAAGAAGGATATTCTAAACACTACACACTCATTACAATAGCAGTACTGTATATCTGCTGCAACAACTGTAGACCCCCCTGCGGGTTCGGGGTAAGAATAGGCCTGTCGTAAGAGGCGACTAAAAGGAGTCTCAAACGTTTCGGCCTTAATGTGATTGTCCCCTTAGGGGTTTGACCACTACCTTTCAAAATTTTCTGTTAGTGCGTACCATTTGGGGAAGGACACCTTACGTGGTGCATTCTATATCCATCTTGCCCTAAGATATGGCACACGCAATATTGTCATGGAGTTGGCCTTACTCCAAGCTTCTGGCCACATCAACTGCAGTGTGTTCCCGGTGGCGTACATGCCCTCCATTATGCACTTCTATCTTCACACTCATGACACATATGGATATTTGACACCCGACATCCAGCACGGTAGCCAGTCCGTTGTGGTGGGGTCGTCATGTACCCCTTGGTGGTAGCCCCCTGACTACACAGGGATCGCACTGCTGATGGCTGAGCTGTTACCTCCCCACGTATGTCGAGGAGTAGATGCCTAGCCCTCTGGAGCATTGGGACTCCCGGCAAAGGCCATCCTGCCAGGTGGTCTTTGCTGTGGCTGGGTGGCGCCCATGGGGAGAGCCCCTGGTCGGAGTGGGTGGCATCAGGGCGGATGACCCGCAATGAAGCGTGGTACATCATCTCTCGCTGGTGGGCCTCCACCAGCAGTCTCTAAGCGATCGAGGTCTAACCTCAACGGGAAGAAATTTGATCCGAGATCTTTTTCCTCCCTGGCCACTCCATGGGAGAAACGTCTTGCTAAAGAAGGCGGTGCAGATTATTCACCTCGGTATCTAGTCTGTATCCGAGTCGACAGTGAATCCTTTATGTCAACGAAGCCCCAGTTTTTTTGGAGCATATAGAGGACAAGTTTGGGGAGGTGGAGGGCTTGTCTAAAATGTGCTCTGGTTCAGATCTAATCCAGACAGCATCCTCTGCCCAGTCCCGGAGGTTGCTCGCTTGCAATAAGTTAGGGGCCGCTTCTATCAGCATCACACCACACAAGAGTCTCAACATGGTCCAGGATATTATATTCCACAGGGATAATCAGGTAGCCACCGGTGCCTTCATCTTGGCCTTAGAAGGTGATGTTTTACCTGAAAAGGTCAAGGTGATGGTTTACCGCTGCGATGTGAAGCCATATATTCCTCCTCCATTGCGGTGTTTTAAATGCTGGAAGTTTGGGCACATGTCATCCCTCTGTACTTCCAGCATCACATGTCGAGATTGTGGACGTCTTTCGCATTCCCAATACTCCATGTGCTCCGCCTCCCATCTGTATTAACTGTGGAGAACACCATTCCCCCTGTTCGCCGGATTGTAGGATATTTCATAAAGAACTAAAGATAACGGAATATAAGACCCTGGACCACTTGACCTACACCGAGGCTAAACGAAAGTATGAGCGGCTCCGTCCTGTGGCAATGACGTCGACCTACGCCGCTGCTGCAACAATGGTTCTCCCATTGTCACATATCAGCTCTAAGATTGGTCAGAATCCACCAGCCCCCTTAGTTGTGGAGGCACTTCACTCCCTGTTGCTCCTGCTCCATCTACTTCAGGAGCAACACCACCCCTACCATCGGCACCCCCTTCCCAGCTGGAGAAGCGTAAGACTTCTTCGGCTATTCTCGCCAGGAAGGGCACCCTTGGGGACCTCCCTTCGCAAGTTCCGACTAGTGGAAATGCGGACACCTGCAAGTGGCTGAAACAACAACCAGTCCCTGGTCGTAGGGCCTCATGGTCGTTGTCCGTCCCTGAGACGGACCCAGTGAAGCCCATGAAGCCTGAACCACCGAAGGCACAGCGCGACAAGCAAAAAAAGAAGAAAGTCCCCAAGACCAACGACATTGCGTTGGCACCCGTCCCACTGTTTCCTACAAGCTCTGCGTCTGAAGTCAAGGTGGAGATTCTGGCATCCGCTGAGGACCTCGATCTCGCCTGTCCCTCAGACGCCATGGATAGCACTAGTACTGGTGTTATCAGCCTTCACCCCTTCTTCTGCATTGCTATTTAGGAAACTTGGTTTCCAGCAATGCGAACCCCCGCCCTCTGTGGCTATCGGGGTTATTATAAGAACCGTGCTGCTTATGAAAGGGTGTCTGGTGGCGTCTGCATATATGTCCTTAACTCTCTTCACAGCGAGTCTGTCCCTCTACAAACACATTTCGAGGCTGTCGCTGTTCTGGTGTGGACGCCACAGGCTGTTGCCGTCTGCAGTCTTTACCTTCCACCGGATGGTGATGTTGCGCAGCATCTCCTAGGTGCGCTAATAGCCCAATTGCCACCACCTTTCTTGTTACTGGGCGACTTCAACGCCCATAACCCTCTGCGGGGTGGGTCGGTGGCGACAGGTCGAGGCGCCACCGTTGAGCATATCTTGACACAGCTCGATCTTTCGCTTTTCAATGATGGTTCCTTCACACACTTCAGTGTGGCGCATGGCACGAACTCCGCGATCGACCTTTCCATCTACAGCCCTAGCTTCTTACCGTCTGTCCAATGGAGAGTGCATGACGACCTGTGTGGTAGTGACCACATTCCGATCTTTCTGTCCCTGCCACAGCGTCACTCTTCGGGCGCCCTAGCAGATGGGCTATGAATGAGGCTGACTGGGACTTGTTCTCCTCCACTGCCGCTATTGAGCCTCTCTCTAATGATGACATTGATACAGTGGTTCAATCGTTCATCACCGGCATCGTTACTGCCGCCGAATCTGCCATTCCCCGTTCTTCTGGGTCCCCTCGGCGGCGGACTGTGCCATGGTGGTCGCCTGAGATCACGAAGCGATTAAGATCGCCGGCGGGGTCTACAGCGTCACAAGCGACATCCATCCATAGACCACCTTATCGCCTTCAAACGACTGCGTGCACGAGCCCGCCTCCTTATCCGCCAAGGCAAGCTGGAGTACTGGGAGCAGTATGTGTCCACCATTGGCCTCCATGTCACTCCATCGCTGGTCTGGGCCAAGATTCGACGCGTCTACGGCTATCGGACCTCTGCCAGCGTCCCTGCGCTCTCACTGAATGGAGCAGTTTGTACTGACTTCGACGTCATTGCAAACCGCTTGGTAGAGCATTTTGCTATGATTTCCGATTCTGCGAACTACCCCCTGGCCTTCCGCTCCATTAAAGAGCGGATGGAACGTCAAAGCCTTTCATTTCGCACCCACCATCCAGAATCGTACAATGTTCCATTCAGTGAGTGGGAATTTCGCAGTGCCCTAGCCGCTTGCCCTGATACCGCTCCAGGGCCAGATGCTGAAACTGTCAGATGCTGAAACAACTTTCAGTGGACTGCCAGCGACTGCTCCTCGACCTTTACAACCGTATTTGGGTCGAGGGTGAGTTTCCGTCGCAATGACGGGATAGTATTGTTATCCCCATTCTGAAACCGTACAAGAACCCTTAGGAGGTGGTCAGCTACCGTCCCATTAGTCTCACCAACGTTCTTTGCAAGTCGCTTGAATGGATGGTGAGTCGGCGCTTCAATTGGGTACTGGAGTCTTGGGACCTTCTGGCTCCGTCTCAGGGTGGGTTCCGTAAAGGACGCTCCGCCGCTGACAATCTGGTGAGCCTGGAGTCGGCCATCCGTACTGCCTTTGCCCGCCGTCAGCACCTGGTCGCTGTCTTTTTCGACATGCGGAAGGCATACGATACGACATGGCGTCATCACATCCTTTATACGCTTCATGGATGTGGTCTTCGGGGCCCTCTGCCGACTTTTATCCGCAATTTTCTGTCGTATCGTACCTTCCGCGTGTAAGTCACGGCCTCATATAGTTCCTCCCAAGTCCAGGAGAACGGTGTGCCACAGGGTTCTGTTTTAAGTGTTTGCCTGTTTTTAATAGCCATTAACGGGCTCGCTGCGGCCGTGGGAAATTCTGACTCCGCTTCCCTGTATGTTGACGACTTCTGCCTTTACTACAGCTGTATTGGCATTGCAGCTGCTGAACGTCAGCTACAGGGCTGTAGCGCATGGCTTTCAGTTATCGGCTGCCAAGACCTGCGTTATGCATTTGTGCCGGCGACGCACTGTTCACCCAGAGCCGCGGATTTATCTTGATGGTGTACTTCTTCCTGTGGTTGAGACACACAGGTTTTTGGGTGTAGTTTTTAATGCCTGGTTGACTTGGCTGCCTCATATTCGGCAGCTTAAACAGGCGTGTTGACAGCATCTAAATGCTCTGCGATGCTTGAGCCACACCAGCTGGGTAGCCGACCGATCTACCCTGTTACGGCTCTGCCAGGCATTAATCCAGTCTCGGCTGGATTATGGGAGCCTGGTTCATGGTTCAGAATCCCCGTCTGAGTTGCGGGTGCTGGACCCAATCTTACACAGCGGAATACGACTTCCCACTGGTGCCTTCCGGACCAGCCCTGTGGACAGCATACTAGTGGAGGCAGGTGTCCCTCTCCTGCGGTTACGGCGCCAACGTTTGCTGGCCGCTTATGGTGCCCATGTTTTAGCTTACCTGGGCATCCAAACTATCGTCTCCTGTTCCCGCAATCGGTCGTCCATCTGCCAGAACGTCGGCCCCGGTCAGGTTGTACGATCGCGGTCCGCGTCAAGGTGCTTCTTTCCGAGCTTAGGGTTCTCACTGTTCCACCTCCTTTCCGGGCCACTTTGCGTACACCCCCGTGGTGTGTTCCTCTCTCTTGCCTTCGGCTCGACTTGGCACAGGGCTCGAAGGACTCAGTCCCTCCAGAGGCCTTCCGCCCCCGCTTTTATTCCATCCTGGCCACGTATCAGGCCTCTGGCGTTGTATACACTGACAGTTCGATGGTTGCTGGTCGTGTCGGTTATGCGCTAACTCTAGGGGTCCACTCCGAACAACGCTCCTTGCCTGATGGATGCAGCGTTTACACTGCTGAGCTGGTCGCCATCTTTCGAGGCCTAGAGTATATCCGCTCCTGCTCAGGTGAGTCCTTCGTTATCTGTAGCGATTCCTTGAGCGCTTTACGAGCTCCCGACCGGTGTTTCCCTCGTTATCGTCTGGTGATGGCTATCCTGGAGTCCCTGCATACTCTTGCGCGGTGCGGCCGCTCTGTGGTCTTCGTGTGGACCCCAGGCCATGTTGGGAGACCCGGCAATGAGAACGTTGAGCGCCTGGCGAAAGAGGCCACCAGTACACCATCTCTGGACATTGGCCTCCCGGAGACAGATTTGCGAGCGTTCCTACGCAGCAAAATTCTGGATCTTTGGGACACTGAATGGCGCTCCCTGCCTTCACGAAACAAAATTCGGGCCAACGTGGACGCTACCAGCGTGTGGCACTCCTCCTTGCGGGCCTCTCGCAAGGAGTCTGTTGTCCTCTGACGGCTGCGCATTGGGCACACATGGATGACGTACGGCCACCTATTGCGACGTGAGGACCCACCTTTATGTCGCTGCGCCTCCGTTTTGACAGTGGTCCACATTTTATTGGACTGTCCACTTTTAGCTGTGCTCAGGCAGTCGTTCGCACTGCCTGACACGCTCCCTGCCCTTTTAACAGATGACTCGGCTATCGCTGACTTAGTTTTACGTTTTATTCGGACAGGGGTTTTTTATCATTTAATCTCAGTGTTTCGGTTTTATTTTATTGTTTTGTGTTGATTCTGGACTTTGGCCTACGATTTTAAACTGAGTTTTTAATGTGTTCTCGATAGTTCTCTTTTCCTTTTTTATCCCTATGGTCGGCCAACCACCGCCACACTCTGTGTGGTTTTACTTTGTTTTGTCTGTTCTTTGTCTGAGTATGTTTGGTCCCTTTAATCCCCCAAACCAACAAACAAACAACTGTAGAGATGCATCCATCAGTTCAAAAGATTTGGATTTCATGCTAAGTGAGCAAACTAGCCTTGACTACAGGTATTTTTGCAATTTGAAATCTTCCTAAAGAAAACGTAAGAAATATGATACTAATTAAACATCAGGTGTCGTAGGTTTCGTAGATAGATATCTGGGTTCGATCCCCGGCGGGGTCAGGGATTTTCTGTGCCTCGTGATGTCTGGGTGTTGTGTGATGTCCTTAGGTTAGTTAGGTTTAAGTAGTTCTAAGTTCTAGGGGACTGATGACCATAGATGTTAGGTCCCATAGTGCTCAGAGCCATTTGAACCATTTGAGCCATAGATATCTGAAATTTACATTTGGTATGGAATTTACTAATATTTAAGTCAACCAAACGTTCTTAAAACTTTCATGGGACGCCTATAATTTTGTAGTGGTAGAGAAAACTTTTATACTGGTATACTAAACCGCTGTGATTTACATAACATGAAATGCTAAATATTATCGTTTAAAGGAATTAGAAACTACTTTTTAAATAACGTTAAAAAGGAAACATTTCAATGTATCCATTGTACAGTAAAACAGATAGCAATAGAGGCATAATACACCGTTGTCAGTTACTTAACAAGAAATGTCAAATATTATGGTTTAAAGTAATTAGTAGATACCACATTCTTAATAACGTAAAAAAAATAATCATTTCATTGTTTCCATTGTACAGTAAAACATATAGCAATAACTGTAGAAGTATTTTGTAACGCCACAACTTTGTTCTTTAGAGCAGTTAACCAATTAACTCATCTGGCGTGACGTCCGATTTAAACGTAATATACGTGAGCACGTGTGTGTCATGTTATCCCCAGTCTGGCTCTTGTTTTAGCATTTTTCACATTAATGAAGAAGGGTTCTATGCCGTAACGAATAAAATAAAACTTTTAATCAAGTAAGTAAAATACATAGACCTTGCCTTTTAAGCAGAGCAATTTGTAAACAGAAAAATCAAGTATATTTGTTTATATTATGGAAAAAAATGTGAAATGTATGTGAGAAATCTTTGCCGCCGTTTGACGATATGGCCTAGCACCGAAACTAATTACAGTGAAATAAACCATTCATTCAAAAATAGGGAGGTTCATTGCAAGAATTTTTTCCTTCGTTTCTTTTACTTACGAATTTCTGAAATTTCACACACAAGCATCTCGTTAAAGGAACGCACTTAATTACAACTTCATCTAGTCAGTAACATGAAATATAATCCAAGAAGCAAATTACACCGATGAAAGTCCCACACAAAACTACATAAAATACACTCCTGGAAATTGGAAAAAGAACACATTGACACCGGTGTGTCAGACCCACCATACTTGCTCCGGACACTGCGAGAAGGCTGTACAAGCAATGATCACACGCACGGCACAGCGGACACTCCAGGAACCGCGGTGTTGGCCGTCGAATGGCGCTAGCTGCGCAGCATTTGTGCACCGCCGCCGTCAGTGTCAGCCAGTTTGCCGTGGCATACGGAGCTCCATCGCAGTCTTTAACACTGGTAGCATGCCGCGACAGCGTGACGTGAACCGTATGTGCAGTTGACGGATTGAGCGAGGGCGTATAGTGGGCATGCGGGAGGCCGGGTGGACGTACCGCCGAATTGCTCAACACGTGGGGCGTGAGGTCTCCACAGTACATCGATGTTGTCGCCAGTGGTCGGCGGAAGGTGCACGTGCCCGTCGACCTGGGACCGGACCGCAGCGACGCACGGATGCACGCCAAGACCGTAGGATCGTACGCAGTGCCGTAGGGGACCGCACCGCCACTTCCCAGCAAATTAGGGACACTGTTGCTCCTGAGGTATCGGCGAGGACCATTCGCAACCGTCTTCATGAAGCTGGGCTACGGTTCCGCACACCGTTAGGCCGTCTTCCGCTCACGCCCCAACATCGTGCAACCCGCCTCCAGTGGTGTCGCGACAGGCGTGAATGGAGGGACGAATGGAGACTTGTCGTCTTCAGCGATGGGAGTTGCTTCTGCCTTGGTGCCAATGATGGTCGTATGCGTGTTTGGCGCCGTGCAGGTGAGCGCCACAATCAGGACTGCATACGACCGAGGCACACAGGGCCAACACCCGGCATCATGGTGTGGGGAGCGATCTCCTACACTGGCCGTACACCTCTGGTGATCGTCGAGGGGACACTGAATAGTGCACGGTACATCCAAACCGTCATCGAACCCATCGTTCTACCATTCCTAGACCGGCAAGGGAACTTGCTGTTCCAACAGGACAATGCACGTCCGCATGTATCCCGTGCCATCCAACGTGCTCTAGAAGGTGTAAGTCAACTACCCTGGCCAGCAAGATCTCCGGATCTGTCTTCATTGAGCATGTTTGGGACTGGATGAAGCGTCGTCTCACGTGGTCTGCACGTCCAGCACGAACGCTGGTCCAACTGAGGCGCCAGGTGGAAATGGCACGGCAAGCCGTTCTACAGGACTACATCCAGCATCTCTACGATCGTCTCCATGGGAGAATAGCAGCCTGCATTGCTGCGAAAGGTGGATATACACTGTACTAGTGCCGACATTGTGCATGCTCTGTTGCCTGTGTCTATGTGCCTGTGGTTCTGTCAGTGTGATCATGTGATGTATCTGACCCCAGGAATGTGTCAATAAAGTTTCCCTTTCCTGGGACAATGAATTCCCAGTGTTCTTATTTCAATTTCCAGGAGTGTATTTAAATCAAGGGAGCATACACATTTTAGGTCCAGTTTTGTCTTTTATATTTGCAGCTAATATAAATGTTTTTAAGAAGAAGCATCAGAGAACTGCCACATATCGCCAACTTTTTCGTCAGCACAAGCAGTAGCAGCAGCCATTTGACATTTACTGCTGAACAAGGGTTTCCCCTAGATTTTCTGTGAATTACGGCCGTCATGTTGCTACGTATTTTGTATAATGTCAGCTATACACATTCCATTGGGTCGTCTTCCTGATCTTTTCTTCATGTTCTTACTTGGAAAAATTCTCCGAGGTAGTACCAGAATTGTTGGTTCAACTCACTTCTCGTCCTCGATGAAACTGATCTAGTTTACTCTTCAGTGCGCTCACTATGCGGCATGAAAGGCATGTATCTATATACCTATCACTAGATAACTCACATGAAGACTTTCTCATCGTTTTGGGATTCAAGTCTTAGGTTCCCGAAAGAAAAGTCTTCCTCTTAGACAGGGTTGTAAGTTTCATTTAGTAAAGGTATCATTTTTAATGTATAACTAAATAAGGCGAGTACAGTAGTGCTAAATACAGCGTGACTAACGTGGCGTATCGTTATTCTGCCGCAGAGCGGCCGAAGCCAAATTCCCTTACATGTAGGATCACTCGAGGTGGCTCAGTTGCAAGACACTGGACCCACTGTCGGTACGACATGGGTTCCATTCCCCTGTTTTAGCTTTCTATAGTTTTACGTTCCTTCTCATGTCTATGATCTAGAGCTCAAACCTATAAAACGTAGGTAATTATTCACAGAGTAAACACATTTTAAACATTAAACATTCCTGAGTACTGAACATGCACTTTAATTATTTATGTTAGAATTGATACAGTGTTTCGGAGATCCATTTCAAATTAACGGTTTTCTCATCATGTTCCACTGGCAAACAGTGACATGGAAGTCACTGTTGTAGGACCTTCTCCACGCTACATTTAATGAACTGATGTTTTTTTGGGCGTTGCAAATAAACGTTTTTTGTTTCAGATTCTGCTGTACGGCGCTGAAGGACTCCGTCAACAGCTATACACTTCAAGTATCGCTCTTTGGATACCAGAGCCCAAACAACTCGTCTCTTTTCTACTATACCGAGGAATCTTGTATCCTTTCTTTATTTATTGTGAGCTTGCGATTACATCAAACTCGTGCTCAAACGGTTTTAGAGAACTGACAAGTAACGCGTCTGATGTATTCTTTGAAATGGAGTAATCAATATACATGCAAGCACCACGTTCAATGTTCGGCAAAACAAGTTTTTTATCATTACTTGTATCCTTGTATAATCGTTTATGAATAATGCATATCTGGCTATTTTGGTAGAATTTTATTATGCGCTTATTGCTCTTTGAAAACTAATAGGCACTGTTTATTACCATGTAATGATATGACGTACATTCATTGAAGTATTTTTATTGACTTCATTATGTTCGAAGCGCGTTACTGGTTCTGTTATACATCAGTACGTAGCTTTTTAGTGGACTTTGTCACATCTGAAATTAGTGTGTGTCTGCCGAAACTAGTGAAGTGAATATTTTATATGATTACAAAAGTCGTTTACGTAATAAATAATGATACCAATAAACGGCAGAGTTTCTCGCCAAACGAATTAACAGAATCTGTATAGATCAGTAGGATGATGATTCTGAATCTAACAGTCACCTGAAATGATATTGACTTTCTGACGTTAAGATAATATCCGTACAGAAGAGTGTGAAAAGAGACTGAAATTTCAGGTACTCACCGAGACACAGGTATACAGGAGTGGAAGACAAGTACAGTTGTTTCGTTAAGTGATGTTTTCTATCACACGATAGATTGGGTTAACATCATACAGAGCACAAGCGACTCCTTTCTGCCAAATGGCATATCTAGCGACTGATTCTAAATAATGGAAATATTAACTCAGCAACATGAGTAAAAATGTCACAGTGAGTTGCTATGGTTTGAGTAAAATTAGCTCTTTTCGTGATTTGTATTTAAGTCTAAGGTTTTGGTGCCATCAGCTGAAATGTCGTTGGTAGTGTGTAAGTGTGAAGGAGTTTAATTACGGTCAGGATATGTGACATGAGCCAGAGCGTCAAGTGCAGTGACCTACTTCCAGTTTAGCCTGTATCGATGTAAAAGTATGAATTGATTAACTATAGTTTATTGCCACAGTCTGTACGTTTTCCATCCAGCAGCCATCGAGAAGGTGCCACGAATGCCATCTCTCAGCATTTCCATAGCCGTTTTCCACGTATACGCCCCTCATCACATTTCAGAGAAAGAATCTTGTAATCAATTACCTACTGAACTTGATAATTTGTACAATGGAAACTCTCAAGTCTGTAATTATTCCAGGGAACACTGTTTTCCAACAGCTGTCAGAACTGTTTCCGAGAGTAGCCTTTCTACGTGCGATATTAGTACTGGGAAGCGATACGGTTGTGTTGAAGACCTCGTAGCAGTCGCAGCTAGTATAAAGGATGGTTATAATTAACCTTTCATTACTTCAGCTAATTTAGACAGAAAATTACTTAACTTATGACTACTGAAAAATATAGGAATGATGTTCAGACAGTGCGCTGTAGGATTTGCGTTGTTAGTAGTGTTAGCGTCTGGACTTGATGCTAGGCACCATCTCTTTCACGTAGGGTTGAAACACATGCATCAATATGATGAAGTTTGGTTTATGGGGCGGTCAACTGTGCGTCATCAGCGCCCGTACAAAGTCCCAATTTTCACATATTCCGATATTTACACAATCCCATCTAGCCGCTGTCACGAATGATAATGAGGATGATGATGATGATGATGATGATGAAAGGACGAGGAAAACACAGACACCCAGCCCCCGGGCAGATAAAATCCCCAACCCTGACGGAAATCGAACCAGAGACCTGCGCATCAGTATCCATTATAGTTGCAGACAGTCAACATTTTTAGACAGTCCAAATTTTACACAATCCCATCTAGCCACTGTCACTAATGATGATTATGATTATGATGATGGTGACGAAGTGACAAGAACAACACAAACACAGAGTCCCCGTTTAGAAAAAATCCCCAACTCGGTCGGGAATCCAACCAGGGACCCGCGCATCAGTATGCATTACAGTTGTAGACAGTCAGCATGGGTTTGGGCAATGTGAGTAGGGTTTTACTTTTAAGACTGTTTTATCAAAACGAAAGCAGTAGTGTTGCTGCTCTTCAAGAGCATCGACGCATTACAGGAATACGGAGAACTACTACTTCTGGACGAGAACAGAAGAACATGTTCCGGAAATTAGAGTTATTTGAAGATTTGCGAAATCCTTCTGGGGGAAAACGAAGGACACTTGCGCTACAGATTGGTGACGAAGTTACTGTTGCCACTGCTGAGGATGCTGGACGCATTGTGCGATCTTCAAGTAGTGTACAAGAATCGTCAAGACTGCTGAACTTTCCATCATACGTCGTTCACAACTGCTGCGAACATCTGTAAAACGGTATCCGTACAAACTTCACGTTCAGGCTGTCGTCACACTGAGCCACATTTGTAACCTGGAAAGCAACAGATGTTACGCTCCCATGTGGAAACTAACCCTAGCGCCACCAGGGAATTTTCAGTAATGTGTATTACCAAGGGGAGGAGAGGGTACATTGTTCAAATCCTACAAAAAGTTTTTAAAAATTCCTTTTTTGAAGAGGTAATGATGTGTAATCTAGGTATAGAACCTGAAAATATCTTTTAACATAATCTTAGCAATATCGATGCATTTTCAATAATGTCTACTACCGACTTTATGACCACCACAAAAGCATAAAAATTCAGATTTCGTTCATTGCTGTTCAATTTCACCTACAGCACTTTTTAAAGATATATCGATCTGTAGGTAAGGCCCTGAATTCGCAGTACTGAGTACTACCTTCGTTGGGTTATGTAATATCTACTACTGAGACTTCAATTTCAGAGTTAAATTTAACTGAACATTTAAAACATGTACAGAATCTGGTAGCAGAATTCATTAGAAACAATAAAAAATATTCTCAAAATTCTGAAATATGAATAAAGTGACTAGATTCAGTACATTCACAAGTTATCCTTAAAAATGTTTCCATTGAGCTGCAATGTCCTATGATCACTAGTTTTTCGTTGAGGACCTCTCAAATAGCGAAAGTTTAATTATAACAACCATTTATGTTACTGGAGGTGAAAGAAGGAAATGACACGAGGAAGGTTTTAGCACTGTAGCTGTTTACGATACGGCGATATGGGATCTTATATGACGTCTGTGGGGCATCAGGAAGTTGTTGCCGAAAGCACAGAAACAATTATACATGGTGTTTGAGTGTTATAGGTAGGGGAAGGCGGGGCAAGGTGGGAAAGCTAACTTTAAACCCTTACAAAAGGGACAAGAATAAACAAATTCAAGTAGGTTTGATTATCATTTGTTTACTTAACCATTGAATTAGAACAGCATGCAAAGAAACCAGCAAACCTGTCACATTTAGTTAGAAATATCTGGATTTGAAACATAGACTACCAATTCCACGTCTTGCCCCATATGTGGGGTAAGATGGGGAACTAGCATGAATTCATCTCTAAAGCTTAAATAAGGCCGGAATAACGAAATAATGTTACGATAAGGTTTGGAAACATGGCTCTGTGAATTGTGGAATCAGGTATTACGTTTTATTTAGGCCTCTTACTTTCACATAGTACACAAGTGTGGACAGCTTCGTCATCATCACTTTCTATTCCTGCACTAGTGTCGTGGGCCCAGCGTCCGCAACTAATACACCGTAACCAACCTCCTTCAGAGAAGTCATAGCGGTATAAACATTCTTCGCTCTCTTCCTCGTTGTCATTCGACCTCAGTTTATTATCCCTTGAACATGAAAGGGTGGTTAAGGCGTCAGTAACGTTCGTCACTTTTCCATTGTCATTATGTACTTTTGGTGGTATCCCAGGTTTATTAAACGTCTTGGAGAAAACTTTTCGTTTACATGCAGCACGTTTGGAGACTCCTTTTCGTTTAATTTCTTCAGATAGTTCACTCTTATAAGGAGATTCGGTTAAAACAACAGGTTTTCAACGCCTGCCAGATGGTTTCCTTTTCGTTTTTTTATCCACCTTTGGAATAGCTGACGCCATTTCAGGGCTGGTAACCTGAAAGTTAGACGAAACAGAGGCTTGATCGTCAGTTGTTAGTTGTTCAGGTATTTTACGTCTTGACAACATCTCTGGTATTTGGTCTTTCGTTTCTGTAACTTCTGATGTGTGAGCTTGATGAATGTCTGTAGTTGAACAAGGAAGGTAATCACTTTCTTGAAACACATTTATGTTTACAGGCCAAATGCCTGTTTTCCGAAACCCGTTCTCTGCTGTGGACATTGTAGCTGTATGAATGAAGGCTTTGTAGAATAAACTTGCTATCTGATGCAGCGTAACAACTTTTCCAGGAGGGGTGCGAAGCCACGATCTTACTTAATCTTCATAAAATTTACTGATAGGGTTCATAAATGCCACGTCCAATGGCTGAAGACGGTGTGAGCAGTGTGGTGGCAAACACAGCAAGACAACTCCATTTTCGCGGGCCACATCTATCAGTTCTAAACTCTTTGTGTGCGTTTGTGGCCGTCCAATATGAGAGGGATTGGTCTTTCCTTTGACCCTCCAGTAAAATATGCAATAAACTTCTTAAACCAAGTCAAAAATAGGTCATTCGTCATCCAACCAGTTTCTTGGACTTCTGCCCAGGCACCAGGGGACAAGCCAGTTTCAAACGCTTGTTGCATTCGTTTTCGAGGATCAATTAACATAGGTTTTACGTAGCACCCCGACGCTGAAACATAGATTTCAGCAGTCACAGTCTGGCCTCTTTCTGCTGAAGTAACTGCTCTCACCTGTCTGCGCCCTTTCATAGAAACCATCTTTGTGTGACCTTTTGGAACGACTGTAAAACCAGTCTGATCGCAATAGAAAATTCTGTCTCCTGTAAACTTGAATGTGTCTAATTGACTTTCTAACAGATCGAAAAACCAGTGCACAGCAACTCGATTGAACCCCATCGCTCGTGCGATTGATGTGGCCTCTGGTTTTCGTATTGTTAAGGTAGGATTTCGTGCAAGAAACCCATTTAACCAATCTCTTCCAGCAGATTTGGCAGCAGTATTAAATGAATGTTTGATGTTGTTTCGTTCTGCTAACTGAAAAGCAAGTTCTTTATGTGTTAAGCCAAAATACTGTCCTTCCATCTGTGTTAAGTAGTCTTTAAGTTCTGCCTCTTGTTCTGGCGTAAACACAGTAGTGATTATCCTAACCTTTTCACAACTGTATAGCTAGGATTATCACGTTTCTTTGCCACATGTCGTTCAATTGTTGTCTGTGGCACGTTGAACTGTCGAGCAGCCCTGAAAGAACCCATATAACAGTGTTTACAGCGCCTTCCATCGACCCCAATGACCAATCTTGCCTAGACTTCTGTCGCCGATACTTGCGAACCATATGAAATAAAACACGTGGAACGTACTATTGAGTCAGATCATTCCTGGTAATCTATATTATATAGAAATTACCATATCTCCAATAGTTAGTCGTTAAATCATAGCAAGAATACTGACTTTGCAATTTTTGTGTAGTTTTATTCACCATATAGTCTAAAACATACTTTGTAATTAATTAGGAAACGTTGGAATAACGAATACCATTCTATTTACAATTGTATTCAACGTATAATGTACGTGTTCAAAACCCGCATCGAGGTAAACACATGAGACGATAAGAACGTAATGGTTGGACAAATAGTAGCGGCAAGACGGGGAAGCTCCCCGTATTGCCCCCTAACATGCTTTCAGGTTACGTTACGCCTACATGAACACTATTTAGTGAACATTGACTACTGACACAGCAGTTAACTGTTAATAAGACGTACTATTCAGTGCTATATATACAATCTGAACAAATGTTCACATAGCATATGTTTGACGACCTCGAAAGGTGTAAAACATTGCAAATCAGTATAACAGTACGTACCCTGCAAAGCTCACAGAAACCGCCGCGAAACTAAGGTTCAGCAATGTCAACCCTCTGGAACCGGTTTATTGATGATGTTGACATAGCTATCCACAGATGGCAGCACTCTATCTGTAGCTTATAGCCCTTCCCCGTCTTACCCCATCTACCCGTCTTGCCCCGCCTTCCCCTAAAAACTGAATGGGCGAGTAGAGGCCAATGAAAACAGCAAATATTTCTAATGAACATAGGCCCGCAAAACCAGTTGTTTCCTGATACAACATAGTACTACTGAGTACATTATTACTTTATAATAGTGTCCCCTAAGATCAAAACTGCAGATATGCGCTCGATAGGAAACACATTACCAGTTTTCCGCTTGACCACCTCTCATGTGAAGTTAGCCTCGAGCGCTTCTCCTCGCCGATGCTCATACACGTTCAAAAATTCAGGCGTATTTCAAATGCACTGACAACAATTCAAAATGCGTTCCCGGAGGTCGTCGACATCACCAAAAGTTGTGGAATACGACACGACTTTTAAATGTTCTCACACAAAGAAATCCAGCCCGTTCCGTTCGGGGGAACGTGGGAAGCCAAGCCACTGGCGAGCCACGACCTATACACTTTCTGTCGAAGCAATATTTACCAGTACCTCGGTATACAAGATGATGATAAAATCAAACGAGGACAATTTATTACTTCACAATTATTTTCGAATATACTGTTTTCGAAATAAGCATGGTCTTAGAGATTAAAACTGTTATATCACAGGCATGACTACACTTGCTCATACATCATATTCTGCAATCCATATGCTCCGGGCCTATCTGTATTAGGACCATTTTCTAGTTTTATTGTCCTCTACTGACATTTTCGCTTTTGCCTGTTGCACTCACCATAACCAAAGTCAATAATACAGGTTGTTATGGTTGTCTTTGATATGAAGACAGGCCTGATATAGCTCTACACGGTAGTCCGTCTTAAGCATATTTCACATCATCTCTGCGTATCTACTGTAGACTACATCCATCTCATCCAGTGTACTGTAGTCAAGGCTTGCTCTTCCTCAACCATTTAAACACACACACCGTCCTTTCTTGCCAAACAGACTGTTCCTGATGCATTAGGGTACATCCTGTCACCAATTCCGTTCTTTAAGTGAAATTTTGCTGTAGATTTATGGTCTCGCCAATTTGATTCAATACCTATTGATTAGTTATTCGACTTATCAGTCTAAGCTGCAGCATACGTCTTAGCACCAAATTTCAAAAGGTTCTATTCCTTTTCTGAACAGTTGATTGTCCACATTACACTTCTGTAGAAGGCTACAGTCCATACAAATACTTTCAAAAAACTAGTCCTAATGCTTAAATATGCCTATAGTTATTTTTCTGCCAAAAAACAGTAAAAATTGCCTGTTCTGAGTGTCTTAGTTCCTAATCTAATTCCCTCAGCATTATCTCATTTAATTCAACTACACTCCTATTCACTTGATCCTCTATCGTTGATCATTTCATAACCACTTTTCAGGCCACTACTCATTCCGTTCAGCTAACCTTCCAAGTCCTTTACCGTCTCAGGCAGATTTATAAGGGACAGTCAAAAGAAATCGAGACATATGGAAAAACGTAAGTAAAGTGTATATTATTTCAGAAATAAACGTCATAATTGTTAATACATTTATCCAACTGTGAGGAAGGACAGTCAATCAATTCATGGAAAAATGTTTCTGGTTCCCTAGGGTAACTATGATTGTACTCAGGTGTGCACCTCTTGGCCCGAAGCAAATCGACTGTCATGAATGCCTTTCTTCAGGAAAATAGGGAGAGATTGGGAGTGTATGTAAGATGTGTAAGAACTTTCCAGTGAAACTTCTGCAGCGTAGTCGAAACGACTTTGGCAACATGCGGGGCCGATCTCTCCCCAAACCTCTTCCTTATTTTTGGTGCCATAAGGAAAGACATTCGTGGCTGTCGATTTGTACGTCTAGGCACAATCATGGTTTCGTAGGAAACGGCAAACATTTTTCGATGAAGGCACTGACAGTCTTGTCTCACTGTGGGATAAATGTTACAGCTATGGCGATTACTTCTGAAACAGTAAACAGTTTACCTTCTTGTGTTTTGTCTGTCTCGTTTTGTTTTGATTACGCCTCATACACTTTCATTAGCAAACCTGGCAGTTTTAATGTTTTCTTTCCGAATTTGAAATTCCTTTCCAAATTTCTCCTAGGTAATTCTTACTTCTTTGTCAGTGCAGCATCGGGGATAGGCTGCGATTCTCTCTCATATTCTGCTCGACTACTGCTTCCGTTTCAGATCCAACAATTCCTATAACTGTTCTCTGATTTCTACAAGTTGCAGGTAACCTTCCTCTATATTTTATCCCTGATATATTCAGAGTTTCAAGGAGTGTATTCAGGTCAACATATTTAGAAGTTTCCTCTAAATGTAAAAATTCTGCCTTTCTTGAATCTGTCTTGTAACGCAAGTCCTCCACGATGTCTGCTTCTATCAGTCATTCCACTCTTCTGCAAATAATTAGGTCAGTATGTGACCAGAATGACTTATTAACGTAAGAGTTTTCTATTATTCATACCTGATAACATCTGCCTTCTTGAACCTGTAGGATATTTAGCGAACACCATGTATCTTGGATACCGGATGGAATAATTTTATTATGCTTTGTTTTCCCAAGGATCTTATTAATTATGAAGAAATGTTGTCTACTCCAGGCGTCCTGTTTCGTCATAGGACTTTCAGTGCTCTGACATTTTAATTTCTCTACATAAATTTTCGGGTTTCATTTTCATCTACATCCTCTCGAATCTATTGAGAATTCCAATGGGGCATTTGACAACGACTGGTTGATACAGGAGAAAGGAATGCAATAGAATAGGAATTGGTAGCTTTGAAAATTGAAATAGTGAAGGCGTTAGAGAGCAAATCAGGCAAAAGGACAAGGACTAGTAGAAACCTTCGTTATCATGTAACATAGTGTGTTAATTGATGAAAGAATAAAACATAAAAAATGCAGCAAGTAAAGCAGACAAAAGGGAACGCAAAGTCTACGAAATCAAATTGACGAAGTGAAATATCGTAAATCAGGATTGGCTACAGGAGAAACGCAACATTATTGAAGCATATTGACTATGTGCTGTGTGGAAAATAGATGCTGCCTATAGTAAAATTTGAAAAAGCCACTGGAGAAAAGTGAGGCAACTGTATAAAATTCAAGAGCTCAGTTGGCTAGCCTCTTCTAACCATAGAAGAGAAAGCTGAAAGTGGAATAGTTAGAAGCAAACCAATTTGAAAGCAATATTATGCTCTATATTTAATACGTGCAAATACACGACACTGACTAATTACGCTGTAACCGATGCATCAGTAGTAGTAGACACCAAAATGATTAACAGTCCGGAGTGATGTAAGTACGAACGATCTTATAAATCTAGTTATGGGGAAGGTAGATGGTAGACTGATTCCTTGAGGCATTTCTTAAAGGATAAATTATCTAAAAGACTTCTCCGATTGATTCTTAAATAATGGTCGTTGCTCCGGAACCTTTACCATATGTGGTTGATGAAGAAGGTAACATTCCGTAAAAAACCTACTTGTTTCATTAGCGTGGGTCACAGAGATGATCGTCAAAGTTCTGTAGGAGACACTAGTAGAAACATGTCGAACCCACGGTTAATCCTACTCTTAAAAACCCGAGAATGAAATTTCTAGAATAAGTCAATAAAACTTCACTTCCTCAGAAATAAAACTTGCGCATCACCCACGAAAATAAAAATTACAGAAATTTGAGCTAATAGGCAAAAATGCTGAAATACGGTATCGTGGTTTGTAAATAGATAATATGCCCTGTGAGACGTAGGTGGGGTAGTCCCACAGGAATGCCTCCTCGTACCATCGTACGTGACAAGAATAGCAAGTAGTTGCTTTTTGCCTCTAGCTGACAGTCAACCTGATGGGGCTTGCACCTTGCAAAAGCCTTGAGTGAGTGTTCGCATTTATTTCCGCGCGACACTGCGCGACAGCTCGGCAGACGCAGTCCTGAGATATGACGGCCACTTGGTGCTCCTTCCCTCACAGTCAAAGGCCTCAGCTGGATACGATAGCGGCACAGCAACACGTAACAACTGTGGCAAGACAGAAGTAACTTGAACTGCCAGACCTTCAGAGATTTCCCAAGTATACTGCACCGAACACGATACAAAAATATTCGGTTTGAACTACACTAATTATTCATGAGTCTCGCCATTCTGACCGGACGTTGACCACTAACTCTGTTCCACACGGTTTAGTATGGGCGCCACTTATCATGTTACGTATAGAGTGACGTCTCGACATGTACAAAAACGTCACTTGTAGTAGGTATTTATACACTCCTGGAAATTTAAATAAGAACACCGTGAATTCATTGTCCCAGGAAGGGGAAACTTTATTGACACATTCCTGGGGTCAGATACATCACATGATCACACTGACAGAACCACAGGCACATAGACACAGGCAACAGAGCATGCACAATGTCGGCACTAGTACAGTGTATATCCACCTTTCGCAGCAATGCAGGCTGCTATTCTCCCATGGAGACGATCGTAGAGATGCTGGATGTAGTCCTGTGGAACGGCTTGCCATGCCATTTCCACCTGGCGCCTCAGTTTGACCAGCGTTCGTGCTGGACGTGCAGACCACGTGAGACGACGCTTCATCTAGTCCCAAACATGCTCAAAGGGGGGCAGATCTGGAGATCTTGCTGGCCAGGGTAGTTGACTTACACCGTCTAGAGCACGTTGGGTGGCACGGGATACATGCGGACGTGCATTGTCCTCTTGGAACAGCAAGTTCCCTTGCCGGTCTAGGAATGGTAGAACGATGGGTTCGATGACGGTTTGGTTGTACCGTGCACTATTCAGTGTCCCCTCGACGATCACCAGAGGTGTACGGCCAGTGTAGGAGATCGCTCCCCACACCATGATGCCGGGTGTTGGCCCTGTGTGCCTCGGTCGTATGCAGTCCTGATTGTGGTAATCACCTGCACGGCGCCAAACACGCATACGACCATCATTGGCACCAAGGCAGAAGCGACTCTCATCGCTGAAGACGACACGTCTCCATTCGTCCCTCCATTCACACCTGTCGCGACACCACTGGAGGCGGGCTGCACGATGTTAGGGCGTGAGCGGAAGACGGCCTAACGGTGTGCGGGACCGTAGCCCAGCTTCATGGAGACGGTTGCGAATGGTCCTCGCCGATACCCCAGGAGCAACAGTGTCCCTAATTTGCTGGGAAGTGGTGGTGCGGTTCACTACGGCACTGCGTAGGATCCTACGGTCTTGGCGTGCATCCGTGCGTCGCTGCGGTCCGGTCCCAGGTCGACGGGCACGTGCACCTTCCGCCGACCACTGGCGACAACATCGATGTGCTGTGGAGACCTCACGCCCCACGTGTTGAGCAATTCGGCGGTACGTCCACCCGGCCTCCCGCATGCCCACTATACGCCCTCGCTCAAAGTCCGTCAACTGCACATACGGTTCACGTCCACGCTGTCGCGGCATGCTACCAGTGTTAAAGACTGCGATGGAGCTCCGTATGCCACGGCAAACTGGCTGACACTGACGGCGGCGGTGCACAAATGCTGCGCAGCTAGCGCCATTCGACGGCCAACACCGCGGTTCCTGGTGTGTCCGCTGTGCCGTGCGTGTGATCATTGCTTGTACAGCCCTCTCGCAGTGTCCAGAGCAAGTATGGTGGGTCTGACACACCGGTGTCAATGTGTTCTTTTTTCCATTTCCAGGAGTGTAGTTTGAAGACTAACATTCCTCTTGATTCTTTTTATTTAGGAAACGATTTAGAGAATCGTTAACGTCACGATTTCACATTTACAAGAAGGACCCTAGGAAATTGCCTGCGGTCTCTACCAGCTGCCATGCAAGAGTGTGGGAATCGGCATTCGAGCGCGACATTTCCTGACAATATATAACCCCCTAGTGTCCAATCGCACATCGCTGTACACAGTGCACCCATTAAGGTGGGTATACCATATTCCGCTGTAGTCAATCATCAAGTGTCGCTCTCCGTCATACCATAGGAGGTCTGGTGTTTCTAAAGTTACGACCATCTTTCGCTTGGCTGCCAACTGAATGTTTTCGTGCACTTTTCGGCCAACATGAATTCATTAGACGAAGCAGCTCCATAAATTCTTTATAAAGCGATAATTTTGCGCATCGAGAAGTTATTTTTAAGTTCATCTTACTTCCCGTTTGTGAACTGAAGAAAAGTTTTGATAGTTTAGTAAATACTGGTCTCTTTGAGAAAGATTCGTCACTTTTCGATTCCTTTCAGTATTCTCCAAATGTTGTCGCTTTTTCATACACACAAAAAACACTCTATGTAAATAGCGTTTAATTTTACAATGATTTAGTAGAATTAATGCTCTTTGTTAATGATCCAATTATCATAGACAATCCACGTGAGGCACAAAAAGATTTAGCAGTAGATGAAGTTTTGTATGCACTCGATAGTCAATATCACGCAAGAAAGAAAGGATTTTCTGTATTGATGATTAAAATGTCAAAATTTTCTGCATAGGTTTGGTTTACATTTTTTTGTCCAGAACCGCATCGGACCACACACCCGTTATGCCATATGCCATATGAATAGTCCTTAAAACATGTACTCCTGAGATTAGTATGTTCATTTATGGCAATATGTGCTCCACATTGTTAAAAAGAAATGGTGGCAATCTACATGAAAGTTCAGAAAATTCTGATAATATATTCTGCTTCACGATTCTGTGGACGTTCATACAGTTGGACACCGTTAGTTTTCCACAACATGAAACGTGTATTGCTACATGTGTACCTACGAACGTTCGTAATTCATGTTTTAAACATTTTTCTTGAGACATAACAGTACCTATAGTGTGACGCTGAATATGGTCATGCGATCTGGTATAATTCCGGAATAATAAATTATAAATAAATCCTATGCAGACAATGGCATCATTTTAGCTGTCAGAACTGAAATTCCCGAATCAAGGAAGTATAGAGAAGTATTTTAATTGTTTGCCAGTAAATCACCTGAAGTATAGAAAGAAACACAGGTCATTCCATTTTGTACAAGTGTAACGGGTTGGGGTGTAGCGACATATTGAGCGTCAGTGACAGAGGGGAGGTCATTACATTGTCAGGGATGGCCTGAGGAAACACGAAACTTTGGGGCAGTGGAGTGGGCTCTTTCCTTCGTTCAGAGGGTGAGGTGTGAGTGAAACATTGATGATTTAACTAACAGTCATTTATTGAGACATAAGACCCTTTAAACAGACAGAGTTGTACAATGTGTTTTAACTCGCTCAATTCCTCGCGGCTGCGGAGCCGTGGAGTCACAGCTTGCAGATTCCGGTTACGGCTGATGGTACGGCATCTCCTGTTGCAGTGGCGCGCAGCCGGCGTATTGTTCCCTCAGTACCGTGACCGTGACCCACTGCGGCGGCAGCGCTTTCTTCTCATTGTGAATTCGCTCGTTGCGTTATTAACAAGCGCCTACTGCGTAGCGCTGGGTGCTCGGTCCCGGAATCGAGGCAGAGAGCCTCAGGTTTGGCGTCTTCCGGCGAATTTCATCAGCCTATAGGTTCACAGGTGATCCATTATGTGAGGCCGCACTCCGTTCGTCCTCACCCCTTAGTAACGTCTTTCTGGTAGCCTCTCGAATGGCGACTTCTGCATTATGAAGATGGTATCTGTTCTTTCGGACATAAATAAATAAATAAAAATAGCTGAATCAGATAGAGCGTCTGCCATATAAGCAACAGATCTCTGGTTCGACTCCCGGTCGGGGCACACACTTTCACCTGTCCCTCCTGATATTTATAAATGCCTGTAAGCAGCTAAATGTCTGGATTTCAATGTAATTTCATTATTCTGCGTTTTCCTATTGAGGTGGTACCCACATCTTCTTCTGTCGAGCAGCGTAACGGCTAAGTCGTTGTAGCGAATATGACGTTCGCTGAGTAACCATCGGTCCGTCCGTCCAGGCGACGTTTCTTCGTGTCTTTTATCTTCTCGAAAGACCGCTACAAAGGACCACTTCACGTCCGTTTATCGGAGGTGTTTATTCGGTGTTTTAGCCAGGGTCGCGAAGATTCTAGGGCGGCGACTGACAGTTTGGTCTTTGATCTATGCTTCTCACATTGGCAGAAAAGTGCCGGCTTTCCATTGCTTCATCTCTATAATGCCGTTGTCGGGCATTGCCCTTTCGTACTCCTCCTCATCGCCATATACGTCAAGCACGTGAGTTTAATATGCAGACAGTTCCTGGTGCATTGATCACAAACAGCATTGGTCGTTGTTCTCCTTGGAAGCATTACCCGTCTCCTCGGTCATTGATCTGTCGAAGTACTGACTGGTGCTGCGCAAGCTCCGCAGGTCATCGGCTCTCACGTTGGGCAGAAACGTGACGAATGTCACAAACGCGTCAGCTTCCCTTTTTTGGCTGTTGCCGCTTCCGAATATTGTGGCTTAACGTGTGAAAGGTTCTAAAATGTTTCGTATCAGCGCACCCTCTGTTACAGAGTGAAAATTTCATTCTGGTAACATCTCCCAGGCTGTGGCTAATCCATGTCTAGGCAGTATAGTTTCTTCCAGAAGTGGTAGTTCTGCAAGTTTTGCAGGAGAGCTTCTGTGAAGTTAGGAAGGTAAGAGACGAGGTACTGGCAGAAATAAAGCTGTCGGGCCGCCCCTGAGCTGTGTTTGGGTAGCTGAGTTGGTAGAGCACTTTCCCGTGAAGGGAAAAGGTCCCGAGTTCGAGTCTCGGTCCGTCACACAGTTTTAATCTTCAAGGGAGTATCGTATTAATTCCTGTTTAGCATAAATAACACTGAACACGACAATGTCAAATCTGAATAGAAAATTCTTTACAGGATTTTTCTTACTTATAGACAGTGAAGTTCTTGTCTAAGGTGGTCAATATTACGACAGATCAACCGATTCCGGTTCTAAGTTCGGTACTATTTGGGATGATAATCAAGTCTACGGAGGATGGTTAAATTTTGTGACAAGATGAGCAAAACATTACTCAAGGCTGCTCATTTTCACAGTGGACAGCTGCTGGTGATCCAACAATGTTTCACCTCTGCGAGCGGCATTCACATTTAGCTGTGAGGTGCTGTTGGCTGCATGGCTGCTCTCGCCCCCGGAAAATCCTATTAAAAACTAATAAAAATCTTACCGATTTCCTGTGCTGAAACTGTCCTACGTTTCCCGTTATGTGAGAAAACATGTATTCATCCCTAGTCTGGAAAATATGGCAATATACAAGTGCATAGATGGAGCAGCATGTTTGCTTCAACGCCCTGTCAGTTCTCGCAAGAACAATTAACTATGAGGCTGTTTTGTTTCTCCACTATCGGAGCTCAACGACTCTTCAGCTAATTTCTAGCTGAATGTCAGTCAAAGTGAACACAGTGTTCACATAAAAAATTCTCTTTGGCATCGTACAGACCGTGATGCGCCGTGTTCTGCTCTTCAAGCTGGTTCACAGGAGAAACCTGGAAGTTTTCGGTATTGCGTCTTTCATAGCAAACTGTCCCCCACCTGTGTCCTTTTGTGCTTCACATCGCCGCTTTTTCAGACCAATGGGAGCATTCCTCACATCTTGTGGAAACAACCCCACCAATCGTAAAGGGCCTACATTTAAACTGCGTCAAAATATCGCCCTTTTTACTCCTTCCAAGTTTATTTTAGCCAATCCGACATTTTTTGCTCGCTCCTGACGCCTAAAAGTTACACACGGACATCAGGACCGTACCACAGTTCTTTTACATTATGAACTGTGTGTCTGACTTGTTTGTATCCATCTGGAAATTCCTCAAAGGAGTTTTCTAAAGAATTTCTCCATCGCAGGCAGCGCTGAGAAGCTACTTGCTTCCCTCACTGTATCGCCTGGCTCGTTTGTAGTCTCTCTCCCTACCGGTCACCAACCCTTGTTAGAAGCCTTTTGCTGTGTGCGGGCTGTGATGGTGCAACTCACGCCTGCCTCCAAAGTAAAAAGTTTCTTCCAGTACCTTTTTTCACCTTTACTTATTGATATGCTGGATTTGTGCTAAGTGTGTTAATACCATCGAATCGAGTGTCTTCTCTTTCTGGCATTACCTACTGTACGTTTTGATATGCAAACCTACTCACTACCACCGAAGTATGTCAGTTGGCATATCCATCTACTTGTTACAATGTATAAAACCTCAAGTAAGGTGCAAATTTGAGGTTCATTCAAGCTGCCAGTTTACACAACCTCCTCCCTCTGTGTTCAGTTGTGCGCTGGGTCAATCAACGGTTGAGAAATTGATTCCAGTCAGTGCTAAATTTTTCTCAGATGTTGAATGTAGCAATTGTTATATATGTATATTGACAAATTTCTATCTTAATATGGCATAGTCAAACAGGTGTTCTTTCAGTCTCTGTTTGTTTTTCACCGCTATTGATTTTCTATATACTACCTATTTCCGCGCTAAAGTAATTTTTTTCCAGAATTTAATATGTCTTCACTAATTGTATGATTTAATACAATTATTTAAACAATGGAAATGAGCTTTTTGCGTCATTGGCTGGGAGGCCCCTTATGGTACAGGTCTGGCTGCTTTGGTGCAGTTCCTATTATATTCGACGCCACATTGGGCGACCGGTGCGCCAGCCGCTGAGCGGAGAAAATCTCCGACCCAGCCGGGAATCGAACCCAGGCCCCTTAGGACGGCAGTCCGTCACACTGACCATTCAGCTATTGGGGTGGACATTTAAACAATATGAAGCCTTTTCTTTCTTTTCTATGGTTGTCTATATTTTAAATTTAAACAAACTAGAGATTCTCTATAAGTCTGTACCAATCATATATTTTAAATTTGAGATTTTTTTTCCATCAAGACTTATGTTAAATAATGATGGAGATGTATTGATGTCGAAGGATACCTTCATTTCAAATTATCCCCTCCTTTGTCAATACTTATATCTTATTCTCAACCTTAATTTCTATGTCTGTCGATAGCTTCTATGTCAATTATAATTCAAGAAATTTTCATCTCTTACAATAATACATTTCTACTCTTACGACATAGGATACTCAGTGACACAAAGCCGTCACCATTTTGGTCATATTCTCCCTGCACCGAATACCACTAATCCATTTTCTATACTCCCGCAACCTCAGGAAATCTCTTGCAGTCGCCTTTCTTTCGGCTCTCGCGGAGTCAGAAACAGGGCGCGCAAAATCTCGGACACCCCTGTATTATGTCACTTGGCGGAAACACCGGCCAGTGCCCCTCGCGGCAGGTAGTGCCTAACAAAGGGACAAACCAGTCTGCCACCCTACTCCAGGCTGCTCAGCGGAACGCGTCCGAGCTTTTAGCAGCTCACTGCAACATTCAGTCTTTACCTGCGCATTACGAAGAACTTAGCCTTCTCTTCAACCAACTAAACTACCACGTAATCCTCTTATCCGAAACGTGGTTGAAACCACACATATCCTCTGCATCTATTCATCTCCCAGGGTACACATTTCTTTGGGGAATACAGATCAAAAAAGCGAGGTGGCGGGGTCGGCGCATATATACGAACAGATCTCAAAGCGAAAGTCTTATGTACGTCAAATCCTGCTGAAGAAAAAGAGGCTGAATTCATGTTCATTGAAATAAATATACAAAGTCGGAAATTCTTGACTGGCGTCGTGTACAAGCCGCCAAAAATAAGCTCAATGAGTTCCTTCCAGTCGGAATTACATTCACTTCAGTGTCAATACGAACATGTCATCGTAATGGGTGACTTGAACATAGACCTGCTAAGAGACACTCCCTCCGCAATAAACTTAAGAAGATTGTTTAGTTGCAATAGCATGAACATCCTTCCATTACAACCTACACACCATACGGCGCACACTCATACTCTTATAGACGTGATCGCAACGAAACAGACTGACAAAGTAAGAAATGTTGGTCAATCATCGGCCCCTGGCCTCTCAGCACATGATGTAATATTCCTGGCCTACTCTGTGCAGCCCCCAAGGATCAAATCGCGTTACATAACTTGTAGGAACATGAAACGTATTGACCTTGACGCTCTAACAGCCGATTGCTCAGAAATCTCATGGCATCAAATAATCAGAGAACCTACAATCGACGACAAAATTAATGAACTTGGTGATAAACTCACTGCCCTCTATGACAAACATGCACCTGTGCGCACAGTCCGTGTAAGAAAATCTCCTGCTAGGTGGCTGACAGCTGAATTACGTTAAATGATGACTAATAGGGATGCTGCCCACAGGCGTTTCAAGGCAGATCCGAAACCCGAGCGTTTCGAAGAATATAGAAAGCTACGGAACAGAGTGAAACAATGCATTCGCAATGCCAAAATGAGGCACGCTCGCTCCCTTGTATACAGCGATCTGACACCCACGACTCTATGGAAGAATCTCCGTAGCTTGGGGGTCGGAAAGACAAAATCGGAAACTACTTTTCATGTGTCAGCTAACGAATTAAATGAATTCTTCTCTGCACCTCTGAATACCAGCACGGCTGATAATTACCGTCCACAAGAATCCCCAAACAGGGTAACTAACAACTATACCTTCCATCTAAAATATGTAACAACAAATACGGCAAGAAAAGCAATAATGAGAATCTCTTCTGATGCAATAGGCAACGACAGTATCGGTATAACCATGCTTAAGAATGTTGCCGATATCTTAGTACCTGTCTTAACTGACATATTTAATTTTTCCCTCGTGAACGGAATATACCCCACTGCATGGAAAAGAAGCATAATTCGACCCATCCCTAAGATCGAAAACCCGCAACTGCCTAGTGATTACCGACCAATTAGCATACTGCCTGCTGTTTCCAAAGCACTTGAATATATTGATCATGACCAAATCACTGAACACTTGCATGAATTCAGTCTAAATGACAAATTTCAATCAGGTTTCCGTAAACATCACAGCACAAACACTGCTCTAATTAAAGTAACTGATGACCTGAAATATGCCATCGACAATCGAAAGGCAACAATATTGACGCTACTGGACTTCAGCAAAGCTTTTGACACTGTTAACTTTGACATATTACTCAGAAAAATGCAACAGCTTAATTTCTCTGATAGTGCAATGAGATGGTTTGAAAGCTACTTAAAAGACAGACAGCAGTGTGTTGTCTGCGCAAATGAAAAATCTTCCTGGAAACATGTTTCTTCGGGAGTGCCACAAGGATCAGTCTTAGGACCACTTTTGTTTTCTTTATATGTCAACGATATTTCGTCGGTTTTGTCCTCCTGTAAACATCATTTCTATGCCGACGACCTCCAGCTCTACCTAAGCGTCAGAACTGAAGACGTAAACACTGCAATCGCCCTGATGAATGATGATCTGTCTTCAGTAGTGACATGGACGAAAAACCTGGGGCTTAAATTAAATCCAAAAAAGACGCAAGTAATCTTAATAGCCCATCAGAAATTAATGAGTTCAGATTTCCGCGAACGGCTACCTCCTATTCTCCTCGAAGGTACTCCAATACCATATCAGAAAACAGTGAAGAACTTGAGTGTAACTTTGGACGAGCATCTCAACTGGGCGGAGAATACAGTCGCAGTGTGCCGAAAGACGTCTGCTTGTCTCTATGCTCTCAAAAAGTTTCGGAACATATTCCCACAGGACTTGAAACGCCAGCTCGTGCAAGCACTCGTTCTACCGAACCTCCACTATTGTGATGTGATTCAACAAGGCATGAGTAGTGAAAACAAAAGACGGCTAGAGCTAACCATGAATGCCTGTGTGCGTTACTCCTGCAACATTCGCCGATATGATCATGTTAGTGCTTCATACTCCGAGCTAGGGTGGCTGCGCCCGGACAAACTGCGTGACTACCACACTCTATGTCTACTTCACCAACTCCTCGTCGCGCAAGCACCCCAGTACCTAGCTTCAGAGATTAAAAACCTGTCATGCCATCATAATCGAAACACGAGGTCGCTCTTATCTGGTATCCTAACTGTGCCCACTCACAAAACGAAAACTTTTGCAAACTCCTTCTCAGTTGCCGCTGTCCCCTTACCTTGAGGAAAATTCAATCATCTCCTGTTGCTTTTAAGAAGAAGTTGAAGCATTTCCTACTATCATCCGCATAAAATTCTCCACAAAATTAATGTGCAAGGCCAATCCTCTCATCTGTCAAATAGCAAAGCTAGCGTCTCCTATCTTGCTCCTGAGATGCCTTCCTCTTCATCTATCTCTATTAGCCACGCAGTCTCCTTTTCCTTTATATTTTCCTTAATTATGTTTCATCATGTCTCTCCATTCTTCTCCTCCCTTCATCATGAGTCTCCCTCATACACCCTGCTGCCAGCACTCCTATCTAAAAATCTTTCTCTTCAATAATGTATTTTTCGAGGTGTACCTTTCTAATTGTTTATCTCACTTTTTGTATTAGATGTAGTTTTACATGCCTACTAAAACATATGACTGTAAAATAAGTAGAATGCCTGGTTAGATGTAAGAGAGGGCCTGATGGCCCTAATCTTGCCAGGTTAAATAAATAAATAAATAAATAATTTCCCAATTTATGTTACACTTAATAGCATCCTTCCCATAACTCTACAACCACAATTTGATTCACAAGCATATTTATATCCCTCAAAAATCTTACACTAATGCATTATAACTTTACAGAAGAAATAAATTATTCATTGACTTTTATAATAATATTAACTTCCCAATCCTACTAATGACTTTGTCAATATTAAATCAACATCATTAAATTGTAAAACTCTTTGTTGTACATAATCTATACATTAACAAACACATTACATACTCTAATCTTAGCCTCCAAAGAAATTTTGCTTTCTTAAGGAAATATCGTATATCTGCCAAGATTAAGGAACTCAAAAGTATTGTTATCAAAACTCTGTTTCCTGCACAAAAGTCTTCAAAAATTAAAGATTTTTAAACAACAATAAGCTCTGTGTGCAAAAAGAAATTCAGTTTAATTTGATACTAGTCTGTCAAAGACAGTCTTTTCTCGTATATTTTGAACGTGGTTCGTTGAAGTCGTCATCCTCATCTATATGTGCCTTAACATGTCTCCTTTGAGTGTGGAATGGCTGTCGGCAGAGAGAAAGATTGTAGAAGATTTGAGTGTATAGTGAATGCTTGGTTGCCTTCGTTCGATTCCGCATGTACCCATGGCGAAATTATATTAGAGATCTATTATTATCAGCATAAAACTTATATTCTTCATCAATCCTCGAATCTTTATGCCAATCCATCGATGGTTAATTTGCCTAGCGTTTTCTGTACAAAGAGTCATCTATCGTCTTTGTTTGTGACATTTGAAAGTGTTGCAATTTGCCATAAGGAATATCGGACTTTTGTACTGCTTGAACTGTTGAAATTGGATTCTTTGTTGGTAGATAGATACAGCAATGGTATTCTATGGGAAGGGATTTAAAAAGGTTTCTTGATTTCTTCTGGTCTAGGTCTTCTTTCTTCCTTATCTTCTGTGTTGAATCTTCTTTTCTTGTTGCACCTTACTACCTTCTCGATTGTGTCTTCGTTCATCTCTGGATCGGGAATTGGGATTTAAGACCATCTTAACCTCGTTACTGTATAGTCCATTCTTATGGTATTTTCTTTCAAACCGTTGTGTATCCTTTATTGTTTGAGGTTGTTCTTCAGGATTGATTGGACAGCCTTCCATTGTGTGCTTGCTTATTCCCAATCAGGGCATGTTCCGCAGTTGCTCGCTTCCGTATGGTTCCTCATGCTGCTCTAACCAGTTAGCAGCAGTGCTAAGTGCTAAGTATCTATCACTTTAGCAAAACTGTTGTTATGAAGATCTCATGTGAACTTCACATGAATAAAAATCGCGTCGTGGCACATGTCGACTGTATCAATGAATCGTCGTAGAACCCTATCCTTTTCCACAGAGGTGTTATCCTCTAGGACTGTTGCTTCCACAAAGACATTTCCTTTCATCATCTCGAAAGCTGACGTACCTGGCACCCACACTCAGGGTGCCTTCCTCTTATGCCTAACCGTTCTACTCTGTTCTGCTGTCGATCTGACCGCAATGATGATGAATTGTTCTGTATGATACAACACTGTGAACACTTTTGTTCAACTTATTTCCCAAAATTTCTCTAATTTACATGTCTTATCGCAACCTTTTCTCCCTTAAGATACGTTACAAGCCTTACAGACACTAAACTACTAAGAGACTTTACAAAAATTGCGTATTTAAACACACATAAATTCTCTTTATTATACTCTTCATAAATTTACATCTTTTTAAACAGATTATCGTCTTTTTTCTCCATTCTATATGTACATTTTCTTTTTCATTTTTTTTTCACTATTAGTATAAAGGTAAAGGTTTCGTCATATTCATCACGATGAACAGTAAGAGGAAAATTGATGGTGATGAAGGTTAGTGTATTAGTGCGTCGGTATTCTTTTGTTCTGACCACAGGTACATCATATTATCATAAAAACGTCGCACCTTGACTTCGACTCTGGCGCCTTTTTCCCTGGAATCTCTTTTTTTCAGCATAAGCTGTAACAGAACTTCAAAATACAATATATGTCTATTTCCTGTTTCCTTTTTAAAAGTTTCTTCCCTGTCGAATTTCATTGTTCTAGAGCTTCTACTTTTATTAGCTGTGGTTATCCCTATCTCCTTATTCTAAGCAGTAATCTTTTATATTACTTTCTCCCCATGTCTTACTCTTCCTTATTGAAATCAGCCCTGTGTTAAACTTATGTCCCTCTGTCTACATCCTTCCAAGAAATAACATGTTTCTCGGTTCCCCTCATAATTCAGTTCTCTCTCTTAATTCTTATCTCCTACAAATCTTTTATATCTATTTCCCTCACATCTCCATTTAATATCAACTGGTGGTAACTTCAACAAATCATAAATGCTTCTCATTTTCCTCAAAAATATCTCCTCAACAATATGTTCACCGTCTACAACGGAACAAACCATAAATGAATATTTCCTTCTTACATAATTCTTTACACACACAATTCCTTTCGTCCACAAAGCAAAAATTTCTCTCTTTCTACTTTACACTGAATGTTAAGAGAGAATTTACTATTACTTAGGCAAACTATCCAAATTCTAACGTCTAGCGTTCTCCTTGCTTTCTACACGTTCCCCATAACACATTTCCTCGACGGAAGAGTTACTTTAGTTCTTCCTTTATTGCTCTTCCCTCACAGCTGTCCTTTTTATAGGCTGAGAAATTTAACCTATTTATTTTAATGAGATAAGTACAAATTAATTTTTTTTATTTGTGTGCACTTTTTAGCTTCCCTAGTCTTAGAATTCTTCAATTTTCTCTCATAGGACTCTGAATATTTCATACATCTAATTTTGCTTGTGGAGTAATATTTACTGTTTTACCCTTTATACACTTTCAAATGAGTCACTCGCTGCAAGCTCAATGATTTTTCTGTTTATGGGTTAGTCAATTCGACTGAATTATCATGAACCACCTTACTTACTTCCATAGGGCCCATATATACCGAAAAGAGCTTATCGCTTTGATGTTTTTTCCTTGTAGAGAGATGGTGGGATTTCACTTAGTACTTTTTGTCCGAGGGAAAAAACTCGTGAGGTTGCCATTTTGTCCACCCGTTTCTTTCTATTCAACGCAGCAGCCTTCAAATTTATAATTACTAATTTTACTAGATGCTTATGTTGTATTCGGGGTACTGGTGTGAATTTAATTATTTCCCAGATAAGTCACTGTCCTATATGTATCATCTCACTTGTGTATCAATACTTGTGTTGCCAATAGAGCGTTATCCTCTTAGCATACCATTTCTTTCTCGGTTTCGTATAAATGAACTACATCCTCCACAACTTGGTTATAATCAATTTTAACTTTTAACGACTGTTGTTCCTCATCAACAGACAAGTTCTAGCCAACTGTCTCCCAGCATGCTGGCATTTGTAACTGATCACCCCTTAAACCTACTTCAGAATCTTGTTGATCAAAACTAAGTCTATTTACACATTTAATTATAAATCAACTTCCTTTGGCGATTGAATCTGTTGTGACTGATCTTCGTAATGTTCATCTAGTCACATCTGTTTTTTACCAGGTTTGGTGGCCTCAACTCGACTCCCTGTACCGGTTCATCTCACGTGTGTTGTCCTGCTGAAGTCTGATTCAACCTTTCTACATTCTAGTTCCACCCGAATAATTTGGGTTTTGTGGTGGAAAAACTCTAAATTTTCCTACTTCTTTGCATGATGATCATAGCGCCAATTATAGCTGCCACTATAATTTCTGAAACCAAAGCGATTACTGTAATTCCACGGCTCACCAAAACCTTAATTATTGTTTGACCTCTGTGAGCTGCCAAAACGATACCAATTTTTATCTCATGGGTGATTAATATTCTCCCCAAAACTATTACCTTTGCCAACATTATTATTATTGCCATTGTAAGCATTATTAATGGGCAGTCGGTTGCTATTATTCCCTGTACCATTGGTTTCTGTCACTGCACGTTGTTTCTTCACGTCATCTTCACTGAAGGTAGATTCCAGTTCTCTTAACATCCATTTAAATGCTTTTATATGATCCCCAGCTCTTCTAACCAACGATTGCTGATAACGCAAGGGTAACTTCATTGCTCAAATACGTATCAGTTCCCCATCACTGTATAGATTGTCTTAACATTGATTCTATTTCGTCATTTCTTCAAAAAACTAACTCGCTTCTTTTCATCTTTTCATCCGTATTTTCAAATGAAGTCTTCTATAACAATTCATATTTTACCCTATTTTGAGTTAGCGCGCACCAGTATCGCTCCAAGGAGGCAGAACTGAATTGTTCACACGACTGACAGTTTGCAGCGGCTCTTTGTATCGTTTCCGCTATTGCGTCTCCCATATGACCACAAATGAAATCGAGTTTGTGTCTGAATGGCCAATGTTCTGGTAAACCGATTTGGAATTGATGTGTAAACGTGCAGGGGTGTAAGTCGTTCCCGTTTTCCTTATAATGTTGGAATTTTCTGACTGTCAAGAAATGATCATTGTCAAATTTTCCTAATGCACCATATGACGTTTGTATTTTCACACCATTTTCCGTTCCCTTCTACTGCGTCGTGTTTTCCTTTATTCGTAGTACCACATCTGGATCATGAGACGACATATTTGAGTCCCATGTAGCATCGCAAGTACAGAGTGGTGTGTAATTATCCAAACCGCACCGTTCCCATTGCTGGATCAGTGTTTTGTCTTTGTATTTGCTTCATATTGACCTGCGGTTTATGGCCTGTTGTACTGTAACTCGTAAATTGAGAATGTGGAACGTGTGGCGCAGTAAACTGCTCTGTTATCGCGTCATTCGCGTACCTTCGCAGGGTCAGCTGGCGCTCTGTTGGTATACGCGCCGTTACCGCTTCGTGCACCATTGTCTGCTGTGAACGCACACTACCTGCTCCGCTCACCTGTCTCAACTTTACTTCTACCATTTGCTTCGGTTTTGGGTGGTAAAATACTCACGAAACATGTTGGGGACACACAAGTGGAATCTCATGACTTTTTTGTTTTTCTGCAACTGACACGGAAGATTGCATAACGGACTTGGTTACCTAGGGATTTTTTTCCACCTCTATGTCAGATGATAGTACCGATTCCGTCGCCTCACTACTGCTTTCTGTACGGTTCTCAATACACAGCTTCAGTTATTTACGAAGCTGTTCATACTGATGTTTATTTTTCGAGACGATGTTCACATTGAGTGTATCGAATCTTTTTAACGCGGCTCGCGTGACACGTTTTCTGATGTAGAGTTCCTCCAAGATTTGTTGCACCTTACCAGACGCGTTACGTGCTAAATTATCGACTTTTTTGTTGATATTAAACACAGCACCCTGAACCTGCTCAATGTCAGTACGCATCTTTTTCTGATCGGCCTTAAGCGGTTGAATTAGTTCGCGCGAGTCTGTCGGCTCTTTCCGGATTTCAGTAAACTGTTCATTAACTTCCGTTCGCAAGTTTTGCTGACTTTTGGGAACTTTTTCGAACCCAGGATTGGTTTCGAATTTGAGACCATTCAAAGCAGCACCTGTTTCCGTTTTTAACTCTGGTAATCTAACATTAATTTCTGTTTTTAAGTCTGCTAAGCCTGTTCTCACCGTTTCACTCGTTTGCTTGACAACAATAGTGAGTTGCTTCCACATTGCAAACACACTATCACTATCGTCATCTGTCACCATTTGGTGTAAATTTTGCCGTTCGCGTCTTTCATGTGACGTCTCACCGACTTCTGTGCATAGTGCTAACGTACTTACACACATTCTTTACGTAGGAGACTGTCCCATTTGATTCAGAATCTGCTTCCGAACCACCAAATCCGTCACCTGTTCGGTCTTCTGCGGTCCAAACCTGAGATACCGAGCCGGCTGGAGTGGACGTGCGGTTCTAGGCGCTTCAAAAAAATGGCTCTGAGCACTATGGGACTCAACTGCTGTAGTCATCAGTCCCCTAGAACCTATAACTACTTAAACCTAACTAACCTAAGGACATCACGCACATACATGCCCGAGGCAGGATTCGAATCTGCGACCGTAGCAGTCGCACGGTTCCGGACTGCGCGCCTACAACCGCAAGACCACCGCGCCCGGCCTAGGCGCTTCAGTCTGGAGCCGAGCGACGTCTACGGTCGCAGGTTCGAATCCTGCCTCGGGCATGGATGTGTGTGATGTCCTTGGGTTAGTTAGGTTTAATTAGTTCTAAGTTCTAGGCGACTGATGACCTCTGAAGTTAAGTCGCATAGTGCTCAGATCCATTTCAGATACCGATCGCGAAACTGACATCATTCACTGTGTGTCGTAACTTCGTTCGGTTTCGTGACAAGCATGCGATTCATTTTGTTGTACATCATTTTCTGTCCAATCAAGATCTTGCCCTGTATGCGGCGATCTACGCCTGTCTTCCATCTCAGACCGTCTAACTGACCTCTGCCTTTCACGGATCTGACACATTTACAAAATATCATAGAAAGTCTTTTATGACATTAACACATAATTATCAACAACCTTCACAATGTGTGGGTACTCTAACCAACTAAACAATGCCGTGAATAACTTCGGGCGCGCCACTAAGGTCATGCACAAACTACTTTTACTCAAAATACAAAAACTTATCGTTTACTCGTTAATACAACAATTTCTACTCTGTATATTACACATTTACAGTAATCTGACCACTATGCAGACTCATACATTTTTTTCTTAGTGCCAAATTTTAATTACTCTTTTATATTTGACTAATTGCCATCGTGGCAGACCAGTTGCCATCCTGACAGCTCGCCGTTATCTGACACTCGACTTCTTTTCACATTCGTTAGACATCAGCAAAAACTCCCTGTGACTGCGTTAGACTCATTGGAATAAATTACTGGGATTAGGAGTGGACCGTTATCCTATGACAGAGCACACGGGTGTTTAGCTGTAAAATTTGTATAATATCTCAGTTGTTTTCAAACAAGCACACGCGTCAACATAGATTTTGACATGACAATTTTAGGGTAGTTCTCAAGATAATGTATTAAGTCCTGTTAGCATAAATAACACTGACCACAACGATATCAGATTTGAATAGAAGGATCTCTACAAGATTTCTATTACTTCTAGACAGTGAAGTACTTGTATAAGGTGGTCAACATTACGACAAATCATATGTTTCCGGTTCCTAGTTCGGTACTATTTAGGATAACAATCAAGTCTAAGGAGGATGGTTAGTTTTTGTGACATAATGAGCAAAATATTACTCAATATTGCTCATTTTCACATTAGAAGTCAGCTGGTGAGCCAAAAATCTTACATCTCTGTGATTGGCATTCATTTTTAGCTGTACTGAGCTGTCAGTTGCATGGCTGCACTCGCCCTCTGTTCAAATGTGTGTGAAATCGTATGGGACTTAACTGCTAAGGTCATCAGTCCCTATGTTTACACAGTACTTAACCTAAATTATCCTAAGGGCAAACACACACACCCATGCCCGAGGGAGGACTCGAATCTCCGCCGGGACCAGCAGTACAGTCCACGACTGCAGTGCCTGAGACCGCTCGGCTAATCCCGCGCGGCTCTCGCCTTCTGAAAATCCTATAGAGAGCTAATAAAAATCTTTACTGGTTTTATCAGCTGAAACTATCCTACGTTCCCCATTAGGCGAGAAACATTCATTCATCCCTAGTCTGAAAAATATGGCGGTATACACGTGCATAGATGGAGCAGTATGTATACTTCAACGACCTCTCAGTCCTCGCAAGAATAATTAACTACGTGGCTGTTTCGTTTCTCCGCTATCGGAGCTCAACGAGTCTTCAGCTAATTTCTAGCTGAATGTCAGCCGAAGTGAACGCAGTGTTCACACGAAAATTCCTCTTTTGGTGTCGTACAGAGCGTGATGTGCTCTTATCTACACTTGACGCTGGTTCAGAGGAGATTCCTCGAAGTTTTTAGTATTGTGTCTTTTGTAGCAAACTGTCCTTTCGTGCTTCACATCACAGCTTTTTCAGGCCAATGGGAGAGTTCATCACATCTTGTGGAAACTACCTCGCCAAACGTAAAGGGCCTACCTTTAAACTGCGACGAAATATCGCCCCTTTTACTCCTTCCGCGTTTATTTCAGCCCCTTGGATTCTTTGTACCCACTCCTGACGGCTAAAAAAAAGAAATTGGTTCAAATAGCTCTGAGCACTATGGGACTTACCTTCTGAGGTCATCATTCACCAGGAACTTAGAACGACTTAAACCTAACTAACCTAATGACAGCACACACATCCATGCCCGAGGCAGGACTCGAACCTGCGACCTTAGATTTAGCGCGGTTCCAGACTGTAGTGCCTATAACCGCTCGGCCACCGCGGCCGGCAACACCTAAAAGTCACATGCGTACTTCATGAGTGCACCAAAGGTCTTTCACGTCATCAGCTGTGTATCTAGATTGTTTGCATCCATCTGAAAATTCCTCAACGCAGTTCTGTAAGGAATTTCCCCATCGCCGGTAGCGCTGGCCACTACCAGCTCCCCTCGCTGTAATGCTTGGCCCACTCGTTATCTCTCTCACTGCGGGTCACTAACCCCTTTTAGAAGCCTTTTGTTGTATGCGGGTTGTGATGGTGCAACTCGCATCTGCCCCCAAACTAAAACGTTTATTCCAGCCGTTTTTTCACCTTTTACTCACTGACATGCATGTTTTGTGTTTGGTGTGTTAATACCGACGAATCGAGTGTCATCCCTTTTTGGCGCTACCTACTGTACGTCTTGATAGGCAAATCTGCTCACTACCACCAAAATATGTCAGGTGACATATCCGTCTCCTTGTTATGGCGTTAAAGTCTCATGTAAGGTATGAAATTGACATTCATTCAAGTTGCCACCTTACACAGTGAATGAACCATTTCCTTCCTACAGGTAAACATTTTCAAACATATTCAATAATGAGTGAATATTAATCTTCCCTCTTTCACCATGCAACAGCAATGCTTATATTTATATCACAAGCTTCCTCAATAATAATGTATTGCAAACCCTGGGAAAGATAATGGAATAACAAATATAAATTAAAAATTTTTAATTTTACTAAGGGTATACGTCAATATGAAACTTATTCAGCTTATCATGCACTGCTGATACTAAGAGCAAAAGTCGACATACGCTCTTAATACAAAACAAATGTTAGCAAATTGGCTTAAGGAACAGTGACCATCTGGTTCACTATGCCTTGCATTGCACCCTGACATGAGCCCCTTCTACCATTGTAAAGCTTGTGTTTTACTTGTCAGTGTCATTTAAAAAACCACAAATGACCATAAAGTATCTTACATCTTTATGACCCTGCACTAAAGATATATTTACGGCACTATCACAGAACACAGTATTAGCCGAGCGATCTAAGGCGCTACAGTCATGGACTGTGGGGCTGGTCCCGGCGGAGGTTCGAGTCCTCCCTGGGGCTTGTGTGTGTGTATTTGTCCTTAGGATAATTTAGCTTAAGTACGATGTAAGCTTAGGGATTGATGACCTTAGCAGTTCTGCCTCGGGCATGGATGTGTGGTGTCCTTAGGTTAGTTAGGTTTAAGTAGTCCTAAGTTCTAGGGGATTGATGAACTCAGATGTTAAGTCCCATAGTGCTCAGAGCCATTTGAACCATTTGAACCATGACACTGTACCCTTAACAATAAGCTTTGGTACACAGTTATGACTAATAATAGTAGCCCACCCTGTAATCTGAGTTATGATTCTGCTATCATAGTTTCCTATAATGCTATAACCCCCACCCCACTAGCGGGCGAGCGGTGCTGCACTCTGACACAAGCATACATGAAGCAGCGGCGGCGTACAGAACCTGCTGAGGACGTGTCTTGGGCGACCTCTAACTCATGGCAGTGACTGTCCTTAGCTTGGGTTCCAAAATGAGGTATCAACGTAAACCTGTGACTTCAATCTTCGGATGATACTGCACGTAGTTCCTGGTTGGGTATGTACATCAGAACTTGAATTTTATTAAAAAAAACACTTATTCACGAACATGTGCTCTACTTCCATAGGCGAAGTTCTGAATAGATAATATCCATAGATGCTTCCATTAGATGTATTACATTTTGTAGTAGATTAAAATCACATAAAAAATACTATTATTAAAATGGTTCACATGCAGCCACATCTGAGAAAATGAGCAATACTCCATCTGATCAAAAGTATCTGGACACCGAGTAGCAGACATTCACATCGGTTGTGTTCACCTTCGCTTGTAATGTAGCTTGAACTTCGCTAGGGACTCTTTAAATGAAGTTAGTAAATGTCTGTTGTGGAAAGGCAGCACGTTCTTCCTCAAGATCCGAAAGCAGAGAAGATAGTGATGTTGGACGCTGGACTCTAAAGTGAAGCCCACGTTCTAACTCATCCAAAATTTGTTCTATTGGGTTCAGGTCGGTGCTGTGGGTGGGCCAGGCTACTTCAGTAATATTAGTGTCCCCAAACTGTTCCTTCACTGTACGTAGTACACAATGCAGCAAAATTCTTTGATATCGTTCCACATTTAGTGTTTTCTTAAACGCAATAAAGGGATCCCATCCCTACCACTAACATCACCATAACGTAACACTACCTCTTCCGTACTTCACTGTTGGCTCTACTTACGATGGTAGATAACGTTCTCAGGCACTCATCAAACTTAAGCAATTCTATTAGATTGTCACGTGGTATAAGGTGATTTATCACTCCATATCACTCGCTTACAGTCATCCACTGTCCAGTGGTGTCTCTTCTTACACCATTTCAAGCGTCACTTAGCACTGACTACACACACATATGACTTGTGAGGAGCTGTTCCACCATTGTGCCCATTGTTTTTAGTTCAGGTGCACAGCTGTTACTCTCACTGGACTGCCGGTTCCACTTTGCAACTCACGAATGATTCCTTCCGCTCACTTCATGCGATTTTTTACAACCACCCCCGGGAACGCCTGACGGCGTCTGTGTGTCTGAGCATAATGTCTGCATGTTCTTGGTTTAGCTGTGGTTGTTCCTGTGCATTTCCAATTCTCAGTTAAATCACCAACAGTCGACTTGGGCAGCTTTAGAAGGGTTCAAATATTCCTAATGAATTTGCTACTTAGGTGATATCCATGTTTGAAGACACTTAACTTCCCTAAACAATCCGTTTTGTATCACTGGTTCTACAATTATTGGCAGGTCTGTCTCTCGTTATCTCTGATGGTCTATTCCACATTATACAGAGCTGTATGGATACTTTTGATCATATAGTGAATTTGTAAACCACTTGAAACATTCCACATTATAATTAAATGTGACGTATTCAGTAAAGTTGTATGTAAATAACCACTTAACTAAACAGTTTATGAGGAATATGTGTGAATGAAATAAGTTTCTTACCGTTGATTAGGTACATAAAAAAAATTTCTAACGATTTGGATTTACTATGGCGACCTGAAATCTGAAGAAGGAGCAAATGGGTGAAGACTTAATAAAGAGAAGAGATATATCCTCTCTAGATGATTACGAGAATTTCGGGCTATGGCATATTTGGCTGCATTCAGACGGTGTCTCCCATCATCTTAATATGTGGTGAGGTGTCTCAAGTCGCCAGTTACCTGTTGTCGAATTCCAGATCTTAAAGAAAATGGATATTGACGACTGGAAAGGCTCACTATGTTACGTTGTGAAGTTGCTCAGGGAGAACAATAAAACATTCTCCATGGGAAAGTCAAAGGGCCGATATGCTCGGCCTATACCATTCCAAGGGCCAAAACATATATCCACGAAAAACGGACGGGAATGGTATTTATAATGAACTGACCGTTGTACGGTGCAGCCTTACTGATTAGAATACTATTTAGAAAAAATGATGTAAATGTGTAGGAAACGAGGCTCGAATCGCTTCTGCGAACAGTTCTTGAGTACTGCAAGAGTATTTATGATTCCTACTATATCAAGCTAAAGAGAGATATCAAAGCAGTTCAGAGGCGTGTCAAAAATATTTACCGGTCGGTCCGATAAGGAAGAGAGTGTTACAGGAATCCTCCATGAGCTCAGATGGGGAGCGCTGTTGAGGACATTTCGAGAACTAGTATTCTTACATCTAATGCCGAACGATTTGGCCAATTAAGAGAGATTGGATCCTTCGACGTATTGGTTGTTTGCTTTTGTCTTGGGATTTCAGGCTTGCATTCGTTTGATGATTTTTCTGACATTTCGCCAGCATGAGTGGCTCGCACAGTCAAAGATTCAACCTCCGTTGCTGGCGGCCGGTGGTACGTGATTCTTTGGTAATCAGTCACTCATGTTGTCAAAATTTTCAAAAATCGTCAAACGAACGTCGGCCGAAGACCCTGTGAAAGAAGACAACAGGCACTATGTCCACAAGTGGCCACGTAAGCCTCAATAATTTAGTATTAGGACTGTCGCTCCGGCCGAGTTTTCCTGAGCGGTGCAGACTGCCGACTGGGCCGTAACGTGGCGCGTGCCTTCCTCGACTACTATCGCGCTGTGGGCGTCGTCACATCGCCACCGGCTGCCGCCACGCCGGCCTCTTCGGCCCGCCGTCGCTCGCGCCGCCCCCGCCGCCCTCGCTCCAGGCCGCCACGCGCCGCCACAGGTACCAGCCACACTGCACGTTACAACTGTGTTTCATCTCATTCACTACTCATTACTATGCACGTATATTTGCAGTATTTTATCATGTATACCGCACATATTTATTTATAATTTAGTCATTTACTTTACCTGATAAGACTATGACTTCAAGGCTCTTCTTATATTTACAAAAAATCCTTTGGCGAGGTAATATTACAATGTGTCAAATATATTATCTGTACAGAACTGTAAGTAATAATAATAATAATAATAATAATAATAATAATAATAATGTTGTTGTTGTTGTGGTCTTCAGTCCTGAGACTGGTTTGATGCAGCTCTCCATCTACTCTATCCTGTGCAAGCTTGTTCATCTCCCAGTACCCACTGCAACCTACATCCTTCTGAATCTGCTTAGTGTATTCATCTCATAGTCTCCCTCTACGATTTTTACTCTCCACGATGCCCTCCAGTACTAAATTAGTGATCCCTTGATGCCACAGAACATGTCCTACCAACCGATCCCTTCTTCTGGTCAAGTTGTGCCACAAACTTCTCTTCTCCTCAATCCTATTCAATACTTCCTTATTAGTTATGTGATATACCCATCTAATCTTCAGCATTCTACTGTAGCACCAAATTTCGAAAGCTTCTATTTTCTTCTTGTCCAAACTATTTATCGTCCATGTTTCACTTCCATACATGGCTACACTCCATACAAATACTTTCAGAAATGACTTCCTGACACTTATATCTATACTCGATGTTAACAAATTTCTCTTCTTCAGAAAAGCTTTCCTTGCCATTGGCAGTCTACATTTTATATCCTCTCTACTTCGAGCATCATCAGTTATTTTGCTCCCCAAATAGCAAAAGTCCTTTACTACTTTAAGTGTCTCATTTCCTAATCCAATTCCCTCAGCATCACCCTACTTAATTCGACTACATTCCATTATCCTCGTTTTGCTTTTGTTGATGTTCATCTTATATCCTCCTTTCAAGACGCTATCCATTCCGTTCAACTGCTCTTCCAAGTCCTTTGCTGTCTCTGATAGAATTACGATGTCATCGGCGAAGCTCAAGGTTTTTATTTCTTCTCCATGGATTTTAATACCCACTCCGAATTTTTCTTTTGTTTCCTTCACTGCTTGCTCAATATACAGATTGAATAACATCGGGGATAGGCTACAACGTTGTCTCACTCCCTTCCCAACCACTGCTTCCCATTCACGTCCCTAGACTCTTATTACTGCCATCTGGTTTCTGTACAATTTGTAAATAGTCTTTCGCTCCCTGTATTTTACCCCTGCCACCTTCAGAATTTGAAAGAGAGTATTCCAGTCAACATTGTCAAAAGCTTTCTCTAAGTCTACAAATGCTAGAAACGTAGGGTTGCCCTTCCTTAATCTAGCTTCTAAGATACGCCGTAGGGTCAGTATTGCCTCAAGTGTTCCAACATTTCTACGGAATCCAAACTGATCTTCCCCGAGGTTGGCTTCTAATAGTTTTTCCATTCGTTTGTAAAGAATTCGCGTTAGTATTTTGCAGCTGTGACTTATTAAACTGATAGTTCGATCGTTTTTACATCTGTCAACACCTGCTTTCTTTGGGATTGGAATTATTGTATTATTCTTGAAGTCTGAGGGTATTTCACCTGTCTCGTACATCTTTCTCACCAGATGAAAGAGTTTTGTCAGGACTGGCTTTTCCAAGGCCGTCAGTAGTTCTAATGGAATGTTGTCTACTCCGGGGGCCTTGTTTCGACTCAGGTCTTTCAGTGCTCTGTCAAACTCTTCACGCAGTATCGTATCTCCCATTTCATCTTTATCTACATCCTCTTCCATTTCCATAATATTGTCCTCAAGTACATCGCTCTTGTATAGACCCTCTATATACTCCTTCCACCTTTCTGCTTTCCCTTCTTTGCTTAGAACTGGGTTTCTATCTGAGCTCTTGATGTTCATACAAGTGGTTCTCTTATCTCCAAAGGTCTCTTTAATTTTCCTGTATCCTACTGAGATAACCCTCTACATCCTTACATTGGTCCTCTAGCCCTCCCTGCTTAGCCATTTTGCACTTCCTGTCGATCTCATTTTTGAGACGTCTGTAATCCTTTTTTCCTGCTTCATTTACTGCATTTTTATATTTTCTCCTTTCATCAATTAAATTCAATATTTCTTCTGTTACCCAAGGATTTCTACTAGCCCTCGTCTTTTTACCTACTTGATCCTCTGCTGCCTTCACTACTTCATCCCTCAAAGCTACCCATTCTTCTTCCACTGTATTTCTTTCCCCCATTCCTGTCAATTGTTCCCTTATGCTCTCCCTGAAACTCTGTAAACCTCTGATTCTTTTAGTTTATCCAGGTCCCATCTCCTTAAATTCCCACCTTTTTGCAGTTTCTTCAGTTTTAATCTACAGGTCATAACCAATAGATTGTGGTCAGAGTCCACATCTGCCCCTGGAAATGTCTTACAATTTAAAACCTGGTTCCTAAATCTCTGTCTTACCATTATATAATCTATCTGAAACCTTTCAGTATCTCCAGGCTTCTTCCATGTGTACAACCTTTTTTTATGATCCTTGAACCAAGTGTTAGCTATGATTAAGTTGTACTCTGTACCTTTTCCTACTACTGAATTCCAGTCACCCATGACTATTAAATTTTCGTCACCCTTCACTATCTGAATAACTTCTTTTATTTGATCATACATTTCGTCAATTTCTTCGTCATCTTCAGAGCTAGTTGGCATATAAACTTGTACTACTGTAGTAGGTGTGGGCTTCGTATCTATCTTGGCCACAATAATGCGTTCACTATGCTGTTTGTAGTAGCTTACCCGCATTCCTATTTTTCTATTCATTATTAAACCTACTCCTGCATTACCCCTATTTGATTTTGTGTTTATAACCCTGTAGTCACCTGACCAGAAGTCTTGTTCCTCCTGGCACCGAACTTCATTAATTCCCACTATATGTAACTTTAACCTATCCATTTCCGTTTTTAAATTTTCTAACCTACCTGCCCGATTCAGAGATCTGACATTCCACGCTCCGATCCGTAGAACGCCAGTTTTCTTTCTCCTGATAACGACATCCTCTTGAGTAGTCCCCGCCCGGAGATCCGAATGGGGGACTATTTTACCTCCGGAATATTTTACCCAAGAGGACGCCATCGTCATTTAATCATGCAGTAAAGCTCCATGCCCTCGGGAAAAATTACGGTCGTAGTTTCCCCTTGCTTTCAGCCGTTCGCAGTACCAGTACAGCAAGGCCGTTTTGGTTATTGTTACAAGGCCAGATCAGTCAATCATCCAGACTGTTGCCCCTGCAACTACTGAAAAGGCTGCTGCCCCTCTTCAGGAACCACACGTTCGTCTGGCCTCTCAACAAATACCCCTCCGTTGTGGTTGCACCTACGGTACGGCTATCTGTATCGCTGAGGCACGCCAGCCTCCCCACCAACGGCAAGGTCCATGGTTCATGGGGGAGGAATAATAATAATAATAATAATAATAATAATAACAAACGTCCCTCTACTAATGTCAGACACCAGCACACATATGGTAGTAAATATACAGTGTAGCTCAGTTATCGTGAGCATTACAAACATTTTTTGTCCAAAAGCAAAATGAAAAGTATAACAAGAAAATTTTGTTTACTTACGATGGAGACATTTACCAATACTTTATCCTTTTTGTAACTCTGTTCGTTACGAAGAAATGAACAAAACTAAGTCTCTCTTAAATTGTACCCTAAATTTTTAACTTGATGATCCATTTAAGTTCCTCAAATCCAATCAGAAACGTATCACAGCGTGTCTTTCATGTATACATTACGTTATTAAATGTGTAAAAAGGTACTGACCTTGACTATCCAGCACTAGCACACATTTGTTTACAGTCAGCTTCAACAAATGGACGAATTAACGTTTCGCGTGTACCAGCACTCTGTGTCAATAATGAAGTGGTAAACGCAGTTTTGTGTTACATTTTCAGTAACGGCACATTTACGTGAATTGTAAACTATGATAAGCTTCTGAACAGGCATTGAGAAGAGTGAGTCGATTACGGATTAAAAATATACGTTGTTGCCTCAAAAAATAATATTCCTGTTAATATCTTCGTGATGAACAACGTTACAAGAAATGCAGCATGCTGGTTATAATACCCCTTGTGGCTGAACAACATTTGCCTGATGGATATATATTTTTTTATCGTTCTGGACATAAAGTTTTTTGAGATGCTAGAGATAAATGGGACACCATTATTGCACTAAAATACAAACAAACAAAATGAGATTAAATTATAGTAGTCCCACAATTGTACTATCTCGGTCATATAATCAAGAGAATGGAAATAAAAACAAAGCTAATGCGTTTAAATACAAAGGAATAGAAACTACATACTGTCTCACCCACACTATCTACAGCAAAAGGTGCCTTTTCTCTATTACACTGAACCGAAAAATTTCAGTTTCATGATGAAATTCGAAAGTCTCTAAGCTTCAGAAACGGTAATATTAAAAAGGAAATATAAAATATCAACAACATCAGATAAGAACACAACTAAATATTATAGGACTGTTCTCTGACGAGAGCGCGTAGCTGACTTATCCAGAGAAATCAGACAAGTCACAGGCATTCACAATACCAGTAGAAAATGCTGATTAAATTTTTACCTACCATCCAAGAGAATTAAACCAGATGAATTTATAGGACATACAACTGAATTTTATGAAACCAAGAGCTCAGCAAAGACAGAGCCTTCCAAATCGATTGGGGAAATGCCAAATAATATATAATTCGTAGGGGCTGCACAAGAACATATAAAAAACAGGAAAATAATTTTATTTACAGTTCATAAATTGCAAGGAAATACAGAAGAAGCGGACCGCGGGCACTTGGTCTATAGCACGGATAAAGCTCACAGGAAATGAATGGGCACAGAGGAAGATTAGTCACAGTTCTAGGGGCCTTTAACAGTCCTAACTGGATTTATTTGCAAACCAAAACAATAATAAATACAGTAATGAATACACGGCAATACAAGAATGTCAGTCTTATTGACACTGTGTAGCCTTCTCGACATGCCCTCCGAATGTAAGTAATAAAGCATCAGTTCAGTAGAAATAAAACCTCGAGAAGTTGATCCAGGGAAGAAAGCAGTGTCCGACAGAGAAAGTGAAGCACCAAGATGGGGAAGAGGAAAGGAAATGAAACTTCATGGACTGAGAGGGTATGAACTGAGATAAATCCGCAGATCCTTCTGCTTTTCAGAAACCTCACTTCCATATTCCTATTTCAATCAGTTCCCCCTGACATGTTCGAACACAGAAACAGAAGACTCTGAAAAAAACAACACGTTCACTCACCCCACTTTTACCGTCAACGCGGCAAACCGGAACTGCCGATGACATCGTATCCGAAGTGTCCTCACGAGGAATGGCAGTCGCTGACGTTGAAAAATCTCGGACCCCAAAATGTAGAGGTGTCAGAACCCAATTCTTCCTCCGCTGCTGATGTATGTCGCCATTTCAGCCGCCGTGTTTGATGCACACACGTGAACTTCAGCAGCAATCAGGGGCTGACAGAAGGGCATCACTGGGTGGGTCGAGAGCTGAAAGTGGCCACATGGACAGGCGTGATTAAACCTCAGGTTTCAGCATAGACGACGACGATGGCACGCACCACGCCGGGGCGATGGTCAGATACAGTGTAGTCCCGCACAAGCCAGAAAGTGACAGTATTGTCAGGCAGCAGTCCGGCCCATGCTCGAGCTAATGGCCCACCAGGGAGTTGGCCAGCAACGGCAGGTAATCTCGCAGCATATAACCCAGCGCGATGTAGACACCAAGTTGACCGTATGCAGGCCTCCGGTCAAATGGGAACCTGCAGCTACTGTGGCAAAGTCCGTAGAAAGTGGATGGCTGCTTTATCCTGTGCTGCCAGTGATCTCCATCTCATAGTCATCAGCTGGAGTACAGTGTGTAGCATAGCATACTGTACACACTGTTAGGGCTTCTCCAATAGCAGCACTTCCACCCCGGAACTCACAGCCGGCTGGAGTGGCAGAGCGTCACTTTTGGGCAGTGATTGATAACTTCATTTGCCTGAGTTTTCATGTTTCGTCATTTCCTCCAGAAACCCTGACAAAGGGGTAAGAGTTCACAACTTCGGCTCTCAGGGATTGTTGCTGGTGTCTTACGCATTGTCAGCCTCCTGCATGGCCTACAGGCAGACAATTGCAGTGCTCTATATGACATCATTCTGCCGAGTGATGCATGAACAGTTTATCGCCCAGGAAAAGTCATGTCGCAACACTACTAGTCAAGGTGTGTTCAATGTCCCAGAACCCATGGTTCAAACGATAGGAATTACTCTGAATTTAATAAACAGACAGACATTAAATACATCATGGATCATGGCAGTGAATGTTAAAGCATTTCGAGTAGCTGTTACTCAGAACCAGAACTGAGGCTACTCCCAGAACGCGAAATATTATGAATTTAGTACGGAAGTCGGGAACATTTCCTCCATGTCTAACAGCACCTACCTGTTATGGAGCAAAGGCTTTTCGAATCACAGGGAATGCTAATGATGTTTCACCTCAAGGAACTAGGTGCAAGGTGCCAGCACCCTAGCCACAGCTACAGTCCCAGCAGACACGTACAGAATATCAGCAGTAGCACGCCCTTGTATCCTGCTTTTGATTTCCGCCACGCATAGTACCACAATAGCTAACACAGATCACGCAGCGTCCTCATAAATACCAAAATTTGTGGGAGCCCAGATAGGTTGAGGTCACATCCATCCCCAAAAATCTCTTACCATGGACTGACGGACAATGTGCCTGTCACAGATAAACTAATCAATCCTGAATCAATCCTGTTTATGAAATCATCTTAGTGACACATTGACTAGCTAGTTTCCTATGGCTGCGTCATCGACATTCGATATTCCTCTGAAATGAATTATTCCCTAAATGTTTCTCATTCTTTAATCCTGATGGCTAAAGCGATTAAGCGAATGTTACTGTAAAATCCACGCTCCGTGAGATCAAAAAAAAATAAAGTTTGCTTAACGTCCTCAGAACAAAAGAAATTGTAGTCTCTGTTCTTGCAGACACTTTGTTGCACCCGACAAAACATACTTCAATTCCACGCTGACATGCTGCGAAGAAATTGCGATGATGGCATGGAGTACTGCTATCTTCATTAAACCTGCAATTGAGTACAAGCCTCTGAATCAAGATATCTTTGTAGAAACTGTTGCTGCTGTAGGGGACAATTTAAAATCTTCCGGACGTTATACACAGCCTGACAAAAACAGTAAAGCAATCACAATATATGGTCGGATGTCAATGTAGCTTCGTTGATATGTATACTCTTGTGGTTGGCAGGAGAGCCAACACCGTGTTACTAAAGGAGGCCGAAATGCACGCGTTTTAGCTCACGCAGGCTGGCGTGAGGTCTGGAACATGACAAGGGAATTAGAATTGAGAAAAACGGATGTATCTGGTGGAATACTTAACTTTAATCCATTAATGACGAACGTCGCTTGTGACAGTACATGATTCACAATACCAATGGTAACTGAATGTGGCGCCTTGCTAGGTCGTAGCAAATAACGTAGCTGAAGGCTATGTTAACTATCGTCTCGGCAAATGAGAGAGTAGAAGTCAGTGAACCATCGGTAGCAAAGTCGGCTGTACAACTGGGGCGAGTACTAGGAAGTCTCTCTAGACCTGCCGTGGTGGCGCTCGGTCTGCAACCACTGATAGTGGCGACACGCGGGTCCGACGTATACTACCGGACCGCGGCCGATTTAAAGGCTACCACCTAGAATGTGTGGTGTCTGGCGGTGACACCACATATACCAACGAAGAGTATGTAAATGATTAGATTTCTAATTCTATGTCGCAGATGGAACGGCTACCAGAATACATTTGCCTCGTTCGCGTTTAGTGTTGTCTCCAGGGCTGGTAGGAAAGACAACAGCGTCAGATGTTGAGTGATTTCTGTAAATAACATGGAGATGCAAAGTACTCATGTGAGTCAACGTTGTCAACACCTGACAGAATTTGAAAGGGGCCTCATTTTGGGTCTCCATTTGGACAGCTGATCGAATCGTGCAATATCTATTTTCTTTTTTTAATTCAAATATGACAGTGGTCCGATGTTGGACTGCATGGGAACTCTAGAGCAGGCACAGTCTTCATCAATGTTCGGGTCGACCACAATTTCTCAGCACAAGGAAGGACTGCCGTATTGCGCATCAAACACGTCTTAATTCTTATGTCTGTTTTCCCATCTGCGAACAAGGAACCGACACCATCCAACATTATGTGTGAAGCAATATCAAGAGGATTCAATAGGCAGACAAATTATTCTTGTATACTAAAAGTGAGACCATCGTGGAATACCCACATCAGATGTCTCTCCCATGGAAAAGTTTCAGGATTGGTTGTATCATAATTCCTTCGAAATATCTCCAGCCAAATCCGTGCTATACATTTACACGCGACATAGAAGGTAAGAACCAATAAATACAGATGTTACTGGGAACTTTCGTATTCCATTCTAGCAAGTTTCCAGATATTTTGACCTCCATATCTATTGAAAGCTCTCTGGGTCGTACACACGAAATCCAGTCTGCAAAAGAGTGAGAAGGCAATTAATATTGTACATTCAACTATGTGGATGGGAGGGGGAGGGAGGGTGCCGGAATAAGTGTTTCACTCCTTCGCAGTTGGACCTGCTCCACGCTAGCTATTACTAAAATTATCAAGGAATGTCATAAAAGATGATCCTCTTCAAGAACGAAACTGGCCATCTAAAAATAAAAGTACACAACTTAACTCCGATCAATGCAGTGTTTATTGATATACGTTTTCATATTATTAGAACACTGGTTTCCCTGGAACAATGTTCCAAGGTATTTTAATAACTCTGCTCCTGAACTTAGACAGTAGTACATTGATTCCAAATACCTACTCAAATGCACACAATTTGGGCACGTTACCTTATATTATAGGTTTCGGGTACTATCTGAGAAAAGTTTCAGTAATTGATACTAGTTTATCAAGAAACTTCTACAGGTAGCGTATATCATTTGCCACATTTTACCATTGCGTCACCGAAGTGCAGCTACTGGCACCATCTCTGTTTCGTGACAGATGACACGAACATGACAACTGATTTAGATATTCGCTCGGTTACATCAAACGTGGAATCTAATGTGAAAATGCAACTACTGAAGTACTTGTTCAGTGGATGGGAACAAGCGTGCCATCTCTACACAGATAAATGAGGTCCTTCACGTGGCGTCAGCTACGCTTATTCTGACTGATAGACACACCTAACTGACAAATTCCATGTTCCTCCGGAATCCTTGTTACTTACAGCTGATCTCATTTCAACGCTACGGCTCCATAGATAAGGTGCCGGTTTACATAAAGAAACAATCATTAGTCTGGCGGATGCGTGATCGGCGTAACTGGTCGTACTTCATCATGTTGTTAATAATACAATTACTTGTTCGCCGGCCGGAGTGGCCATGCGGTTCTAGGCGCTACAGTCTGGAACCGAGGGACCCCAACGGTCGCAGGTTCGAATCCTGCCTCGGGCATGGACGTGTGTGATGTCCTTAGGTTAGTTAGGTTCAATTAGTTCTAAGTTATAGGGGACTGATGATCTCAGAAGTTAAGTCGCATAGTGCTCAGAGCCATTTGAACCAATTACTTGTTGTACCAAATTATAGACCAGACTTGCGGAACTACAGCGCCATAACGAGAGAGTTGGGTTGGGTTGTTTGGAGAAGGAGACAAGACAGCGTGGTCATCGGTCTCATCGGATTAGGGAAGGACGGGGAAGGAAGTCGGCCGTGCCCTTTGAAAGGAACCATCCCGGCATATAACGAGAGAGTTATCATGCTATGGGTAAAGGGACATTATGGTATCGGTAAGAGTGTCGCACACCAACGGACAAAGACGATTGAACGTGTTCGTCACGCAGACATTTCCACGATGTGCGGCGGAAGATCAAAACTTTGCGGGACAGTAAGTAGCGTCTATCGTACCAGCGCAGAGGAAGACGTTATGCAGCTATACTACCAAGTATTTCAGCACGGCTATAGTGCTCTCTTGTATGTAACGCACTTAATTCGTGATCGGTACGTTTCACCTGTTCTTTAACCACGGATGGTTCCGACTGTACCTCTGTCGGCTACAATTGATTGACTCACCACTATGTGATGGTGCCGCAGAGCGGGATATCGACTACGTCATTTTTGGCTACCCACTGTCACATGATGCAAAAACCACTTTCCTACGTTGCCCAGTGTTTCGTGAAAAACTTCTAATAAAACATAAGGAGTGATGAAGTAGCATATATGCGACGTTGCGCGTCTCCGATGGAGTTTGTAAGCACCGACATGTAGGCAATGGATTAGTGTGGTATTTGTGTATTTCCGACTTACGTACGATAACTGCAAAAACATGAACTGTTCCGACGTTATTACCATATGCTACCAAACAGGGTGACCGTGATGTTATTCTTTTATTTTCTGCCGAAGTACAAACACCGGGCCATCGGAGAATGAAGAATGTGCAACAGGCAGCATGTGTGACGGAAACTACAGTTGTGGAATGATACGCTAAGTTCTGTGATGGTTATGATTCGAGCCAAGACTCCAGTCGATCTGGGAGGCAAGCATTAACTGGGAGGCTTATGTGACAGACGCTCAAGCATACGCCCTATTTTCCTGATTTCTCCCCCTACAAACATCACGCCTTCGGTCTCTTAAAAAGGCCTTGAAGTGTCGACGATTCCTGTTGGACGAGGATGTGGAGCCGATAGTTAGGGATTTCTTCACATAGACGGGCATGGTGTTTTACCAAACGAGTGTCTTCAAATTTGCGCGTCACTGGCGATTTTGCCTGATAGGCATATCGATTCTGGACTGCACGGCCTTCCGACGGAGACATTTGATCATACCGTACAAAAACACCACTTAAACGAATGATGTACCACTGTATTACCATACATATAATTTTTAAGCAGCTGAACACTTATAATTTAGTTAATATGTCTCTTAAAACCAAATATGAATACTTTGTCATATGTTTGGAATGCGAGTCATGGTTATACACAGGGTGTCAGGAAGGAATATTATTGGTAATTGAGGACAGTGTACTGAATGACATTACATTATTATTTGCTTCATTTGTTGACTGATAAATTGTTTTTATATCTACCGCTAACATTATTGCCTAAGGAATTAAAACAGATGTCAACGGCGCTGCACATCGGGTATGCAACTACGATCGATGCCTGAAAACCATATCGCCTACAGGCTGAAGTGGAACAGAGTTGGTCAAGCTGAGAGAAATTCAAAACTCAGACATGCTCATACTGAAACTGACAACAGAAGTAGATGATCTGTCCTGTGAAAAAAACCTGCACTGTCTTGGTCTGGGCGAAGTAAAAGCTGCAACTAATCCTATTGTCCCAGCCGAAGAACTGAACCAGTACTTCGCATTAACTACAGCCACAAACGAAACCGGGACTCATTGATTACTTCATCGGGGTAAACTATTATAGCCACGAAAAATTCTGTCTGAAGCATATGACTTGCAATACCGTCAAAAGTGCCATCATGTGTATCGGATCAGCGTCTACAAGAAATGATGGCATCACAGTCCAAAATATGAAGCTTATTATCAACCCACAACTGTCCACAATAACAGATATCATCAACCACTCTTTAATAGGGAGTGTTTTCCCTGAGGTCTGGAAACTGGGACTAGTTGAGCTACATTTCCATAGCACCCTCAGATTACCGACCTCTTTGCATTCTTCCTGCACTGCCGAAGACCTCAGAATATATAGTCCACGACCAGCTACCAAGTTATCTAACTAAAAGCAACCTACAAGATAAATATCACGTTTCTGTAAACATTACAGCTCAACATTTGCCTTAATAAAGGTAACAAATGACCTTCAGCTTGCCATGGATGCAGAAGAGGCAACAATCGTGTGCTTCTTAGACTTCAGCAAAGCCTTTGACACTGTCGACTTCCCATTCTACTTGCTAAAATTGGCAGCCATACCTTCTGGCCAAATGCAGCGTAATGATTTTGCTCATACATGATGTGTCTCCCGCAATGCGTAATGTCAGGCACCATAAAGTCACAATGGTGGTATGTAGTGTTAGGCGCCCCCAAGGAACCGGTATTAGGTCCTACGCTCTTTTAGTAGCACGTAAATGACGTGTCATCAGTGTTTTCCTACTGAAAATACCACATGTTGGCTGACGAGATCCAGTTGTATCTAAGTGCAAAACCAATAAACCTCAAGAATGTTATCGAGAATCTCAGTACCGATCTGTGTGTGCTATCAAACTGGGCACAGGATATAAGGTTAAAGCACAACCCATGGAAAACCCAAGCGGTACTCGTTGGTCATTCGAGGCTCATTAGCGCGAATGGTTGGGAATCCCAACCATCTTTCACCCTAAATGGGACAGATATCAACTTCTCTCCTTCTGCAAAGAGTCTACGCTTATTAATAGAGGAAATCCAAATTAAGGTGAGCATGTAACTATAACAATGTGCAAGATGGCGTCAGCATGTCTCCCACAATACAAAAATGTAGAACGCTATTCCCTCTTGATATAAATAAGAAACTTGTACAAACACTTAGACTTCCGATCATTGATTACAGCGATGTTATCCTATAAGGCCCTTCTCAGCAAAGGTCACAGGTCCAGGAACATGTTAAGAATGTCTGTGTACGTGATGTCTGTGATGTTCGACTCTCTGATCAAATATCACCATCATATGCACAGCTATTCTGGCTGCGTGTAGACAAGTGCTGAGATTTCGGTAGCTTCTGGCTTCTCTATTGTCTTATCACCGAACACTGTCCCTGATATCTGTCCACTATCTTAACGCTCTTAACTGAACGACATACCGGAAACACACGTTCTCATCATAGCGAAATTCTATTAGTCCTGTCCATCGTGCAGACACCTTGTCGAAATCCTTCTCAGTAGATGGAATCCGACTCTGTAATAATCTCCTGTATTATATTAGGGAGATAAATAACATCTCCAGCTTCAGAAGACAGTTAATCACAAATGCACTGAAGCAAGAACAAGGATTACCGTTGTCCCTGTACATACTCGTTACCCTTTTACATCATTCTTTCCAAATGGATATTCCTCTTTTCCCCGGATTCTCAGCTGATGCAGTCTCCTTAAATATCCGTGCACCAGAATTCGATATACCAGGAAACATCTGTCTAGTACATTGATAAATTCTTTTTATATCTACCACAAACATTATTGTTATTATTGTCATTATTATTATTACAGTTATCAATGTTCGTAGCAGCAACTGCGGTAGTACAAGTGTTAACATTATTCATTCGTAATCAGAATTATTTACTAACATTGCCACACAGATTTGGGTACATATTAAGGTACCAGTGATCGCAATATCTGCACTAATACGTCTCACACACTTTATATACTCAAAGGTTAGATAAGTCCAGAAAGCACCCTCTAACATGCAAGAAAACAACATCGTGACATTCGTAACATTGTAGATCTAGTTAAGACACTTCATTTTGTGAAGTGGAGTCAAGAAGTAATTAAATGTCGGTAGCGGTAGCATAATGCATTCGCATCCCATTTGTATAGTCGGGGGTTTAATAAACAATTGCCTGACGACAAGGTTTGTTTCGTACATGGCTGGATGCAATTTCTCTCGAGTTATTCCATGAATTTGTTTGATCTTAGAAATCACGAAATTAATATAACTTCACGGTTCTTATTAAGATATTGTCGGGCTTCATACGGGCGCAGGATTTGGCGTCTTTACCACTGAATATCACTTCAAAAGGCCTTCAATGACTATGAGCAGGAATTGTGTGAGGTGGGTAACAAATCTCTCACTTTCTGCTACGTGTTCCCAGGTACGTGGGGTGTCGTTCCGAATGTAATCATGGGTTCTTGGCCATGGGTCACGTCACTTTTCTCGCACGATACGTTTTGTGGCTGCCCATCCGATTTCAGTAGGCTCTAAGTTTGCTGCAGAAAGAGCGCAGTTGAGAAGAGAACTCTCACTCTGTTCTGTAAACTACTCGTGCACCATGACTAACATGTGTACAGAAGAATGGTCTTGCTGGGGACAGATTACTCGTTCAAGATATAATACTCGCATGATATGGGTGTACTGGGCAGCATCTAGTCGGCTATCTGTCCTGTGACTCATTTCAGGTACATGGAGAAACATCCAGATCCAAACTGCCACAGACTCACGGCCACTTCTACGAGTACATGACCCTTGTATGTATTTGGGGCACTCCGCATCCGGTATTGGCGTACTGGACCATCGTTTACTGAGGACAATACTGATTCCTAGGAAACTTTCGAGTTCCACCAGTCGCGATTAGACTGTCCTAGGAAAACACTAATCGGTAGAACAGATTACCATCACGGGCCTTTCCCTGATGACCGCAAATTTGATAAATACTCCGGCCTACCGAGCCTGCCGTCTAATTTTATCCACCTACCAGGGAAACGCAAAAGTTCGGTTAAACTGCCACCGCTGTTGAAACAGTATTTTTCCACCAGGTGTTGATAAGTTCGTTACGTTGGACGGGTGTTGTTGCACGCAGAAATCCACTTTCACACGCCTACTTCATTCTCCAGTGTCTCGATGACGTTTTATCGATTGTCACGCAGCGCCCTCAGGAACGCCAAACCGTACCGGAGCCTCCGACTGCGTCAAATTTATTTTCTCCACAAGAAAAACGACGCGTTCACAAACAGTCTCTTGACGATCAGTCATTGGCTTTTATAGAACAATGGTTTCATGCAATGTTTGAAGTAATATTTCCCAAGGTACATAGAAAACTATGAGCTACTCCATTTCATTCCCCGTCAGAGCTGTATCGGACATTAACTTTGGCTGAAATTTCCGCCGGCCAATTTTTGTGTTGTCAAGCGTACATCATTTTTGTGGCCGATCTATAGAGACAAGAAGTATTAATGTGTTAATTTAGGTTTTTCATACGCTATAGAACACTACAAATATTATTGCCTACTTGCAGAACTGGCATGTGAATCTATCCCCAGATCTGAGATGATTCACTGTTCATAACCGCCCGCATCTCGTGGTCGTGCGGTAGCGTTCTCGCTTCCCACGCCCGGGTTCCCGTGTTAGATTCCTGGCGGGGTCAGGGATTTTCTCTGCCTCGTGATGGCTGGGTGTTGTGTGATGTCCTTAGGTTTGTTAGGTTTAAGTAGTTCTAAGTTCTAGGGGACTGATGACCAAAGATGATAAGTCCCATAGTGCTCAGAGCCATTTGAACCATTTGTTCATAACCAAAATGAGTGATCACTTCTCATCATTACAATTAATATAATAAATGAGATAGGATTTGTTTTGCTACTAAACAGCGTGTTCTGCACAAGTCATTCGATTAGACTTGTTTAAAATAGATTCCTGGACCAGATTTCCTTTTCATTTCTGATTGCTGTGCTATTTGTTCAATGGTTAAAAATGTAAAACACACCGCCTCCTCCCAAATGAATTAAATATTAAGTTGTTGCTGAATAATTTTGCAGAGTTTTTGTTTGGCATGTTGGTATTCCTTTTGCTGTGGATTTATTTATCGATTGTCATTTTTTATTTGTAGTTCACTATCGCTATTTGAATTCCCATACTGTAATTTTGTCATTTGGAGGCAGCGAGCGGAGCTACGGACGCTAGAAAATGGAGTGTCCAGTAGAGAAATCAGATCATTTCCGACATATTCCTCTGTTTCAGTTCAATAAGCGTTTGACAGCAACAGAGGCACCCAGAAACATTTGCTCCGTTTATGGGGATCATATCACTAGACATTGTACTCGAGAACTGGCGAATGTAATGAACTGTGATCACTCTAACATCGTGCGACATTTGCATGCAATAGGGACGGTTTGAAATATCATGTGTATGGATATTGCATGCTCTAAGGCAAAGTCACACAAATCAGCGGGTGGCCATATATGAATCTCTGTTTGCTCGTCATCAATTGACTCGTGAACCACGCCAACCATTCCTATCCTTTATCGTTACTGGTGACGAAAAACCGTGTCTTTGTGATGTCATAAGCAAAAGGAATGAATGTTTGAGCCCAAACAAAGCCGCAACTCCCCGTACAAAGACCTGCGTGCATCCACAAAAGATAATGTTATGCATTTCGTGGAACAGCGAATTGCTTCCTCGAGGGCCACGAAAAATGCGGGAGGTGATGGTACTCCACAATAACGCCAGCCCGCATTGTGCTAGACTCATAACAAACACTATACAGGAGTTGAGTTGGGAAGTAATTCCACATCCACCTCATTCATCTGTTCTTTGCGCACTCAGATTTTCACCTTTTCACTCTCTATCGAACTAACTTCAAGGAACTTTCTTTCCGGATGAAAATGCGCTCCGTACATGGCTCGAAAAATTCTTCGCTTCAAAACCAAGAGATTTCTACTGTAGCGGAATCGAAAAATTACCCCAGCGTCGGCGGAAGTAGGGAAGGAGAATATTTTTTTAATGAGTATAGTCTCTGTTATATATATATATATATATATATATATATATATATATATATATATATATATGTTGTGGTTATTACACCAACGGAAAAACACTACGAAATCATGCACCAACCTAATTGATCAGAATCTAGTTGTTCCTATACACCATCCTATACACATCCCTTTTTACAGCATTCGTCCTGATACACTAATGAGCCAGAATATTATGACTACGTACTTAAAAGCGTCTTGGTCCGCTTCTGGAACGCAATTCAGTAGTAATTCTGTTTGCCATGTATTCGACAAGTACTTGACAAGTTTCCAGAGGTTTGTGGCGCCAGGTGCCTACGCACACGCACACACTTCCTGTAATTTAAGGATGGTTGGTTTTCGGGCGCGTGCTGGCGGCCGATATCATCCCAGTTTGGTTTCATCGGATTTATGGCCAAGAAACCAATGACAATTGACTATCTTGCTCGTTAAACCATTGCACGATTCTGGCCTTGTGACACGGACAGCCGGCCGGTGGTGGCCGAGCGGTTCTAGGGGCTTCAGCCTGGAAACGCTCAACCACTACGGTCGCAGGTTCGAATCCTGCCTCGTGCATGGATGTGTGTGATGTCCTTAGGTTAGTTAGGTTTAAGTAGTTCTAAGTTCTAGGGGACTGAGATGTTAAGTCTCATAGTGCTCAGAGCCATTTGAACCATTTTTGACACGGACAGTTATACTGCTGGAAGATGCCATCGCTGTTGACGAAGTCATTAAACCTAAGGGGTTACAGGTACTCCCTAATAATGATCACGTAGTCCACAGCTGTCATGGTGCCTTCTATTACAACCGCATGTCCTATGGAACCCCAGGAGAATGTCCCCCACAACATAATATTGCTACCACCGGCCTGCAGTCCGTGGCGCGCTGCATGCTCCAGCAGCGGTTCACCTGGTTGACCGTGTATCTGATTACGGCCATCGATCCGATTTACCAATAAATGGGATTCATCCAACCAGGCCACACGATTCTATTGATCCGTGGTCCCATGTCGATGATCCCGTGCCCGCTGTAATCATAATTGACGATGTAGTTGGCTCCACAATTGGAACGCGTAGCGGGCATCTGCTGCGGATCATCATGTTCAACACTGTGTGCTAAACGGTATGCTCCAAAACACGTGCGCCTTCGCCAGCAGTGTTCTCTGCCGTCAGATCTGCCACAGATCACCACCTGTCCTACTTTAGAGAGCGGGAAAGGCTCCGATTCCTATGTTCTATGATGAGGTATGGACGACAAACTACTTGTCGCCTCCTCGTGGTTTCAGCATTCTTCAACCACTTCCCATAGACTCAGATGGCAGCTATGTGCGAACAGCCGACCAGCTTCACCGTTTCCGAGATGCTCGCTCCCAGGCACTGGGCCACAGCAATCTAGCTTTTGTCAAAGACGCTTATCTGGGCGGATTTCCGCAATTGGGTCACTTATCGTCCGTAGAATGATTCCCCACTCGTCTCTGCTCCGCACTATACTTCTCTTACACCCTCACGTGCCCTTAGCGCCACCAGGCAGCTTGCAACCCCGCTGTGAGCAGTGGCCATAATGTTTTGGCTCTTAAGTGTGTTATCGTCCCAAATATGCGCTTGGTTTCCATCTCCAACGTCATTTCTAATGCGACGTTGAGCTCGTATCTTCTTCTCTCCTAAGGATTGACAAAGAAATTCTATAACTCTTAATTATCCAAACGATAAATGCAGAGACACCAGGATCTGTGATAAATCACTGACACCCTTTACGTTACTGCAGGCTACAGTTCTCTGATTGCTGTTTCATCTGGACACGTCTTAGCTATCTGTACAGGCCACCAGTGAGTTGATAATGCTACCGTTTAACGCAAGAAACACTGCGTAATATCAGACTGAATTCTGCACTTGAAATAGATGCGATTCAAAACGTTAACACACAGTCCAACTGACCACTACAGATCAAATTACATCGAAATCTAGAAAATAATTTTATTCTTCGGCATAACAGAAATATTTACTGCAGATAAGCAGAGAACCACAGGAAAGACATGGTTTCCTGTTCACGATGTTAATGGTGGATGAACGAAATGACATCCTGTTCTCATCAGTCAAATATCTGTAATTATCGACAATAACCTGGCAGAAATTTTGACAAAGACTAATTACAACGTCATTACTCTATGTCAAAAGGAATTTACCTAATTTTTAACATTTCCCAGTCCGGTATTTTTTCGACATGAACCTGTTTGTTTTCAGAAAGATACATTCAGAACGATGTTTTCTCCATTCAGATTAAATGTCACACTGTGCGCATATGTGTAATTTGCTGTGTCCCGTGACGTCAAAATTGACACTGCACGTCCACAATGGTACCAACGAAACTGGGGCAGTAATAATACCTGCCAATAATAAAAACAACGCAGTACACAAATTCAGTGACTCGTGTTGACAACATTCCAATCGACGGTCGAATGGTTTACCACACAGGGGCTGCCGATCGCCCAGGCCGTAATTAGGATGTACTTTTCACCCTTACGAAACGAGAATGCGTACCGTCAACCTGGCCACAAAACGTATTTTTCAGGAAACAGTTCTCATTAAAGCGACCAGTAATTTTAGACAGCCTAGCACGTGCGTCCAATTTTCGCAGCACCGAGCCAATTCTCTAAATCAATGGGCGGTAGCACGCGCTTCGGTTATTAAACTGTTTACTGGGACGTATAATTGATGACCCGCTTCCATTAACCCAGGAACACGTTCTCTAATGTAAAAAAGTTTAAAGATATTTTCATCGTTAGCAAACTGCCGCTAAATACAACTCGTAAATGATGCTATTCTAACAGCAACTAGATCCCCATTTTCCTTAAGGTGGTAAGGTGGACAGATAAGACTGAGACTACGGTATGAAATAAGATACTGCACCTTCATGTAGCATGCAGAATATCACGACTATATTGCATTATGTCTAAGGATAGAGCTTTTATTGTCATCCTTGGTGACATAAGACAGACCGCTGGTACCCGTCGAACTGTAAGTCAGTAGACCTCACTGTTTATTGATAAAAAGTGAACACATCTTCCTCTTCCACATTCCGTCCACATCATTAGGGAGAGTTTTTCTTCATGGATTGGTGTTCTTTGGGACTAGGAGGTTTGTGTCTCCCGTCTACAGGGAAAGCAGACGAGAATAAGTTAATCCAGTCACCACAAACAGAACTCAGTATCAAATGGAACAGACTAATGTAAGTAATGAGTACTGTAAAATAGTAAAAATAAATTTGACATTCATAAAATATTCTATGGTTGGTATCACCAATTATTTGAATCACACTACTGGCCATTAAAACTGCTACACCACTAAGATGACGTGTTACAGACGCGAAATTTAACCGACACGAAAAAGATGCTGTGATATGCAAATTATTAGCTTTTCAGAGCATTCACACAAGATTGGCGCCGGTGGCGACAACTACAAGGTGCTGACATGAGGAACGTTTCGAACCGATTTCTCATACACCAACAGCAGTTGGCCAGCGTTGCCTGGTGAAACGTTGTTGTGATGCCTCGTGTAAGCAGGAGTAATGCGTACCATCACGTGTCCGACTTTGATAAAGGTCGGATTGTAGCCTATCGCAATTGCGGTTTATCGTATCTTGACATTGCTGACGCGTTTGTCGAGATCCAATGGCTGTTAACAGAATATGGAATCGGTGGGTTCAGGAGGGTAATACGGAATGCCGTGCGGGATCCCAACGGTCCCGCCCGTATCACTAGCAGTCAAGATGACAGGCATCTTATCCGCATGGCTGTAACGGATCGTGCAGCCACGTCTCGATCCATAAATCAACAGATGGGGACGTGTGCAGGACAACAACGATCTGCACGAACAGTTCGATGACGTTTGCAGCAGCATGGACTATCACCTCGGAGGCCATGGCTGCGGTTACCCTTGACGCTGCATCACAGACAGGAGCGCCCAACGACGAACGTGGGTGCACGTATGGCAAAAGGTCATTTTTTTGGATGAATCTAGGTTCTGTTTACAGCATCATGATGATCGCATCCTTGTTTGACGACATTGCGATGAACGCACGTTGGAAGCGTGTATTCGTCATCGCCGTACTGGCGTATTACCGGGCGTGATGGTATGGGGTGCCATTGGTTACTCGTCTCGATCACCTCTTGTTCGCATTGACGGCACTTTGAACAGTGGATGTTACATTTCAGATGTGTTACACCGCTTGGCTGTACCCTTCATTCGATCCCTGCGAAACCCTACATTTCAGCAGGATAATGCACGACAGCATGTTGCAGGTCCTGTACGGGCCTTTCTGGATACAGAAAATGATCGACTGCTGCCCTGGCCAGCATATTTTCTAGATCTCTCACCAACTGAAAACGTCTGGTCAATAGTGAGCGAGCTACTGGCTCGTCACAATACGCCAGTCACTACTCTTGATGAACTGTGTGTCGTGTTGAAGCTGTATGGGTAGCTGTACCTGTACACGCCATCCAAGCTCTGTTTGACTCAATGCCCAGGTGTATCAAGGCCGTTATTACGGCCAGAGGTGGTTGTTCTGGGTACTGATTTCTCAGGGTCTATGCAAGCAAATTGCGTGAAAACGTAGTCACATGTCAGCTCTAGTATAATATATTTGGCCAATGAATACTAGTTTATCATCTGCATTTCTTCTTGCTGTAGCAATTTTAATGGCCGGTAGTGTAATTAAATTCCTTAATGCGTGTCGAGTATTATTTGGCAACAGATTTGTTGGACAAGATTGGTGGTACCAAACAAAAATTAATCCTATAAAAAAATAAGCTTCAGGTTCGTGGCATGAAACACATCCTGGAACTCTAGGCAGAAGGACCAGAAATGACTGTGTACGTTTCAGAATTTGAAATATTTTATCATGAGTTCTAAAGAGATTCCAAGACTCATCCCGACTGGAGAATTATTTCGATTTATTTGTCAGACTGTTCTTCGTTTTGGCTGGTGATACACCTCGTTAGTTCCAACCTGTGCTGATGGACGTACAATGTGACATCCGGCTCCCAAAAAGGAATATCCTTGGACAGACAAGCCGCAACTTTTTTCCTTGATATAGGCTGATTTTCGATTCATTGGGACGGTATAAGGAGAAGGGGAGAAATTCTGAGACATGAAAGTTGGAATAACTGTCTATTGATACAATCGACACTTACAATAAGAATCTTGAGCGCACAACTGAGATAGAGCTAAATATAATGGCGTTGAGGACTATGCGTATTTAGACTTGCGTTACTGACGCAGAAGAGAGTATGTAGTGTGCCATTGCATTGGGATTAGGTAAAACCATCGCAGTGTGATGGTCTTTGCATAAAACGTAAATACTGGCGATGTAAGCTCGTTGCAGGTGATGTATTGTACTCATTTTAGGTTACTAATTCTCGTCAATTAGATCTCGAGGACACCCAAAGCGATTTATTTTCAGATGTTATCAAGAATGTGGAAGAGATTATCAGGCGTAACATGCGTGGCGTGTTGATAATCCGCGCGGGATTAGCCGAGCGGTCTTGGGTGATGCAGTCATGGACTGTACGGCTGGTCCCAGCGAAGGTTCGAGTCCTCCCCTGGGCATGAGTGGGTGTGTTTGTCCTTATGACAATTTAGGTTAGTAGTGTTTAAGCTTGGGGACTGATGACCTTAGCAGTTAAGTCCCATAAGATTTCACACACATTTTTGAACGTGTTGATAATTTTATGGTCTTTCACGGCTGACAGAGTCGGTGTATAGAGCAAAAGTCGTGGGCAAGAACGCCATCAAAATCATAACCCTTGATATTCCTTGGGCGTAAATTAGCAACTGAAGTTTTTATGTTCCATGTAGGAACATGATGGTGGCCTATGTGAGCCTGATAACCTGGCAGGGCGCATGTGTTCAAAGGTAGTAGGTCGTAAATTCAAAAATCTATGCACGTTCCTATGGAAGAGCACTAAAGGGTTGCGTGGAATGAAATTTTTGTATTTGACGCTGGTTCTTGGCTGACCATTAAGTTTCCTCATGGATTCACATAATCCCACCTCTCTTATTGCGGGAGGGATAGCTTCTGGAAATGTGCCACGTCCGCGTCTGCAATCCGTAAATATTGCTTAAATGGTGGTAGAGTGGTGGAAATTATTATAAAGGCATGTGGTTATTTGTGGATAAAACATGTTTATTTACGTATTTGGCATTGTTCGTACTTTTTAAAAAATTGTGGTAAGATCTTATGGGACCAAACTGCTTAGGCCATCGGTCCCTAAGCTTACACACTACTTAATCTAACTTTAACTAACTTACGCTATGCATAACATAAACACCCATGCCCGAGGAAAGTGACAAGGAGCCTCATACCTCGTGGCTACCCCGCCACGCACTTTTCCTGTACAGTTTACAACAAAGCAAAATAAAAACTGCATTCTCCTGTTACTATTAGCATTCGTACTTAAGAAATTGAAAGAAACAGGACAACATTATGGATGGAAATTGAAATAAAAGCACTTATGAATTGTCAGAATAACCTAGCGTATACAGTATGTAGGTTGCAACTGTGATTTAGTGTTTAGTCGATCCTCCATTGTTCTTCATAAATGCGAAAATCCTCTTAGATATTGATTATATTAAGGCAGTAATCTCTCCTTCCGGAATTGAGGTCCAGGTCATTCGAATTGCAGTTGTCAGCTCTTCCGGAGTCCCAAACTGTCGTCCATCCATGTGTTCTAGGATCCCCCATAAATTCCCTCTGGGATTTAAATCCCAACATTTCGTTGGCCAGCTCAGAAGTGGAATTCCCTTATTTTGAAACGAACACCTCGTCTTGGCAGACCTGTGAATCTTAGCGTATCGTGTTGGGATAGTAAACTATCAGCGTCAGATTCCTCATGCATACGAATCAATTCAATTTCCAACATTCCTGTATAGCCATCGGAATTTCTTTGGGGCGCAGTCATGCTATGTTGGACGAGTCCTTAGCACAAAGTGCTGCCCAAATCACAATGCTGAGACTGGAAAGTTTATCCAAACAAAACTTTTTCTCAGCACTGAAACTCACTTTTTTCCATTCTACGGTCCACGACATAGGTTCTCTCTCAAACCTCAGTCGAGCCTCCTAATGCGGATTGTGTAAAGGTGGCTTATGTAGGCGTTTCTTGAATGCCAGATTCGAGTCATGAGCCAGGATTTGTCTAACGCGTCTTGAAGTCACTGACAACTGCAGATCAGCCACGATTTGACAGGAATGTACACCGTTCACTTTTGATTTATGCAGAATTAAACACGTCTCTGATGCTGACAATTTTCGTGTCCGGTCGTTTTTGCCATACTGTGCACACGAAATTATCAATAACACAACTGGAACGCTCTAATTTCTTAGCAGTCTGGTGATTAGAATGGTCCATTTACCTGTACGCCTAAATATATCTGCTTGCTCTTCATGCGTTAGAGATTTTCCAAGCGTACATTAACACAATAACTACCGTAAGGCGGTAGCAGACATACCACCAAACGGTAACTGTTGGAACTGTTCACATTAACCACATAGCGCGTCATCTAGTGAACCTGCCTTTACACCACAATCTGCCCATTCCAACCCGAAAGACCACCGTCTTTCAGTTTTTAAACACTCAGACTAATTCTAATGGTGAAATGTAAATGTATCTTGTTTTTGATTTGTTGTAAACTGTGCGGGAAAAATGCATGCAATTCCAAATACAGAACATGTTTTTCCACAAATAACCACTGTAGTTTATTTGAAGAATAAATTTCGCATAAGTTCATAGTGACTATATTACAAGTTTACATTTATGAGTTTGAGATTCATTTTCCTTTGTATGACGAAATAAATGTGAGATCGTTAGTATCAGGTTCACACCGACTACAGAAATCTGCCACTAATAACCAACTCAAATAACACATCTTGCTTTTTTATCTGACAGATACAGGTAAACAAGGCACATAAAGAGACACCTCCAAAATTTCGATTTGAACACAAAGAACAAGTACAAGAACACAACGCACATTCATCAGATCTGAAAGAAACGCATCACGTTACGAAATGCGCACCGATGCTTAATATAAATTTCTCCCCATCTTGACTAAAAATGCCATGAAATTTCCCTTTGCCTGTAAATTTCAAATAATTCCACAGGTACCATTATTATCCACACTATTATCCCACTGACCAAAAACCGATTACAGGGTACATACACAATTCTATTAACTAACTCGATCAGAAGATTACGTAACAGTAAGATCGGGGGAAAAGGTTGCCGTTTTTAAAGCAAGACATTACTGTGGTTATGGAAATACTTATTGTAAACGCCTTTGATGTGCATCCAGTATATCACTTCGATATGCGTAAATTATGCAAAATAGCCTGATCTATTTTTGGGAAGTTGCCAGTTCCAAGGAATGACAAGCAACGCTTACCACAGTTTGCGAACGACGACCAACCATTACTCAGCCTCACCTTCAAACCTGCATTCCACTTGGACAGGGCATTTAATAGGCCATCCAGACTTCGGCAAATAATAAAGCTGGGCTTACGGTTTAGTTACGCGGTGATGTTATCTTGCAAGGCGCCTGGAGTCGTGCACTTTTTAGCACGACGCCTGGAGGTTCAAATGTGTGTGAGTTCCTATGGGACCAAACTGCTAAGGTTATGGATCCCTAGACTTAGCACACTACATAAACTAACTTATGCTAAGAACAACACACACACCTATGCCCGAGGGAAGACTCGAATCTCCGGCGGGAGGGGCCGCGCAATCAGTGACATGGTGCCTCAAACCGCGCGGTCACTCCGCGCGGCACGCCTAGAGGGCCCCACCCGCTATACGGGTAGTCAATAAGAATTTGGAGACGTTCTACAGAAAATATAACGGCCTCACAGACGTGCAGGCGGCAGCTGTGTGAACCACGCCAGCCCAGGCACTGCCAGTTTCAGGAAACGTTAATTCCTCAGACAGAGAAACCGCCGACGCTCCTGAAGGCTAAAGAAAAATACAGTTCGCAGTCCTCGTCTATACAAACGGTTCGGATTGACTGGTTCGGCGGATGCTGAACTGGACTCCACTGCTCCATGTCCTAACGGCATCCCTTGACCATTACTCTGCATTTCTGTCCTCTAACACGCAGATTCAGTACAACAAGCTGTGTTGAAATTAAGAATGGGTAATCACAGCAACCGTCACTGATTTCGCTTGAGAATCAAGCACTACATTACCTGTACATTACGTTCTGGAGACGAGAATCCACCTACTATCTTACTGACTCAATAAATGTTCATAATTAGCTCAATGGCTCTGAGCACTATGCGACTTAACTTCTGAGGTCATCAGTCGCCTAGAACTTAGAACTAATTAAACCTAACTAACCTAAGGAAATCACACACATCCATGCCCGAGGCAGGATTCGAACCTGCGACAGTAGCGGGCGATCGGCTCCAGACTGTAGCGCATAGAACCGCACGGCCACTCCGGCCGGCTGTTGATAATTGGAATGAAGTAGAAAGCTGGCTACAGACTGACATATTTCATTATATGACGATGCGGAGCTGAGGAAGTAGAAGTACCTGATGCGTGGATATTTGAAATATCTGTACATGTTATAAAATGGGTTTATCTACGTATGCATTTATATGTATCCATGCCAGGAAGTTTCATATCAGCGCACACTCCGCTGCAGAGTGAAAATCTCATTCTGGAAACATCCCCCAGGCTGTGGCTAAGCCATGTCTCCGCAATATCCTTTCTTTCAGGAGTGCTAGTTCTGCAAGGTTCGCAGGAGAGCTTCTGATAAGTTCGGAATGTAGGAGACAAGGTACTGGCAGAAGTAAAGCTGCGAGGAGGGGGCGTGAGCCGTGCTTGGGTAGCTCAGTTGGTAGAGCACTTGCCCGCCAAAGGCAAAGGTGCCGAGATCGAGTCTCGGTCCGGCACACAGATTTAATCTGCCAGGAAGTTTAATAATCCTGAATATATTCGTATTCACTATACATTCAGGAAAATGTGCTAAGCAAATCGTTTCCTTACCAATTACAGTGTTGGTCTTGTACGTAGCTGCCATTATCTGTGGACTTGCTAAAATAGCTGTTTTTTTGTTTTTGTTTTTAGGAAGTTATGAATCGTGTGTACAAATAAGTAGCTGGAATTTCAAATCTTTCTTAGGTTTACTGGACTTTCTACTTTAAACACACATATTTTGATGTTGCTAGTGTTTAATCTCATTCCACAGATGAAACTTCTGTATGATAGTAATTATTCCAGAAGAAAATCGAAAATGACTTCTAATATTGAAATACTATTGATCTTTCTCTTTGACTTACTTTTACAACCAATTTAAACCTAAAGAATTACACAAAACTCAAAAAAGCAAACTTTTGACCCGTATTGGGCGTAGCGTGATAAAAATTGAAATATGGAGAGATACATAGTCCAACATTACAGTTACTGGATTCATACTCTCGGACTGATTTCCTAATTTACCTGTTGAAGAGTCCTTCATAACAACTCACTCTGCTAGAATCATACAATGAACATTTAATCTGACTCATCACGAAACCTTTCATCCTCATCATCTGCAGAATCGTTAAGGACTTCGTCTATCACTTGCTCCAGACGTTTATCCTCCTCACTGTATATTTTGAACACAAATGCAACACAAAAGTCAGATAACGCCTAAGAAACAAGAGACTACATCAGATGTTTCAAAAACGATGAATTTTTTCCAGTAATACTGCTTGTATAATCTAACAGAAACTACGAAGCCTCCACACCTGACAGACGTTTTTGCGTAACGTAATATTATGTCGGCTGGACAATCTGATTTCACGCAAGCGCCATAATATTACGACAGCCGCTCGCTAAGTGTTAAATGAATGACCTCGTTACAGTTAATGTACAGTATTAAAACACTCATTGAATCATTCTGATGTGGTAGTTATTGGTTAGATTAACAAGTAGACCATTTGATAACGAAGTATGGGGAGTATGGAAGGGCCCTGGAATTCCATTAGAGAGCTTCCGAGCGAAACAGAGAGAGGGACGGAGAGGGAGAGAGAAACGGCAGGCAATAACCTGTAGGTGCGGATGCGGCATGCTGAAACGGGATACCGGTGGTTCATTTTCAGTCCGTCTCTAATGAGCTCGATGTCGACGGCACGTTAAACCCAAGCTTCCTTTCTTTTTCCTTCTTGGTTCATTTTTAACCAGCATAATGACGATCGGGGCCCAACGTGAGTGACACGGTCATCTCTGGACTGCTAACATACTTGTGTAATAACATGATTTACGGTTTCAGATCAAACAACATTTATTGGCAACAAGATACCGTCAGTAAAACTGTGCAATAAACTAATCTTGAAATTAGTTAATGTTGATAGAGAGGCACAGATCCCTCCCACACACAGGGTGAGTAACGTAGGACGAACACACCCCTGTTATTTCGTGAACAGTTCCAGATATCGAAATGAGGTTTCCGTAAAATGGTAGTATGTTAAAAAGCACTTACTTTGTTGTGTGATGGAGAGTCATAGCACTTTTATATGGTTCAAATGGCTCTGAGCACTATGGGACTTAACTGGTCGGGTGATCAGTCCCCTAGAACTTGGAACTACTTAAACCTAACTAACGTAAGGACATCACACACATCCATGCCCGAGGCAGGATGCGAACCTGCGACCGTAGTGATCGCGCGGTGCCAGACTGTAGTGCCTAGAACCGTTCGGCCACTTCGGCCAGCGCACTTTTATAGATCGAGATACTGAAGCAAGAATGAATGGTTTAAGTAGAATGATATACTTCTTAGTGGCATTTGAAAGAGTTTGAAAAACCGAGTACAACGATCTGTTGATTGTTAATTCAGTGTTTGAAACTTTTCTCACAAAATACGTGAAATATTCTAAAAAGGTAAGTCGGCTATTAACGACTGTTATGTTGTAAACACGATCATGTCAGATACACCTTTTATTTCATGAACGGTTGCAGATACCGAAACGAAGTTTCCCGCTATTGATAGTAAGCTGACGGACTCGAAATACTTTCTGTGGACAATTCTCTAAACTCTGGTGTCAACCAAACATTGAAACAATAATTGTTTTAATGGAACCGAATACTTTTCATAATTGCATTCTAGAGTTCTTGGAAAAGTTTAATCAATTCGCAAAAGAATTCGATAAATATACTAAAATAGGAAATCGAATGGACTGCAATCGGTACTATGGAGTAAACACCTCCAAGACATGCACGGTGGATACAAGCAGAAACAGACACATTCAAGATGATACCACAAAAAGACAGGTCTACACTTCTAAGATAAAACCTCATTTCCCATATGACATAGAAATAGAGTCAGGTATGACTTCTGTGTATGCATCTACGGCATATGCTAGTTTCTCGCACGTCAGATGGGGATTAGGATAACTATTTCATATGTATGTACTTTTCCAGATTTTCATGGAAACAACTACACTTTCGTCAGGCAGTTTTCCATGTAAATCGTTCACATTTCAGATTACTTGTCAATACCGAGTGAGGTGGCGCAGTGGTTAGACACTGGACTCGCATTCGGGAGGACGATGGTTCCATCCCGCTACCGGCCATCCTGATTTAGGTTTTCCGTGATTTCCCTAAATCACTCCAGGCAAATACCGTGATGGTTCCTCTGACAGGGCACGGCTGACTTCCTTCCCCATCCCTCTCTAATCCGATGAGACCGATGACTTCGCTCTGTGGTCTCCTTCCCCAAAAAAAACAACCCGAACATTACTTGTCGATGACGAAATAGATCGTCTGACATTCATACCTCATAGTGATAAACAGGCCCATCCATGGAAAAGAATTAACTGTTGTATTAGATTTGGAAATAATAATAATAGTGATAATAACAACAAGAAGCGATAGAGCAATTAGATGAAAAGAAGCCAAAATTACAAGCATTGGCCAAACGACTTAGAAGATACAAAAAAAGTGAAAATAGAAGGAAACGAAACCAAACATTCAACACAAACCAAAAGAGATTTTATCAGACAATAGATAACACACACATTAAAATAGACAATCCACCAAACATAACAGACATGGAACACTTCTGGAGCAACATATGGTCAAACCCAGTACTGCATAACAGAAATACACGGTGGATACAAGCAGAACCAGACACATACAAGATGATACCACAAATGCCTAAAGTGGTAATTTTTCAACATGAAGTCACCCGAGCAATTAATTCTACGCACAATTGGAAAGCTCCTGGAAAATATAAAAAAGCAAATTTCTGGCTAAAGAAGTTCACCTCAGCACATTCACATCTAACTAAATTATTTAACAGGTACATTGCAGACCCATACACATTCCCTGATACACTTACACATGGAATAACCTATCTGAAACCTAAAGATCAAGCAGACAAAGCAAACCCAGCTCAATATCGCTCCAGAACATGACTACCAACAATATACAAAATCTTAACTTCAGTCATTACACAGAAATTAATGACACATACAGCACAGAACAAAATTATCAATGAAGAACAAAAAGGCTGTTGCAAAGGAGCACGAGGATGTAAAGACCAACTGATAATAGATGCAGAAATGGCATATCAAGCTAAAACTAATCAAAGGTCGCTACACTACGCATACATTGATTACCAAAAAGCTTTTGATAGTGTACCCCATTCATGGTTACTACAAATATTGGAAATATACAAAGTAGATCCTAAATTGATACAGTTCCTAAACATAGTAATGAAAAATTGGAAAACCACACTTAATATCCAAACAAATTCAAATAATATCACATCACAGCCAACACAGATTAAGCGAGTAATATACCAAGGAGACTCATTAAGTCCTTTCTGGTTCTGCCTTGCTCTGAACCCACTATCCAGCATGTTAAACAATACAAATTATGGATACAATATTACTGGAACATACCAACACAAAATCATACATTTGCTATACATGGATGATCTAAAACTACTGGCAGCAACAAATCAACAACTCAACCAGTTACTAAAGATAACACAAGTATTCAGCAATGATATAAATATGGCCTTTGGAACAGACAAATGTAAGAAAAATAGCATAGTCAAGGGAAAAAACACTAAACAGAAGATTACATATTGGATAACCACAGCGACTGCATAGAAGCGATGGAAATAACAGATGCCTATAAATATCTAGGATACAGACAAAATATAAGAATAGATAATACAAATATTAAAGAAGAACTAAGAGAAAAATAAAGACAAAGACTAACAAAAATACTGAAAACAGAATTGACAGCAAGAAACAAGACAAAAGCGATAAATACTTATGCTATATCAATATTGACCTACTCATTTGGAATAGTGAAATGGAGTAACACAGACCTAGAAGCACTCAATACACTTATACGATCACAATGCCACAAATATAGAATACATCACATACACTTAGCAACAGAAAGATTCACATTAAGCAGAAAGGAAGGAGGAAGAGGAGTTATCGACATAAAAAACCTACATTCTGGACAGGCAGACAATTTAAGAAAATTCTTTCTAGAACGAGCAGAAACTAGCCAAATACACAAAGCAATCACTCAGATAAATACATCGGCTACACCACTGCAATTTCATAACCACTTCTACAACCCTTTAGATCACATAACAACAACAGACACGAAGAATGTAAACTGGAAAAAGGAAACACTACATGGTAAGCACCCGTATCATCTAACACAGCCAGACATCGATCAAGACGCATCCAACACATGGCTAACAAAAGGCAATATATACAGTGAGACGGAAGGATTCATGATTGCAATACAGGATCAAACAATAAACACCAGATATTACAGCAAGCATGTTGTTAAAGATACCAATACCACAACAGATAAATGCAGACCTTGCAAACAACAAATAGAAACAGTAGATCGCATCATAAGCGGATGTACAATACTAGCAAATACAGAATACCCCAGAAGGCATAACAATGTAGCAAAAAATAATACATCAACAAGTTGCCATACAACATAAACTAATAAAACAACATGTTCCCACATACAAGTATGCACCACAAAATGTACTGGAGAATGACGAATACAAATTATAACCATTATAACAGATAAAACAACACCACATAACAAACCTGACATCATATTCATCAATAAAAAGAAGAAATCAACACAAGTAATCGAAATATCCATACCCAATACAACAAATATACAGAAGAGAACAGGAGAAAAAATTTAAAAATACATCCATCTGGCTGAGGAAGTCAAGGACATGTGGCATCAGGATAAATTTGACATTATAGCAAGTGTGTGTGGGTGTGTTGGGGCTTATGGGCGCTCAACATCGAGGTCACCAGCGCCCGACATTATACCAATTATACTATCAACTACAGGAGTCATACCACACAATATCCACCAGTACATCAACGCAATACAGCTACATCCAAACTTATATATACAACTACAGAAATCTGTAATTATTGATACATGTTCAATTACCCGAAAGTTCTTAAATGCAATGTAACATATACCGTACAGTTAAAAGGAAGTCACGCTTGATCAAGGTCCGCGTCACTTTCCATTTTTAACCAGACATAAGGTCTTAGAAAGGAAAGAAGATAATAATAATAATAGTAATAACACCTGACCCGTCATTGATAGGAGGCACCTGAACGCTTTTTAAGGGTAAAACAACTGCTGTGTGACAAATCTGTCTACAGATACTACTCGAATTTGTAATCAGACGAAATACGCTACATATAAAGTAAACATTTTAACATTTTATTCGCAATGGCACACAAAATCTCAACCACAAAACGAACTGTAGTTTAGACTTTACTTCACCGTGTGCTGAAATTGTTTACGGCCGTCTGATAAGCATACTTGCAATAGCAGTGTGAGAGGTAGATAAGGAGATGAAAGTAGATTTTATGGTGTTCCATTGCCTGCTGTGACGATTCTACGGTCTGGTGTACTTGGGGCATTATAATAGACTGAATCTCTCAATGCTCTACACAGATTAAAACTAGTAGCATTCAAATCAAGGGACGTGGCCAGACATTGTGCGGCAGCAGTCTGTCATATCCAACAGTCAGAAGACTTTCAGTTCAATATTTGATTTTAGCTGGGCAGCCATCTTCTTGGACCAATATACACTTTCGCTTATCCAGCGGTACCTCTTCAGATATAATGTCAGTGCGAAAGTGTGCATATGTAGTTCCATTTAAAACCCATGGGATGAAGTAAGGTCCCACAACGGAATTTCCTATGAAGCAGTAACATGCGGGGGTTGCCCAGAAAGTAATATACCACATTTCTTCTTCAACAATTCTTTATTGAACATAATGAGAATTGTTGTTGTTGTTGTTGTTGTTGTTGTGACCTTTACTCCTGAGACTGGTTTGATGCTGCTCTCCATGCTACTCTATCCTGTTCAAGCTTCATCATCTCCCAGTACTTGCTGCAACCTACATCTTTCTGAATCTGCTTAGTGTATTCATCTCTTGGTCTCCCTCCACGATTTGTAGCCTCCATGCTGCCCAATGAGAATTACACACACGAAAGAATAGTGCTCAATCTTCCCACGCTATTTTTCTACGCTCCTCCACCGCGAAACAAGTGCGTGCATGCCCTGTCGTTACCAATCCTTGTCCTGGTGGCGGAGTCAGTGCTTCACTGTGTGAATCACCTTGTCATCCTCAAAATGACTTCCACGAATGGCATCCTTTAGTGGCCCAAACGAGGAAAGTCCTAGGGCTCGCTGCAACAAGTCAGGTGTGACAACTGTGGATTTGCTGCCCGACCGCTGAAAATCGTGTAGCTCCACCGAACCGCCTTCTGATGACCTCACTCTCCGTGCCCAGCTACTAACTGTACGTCTGTCGACAGAAGGTGCTGCATAGACATTTCACAAGTGTTTGTGAATATTCTCCACTATCTGTTTCTCTGCAGTGAGAAATTCAATGACGGCAAGTTTCTTGCAACGTAATTCACCTAAACACGCCATTTTGGAACTGTCCTGCAGCTACGCTATCAGACGGAAGTGACGGAAACTTGGCGCGCTCACTTCAAATAATACATAAGTAACGTTCCGCGTTCGTAGCATTATTTTCGTTTGAGATAAGGATCCGGTGGATTATTTTCTGGGCCAACCTCGTATTTTAATGCTCCATGTACATGGATTTTGTACCTGACGAAGCCAGAGTGAATTTTCAACTGCCCAGTAGTGCACGTTACGTACATTTACATTACCGTGGTTCGTAAGCGTTGCTGCATCAGTAAAGAGCACACGTTGGTGAAACATAGTGTCGTCTCCCGTGTGCTGCAGAGCAAAGCAAGAAAATTCTATCCGGCATCTGAAGACATATTCTCCGAGTGCCTGATGTAGTGTCAGATGTTAACGGTGGAATTTATGTGGCTGCAAGATGCCAATAACCCTCGTCTGGCTGATCCCACATTTCTTGGAAATATCTCTCTAGCCAGTATACAAACGTAGCCGGAACAGCTTCTTCATGCGCTCTATCACTTGCGGTCTTCGTCCTCATCGTTTGTTTGATGTTGACGCTGATTGTTTGCAGTAGTGACCTAAAAATTCATGCAAGTGCATTGAGTGATGGAGAGTTACGATCAAAATAGCCATCCCTATCCGCCATATCACTTCGACATAATGTGGCATGTCTAACTTCTCCACAATTGTGCACACGTCTGCGTGCACAAGAAGTTGAAGCAGAAATATCTTGCTGACAGACAACACCATACCTGCTAGTTATACAGTGCAGTCAAGTAAACGGTCGAAGTGCTTGATACAATGACGTAGCCTGGCAAGAGCACGTATTAGCCGATTTCGGCTGACTTGCATTTCAGTTATAGAATATTTCTCGGAGTATTTTGCAAAGAGCTTCTGCCTCAAAACAAACAATTGTACTCCTCTTCACAAGTGCTTTCGGATACCATTAAAAAAGTATATCATTATATTTTAAAAAATCATACTTGCATCAATATCTCTAGCGATACAAGGGTTAAAGGTATCTATTGTACACCAAAATATGTGCCCATTAGCGTACTATCATTTACCGAAAATCTCCTTTCGATATCTCGAGCCACAGACGAAATAAAAGGGGCGTTATGTCTTACTTGACTCACACTCTATAGACGGGTCCTCCCCACGCCGCGCAAGCAGAACTACGATTTCGTTTTCAACCTGCTTGGGAGGGAACATAAGACTTTCACCCTTTCATTATAGTGAATTAATTGTGTCAACGAAAATTTTCTCTGATTGTCTGAATTTCCTGTGCATCATTGCTGTATACAGGCAAGGTATCTAGTCAAAAGTCAGCCCCGGTCCCTCCACCCTCCCCTCCCTCTTGCACCCATCCCACACCCCTTAATTTCTAGACCAACTGGTGAAGCATAAATGGCTACAAATTCAAAGACGGGAGTTGGTCTCTATCCTACTGGTTGACGCATATGAGCCTAGCCTGCATAGTTGATACATTATGTTTATTACACATTACGGTTATCATTATAATATATTGCTATATTTACGTCACCCCTAAATTTATCGCTGTAAACTAAGTTCCAAAAGGACTGCTAGATGTTTTCCCACTTACCTGCAGTTACGTCACCATTATTTTTATCCCTCCCATATATGACTCAGAATGGCCAACATACTGTAACACCTCTGTTAATCTGCCGAAGATATGTCACATACTACAGAATTACCGTGGATGTGTAAAAATGGTGGGAAGTTCAATAAATAAAAGTGTTAATATATTAATAAAACACATACTTCAGGTTCCAAGTTCAACAATCATCACCGGTGGTTGTTTATGCGTTACACCACCTCTGGGGTAGGATAGGAACAATTAATTACATGTTTATTAAAAGGAAACAAGGGGGTGTAAGGGGCTTTCCAGTGTTCCGCTCTGTAAGTGTGTCCGTCCGCATCGGGCTAATAACAGAATGTCAGGGCCATTTGCCGACGGCCCCTCTCCCACACCACCGGCCATTGCCGAATGGGATGAGCGATGCTCCTTTCACAACTCACACTGTTAAAGCCCTTGTCTCACCGACTACATCCTGTATACATACGATACTTCTACACATAAAACATTGCGATGCCATGTAGGACATTATCTTGTGAATCGGACGTTAGTGGTTTTGCCAGCAGTTTCATTTATTCTTCCTTCATGTACGACGAACGTCGTGACAGTACGTCACAGGCAACAATTCTCCCAGCTGTAGCACTGTTATTCCAAGTTGTAATGTGCATCGCCGAAGGTCAAATGCAGCGTGACAGTAAAAAAGAATATCCAACTCGCCGGCAGGTGTAGCAGAGCGGTTCTAGGCGCCAAAGTCTGGAACCGTGCGACCGATACGGTCGCAGGTTCGAATCCTGCCTCGGGCATGGATGTGTGTGACGTCCTTAGGTTAGTTAGGTTTAAGTAGTTCTAAGTTCTAGTTGACTGATGACCTCAGAAGTTAAGTCTCATAGTGCTCAGAGCCATTTGAACTATTTTTATCCTACGCTCGTATTGTGCAGTACTCTTCCCCTACATGGCTTACGGCTTCTGTAATCTCACAGAACATTGATTTGGTAAGTCTGGTAAAAATGTTAGAAAAACTGTCTGTTTCGTAAACAGTTCATCTTACTTCTCGACTTACTCTCCTTTGCGGATTATACATTTGATCCAGCTATTCTCCAGCTTTTTTATCCCATCGGGAAATGGATTCTATCATACTCCACAAAATACTCTTTGACTGCAACTATCAGTTCGTGATTTGCCAAAGATTCAAGTTAGGGAAAAGGCGAAAGTTACTTGTGCTAAGTCTGGTGAATAGGGAAGATGAACAACCTATTCGAAACCTAGTTCATTGTTACCGCTAATGTGTGGGATGTGCACTATCCTGGTGAAAGAGGACTTTCTGAGTGCGAATCTTGGTCTTGGTTCAGCCAACACGAGTATCTAACTATCCAACAATTAAGAATAATAGGGTCCAGTTACGGTTCTGATTTTTTTCAGGTAATCTATAAGGATTATTCCTTGATGCTTCCGAAAAACAGACATCTCCTTACCAGCTGGCAAAATGCTCTTTGCCATCTTTCGTGCACTTTCACCAGCATTTGTCCATTGTTTTGACTGTCATTTTTACTCTGGAGTGTAACAATAGATTCTGGTTTTATCAACAGTCACAAATCGTCTCAAAAAGTCTTGGGGATTGCTATTAAACTTCACCAGACACTGTGCTCAAATCTTGTGCTGGCTGCACTTTTGGTCGACTACGAGCAAGTGCGGCACCCACCTCGCAGACAGCGTCTACACAGCTAATTCTCCAAGCAGAATATAATGCAAGAACGCAGTTGAGATGTCTAACTCTCAGAAATCTCACGAATTTTTATTCAGTTGTCTTGCATTACCATATTTTGGCAGTGTGGCAGTGTGGTAACCTCGACTTGGTAGCCAGACGGCACTTTACCTTTGGTGCTTCTCTGACCACGTTTGAATTCATTAATCCGAAAGTAAATGATCTACAGTGACGATGGAGAGTCCAGGTGAACTTTATCCAGTTCTGTTTTTATTTGTGCAGTCGTCCACCCTTCAAATGAAAATGTTTAATAACAGCATGAAACTCGGTTTTCTCCCTTTCCAATGGCAGTCGACACACTGGCCAATTCAGACGGCTGTGAACAACGAGCTCCACGCCTTCCATTGTAGAAATTTTTTCAACAATCCTTGGAATAATCAAGCTTACCAACCAAGAAGGTGCAAAAAGAATGTTCCATTCTTTCATGGAAATTTACTGGCCTTATGAAATTTCCCTCGTAGATACTCCACATGTCACCATAAAGTGCGTGGCAGAAAGTATTCTGTACGTTATTCATATTTCCTTGTCCGCAGCTCGTGGTCGTGCGGTAGCATTCTCGCTTCCCGGCGGGGTCAGGGATTTTCTATGCTTCGTGATGACTGGGTGTTGTGTGATGTCCTTAGGGTAGTTAGGTTTAAGTAGTTCTAAGTTCTAGGGGACTGATGACCATAGATTTTAAGTCCCGTAGTGCTCAGAGCCATTTGAACCATTTTTTTTTCATATTTCCTTTCATGTTCCACTCGCAAATAGAGCGAGGGGAAAGCGACTGTTTATGTGCTTCCATAAGAGCGCTAATTTCTCTAATGTTATCTTCATGGTCCTTAAGCGAAATGCACGTTGGCAGCAGCAGAATCATTCTGCAGTAAGCTTCAAATGCCAGTTCTCTAAGCTTTCTCAATAATATCCCTCGGAAAGGAGGTAGACTTTCCTCCAGGGATTTTCGATTTAGTTCCCAGAGCACCTGCGTAATGCTTGGGTGTTGCTTAAACCTACCGGTGAAATATCTAGCAGCCCGCCTCTGAATTGCTTTGATGTCTTCCTTTAAACCATCCTGGCGTGGATCCCAACCACTCAGCCAGTACTCAAGAATGTGTCGTACTAGTGTCCTATATGTGGTCTCCTTTACAGATGAAGCATACTTCCTTAAAACTCCCCTAATAAACCAAAGTCGACCGTTCGCCTTCTCTACTACAATCCTCACACAGTCGTTCCATTTCAGATCGCTTTGCAACATTACGCCTGGATATTTAATCGGTGTGACTCTGTCAAGCAGCATACTACTAATGCTGGTTTCGGACAATATGGATTTTTTCCCCTATTCATCCGCATTCATCTACGTTTCTCTTCATTTAGAGCTAACTGCCATTCATAACACCAAGTAAATATTTCCTCTAACATATTTTGTATCCTCCCACAGTCAGTCAATGACAACACCATTCGGTAAACCACACCATTATCAGCAATTAGCTGCAAATTGCTGCTCACCCTGTTGGCAGATCATTTATGCATATAAAAAATAACAGTGGTCCTATCACACTCCCTTGGTGCACTCCAGACACTTGTCTCAAATGAGCATTCGCTGTTGAGGGCGACATAACTGGACTCTGTTCTTAAGAACTCCTCGAGCCACTCACACATCTGGGAAACTATTCTGTATGCTTGTATCTTCGAAAACAGTCTGCAGTGGGACATTAAAAGTCACTGTCCCTCTCACAGCGACAGGATTATACACCCCCAGATAAATAAATGGTTCTGTTAGTGATCTAACGATGTAGCAGCCTAACCTTTGTTTTAAATGATCGTAGTGTAATGGAAAGCGCTAAAGGCTTCCTTCATTTTATTATACTCAAAGAATACAAATGTTGCAGCAATGAAGCTTCCATTAAATAAAGTTATATATTCAATTCAAACACAGATGGAGATAGTCATTACCATTGTCAAGAGATATCATAAAGCTAAGTAGGACACTATTGATTAAGAGCATTGAATATCATCACACGCTGTTGTAATAATCATCACACCTCACACTCACTGTAATACAATAGTCGGTGTGGTAGATGTGAACCTGTAATACCGGTACTCCATATTTTTCATCACTCCTTGGTAAGAACGCTAGTCACAATTAAGCATAATTAATATTGGTGGGGGGTCAGACCATGACGATGGGTATACTTTCTCAACCGGTACGATATTCCTTCTCCCGCCATGACACTACACCACCACTCTCTGACATCCACAACTGCAGGTCACAGCAATAATACTCGGTGGGCGCACTTGGCGCTTCATGCCATATCATTGGCCTGTGTGGGTAAAACATTCTCAGCCGGCCGTTGTGATCGAGTGGTTCTAGGCACTTCAGTCCGGAACCACGCGGCTCCTACGGTCGCAGGTTCGAATCCTGCCTCGGGCATGGACGGGTGTGATGTCCTTAGGTTAGTTGGTTTAAGTAGTTCTAAATCTAGGGGACTGATGACCTCAGATGTTAAGTCCCATAGTGTTTAGAGCCGTTTGAATCCTTTGTAAAACATTCTCATTTCTGAGTAAGTGATGGTGGTTCCCTTACATCCCCAGGCTAAAAGACTTCTTTGGAGCCACAGGCGAAAAATGAAATAAAAAAGTTGTAATGGTTTCAAAAAAGAAGAGAAAGAACATTAAACTGAAGAAAAAACAGTTACAACTGTAATGTAACATACCTAATTTCTGTTTGACCAAAGTACTTCACTGCCTCTACAAAATCATCATACATAAATCCAATATATCTTAACGAAAAATGGCAAATATTTTCACAAGGTCCGTATCACATTTAGTTAAAGTCTTTCCTTTCTGCAGTTAGTGTGGGCCGTCAAATACATACTTGTCCTTGGTTACCTCTTTTAGTATCACAGCAGAGAAACACTCATTTAACTTCTTTCAGCTATCCCTTAGGTTCGCCATCGTTTCAGCAGTGCTTCTGCTGTCGATGATATAATAATTTCACCTCACCTCAGGCATCACGCATGAAAAGTAGAGATGTAATGCCACCAGTTATAACTATCCTATCCTGATCCATACCAAACTGTTAATATAAAATATGAGAAACAAAACATTATTCCAATACATCAAATTACACAACTAACTGTCCATTCATTACTATCTTTCTGCTTACGCAAAAATACAGATACTAACTTACATTGAGTGTCTCGTAGCCAAGGAATGAAAAGGGCAGTGAACTGCCGGAGCTCTCATTTGTACCCAGGTAATTCATGTGAAAAGATTCCGGATTTGATTATGACCGCACGAAGGGAATTAACAGACTCTGAATGAGGAATTGTATTTGGAGCTAGATACAGAGGACATTCTGTTTCGGAATTCGTTAGAGAATATTGTGAGATCCACAGTGAGAAGAGTGTGCCCAGAATACCATATTTCAGGCATTAGCTATCACTGCAGACAACGCAGTGGCTGACGGCCTTTAATTAATGACCGAGAGTTGCAGCGTTTGTGTAGAGTTGTTACTGCTAATAGACGAGCAACACTGCGTGAAGTGATCGCAGAAACCAGTATTGGACTTACGATGAAAGCACCCTTTAGGACTGTGTGGCGAAATTTTACGTTGATGTGGTATGGCAACAGACGACTGCACGATATCGCGTGCAGCACCGCTCTAGGGCTCGTACCCGTATCAGTTGGACCCTAGGCGATTAGACAGCCATGACCTGGTCGGATGACACCCTATTTCTGCTTGACAGAGCTGATGGTAGGGTTCAGGTGGGGTGCAGACCCTACCAAGACATGGACCCAAGCTGTCAACAAGGCGCTGTGCAAGCTGGTGGTGGCTCCATTACGGTGTCGACTGTGTTTACATGGAACGGCCTGGGTCCTCTGGTCCAGCTGAACCGATTATTCACTGAAAATGGCTATGTTCGTTTACTTGGAGAACATTTGCCGCTGTTCATGGACTTCAAGTTTCCAAACAACTACGACATTTTTATGGATGGCACTGCGGCATGCAACCGCTCACAACTGTTCACAACTGGATTGAAGAACATTCTGGACAATTGGAGCGAATGATCTGGCCAGTCAGATCGCCCTACATGAATCCCATCGAACATTTACAGGGCACAGTCGAGAGGTCAAAAAAATGGCTCTGAGCACTATGGGACTTAACATCTGACGTCATCAGTCCCCTAGAACTTAGAACTACTTAACCCTAACTAACCTAAGGACACCACACACATCCATACCCGAGGCAGGATTCGAGCCTGCGACCGTAGCGGTCGCGCGGTTCCAGACCGAAGCGTCTAGAACCGCTCGGGTCGAGAGGTCAGTTCGTGCACAAAGTCCTGCACCTGCAACACTTTCACAATGATGGATGGCTCTAGGGACAGCGGGGGGTTTCTTACAACTTGTTGAGTGGATGCCGCGTCGAGCTGCTGCAGTACTCTGGGCACAAGGAGGTCAGACACTATATTTGGAGGTATACCATGACTTTTGGCACCTCAGTGCAATGCTCAACATGTCTTAGACAACTGCTACATAATTACAGTACGTAATGTGGTTGCTTAGTAAGAAATTTCAGAGGAAATGGCTATTTTACTCTGCCATGGCTTACTTATTGTGGCTATACAGTTGTTATTTTCGCCAGTAGGATAGTAAGTACAATGGACGTCACCACCACTAAATAATTTGGGAAGACGACTCGGTAGATAGCGTATAGCTCACAAGTGGTGCAAAACAGGAGATCTCCTTGGAAGAAGTGAAGAAATTGGTACTTAAAACCACTGTTTGGAACATTCTGGATGCCTCAGGCCATGTACTTTAATGGCAAGTAAAAACCCTATAGTGAGGCACTCTAAGCCCGGACTGAAACAGATTTTGTGGTCACTGAGTGTAAAAAGGATTTATAATATTTACATTCAAATTCATCAGCAGTGTCTGTGCGTTTATTATAGATTACTTCCTAAACAAGTGTGGGAACTATTTCGACCTGAATAGCTTTTCAAACTAAATTTTGGTTGATTTTTATTAGAAATGTAAATGCATAACCTATGAAATATACAATTTTAATTAATTTATTTTTCAAGAATATCAATACATTTAAAAACACAACACTATAATTGTTACTGCACAAGAGATTCTAGTATGTCCAATTAGTGGGGATGGGATATATTCATTCAACAGTGTTTGTCAATCAATACCCAAAAACTGAAATTGCTTTTGAAACATTTTTGGTGACATGTCCCCTCCCCAGCGGTGATGCTCATGGTAAGTATCTTCTTGTTACAGTCACACATGATTAAAATTTGAAGTGTTGGTACTTATTATTCATTAAATACTGCCTGATCTCTAGTTTCATGTTCAATACCATAGCATTAATTATCAACCTCAGTAACTAATTAGATCATCTCCGTTATAAACCTTGGTAGCTGACCAGTTTATTAAGTCGTTATATCTTTGTCTTTCATGAGAAGCAGTTTTACTGTTATCAACACACTTTTCTCATCACCGCTTACATATAAACATATTTACATAAAAATAGGACAACTCGTCTAAAAATAAAATATTAGCTGTTTAAATACGCCTCACTTCATATATCTTTCAACTCATACAAAAGCACATTAGGCACATTTCTCTCAACTCAGTGTCATCTTCACTTCAAATATATACTCCTCTACATCCATTAAGCACCCTCATTCGTCTCAATGATTTAATGTGTCCATACATCATCAACCTCATTATATGAATCATCCTCATTCTTCACATTATTCATATAAACCAGAGGTATCCAAACTACTGCCCGCAGGCCGAAACCGGCCCGCGAGGGCCGGGAAACCGGCCCGCGTTAACTGGCCGGACATCCCCGGTATCCGGCCAGCCAAATATTTGAGGTGGCACCTACAATGCTAACAACTGAGATTGGAGGCCTATCGCGACCAATACACCACGACATTGGCTCTGCTACTCGCTACAAGACTACATAACTAAACTTATTGTTGCGCCGCTTGAAATAACAATACGTTGACATACTCTACCTCTGTTACGTCTTGCAGTAATAGTGTTGCTAACAATGATTTTGAGATTTCGTTAACTTTGCAGGACGCTTTCGTGAAGAATGTTCAGTGACATACTTTTTTGTCGGTGAAATTCGCCAGAATGAAATATTCCAGAATTTCGGTCAGGTACGTCCACCAATCAAAGTTATGTAATTAAATAAAAATCGTAGTTCGTTTCAGTTCCCACAATCTTAGATTTTTGCGATTTCATCTTTCCATTAGCCTTACATTACGGTGATCGTGGAGTGCTAGGGTGCTTTAATCCCAGTAGGTAGATCTTGGCCCTTATCACTTCGTGGAGGAGTCAATGTGGCCCGCGGACTAATAAGTTTGGTGACCCCTGATCTAAACATGTTTATATTTTACATCTATCACGACCGACTGCTGTTATATGTCTACATATATCTAGTACTCATCTGTATTCTTTTAGCACTATTATTTCGGCAGTTTGTTGATATTAGGCAATTACACAAATCATGGATTATTTGATAACTCGATTACGACTTTAATATTGACTTTATATTATTATGGTGAATGTACCACAGTGTTTGCTCAACTGTCACTAACTTAAGTTCTCTGAACAACAACTGCTTAACCTATTTAACAATTTCTACAATGTTCTTAATCTAGGGATATGGAAAATGGGAATGGTGCGAGATATGAAACAGGAACTGAAGCCTCACTCGACTAGGAGCATGTCAGTCGCCCGCTGGTATACAAGCTGAAGACTAGCTCGTTCCCTACACCTTCTTTGATTCTACTCTGTCATCTTGCTTACACCTATGTATGTTAAGAAGTCTCCACCGTAGTACATCATTTAGTAATGCATCACGATAACCCTTGGACCGGCATTCCGTCAAAAACTCTCTTTCAGACCACAGATGTTAAGTCCCATAGTGCTCAGAGCAGTTTGAACCATTTTCTCTTTCATAATGATTGTAAATATTAACCTCTTCTCTCTTCAAAAGACCACAAGTGAAAACTTGGCCTTCCATTCTGTCTGTTGTGAACTGGCTTCTCCACTCATTTTTGACATGCACAGTGAAAATTCCTTTCAACCATTTCGTAAATATCATTGGGTGCAATGCCCTTTCTAGCTTCAGCACAGTATTAGCCTGGATGTGCTTATTATGATTGTTCGTTACCCTCACCATCGAAGTTTCACTTTTAATATTCCCACCAGTCCTTCAGTTTCATTCTCCTGTTGTTACGTGTCTTCTGGGAGAAGTTGATCCCTTGCTTGATATTCTGATCTCCATGTTGCCACTATTTTTCTATTTCATCGCTTAAGTTTACAGCTGATTCCTTTCCCCAGTTAGTTGTCCTTTAAGGTCAATGTCCATCTCCTGTTCCTGCTTCTCGTCCACATCCGTGGACAAAGGCTTCTCTTGTTCTTTCAGATCTAACTCAGTCAACCCCTTTCAGGTGCTTTAATCTTCCTCCTTAATTTTCACTTCAACAATTTCTTTTGGTGAAATTTTCTCTGTACTATGTAGGTCTTCATTAGCGCTGTTCCATTCTTGTGACATCTCCGTCATATTTTTACCCTGTTGGTCGTAAAATGTTTCTTCTTGTATTTTGGTCGTAGCTTCCATAACATTGGTCTCTAGCTCTTCTGTCATCTTAACTCTCACACTGTACTTATCATCTACAAGTTTATCTGAATTTTCTTACAGTTTGACATCTCTTCGTTTATCGTCTTTGTTCTTTCTTTCTGCCATACCTTTCAGAACATATCCCAGCTTCCTCTATTTATTTGGACTATTTCATGCTTGCCCTTTTTAATTCTCTGTGACATCTCATAAATTTTGGTGTTTTATTGGAATATCAGGATCGTAAAACTCTTCAACATTGATTGTAACTATCCTCTTTTATATCAGAATTGTCTCTCACTGTTAAGTTTTGTATCCAGTTGAATTACATAATGGGCTGTCAACTCACAGTCCACAATTACTGATTCCAGAACCATCTTTATCTTCATGCACGATCTCCATTTTCCCAGATACTGTGTCCTCAACCTCTTGCTTCGACTCAGAAGACATCTTGCATAATCGTAATGTACTGATAAGAACTATCAAAAAATTATTGGTAACTCTTCACAATCAAAAATTAATTAAGTAAGCCACCACTGCTCCACTTAGATTAACCCAAATTAACAAGATAACTACCACTGCCAAATACAGTAATAAGCCCAAGCCTACTAAAATTTAACACTAACATTAACATCCCCAGTTCTAGACAAAAAATTTAGGATACCCATAATAAATGTATAAATACATAACCCGGTAAATCACAACAATTAGCGCTGGTAAAACTGCTGCCACGGTAAGACAGTGCTGTTGGCAAGCGGTGTGCACTAAGCCCTTGTGAGGCCAATTGAGGAGGTGCTTGACTGAGAAGAAACGGTTCCGGTCATAGAAATTGACAATGGCCGGGAGAGTAGTGACCTGAACGCATGCCCCTCCGTACCCGCATCGAATGACGCTTATCATCTGAGGATGACACGGTGATCGGTTGGTACCGTTGGGCCTTTCAAAGGCTGTTCGGACGGAGTGAATTTTGCTGTTGCTACAGTGACTATTAAGTTGTGTAAACATGGACACTTAAGCATGCAATACTTGAGAGGGAAATCTCAAAAAAGAAATTCAAAATACTGTTTCAGTCTTGTGAATTAATGGTTGGATAGTTGACTTGGGGGGAAGAGACCAATCAGCGAGGACATCGGTCCCATCGGATTAGGAAAGGATAGGGAAGGACACCGGCCGTGCCCTGTCAAGGAAGCATCCCAGTATTAGCCTCAAGCAATTTTGAAATCACGGAGAACCTAGATCTGGATGGCTGGACGCGGGTTTGAAGAATCGTCTTCCCGAATGAGAGTCCATGTACAAACTTCTGCGCAACCTCGCTCGGTTGTTAATCCGTAACTCTATGTTAAACCATTTATGTGCTATGAAGATTGCGTATAGTTCGTAAATATAATCCCAGCAGATCTTCACTCAACCATTGACATCACCAGAAGTTGCCGTGTTTGACGTCTGAAGCTGGCGTGCCTTTGTTTACTTTACGCACCGCGTTGGTTTTTCCTGGCGGCGTCGCACTTCGGGGCCGGCTGCATAGCACGCTGGCGATGCTAACTAAATGTAAGGGTCAGCGTTTGGTGTTTCCAAGTTGCCACTTCACAGTTACTACTACTGGATAGCGTGGTGAAAATCGTCTGCGACGTCCAAATTACTTGATAGGGTCGGAGCGTGGTAAAGAGTCAACTTGCCTCCCCATTCTCTTTGGCTCGCTCTGTTCAAAGTGGCTCTGAGCACTATGGGACTTAACTACTGCGGCCATCAGTCCCCTAGAACTTAGAACTGCTTAAACCTAACTAACCTAAGGACATCACACACATCCATGCCCGAGGCAGGATTCGAACCTGCGACCGTAGCGGTCGCGCGGTTCCAGACTGTAGCGCCTAGACCGTCTGGCCACTGCGGCCGGTTGGCTCGCTCTGTCCTCGCCTGTGTGACGTCACTCAAGTCCGTCGTCAGAGCTCACGTATAAGTCGCAGTGTATGGATCCAAGTAAATTCAACCAATTTTCGCCATTTGAAAATCAGTTTCGCAAATCAAAATCACAATAATACCCATCTGTGTTTAATACATAACGACTATCTGACCTGTTTATTTGCGATAACGTCCACACAGGTCTTTCTTTAGCACCTGAATTACGCAGTTTTCCGGGCTTACTGGCAGATTTTCGCGTTTATGCTTTTAGACACTGTTTCTAGTGTTTCATGTGATGAAAATAATTATGTTGACGACGTTCAAAATTTATTTCACTGTATGGTCCCAATGATATCCCTTCTTGCGGTTTTTTACTTTCAAAATTACGTTGTATAAGCAGCCAAGATGAATCTGTGTACCGAGTTACTATTGTTCAGAGAGAGCGGTCCTTTTATTCGTCGCTCTGTTGAAAAGTGGAGGTCGCTGTCACAGCTACATGATGAATCACATCTCGATTAAATGAATGGCGGTCTAGTAATTTAGCAGTCTAAATTTTATTTTAAATTACAGTAAACTAATGGAAAGGCGCTAATCGATTTTGACCGCTGCGGGAGTTGTTTCAGTTGGATTATTGGCAGCTTAGTAATATTATATTCAAAAAATACAAGTTTCGCTTTAATAAAGGTCGCGAAAGCTAGCCTTAATTAAAGTTAGATATTCACTTTAAACACCATTGGCGATAGTCATTACCGTTGTCAATCCATATATTTTTACGGCAAAGCTCGACACCCAGGTCTAATGTACAGAAATACCGTCACAACCTGTTGAAATAATTCGGGTTCTCGGCGTGATCATTTGCAAAGGAATGAGGGGAGGTATTTGTTGTATGCTTCACACATCAGTCTTTTCTACAGATGCCATACCCTCTACTAATTTGAACCGGTTGTTCCAGCATAACCTGAGAACTCGATAATGCTGAACCTTGTGACGCAACATCACGTCCTTTTGCAACACGCAAACCATAACGTGGAGGGATCGACGGCATTTTACGCAAGAGGTTCAGTCTCACCACTGACACATACAGCCATGTGTCTAATAAAAATGTATGCTTCCTACCATTTACAACACTTACTAAGAAACAGTCCGAATAAACATACGTTTTCGCACCACTGAAACTCACTGGGATTTCCCACCACCGGATTTAGATTTCCTACTGGTATTTAATGCTGCCCGTTTCATTTTACAGTCTTGCAGTTCTTCTGGTGGAGTACAAGTGTGCCACATTTCCTACATTGAGGGTGGCGACACTGCCTATGGATTTATCCCAAATATCCACATCTATAACACTGTGCATCAGCAGAGAAGACACCTCCTTTACCCCATACTTCTGTTCATACACCCATCACGTCAAGCTCTGTAGTTAACCTAATGGAAGCAGCTAGATTCTGCCAATATCTTTCTAGACATATCAGATGGCAGTCCCCTTAGAAAAGCATCTAATGGACTATGTTCCACCTCATGTAGAATTACTTACTTTGCTTCATCATTCTCCATCACCTCATATGTATTCATTAATTTTCCTATTCTGTCACAAAACTTTCTACCGACTCGTTTTGCTTCTGTGATACCCCTCTTAGTTATTCCCAAAAGAATCTTGAGCTGTTCTGTCGCTTATAGCAAAGTTATGCAGCATAAATGCATGATAGACAAATGTAAAATTTTTCTCTGTGTCCTGTCCATCCAGCATCAAGCTAGGGCATGCCAGTCCAACGCATCGTGTTGCAATCAAAACGTCAAACAGGCACAAAGCAGGCATTGCGGGACACGGTACGAACCCAGAAATGATTGCCTCACCCCACGCAAGTGAGAAGCTTGAATTTTAAACTCAAAAACATGACATAAGCGAGCAGAGATCATCTCATTATTGTAACGGCTCAGCATGATTTCGTAAGAGAGAGTAAAATCTTCTTAAAAACACCTCTCAGCCACCTGATATGGCAGTAAAGCAACAAGTTTGAGTACTGAAAACCATTACTGAAAAATAGATAATGACGAACGCTACTAGATAGATCAGAAAAGTAGGCCACATTTGGTCATTGTAATGTCACTGCGCCAGACCAACACTAATAAATACTCAGGTTTCCCAGGCTTTACATTGCAGTACACCAGGTAGAGGTCGAGCCTGTGATACGCTATTACCTCGGCCATGATGACTGCAACCTCCGAAACTGCTACCTGCCTTATCTAGCATAATCTGTTGCTGGGAGCTGCCGACGTGATGAGGAGACTTGACGACATCTATCTACGGCTTGCTGAGCTAAACTAATGGTACTTGACTAACTATACACCTGTCGCAGTATTCGTGAGGTGTGTCAACTGCGGCTACCCCCAGCAGGAGTCTGTAGGCAGTCATCGACTTTCCATTACTTCCTTGGTACAAGGGCTATGCTGTGTATCATCTCCACGCCATATAAAACTGCTGTGAGATACCCTGAAGACTATCCCTTCAACATCAACGAAAGTGTTCTGGTAATCCGTACTCTCCATCTCAATCAGCCTTGCCTGTCGTACGGTCTACACTATTTGCCTCCGAGGCCTGTCACCCACATGACATCATGACTGCACAAACTGCCAGGTGAGGGCAATGTCAGCCTGAGTTCACTGAGACTGCATTAACAACTTCCGAGGCGGCTTCGCTGCACTGCGGCCAGCCAGGGCACCAGTGCAGACGATAATATACAATTGTAAACTTTAATGAATAAATTCTTGTTTCGCTAATGCTGAGTCATTAACACGGAGCGAGCTGCGTCGCCTACTCCACCACGCTCCACGACCTGCCATTCTGTCAGCAGAAGAGGTCGCAATGTACAAGACCCTCTTTTAGTTGGCTCAGTGTAAGTACATGTCCTAACCTATCGTGATATCCACGATTGTGACATGTGATCGGAGATCTGTAATCACACACACGTATTTTGGCAAGCAACATGTTTTTTTTTTTCTTTTTCATAGTGTAGTTTCACTACCACAGTTAGAGAGTAAACTTAGTGATGTTTCTTTAAATATCAGACACTTTGTGTTTTTAACGTAAGATGTCACTCTCAATTGATCATTACGTCCCACCTAGGCATTTGTATAGAACAAACGAAAATCAAACTAATATCAGCCACTTGTTTACATCGCAAGTTAACACTGACAAGGGAACCTCCCCATCGCACCCCCTCAGATTTAGTTATAAGGTGGCACAGTGGGTAGGCCTTGAAAAACTGAACACAGATCAATCGAGAAAACAGGAAGAAGTTGTGTGGAACTATGAAAAAATAAGCAAAATATACAAACTGAGTAGTTCATGAGCAACATAGGCCACACCAAGGATAAGGTGAGCTCAGGAGCGCCGTGGTCTCGTGGTTAGCGTGAGCAGCTGCGGAGTGAGAGGGCATTGGTTCAAGTCTTCCCTCGAACGAAAAGTTTACTACTTTATTTTTGCAAAGTTATGATCTGTCCGTTCGTTCATTGACATCTCTATTCACTGTAATAAGTTTAGTATCTGTGTTTTGCGACCGCACCGCAAAACCGTGCGATTAGTGGACGAAAGGACGTGCCTCTTCAATGGGAACCGAAAACATTTGATCCAGGAAAACACGTCTGATATATTCTATACGACACTGGTGACGGACGGCATGTGCGTCACATGACAGGAATATGTTGTCGACCCACCTAACTTGCACACTTGGCGAATGGGTAAAAAGATTCTTCTACCTTGCCCGATTTAGATTTTCTTGTGGATGTGATAATCATGCCCAAAAAGTGATGAAAACATAAGAGTGTCTCACATAAACTGTAACAAAAGAATGCAACAGTTTCACAGTCGCACAGTTTTCTCTGTGCTCTGTCAAAAGATATGTTTTTAACGTTTTCAAATTTTTCCGTGTGTAGACCGTCAAATACTGCATATGTCCAAGCAAATCTGAACATGTCCTGGAATTTTGGAGATCGAAGTTGATTATGTGTGAGTGCCTGAACTCTGATAATTGTCTGAAAATAAAAATTTTAACTTTTCACTTTTTTTAAAAATCTCATTTCGATCGTTTTCGTTTGTTGTATTTGCTCGGTGCGGACGTCGCGAGACATCATTTTATGTTAGTTATTGCTCGATTAACTCAGTTTTTTATTACAGAGGGCAGCTTACCCTCTGACCGAACACGCTGAGCTACCGTGCAGGCTTTCACTCGAGGGAAGATTTGAACCAAGGACCTCTCTTTCTGCAGCTGCTCAGGCTAACCACGGGACCACGGCGCTCCTGAGATTACGTCCTCCTTGATGTGGGCTATGTTGCCCATGGACTACTCAGTTTGTATATTTTGCTTATTTTTTCATAGTTCCACACAACTTCTTCCTGTTTTCTCGATTGATCTGTGTTCAGTTTTTCAAGGCCTATCGATTGTGCCAACTTATAACTAAATCTGAGGGGGGTGCGGTGGGGAGGTTCCCTTGTAAGATGTATATACGACATAGATACAAGTTTTAGCAGAACTGAGATGAATTTTACGACAAAATATTGCACACAAAGGAAATATGTAAATAATATTGACTACTTTAGTAGAAATATCAAATGAATTTTTCATTTGCGATCAGAAATCTGTAATCATAGTTGTGTACTACGATAAGCAAGCTCCTCATGAGTAAATAGTATGTGTACATACAGCGGAGAGAGTACCATGGCATGAAAATCAGTAAAACAATGCAAAAATAATTTAATGGCTCAGTACTACATAGGAAGAAATGGTCATCGTAATAGACTAAGTGAAATCAGAGCTTGCAGTAAAAGATTTTGGTGTTCATATTTTCCCCCTAATGATACACTATTTGATCAAAAGTATCCATCGGTAATGCTGGAATTCAATATGGTGTTGGCCAACCCTTGGCCTTCATGATAGCTTACACTCTCGCAGGCATTAGTTGAATCAGGTGCTGGAAGGTTTCTTGGGGAATGGCAGCCCTCTCTTCACGGAGTGCGGCACTGAGGAGAGGCATCCATGTCGATCGGTGTGGCAGGGCACGAAGTCGGCGTTCATACACATCCCAAAGGTGTTCTATAGGATTCAGGTGCAGGCCAGTCCATTACAAGCCGTGCATTATGAACTGGTACTCGATCGTGATGAAAGATGCAATCCCCCAATCCCCGAATTGCTCTTCAACAGTGGGAAGCAAGAAGTTGCTTAAAACATTACGGTAGGCCTGTGCTGTGATAGTGCCATGCAAAAAAAAGAACAAGGGGTGCAAGACTCCTCCATGAAAAACACGACCACACCGTAACATCACCGTCTTCGAATATTACTGCTGGCACGACATGTTGGCAGATGACGTTCACCGGGCACACACCCCGCCATCGGATCGCCACATTGTGCATCGTGATTCCTCACTCCACACAACGTTTTTCCACTGTTCAATTGTCCAATGTTTACGCCCCATACACCAAGCGAGGCGTCGTTTGGCATTTACCGGTATGATGTGTGGCTTATGAGCAGCCGCTCGACCTTTAAATCCAAGTTTTCTCACCTCCCGACTCGGTGTCATAGTACTTGCAGTGGATCGTGATGCAGTTTGGAATTCCTGTGTGATGGTCTGGATAGATGTATGCCTATTACACTTTACGACCCTCTTCAACTTTCGGCGGTCTCTGTCAGTCAAGAGACGAGTTCGGCCTGCCCGCTTTTGTACTGTATGTGTCCCTTCACGTTTCCACTTCACTATCATATCAGAGACAATGTACCTAGGGATGTTTAGGAGCATGGAAATCTCGCGTACATACGTATGACACAAATGACACCCAATCAGCAAACCACGCTCGAAGTCGGTTGAGTTCTGCGGAACAGCAGCTGTGGCCGAGCGGTTATAGGTGCTTCAGTCCGGAACCGCGCTGCTGCTACGGTTGCTGGTTCGAATCCTACGTCGCGTATGGATGTGATGTGTGTGTGAGGTTATTTAGATTTAAGGTTATTTAGGTTTAAGGTTAGTTAGGTTTAAGTAGTTCTAAGTATAGAGGGCTGATGACCTCAGATGTTAAGTCCTATTGTGCTTAGAGACATTTGAAGCATTTTTGAGTTCCGCGGAGCGCCCCGTTCTGCTCTCTCACGATGTCTAATGACTACTGAGGTCGCTGATACGGAGTACCTGGCAGTAGGTGAAGCACAATTCAGCTGATATGAAAAAGTGCGTTTTGGGGAGTGTCCGGATACTTTTGATCACATAGCGTATTTGAGTGTAGAGTGCTCAAGAAATTGTGTGTGGAAAATATTCGAAGCACCTGGATATAATTTGTAGAGTAGTTTGCGAAAATAATTTCGCTGGAACACAGCGATGCATGAAGCAAATTGCCACAGTTGTGATAAAAGTAGTACTAACTGCGTATTTTAAGGAAAGAACAGAGTGATCCAGATGTACCTTTTTTTTAGTCATGTATTTGATATTGCCATGTAGCTCCCACGCAACATATAGCTACGTAAGTGAAATTCACAAATCCTCATCATTGTAGGAATTTGATGGTAAAATGTATATTACTACATGTCTCCCTAAGTGTTCATTAAGTGTAAGATGACAGAATCAGTAACACATGGTGTTTTCCTGGCGGTGAATTATGTAACCGCTATTTTAGGAAGTGCTTGTGTGGCAAAGGAGCCTTATATTTTCATGGGTATAATTCCTGCTCCAACCTCTAGCCGTTACTAGGTTAGTAAAGTTGCATCTAGCGTGCTATCCCCACATCGCAAAGCACGTTATATCCGATGATACGCTACTGTGTAGTACTGGTCTAAATGTCTTAACAGTAGTACGACGCACGGAATAAATTTATATTTTCTACTCTGTGAAAGTCTGTCTATTTCGATACGTGGTGGTACTGTGGCCCCTATTTTCTGAAACTACTATCTTTTGATACTAAAATTATGGTTCGTTAATGACTGTCAGTTCTCTCGGAGAAAACATTACAATCGTTGTGTATTTATAGCCGTCATATTAAGAATTGACCTATCTAGGTACTATCTGTTTCGATAGAGGTGCTGAAGTACGGTGTACCACAGTACCAAAAAAACAGTTATATTCTTTGGACGTATTTAAGTATACAGTATTTTCTGAAAACTCTACATTAGGATCTGCGAATGTGTATCTCTGAAGCAATGTAAAGTACGTAAAAAATCCCAGATGATTACTTGTATTCAGTGTCTCTCTTATCCTAACTATCGTGTAAACTAATGTGTATTGTTAGAAGTTATATTTTTGTGTCAGCTACTGTGGGAATCAGCACGGACACAAACAATTTAGGGGAGAAGTTTCGATGAGTGGTGTCAGGAATCCAAAGTGATCTGTAGATAACAGTTGTAGATTAATAGAACACTTTATTTCTAAAAAGGAAAGAAACATAACTTAACTTCTCGTTATGAAGTGGCTTCCTGTGCCTCCTACATGCAATTATTTTTACTCTCTATTAACTCTCGCAGAACGTAAGCTAAGTAGTGTCTTCCTTTTTTTTGTAGCAGTTTATCAACACACAGCGTCGCCAGCTCAGATCGGGTCGAACTGTCTCGGTGGACAACTGAGAAGAGACTCAGAGCAACGGCTGAGTAACAGCCGATCATAGCACGTTGAATGTGTGCCGGGAATCTTTGAGTTCCGTGCCACCCTCCGACGGTGGAAGTACAGAGGAGTGGTGCAATAATGCAACTCTATGGTCAAAGAAAAAAAGTGGCTGGACGAGAGCAGGCCACTGCTAGTCACTAGGCGAAAAACGGACAGAAAAACGTGGTCGTATTGAGTGTGTCTTCCTAATACGCCTCTTTCATATACAGTGTGAAGCGAAATTCGCGCACTCGGGCTTCGCACCCCGACTCCTCATATACAAGCGATAAAAAAAATGTATTTCACAAAATTTCGTCCGGAGAGTACATCCGGCAGAAAAAGGACGTTAAAAGAGTGACAATCTGGCAACACTGTAATCACATGTATGGTAACCACCTCTGTTTGTGCGTGGTAGGTGGCGCAGTGGATAGAGTTTTAGGTTAGATTGCAGGAAGTCGAGGGTTCAATTCTGGGTACATGCGCATTTTTTTTTTATTTCCTAATTTCATTCTGACGTTTCGTACTGCAATATACATCATTTTTAGACCACATGTATCCTAAATTTACAAAATTTTAACAGATTAGAGGTTAGACAAATAATAAATAGGCAGTTGAAACCAATGACCTGTCATAGGACAGAATAACTGCAAAGAAAAATACCAATTTCGAGATTCTAAAGCTGATAGCACAGTACAATAACACAACACCTACTTGTCATTTATATTACAAATAATATAAGCTCTCAGATGTCGCACGTTAGCAACCAGTGCAGATAATAATGTCCATATTAATGACCGCATGACCTCCACAACATAATACGTTGTCCTCAGAATAACAGATGCACTACTTTGCGCAACCCGTCTGATCACACAGCTCTGCACCCTTCGCAGCAAAGCTGTGTCCACAGTAACAACAAAAACAATAATAATAATAATAATAATGCACTGAGATACAGACTAAACAGCATTCGGTTCAAATGGCTCTGAGCACTATGGGACTTAACATCTATGGTCATCAGTCCCCTAGAACTTAGAACTACTTAAACCTAACTAACCTAAGTACATCACACAACACCCAGCCATGACGAGGCAGAGAAAATCCCTGACCCCGCCGGGAATCGAACCCGGGAACGCGGGCGTTGGAAGCGAGAACGCTGCCGCACGACCACGAGATGCGGGCCAGCATTTGGTTACCAGACTCACTAGAGTAAGGCATAATTAGTGAGACCATGGTGATAACATATACAAACAGTAACCGAATTTCGACATTATTACCGAGCGGGGTGGCGCAGTGGTTAGCACACTCGACTCGCATTCGGCAGGACGACGGTTCAATCCCGCGTCCGGCCATCCTGATTTAGGTTTTCCGTGATTTCCGTAAATCGCTCCAGGCACATGCCGGGATGGTACCTTTGAAAGGGCACGGCCGACTTCCTTCCCCGTCCTTCCCTCATTCGATGAAACCGATGACCTCGCTGTCTGGTCTCTTCCCCCATACAACCCTAACCCTCAACGTTATTCGCAAAGCATGTTGCTAGTCCTACTGGTAACGTAAGGCCCTAGTGAAATGTAATGCTCCTGAACGAAGTAAGAATAATACTAATCTATTGGACCATTGGAGGAGGGTAAAAAGAAAAGAGGTTTCGCATCTAGTAGATGAAGTGGTGCGAATAAACTTATGCCCACAATGTGGAAAGGGCTTATTTCAAAGCGGACCAATATCCATTTCTACTATTGTAGTTTGTGAGTGCAGATGTTTTTACCATCTAGACTACATTTACCAAATAAAAAAAAACATATGCCTTAACACGGGATCGAACCATTGACCTCCTGCATGCCAACCCAAAGCTATACTCACTGCACCAACTGTACAGCGTAATTTTTAGCTCGTTACAGAGGTTGTTATCATACATGTGGTTACAGTGTTGCCAGACTGCGCTTCTTTAACGTCCTTTTTCTGCCAGATGTACTAGCGGACGTAATTTTGAGACAGACTTTTTTGTCACTGGTATGTGAGGAGTCACGCTGTGAATCCCGAGATCGCGAATTTCGCTTCACCCTGTATATGTTGCTTATGGCTTCGCCTAGTAAATAATGCTTTACCTATTTCCCTCGTTTTCTTCTGTTGTGTGTATAACTCTAGTGTTTTCTTGTCTCTTCTCTGTTTATGTAATATACTTCATTAACTAGAAAATCTTGCTCATGTACTGGTCGGTGTTTTATCATTCTTTTCTTGGAACAGCGTGCCGCAGGGTACGAGGGGCCCTATGGCAATCAAGTTCCTCTGACCACTTCTCGCCCATGCGGCGTTCTGGCGGTAGCGCCAACAGAGGGCGCTCATTATTTGCTGCAGTCTGTTTTCACTCATTGGGTTTCTTTAGCTATTTGTTTTGTAATTTTTATATTATTCTGTGTACTGCGGAAGCTTAGGGGCCCTATGGCAATCAAGTTCCTCTGACCACTTCTCGCCCATGCGGCGTTCTGGCGGTAGCGCCAACAGAGGGCGCTCATTATTTGCTGCAGTCTGTTTTCACTCACTGGGTTTCTTTAGCTATTTGTTTTGTAATTTTTATATTATTCTGTGTACTCCGGAAGCTGATTACTATTTATACCCTCATCTAAAATATCGTTACTAGAGCGTATCAGAATTACTGTCAATTAACTTTTCCACTTTGAAAAATCTGACTTTTACGTTTTTTGAGTCATTGCATTGTATTACTGTGCTGACTCTTACTGATTATAAGCTCACTAAATCACTAAAAAATTACTAGTCGCATCCCTGTTTTTATTTTACATCGTAAAAATACCACTGAAGAATATGTGTACGCCTACAGTAGCGACATCTGGTGAGACTGTCACACAAACGTTTTTTGTCTACTGTATGGCAGTTTCTTTTGAACAGTAGCGCTGCTGACAACATGTTTTTCACATTATTTAAAGCACACAGTTTTCACTTGTATGTCAGTAATAGTTTCCATCATGGCCTGTTTTATTATTTTAAGCTGTAGACATTCCACTAGTTGTATTTGTGTTTTTCTAATATTTCACTGCAGATCATAAGATGGTCATTGCTGACCCAAAGCGATAGTCTGAGGACCTACGAGTTTGTGACCATAGACGTTAAATAAAAGAAATTTATTGAATATAATAACGCCTCATCCTCCATTTCTGAACTTCCTACCATTTATATCTCACCCAACTAACCTATAGGGGAGGGGTTGATAGGAGTGTGATAATTGTAGGTTTGACTTTGAATGGAGGATTTGGCTGGAATGCAGCATAGAAGCGGTCTTGCCAATTCCCCTACTTAACGACTTGTCATAGAAGGTAGACTGAAGAAATGTAAACCTACATTTATAGCATTTGTAGATTTAGAGAACTCTGTGCTTGTATAGAGTACAGACTACAGTTATTAGAGAGACCGTGAAAGATGAGCAGTTGTTGAGAAGGGTATGGGACAGTGTTGTAGCCTACCTCGGTGCTATTCAGTCTATACATTCAGCAAGCAGTAAAGGAAACGAAGAAGAAATTTTTAAAAAAAAATTAAAGTTCAGGGAGAAGAAATAGAAGCTAGCAGGTCTGCTGATAACACTGTAGGCTTGTCAGAGATGGTAACCTACCTGGAAGAGCAGTTGAACGGAGAGCTTACTGTTTAAACAAAGGTTAAAAATTTTCTATGAATATAAGGAAATCAAGGGTAATCGAATGTAGTCGAATTAAAACAAGCGATGCTAAGGGAATTAGATTAAGAAATGAGGCACAAAACGTAGTACACGATGTGCAATGCAGAGATGACAAAAAAGCAGGCTAGCAAAAGAATTATAAACGTACCTGAAAAAGAAAAATTGGTTCATGTCAAGTGTAAATTAGGAACATAAGCGTTCCTGAAAAAGGTAAATTTGATCATGTCGAATGTAAATGAAAGAGTCAGAAAATCTTTTCTGTATATATTTGTTTGGGTTATAGTCTTGTATAGAAGGGAAACGTTGAAGATTATGTTTTCTGTTAAGAAGGGAATAGAAGATTTTGAAATGTGGTGCTAAAGAGAATGTTGGATATTAATGTGTAGCCGTGTTACTAATCAGGAGATACTGAATAGAACTGAGAAAGGAGCCAGTTGATGGGGACATTCTGATGCATCAAGGGATAAACAGTTTGGTAATTAATGGAACTGGAGGGCGGAAGGGGGATTGCTGAATGAGACGTAGGTTTGGCTGCAGCAAACAAAATGGTTCAAATGCCTTTGATCACTATGAGACTTAACATCTGAGGTCATCAGTCTCCTAGAACTTAGAACCACTTAAACCTAACCAACCTAAGGACATCACACGCATCCATGCCCGAGGCAGGATTCGAACCTGTGACCGTAGCGTTCGCGCGGTTCCAGACTGAGCGCCTAGAACCGCTCGTCCACACCGGCCATGTTGATGTAGGATGTAACAGTTACGCAGAAATGAACAGTTTGCACAGGATAGACCATCGTGGAGAGCTTCATCAAACCAGTATCCGGACTGAAGACGTGTGAGCATTATAATTCTGTCATCCCTGTACCACAGGACTAGGACTAGTTCTCAGTGAATATTAAAACTCAATAGCCTTGGATGACACTTCCTTAAGGATTGTACAGAAAGGTGTGAACTCTGCAGCCGTTTTTTTTTTTTTTCAATAAGCTTTCGGCAGAACCGTAGAAATTGAGCTATAAACCTGACGTATCCAAATCCAAGTTGGCAGGTTCCTCGTAGCACATTCCTTCTATTCTGCAGAGAAGATTCTCACAGTAGTTGAGAAATAATCTTTGTAATATGTTATTTACTCGTATTCTGTTTTACGTGGTTTATTAAATTTTTGTTTATAAATTTTCAAATCAGCTTTCTGTGAACTGTGTACTGACTATATCTATGAACAAGCTGCTTTGGATCGAAAGTTCTCACGGAACTAGGTAGATCCCTGATAAACAAAAAGCCTTGCAAAAACGTACTTGAAAAAGGACACTATGTACATGGCCTATTAAAACAGATTTTATCAGCTTCTGAAGGCAGTAATTTAATAAACCGAGAACTAATCCTACAAAATTATTTATATACTCGAGAGCGAGTGTATTCACTACTCTCTGTAATATCTTATGACTCAAAAGTAACACTTACCAAGCGAATCAAAGATACCTAGTCACATTTCTATATCTAGACTCAGTTTGGTTAGTGAGTCCTGACGTAGTTGAATCTGTGCTAGCTCTGACGGGCAGACGCTCGAGCACTTCGTGTGTAGCTGGCCCCTTCCGTTCATCCCAATGACCTTCGATGGGCTTCAGATGATGGCCAGTTCAACAAATCTATAGGATTCCGGGATGCGCTGTTCATAGCTTTGTGCAATGCGGTATTCTCATGTGGCTGCGATGAGACTGCTTGCTACTGTAGTGATATATTCTTGTCGTCACTGACTTCTGTGTTGCAGGAAGATCACGAACTCTGGCCCTGTTAGGATCTCAAGGGGTAATTGTGGTAGTGACGTCTTTATTACCTCTGCTACCGATGTCCTTTGTGATTTCGCACAAACTATCTGATAACAGGTTTGTACGGTGCATTTTAGGTCTCTTTCACACAAGCAACGCCTCCGACAATGACAGGTGATTGTTACCACTCACAGACACACTGGCAGGAGGTTATCTTTCTTATCGCTCGCAGCTACTGACGCATGTTGGTACCGTTACTGGGTGCACATGAAATGAAACTATTGGAAATCGTTTGCTGATACTTAAGTAAAACACATGTGAAAATGTGGAAAAGAAGATATTTGATATTTTCCTTTTACCAAGTTCCTGACTGTAAAGGAGCCTCTCATGTTCTTTAACGACAGTCGACGATGTTTCCACACATTCTTCAATAATTTCCGAGTTCCACAATCTTTTCTCATGAACTGTTTTCGGGATGTTTTCAGGTATAAAAAACAAGGCCCAGATATGAACAGAATATCATCACGACATATACTGCTAATAACGCTTATAATCTTCTGTATAGTGCGGAAGAAACAATAAAAGCTCGTGAAAGATGAACAGAATTTATAATGAAATAGTAATCTCGATAAGAATTCTGGACATTTAATACGCATTTAAAATGGCTCTGAGCACTATGCGACATAACTTCTGAGGTCATCAGTCGCCTAGAACTTAGAACTAATTGAACCTAACTAACCTAAGTACACCACACACATCCATGCCCGAGGCAGGATTCGAACCTGCGACCGTAGTGGTCGCCCGGCTCCAGACTGTAGCGCCTAGAACCGCACGGCCACTACAACCGGCTAATACGCATTAATTCTAATAGGACGTCGTTTCTATTAACGGAATATCACACAGCTGCAAACATAGTATTTTGTGTATCTGTACATTACAAGCCACTAAATTTGACTGAAGTAGACACCAGTATGCGAACGTCACTCTGAGACTATAGAAAGGTTCCTTTGCGAATGGTATTTACGACAATCGGTCAGTAAATTCGATAGCATACACTGTGATTTCGTTAGTACCCTCTGCTGAAACAATTTCCTCGTAGACTAAAGGACATACTTCATTCTTCCCTAATTTGAAAATAATTTGTAAGTCTTGGCGACTTTTCATATTCTGCAATGTGTGACCTGAAGCCCAACAAACAAAACGGATCACTCGAACACATTTTATGGTACTCATTGTTAGATTCATGTGAATCGCCTTGACTGCAGGCACGGGGAGGGACGGTGGCCCCAAACAGATTACGCTCTGTCGATGAACGACGAGGGTCAGTGTGCCGGCCGGTCTGAATGTGGTTTCTAGGCGGTTTCTCACATTCCACAACAGAACAAACATTTAAGTTCGAAGCACGAAGGTAAATTCTTAGTCCACACATCCATCGACGAAGAAGACTGTACGTACACACGCTGTCCCACAAATGTAGAGACAAACTTCGAGGTATTTTGTAGGTGGGGAAGCATAGTCAAACAGAATTTTTTGAAAGAAATTTCAGCCATTTCACTGTCAATTTTATTTATTTTACATAATCATCATTTAGGCTTTGTAACCATTCTCAAGTGCATGATGAAATGTTAAACTATGTTTGACATGTCAGGGACATGTCATCCTTTTTACAACTACACTCCTGGAAATTGAAATAAGAACACCGTGAATTCATTGTCCCAGGAAGGGGAAACTTTATTGACACACTCCTGGTGTCAGATACATCACATGATCACACTGACAGAACCACAGGCACATAGACACTGGCAACAGAGCATGCACAATGCCGGCACTAGTACAGTGTATATCCACCTTTCGCAGCAATGCAGGCTGCTATTCTCCCATGGAGACGATCGTAGAGATGCTGGATGTAGTCCTGTGGAACGGCTTGCCATGCCATTTCCACCTGGCGCCTCAGTTGGACCAGCGTTCGTGCTGGACGTGCAGACCACGTGAGACGACGCTTCATCCAGTCCCAAACATGCTCAATGGGGGACAGATCCGGAGATCTTGCTGGGCAGGGTAGTTGACTTACACCTTCTAGAGCACGTTGGGTGGCACGGGATACATGCGGATGTGCATTGTCCTGTTGGAACAGCAAGTTCCCTTGCCGGTGTAGGAATGGTAGAACGATGGGTTCGATGAAGGTTTGAATGTACCGTGCACTATTCAGTATCCCCTCGACGATCACCAGAGGTGTACTGCCAGTGTAGGAGATCGCTCCCCACACAATGATGCCTGGTGTTGGCCCTGTGTGCCTCGGTAGTATGCAGTCCTGATTGTGGCGCTCACCTGCACGGCACCAAACACGCATACGACCGTCATTGACACCAAGGCAGAAGCGACTCTCATCGCTGAAGAGGACACGTCTCCATTCGTCCCTCCATTCACGCCTGTCGCGACACCACTGGAGGTGGGCTGCACGATGTTGGGGCGTGAGAGGAAGACGGCCTAACGGTGTGTGGGACCGTAGCCCAGTTTCATAGAGTCGGTTGCGAATGGTCCTCGCCGATACCCCAGGAGCAACAGTGTCCCTAATTTGCTGGGAAGTGGCGGTGCGGTCCCCTACGGCACTGCGTAGGATCCTACGGTCTTGGCGTACATCCGTGCGCCGGATCCCAGGTCGACGGGCACGTGCACCTTCCGCCGACCACTGGCGACAACATCGATGTACTGTGGAAACCTCACGCCCCACGTGTTGAGCAATTCGGCGGTACGTCCACCCGGCCTCCCGCATGCCCACTATACGCCCTCGCTCAAAGTCCGTCAACTGCACATACGGTTCACGTCCACGCTGTCGCGGCATGCTACCAGTGTTAAAGACTGCGATGGAGCTCCGTATGGCACGGCAAACTGGCTGACACTGACGGCGGCGGTGCACAAATGCTGCGCAGCTAGCGCCATTCGACGGCCAACACCGCGGTTCCTGGTGTGTCCGCTGTGCCGTGCGTGTGATCATTGCTTGTACAGCCCTCTCGCAGTGTCCGGAGAAAGTATGGTGGGTCTGACACACCGGTGTCAATGTGTTCTTTTTTTCATTTCCAGAAGTGTATACAGGGTGTATTTTTTCCTATGTACCGAGAAACATAAACTGAGGATGGAAACAGTGTCAGAAACCGTCATCCACAGATGCAACACAACATCGCACTCACAGGGAACCACGCCCTTCTTCTCCACTGATCGTGGCAATCAGTTACGATCACAGGAAAGCAAACAACATTGCGATTTGTTCCTCAACACACCCTCTACAGCACCTCGATACCCTGTAATATTTATATATGTATGTATCTATATTCCTCATCTCCTCCTAAACTGTTGGACCGATTTCAACCAAACTTGGTACATATACCACTTGCTGTGTGCAGAGAATCGCTATGTGGGTAAGAACTACCTACCCCTTAAAGGGAAGGGGTGACTGTGAAAAAGAACTGTACTTCAAAGACTCGCTAATTCGCAAATTTTATTCATCTAATAGTTGAGAATGAGAGGGCCTACGACTTGCAACAAACTTTACACACAATTTCAAATCTTTGCAAAACTTTTTCTCGTTGATAACCCGTACAAAATGACGAAACGGGAAATGTTTACAGGTTATTACATTTTCGCTGTTCATGCAGTAAACCTGCCGCATCAGGCATCACACTTTAATTTATTATTTCAAATGGTTCAAATGGCTCTGAGCACTATGGGACCTAACTTCTGAGTTCATCAGTCCCCTAGAACTTAGAACTACTTAAACCTTACTAACCTAAGGACATCACTAACATCCATACCCGAGGCAGGATTCGAATCTGCGACCGTAGCGGTCGCGCGGTTCCAGACTGAAGCGCCTAGAACTGCTCGTCCACCCCAGCCGGCTTTATTATTTCATTAATACTAACTGTATTCGTGGCATCTTTTGCGTACTGTATTCACATATACCACTAAATGTACATGAAAAATTATATCATTGGACTACAGATATGTCAGGAGATATGCGATTAGACCCTGTTGGATCATGTAAAACCTCTTGACTCTTTTTCCTTTCTTTTCACACTGCTCTCATTTGTTCTGCGTGCGCTACTTTGTCCCTTTTTGTTCCGGCTTTCTTCGGAGCTTCATTCTTTGACTTAACTTCCCATCTATCAGCTTTCACTATAATACCTTTGTGTACAAAATATCGCAATAATTTATCTGAGCTTCTTCTAGAACCTCTTTGACCTCATGTATCCAGGGTGTAGTTTTATGTCCATTCTATGTACTCCGTCTTCAGGCCAGGAGTGGCCTACCGGGACCATCCGACCACCGTGTCATCCTCAGTGGAGGATACGGATAGGAGGGGCGTGGGGTCAGCACACTGCTCTCCCGGCCGTTATGATGGTATTCGTGACCGAAGCCGCTACTATTCGGTCGAGTAGCTTCTCAATTGGCATCACGAGGCTCAGTGCACCCCGAAAAATGGCAACAGCGCATGGCGGCCTGGATGGTCACCCATGGAAGTACCGACCACACCCGACAATGCATAACTTCGGTGATCTCACGGGAACCGGTGTATCCACTGCGCCAAGGCCGTTGCCCGTGTCCTTTCTATGTATTTAAGAATTTTTTGCTTAAGTCTAGTTTTGGGAAGCTTATAAAATTTGTATCGCATTTTTCTAATGTCTGCTGCCAAGTTGGACCATTTCTCAGTTGTTCGATGAGATTTCGATGAGATTGCAGCCAGGTCATGTTGACTTCTTGCCACGATATTTCGGCTGGCATCGTCCAGCCACGATGGAAATAGAGAAGGATGGTTGCTTGCCATTTTTCGACGTCTTGGTTACTAAGAGAGTGGATGGGTCATTAGGGCATTATGTTTACCGTAAGCCAACACATACGGACCTTCACTTGCAAGCGTCATCATCCTTCACAAACTACCGGCGTCTTTAGAACATTGGTGCACCGGGCTCATGTTGTTTCTGATGGAGACAGCCTGACAAAGGGGCTGGAACATTTAGAGTCGGTGTTCAGAGGTAATTGTTACCCTCCATGTCAGATTAGAACAGCGCTAAGAAGGAAGAAACGTGGCCACCCACAAAATCAAGAAGATAAGGAGCTATTCATGTACAGTGCGTTCCTTCCATACGTTGGCCACCTTTAATCTAAAATAGGCAGGATTCTAAGGAAACATCAAGTTAAGGTAATCTTATAGCCACCGGCGAAGGTTAGTGACCTTCTCGGATCAGTAAAGGACGATCTGGGTTTGCGGAATGCAGGGATCTATAAAATTCCGTGCCAGTGTGGCAAAGCTTACATCGGTCAGACGACACGCACAGTACATGAAAGGTGCGTTGAACACGATCGCCACACTCGCCTTTCGCAGCCCAGTAAGTCGACCGTACCTGAGCACTGTATTACCACAGGACACGCTATGAATTTTTCTGCCACGTCAATCTTGGCCCCAGCGAAAACCTTCTGGTATTCAGTAATTAAAGAATCTGTGGGGATACGCCCAGCGCAAAATCTTATAAATCGTGATGGTGGTTTTCAACCTGACAAGGCCTGGAACCCGGTGATCTCTCTAATTTCCTGTGAAAGAAGACAGTTTATTCATAAAGACACGTCTGGCGACATCTGACGTCTGTTTTTAGCTACGCGGGCGCGCATTCCGACAGAGGGCGGACATGTAGTTTTCACCTTTACGCATTGGCCTGCGCGCCACCACAGATAGAACAGTAGCTATACAGGGCGTGGATTTCCATATAGGACGCTCCTGTGACGGAGGCCAATGCGCATGCGTTTTTGCGCCAATTTTTTGCTATAAAGTTGTTCTGGGGACTTGCAATCTCCAGTGACGGACACTCACCTAAAGATGGCTGGACGATTGCCAGCCGAAATATCGTAGCAAGAAGTCAACATGATCCGGCTGCAATCCCGAAATCTCATCGAACATTCAATACGCCGGGAAAACTTCAAGAATCACAATATCTCAGTTGGTTGGCGAGACTTTAGTTCATAGTTCTCTTCTGTTTTCTTTCGCCCTAGTACCTTTCTCATGAGTTTACGTTCTTCCTTTAGTAAGTTTTCTAGGTCACCTTGTATGTGAACTGTCAGGGTTTCACTAGCATACAGTACATCAGGTTTTAATACTGTATTGTAGTGCTTAATTTTAGTGTTTTGGACATGAATTTTTTATTGTAGGCCTTGTAGGTTCTTCCATAGGCTCTCTTTAGTGTTTGGAGGCGAATGTATTGTGCTATTTTACTCGAGCCGTATGTTAAAGGACTTCGTTTAACTATTTAAAATAGGGGCTCTTTTCATATGACCTTATTTTATAGTCAGGTTTTTTGTGTCAGTTCTTGTGGCGATGAACTTAGAGTTTAGGAAACATATTTGTAGATCTATTGTCTCTAAACATTCTTTAATGGTTTCAAACTGTTCGATTGATGTTATCCCATCATCCGCTAGGAAGGCTAAGTCGTCAGCAAAAGCTAAACATGAAATTCTTATGTCATCCTTCACTCGCCCCATCTGTATAGGTTTCCAGCAGTACTTATTCTTCAATTCCTTCTCCCATTCGCGGATGACCTTGCCTAGCACAAAGTTGAATAAGAGAGGAAACAGACCATCGTCTTGTCGGACGCCAGTTTTGATCAGGAAGGGCTCGGCTATTTCTCCCATGAATTTTTCCTTGGAGGTAAACGCGGTCAATGTTTCTTTGATGAAGTTAGGGATATATATATATATATATATATATATATATATATATATATAAACCCTTATTTTATGGCAAACTTGATTTTTCTAAAGTAACACATATTACTATCTGGAAAGAAATACTTTGAGGGTAAGAACCAGCTACCTCCAATGGGGATGGGGGTGGTAAGGTGGAGAGAGAAGGGGGGAGGTTTAGATGGACAGGTAGATGGGGGGAGGAGTACGCGGACGCCGATATGAGGGAGGAGGCGATGGACACAGAGAGGGGTACGAGGGAAATGGACAGAGGAAGGGAAAAGGAGAAAATGTGCAATGAGAGATGAGAGGAAGAGATTGACAACGAGAGGTGGCGGAGGAGATGGCCGAGAGAGGGAGGAGGAGATGCACAGACAAAGGGAGAGAAAGAGATAAAGGGACTGAGGTGGAGATAAAGGGGGCAGGGGGCGATGGTCGTAGAGGGTTGGAGGACGTGAACAGAGAGGGAAGTAGCAGATAGACAGAGGGGACGGAGGCAGATTGACAGAGAGAGGGACGGGAGGCGGTAGCAGGTAGACAGACAGAGGAGCGAGAAGAAGATGGACAGTGAAGACGATGGAGGTGGTGGACAGAGAGAGGGGGTAGGAGGAGATGGGCTAATAGTGTTGGAATAAATGCATACGTGGGTAACACCGGGTACTCAGATAACGGAAAATAACAACAATATCACGCCCCAGTTTCCGAAACGGACTAGTCCCATGAAAGGACGATAGCCACAGAAAAGTATAGTTAAAATCTGGATACCAGCATCATTTAAATAGTACTTGAGCAAACTGTACTTTCATACTGGCGTTGCACAACAATACTGACAAACTTCGACGGTCCCTGTAAAGGTGTCTTGAGGAACAAATTGAGGATAGGAACCCCTATAGAGAAACGTTACCCAAATACGCTATAGAACCTGATGTTATAGGTACAGGCGCCAGCACTAGGCCACCCCTTTGGGAGTAAACGTTACTTTATGCATGACGGAAGGCAGTCGGACTGTCTAGCCATAGACCTGTGTTGTTTGTTAATCAGTGATCGCGAGTGATAGCCACGAGAAGTGGCAGTGGAGAAGATGGAACTAGCTGCTGCGTGGACAGCCCTTGCCTCCTATGAATGCGATGCTCCGTTGACGCTGTGGATGATGATTTCGGGCAAGGGTTTCCATGTGCCGTTAATTTTTCTCCTGGAACCCTCTAAAATCTGCATTGTTTGTCGGTATACAAGATGTAACAGAAGGATATCGACAGCGTTTGTATTACACTGACATCACCCTATGTACCACCTATCGCCGTCTACTCCACCAGCGTTTTCAGCAATTACTCGCGATCACTGAACAACAGACAACACAAGGCTCTTCTGACTTTCCGCCTGTAGTCTTTCAGTGTACAGAGTCACGTTTGCTGCCGAAGGGGAGGCCTACTGCCAGGATTCGGGGTCTGTAACTTCGGAGGGCTGCAGCTTCGTTGGATGACGTTTCCGGATGTGGATTCTTACCCTCAATTTGTTACTCAAGGCACCTTTTACAACCCCTCAAAGGTTCTTGGTATTGTTTTGTAACACCCCGTACATCAAAACGGTACAGCAGAGCAGTTATAATTGTGGGGAGAAGTGACATATCGCAACCAGTTTTCTGTGAAGACTCGAGCGGCCGCGTACTTGGTATATGACAATATGACGTGGTTCACATCCGTTACTGCCGCTGGGTCCTATTCGAACTTTCCAGAAGCAATTATTTTCACTTGGTGTATGTGGGTCGGGCTGCACGTATGTCCCTGCCTCATTCGAATTATAACGTCACAAAAAGTCTAATAAGCTTAACAGAGACGAAATATTGTCAAGAAGAGACTTTCGGTTATATGGTCACCTGGTGGCTGCCCTTATATTGATGGGAAGGATGTCATTCACATTTCCAGTCATGATAAGCAGCTTTCTTAATCATTGATTTGACATCCGTATAACCCGTTGGTGCTGAACGTTATTGTCCTTCCGTAGTGCTGCTGTTGGCGAGGCGGTCAACAGATTCATTATGCAGAATGCCATAATGCCCTTTCACCTAGAGTACGTGACCTCTACCAGAGTCTGCGTAAAGTATACGTGTGAGTTGGTGACTCCGTCCAAGCGGCTCCACATATCACGGTTCAGATTAAGTCGTCTTCATTCCTGATGCTAATTTAGCTATTTTGTGTACAAGCAAACTTCAGCACTTCCCGTAAGCTAATTTCTTAGGTTAACGAGAGCTATAGTTGAATTAAGTACTTCGCTGAAGTTTCCATTTCACATGTCGTCCATTCGGAATGTTGATCCTACATTTACTGATATGCAAATCGTACAGCTCCAGGAACGCATTTAGCTCTTCTGTGTGTTTTACAATGAAATCTCGTGCGGATTCAAAAGAATTTTTAATGAACTAATAATCGAGATAAGACTGTTGGCTCTTTCTGATTGTATGCCATGTTACTCAAAACGGTGGATCATGTACTTTTCAACCTAAATGGATATCACAATATTTATTACACTATCACAATAAATGTTTGTGTTATTGTAGTTCTTTTTCCTTACTGTCATTTGCTTAAAAAGGGTTGATCTGTGCTGTTGGCCTCATCACTGCAGTGTACGCCATGCAACCAACGCCACCAAGTTATGAATAAACCGACAGATTGCTAATGTCTCGCAACTACAAAGTACTTTACTCAAGTCGCCTATTTTCCAGTGGAATGTAAGGGACCAGTCACGTCTAGTGAGCTTCTTTAAATAAGCCCGCACATCATGTACGAGCTTTACATTGTTTGCAATTGCAGACCAGTTGAAGAGCTGACTTTCGAACTATTTGGCAAATAGGCTACAACCCATTTACTTTTGTGTAATGGAGTGGCACTTTTCCTAAAACCGGATGCCACTAAGTGAATATCACATACTGATGAGCCAAAACATTACGACTCCCTGCGTAATAACGTGTTGGTCCACCTTTGGAACGCAATACAGCAACGACTATATGTGGCATGGATTCGAGAAGTTTTTGCTAGGTTTCCGGTTGTCTGTGGTACGAGATGTCTACGCACAGGTCGTACAGTTCCCGTAAATTACGGGTGAGTGGTTTGTGGGTACAATACTGGTGTTCGATGGCATCCAAAATATGTTATATTTGGTTCACGATAGTCGAATTTTATGGCCAAGACATCAACCACAAGCCATTATAATTTTCCTGGAAGCACACTAACACTATTATAACCTTGTGATACTGCCAGTTATCTTGCTGGAAGATGCCATTATCACCAGGGAAGGCGTCAGGCATAGAGCTATATAGTTGGTCCGCAAACACCCTAAAGTAATCTACAACTGTTCTGATGCTTTCAGTTACTGCCACATGTGCTGTGGACTGCTGGAAGAATTACCCTCACAGCACAATAATGTCCCCACTGAACTGTACCCGGCACATGTTTCGAGCAGTCGATAGTCTGGGTGACGGCGTATCCCTTCAGAGCCGTCGATCTTATGTTACAAGTAACAAGATTCGTCAGACCTGGTGACACGTTTCCTTTGATCTACAGAGTAATTTTGGTGATCTCTTGCACAGTATAATTGCAACTGAGCTGTCGTTGAATTAACCACTGAAAACGTAGGGGTCAGCGGCTGCGGGACCCCATGTTCAATAACCTGCAACTAATGATGTGCTCTGAAATACTTGCACCTGCAGCAGCAGATCTTCCACAGACCGCCGAGTATCGTTTTCTGCAGATCGGGCAAGCGCCCAACCTAAATGTTCTATGATGACATGTACACGTTCAACACATTGTCGCATACTCGTTCTTTCACTGTCCTTCAACCGCTTTCCACAAATGCTCGTGAGAGTAGTACGCGAAGAGTCAATCTGCTTTGCCGTTTCCAAGATGCACGCTAACAGGTGGCGGGCCATAAGAATTTTCCGTTTGTCAAAGTCGCTGATAACTGTGGAGTTCCCCATATGCAACAATAATAGTCGCCAGGTTCATTCTCCGTGCATCTCTGCCCCGCTTTTATGTATACTCCTCTTGGTGCGTCACGTGCCCCAACGTTATCAGGAGGCATTCAGTCTCGTGGCGGGGAATGACGACAACGCTTGGCTCATAGTCTACCTGAAAATGGTAATATTATACCGAGAATACCATCAATTCTGTGAAGTGTATTAGGTCCATCAGACTTCATTCAAACCTAGCACGAGATGTGAACGTGACTGTTCGTGTGTTGGTACATACGTAACGTGAGTCGCTTCTGTTATACAGGACGCTCAAAAGCATTTCGCCTTAATCGCATGCAACCCGCAGAACGCAGCTGAATAGCAGGTCATCTAATCGTTCCTTGGTACAGTCGTTTGACTATTGAAAATCGTTTCAACAAGTTACCACTAGAAAACACTGCTCTCTATCGCAATAACTTAAGATGTAAAGTAATACCACGATACTACAAATATCAGGGAACATCTTATCACAGATATGACTATCCTTATGCCTTGTAAGCTCATATTTATTACAATAAATGACATATCTTAAATGTTACCACTCTCAATAATACGTCAGATAGGTAATTCACATCGTAAGTTAGTCGTATTCATGATTTCCTCTTCAAAGTAACATACCGTACTTAATATTTAGCACAAAATGACTTAAAAATTTAAGTTATTCACAAACAGCTAGTTGAGAATATGTATGAACTTCAAATGACACGACGAACCGTCTCGTTCTGCATATGGATTCAAACCCAGGTTACACAGACTAAGCAGAGATTTCGTGACTGACGGAAACTAACAGTCATTATTGACTAGGCATACAGAGAGTGATACATATCGATTTTAAACAGCATCAGTTATCGAATATCAACTTTCCATTACATAACGTAAACATTTTTAACCGATGAGAATCCCTACCCAGCATCTGTTGTCTCTGTTAACAAACTACGAGAGATATTAAATATTGCTTCTTCACAAGAAACTTACTAGAAATTCCGTGGGGATAAAGCTTTGTGTTTGACAGGGATTCGAACCCAGAACCTAATCGGATTGATATCGAAGCACAATCAGCTATGACATATTGGATTTTCTCGGCAGCATCTTAACTGAAATGACGAGACGAAACATTAAATATTTCCTTCCCACGACTCCAACCCAGCACCTATCGCTGTCATATTCTAGAGAAAACGAACGTTAAATATGGGTTTCTTACACCAGCAGCGACATGTGAGCACGTCTGAACTAGAAATAATATGACGAAGAGATCAGTGCTGACTGGTAATCGAACCCCACACATATCGTTGTTGACTACACACAAACAGACGTCAGCTACCGAATTTTTCTCCGCCAGCAGCTGGTATTAACATCATTGAACTTAACAGTGATCTCGCAAATAGTTCTGTGTCTCACTGGGAGTCAAAAACGTCAGATACCGTTAGTGTTGACGACGAATGAAAATACATTAAAAATCCAAATTATTATCCTCCAGCAGATAGGCGTTCTCTTGCTAGAGCTTGATAATACATAATGAAAAATTCACTGCCAGGCCATGATCCGAACTCATTCACACGCAATGTGTGGAGATGTTGAGGGATCTGCAGTTTTGAACAAACAACAAACTGTAGTCGAGCTGCATTGTCACGAATGGATCAAATTCCGCGTTAAGGGCAGTCTGAGTTGCATTCCCCGTTCATGACGAATTTTATCGACACATCGACATACAGAGCTCAAATAAAAAATGAATTAAGTGTCGTGTGACCCTACATAGCGTTTGTTTCGTCACTAGAAATAAATAACTAGTATAAGAAAGGTCAACCTACGTTTCTAGCATTTGTAGATTTAGAGAAAGCGTTTGACAATGTTGACTGGAACACTCTTTTCCAAATTCTAAAGGTGGCAGGGGTAAAATACAGGGAGCGAAAGGCTATTTACATTATGTACAGAAACCAGATGGCAGTTATAAGAATCGAGGGACACGAAAGGGAAGCACTGGTTGGGATGGGAGTAGGACAGGGTTGTAGCCTCTCCCCGATGTTATTCAATCTGTATATTGAGCAAGCAGTAAAGGAAACAAAAGAAAAATTCGGAGTAGTTATTAAAATCCATGGAGAAGAAATAAAAACTTTGAGGTTCGCCAATGACATTGTAATTCTGTCAGAGACAGCAAAGGACTTGGAAGAGCAGTTGAACGGAATGGACAGTGTCTTGAAAGGAGGATATACGATGAACATCAACAAAAGCAAAACGAGGATAATGGAATGTGGTCGAATGAAATCGGGTGATGCTGAGGGAATTAGATTAGGAAATGAGGCACTTTAAGTAGTAAAGGAGTTTTACTATTTGGGGAACAAAATAACTGATTATGGTCGAAGTAGAGAGGATATGAAATGTAGACTGGTAATTGCAAGGAAACCGTTTCTGAAGAAGAGAAATTTGTTAGCATCGAGTATAGATTTAAGTGTCAGGAAGTCTTTTCAGAGAGTATTTGTATGGAGCGTAGCCATGTATGGAAGTGAAACATGGACGATAAATAGTTTGAACAAGAAGAGAATAGAAGATTTCAAATGTGGTGCTACAGAAGAATGCTGAAGATTAGATGGGTAGATCACATAACTAATGAGGAAGTGTTGGATAGGATTGGGGAGTAGAGAAGTTTGTGGCACAACTTGACCAGAAGAAGGGATCGGTTGGTAGGACATGTTCTGAGGCATCAAGGGATTACCAATTTAGTATTGCAGGGCAGCGTGGAGGGTAAAAATCGTAGAGGGAGACCAAGAGATGAATACACTAAGCAGATTCAGAAGGATGTAAGTTGCAGTGGGTACTGGGAGATGAAGAAGCTTGCACAGGATAGAGTAGCATGGAGAGCTGCATCAAACCAGTCTCAGGACTGAAGACAACAACAACAAAAAACAAGAAAGGTTACTGGTGATACAGTTTCTACATGTCGCCACTCCTGACTTTGTTGTGGTTCAACCTAACGTCTACTTGGTAGAGAATGAATATCACGTTTAATCCGAATCTCAGACTACAATGCCATTATACCTTCTTCACTTGACGTAGCCAGAAGAGAATAGAATCTGTCTCTCAGTCTCAAAAATGATCGGCGGATGTTGGAATCGAACCTAGACCATAAGAATATGAACCTATCACCAATCCAACAGACCACCAAATCCTCTTCTCTGTAAATCATTTTTCTATCATAACGCAGTTGCGCCACACTGGATGAGAATTCTCACACACTGGCTCCCTGTGGTGAGTTGCAGCATGTTCAGTACATTCATTTACTTGGTTGACCAAATCACCATGAACTAGTTGCCTCAGCTACCCAGTGTATACATTCGACACTATTTTGTAATCACCGAAATAAAATCACGTAACTGCCACCTACACAGAACTGCCAACAGTGTAGGATGCAGAATTTTAAATAGGAAGTGTTGCTTTCCACTTGAGCTACTCTATTGCGCTATGTGTTTGTTGAAAACGTCGTGCAGTGCAAAAGAAAAGCAGTACCTATCTGTCTCTCAGAAATCTAGATCCAGCCATATGCATTATCTCACAGCACTGTGGAATGTGGAAGCTGTGGACGAATTGTTGCTAACTTCTGAAGATGGTGTATTAATGTGTCAGCTAGTAGCATAATTGTAAGCGTCGTGCAATGTAGGTAAGACGTCGCGAGTTTGAGTACATTTACTGCTACATTTTTTAAAACGAAATTCTGCTGTCAGCTGAAGTTATCAACTTAATGGAACTTTGAACATAATTCCTTTCACTTCTCAACCCAAAATAGCCGCATGTGGAAGAAAGCCTAACTGCTGTGACGTTTTGTTCTTTCCAGAATTAATAGATGGCCAGGCAGCAGATGCGTCTCGAAACTTTTGTATCATGGGTGGGGAGAGCGAATCGCGCAAAAAAAAAAAAAGTCAGATAAGTATTTTCTACATTAGCTGTCGTGTGGTGGTGGTATTTTATTCTTCTTCAAACCCTGATTGACAGCTTTAATTCAGAACAAGTTTTCAACATGCATATAATAAATAAACTGCATGTGAATCGTCAGACTGTTATAGATAACATTAGAGAATTCGCATACATCGTTGATGATTAATTTCATTCTCATGTTTACAACTGTTTTAACAATACTAAAAGAAACCTGCATTATAATAAATGAAATAAAACTACCCACCATAGCCTCATGACGAAAGTCTGTTTTAATAAAACTGTTTATCTGTACACAAGCGCGCCTCTATTGACACGAATTAGTAAAATACTACTGACTTACATTTCGATTGGATCTGTGTTTAATTGGTAAGCTGTGTCATACTCAATACATATGCATGTGTGGCATTTCATAAATGAAGTGTTGTATTCCTAGAAACCCAAAATTTGCTCGTCAGCAGCGGAAGAAGGCGTTACCTGTTGTATTGAGCGAGCGCTTGCATATGATTGCTAAGTAGGGAGCTATTGTATCAGCGTAATCAGAAAGGAACCTAATCGGTATACAATCAGGACCTGAAGACTTGCCTGTATCAAGCAATTTGAGTCGCTTCGCAACCCCTAACGTATCTACTTCTAAGAAACTCATGCTAGCAGCTGTTCGTGTTTCAAATTCTGGAATATTCCATTCGTCTTCCATGCTGAAGAAATTTCGGAAAATTGCGTTCAATAACTCCGCTTTAGCGGCACAGTCGTCGTTAACAATACCATCGGCACTGCGCAGCGAAGGTATTGACTGCGTCCTGCCGCTTTTGTAATTTACATACGACCAGAATTTCTTCGGATTTTCTACCAAATTTCGAGACAATGTTTCGTTGTGGACCCTATTAAAGGCATCTCGCATTGAAGTCCGTGCCAAATTTCGCGCGTCTGTAAATTTTAGCCAATCTTCGGGTTTTCACGTTCTTCTGAACTTCGCATGCTTTTTCCGTTGCCTCTGCAACAGCGTTCGGACCTGTTTTGTATACCATGGGGGATCAGTTCCATCTGATACCAATTACGAGGTATGAATCTCTCAATCGCTGTTGCTACTATATCTTTGAATTTGAGCCACATTGTCTCTTAGGAAGGCTTCTAGTGACACTTTAAATAAAATTATTTTGCGTTTGTTTCTGGTGGATTTGGAAGAAACGGTATTGAGCGTAGCTACAACAACCTTGTGATCACTAATCCCTGTATCAGTCATGATGCTCTCTATTAGCTCTGGATTGTTTGTGGCTAAAAGGTCAAGTGTGTTTTCGGTGGATTTGGAAGAAACGGTATTGAGCGTAGCTACAACAACCTTGTGATCACTAATCCCTGTATCAGTCATGATGCTCTCTATTAGCTCTGGATTGTTTGTGGCTAAAAGGTCAAGTGTGTTTTCGCAACCATTTACAATTCGCGTGGGTTCGTGGACTAACTGCTCGAAATAATTTTCGGAGAAAGCATTTAGGACAATCTCGGAAGATATTTTCTGCCTACCACCGGTTTTGAACAAGTATTTTTGCCAACATGTCGAGGGAAGGTTGAAGTCCCCACCAACTGTAACCGTATGAGTGAGGTGTTTATTTCTTACAAGACTCAAATTTTCTCTGAACTGTTCAGTAACTATATCATCGGAGTCTGGGGGTCGGTAGAAAGAGCCAATTATTAACTTAGATCGGCTGTTAAGTATAACCTCCACCCATACTAATTCACACGGAATATCTACTTCGACTTCACTACAAGATAAACCACTACTGACAGACACAAACACTCCACCACCAATTCTGCCTAATCTATCATTCCTAAACACCGTCTGAGACTTCGTAAAAATTTCTTCAGAACATATTTCAGGCTTTAGCCAGCTTTCTGTACCTATAACGATTTCAGCTTCTGTGCTTTCTATTAGCGCTTGAAGCTCAGGGCCTTTCCCAGCACAACTACAACAATTTACAACTACAATTCTGACTGTTCCTTGATCCAAGCACGTCCTGTATTTGCCATGCACCCTTTGAGATTGCAGCCCACAACGTACTTTCCCGAGGCCTTCTAACCTAAAAAGCCGCCCAGTGCACAGAGGTGCTCTCCCAGCGAAGTACTGAGGAGAGACTTGTTCCTCACTCTTTGAGTACACGTACGAGCCCGCACGCTTTCGTTATGTGTTCTCGCTCCAAGAGCGACAACGGAACGGCCTCCCTCCACGGCAGACATGAAGGGGTATATTTTTCGGTCTCTTCCATTACTCCTTCAGCTCAAGGCGTCAGAAATATCGCCTGCCAATCAGCATTGCTGTTCTAAAACGGCGGAAAGACGTTTCATTTAAGGCGACCAATCCGGAAATCTGTAGCATTGGCGTTTGGCGTTTGCTGTCTCCCTGTGAAAATTTCTGAAACTGCATGCTACATTTGTAAAGAATGCGTAGGCCAGGTGCTCCCACAGAGTGTAGCGAAATTTGCTTTTAAACTGCACTGAGGGTCGTTCTTTCTTTCACTTGGGCAAACGCTCTCTGCACTATGGGCGGCCACTGGCCGACACAGATAGCCTGAGTTGTCCTCTGAAGGGACCGGCCCCTGGTGTGCGGTTTGCGTCTCCCAAACTAAAAGCCCTTGCGACCGCAATGTCTTCAAAGTGTGTGTGTCCGCCAGCCTCGAGTGTTTCAATCTCGGTGCGCATTTGCGATTTGTTAGTTATTTGCATATCGTTTGCATGAATTCATACAACATTGACCTTATCCTATCGAGCTTGGGCTCGAATGAAGTGTCTTGATGTGCGGAATATGGTTGTGAGGGCGGAATATGTAAGCAATGAAGGTCAGGAGACTACGACGTCTTACATTGTTTACGTTCTTGATACAGTTTTATGCATCTCCTTCAGGCCACCATTTGGATTCGTAACTCTTAGAAAAACATGTCGTCAAAGTAATGTAAAACCGTTACACATAGAAATTAAGTGTCATGTACACTACTAGACAAAAGTTTACCATCACTTATAAAAACTAAGGATTTGTGGTTAAAAAAGGGATTTAATTTCGAATATTCTATCATTATCCAAGTTCTGATAACAGAACAAGTATAAATATATAAATGCTAAGCGTGTCTGTGGTGTATTTTACTGGTTGTTCATACTGATGAGTATCCACATCATTGATGTGTCGTTACATAAGATGGTTCCATTCGAATAGCCCTCGTTCCTTCAGATGTCCGTGAAGCAATCACTTTGCATTAGTTTACAGTACACTGTGTGCATCTAGATGTGTGTTTATATACCTCATCAGATTCATTCCATATTACATCCTATTGGGATGGAAACAGGAGATTGGAATTGAAAACCCATGCTGTAATTGTAGTTCTGTATCAGACAGGCTGTTCTAGTATGATAGTAGCAACCAAAGTTGGCGTAGCCCAGTCTTTAGTGATGTATACATTACAGCAGCTCAAGCAAAGTGGTACCGGTGCCAGTGTTTCGCTGTCTGGAAGATCCCGAGTAACACCATACTGGGAACATTAGTTCATATGTGTACAGAGTAAACCCCAGAGGGTTCCCACTGCACCTGAAATTCTCAAGGAAATAAATAGTATATGAACATCTTCAATCGCTGTCTCAACAGTGCAAAGCCGTCTTCGTGAACAAGGTTTAAAGGAGGGCTTATCGAGCAAACAACCTATATTACGCAAACAACAGAAGATGAAAATATTGCAATGGCCACAACAACATAAAAACTGGATAGTGAGACAATGTTCCAAGGTGCTAATCACGGACGAATCTAGATTTGAAGTATTTGTAACCCATCATAGAATGTTTGTTCGTAGACTTCGTGGAGTATGTATGAAGAGTCAGTATGTGACGCGAACGGTGAAGCATGATGGAAGACCTGTCATGAAGCGGGGATGTTTTCCGTTGATAAAGTCGGTGGTGTAGTGTAAATTAATGGAATATTAAAGAAGGAAGGATATCACAGGACAGCGATCAACAATGCACTTCCATCATACAAGAGACGTTGTGGGTTTGTCTGTAACATGACGATGATCACAAACATGCTTCTGAATCATGCAAAGAGTAGGTGAATAGAAAAGAAAATTGTGGAGAGAACTGAAGAACATGATTTGGCCAACTCAAGGGGCATGATTATTTTGGTGCATAATTTCATATCAGCTGTCTGTTCCACAAACTGAAAATGTTATGGAGAAGAGGACGATCAGATGAGTAGACAAGGGTTTGTTTGCAACAGCAAAGTGTTCCGGCATTCTTCCATCCACCATTGCTTTGTTGCCATTGTTATCCCACCCTACAGGTATTAATTTCGTATTCGAGTGATAAGCTTTATTTTATCATCTCGTAGATTTGAGTGTAATGTCGGCGTTCCGCGTCTTCCCAACACGATATTTCGACGTCGTAACTCGGCGTCTTCATCAGGTGAAGACCCGGAACACCGGAAGTTCACCCGATTCTACGAGCTGACAACAAATCGCCGGGAATGCCTTCGGAAAAAAAGTTTTATTTTGTTGAATAGAGACAGTTGCGCTCTCTTCAGTACCAAATATAAAACCTCATACTGCATTCTTGTTTCATGACATTCTAAAAAAACTCTGTACTTTCTCCGAAGGTCGGGTCGTATATTTTGCCAATTAGCTTTCCTAATGTCACACTTCTAGGTTAGCTATATGACCTAAGAATAACGGGCAGCTTCAGACGCTTCTTCCACTACTTTCCATGTTGTAGCGGCAAGGGCACAATCTAGAGCCTGATGCTCGAATCCAGGCACCCTCTTGCTAGCTCGACACTTACGTCATGCCAGCGGCATTGCATCTAAGACCCGGACACGTGAGCCATAACCACAGTTTCGAGACGATTCGGTGGCGTTTGACAGGCCGCGTATGGTACCTCAGCCGCATCAATATCTTCCTTATCTTTTTACAAAAGGTGGTCAGCTAGCCAGACTGCATATGTTGCCAAAGCTGATCTACGAATCGGCGTCCGCTGTTTGTTGGCTTCCGTCGGTAGGCCGCCAACTTTCTTCTGACATCTCAACGGGACCTCCAGCTGCAGCTCCAGCTGCTGCCTGGAGAGGGTGCGGGTCGAGGTAACGTCCTCTCAGCTCCGAACCTCCAAGGCCCGCCAGCTCCAGCCATTGTCCCACACATGCCGTTCGCGGGTCTTGAACCTCGGACTCTGCCAAACCGCCATTGGTTTGGACAACAACTCATTCCGATTGTGGTTACGAGAGCAGAAGCGCCGAATCCTGACACAACACCGGGCTGAGACGTTGCACCGCTTTCAAGATCGCTGCTGAACTGTACTGACGTATGTGCTAACACCGGCACACCACCGCCTACTTTCCCTGTCTATGTTCACCGACCACCACCAATGGTCGCCTCTGCTGGACGCTGTATCTATACGTGTCCAACAGAGAAGTCAATAAATTGTCACTTCTACTTGACTTCTTGTTCTCCGCCTACTCCCCAATTCTAGCAGAGAACCCCTCCCTCACAACTAGTCCACATCCTTTACAACGTGAAGGTAGCTGTTAAATTCATGGACAGCAAATATGCACACATCAAAAAATGTGAGAGAGTTACGGAACCTGTATTGAAAATTGGAATAGAGATCAACATAAACATCATTTCCGATCTTTTACGTGCTCATGAAAACCACACATTGCATGCTGTACCACCATACAGCGACCTTCAGAGGTGGTGGTCCAGATTTATTTACACACCAGTATCTCTAATAACCAGTAGCACGGCCTCTTGCGTTGTTGTATGCCTGTATTCGTCGTCACATACTATCCACAAGTTCCTGAAGGCACTGTTGGTCAAGATTGTCCTACTACTAAACGGCGATTAGACATAGATACCTCAGAGTGGCCACGTCACCCATAAACAGCCCTTTTCAATATATCCCAGACATGTTCGATAAGATTCATGTCTGGAGAACATGCTGGCCACTCTAGTCGAGCGATGTCGTTATCCTGAAGGAAGTCATTCACAAGATGTGCACTATGGGGCAGTGAATTGGCGTCCATGAAGAAGACTGCCAATCAAATATGCTGCCGATATGGTTGCACTATCGGTCGGAGGATGGTATTCACGTATCGTACAGCCGTTACGTCGCCTTCCATGACCACCAGCGGCGTACGTCGGCTCTACATAATCCCATCCCAAAACAGCAGGCACCGTCCACCTTCCTGCACTCGTTGGACAGTGTGTCTAAGGCGATCAGCCTGACCGGGCTGCCTCCAAATACGTCTCCGACGATTGTCTGGTTGAAGGCATATGCGACACTAATTGGCGAAGAGAGCGGTCCATTCGGCGTGTTGTTGGGTCAATCTGTAGCGTGCTCCGTTGTGTGGTGGCTGCAAAGATGGACCTCACCATGGACGTCGGGAGTGAAGTTGCGTATCATGCAGTCCGTTGCGCACAGTTTGAGTCGTAACACGACGTCCTGTGGCTGCACGAAAAGCATTATTCAACATGGTGGCGTTGCTCTCAGAGTTCAAATGGTTCAAATGGCTCTGCGCACTATGGGACTTAATTGCTGTGGTCATCAGCCCCATAGAACTTAGAACTACTTAAACCTAACTAACCTAAGGACATCACACACATCCATGCCCGAGGCAGGATTCGAACCTGCGACCGTAGCGGTCACGCGGTTCCAGACTGAAGCGCCTTTAACCGCACGGCCACTCCGGCCGGCGCTCTCAGGGTTCCTCCGAGCCATAATCTGTTGGTAGCGGTCATCCACTTTAGTAGTAGCTCTTGGGCGGCCTGAGAGAGGCATGTCATCGACAGTTTCTGTCTCTCTGTATCTCATCCTTGTCGCAAAAACATGGCTCTGGTTCGCTCCCGGCACAAAGTAACAATGTGGACGCGATCGAACCGCGGTATCGAGGGTCTAGTCATGGTTGAACTACTAACAACACGAGCTTGGTGAACTGACTGGAACTGATCGGCTGTCGGACTCCCTCCGTCTAATAGGCTCTGCACGTGAATGGTTGTTTACGTCTTTGGGCGGGATTACTGGCACCTATGAACAGTCAAAGGGATTCTGTCACTGTTATAATATCCACAGTCAAAGTCTACGTTCAGGAGTTCTGGTTACGGGGGTGATGCAAAACGTTTTTTGATGTGTGTATCTACCATGGTCAGTATCCTCGTCGGTGAGCCGTCATATATCACGAATGATTTTTCTACATCGACAGTGACAACTATCATTTTACCAGAGCACTCCCGCGTGTCCAGCATCTTTGTCGACACTAAGGACAAGAAGCATGAACGTTTCATTTGAAAATAAGTGTGTTTGGGAGACAACGCACTCAGTTATCTGATGGTGATGTACAAAATCGAGAAGAATGTTTTTATTATTTCTTGTTGAGCAAGCATTCCAATGAGGTGTATGCTTAAAACAGCTCGCTGTTTTGAAGACTCGTAATCTACATCGAATATACGATGCATTATTTTCTGTTATTGTAATCTGAAGCCTGTCCTCCATTTGTACTGTCCGTTGTCGTCTTACTTCAGTAACTATTATAGTGTACGAGATTGCTTTGTATAAGCCAGCCTTAACCACTTATCCTCGAAAACTGTGGGACAACCATTGATATTAATTTTTTCCTATGGGAATGGCATAGTCTTTGTTAGGCAAGCATGCGTTAGAGTGCTCATAGTGTACTAACATCGTTTACCCCTTTTCGTGTTCCATTTGAGAATACTGCTTCGGAAGAATGACCCACGGTAAGGTCATATATGAAATCTAATTTCATTTATTTATCATCAGAGCTTTCCCCGAATATGTATGGGGGCCGGGTGGAGCGGGAGAGGACAATGACGTGTTTCTTGAACGCTCTTGGAATGCTCTTTCTCTGAATTTTGACCCTAATCCTCCCCGTGTTGCACAACGACACTTTTTGTAGTGTGAGCCAATGGAATTAAAGAAAAACATCGTAAAACTCACTCTTACTGAACAGACTCGTAGCGAAGCGAGCTCCTTTCCTATTGACTTTCTGTAGCTGCTCTATTAATTGTACCTAGTTGTGGTCCCAGACTGAAGATCAACCGTAAAGAATTGATAGAACAACGGTTCTATAAGCAAGCATGCATGTCGTCCTCCATTTCTCTACATTTTCCTGCTGCTGTGACATTATTCACACAACAGTATCATCTGCGGATGGTCTCATAGTGCTTTTGACGTCTATTTTGTCATCTATCCACATTGTGAGCAATGAAAATCCTATAACGCACCACTAGGGTGCACTCAATGTTTCCCTCCAAATGAACGGTGCCTCCCTGTTAATGACGTGGCGAATTCTGTTTGGTAATGAAGTGTCCGGCCCAGCGACGTAGCTGATCAGATATTCCTAACGCTTGCACATTTTTCGCTAGCGAATATGCAGAATTTTTCGAACACCTTCTCTACTGACTTCTGGGTCTCATCTCATCTGTCGAGAAATCATGTTGGTACATTGAAACCAAAGGAAGTTGAGTTACAGAAAAGAAATTTCTGCGGAATCCACTTTGATCATTACGGAAGAATTTTCTATCGCCTAAAAGATCATATTAGGTGTGCACAAACACGCTCTATAAATCTTCAAGAGATTAACATCAGCACTGTAGGCCTATTTTTATGTACATATGTGTGATCTGGAAGGGAAAAACAACCAGAACCTATTTCCAGCCGTTTCTCTTGCATTACTGCTCCAGTGATCTACGATAAATGCTGCTGGAATGGGAGCGTACATGTTTCCTATCGGTTTCAGTCATATTTCGTGCATTGAACAGATTGTTAATTTTCTGTACCGTGATAGCATCCGTGTTGAAGATATCCACATAATTAGTTTCAATTGAATACTTCGAAATCTGAAGGATAAGTAATAGCTCGTTTTTTCACTTGTGTAAAGGCGGGCTCGGAATATCCGTTGGTGTGGTAGTGGTACAGTTAGACACGAGACAGAGGAGCCAGATTAGGCTGCGCGCGGTAATTAGCGAGCTGTGTGTGCAGTCTCGGCTTAATCCCATGTGGCAGGCTCCCCCTCAGCACCTGCTAGTCACGTCACTTGCCGTGAATCATCGCAGCGCAAACAAAAGCCTTTTAGCGCTGTGGCTCCCTCCCACGCATGACGAGACCGCACGCCATTGGCTTACGTCGCTGCAAGTCTCCCGTCTGGCTATAAACGTAACCGGAAACTGCTCGTTCATTGTCTAACAAGGATGCCTCTCTGTCGGCAAAAGACAAATAAAATATTCTCGTGTGGCATCGAGAATTTGATGTAACCGTTCCCGAAGTGCCAAGTTATTTTTCTTGTTTTTCGTAACAAGGGAGATCTAAGATGTGGTAGTTTTCTTGGAACATTAAAATCTTTCACATCGATTTGACTGAACATGATTTTACAGTTTCTACACCTGTTGCAATTCCTTTGCTAGTAACTACTCCCAAGCCTAGCAGCTGTCTTAGCATTTACGTACATAACACACCAAAAGACCTCAGTGTTTCCGCTTGTAGCAGAAGCCTGTAAGAAAATGAAGAAGCATACCCAAGGACCATTCATGGTAGATAAAATCATTATAATAGAGCAGATTATGGAGCAGGGTATACTTTTTAGTAGGAATGACCAAATGTGTCAGAAACGATCGTAGCTTATCTAACTTTACGTCAACAGCTTTCCGTGGAGCAGCCAGTTGTAGTGTACTGCTCTAGGGTCTCAGGTCCTTATTTAGTCATTTCTACGCAAGACATTGAAAGCTTTCAGATACATGCGACTAAGACCGTAAACTGTTGGAACAACTGGCAGAAAATTGTAACACAGGTGCTCAGGGAACTCGAAAAGGAGTTCGATTCTGGAAAGGCGTCAGTGATCTAACGATTTGTTGTTGCGAAAGTTTTAAGGATAGGAAGTGTAGGTTGACTGTTCCACTGTTTCTGTTGTATATCTTGCATTAAGACTGAGTAAGAAAAAATAGCGTCGATCCTACACGGAAGAGACTCAAGCATATTTTCCGGTCCCTGCAACTGATATTGAAGGAGACTGCACCATGCAGAGGGCGGTGACTTGACGAGCAATTGTTTTACAAACTCACCTATTAGAATGTTTCCGTCTTTTCGGGGTGATGAAACGCCATATCGCAAACCCCGAACTCCGAAATACACTGAAAGCGTCCTGATCGACACTCGGCACCCACAATCAATGTCAGCTGGTCAGAATTGTGTCCAAGGCGTGCTCGTTTGTACTTCCAGATGTGCTCACTAAGATGCACTGTAGCATCCCATGAATATCCTTCCATACATACAGTGTTCCTCAATACATTCTGACTCACAAAGGAGTGGTCCAATCCGGCAAGTCGAAACCTACCCTAAAATTTTTCTCAAATGAAGAATAAAAGAAATGCACTGCCATTAAACCGCACTGCATGCATTTAAAAAAAAAAAAAAAGGTGTCGATTCCCATTTTTGACGCTCGAAGGACAACTTATAACGGCAGTTTGTACACCCCTTCTTGCCTAGCACGAGATTGGCTAATAAACAACCGTGACAGGAGTAGTGCCGCGTAACGTGAAGTCCAAAATGCACACACGCTAATTTTAAGCACTTTAACCATACCAAAAACCTCTAAAATCATTAACGTCAGCTTATATAGACAGCTAAGCTGTTACATTGTAATTTTTACACAAGTGTCTAGCAGAGGAAAGAAAATCAAGACATAATTCGATGTGACATTACAGACGACGTTCATCAATCGGGACTTTCATCAGTTGGGTCATAGTAGCACAGATCTTATGATAATGTTTGAATAATGTATATTTTACTAACAATGAAACAGCTGTTTTTTCCCTGCAGTCTTCACAAAAATGCTAAGTGTGTATTAGGTGAACAAAGCAAACATTTTCTTTACGCTATGCAAACGACATAAAAGAAATATTAATGCATTCACACATTCCACATTAACTATTAGTTTTATTTAGACAGGACTTGGAGGGAGTAAAGAATGGTCGTTGTCCTTCTTGTGCACATAGTGCGGTGTACCAGGCATACTTGATCAAATTTGTGAAACTGGAAAGAAACTTTTACAACTGCCGCTTGCGTATCCACATGGTAAACGCATTTCGCTGAGAGCGCCGATTGCACAACAACCAAGGTAACTGGCTAGGAAACGAATCTCGAGGACACTGTTCGATTTTTTTTTAATTGTAGTTTCTCGTATCAGAATTCGAAAGCATAGGAGGGTTAATATGGTACGCAACTCAACACGGAATAATAATAGTAATAAGGTAGGCCAACTAATTTGCCAAACGACGTGAATTAGTAAAGAATTAAACTTTTAAGCCTTGTCAAATGAAAACAGCTCCGACTAAGAGTGCTGCGAATTCCTCACGAAGGACCATAGTTCTCAGAGCCATTTGAACCGTTTGAACCCTCCCTGAGCCAAGGAAGGAGGGGAGCGCGACAGGATCGGGAGAACTTTATAAGGTCAAATTCATTTATTTATGAGTATATGTTTATATTTGTATATATTGTATTCATTTATTTTTACATTTTTAATATTTTTGTATTATTATTTTTAACTGTATTCTACAACCGCCACCAGAAGCTTCCTAGTCGTCAGCGTATGAAAGGAATGGGGACTTCTTCTAAACTGTTTTCTCAGAGGACTAATCGTGTGCCGTGAATCATTTTCAAGTGTGCCTTCTAGTACTCGGAACGCCCTAATGGGCAGGAGGATCCTCGAATAATAGTATTTCAGAGTTGTAGCATCGCTTTTTAGTACCCGTATAGTGTAAATTCGTGTAGTCGTCAGTCATCTGTTTGTTTTGAACGGCTTGTGAGATAAAAGAGAGGAAAAATTTTTTTAGGGATGGATAGGGACTGCTCCTGTTGTGTACGGTTTCAGGGGGAATTGGCCACCGTCCGTAAACAGCTGGAAGCTGTGTTGGCCGTGGTCGACAATCTCCAGGCTGTTGCCCTGGGCCGCGGTGACATTGGGACACCCGAGGCGAGCGCTTTTGCGCCTATAGAACCTGTAGTAGCGCCAGGGATCTCTGATGCCACAGCGCCCTCGGATTCGGACGTCCCTGCCGGTCGACACTTGCCTGGCGGTGATTGGCGAACCGTGGCAGGGTCGCGAATCCCTGGGCGGAAGGCGAGGGTTGGTGCTGGCCGCAAGGCTGTACCCTTACGCCTCCGTAACATGTTTAAGGTACTACCCACTGCTGAAAGTACTTCTGAGCCAGCAAGGGCGGCCTCGACTGTTGCGGCAGTGGCCGGTCTTCCTCAGAGGTCCGGACGAGCGCAGAGAGTGGGATTGCTTGTCATTGGGAGCTCCATTGTTAGGCGGCTGATGGTACCCCTTAGGGATATGGCAGCTAAGGACAGGAAGAAAGCCAATGTGCACCCCTGTGCATACCGGGGGGACTCATCGAAGATGTGGAAAGGGCCCTTCCGGACGCGTGGTGGCTCATGTCGCCACTTATGATGTGTGTCGCTATGGATCGGAAGAGATTCTCTCTGGTTTCCGACGGCTGTCTGAGTTGGTGAAGACAGCCAGTCTTGCTTGCGAGATGAAGGCAAAGCTCACCATCTGCAGCATCGTTGACAGGACCGATTGCGGAGCTTTAGTACACAGCCGAGTGGAAGGTGTGAATCAGAGGCTCAGACAATTTGCGACCGTGTAGGCTGCAGATTCCACGACTTGGGGCATAGGGTGGTGAAGTTTCGGGTTCCGCTAAATAGGACAGATGCCCACTATACACAGGAAGCAGCTACACGGGTATCAGGGGCTGTGTGGCGTGGAGTGGGCGATTTTTAGTTTAGACAGTCTCGGGAAAGATCAAAAAGGGCTCCAGTCTCATAGGGTACAGGGCAACGAAACGACAAGAATCGAGCAAGCCACAGTCGGTATTGTAGTTGTATATTGCCATAGCTATGTTGGAAAAGTACCAGAGCCTCAAGTGCTAATAGAAAGCACTGAAGCTGAAATCTTTATAGGAACAGGAAGCTGGCTAAAGCCTGAGATAAATTCTCCCGAAATTTTTACACAGGCGCAAACCATGTTCAGAAAGAATACATTAAATAAAGTAGGTGGGGGTGTGTTTGTGGCTGTTGGTAATAGTTTATCTTGTAGTGAATTTGAAATAGATAGTTCCTGCGAATTACTGTGGGTAGAGGTTATACTCAACAGCCGTAACAAAATAGTAATTGGCTCCTCATACCGACCCACCTGTTCAGATGATATAATAGCTGAACGCTTCAGAGAAAACTTGAATCTCATTACAAATAAGTACCCCACCCATTCAGTTATAATTGGTGGAGACTTCAATCTACCCTCGATTTGTTGGCGAAAATACGTGTTCTAAGCCGGCTTTTCCGAAACTGTACTAAATGCTTTCTCTGAAAATTACTTTGAACAATTAGTTCATGAGCCGACACAAATTGTAAATGGTTGCGAAAACACACTTGACCTCTTAGCCAAATACTGGTGCAAAGGGCTATAAGCACTATGGGACTAACCTAAGGACATCACACACATCCATAACCAAAGCATGACTCGAACCTGCGACCGTAGCATCAGCGCTACCGTAGCCACAACGGCTGGCTTTCTGTAGTTATTTCACGCAATGTTGCTTGATTATTAGCACTGACAACTCTACGGAAACACCGCTGCTCTCGGTCGTTAAGTGAAGGCCGTCCTCCACTGCGTTGTCCGTGGTGAGAGATATTGCCTGAAACTTGATTTTCTCGTCACTCTCTTGACACTGTGGATCTCGAAATACTGAATTTCCTAACGATTTCTGAAATAGAGTGTCCCACGCATCTAGCTCCAACTACCATTCCGCATTCAAAGGCTGTTAATTTCCGACGCGCTGCCAAATCATTTCGGAAAACTTTTCACATGCATCACCTGAGTAATTATGAAGTCTCCACCAATACACTGCCATTTTATACCTTGTGTGCGCGATACTACCGTCATGTGTATATGTGCTTATCGGTGTCTCATGATCATAATTTTTTCATCTCCGTGTATGCAACAGTCTATTTCCGGGCTGGCACGTCTCATATGTCATTCATAACGTATTTCATGTCGTTATTATCTGCATTCTACTTCCGAAAATTAATCAAACAGTTACAGCTTTTAATTAGTAACGTCACTGACTGCCTCGATTAAGCCATCTACTTTTATAACAAGATTGCGTGGTGAACAGTAGGGCCTCCGAATTTTTTATTCTGTTCGCAATATCGACTGAGTATTATATGTCACTCATATTACCGGGTCTATTTTCCTACTTCGCTGATGCAAGCTATAACCGTCTGCTGCTGGAGGGTTCAGAAGTGTAGTGTGTAAGATGGTAGTATGTAACGAAAGTACGTTGGTACTTGAGAGACAGCGTGCTGTAATCGAACTTCTAACTGCAGAAAACGCGCCTCCGGTCGAAAACTATAGAAGAAGGACAGCTGTGTACAGTGATGACTGTATCGACAACAGTAATGTGTGACATTGTCTTGTTCGTTTTCGTAATGAAGGAAATGATGATGTGTAACAGAGCTGGGAGCGAACTAACGCGTAAGATGACCGACGAGGTTAGTCAGAACCACGTTTATGAGCTCATAAGAAAACTGTGACGTATCTTGAGAAAACTATGGTACAGAAAACTGTGTGCACGGTGAATGCCTCTAATGCTCATTCCTGGCATGAAACAGAAGAAATTGTACACCTGTTAAAAGAATTTGTTTGCTTTTCCAGCCTGAGGGCGATGCAATCGTTACAACGTTGTTCGAGGTGATGAAAGCTGGGTTCACGACTTCGACCTCGGAAACATGAAAACATCTGTGGAGTTCCGTCACAAACGATAACAGACGCCAGTTCCCAGAACTCCTGAAGATAGACGTTAACTGTGGATGTTGTATCACTGACACAGTCACTTTGACTGTTCAGAGTTGTCACTAACCTGCCCAAAGATGGAAACAACCATGCATGAGCAGCGCCTATTAGATGGAGGGGGTCCGACTACTGATCAGTTCCAGCCATTCCACCAGGCTCGTGTTGTCTGTAGTTCAACCATGCCTAGACGGTCAATACCGCGGTTCGATTGCGGCCGCATTGTTACTTGGTGCCAGGAAGGGCTCTCAACAAGGGAAGTGCTCAAGCGTCTCGGAGCGAACCAAAGCGATGTAGTTCGGATATATAGGAGATACAGAGAGACAGGAACTGCCAACGACATGCCTCGCTCAGGCCGCCAAGGCCTACTATTGCAGTGGATGACCGCTACCTACGAATTATGGCGAGGAGGAACCCTGAAGCAACGCCACCATGTTGAATAATGCTTTTCGTGCAACCACAGGACGTCGTGTTACGACTCAAACTGTGCACAGTAGGCTGCATGATGAGCAACTTCACTCCCGACCTCAATGGCGAGGTCCATCTTTGCAAGAACGACACCATGAAGCGCGGTACACATTGGCCATACAACATGCCGAATGGACCGCTCAGGATTGGCATCACGTTCTCTTCACCGATGAATGTCGCATATGCCTTCAACCAGACAATCGTCGGGGCCGTGTTTGGAGGCAACCCGGTCAGGCTGAATACCTTAGGCACACTGTCTAGCGAGTGGAACAAGATGGACGTTCCCTACTGTTCTGGGGTGGCATTATGTGGGGCGATGTACGCCGCTGGTGGTCATGGCAGGCGACGTAACGGCTGTACGATACGCGAATGCCATCCTCCGACCGATAGTGCAACCATATCGGCAGCATATTGGTGAGACATTCGTCTTCATGGACGATAATTTCACGCCCCCGTCTTGCACATCTTGTGAATGACATCCTTAAGGATAAAGACATTGCTGGACTATAGGGGCCAGCATGTTCTCCAGGCACGAACCCTATCGAACTTGCATGGGATCGATTGAAATGGGCTGTTTATGGACGACGTGACCCACCAACCACTCTGAGGGATCCACGCCGAATCGCCGTTGAGGAGTGGGATTATCTGGACCAACAGTGCCTTGATGAACTTGTGGATAGTATGCCACGACGAATACAGTCTTTCATCAATGCAAGAGGACGTGCTACTGGGTGTTAGAGGTACCGGTGTGTACAGCAGTCTGGACTACCACCTGTGAAGGTCTCGCTGTATGGTGGTACAACATTCAATGCGTGGTTTTAATGAGCAATAAAAATAACGGAATTGATGTTTATGTTGATCTCTATTCAAATTTTCTGTAGAAGTCCCGGAACTCTCTTGCAAAGCTTTTTTTGATGTGGATACTTCCAGATCATTCATCAGGAAGCAAAGTTACTCTAACAGTGTTCTGGGATGTTCAAGGTGTGATTTATTTGGAATTCATGCTTAAACTCAGCAGGGTAATGGGATTCCTCAGAAAGCTGAAAGCAAGAATTAGAAACATAATCCACACATGGAGCTCCTTCTCCTTCGTCATGACAGTGGCATTCCACACACGAGCACTGCGACATCTGTCACAGACCAACGCTTTCGGTTCACTCTCATCCATCACCCTCCATACAGTCCCGAATTGGCCACATCCCATTATTATTTGTTTCCAAAACTGAAGAACACGGTCTAGGACTCATTTTGGTAGTGATAGATTGGTGCAAGCAGAGGTGAGGTTGTGCCTCCGTCAACAAAGTCAAACATTCTACAGTGACAGGATTATCAAACTGGTCTGTCATTGGAAGAAATGTGTTGCTCGCCAGGGCTACTATTTTGAGAAATAAATTATGTAGACGTGAAGAATAAAGATGTGTAATGTTAATAAAGTTTTTTATTTAAAAAGCTCTAAGAGTTTTCACATAAGAAATTCAGTGCATTCTTTTTCACTACGCCGTCGTAATTCCTTCCCTATCTGGTGGTGTTTTGCAAATAATACAAGTATTCTCTGTATTTTAACTGGGTACATGATGATCCAGGTCTGGCACAGAGGTCCCAGGCCAGTGAGATGGTGTTCATTCTGATCCATCTGGTTGTTGCCGCTCGCCTTTCGGAAGAGAGAGAGAGAATGGGTTAGGCGTGGTGACCACGTAGGGCAGGTGCCAGACGATGGTGTAGACATTGTTTAATATGAGCGTCTGAAAGTGATACTCCTGCAGTTTTTCACGTAATGCGCCCTGCGTATCACGGAGTCAAGCCTACTTTCATAGGAATTGCACGGTCTTGTAGAAATGAAAAAAGTGTATCAATGGAAAACACTGTGTGCAGCTGGTCCAGGCGGAGGTTCGAGTCCTCCCTCGGGCATGGGTGTGTGTGTTTGTCCTTAGGATAATTTAGGTTAAGTAGTGTGTAAGCTTAGGGACTGATGACCCTAGCAGTTAAGTCCCATATGATTTCACATACATTTGAACATATTTTTGGAAAACACTTCTTTTGGGGATCGTGGGGAGAACACGTGGTGAAAAAATGTTTTCAGTAAATGTGACACGACACACTTCGTCTGGAGAGCAGACGTGTTGCAGTCCGCAGTTGGTTACGGCGGTCGCTACCCTCCATATATTTCAGTGCAGAATACGGTGAGAAACTGCAGCTTGGGTGAGCAAAATATGAGAATTAATGAGGATTTGTAGGTGTGCCGCTAGGATTAAATATATTCCGCGAATGTTATGGTTTTCCCAAGTGACTGGAGTCACATTCATGACTCGATCAGTAATGTTGTTTGCATGTGTACTTTTCCGTTGTCCTGGAGAACTCAGGCTATCACTGTGTGTCTACCGCGTACGTATCTTCCTATAATTAATTCGTAGGTTGTGTTTCCTTCCCACTTACCTAAACTTATCCAGACGTTTCTGGGACATTAAGGTGTTGCATTACTACTGTCCCATGGCTATAATTGTTAATTCTCTTATTCTCTACATTTCTCGTGAAATAACAGATCCTGTAATAATAATTTATCCATACATGTTAACAGGAAACTTTGTAATCAACAAGTGTTAATATGAACCATTGTTTCTTTTCATAGTTACATAAACATTACAAAAACATTCAAAAATCGTGTAAGCGTAAATTGTTTTACTATGATAGCAGGGAATTTTATGAACAACATAATAAAAATACCCAAGTGTGTGGTGTGAATGTGAGGGTGGGAGGGGGACGTTGAAAGGTAATTTTTTAAATTTTGTATAAATAACTCGAAAACTGCGGCCTCTAGAGAATGCAAATTAATCCTAATTATATTTTTTACAGAGAATGTTGTATTCATTGTTTTCTCTAGGACTAACAATTTAAGCATTGCAGGGGACGGAAAAGTCACAGGGACTTAAAATCAGTGTTTTAGTGGTATAAAGTTACTGTTTACTTTTAAATGATGTGGCTTAAGAACAAATATTAAATGATATTAAATGCGTGTACGGAGTCTAAGCGTAATAGAGCCGTATTAAGAAATAAATTGTTTTCTGTGGATGTAACAGGGTGGATGGGGCAGAAATGGAGGGTACAGGTGCGAGAGAAAATCAGCCGCCAGACTGTGGTTATACACTTCCCACTTTAGGTCTGCAAAATGAAGAGCGAGCAGATGATACCCCACTCAATCTACTGCATTACGCAACAAGAGGAAACTACAGAATATTTCACATAGTTATACCGATCTCCTGCAGCGCGCCTTATTTTAGTACATGGTTGGTTATGCTGTTGTTATTTATTCCCTACCTCTTTTTATGGTACTAGCATTACTGATACACTAAGCTTCCAATTAAGCACTGTGATGACACTTTATTTGCATATGAAGACTTCCTTTATATATAGTCGATATATGACAGTATTGGTTTCACTGTTTGAACTTAGGTACATATGAACACTGACTGACATTCAACCCGTTTCTGAGCACTGTATTTTAGCTTGTTTTAATGTTACAATGCGATTTTCATTACGTTTACGATGTAATTGATGTTTGTTTATATACATTTCATCAGGTATTTGCAATGAAAATGTTACTGCATAACATTAGGTTTTTATAATGTTTTCTACCTTGTACATAATAAAAATACCCAAGTGTGTGGTGTGAATGTGAGGGTGGGAGGGGGACGTTGAAAGGTAATTTTTTAAATTTTGTATAAATAACTCGAAAACTGCGGCCTCTAGAGAATGCAAATTAATCCTAATTATATTTTTTACAGAGAATGTTGTATTCATTGTTTTCTCTAGGACTAACAATTTAAGCATTGCAGGGGACGGAAAAGTCACAGGGACTTAAAATCAGTGTTTTAGTGGTATAAAGTTACTGTTTACTTTTAAATGATGTGGCTTAAGAACAAATATTAAATGATATTAAATGCGTGTACGGAGTCTAAGCGTAATAGAGCCGTATTAAGAAATAAATTGTTTTCTGTGGATGTAACAGGGTGGATGGGGCAGAAATGGAGGGTACAGGTGCGAGAGAAAATCAGCCGCCAGACTGTGGTTATACACTTCCCACTTTAGGTCTGCAAAATGAAGAGCGAGCAGATGATACCCCACTCAATCTACTGCATTACGCAACAAGAGGAAACTACAGAATATTTCACATAGTTATACCGATCTCCTGCAGCGCGCCTTATTTTAGTACATGGTTGGTTATGCTGTTGTTATTTATTCCCTACCTCTTTTTATGGTACTAGCATTACTGATACACTAAGCTTCCAATTAAGCACTGTGATGACACTTTATTTGCATATGAAGACTTCCTTTATATATAGTCGATATATGACAGTATTGGTTTCACTGTTTGAACTTAGGTACATATGAACACTGACTGACATTCAACCCGTTTCTGAGCACTGTATTTTAGCTTGTTTTAATGTTACAATGCGATTTTCATTACGTTTACGATGTAATTGATGTTTGTTTATATACATTTCATCAGGTATTTGCAATGAAAATGTTACTGCATAACATTAGGTTTTTATAATGTTTTCTACCTTGTAACATCTATGTTATCTTAAGCTTGGTGATAGCAACTCCGTTTGCTGTTTACATATGACGCTGTGCCAAGGACGTTCACCACAATTGGTCTAGTCCTCTACATTACCAAGTAACTTGTCATCGAGATATATTTATACCATAGGACGAAAATATTCTTTTAACGTCTTTGACCAACTTCTCAATATTTTGTATAAGTAAAACTTACAGTCCTGATCTTCTCTTTAGTACTGCACTGTATACATTTAGTATTCGTTTGTTTGCTTTTAAAGTCCTGTGCCATACATTACATTCATGGCATGCACTACACATTTTAAGTAGACTAAAGCAATATGGTGGCTTAAACCATTTTAATCCTTGTAAGTATTCATGTTATTTTGCACTTCTTGATAAAGAAGTGTTAACATTCCCTGTATACTACAAATAATTATTTGTATCTTTGGAGAGCATCCGTGACGATGGTCCAAGACCGAAACGGGTTGATGTTTGGGTGTAAAATAAAAACAGCTGATGGTTCAAATATGCTTTTTGTATCTTATTAATCAATGACGTCGCAGGCGTGGGGAGAGGGGGAGGGTGATGTTTATATTTCACAAAGTCCATTAACACTACATAGAATCAGATACAAGTTACTAATAATACTGGTGCAGGAAACACATAAGGACAGAATCTATATGCATCTCTGCAAAATGATCTAGTCTGCTAGAGGGGGAACTGACTCTTATTTATCCTGTACGGCAGCTATACCGCACGTCCGGCAAATGCAACTTTTCCCACCAAAGAACTGACCCATTTTCATTTTTCAGACCGACAACAAATCCTTAGCAGTCCTTGTACAGTGTTCTTATGTAAGCAGAAAAATGACTTTACTGAGCCTGTGTTTATATATTGGATTCATTTTCAGTTCATTAGATGAGCACTTATTTGGAATTGATACGTGAGCTATTTTGTAAAATAGTTCAACAGCTAGAAATGTCAAATGCCGAAATTTTTACAAAGGCACAGACAGTGTTTAGAAAGGATGGATTGCATGCTACAGGTGGTGGCGTGTTTGTCACTGTTAGTAGTAGTTTATCCTGTAGTGAAATAGAAGTGGATAGTTTCTGTGAATTATTGTGGCTGGATGTTATACTCAACAACCGAGCTAGGTTGATAATTGGCTTTTTTTACCGACCTCCCGAATCAGCAGCATTAGTGGCAGAACAACTGAGAGAAAATCTGGAATACATTTCACATAAATTTCCTCAGCATGTTATAGCCTTAGGTGGAGATTTCAATTTACCAGATATAGACTTGGACACTCAGATGTTTAGGACGGGTGGTAGGGACAAAGCATCGAGTGACATTATACTGAGTGCACACTCCGAAAATTACCTCGAGCAATTAAACAAAGAATCGACTCGTGGAGATAACATCTTGGACCTACTGATAACAAACAGACCCGAACTTTTCGACTCTGAAAGCGCAGAATCAGTGATCATAAGGCCGTCGCAGCATCCTTGAATATGGAAGTAAATAGGAATATAAAAACAGGGAGGAAGGTTGATCTGTTTAGCAAGAATATTAGGAGTCAGATTTCTGACTACCTAACAGATCAAAACGAAAATTTCTGTTTCGGCACTGACAATGTTGACTGTTTATGGAAAAAGTTCAAGGCAATCGTAAAATACGTTTTAGACAGGTACGTGCCGAGTAAAACTGTGAGGGACGGGAAAAACCCACCGTAGATCAACAACAAAGTTAGGAAACTACTGAGAAAGCATAGAGAGCTTCACTGCAAATTTAAACGCAGCCAAAACCTCCCAGACCAACAGAAGCTAAACGATGTCAAAGTTAGCGTAAGGAGGGCTATGCGTGAAGCGGTCAGTGAATTCTAAAGTACAATTCTATGTACCGACGTGACAGAACATCCTAGGAGGTTCTTGTCTCGCGTTAAATCAGTAAGTGGATCGAAACAGCATATCCAGACACTGTGGGATCATAATGGCATTGAAACAGAGGATGACACGCGTAAAGCTGAAATACTAAACACCTTTTTCCAAAGTTGTTTCACAGAGGAAGATCGCACTGCAGTTCCTTCTCTAAATCCTCGCACGATCGAAAAAATGGGTGACATCGAAATAAGTGTCCAAGGAATAAAAAAGCAACTGAAATGACTCAACAGAGGAAAGTCCACTGGACCTGACGGGATACCAGTTCGATTCTACACAGAGTACGCGAAAGAAGTTGCCCCCCTTCTAACAGCCGTGTACCGCAAGTCTCTAGAGGAACGGAAGGTTCCAAGTGACTGGAAAAGAGCACAGGTAGTTCCAGTTTTCAAGAAGGAACGGCGAGCAGATGCGCAAAACTATAGGCCTATATCTCTGACATCGATCTGTTGTAAAATTTTAGAACATGTGTTTGGCTCGCGTATCATGTCATTTGTAGAAACACAGAATCTACTCTGTAGGAAGCAACATGGATTCCGAAAACAGCTATCGCGTGAGACCCAACTCGCTTTATTTGTTCATGAGACCCAGAAAATATTAGATGCAGGCTCCCAGGTAGATGCTATTTTCCTTGACTTGCGGAAGGCGTTCGATGCAGTTCCGCACTGTCGCCTGATAAACAAAGTAAGAGCCTACGGAATATCAGACCAGCTGTGTGACTGGAGCGAAGAGTTTTTAGCAAACAGAACACTGCATGTTGTTCTCAACGGAGAGACGTCTACAGACGTCAAAGTAACCTCTGGCGTGCCACAGGAGAGTGTTATGGGACCATTGATTTTCACAAAATATATAAATGACCTAGTAGATAGTGTTGGAAGTTCCATGCGGCTTTTAGCGGATGATGCTGTAGTATACAGAAAAGCTGCAGCATTAAAAAATTGCAGAGAAATGCAGGAAGATTTGCAGTGGATAGGCGCTTTGTGCAGGGAGTGGTAACGGACTCTTAACATAGACAAATGTAATAATGTATTGCGAATACGTAGAAGGAAGGATCCATTATTATGTGATTATATGATAGCGGAACAAACACCGGTAGCAGTTATCTCTGTAAAATATCTGGGAGTATGCGTACGTAACGATTTGAAGTTGAATGATCATATAAAATTAATTGGTAGTAAGGCGGGTGCCAGGTTGAGATTCATTGGGAGAGTCCTTAGAAAATGTGGTCCATCAACAAAGGAGGTGGCTTACAAAACTCTCGTTCGACCTATACTTGAGCATTGCTCATCAGTGTGGGATCCGTACCAGGTCGGGTTGACAAAGGAGATAGAGAAAATCCAAAGAAGAGCGGCGCGTTTCGACACAGGGTTATTTGGTAAGCTTGATAGCGTTACGGAGATGTTTAGCAAACTCAAGTGGCAGACTCTGCAAGAGAGGCGCTCTGCATCGCGGTGTAGTTTGCTGTCCAGGTTTCGAGAGGGTGCTTTTCTAAATGAGGTATCGAATATATTGCTTCCCCTTAATTACACCTTCCGAGGAGATCACGAATGTAAAATTAGAGAGATTCGAGCGCGCACTGAGGCTTTCCGGCAGTCGTTCTTCCCGCGAACCATACGCGACTGGAACAGGAAAGGGAGGTAATGCAGTGACACGTTAAGTGTCCTCCGCCACACAGCGTTGGGTGGAGTGCGGAGTATAAATGTAGATGTAGATGTATATCACACTGAAGATTATGTCCCAAGCGTAACTTGCTGTGAATAAGTATTCGACAACGTCAGTTTCATTGTCTCCACTATCACAGGCTGGAACACCTTTCACAAAATGAGGGGTATCAAACGCGTCTTCCAGCCTTGGCTCTCCCATCATCTGAAGAGGCCCAAAGGCTTAGACTTTCACTCTCTGCAAGCCAAGTTGGTTACGTAGATGTCATGGTATTTCAGATATTTGAACGCAATTCAGAAAGTGCAAGGCAGCAGATTCCATCAGGCATGTTCATACGTACCTTTGAAGACATATTGAGGCTGTATAGATCCATGGCTCCATTCACGGCGGGGAACCCTAAAAATGCCACCTATCCTGCAGCGCTGTGCCCACCATCCTTTTACACCCTCAGAACAAAAAAAAAAAATTGGCTCTGAGCACTATGGGGCTTAACTTCTGAGGTTATCAGTCCCCTAGAATTAGAACTACTTAAATCTAACTAACCTAAGGACATCAAACACATCCATGCCCGAGGCAGGATTCGAACCTGCAACAGTAGCGGTCGCGCGGTTCCATACTGTAGCGCCTAGAACCGCTTGGCTACTCCGGCCGGCTCAGAACACAATATATCCCTTTATACGGATCTACTGCGCATAGACGTAGTACACACATTTAATATTTCTCATTAACCCAACTTCATTTGAAAGTAAACAGTAATTTTATACCATCTCCAAAACTCTGAGACTTTTCCCTTCTACTTTCTCCCATGTTTCGGGCAGCATGCGATTCCAGCAGCGGAAGAACTGGCCATCTTCTGAGGAGATCCTTGAATCTATCAAATTTTGCACTTGTTCATATAACCGGAGGTGCTTGTCAGCCTGCCGGCCGGAGTGGCCGAGCTGTTCTAGGCGCTTCAGTCTGGAACAGCTCGGCCGATACGGTCGCAGGTTCGAATCTTGCCTCGGGCATGGATGTATGTGTTGTCCTTAGGTTACTTAGGTTCAAGTAGTTCTAAATTCTATGGGACTGATGACCTCAGAAGTTAAGTCCTATAGTGCTCAGAGCCATTTTAACTTTTTTTTTCGCTCGTCAGCCAGTCCGTGTGCCATTGATCGAAAAAGATGATAGTCAGAGGGAGCGATGTCTGGAGAATACGGCGGGTGGGGTAGAACTTACCATTTCGACTGTTACAGGTATGTTTTGAAGCGTTTTGAAATGTGGGTCCAACACCGTAATGACGCAGATCCATGTGTTCATGCCTATCGCTGTATTGTGGCCCTTTGTCTTCTAGTGTCCGGCTCACACCCATAAACTTATTTCGATTACGATATTCCGTGATTTTTTTCCATCGAAACCTTGTCTCCTCCATCGCCACGCCAGTCTTCGACGGCAAGATCATCGTTCTTGAAGCGACGAAACCATTCTTTCCACTTTCTTGTATTAATAGCCGCCCACCATTCGCCTTAGCCAGCATTTTACAAGTATCGGCCGCAGATTTCTTCATGATAAAGCAGAAAATTAAGTATTTCCCCAAATGACGATTATTGGGCTAGTAAGCTGGGTGAAGGTCACGGTTAAAGCAGGCTCGGACATGGTGACTGGATGTCTCTATAGGCCCCCTGGCTCAGCAGCTGTTGTGACTGAGCACCTGAAGGATAACTTGGAAAATATTTCGAGTAGATTTGCCATCCATGTTATAGTTCTGGTTGGAGATTTTAATTTGTCGGATATAGCCTGGGAGACTCAAACGTTTATAACGGGTGGCAGAGACAAAGAATCCAGTGGAATTTTTTAAAGTGCTTTATCTGAAATTTACCTTGAGCAGTTGAACAGAGAACCAACTCTTGGCGATAACATATTAGACCTTCTGGTAACAAACATACCCGAACTATTTGAAGCAGTTAACGCAGAACAGGGAATCAGCGATCATAAAGCGGTTACGGCATCGATGATTTCAGCTGTAAACAGAAATATTAAAAAAGGTAGGAAGATTTTTCTGTTTAGCAAAAGTGACAAAAAGCAGATTTCAGGGTACCTGGTGTCTCAATACAAAAGTTTTCTCTCAATTACAGATAGTGTCGAGGATCAGTCGACAAAGTTCAAAACCATCGTACAATATGTGTTAGATGAGTATGTGGCAAGCAAGATCGTAAGAGATGGAAAAGAGCCTCCGTGTTACAACAATCGAGTTAGAAAACTGCTGCGGAAGCAAAGAGAACTTCACAGCAAGCAGAAACGTAGCCAAAGCCTTGCAGACAAACAAAAACCACGAGAAGCGAAATGTAGTGTGAGGAGGGTTATGCGAGAGGCGTTCAGTGAATCCGAAAGTAAAGTCCTATGTACTGACTTGGTATAAAATCGTAAGAAATTTTGGTCTTATGTCAAAGCGGTAGGTTGAGCAAAACAAAATGTCCAGACACTCTGTGACCAAAATGGTGCTGAAACAGAGGATGACAGACTGAAGGCCGAAATACCAAATACCTTTTTCCAAAGCTGTTTCACAGACGAAGACTGCACTGTAGTTCCTTCTCTAGATTGGCGCATAGATGACAAAATGGTAGATATCGAAATAGACGACAGAGGGATAGAAGAACAATTACAGTCGCTCAAAAGAGGAAAGGCCGCTGGACCTGATGGGATACCAGTTAGATTTTACACAGAGTACGCGAAGGAACTTGCCCCCTTCTTGCAGCGGTGTACTGTAGGTCTCTAGAAGAGCGTAGCGTTCCAAAGGATTGGAAAAGGGCACAGGTCATCCCCGTTTTCAAGAAGGGACGGCGAACAGATGTGCAGAACTATAGACCTATATCTCTAACGTCGATCAGTTGTAGGATTTTGGAACACGTATTGTGTTCGAGTATAATGACTTTTCAGGAGACTAGAAATCAACTCTGTAGAAATCAGCATGGGTTTCGAAAAAGACGATCGTGTGAAACCCAGCTCACGCTATTCGTCTACGAGATTTAGAGGGCCATAAACACGGGTTTCCAGGTAGATGCCGTGTTTCTTCACTACTGCATGGTGTTCGATACAGTTACCCACAGTCGTTTAATGAACAAAGTATGAGCATATGGACTATCAGACCAATTGTGTGATTGGATTGAAGAATTCCTAGATAACAGAACGCAGCATGTCATTCTCAATGGAGAGAAGTCTTTCGAAGTAAGAGTGATTTCAGGTGTGCCGCAGGGGAGTGTCGTAGGACCGTTGCTATTCACAATATACACAAAAGACCTTGTGGATGACATCGGAAGTTCACTGAGGCTTTTTGCGGATGATACTGTTGTATATCGAGAGGTTGTAACAATGGAAAACTGTACTGAAATGCAGGAGGATCTGCAGCGAACTGACGCGTGGTGCAGGGAATGGCCATTGAATCTCAATGTAGGCAAGTGTAATGTGCTGCGAGTACATAAAAAGAAAGATCACTTATCATTTAGCTACAGTATAGCAGGTCAGCATCTGGAAGCAGTTAATTCCATAATTTATCTGGGAGTACGCATCAACAGTGATTGAAATTGGAATGATCATATAAAGTTGATCGTCGGTAAAGCAGATGCCAGACTGAGATTCATTGGAAGAATCCTAAGGAAATGCAATCCGAAAACAATGGAAGTAGGTTATAGTACGCTTGTTCGCCCACTGCTTGAATACTGCTCAGCAGTGTGGGATCCGTACCAGATAGGGTTGATAGAAGAGATAGAGAAAATCCAACGGAGAGGAGCGCGCTTCGTTACAGTATCATTTAGTAATCGCGAAAGCGTTGCGGAGATGATAGATAAACTCCAGTGGAAGACTCTGCCGGAGAGACGCTCAGTAACTCAGTACGGGCTTTTGTTGAAGTTTCGAGAACATACCTTCACCGAAGAGTCAAGCAGTATATTGCTCCCTCTTACGTATATCTCGCGAAGAGACCATGAGGATAAAATCAGAGAGATTAGAGCCCACACAGAGGCATACCGACAATCCTCCTTTCCACGAACAATACGAGACTGGGATAGAAGGGAGAACCGATAGAGGTCCTCAAGGTATCCTCCGCCACACACCGTCAGGTGGTTTGCGGATTATGGATGTAGATGTAGATGTAGATATTCAGTAGAGAATAACTTCATGATACAATCACAAATCGTCAAATATTTTGATGGCGTTATGTTTACTGATTTATAAACTTATTGTATGACACTTAACATGACGTAGCACCTGCACTACAACATGTCGCTAGCGCCATTCTACTGCAAATTGCGGAAGCAGAGTCGTAAACCTAATATATCGGCCACTGGAGCCGAAGCGTATCATTCTGACATCAGCTGAGGTATTTCGAAAGCTTAGCTGTATCCTCGCAACTGTCAGGAACTGCGGCAGCGGTAAAAGGACACATGATTGCCTGTAACCAGCTGTACACTATACAGGGTGTTACAAAAAGGTACGGCCAAACTTTCAGGAAACCTTCCTCACACACAAAGAAAGAAAATATGTTATGTGGAGATGTGTCCGGGAACGCTTACTTTCCATGTTAGAGCTCATTTTATTACTTCTCTTCAAATCACATTAATCATGGAATGGAATCACACAGCAATAGAACGTGCCAGCGTGACTTCAAACACATTGTTACAGGAAATGTTCAAAATGTCCTCCGTTAGCGAGGATACATGCATCCACCCTCCGACGCATGGAATCCCTGATGCCCTAGAGAATGGTGTATTGTATCACAGCCGTCCATAATAGGAGCACGATGAGTCTCTACATTTGGTACTGGGGTTGTGTAGACAAGAGCTTTCAAATGCCCCCATAAATGAAAGTCAAGAGGGTTGAGGTCAGGAGAGCGTGGAGGCCATGGAATTGGTCCACCTCTACCAATCCATCGGTCACCGAATCTGTTGTTCGGAAACGTACGAACACTTCGACTGAAATGTGCAGGAGCTCCGTCGTGCATGAACCACATATTGTGTCGTACTTGTAAAGGCACATGTTCTAGCAGCACAGGTAGAGTATCCCGTATGAAATCATGATAACATACTCCATTGAGCGTAGGTGGAAGAACATGGGACCCAATCAAGACATCACCAACAATGCGTGTCCAAACGTTCACAGAAAATCTGTGTTGACGTGAGTTCACAATTGTGTGCGGATTCTCGTCAGCCCACACATGTTTATTGTGAAAATTTACAATTTGATCATCAGAATCGAGGAAGTACAGTACATACTGACGAAACTAAAATGAGCTCTAACATGGATATTAAGCGTTTCCGGACACATGTCCACATAACATCTTTTCTTTATTTGTGTGTGAGGAATGTTTCCTGAAAGTTTGGCCGTACCTTTTTGTAACACCCTGTATAATGGGCTCCAAAGCGACTAGGGTGTCTTTTTCAAATGATACCAAGATTTCTTCATGTGAAGATGTGTCTACTGATGTGACACACATAGTAAATATACATTATATAGCTCACCACTTGCAGCATAGTCGACAGGACCGATTGCGGACCTTTCGTACAGAGCCGAGTTGCGGGTCTGAATCAGAGGCTCAGAGGTTCTGCGACCGTGTAGGCAGCAGATTCCTCGTCTTGCGCAATTAGATGATGGAGTTTCGACTTCCACTGAATAGGTCAGGAATCCACCACACGTAGGAGGTAGCTACATGTGTAGCATAGGCTGTGTGGCTTGGACTGGGCTTTTTTTAGGTTAAAGGGTCTCGGGGAAATACAAAAATGGCTTCAGTCTCAAACGGTGCAGGTCGAACACAGGAAGATAATAGTTATAAGAAGCATTGGTATAACAGTTGTAATTGTAGTAGCTGTGTTGGAAAAGAACCGGAGCTACAAACACTAATATAAAGCGCTGATGCTCGAATCGTTATAGGTACTGAAAACTGGCAAAAGACAGAGACAGGTTTAGCCGAAGTTCTGGCAAAGAGCCTAACGTTGCTGCAAAAGGATGGGCTACATACTGTTAGCGGTGGGGTGTTTCTTGCTGTGAAGTAGTTTGTCTTGTAGCGAAATTGAAGCAGATTGTTCCTGTGAGTTAGTGTGAGCAGAGATCATCTTGGCAAGCGGAATAAAATAACAACTGGATACTTTTATCGATCTCCCAATTCAGATGTTACAACTGCTGAAGAAAACTTGAGTTTAATTTCAAACACGTACCAGACTAATACGTTTATAGTTTGTGGTGATTTGAAGTTACCCTTAATATGTTGGCGAAATTATAAGTAGGCGTAAAACATCATCCTAAATTGTGCTAAACGCATTCTCTAAAAATTATTTCTAGCAGTTACTTCACGAGCCCATGCGAATACTAAACATTTGTGAAAATTCACTTGACCTATTAGTATATACGGAGCTAATAACGACCATCAACACGGATACAGGGATTAGTGAATACAGGGCTGTCGTACCGAGACTGAATATTGTAACCCCCAAATCCTCCAAAAAATAAACGAAAAATATACCTATTCAATAAAAGGAGATACAAATTCACTTGTCGCCTTCCTGAGAAACAATCTCCACTCCTTCCAGATTAACAAGGTAAGTGTAGACCAGATGTGGCTTAAATTCAAAGCAATTGTATCGACACCAATTGAAAGATTTATAGCAAATAAATTGACAAACGACGTTGCTGATCCCTCTTGGTACACAAAACGTTGCAGAAAGAACGAAAATTGGATGCCAAATTTAAACGGACGAAAACCCTTCGAGACTGGCGACCTTTCACAGAAATTCGAAACTTAGTGCGGACTACAATGCAAGATGCTAATGATAGTTTTCACAACAAAACTTTATCTCGAGACCTGGCAGTAAATCCAAAGATATTCTGGAAAGACACAGTCAATGCCTTCTCTGCGCGATAACAATGGGACTACCATCGACAACGGTGCTGCGAAAGCAGAGGTACTGAACACACCCTTTCGAAATTTGTTCGCCAAAGAAGACGAGAAGAATATTCCAGAATGCAAAAAAAGAACAGCTGCCAAAATGAATAACTTAGAAGTAAATATCCTCGGAGTAGCGAAGCACTAAATAAAACCAATCCTTCTGGTCCAGACTGTATAACAATTAGGTTCCTTTCAGAGTATGCTTATGCAATAACTCCATACCTAATAATCATATACAACCGCTCGTTAGACAAGAGATCCGTAGCCAAAGACTGGAAAGTTTCGCAGGTCGCACCAATATTCAGCAGAGGTGGTAGGAGTAATCCACTGAATTATAGGCCCATATCATTAACGTCGATACGCAATGGGATTTTGCAACATCTGTTGTGTTCTAACATTATGAATTACCTCGAAGAGAACGGTCTATTGACACACAGTCAACACGGATTTAGAAAACATCGTTGTTGTGAAAAACAACCAGCTCTTTATACACTCTTTGAGTGCTGTTGACATGGTATTTCAAATTGATTCCGTATATCTGGATTTCTAAAAGGCTTTTGACACTGTACCACAGAAGCGGCTTTTAGCGAAATTACGTGCTTATGGACTATCCTTTCACTTATGTGACTTGATTCGTGATTTCCAGTCAGATAGGTCGCAGTTCGTAGTATTTGACGGAAAATTATCAAGAAAACAGGAGTTATTTCTGGCGTTCGCCAAGGCAGTGTTATAGGTCCTCTGTTGTTCCTTATCTACGTAAACGATTTAGAAGACAATGTGAGTAGCCACGTTAGGCTGTTTGCAGATGATACTGTCGTTAATCGTCTAGTAAACTCGTCAGAAAATCAAAACAAATGGCATAACAATTTCGAAGAAATATCAGCACGGTGTGAAAACTGGTAATTGACCCTAAATAATCAAAAGTTTGAGATCAACCACAAGAGTGCTAAACGTAATCCGTTAAACTTAGGTTACCCGATAAGTCAGTCAAATCTAAAGGCCGTAAATTCAACTAAATACCTAGAAATTTCAATTACGAGCAACTTAAATTTGGAAGAACGTATAGAACATATTGTGGAGAAGACAAAACAAAGAATGCATTTTACTGGCAGAACACTTCTAAAATGTAACAGGTCTACTAAAGAGACCGCCTAAATCACACCTGTCCGTCCTCTTTTGGAGTACTACTGCGCGCTCTGGGATCCTTACCACGTAGGATTAACGGAGAACATAGAGAATGTTCAAAGTAGAGCAGCACGTTTTGTATTGTCGCGAAAGAGGGGAGACAACCTCACTGACATGATACAGGATTTGGGATGGACACCATTAAGGCAAAGGCGTTTCTCCTTGCAGTGGAATATTCTCACGAAACCTCAGTCACCAACTTTCTCCTCCGATTGCAAATATATTTTGGCGAAGCCAACCTACGTTGGATGGAACGATCATCATACTAAAATAAGGGAAAACAGAGCTCGAACAGAAAGATATAGATGTTCGTTTCTTCATCGCTCTGTTCGTGCGTAGAACAATAGAGAATTATTGTGAAGGTGGTTCAATGAACCCTCTGCCAGGCACTTAAGTGTGATCTGCAGAGTACGCATGTAGATGTAGATGACACGTACCATAAGTATTCAGTTACAGTCTAATTCGGGAGTGCTATTGCCCACAATTCTAGATTCAAAGATGTTACTTAACGGCAGGGGTGAATTGTCATGCTCATACAAACGATGATCGTCTCCGAACTGTTCCTCTACTATACACAGTATATAATGCTGTAAAATCTGTTCATATCCTTCCGTTTTCAGGATTTTATTAAGAGCAATGAAGGGACCACACCCTCACTACGAAAAACACCTCCACTACCGTAATAACAACTCTTCTGCAATTTACTTCTGTTCCTACACATGCTGCCAGGTAACTTTCTGAGACATCCATCAAATCCAAACACTTCCATCTGATTTTCAAAGGTTATAGCATGGTTCATCACTCCAAACCATTCGTTTACAGTCATCCACTGTCGGGGGCCGTCGCACTGTCTACAGAAAAGTGTTGCCCATTTTTTCAACACCCTATTCCCAGCCATGGTGGTAGCTGGACTACCCGTAGCACTCATGACCTCACGAACAACACCTTCCGCCGAATTCACTCAATCTCTCACAACCACGCTAGACAATGAGCGACAGTGTTGCCTGTCAGTACATGAGATCTGGCTGGTCTTGATTTAGCCGTGGATGTTTCCCTGCGTTTCCACTTCACAATCATATCTCCGACAATCAACTTGAGAAAGTTTAGAGGGGTTATAATGTCTCTGATATATTTGTTACTCATGTAACATCCAGTGACTATCCCGCGTTCGGAATCACTGAGCTCTGCTCAACGACCACTTCTGCTGTTACTGCTATGCTGCTGACCAAGAATTCGGCTCGCTACCTGTGCCCTGGCATGAGTGCCAGAAGCTCAGCCATACTGCATAATTCTCCCACTGCCATGCCACATTGTGTGAGGAGGGGGAAGCGGATGAAACTGCGAATTTGCCGTATTTAAATGGCAATACAGTCGCACTGCATTCGACTTCGTTTCAAATTTCATTTTTCTCCACAACATACATCGCAAATGAAACAAGTTGCCAATATTCTTTAATTAATTTAGCCCTACTGAAGACGTAATATAGTTTTTATGCAGTACAAACCCTCGGTATACGGACGGAGACAGCCAATTTCGCAGATTTTTGCACTCAGGTTGCCACGTAATTGCAAATTACTTAGTTTCATAAACCAAAATGGGTCTTTCACACACATATGTTCAACGAAATGTTCCAGCACTTTTGCAGCCTCATTACGGAGACATGTAGACTCTATTTGAGGAAAACAATGAAGACGTTCTAAACAATATGAACGTAAAAGGATTTACTTTTAAAACGGGAATTACATGGCAAATTAACGAATTGAACCTGCACATGCACAGGGGTACTTTCGACAGAAATGGAAAACGGCCTCAAAGACAGCTTTAAAACAGATTTAAGACTAACAATGTTCTCAGAACGTTTAGAAAACTATTTTTTTAATTACTACAAGCCTACAATGAATTCTTCAAGCCTAAAATTTTCTTCAACGTCAGTGAGCTTAGGGAACTTGACTGGCTTTGTCAGAATTTGTTCCTTCTGCAATACGATTTTGTTTTTAAATGCATCCCCATCACATCCGAAATAAGTTGTTTCTCACCTTGCAGTGTCTTATTGTGGACAGTGTACAGTCAAATCTGCTTAAGGAGCGAGGACTGTAATCCATATGCACTTGGCAAGCGAGGGTTGTAGTCCATTCCGGATGTTCTAATTTTCGTTTCTACCCTCCTTTATCCTTCACAAATCAAACTTTAGCATGTTTTAAACAAAAGAAATGTACGACGCATGCCCCTTGACTCAACTTACGTAGTTTGCAGTAATATAACCAATATGGTCTCCACTCTCTTCATTCAGTTCTGTCGTAAGCTGTTACCACTGACAATGGAACAGTATGTGTGACTTCAGAAATTTTACAGTTCGTACTATCAATTTCTTTACGTGCTCCACGTTTGTAAATTTAGCACAAAGTACTTCTTGATGCAAGGGACAATTAACACCATCCGTCGATAGTAGTGTTTAGCTCCTTCCTTGCCCACTATATTTTAAATGTTGTGAACGGTATTGCAATGTCGTTTAGTAGCAAAACTGCAGTACTCGTCTATTATATGTCTGAATAATAGATACTGAAATTCTCACCCCCCTCTTCTGTCATTCCTGCTCATTTTTAAAGCTTTGTGATGATAAATCGCTAGTCTGCTTTTTTTTTTTTTTTTTTTTTTTTTTTTTTTTTTTTTTTTTTTTTTTGTTCAAACAACCACTGGATCTGTGGACGTCCTTCTTACCACGAACAAATATCTAAGATAAACAGAATTCAAACCACGATTCTGCCGAACTGAAGAGAGCGGCACCAACCGAAAAATGCCATACCGCGATAGTAAATGAAGTGTCGCGCTGTACCGGATACTTCCGAGAAGGACCAGTACAAGCTGAGCATCGGCCGGCACGTGGCCCACACATCCGGCTCTTCTTCAGTTTGGCACACCGTGGCCGGCCCTATTGTAGAACGAAGTAAGTGCAGAATTTCCTATCTCATCTCTGGAGCAAGTGCTGGAAACATACCACTAGCTGAACTGGAAATGAACAACAAAGGAAAATGGCTATGAGCTCTTCAAAATAACCATCCTGATACTTGTCAAAACTTATTTAAATAGCTAATGGTACGTTTAAATTTGAACGACCACCCAGGAAATAAAACCCCCTCACCTTGAACGCCAGTTCAGTGTCATTCAAAGCAAACTGCTTCCTCCAGCTGCCCGATATCGTGGTGATCAAAGTGGTTTCATGCATCATCAAAACCTCACCTACATGTTGCCTCCACAAGTAGACTTGTCTGTGGAAAAGCATCCAGACATCCCTACAGAATGCATATTTGACCACTAGATGTCACCAGAGGTGGTTCTGTAAGTGTAAAAGGTTGTAGTGAGAAGCAATAGCAGTAGGGGCGGGGGGAATCTATCAGGTGATCGGCCCAAATCTACTTTTAGTGATGTAACGGTGAAATGAAGACACAAAGGAACAATCTCATATCAAGACCCGGAAGACCTCACATACTGACGGATATTTTCGGTAGAGCCTTGTCGAAGGTGGCTGAAAAAGATCACATTAAATCAGATGAATATATCATTCGTGAGCTCCAAAGTGCTACCATCAGTGCAGCTAGCATAATTGCTGCGCGTAGTGAGTTGAAAAGTGTGGGGCAAAATAGTCAAGTAGCTCCACATGTGTCTCACATTTCTGCAGTCAGTGGTGAGTGACTCTTCAGGTGGTGTAAAGAGCGACACCACTGCGCAATTGATAACTGGAAACGAGTGGGTTTGGAACTATGAGTCTCACTACATTCCGTGGAAATCGGATGAAAGTTTTTGGGTTTGATGAATGCCTAAGAACGCCATCACCTGTAAAGACAATAGTGAAATATGGAGGTGTTAGGGTTATAATATGGGGGTGTTTTTCGTGGGTAAGGTGTGATTCCCTTACTACCCCCAATAAAACGTTGAATATCGAAGGATATGGACACATTTTATGTAATTGTCCGCTGTGTGCAACAGAGGAACAGAGGAACGATGATTATTTGTGCCAGCATCACAGTGAAAGGTCTGTGACAATAACATTCATGAAATGGACTAGCCTGCTCAGAGTTCCGACTAGATATCTATTTGGAAATCCTGACATATATTTTTATGATGTTCGAGTACGAAACCTTAAACTAAGCTTTGCCTACCTCCTTCCGCCCTCCACTTATAACGAACTGTGTCAGTGGGGCGTGAAGAATTCATCTTCTTCCGTTCCCTTCTTTAAATGCCTATGCAAGAAAAAATGCAAGGCGTCGTCTTTCAGCTTTGTAGAATTCCTAGCTACATTTCAAAATATACTTCTTGAGCTAACGTCTTACCGGCTAAAGGCTTAAAATCTCTACACGCACCATGGAGTATGTGTCAGACATTCTCCAGGCTTTGTGGAGATTTTCATCAAACGACAGGTATTAAATGGTTAAACTTTAAATTCATTCGTAGTCGTTCTCTCTCATCAACACCAGTATGAGCTGCGACGTCTACACCCATTTTACCGTTGCGACATGGAAACAAGCAACCTGCTTATGTCATCATGAGATTTTTTTTTGTCTTGCCAGTTCAGAAAGATTCCTGGTTGTAAACTGGTATGAAATACTAAGTCTTCCCATCACATCCCAGACATGCTCTATGGGTGACATATAAGGGGACTGGGATGGTCAGTCCATACTTTCCTCAAGGCGATTTAGTAGTAAATTTCTGTGTGGGGCCACGAAGTAACCTGCTGGAATATGTCGTTTGATACGCTGCTCATGAAGGATACGACATTAGTGTTAACCATGGTTGTCTCATACTGGTAAGCATGCACCCTCGCTTCTGTAATCATCAAATCAGTCACATTGTTATATCCAAGAGTTCCACATACCATGATTCCAGGAGTTGAAGTAATATGGGTGTCGAAAACCTGTGCTTCCTGCTATCGTTCAACACGTTGTCCTCGGACACACATGTCCATCGATGATCCAGCCAAACCACAAGTGAGACTTATTGCCGAATACCATGTAATGTGACTCAATGTCCCGTAAGACCCTGGCTCTACACCGTGTACGTTTTTGTTGCCTGCGGTCTGGTGTCGGCGCAAAACGATGCATGGAAACTCATGATCGTAGCTTAACTTAAAATTATCTTTTTTTGACGATGCCTCAGCCTTTCTCAAAATCCGAAAGTTGGCGATAAGCTGCGCGCATACTTTCTCTGCTCAGTTGAGACCCTCACCTGGAATGTTCTAGTAACCTTAGGCACATCCACTAGCCACAACGTATTTAAGCAAGTCTTCACTGGTAGGAATGCCTTTCTTCTTTACTGATAATAAGCTCGTATAAGCATGAAATTTTAAACAATTTAAACCACATGAATTAGAATACTGGTTTATGAGTCTGGTAGAGTTAGTTCAATGTGCTCATGGTCTTCCATTTCATATTTTCGTCATTGAGTTGTAATAAAACTTGATCAGTCGCTGCTGAGATACGTTAGTGATTTCTAGGAGTTTTGATGTAATTTCTCTGATCTGCTACTTGTTTTCATTCAGTTAACCAGCTACATTTTTCTCTCGCACTTCAAGTTACTCAGGAAGACTATATGTTTCAGTTTATGTAGTAGCAAGCATTTGCAACTATGATCTTTCATAAAAATAATCGTACCTTTACATACAACAATTAACATCATAAACACATTTTTCAGGCATTCAATATTTATCCCGATAAAATTAACTTTAAAAGCCGTATATTACAAAAACGAGAATTTTTATACAAGTTTCTTGTCGCATGAAACTTACTTCTCAACAAATTGATCTGTTCCACATTGTATTAATATTACACAAAATACAGTTTCTCGAGGCGAGTACCGTAGTGAGAATACGTTTCATAAAATTTGTCACTATCCGCCAGTTCTTAATTTGTAAAGCCTCTTAATAATAAAATTTATGTTATGAGTATGTAAATTTATTATATAATGCTACCCGTTTATCTGTGCTGTGGCAGTAGTGTGGCATAGGCAGTCGAGCGGTTTTAATCAGTAGTGGAATTGTGAGTTATTTATGCTACTACGAAATATTCTGTTACTAAATTATTGTTGGGAACCCTGCAGATAACGATAATATGTGACTCAACCAATAGTTACTACGAAATATTCTGTTACTAAATTATTGTTGGGAACCCTGCAGATAACGATAATATGTGACTCAACCAATAGCGGACGAAAACACTGAATTACTCGGTGCAGTTTATTTTAGTCGAATCTTTCTTCAACTAGTTTACATAGTATGACGACTGTTTCTTTTTCTGAAGTTTGGGAAAGTTTCATAACAGAGGCATTTTGCTTTTATTTGGAGGCTCTCTGTCCTCCACAGTGGTAACCCAACATCCCATACTGTTCCTTATATACACTATCAGGCCAACGATAAACACCAACGTAGTCTGGTGTCCGTTCAACTGTCACATTTTTTTTAGTTAGTCTGTAACATACTTACAGAACTACGACTGCTTACGCTTGAAGACAAAAGCGAAACTCTCTTAAATTTCAATAAGCTTGATGCAGCAAAAAACAAATTCCTGACATATAACAGGTACTGTGAGGAAGTCCATCCTAACAAACACATTCTATGGCATTTATCATGATATTTTCTGCTATTAAATTTCGAACATTCGGGTTTGAAATGATTCCTGGACTTAGCGAAGCCAATTTCTTCCCAGAAAACGAAGATGAATTATATTTTTATGGAGTAAAACAATAACAAGTGAAAACACAATTATATTTCGGAGTGTGTTTCTTAGTTTCTCCCGCCTCCCTAGAAGATATTTTAGGGGGAGTTAACTCGCCATTGACGGTGATTGTATTCACTCAAGTACCACTTCCTGTAGACACAAACTTTGTCGTTTTATCTGGGAATGGGAAGATACACAGACTAAAGTAAATCCGTCGGAATGACAGAAATAGAAGCTTGAGGTCGTTGTTGACCTGTGGGAGGAGGCTCGAAGAAACCTCAGTCCCATTTCGCCATTGGCTGATTCTCAATGCGAATAATTCATGAAGACTCTGCCGCCTGAGAGGAGCGCCAGCGGCTGAAAGACAGCTGTCGGTCAGCTTCTTAGCTCGTAAATATTTTCTTCTACCATCTCCCTCCACCCTCAACGCGATGTCTGAGTTCGCGTCTCTCAAAGCTATTGGAAAGAGAGAGTTTCCGCACTGTCGTGAATAGATTTTCAAGCCCACCAAACTGGACGGAAGTGGCGATAGACTCGTTTTATCAATATCTTACTAATTTTAAACCCTAAAATAAAAATATCGCTTGAATTTATTAGAAAGCATTAAGAATGCTTCTGTGACGTCGAATGTTGCCTCTAAACTTGCAGATATTTTAGCCATTACATGTGCTACAGTTTCTTGGTTTTTTTCCTATACTACTACGAACTCGGCTTGGCTGTACTCACCTTAGCTGACATGAACAAGTTTAGCCACTGAGAGATAAGATGACTATGCTTTCTGATGCTTTCTGTGGACTGCTGGAGAACACTGGCAGCAGATAATATGGTTACAAAACAGACTGGCGAATACTCAACGTATTTTGTTATATATATGAAGTCTGTGGTGCTAGCCTATGACCGTGCCCTTGACATGTCTACAGTTGGAGTACAGCTTTTAATCACCGCAGCACTTGGAGGGGGAGAATGTCGGACTCAACGTGAAGGCAACCTTTTACCCCAAGGAAAGATTACTGGTACTAATTTGATAAACTTCTCTCTGTCTTTCAATATTGGCCTCTAATCATATGAAATGTATGGTGGTTTCCTTTAACAAACTTTAAGAAATACAACTGATTAAGATTTTGAATGTGATACACATGGTTGGAAGCAACAACTTGACCGAGGACGCTTGTAGACCAGACTATCCGGACGGAACACGAGAGATGCATTAAACATAAAGACTATTCATGACTGATCCTCCGATTTTTACTGGTGGGTGCCCGACGTATGGGATAATCGCCGTCGCAACAGGTTTCTCTTCGTCCTCGGCAGACTGTGTCTCGGCATATTCGGTCTTAGCCCTCGAGCAGGCGCGCCGATTTTCGTTACATGAGCGGCGCGCAGCACACTTGTACACATGTAGTCAATCTCTTGTCATTATGCTACCAAGAGAAAGATGTATGACCTAAATCACTGTTAATATTAGTTTATTTAAACTACAATACAAGAAGCTTATATTACAGCGCTAATTTACTCTTTGATTAAACAAATAAGAAACTTTCATATCACTCTATTGCCGCAGCTGACATATCAGTGTATTCCAACACTTTTTAAAGCATATACTGAACAGAAACACTATTTCATTGCAATGTAGACGCACAAAGACTTTATAAATTGAAGAAATATCAATTATCACAAAGTTCCTTCCATCTACACAGTGAATTCTCTTGCGCATTTTCGGGAAATGCTTTACACTTCAAACATGTATGCATTGTTTTTACATGTCCTTTGCAAACAAAGCTATGGTGTGAGTTACATCTTATGCTAATAGATGTATTTCTTGCTCGTCCACGTGAGACACCGACCTCTTTTCTTGGTGGTAGGCTCCTCAGTTCTTTCAACACGTTGATCTTTGTACTTCACAAGGAAAGTTGCAATGTCGGCATGAAATGAAGGAGTATTCGCTCTTTCCACTATGTGAGGCTTTTTAAGAGACACTGCTAAATCTTTGAAGAACATTCTTGTCTTCCTTTTTGATTTTGCCTCATTTGCATGAAAAATTATTGGAGCATTGATTCCTGCTATATCCATAAGAGCATAGAATACAACCAATGCCATCTTCTTGTCATCCATGCGACGGAATACGTACCTCCCAGTTGATCTACTGTGTCGACTCCTCCCTTTGTTACGTTGTAATCCAAAACTATCTCTGGTTTACCTGTAACTTCGTCAATTGTTCCAAAATCGTACACTGTTGAGAGTAATATAACTGCCTTGTTTTGTTTCGGCACATATGAAACTAGCGTCATGTCATTCTGAGAACCAAATACAAAGGAGTTGATAGCTCAACACTTCCCAGGTAAGAATTGTTGTGGGATCGACCATTTGTTTTTTCTCTACGTGTCGATGCATGTTAGTTGCTTTTTCAAAAGGGAGTTGGCTAAGGAATAGCTACTGTATCGATTATCCATTGTAACGGTTCTACCTGAGCCTTCAGTCTGAGTAGCTAGCTTTCCTACATATCACAGGGAGAATTACAAACATCGTATGGTCCTTTAGGTTGTTTTCCACAATATTACTAGTGGAGAATGTATGGGCATCTTCTAAAACAAAAATCTTTCTCCTGTAATTCACTGGTTTGTTCGGGATATCCTGAACAAAAGAACAGTGATCCCGGAAAACTTGCAACTTTTCGTCTTCTTTCACAATTTTTACAGCACTATAAGCGTTCTTGTAATTCACCACAAAGACATCCGATGTTTGTCTTATTGCAGCAAGTTTGTCAGTTACTCTTCTTTCTTGCCTTCTACTCTGGTTGTCAAAATGGATATATCGTAAAGGAACAGAAATCTTGTGTAGCTCATCACAGATCTCGTATTCTCCATACCAGTACCATCTATTGTCCAAAGTTCAAAGACATCTGTGTGGATTGTTTCCTTAGTCCCGATGAGATACAGCATCATTTTCCTTGCGCCTTTGTCACGCTTCAACGCGGGGTCGGCCTTGTAACTATTGATGTGGCGATGTTAGTTGCAGAGGATAGCCGCATGCCCTTCCTGTCGCCACCCCGAACCCCCTGGAAGAGAATTAGTGTACCCCATCTTTCTGCGTGTAGTGTAAACCATGGAATAGTGCGAACGTTTTCAAATGTGTGCAAATCGTGTATCTGAGGCGCAACGTGAGGACCAGACCGGAATTCACCTAGTGGGATGTGGAAAACCGCCCCAAAACCACATCCAGGCTTGCTGGCATACCGGCCCTTGTCGTTAATCCGCCAGGCTGACGCGATCCGGGGTCAGCGCACCTACCCGAGTCCATGAAGCAGCGCATAAACGCTCTCAGCTACCGTGGCGGGTCCCAGTGAGATACAGCAATCCCAACAATGCCATTATTTCACGCCTTGTAGTTTCCTTGGCGTTACTTTCTCTGGAATAATGTACACATTCTCTCTTACACTGAATGTATATGTTAGTGTATTTTACAAGTTCATTAATCATTTCCAGGCTAAGTATTGTCCATAAAGCCTCTCTTTCACGTGAGACCCCTCTGGCAACACGTGTAGGCCAAGGGATTATTTTTAAAAGTATTCTTTCTTTTTATTTTCGAAGTCACATGAGGACATCTCTTATTCCATTTGCGCGTCTTGTCCCTCCCAGTAAAATACCACTAGTGGAGACTGCCTCTTCACAGTCATCATGTGAATCGTAGAATTGACCAGAATCTGAATCGTGGTCACTTCCTGTGATAAATTCCTCTTCTTCTTCAGAGTCGCCATCATTTTCGTTGTCTGGTATAGAGTTCAACTCTGGATCCTCGTTGAGTAACCAATCAAGCTCTTTGTCTGTCAGCTTTCATCTCGCCCTGCACTGTGATATACCCGCTTGGTAAGTGCCATCTTTTGATTCGATTAAAAAGGAACGAAATAAAAGTGAAGAAAAAATTACCTTCGTGATCGGGCACGTGGCGTACTTTGTACACTAAGGTGACAGACTCGAAGTTTATTTTAAATTACTGTAGCTCACGTGAACCTATGACAACACAACTTCTCATTGTTCTGGCTGAAACAATAATGCGGCAGTAAGTAGGGGCTTGCTGTTGTAAAACAACAATGGAATTCTGTGCACTATAATGTTATTTGCGGTTGGCGCACTTGGCACGTTGTATCTGGCGGCTGCTGTAATCGTTAATACGGAACACGGCCTGTAGGTGCTGCTATTTTACCTTCCCTGTTTCCATCGTCACGCACCTCTTTCCATTATGCGTGAACTGAAACTGGTTGCTTTTCTGACGCTAAATTGTTAGAAATTAGAGAGTTGATACTCTGGCGCAGTACGTTCTTTGATGGTAGAATTAATCGCAAATGAAAGCGGATTTTGGCAGTTGCTTCTGGCTTGTGTGCTGAGTCGCACAGAGCTATGGGGTACGAAAAAGTTCAGTGACACAATGCCTACTTTCTCAAAGAGACGACCTACAGGCCTTGCCGAGATTGCAAATGTACGATGGCATGCTCAAAAAAAGAAGCCTACGAATTTTTAATTTTGTTCGCAACCTTGCTTGAGGTATTACATGTCATGCATATTAATCGCTCATCTCCCCCACTTCATTGGCGCAAGTTGCAATATTCTGCCGCTATAGGGCCCGGAATTGTAGCATGTAACAAGATGGTGTGTATAATGTAACAACATTGATGAGTGAGAAACTGAAAGAACGAATTCGAAGAGTTCTTCCACACATGGAGCACCCTATCTTTCAGCATGACTATGCTCCCACATCTGTAACAATCCGACGTCTTGGGTTCACCTTCATTAATCATCCTCCATACATTCCCGATTTTACTCCATCTGATTTTCATCTGTTTCCAAAACTTAAAGAACACCTTCGACGACTGCAGTTTGATAGTGATGAATGGTTCAAATGGCTCTGAGCACTATGGGACTTAACTTTTGAGGTCATCAGTCCCCTAGAACTTAGAACTACTTAAACCTAACTAACCTAACGACATCACACACATCCACGCCCGAGGCAGGATTCGTACCTGCGACCGTAGCAGTCGCGCGGTTCCAGGCTGTAGCGCCTAGAACAGCTCGGCCACCAACGGCCGGCGATAGTGAAGAGGAGATGGAAACAGAGACGAGAATGTGGCTTGGTCAACAGTCAAGCAATCCACAGTGACGGATTCAATAAAATGGTCTCTCTTTGTTATGAAATGTGTTCGTCGTCAGGTTGAGTATGTTTAGAAATAAATATTTAGGTGTGAAGCATAAACATGTATAATATCAATAAAATTAGTTTTATTTATAAAGCTTTGAGTTTTCACAGAAAATATTCGGAGCATACTTTTCAGCACGCCCTCATAGGCTTTCCTGAGTCACTTCAGACGAATGCCGCAATTAATTTCTTAAAAGCTCCGGCACACATCTCCCATCAATCCCCAACAACAGCGCTAGTGCTCCGTCTCTAGTGATCTGAATGAAGTCGAGGGACATTTTATTCCAATATTCGTATCTTCGTTTCCTTCTGTTACCATTTCGCCACTGTTTCGTGTCTACGTGTGATACTACGTTCACCGTTAACTATATATTACGTATCCTCTCAGCGCCACATAAACAAAATTTTTGTCGGAACATTTTTTTTTAATTTGTGGTAGGTTCCTAGGGACCAAACTGCTGAGGTCATGGGTCCCTAGGCTTACACACTACTTAATCTAACTTAAACTAACTTACGCCAAAGACAACACACACACTCATGCCCGAGGGAGGACTCGAGCCTCTTGCATTTCATGCAGTGATTTTTGAAAGTGAGAGCTGTATCAAGTGTCACTGCTAGGTGTTTTGGAGCACCATAGCGTTACAGTTCAACCCTGACCATACTATTTTCAACTTGCGAGTGGCTTCCTTGTTTCTCAAAGAAAGGCACACACTTGGGTCTCTTAAGGGTTTGGTTTACGTTGGTTTGTGTTGTAGTATCTGGATAGATATTTTAGTAGAAAATATGACATAGTGATGTGGAACAGTATGTCAGTAATTGTGTCCCATGTACTCAACAAACAGACTTGAGTCACCAGAGAATACTGCTCAAAAACTACTGGAATCATGGAAACTGTTTCAGATAGTAGAAAATGAAGTGGCAGGACCATTTAGCAGAAGTTCAGCAGGTAATAAATATGCAGTAACTGTGATTGACTATTTTTCGAGGTACCTAGTAATGTTAGCAATATCAGATCAAAAAGCGAGTATAGTTACTCAAGCCATCCTTAAAATCTAGAAGTTTAAATTCTAAGTTCTGGAAGCCATAGTCACAGATCAAGGAATTATCTTCATGTCTGATCTTATGAGGCTGTTACGTCGTTTGTTAAAAGTTAAGAAGTTGCATACCAGTCTGTTTAACACATAAGCAGATGGTCGCAATGAGAAAATCCGTGTACCACAGCAAAAATGTTAAGTCATTATGTGAATAGCCAACACTTTGACTGGGATATGTACATAAGTTATGTGGTGAACACATACAACTCCAAAATTGACAAAGAAATGCCTCTTTGGCCATAGAGATGGTGGTATGGGCGAAAGATGTGATCCAGCCAAAGCTTGGAACTCTGGGTGAACATTTGAATCAGTTTGCAAAGACACTGAGAGAGGTGTTTCAACGTATAAAACGTGCTAATACAAAAGCTTTGTAGCGCTAAGAATGCACTGGACAAGGTACAAGAAAGTTACCTCAGTACAGAGTAGGACAGTGGGTCCTACCAACCAATCATTACACCATAAAGGGTAAGTCTCAGAAATTCTTGGCAATTCCTAACAATATCAGGTAGTGGAGATCGCTTCAACAGAAATGTCAAATTACAATTAGCAACCAAAATGTCAGTAGTCCATATTAGTCGGATAAAACCTTTGACGAGCATCGTTCATATGTTACTGCAAGTACCTACACCTTTACCACAAAAAGTGAAGCTATCATGTAGGACGAAACGAACACATGATGTACCATATGAACTTAGGTCTACGAATGAGTAATAGAATATAAGTAATTGCGTTTAACTTGATATTCTGTTAAATAGGGTAACGTTAATTTGCTTAGTTTGCTATAGTGTGTGTCATTTTCTTTTAAGATACACCTGGCTTCTAACGAGGGAGTGGATCATGGTAGTTCCTTTCTCCTAGGGGGTGCCGACGATGATGTTCAAACATATTACCGTGAGCATTGTGTTCTTACACATATGTAAAGCAAACATGAGTAAGCGCCTCACAACAGATGGTGAGGACATTACGATCTTAAATAATACAGTAGACATGTTTTAGGAAATTGCAACGAACAGAGAAACAACTGCAAGTTGTCATACGGCATAGATCACAGATATGAGACTGAGTATTTTGAACATTTCTCTAACAATGCATTTCTCTAACAATCCATTTCTCTAACAATGCATAAAATTCTCCCTAGAGAATACAGTAAACAAACTTCTTGAGTACACTAAGTGAGAGATTAGTAATAACGAAATTGTTAAGAAAACTGGCTAATAGCTTGGGAGATGCCAGAACCGAATTCTAGTATTCAGGACGCAGTTCACGACGCCAGACACAGGCATCTTAGTAGGATACTGTTAACTCCACAATAGTTTCTATTAGGACTACAACAAGCAGAAAAAGAATTCCCAACAGAGTTAAGACATGTTACACCTCTAAGAAAAAGAGATGTAGCATTTTTTATCACACTTTCGTGGTTGAGGTCTTTACGGATCATGCTACGATATACCAGGTGATCAAAAAGTCAGTATAAATTTGAAAACTTAATAAACCACGGAATAATGTAGATAGAGAGGTAAAAATTGATGCACATACTTTGAATGACATGGGGTTTTATTAGAACCAGAAAAAAGGAAAGTTCACAAAATGTCTGACAGATAGCGCTGGACAGCAAAACGTCAGTGACTGCGCATGACACTCGTGTATAAAAGGAGCTGTAATGAGATAGAGAATCAGATGCGCCAGCAGTCGCAGCATGTTGACGTTACCTGAAAAGGCACTTTTAGTGAAGTTGTATTATCAGAATGGGGAATGTGCTAGTTCAGCGTTACGATCCTATCGCCATAGGAAGGGGATTCGAACGGGTAAAGGTCTGTTGACAAATGCAACTGTGGCGAGAATGATTTCGAAGTTTGAAGCCACGGGTTGTTTAGACAATAGACCCCGTAGTGGCCGACCGAGCATAAGGCGTAATGCTGAGACAGTTCAGGAAGAAATGGAGACTGTAGCGGGTTCGTCTATGCACGCGGAAGTCAGCGCTCGTGCAGTCGCACATCGCACCGGCATTCGATACACTACTGTTTGGTTGGCACTGAACCGTACCCTCTGGTGCTATCCGTACAAAATCCACCAGCATCATGAACTGTTACCTGGGGATGTAGTGAAGCGGAGAGCATTTGCGATGTGGGCGTTTCAAAAGATGGCGGAAGATGACGATTGGTTGAGTAAAGTGTTGTGGACCGAAGAAGCTCATTTCACGCTCCGAGGGTCTGTCAACGTCCACAACTGCAGAATTTGGGCTACCGAAAATCCTATAACTGTCGTGGAAACTCTATTCCACGATGAGAAAGTCACGGTATGAGTTGGATTTACCAAATCTACCGTTATCGGGTATTTTTTTCTTCGAGGAAATGCGTGATTCTGGTTTTGTAACTGATACCGTGACGGGTGAGAGGTACGCCGATATGTTACAGAATAGCACCATCCCCAGCCTTGCTGATAAACACCTGCTGGAAAGTATGACGTTTATGCAAGATGGCGCTCCACCCCATAATGCAAGACGCGTGAAAGATCTCTTGCGCGCGTCGTTTGGTGATGATCATGTGCTCAGCCGCCACTTTCGTCAAGCTTGGACTGCCAGGTCCCCAGACCTCAGTCCGTGTTACCTGAAGTCACAAGTGTATCGTGATCGACCGACATCTATAGGGATGCTGAAAGACAACATCTGACGCCAATGCCTCACCATAACTCCGGACATGCTTTGCAGTGCTGTTCACCACATTATTCCTCGACTACAGCTAATGTTTGGGAATGATGGAGGACATATTGAGCATTTCCTGTAAAGAACATCATCTTTGCTTTGTCTTACTTTGTTATGGTAATTATTACTATTCTGATCAGATGACGCGCCATCTGTCGGACGTTTTTTGAAATTTTGTATTTTTATGGTTCTTATAAAAAAAACCAGTCACTCCCAGCATGTGTGTCAATTTGTACCTCTCTATCTACATTATTCCGTGAGTTATTCAGTTTTCAAATTTAGACTGAATTTTTGATCACCCGGTACATTGATATACAGTTTGCAGTAGCGGATTTAAACGCTCGATACCACTGTTTTACGATACATCTGTACCCAGTCAAACGGAAACTTAGTAATAACTGGGTACAGGTTCAAACTAGCGAGGTATTACAAGATTCGGAACAAAGAGATACTCACATTTTACGTCAGTAAGAGATCTCAGCAAGTGTTAGTTACCATTCGTCCAGAATGAGTGGTACGAACTGACAAGCAGTCGTGTGAAACCCAAGTAATTATAAGCAATATGGATACACCAGAATGCAAGAGCGTAATCCCAAAAATGCAACCACACTCTCAGCTGATTGCCAAACACTGGATTTTTCCATGGTCTCTCAAGAAACGGTAGTAATTAACTGATATGACAATAGATCGTTAACAGTTACAATTACGGCAGAGTGGGTTATTGATTAATGAACCAAGTGTGACATTAGCCGGAACGCAATTTCGCCTTTCGCTTCGATTAAAGGGACCACTATAATTACAGGCACTCGACTAATAACAAAACAATACGAATCCAGCCTGGGGGTGCGCAATTCCTACACAGTAAAGAAAAAAATCCCAATGAGTTCTAGGTTATTTGCGTAGTTATGTGAGGAAAATGACTGTAATTTTGATCTATTACCTCTTCGCACTGAAGTACACTTTGTATCAAAAGGCTTATGATTTAAAGAGTTTTTTTCACTTTTTGAGACTGTTCTAGAGCTATTTTATGCTAAAGATCCAATTTCGAAGGGAAATTTAATCAAGTGGGTACAGGACATTGCTTATTTTATAGATTTGTTTACCAAATTTAATGTGGTTAGCTTGAAGTTAGAAGGCGACAGTCTACATTTGATAAAAATAAAGTTCATCATTTCAGCTTATTTTATCAAAATTATACCAACGAAGTAGAACATTGTCAGTCAGAATTTTCCCAGTTTCAGAATTTGTTAGAAACAAGATGCCAACATACTGGCGCTTCATCACCCGTTCAACATTTAAATGCCCTTCACACTGGCACTGAAACAAAGTTTGACGAAGTTTAAAATATGCTAATAAAACTCTTCACTGCTACAGTCAAACCTTACATAGTGATTAGCACCTTTTCAACTGTCAAAACACATTTGATCTTTATGAGTTTGTAAAAATTAGATACAACAAAAGCAGGGTGTCCATCCAAAACAGAAAAAGTCGTAGGGCGCTCTGCCCTGAAGACAGACAATAAATTCTCTTCCTGTTCATTCCTAGGGTGTCAGACGTGTAAAAACCACTTGTAATAGTGAGGCGGAGTCAAGAGCGGAATAGCGGCAAGAATCATGTATATCCCAGCTGTCAGAATAGTGACCTAGTGGTTCAGTGGTGTTAATGTTAGAGTCATAAGCAATATCACTTTCAAATTGAATCCCACTTCAGTCAGCATTTTCTTTTTACTGCTTAAATTTATTTAATGTAAAGAAAAAACGAAACTAACATAACGAATTAATCGCAATCCTTAAAATGACTTTTCCGGCGTCAAAAGAGCACAGCATGTGGTTTGTTTACCACTTATCATCCATTCCAAGGTCTTTTACTTCAATAACCATCTGCATCGTGCGCGGAAGAGAGTCTATGAGACGGGTAATAAATTTCTCATTTGCTGCCACCTCCTTCCACACAGAAACGGCGAAGTTGCAAAGGTCATCACGGGATATTGGAGAGGTGTCTGGCCGAGCTTTCATGAAGGATTTTGTTTCTGTACATAAGTTTTCAATGGGGCTCAGGCCTAACGCAGAGCTCCAGTAGAGAAGAGAAATCCAGTTCTATTCTGCAAATCATTCCTGCACCTTACCCGAAATGTGTATTAGAGACTGGTCCTACTGGAAACCGGTAAATCCCTCAAGCTTAAGTTTAATTTTTTACTTTGCACATGGTTAATTGAAATTATTTCATGAAAACGGTGACTAAGTCTGCTTCTTTCAATAGTCAAAGCTTAACTGAATAATATAGGCAAGACCAGTATGATGTTAGGTTATAGATAATTATGACGCACTCCGTTTCGTAATAAAATTTAGGCAGTTTCTTACTATTAACTAATTATTCGCAGTCGCCTTTTCATTAATATAATCTATGTATCTTTTCCGGTGAATATTAGGAAAAAGAAATGTACAAGTGACAATATGTATACTATACAATGTGGAAGATTTGTGTATTTCGAATGCTTTCATGCCGCTTAGCACTCTACTCATTGTCAAGATGTTTAGGAAGATACTGTCTGAAGAATAATACCAGCTTACATGCGATGTTCCTATATATTTTTGCGAAAATGAAGGTCTGGTGACTAGAACCTTTTTACAAGAGCTATTTTCGAGTGGTTCCACTCAGTATGGTTAAGCACATTGAAATTGGTGAGTTTACAGATGTAGCCAAAGCTTGCTGTAAATCAGTAATATAATCAGCGTGTTGCAGCTGTTGCGCAGTCTAAACAACAAGTTTCTTACAATATTCCCCTTGAGTTCCTTTATTATTGCTATAGTATTGTAATTATAATTATATTTACTATTATAACTGTTATTCGCAGAAGTCGGAGCCGTCCCGTAAGGCTGGCCTAATAGCAAATGTTGTAGCCAGCTTGATCATAAATGTCATACATGTGATCTTCGTCGATTTAAGGCCTTAAAATTGTCACATCTACAGTGGAAAATTAATTGCGCATTGTCGGAATAGATGTATGTTTTTCAAGTAGAACTTGCCTTTTACGGCAACTGAGAAAAATAAAAGAAACTGTTGCAATTTAGCGTGAAAGTGAATCCCATCTCCTTTTCGTAGAATGCCTATAGGTTCATCTACTTTTTCACCCTCCAGTTTCCCTTTAGCCCATTCAATCTTTTTTTCAAAAATGCCTTCCATGGATAGAGTCTCACGCTATAGTCTGCAACGCTTCTTTCCGATTTTCGCCTCTTAAATATCAGTATGATTAAAATGACAAAATAATAACCTCCATTCTCCAGGATTAGGATAATCTTTCTGGTACAGTAAAGACCTACTGCCACTGATAGAGCGTCTATAGTGTACGTCGAATACCAGCTTGAATACCTAGTCGATGCAAACCAAGAAAGATGATTAAAATCTTTGGGAGGTACTCATCGTATTTTCTGCCATACCTTTGTCGCATGACATCCAGTACAACTGTTGCAGATATGACTGAAAGTCGAATATACCCCTAGTGCCTGTGGCTATCGAGTAGTGAGTAACATGAGCCGGAGATATACGTCCTCCACTTTTAACTTGCCCATGCTTACCTGGTAACAAGGCAGACAAGCTGCCACATGTTATTAGCAGAGTGGGCAGGCTGCTTTACTCGTATGCAATACAAGCTACGCCGAACCCATGTAGGCTAAAGGAACCTTGCATACCTGTCTGTGTTCCCAATCTATTACGCTACTTATCTCATTATTCTGTACGCTTCCATTGCAGTGTTGAGAGTTGGGCTTGGACGTCAATGAAAATACCTTTTTTAAACGAGTATCACAAGACGAGGCCCAATAATATATATATTCATTTTTGGTCATTCTAGTTAAGAAGCTAACACTTGGTTCAAGAATCATGAAAGAAGGTTGTATACATGGAAGAATCCCGGAGATACTAGAAGGTATCAGATAGATTATATAATGTTAAGACATAGATTTAGGAACCAGATTTTAAATTGTAAGACATTTCCAGAGGCAGATGTGGACTCTGACCACAATCAATTAGTTACGAACTGTAGATTAAAATTGAAGAAACAGCAAAAAGGTGGGAATTTAAGGACATGGGATCTGGATAAACTGAAAGAACCAGAGGTTGTACAGAGTTTCAAGAAGAGCATAAGGGAACAATTGACAGGAATGGGGGAAAGAAACACAGCAGAAGATGAATGGGTAGCTCTGAGGGATGAAGTAGTGAAGGCAGCAGAGGATCAAGTAGGTAAAAAGACGAGGGCTGCTAGAAATCCTTGGGTAACAGAAGAAATATTGAATTTAATTCATGACAGGAGAAAATATAAAAATGCAGTACATGAAGCAGGCTAAAAGGAATATAAACGTCTCAAAAATGAGATCGACAGGAAGTGCAAAATGGATAAGCAGGGATGGCTAGAGGACCAATCTAAGAATGTAGAAGCTTATCTCACTAGGGGTAAGATAGATACTGCCTACAGGAAAATTAAAGAGACCTTTGGAGAGAAGAGAACCACTTGTATGAATATCAAGAGCTTAGATGACAACCCAGTTCTAAGCAAAGAAGGGAAGGCAGAAAGGTGGAAGGAGTATCTATAGGGTTTATACAAGTGCGATGCACTTGAGGACAATATTATGGAAATGGAAGAGGATGTAGATGAAGACGAAATGGGAGATAAGATACTGCGTGAAGAGTTTGACAGAGCACTGAAAGACCTGAGTCGAAACAAGGCCCCGGGAAAACTACTGACCGCCAATCATGACAAAACTTCAAGAAGAATATAATAATTCCAATCCCAAAGAAAGCAGGTGCTGAAAATGTGAAAATTACCGAACTATCAGTTTAGTAAGTCACAGCTGCAAAATACTAACGCGAATTCTTTACAGACGAATGGAAAAACTGATAGATGAAGACCTCGGGGAGGATCAGTTTGGATTCCGTACAAATGTTGGAACACGTGAGGCAATACTGACCTTACGACTTATCTTAGAAGAAAGATTAAGAAAAGGCAAACCTACGTTTCTAGCATTTGTAGACTTGGAGAAAGCTTTTGACAATGTTGACTGGAATACTCTCTTTCAAATTCTGAAGGTGGCAGGGGTAAAATACAGGGAGCGAAAGGCTATTTACAATTTGTACAGAAACCAGATAGCAGTCATCAGAGTCGAGTGGCATGAAAGGGAAGCAGTGGTTGGGAAAGGAGTGAGACAGGGTTGCAGCCTCTCCCCGATGTTATTCAATCTGTATATTGAGCAAGCAGTAAAGGAAACCAAAGAAAAATTCGGAGTAGGTATTACAATTCATGGAGAAGAAGTAAAAACTTTGAGGTTCGCCGATGACATTGTAATTCTGTAAGAGACAGCAAAGGACCTGGAAGAGCAGTTGAACGGAATGGACAGTGTCTTTAAAGGAGGATATAAGATGAACATCAACAAAAGCAAAACGAGGATAATGGAATGTAGTCAAATTATATCGGGTGATGCTGAGGGAATTAGATTAAGAAATGAGACACTTAAAGTAGTAAAGGAGTTTTGCTATTTAGGAAGTAAAATAACTGATGATGGTCGAAGTAGAGAGGATATAAAATGTAGACTGGCAATGGCGAGGAAAGCGTTTCTGAAGAAGAGAAATTTGTTAACATCTAATATAGATTTATGTATCAGGAAGTCGTATCTGAAAGTATTTGTATGGAGTGTAGCCTCGTATGGAAGTGAAACATGGACGATAACTAGTTTGGACAAGAAGAGAATAGAAGTTTTCGAAATGTGGTGTTACAGAAGAATGCTGAAGATAAGGTGGATAGATCACGTAACTAATGAGGAGGTATTGAATAGGATTGGGGAGAAGAGAAGTTTGTGGCACAACTTGACTAGAAGAAGGGATCGGTTGGTAGGACATGTCCTGAGGCATCAAGGGATCACAAATTTAGCATTGGAGGGCAGCGTGGAGGGTAAAAATCGTAGAGGGAGACCAAGAGATGAATACACTAAGCAGATTCAGAAGGATGTAGGTTGCAGTAGGTACTGGGAGATGAAGAAGCTTGCACAGGACAGAGTAGCATGGACAGCAGCATCAAACCAGTCTCAGGACTGAAGACAACAACAACAACAACAACAATTTCTTTTATATTTGTTGTCCAATTTATCATGCTTTCAGTCCTTATACTAGTGTTTTTGGTTATTTTTGTGAATATTTTGAGTCAGTCTATAGAGGTTAAGCTGTCGAACCCTTGTTATGAGACTCAAGTTATTGTATTAATGCAGGAAAGAAATTACTTTCCGCAATGTATTAGGGTCTCAACACAAACTATTGCTTATATAAGATACTTATGCACTGTTATCACCTTAATAGATAACAAAAGAATATTTTATGTTGAAGAACAAATTAAAGTAATTACAAAATGTTCTTCCGTTGCACTAAACGAATAATTTCAGTCAAACCATACCCCCCAGAAATATTTCACAAATTTAGCAAATGCAATTAATTGAAAATTTTTATAAACAACAATAAAAGTCATTTTAGGGGATAAAGTCAGAATATTTAATCTCAAACCAAAATTTATTGAATCTATAATACCACATATTTCGCTACCTAAACTCCTATTCGACAAATCACAACAAAGAAATCTGCAACTTAAATACAAAATTTTAAATCATATTTTCCTATTTACTGTTTATGGTTCGTAATTCCGATTCATTTTAACTGACTGTATTCTTAACGTGTGTGCTGACTAGAGTTTGAGTGAATTACGAAGAAGGTGTTAAGTAATTATGTATGAAGACGTATGATAACCTTTTCATTCACTACGTTTCCCTCGCAACTGATGACTATCTCACTGGAGGAACTCGTGGCCAGTAAATTTAATATTTCTGTTGCCAGAAGCAAGCCGAGGAAGCAATTGGGAGCTATTTTTCCACCACTGTAGAGTATTTTTGTCGGTCATATAGTTTTCTTGGAAGTATCTACTGACTTCATCATGAAGGAGAAGACAATCCTTTGCACAGTCCCCAAAAACCTTCTTTTCTTTTTAATGTTCTACATTTGCTCCTGGATCACTGTGACTGATCACTTTCACTGAAAATACATACGCTAAAATTAATATTTTCAGAAGAATGTTGGGATCCTACAATTAGTTAGCCTGCATGTAATTGAAATAATATCTGCATCCCCTTAGAAACCTACCTCCAGCACAAATCTGTCGAGCTGCTTGGTAAGCACACAGTTATCGATTGCAGGTTCGCTTCCTTACTGTGTGGTTTTTAGGTACCACATACGTTACAATTTTCGGCAGCATACTGACGTCGATTTTCTGCCGTAAAAAGGCACCAACAGTTGCTTCAAATGTTTCAGGTACTGAAAATACTTTTATATCAACACTGAAACTTCAAGAGAGATACAACGAAACTCAGATGAAATAAAATTCCATCCCTGTTGTTCGTTATCCTGCAGAGTAAAATCACGATAGAACTAAATACAACGATGGGGCCTCGTCTACCTCTAGATGAACGATGGTTTACTTACATGACTGAACAATTGCTATAAGATTGCCAGTTATATGGTGGTCACAACCTAGCATTTAATCAGAGGCTCCTTCTTTATCTAAAAAGGCCTTCACTGACTCAATATACTGATTGAAACATGTCAAAATAGCTATTTCAGCGAGCTGAAACGCATTGCTTTTAAGATAAATTTCATCTCTCACAGAACCATCTTGTCCTGAATTAGGAAACCATATCCGTAATCTGGAACCGCGCGACCGCTACGGTCGTAGGTTCGAATCCTGCCTCGAGCATGGATGTGTGTGATGTCCTTAGGTTATTTAGGTTTAAGTAGTTCTATGTTCTGGGGACTAATGACCACAGATGTTGCGTCCCATAGTGCTCAGAGCCATTTGAACCATATCCGTAACCGTCGGCTCAGAACATGTCTGCACACCACGTTTACACTATGAGGCATGAACGGAAGACGTAACAATATTATTACTCTGCTCTATGACAAACATAATTTGGGCAACATCGTCACGTTAAAAAATCTACAGTTTCTAATCGATCTTACAATTCACTTTGATTGTTTGTACCAGTATCGTATCTGGGCAGTCGGGAAACACTGAGAACGTTAATATATATTTATTCTAACACCAGTGTGAATGTATGTAGGGCATTGTGATAGACATTTCATGCGCCCCTTTGTAATTGTCTGACCATGTATCGATTGTACTTGCACAAATACCAGAGTGAATTGCATACACTATGTCTGACTGTAGTGAAACTACCTACGCAAACAAATATCTGGCTATACTGTAGTCACATCGTCTTAATAGCGCAACCTATTGTCAGGTGCAACAGGCTCAATGGGTTGATGAAACTTACCACGTCTGTTTTACCCACTGAGCTTCAGTACACATGTACTCTTGGGTTTCCGTCACGACAGGTTTAGCCGCTTGTATGATTTCGGTGCCGATAAGGTGGAGACAGACGGCGAGAATAATTTGTACACCTCTCAAATGAGCCAAGTACCAAGTATGTCTACATCTACATGAATACTCTGCAAATCACACTTAAGTGCCTGGCAGTGGGTTCACAATAACTCTCTGTTACTCTAATCTAGAACAGCGTGCGGAAAAAAGAACACCTATAACTTTACGTGCGAGCTCTGATTTTCTGCCTATGTAGGTCGGCGTCAACAAAATATTTTCGCATTCGGAGGAGAAAGTTGGTGATAAAAGCGCCTTTGTTTGAATGATGTCCATCCCCAAATCCTGTATCATGTCCTTGACACTCTCTGCCGTATTTCAGGATAATACAAAATGTGCTGATCTTCTTTGAATTTTCTCGGTGTACTCCGTCAGTCCTATTTGATAAGGATCACATACCGCGTAGCACTAGGCTACTCCAAAAGACGGCAGACTAGCGTGATCTAGGCAGTCTCTTTAGTAGATCTGTTATATTTTCAAAGTGTTCTGTTGGAAAAACGCAGTCTTTGGTTCACGATCACCACAATATTTTCTATGCGTTATTTCTAATATAAGTTGGTCGTAATTGTAATTCCTAGGTATTTATTTGAATTTACGACCTTTGAATTTGACTGGTTTATCGTGTAGCCGAAGTTTAACGGATTCCTTTTAGCACTCGTGTGGATGATCTCACACTTTTCACAATTTAGGGTCAATTTCCAATTTCCACACCACCCAGATATCTCATATAAATATCATTGCAACTTGTTTTTTGTCTTCTGATGACTTTACTAGATGATAAACGACAGTATCATCTGCAAATAGCCTAAGGCAGCTGCTCAGATTGTCTCTTAAATCGTTTATATAGATGAGGAACAGCAGACGGACCATAACTATTTTTGGGGAACACCAGAAGTCACTGCTCTTTTACTCAGTGACGTTCCGTCAATTGCTACGAACTGTGACCTCTCTGAAAGGAAATCACAATCCAGTCACAAAACTGTTCTATACGCACGCAATTTCACTACAAGCCGCTTCTGTGGTACAGTGTCAAAAGCCTTTTGAAAATCTAGAAATACGGAATCAATTTGAAATCCCTTGTGAATTGCACTCAACACTTCGTGTGAGTAAAGAGCTAGTTGTTTCTCACAAGAACAACGTTTTCTAAATCCACGTTGACTGTGTGTGAATAGACGGTTCTCTTCGAGGTGATTTATGATGTTCCACAACAAAATATGTTCCAAAATCCTGCTGCATATAGACGTTAATGATATGGGCCTGTAGTTCGGTGGATTACTCCTACTAACTTTCTTGAATATTGTTGTGACTTCTGCAACTTTCCAGTCTTTGGGTACGGATCATTCGTCTAGCGGCTGTATATGATTGTTAAGTGTGGAGCTATTGCATCAGCATTCTCAGTATACGACCGGCGTTTGGTTCCTAGGGACGTGTGCCTGTCCGCCCGGAAGATGTCGTTGAAGTCTGTTGTGCTGTAGTTCGTTCTAGTAATAAAGGTCAGTTTCGTCCTCATCTACGAGCAAACTGCATTTTGATCTCAAGAAGTAAATCCAGGAGCGAGGATTTCTTACCACTGACAGTTGCTGCAGAGGGCGTTCATTGTTGGATTCGTGTTGTACAACGTCTCTCCTGTTGAAACGTTCCCGTAGATTACATCCAGTCAAGTACATTTAACATTCGATGGTAGGAATTTTTGATGAATATTCCGACAAACCTTTCTCTTGTTTGTCGATGGTTAGCTCATTTAAAACTGATGTACCAGTGAGTTTATATATGCTTGTTGGTATAAGAAAGTTGTGGAACTCGGCAGGAGTTCTGTTTCAGGCAACAGAATTAGCAGAGGCACGTCGATTGGCCTACGGGCGATTGATGAGATTTTCGTTACAGAATTTCTCGTAGCTGATAAGAAACGGAGAATATTTTTAGCATAAATAATGTCGAAATGCACAAGAGGATTGCAAGAACCCAAGCAGCCTTCGGAAGTCGTTGTGATTGTCGTTGGAAAGAGTAGCTTCAAGTTGTTGTACGACCTGCTTGCCGAAGCAGCAGCTGCCAGAATTTGTTTCATTGTGTTGGCCAGGATGAGGTGAACAGATGCTTAGATAAAGCATAGGAGTTAATGAGACGGATCTTTTCTAATCTGTCAGAACGCCATAGTCAGTGCTCTCTTAAAGTTTGCCTTAAGGACTATATTATGACCGTCCAGTGTTTGTGTTATATTATGTTGGTATTGCCTGCTGAGCTGTATACTCCAGTCGCTTGTAAAGCCCGACGATTGGGAGCTAATGCGATTGGTGCATCGTTTTTTCTCGGCCCAAGGTTGATTTTTGCCTACTGAGGATGGCACCGCTATCCTCTTCATATTCCTGTAATACACTCCTGGAAATGGAAAAAAGAACACATTGACACCGGTGTGTCAGACCCACCATACTTGCTCCGGACACTGCGAGAGGGCTGCACAAGCAATGATCACACGCACGGCACAGCGGACACACCAGGAACCGCGGTGTTGGCCGTCGAATGGCGCTAGCTGCGCAGCATTTGTGCACCGCCGCCGTCAGTGTCAGCCAGTTTGCCGTGGCATACGGAGCTCCATCGCAGTCTTTAACACTGGTAGCATGCCGCGACAGCGTGGACGTGAACCGTATGTGCAGTTGACGGACTTTGAGCGAGGGCGGGGCGTATAGTGGGCATGCGGGAGGCCGGGTGGACGTACCGCCGAATTGCTCAACACGTGGGGCGTGAGGTCTCCACAGTACATCGTTGTTGTCGCCAGTGGTCGGCGGAAGGTGCACGTGCCCGTCGACCTGGGACCGGACCGCAGCGACGCACGGATGTACGCCAAGACCGTAGGATCCTACGCAGTGCCGTAGGGGACCGCACCGCCACTTCCCAGCAAATTAGGGACACTGTTGCTCCTGGAGTATCGGCGAGGACCATTCGCAACCGTGTCCATGAAGCTGGGCTACGGTCCCGCACACAATTAGGCCGTCTTCCGCTCACGCCCCAACATCGTGCAGCCCGCCTCCAGTGGTGTCGCGACAGGCGTGAATGAAGGGACGAATGGAAACGTGTCGTCTTCAGCGATGAGAGTCGCTTCTGCCTTGGTGCCAATGATGGTCGTATGCGTGTTTGGCGCCGTGCAGGTGAGCGCCACAATCAGGACTGCATACGACCGAGGCACACAGGGCCTACACCCGGCATCAAGGTGTGTGGAGCGATCTCTTACACTGGCCGTACGCCTCTGGTGATCGTCGAGGGGACACTGAATAGTGCATGGTACATCCAAACCGTCATCGAACCCATCGTTCTACCATTCCTAGACCGGCAAGGGAACTTGCTGTTCCAACAGGACAATGCACGTCCGCATGTATCCCGTGCCACCCAACGTGCTCTAGAAGGTGTAAGTCTACTACCCTGGCCAGCAAGATCTCCGGATCTGTCCCCCATTGAGCATGTTTGGGACTGGATGAAGCGACGTCTCACGCGGTCTGCACGTCCAGCACGAACGCTGGTCCAACTGAGGCGCCAGATGGAAATGGCATGGCAAGCCGTTCCACAGGACTACATCCAGCATCTCTACGATCGTCTCCATGGGAGAATAGCAGCCTGCATTGCTGCGAAAGGTGGATATACACTGTACTACTGCCGACATTGTGCATGCTCTGTTGCCTGTGTCTATGTGCCTGTGGTTCTGTCAGTGTGATCATGTGATGTATCTGACCCCAGGAATGTGTCAATAAAGTTTCCCCTTTCCGGAACAATGAATTCACGGTGTTCTTATTTCAATTTCCAGGAGTGTAGTTGTTAGATGAGGCGCAGGTCTACTTCAGCAGTAAAGATGACGCTGACGCTGCCCGCACATCGTATTTATGTAGGAGTAACGTGAAGCACTCGTGATTGGGAAGGAGACGTCATGGTAGTGGTTCTGCCGCAAGCGAATACTACGTCCCCGATAGTAGATATAGCTGTCTTACACTTCGGTGGTAGATTAAGAGATATGTGTGAGTGCTAGGCCATAATTCTAGTTTCTGTGTGAACGATGCATCCCATTAAGTGTGAATGATGTGGGACACGTAGCTGTAAATCAGTAGGCACTGTCATCGGTAGGAACACTCAAGCACTCAATTAAAGTAGTCTACTATCGTCTCAGGTTCACTTTAAATAATTATTTTCCCTCACTCAGAGCCTAGGAGCCCGACGGGGCATAAATGCTGTCAGCTTGTACGTCGAAGACTGGTAATTTAGGCCTCTGCCTGCTGGAAGCCTAGAGTGCGCGGTATTTCTTGGCCGAACAGGGCCACTGTACCGGCTTCCGGTTCGATATTGATGACTGAGTCAAATCTGGCGGCGTTTAAAACATCAGGTAAGCAAGCTTCCTGCTAAAAGGATACATCGACATCTGCTTCCAGTAAATACTCCCGAAAATCAAGATTATCGCTAACAGAAGATACCTTGTTTACACATATAGCTGCTAAACAATATGTTTGTGTATTTATGATTGTCGCCTAAGCAGATACGTCGTCAGACCAGGGAATGTTTGGTCATACTGCATGCCTGGTTGCACAGTTTCCTTTTCCTGTTGTAGTTCAGCTAGTGTGCAATTTTATAGCTGTATACATCTTGCTATCGTTTTTAACTGACTTCGAAGGATCTCTGGTTTTTTCTTATAATTTCGTAATTTATGGCTGTTTTATATCCTGTTCTTTATAGGTATTAAGTTGTTGTGACGCCAGGGCTCGTTTGGTCCTCCACTATATCTAGTGTATGAATTGTGTAATGAATTCGTTTTATGTATGTGAGTTACTGCACACTTTTGAGGTTTCTTGGTGAGTGGAAAATCATGATTCGTTCGTGGTTCAGCGATGGTCATGTCTACCTCAATAAAGTAGAATTCTTCCGTACTTTGCTGATTTTTTCCCAGCTGTGATTGTGGTCGCAGTTCGGGCGAAGTTTGTGTCGGTGACTCGTTCAAATATGAAATGAGTGGGGGTGGTGGGTTTTCCTCAATCAATTTCCTTCGCCTGAGTGGCTTTGAATTTGATCTATGTTCTGTTGTTCTAATGTACTGCTATCCAATTTTACTAGTTGTATTGAACTTGTAGTCACCGTCAGCGTAAGATGGTAACCTTTTCATCTTGTCGGTACGTTCTATGCTCTTGTCCCTGCTACTTGAAGGAGTCTACGAACGCAAGTACATTTGGTTTGTTACTGACCAGCTTGTTTTGGGTTGACCTTCATATTTGACCAGGGCCTAAAAACATTTCACATTAAAGTAAGGCGGGATATACTTTCCTAAATCAATGCGAACCGCTTGACCTTAGTTAAAGATATTTAATCGTGTATTCCTTATCCTCTTCTCCTGTTATATTTGGATAACCCTGCCATAAGCTTTCATTTTCAATTGAATGTGTTCGCCCGGTATTTCAAAGGGTATGTTATGTACTCTACCTGGGCTTAATCCCGATGTAATCAGCAATGGCTCCTCCTGCAACAGAAACTATGTCCCGAAGTTAATAACATTGAAATCGATATGTTGTTGTGGTCTGATGAAGCTCTCCATGCTATTCTACCCTGTGCAAGCCTCTTTGTCTCTGAGTAACTACTGCAACCTACAGCCTTCTGAATCTGTTTACTGTATTCGTCTCTTGGTCTCCCTCGACGATTTTAACACCTCCCCACGCTCCCCCCCCCCCCCTCCCGCAGCTACATTGGTGATCCCTTGATGTCTCAGAATGTGCCCTAAGAACTGATCACTTCATCTAGTTAGGTTGTGCGACAAATTTCTTTTTTCCCCAATTCTGTTGAGTACCTTGTCACTAGTTACACGATCTATCCACCTACTCATCAGCATTATTTTGCAGCACCACATTTGACAAGCTTCTATTCTCGTCTTGTCTGAACTATTCATCGTCCATGTTTTACTTCCACACATGGCTACACCCGAGAATCGCTTAAGACTATATTTGATGTTAACAAATTTCTCTTCATCAGAAATGCTATTCGCACCATTGCCAGTCTACATTCTGTATCCTCTCCATTTCGGTCTTCACCAGTTATTTTTCTGCCTAAATAGCTAAACTCATCTACTACTTGACGTATCTCATTTAGTAATCTAACTCCCTTACCACCATCTGAGTTAATTCCTCTACATTCCACTATCCTTGCTATGCTTTAATTGATGTTCATGTTAAGTCCTCCTTTCAAAACAATGTCTATTCCGTTAAACCTGCTCCTCCAAGTACTTTGCTGTCTCTGACTCTACTACAAGGTCACCGTCAAACCTCAAACTTTTTTATTTCTTCTCCCTGAACTTTAATTCCTTCTCCAAAATTTTCTTTGGTTTACTGCTTACTCAGCGTTCAACATGGGTTAGGCTGCAACACGGTCTCACTCCCTTCTCAACCACTGCTTTCCTTTCATTCCCCTAGACTCTTTATAACAGCAATTTGGTTTCTGTACAAATTGTAAATAACCTGTCGCTCCCTGTATGTTATCCTTGGCACCTTTAGAATTTGAAAGGGCGTATTCCACTCGATATTGTCAATGGCTACCTCTAACTCTACAAATGTTATAAATGTAGGTTTGCCTTCCTTAATCTATCTTCTATGAGTAGTCTTAGGGTCAATATTGCATCGCGTGTTCCTACTGTTCTCCGGAATCCAAACTGATCTTCCGCGAGGTCGACTTCTACCAGTTTTTCCATTCTTCTGTAATGAATTCGTGTAAGTATGTTTCAACCATAAATTATTAAACTGAAGGTTCGGTAGCTTTCACTAGTGCCATCACTTGCTTGCTTTGGAAATGGAATTGTTATATTCTTCTTGTAGACTGAGGGTATTTCACCTGCCTCGTATATCTTGCTCGCCAGATGGAAGAATTTTGTCTTGGCCTGCACACCGAAGACTATCAGTAATTCTAACGGAATGTGGTCTACTCCCAGAGCTTTGTGTCGACTTAGGTTTTTCACTATTCTGTCAGATTCTTCATGAAGTATCACACCTCCCATCTCACCTTCATCTGCGTCCTCTTCCATTTGCATAATATTTCCCTTAAGTACATCTCACTTGCATAGACTCTCTATATACTCTTTCCACCTTTCTGCTTTCGCTTCTTTGCTCTGGACTGGTTTCCCATCTGAGCTCTTGATATTTCTGCAGAATGCTTCTCCTTTCTCTAAACGTCTCTTTAATTTTCCTGTGGGTGGCATCTATCTTTTCCCCCGTGATATATGCTTGTAAATCCTTGCATTTGTCCTCCAGCAACTCCAGCTTAGCCATTTGCACTTTCTGTCAATCTCATTTCGTAGACGTTTGTATTCCCCTTCGCCTACTTCATTTACTGAATATTTATATTGTTTCCTTTCATCAATGAAAACCAATATCGCTTGTGTTTCTCAAGGGTTTCAACTAGCCTTCGTATTTTTACCTATCTGATCCTTTGCTGCCTTCACTACGAGGTGCATTCAAGTTCTAAGGCCTCCGATTTTTTTTCTCCGGACTGGAAAGAGATAGAAACATGCGCATTGTTTTAAAATGGAGCCGCGTTCATTGTCAATACGTCCCAGAGATGGTAGTACCGTACGGCAGATGGAATTTTACCGCCAGCGGCGAGAATCAGAACTGTTTTAAATACTTAAAATGGCGACGTTTTCCATACTTGAACAGCGTGCAATCATTCGTTTTCTGAATACGCGTGGTGTGAAATCAATTGAAATTCATCGATGGTTGAAGGAGACATGTGGTGATGGAGCTATGGATGTGTCGAAAGTGCGTTCGTGGGTGCGACAGTTTAATGAAGGCAGAACATTGTGTGACAACAAACCGAAACAACCTCGCGCTCGCACAAGTCGGTCTGACAACATGATCGAGAAAGTGGAGAGAATTGTTTTGGGGGATCGCCGAATGACTGTTGAACAGATCGCCTCCAGAGTTTCTGTGGGTTCTGTGCACACAATCCTGCATGACGACCTGAAAATGGAAAAGTGTCATCCAGGTGGGTGCCACGAATGCTGACGGACGACCACCTGGTTGCCCATGTGGCATGTTGCCGAGCAATGTTGACGCGCAACGACAGCATGAATGGGACTTTCTTTTCGTCGGTTGGGACAATGGATGAGATTTGGATGCCATTTTCCAATCCAAAAACAAAGCGCCAGTCAGCTGAATGGAAGCACACATATTCACCGCCACCAAAAAAATTTCGGGTAACCGCCAGTGCTGAAAAAATGATGGTGTCCATGTTCTGGGACAGCGAGGGCGTAATCCTTACCCATTGCGTTCCAAAGGGCAGGACGGTAACAGGTGCATCCTACGAAAATGTGTTGAAAAACAAATTCCTTCCTGCACTGCAACAAAAACGTCCGGGAAAGGCTGCGCGTGTGCTGTTTCACCAAGACAACGCACCCGCACATCGAGCTAACGTTACGCAACAGTTTCTTCTTGGTAACAACTTTGAAGTGATTCCTCATGCTCCCTACTCACCTGACCTGGCTCCTAGTGACTTTTGGCTTTTTCCAACAATGAAAGACATTCTTCGCGGCCGCACATTCACCAGCCGTTGTGCTATTGCCTCGGCTATTTTCCAGTGGTCAAAACAGACTCCTAAAGAAGCCTTCGCCGCTGCCATGGAATCATGGCGTCAGCGTTGTGAAAAATGTGTATGTCTGCAGGGCGATTACGTCGAGAAGTAACGCCAGTTTCATCGATTTCGGGTGAGTAGTTAATTAGAAAAAAAAATCGGAGGACTTAGAACTTGAATGCATCTCGTATATTATCTCACAAAGCTATCCATTTTTCTTCCACTGTATTCCTTTGGCCAGTCCTTGTCAATCATCCCCTTATGCTTCCTCTGAAACTCTTTACCAACTCTGGTTCTTTTAGTTTATGCAGGTTCCATCTCCCTAAATTCATACCTTTTCTGCAGTTTCTTCAGTTTTATTGTACAGTCCGTAAGCAGTAAGTTGTGTTCAGAGTCCAAATCTGCAGCTGTAAATGTTTTACAATTGAAAACACAGTTCCGATATCTCTATTTTAGCATTACATAATCAGTCTGAAACCTTCCAGTGTCTCCAGGTCTCTTCCACGTATGATTCTCAAACCGAGCGTTAGCTGGGATTAAAATATGATCTGTACAGATTTCTAACAGGCGGCTTCCTCTTTCATTCCTTTCCCCCAGTCCATATTAATCTACTATATTTTCATCTTTTCCTTTTCTTACTATCGAATTCTAGTCCTTCATAAATATTAAATTTTCGTCTCTCTTAACTATCTGAATACTTTTTTTTTATCTCATCATACATTTCTTCAATCTCTTCAACATCTGGAGAGCTAGTTGGCCTATAAACGTGTAACACTGTGGTGGGTGTAGGCTTAGTGTCAATCTTGGCTAGAATAATGCGTTCACTATGCTGATCATAGCAGCTTATCCGTGTTCCTGTTTTGTATATATTATTAAACCCACTACTGCATTGCCTCTATTTCATTCTGTATTCATAAATCTATATTCACCTGCCCAGAAGTCCTGTACCTCCTGCCATCGAACTTCACTAATTCCCACTATATCTAACTTTGTACCTCTCCATTTCCCATTTTAAATTTACTAACCTTCCTGCCCAGTTACGGGAACTGACATTCCACGCTCCCACATGTAGAACACCAGTTTTGTTTCTCCCGATAACGACATCCTGATGAGTAGTCCATGCCCGGAGATCCGAATGGGGGACTGCTGTACCTCCGGAATACTTTACCCAAGAGAATGGCATCATCATTCAACCATACGATAGAACTGCATGCCCTCGCGCAAAATTTCGGCTGTAGTTTTCACTTGGTTTCAGCCGTTCGCAGTACGAGCGCAGCAAGCCCGTTTTGGTTGATGTTGCAATGCCAGATCAGTCAATCATCTAGGCTGTTGATCCTGCAACTACTGAAAAGGCTGCTGGCCCCTTTCAGGTTCCACAGGTTTGTCTCGTCTCTCAACATATACCCCTCTGTTACGGTTGCAACTACGGTGTGGCTGTCTGTATCGCTGAGGCACATAAACCTCCCCACCAAAGGCAAGGTCCATGGTTCAATGGGGGACAAACCAATATCTAGATTCTATAAGCCACTCATCAGTCTTGGCTATCTGCGGTTTCACACAACTACATGGGTAGCTAAACTTGATCGTATTCTTCTCAATTTCTTCCAAGTTCACTACATGCTCTGCAGGCACTCACTTACAGATGTTGACGTCAAATTGCATAACCACAGTATGTACATCCCCATCGACGCGCAAGTCGCCGAAGTGGCTTCAAATCGAAAGACTTGCACCTGGCAAACTGTTTACCCGATGGGAGGCCCCAGCCACACGACATTATTTCTTACCATAGTATGTGTCCAGCCTGACTAAATTTCATTAATGTAAGAAAATGAAGGGCTAACAGCAGTCCATATGATCTCATTTATTGCGTAACTACCAGTTTGGGCGCTTCAATGCGCCATCTTGAGACCTTAGATGACGTTGAACGGGTTATCACGATCCACATATACGCTGCATCGTTGGCCAACATAACACGTTTACGCAGTCTGTCTGTAGCTGTGATGTCAGCACACCAACCATTAACTGTCAACGGACTGGAGAATCATTGAACATCGTGATAACCCCTTCAATATTAACTAAGGTCTGAAGATGGCGCATTGAAGCGCCGAAACTGGTAACTGCACAACAAATAAGAACATAAGGACGGCTGTAAGCGTTTAATTTTTTTGCAATAGTGAACGGCCATGGTCCACAAGACCTCCAGTCAAAAGGATGCACGTAATAAAACATTTAATTAGCGTCTGTGCTGTACCGGAGCTGGGCCCCGACTGCCAATCCCGCTGTCTCTTTTTGCTGTCAGTTATACATGACCTTTGTTTCTCATACTGCTTTTCCGTCTTCAGAATTATTACTTTCTGTCTCCCTAAACTTTTCTGTGTCACACACTGTCAGACTTATTGCGTTAATGAAGATGATAACAACCCAATTTTGAATGTTGCATTTTCATTTCCGGTTTTTTTCATGTTCTTTTTTATGTGGAGTTGGCAGTCTTCCTATTATTCATGTCTGAATATTTCTTCCCGGAGCACGCCAATTTTCGTACAAGAAACTACACTACTGGCCATTAAACTTGCACACCAAGAAAAAATTCAGATGATAAACGGGTATTCATTAGACAAATATATTATACTAGAACTGACATGTGATTACATTACAATTTGGATGCATAGATCCTGAGAAATGAGAACCCAGAACAACCGAAATAACGACCTTGATACGCCTGGTCATTGAGTCAAGCAGAGCTTGGATGGTGTACAGGTACAGCTGCCCATGGAGCTTCAACACGATACCACAGTTCATCAAGAGTAGTGACTGGCGTATTGTGAAGAGCCAGTTGCTCGGCTTCCAATGTGTGTTCACCGCGATTTCACCAAGCACGGATGCGACTATCATTATGCTGTAAACAGAACCTGGATTCATCCGAAAAAATGACGTTTTGCCATTCGTGCACCCAGGTTCGTCGTTGAGTACACCATCGTAGGCACTCCTGTCTGTGATGCAGCGTCAAGAGTAACCGCAGCTATGGTCTCCGAGCTGATAGTCCATGCTGCTGCAAACCTCGTCGAGCTGTTCGTGCAGATGGTTGCTGTCTTGCAAACGTCCCCATCTGTTGACTCAGGGATCGAGACGTGGCTGCGCGATCCGTTACAGCCATGTGGATAAGATGCCTGTCATCTCGACTGCAAGTGATACGAGGCCGTTGGGATTAGCACGACGTTCCGTATTACCCACCTGAAACCATCGATTTCATACTCTGCTATCAGTAATTGAATCTCGACCAACGTGAGCAGCAATGTCGTGATACGATTAACCGCAATCGCGATAGGCTACAATCCGACCTTTATGAAAGTCGGAAATGAGATGGTACGCGTTTCTCCTCCTTACATGAGGCATCACAACAACGTTTCACCAGGCAACGCCGGTCAACTGTTGTTTGTGTATGAGAAATCAGTTGGAAACTTTCCTCATGTGAGCACGTTGTACGTGTTGCCACCGGCGCCAACCTTGTGTGAATGCTCTGTATAGCTAGTCATTTGCATATCACAGAATCTTCTTCCTGTCGGTTAAATGTCGCGTCTGTAGCACGTCATCTTCGTGGTGTAGCAATTTTAATGGCCAATGGTGTAATTACACTTGCAGCAGAACACATACAAGAAGATAATCAGCAACATATTCTTGCGTCAGTAAGTGAATGCAACGCAATTTGATAACAGAGTTAACTATGAAACAGCCACAGAGACCGACCCACATGAAATCGAATAATATAGACGGTGAATAAACTGAATATTGTGCTCATCAGAAGACTGACAAGAAAAGATTCTTTCAGCGTGAAGCCATATGTGAACGATCTACACTGACAGGGTTTGAATAAAACTATACTAGCAAGTGAGTGATAATAAATGCCAAAACGTATATCCTGACAGGAAGTCGAGAGATGTAAACTAACAACCCTTCGCCTCATATCGGAAAATATGTCAAAAGTGTCTTCACAAACAGTTGTTACCCCTGAGGGCAGCCGTCCTCACCCCCCCTCCCCTTCATCGTCTTTTTCCCTCCCCTCTCCCCTGGAACGAATGAAGAAGGTGAAGAAGGAGTAAGTGCTACGAAAACTCCTTCTCAAATAAGAAGTAGTACTTCTCCTCTTTGTGGCACTTGCTTCTCCTGCACACTGCAACCCCACTCAAAGTCAAAGAAGTTCAGATGTATGCACTTTATTTGCTGTTCATAAATCACTTCAGAGCTCCACTCCTTACCAGGCAACGCCGGTCAACTATTGTTTGTGTATGATAAATCGATTGGAAACTTTCCTCATGTCAGCGCGTTGTAGGAGTCGCCACCGGCGCCAACCTTGTGTGAATGCTCTGAAAAGCTAATCATTTGCATATCACAGCCTCTTCTTCCTGTCGGTTAAATTTCGCGTCTGTAGCACGTCATCTTCGTGGTGTAGCAATTTTATTGGCCAGTAGTATACTTTAGGTGGTTTGTAGACAAAACCCATCCTACATTTGCTATAATACCTATTGGTGCCGCTGATATTTTTATCTGCTTATGAATACTTCCTCCCCCCATGAACCATGGACCTTGCCGTTGGTGGGGAGGCTTGCGTGCCTCAGCGATACAGATGGCCGTACCGTAGGTGCAACCACAACGGAGGGGTATCTGTTGGGAGGCCAGACAAACGTGTGGTTCCTGAAGAGGGGCAGCAGCCTTTTCAGTAGTTGCAGGGGCAACAGTCTGGATGATTGACTGATCTGGCCTTGCAACATTAACCAAAACGGCCTTGGTGTGCTGGTACTGCGAACGGCTGAAAGCAAGGGGAAACTACAGCCGTAATTTTTCCCGAGGACATGCAGCTTTACTGTATGATTAAATGATGATGGCATCCTCTTGGGTAAAATATTCCGGAGGTAAAATAGTCCCCCATTCGGATCTCCGGGCGGGGACTACTCAGGAGGATGTCGTTATCAGGAGAAAGAAAACTGGCATTCTATGGATCGGAGCGTGGAATGTCAGATCCCTTAATCGGGCAGGTAGGTTAGAAAATTTAAAAAGGGAAATGGATAGGTTAAAGTTAGATATAGTGGGAATTAGTGAGGTTCGGTGGCAGGAGGAACAAGACTTCTGGTCAGGTGACTACAGGGTTATAAACACAAAATCAAATAGGGGTAATGCAGGAGTAGGTTTAATAATGAATAGGAAAATAGGAATGCGGGTAAGCTACTACAAACAGCATAGTGAACGCATTATTGTGGCCAAGATAGATACGAAGCCCACACCTACTACAGTAGTACAAGTTTATATGCCAACTAGCTCTGCAGACGATGAAGAAATTGAAGAAATGTACGATGAAATAAAAGAAATTATTCAGAAAGTGAAGGGAGACGAAAATTTAATAGTAATGGGTGACTGGAATTCGAGTGTAGGAAAAGGGAGAGAAGGAAACATAGTAGGTGAATATGGATTGGGGCTAAGAAATGAAAGAGGAAGCCGCCTAGTAGAATTTTGCACAGAGCACAACTTAATCATAGGTAACACTTGGTTTAAGAATCATGAAAGAAGGTTGTATACGTGGAAGAACCCTGGAGATACTAAAAGGTATCAGATAGATTATATAATGGTAAGACAGAGATTTAGGAACCAGGTTTTAAGTTGTAAGACATTTCCAGGGGCAGATGTGGATTCTGACCACAATCTATTGGTTATGACCTGTAGATTAAAACTGAAGAAACTGCAAAAATGTGAGAAATTAAGGAGATGGGACCTGGATAAACTGAAAGAACCAGAGGTTGTACAGAGTTTCAGAGAGAGCATAAGGGAACAATTGACAGGAATAGGGGAAAGAAATACAGTAGAAGAAGAATGGGTAGCTCTGAGGGATGTAATAGTGAAGGCAGCAGAGGATAAAGTAGGTACAAAGTCGAGGGCTGCTAGAAATCCTTGGGTAACAGAAGAAACATTGAATTTAATTGATGAAAGGAGAAAATATAAAAATGTAGTAAATGAAGCAGGCAAAAAGGAATACAAACGTCTCAAAAATGAGATCGACAGGAAGTGCAAAATGGCTAAACAGGGATGGCTAGAGGACAAATGTAAGGATGTAGAAGCTTATCTCACTAGGGGTAAGATAGATACTGCCTACAGGAAAATTAAAGAGACCTTTGGAGAGAAGAGAACCACTTGTATGAATATCAAGAGCACAGATGGCAGCCCAGTTCTAAGCAAAGAAGGGAAGGCAGAAAGGTGGAAGGAGTATATAGAAGGCTTATACAAGGGCGATGCACTTGAGGATAATATTATGGAAATAGAAGAGGATGTAGATGAAGACGAAATGGGAGATACGATACTGCGTGAAGAGTTTGACAGAGCACTGAAAGACCTGAGTCGAAACAAGGCCCCCGGAGTAGACAACATTCCGTTAGAACTACTGACGGCCTTGGGAGAGCCAGTCATGACAAAACTCTACCAGCTGGTGAGCAAGATGTATGAGAAAGGCGAAATACCCTCAGACTTCAAGAAGAATATAATAATTCCAATCCCAAAGAAAGCAGGTGCTGACAGATGTGAAAATTACCGAACTATCAGTTTAATAAGCCACGGCTGCAAAATACTAACGCGAATTCTTTACAGACGAATGGAAAAACTGGTAGATGAAGACCTCGGGGAGGATCAGTTTGGATTCCGTCGAAATGTTGGAACACGTGAGGCAATACTGACCTTACGACTTATCTTAGAAGAAAGATTGAGAAAAGGCAAACCTTCGTTTCTAGCATTTGTAGACTTAGAGAAAGCTTTTGACAATGTTGACTGGAATACTCTTTTTCAAATTCTAAAGGTGGTAGGGGTAAAATACAGGGAGCGAAAGGCTATTTATAATTTGTACAGAAACCAGATGGCAGTAATAAGAGTCGAGGGGCATGAAAGGGAAGCAGTGATTGGGAAAGGAGTGAGACAGGGTTGTAGCCTCTCCCCGATGTTATTCAATCTGTATATTGAGCAAGCAGTAAAGGAAACAAAAGAAAAATTTGGAGTAGGTATTAAAATTCATGGAGACGAAGTAAAAACTTTGAGGTTCGCTGATGACATTGTAATTCTGTCAGAGACGGCAAAGGACTTGGAAGAGCAGTTGAACGGAATGGACAGTGTCTTGAAAGGAGGATGTAAGATGAACATTAACAAAAGCAAAACGAGGATAATGGAATGTAGTCAAATTAAATCGGGTGATGCTGAGGGAATTAGATTAGGAAATGAGACACTTAAAGTAGTAAAGGAGTTTTGCTATTTAGGAAGTAAAATAACTGATGATGGTCGAAGTAGAGAGGATATAAAATGTAGACTGGCAATGGCAAGGAAAGCGTTTCTGAAGAAGAGAAATTTGTTAACATCGAATATAGATTTATGTATCAGGAAGTCGTTTCTGAAAGTATTTGTTTGGAGTGTAGCCATGTATGGAAGTGAAATATGGACGATAACTAGTTTGGACAAGAAGAGAATAGAAGCTTTCGAAATGTGGTGCTACAGAAGAATACTGAAGATAAGGTGGATAGATCACGTAACTAATGAGGAGGTATTGAATAGGATTGGGGAGAAGAGAAGTTTGTGGCACAACTTGACTAGAAGAAGGGATCGGTTGGTAGGACATGTTTTGAGGCATTAAGGGATCACAAATTTAGCATTGGAGGGCAGCGTGGAGGGTAAAAATCGTAGAGGGAGACCGAGAGATGAGTACACTAAGCAGATTCAGAAGGATGTAGGTTGCAGTAGGTACTGGGAGATGAAGCAGCTTGCACAGGATAGAGTAGCATGGAGAGCTGCATCAAACCAGTCTCAGGACTGAAGACAACAACAACATGAATACTTCTGTCGATGTAAGTCGTCTGTTTGTGGCCTTGACCTTCATTGCTCCGACTTGGTGTAAAGCAATTTGTTCCCGAGGGAGTGAGTCCACTATTTTCGGCAGTGTACGGTTATACTTTCATCTCTGGAACAGTTTTAAGTAACCGCTAACGAGTGCAATACTTCGGTAATTTGCCACTGCCATTGGTCTTGATTGTTTTTAATAGTGCTATGATTTTAATTTTCCTCGAGGCTATCGGTTAGGTTTTTACTGAAACATAATGCTTGCCATTGATTATCTTACAATAGCACTTCAGAAAAACTGGTTTTACTCCGTTTTCTCCAGCCAATTTCCATTTCTTCATTTGATAGAGAGCAATTTTCATCTTACGTACTGTTGAAAGTAGCTTGTCGCCTAAAGAGCTATTTTAGGCGGTAATATTACGGTTCGTTGTGCTATACTGGACTGAAGTAGGTGTTTGCTTGTGCTGTCCTAGCCTTATCCTAGGCGAGTGAAGTTTAACTCTAAGTAATTCCAAAATGAATACTGATATGGTGGATAGATGGCCGACACTAGTGGCATGAAGCGCTTATATTGCTTTGACATGAATTTTGCAACTTCAATAGACAAGTCCTTACACCTTGGCAGCGTAGCTAAATGTGGCGTTATCCCTCTCCTGCACAAAGCGACTCTCACTACGCATATAACATGGATGTAACGCATTGTTCCGTTAGAAAACAATTTATAAAAGTGCGAGTGAAGAAACATTACCCAGTCATACAGCCGATTCGAAACAGCAAAGTAAATTGAACCAGGTATGAGAGTGATAAGTACAGAAGCAGAATCACTCTACATGTCTGCATAGTGGATGATGTGGGCTCATTCTGACACTGGATACAAACATTTGGTTCACTACACTCTTAATATATCTTATTAGCCCTGACAGTGAAGACCAAAAAGCATCGACTGGAGGAAAACTTCGAAGTGTCGCAAATTTTTGTATAATGGGAGTTTCGTGAGCAACATTCTAAAAATCCGCACTGGCACGGTGTGAGCATGGGACTGGAGGCGAGAGGGTGAGAGAAGGCGAGTAAAGTTCAGTTTTTTAGGATTTTAAAATGCACACAAACAGTCTAGACCGCAAGAAACATTCATTTTTGTAGTTACCGGTTTCGGCTAGTTTTAGATCAGCTTCAGACCTCATACGACGCTGGTATGCGGTGGCGGTGAACGGAGCAGGCGTTACGACTCCACGAACGTCACATGCTCAGTGAGCATGTGACGTTCGTGGAGTCGTAACGCCTCCTCCGTTCACCGCCACCGCCTACCATCGTGGTATGAGGTCTGAAGCTGATGTAAAATAAGCCGAAATCGTTAACTACAAAATTAAATGATTCTTGCTGTCGAGACTGATTGTGTTCAAAACCTCTGTTCTCCAGGAGATATGTTCTCAAAAATTACTTTTCAGAGTTTTCTTTACTATGTCGAAAAGTGCGAATTCTAGTCTTCTAATTAAGAAGTTTCCAGATATAAAATTAAACTACATGACCTTTTGTACACAAAAGTTGCTGTTCTTTTTATCTCTAGGACTAGTAGTACTCGTGCTGCAGGGGACTGAGAATAGCAGATTATTAAAAATAGCGTTCTAATGGTATAAAAGTGATGTTTGTTGTTAAATGAAGTGGAGTAGAATAACGAGAAAACACGTCCATTTGCATGAAAGTTTATTGGAATTTCAATGTTGTGTGGCTGTTTCTCCACAGCGGCAACCCGAGTACGATTTCTCAGAGTGCATTTTAGTTGAAATGCTAGATGTCAATCAGTGTCCACCGGACATACTTCCGTTACTCGGTACAGCCACGCTGCGGGGGGGAGGGGGGGGGGGGGGGGGGAGTGGGGGTGGTGAGAGGGCGCGGAGCTCCTTGAGTACACTGCTTAGGTAAATGGTAGAGAATCTGACGATATCTGGAGGAATACTGCAGTTCTTCGTGTCTTTCCTACAGAAAAGTCCAAAAGTCAAACCATCTTTGAGACCGTCCCGAAAAAAGGTAATAAACAGAAAGTCCGTTGGACACAGACAGTCTTTTGATCCTGTTCATCTCATGTGTCTTTGATCGAGGAAAGTAGGTCTCAACCGGGCGAAGGAGCATTTCGGCCTCGATTGTGTAGGACGGCATTCGGAGATAGAAGGGAAGCATCCTCTGAATTAGAAACCACACAACCGAAGAAGGTCCACATTCTAGGCGATGTTAATCAATGTCTCCAGCACGACACGACATTCACATTGAGGATTCGGCCAGAGCAAAGCCGTGCCGTCTACGTCTTGTGGGAAACTCTTCGTTAACCACCAGGTACCAGGTGGCGCAGATTTCCGTCGCCAAATATGTTTGGTAAATGGCTCACCAAACCGCAGGCAACACAACAACTTGGTGGCGTCTCTCAACCACCCTTGCTCCATCTGTATCTCCTCTTCAGAACAGACGAAAAAGACAACATTATCTGTGTAAGTGCGGCAGTAGAAGTTGTGGCCTCTGAGCATGATACTCAAAAGACGTTGTTCCAGCCCACATAAAAACGGATCTGTCCCTACTGCATAGAGAATCAATGAAAGGAGACAGCTCTCTTAGACTGGACGTAACACTGAGATGTGTCCTCCCACCCTATCATTATTCATCACTTTCGCCAAGGTACCATGGGGAATGTGCATGATAAAGTTTATAGAGGCAGTACGTAATGTCAACGATCCATCACGGCAGCCAGGAAAGAATCATTCACTTTATCAAACTTGCATTCAAAGTCCATGGAGATCAGGGCGCCATGCAGCCGACACACAAATGGAAGGTGATCACACTAGGGCCTTAAGGGCTGTCCGGATATTTCTAACCCCCCCCCCCCCCGTCGAAAAGTTTTTCATATGAAATAACTTAATAACTTGATGATAACAAAACTCACTTAAGATGCGTCTCCCCAATTGTGGTGAAGACCTAGAAATCACAATTGAGGAGAGAGATCAGGTGATATGTTTAATTCGTGTGGCTACAGCATGTTTGACCAGTCGAATAATGAGACCTCCCATGAAAGCTGGTGGTATGAGGACAGCTAATGACAGCAACTCTTGTTACATCTCCTTCAACCATGGGGCTATCAGTTCCTTAAACGTCTGGTAGAGCTCCAATGGAAAACCGTCTCGTCCTGGTGATTTAATAACCTCTCTCGTTGGCAAGGGCGTCCACATCATCATCGCTTGTGATCTCTTCAGAAAGAGGTGCTCACACCGTAACATCATTCTGCGAGTAGTAGTAGAGAAAAGTAATTGCAGGTAGGAATCACAGGAATCCACTTCATAATAAGAATTTAACTAACGTTTCTTTCTTTTTTAGAAATAAAGAGTTCTATTAATTTAAAAGTGTTTTGTACAGCCGATTTTGAATTCCTGCCGCCGGCCATCAAAAACTCTCTCCTTCACTGTCTGTGTCAGTACTGACTTCCATAGTAGTCGACACAACAGTCACCATATAAACATCCAGAAGATCCAGAGCGTGCTCCAACGTTCAACATCTTCGTCTTTGTTCAGAAATAATGGTGTATGGAGGGAGGTTGCTTGCAAATACTGTCCTAGCATCTCGTTCATACCATGAACTTTCAAACCTATGGTGGGTAAGGGTCAGAAGCTTCGCTTTGGCGCGAAAGATCTGTACCTGGTGTTATGAGGAAGGTGGGAGCGATGTAAGTTCTTGGAGAAGTGCATAATAGATGCCCAATGCTTGCCAGTGCTAGAGCGATCTTTCCCTACCGTAACCATTCAGTTCATGTTGTAAAGGTAGTTTAAAGCATTCCATCACCATCAAAGTGTCAATGGATACTTTAGCAATCGACGTTCACGTGATGTCCAATTAGTCACTATTAGTTGAATACATTCCTGATCCTGTAGGAGTGTCACATTCAGTTTTTATAACCCTCGACCTCTCCACACCTTCTCCCTGCAAAGGCTGACTGTCTATATGTATGCACTACGGCCCCAAAAACCTGTGGGCCAATGCTCTGCTTCCAAAATTGCCATTTATGGCTCAGAGGAGACCAGATATTATTGTGCCAGGTCGCCGAATAGCTGGTGAAATAAGTAAATCTCAGGTGATCACAATGTGACACCTCTGAAGTACGTATCAGTAAGACAAAATTGTTATAACAAGAGACCCACTTCAGGAGTCAGTGTGTAGTTTGCTTGGTGGTCTGTCTCAGCGCACTAATAAAGTCTCTGCCAAAAATTATGTGGTCATAGTGGCCCAAGAAAAGAGGTGTAATTTCTTCCATATAAAACCGTGATTGGTCCAACCTTTTATCTGTCCCAGAACGGGCATGGGCCTTAATTACTCGAGTCTCCTGCATCTCGAATGCCAGTCCTTGTGCCAGTAGCAAGTACATCACATTGGTTACATCTATTTCATCTCGCACAGAGGCAGACATTCCACTGCCTACCATAGCACCAGAGCTATTGTAACCTGTAAACCCATAAAAGTCTGGTAAGGACACAGTCGAATTTCTTCATTAGCAACAGTTATAGTTTGATACGTGTGCCAGTCATGATGAGAGAGGCCTGTAGGTGGTCTGAAGGCAATGAGACATTCATCCCAACTTGGGGATAAGGTGTCCAGCAGATCAACCTCGTCGAGTCACCTTTTCACTGCACAAAATTTTCTATCTTTGCTACACCACCGAGTCAATAGTCGTCTGTGCATCCTAGACTGAAGATTTGGGGGCAACATTATCCACCCATACCATTGGGTTAGTGGAAAGGCCATCAAACGCTTCCCTAAAGAGACGTGGCGGCTGCAAGGATAGTTTGCAGGACACCGGGAATCATTCGTTGTGTTGGTCAGCAACCAATGGCTGCAAGTCCAACATGACCAAATTCGTAAACTAGCCGGGTGGAAAGAGATGCGTCACAGTCCAGCATTGAGGCATCCATCGAAACCACATCATGATACTGAGAGATCACATCAGCGCACCGACTGAGACCATCCATCGTTTCTTATGCACTGTTTCTGAGAGTGCGTCTCTGTGTTAGATGACGGTAGAAAATCCTGACGTCCAGACACAAAGGCAATTACGGGCACAACCTTCACATCAACTTCCATTCCACTGTGGGGCATCTCTTCACCTCCTTCCAGTGCCACCAGAGTGGGAGGAGGACTGCTTAGGCATCAGTCACCCCTCTTTGTCCGGGCTTGACATCACTACTTGCTAAATAGCTAGAAATGTGGCCTTCACACTTCCCTCCTCACCGACACCAGCCTCCTGTCACCATTTTTAGATTGGTATTCATTACACTCCACCTACCATCGTATAAACATTTACGACTACGCGACTTTTACCTATAATTTTCCTTTGTTGATTGGAATGTAAAGCGGAAGCGACATCCAGAGATTACCTACCTACCGCGTGTCTCATGCCTCGAACAACTGGGTGCTCCAGCGTCCCAAAAAGCTACTTGCCACTGCACTGACTTAGGGAGGAAGACACACATCAGAACTGTTCATGAATAGTGGTAGGATGTTAGCGAAGTAAGGTAAAACAGACTTCTTTCACTGGAAATGGGCCATTATTAGGTTGAAAATCTTGAGGATGAGAAGCCCCTATTAATTTGTTTGACCCACACCCACGATAGCAGTATTCGAATTCAGAAACGAAATTTGTAAACTAGGTAACTGTAAAAAAACCTTTGGTTTTCTTGATAGACACTTTCGAAATACTCCAATTTTAACCGTTATTTTGGCATGTAGTGTGGTTTCATGTGACTGTACTATCCAAATGGTAGTGGCAAAAATGCCACTATCTTCGGAATGTGCAGCGCTTACCATCAGATAGTCTCTTCACTACAACCTGTCTGTGACATTACACTTGAAAGTGAGGAGTTGTTTTAGAATAAATACAACAAAATCGGTTCAAATGGCTCTGAGCACTATGCGACTTAACTGCTGAGGTCATCAGTCGCCTAGAACTTAGAACTAATTAAACCTAACTAACCTAAGGACATCACACACATCCATGCCCGAGGCAGGATTTGAACCTGCGACCGTAGCGGTCGCTCGGGTCCAAATACAACAAGAGTCTTACTATTAGATTAAGCAGACTTTGGTATTTCTTTTGGTTTTTGTTTCTACAAATGTTGATAATCTTCAGAACAGGGAAGTTCAGTCATAAGAATCCTTTACACAGAACAGACAGTGGTTTTGTGAGACATATCACCGTTGTTGAACCTGAATCGTAAGACAACAAAGCTCCATATTTTCAGATGGATTTTCTCGTGCATCACAATGTTCTGATTATAGTATTTGGCTACCAAGAAGATAATTGGTGGTGTACAGTACAAATATAAGTACAAAATGTTTCTTCAGGTCTAATGGACATGTGAAATTGTTGGTGATGATCTGCTGCCAAATGGGACGCTTACTCCTCTCGGATTGCAACATGAGTGATGCCGAATCAGACTGCGTACTCACACTTTATTCCACCTTCTTGCATTTGACTCATCACCATCAACCACTTCAACATAACATTTGATATTATCTCAGCGCAGTCACCTACTCGAAACAGATATACTTAGAACACAACACTTACACTTTTCAATTTATGTGTGCAAACTCAATGCGAAAAAAGAAAGCCTTTTCCCATTTAGATGACTGAGATATTAGTGGACATCCCAACTATCAGTTCCATTTGCAAACGACGTTTCCCTGTGGTTTGTGTGTGTGTGCCTGCTTCCACACGCTTCTATTTGCTGATAATTGTTTTGTTTAATTTTGTGCTAACAAGTTTTTTGTCTTTATTCTGTCTACTGCAAACATTAGCACCACTAAATCTGCATCGTGAGATCATACTTCAGGTGCAGACACTAATATCTCCCCACACGCCTTTTAACATACACTCCGTTTTATATGGGACAGCTTCTTTCGTCCACTTTAATTAATTTAATTAAAAGTTATCTTTCCTAGCTCGTAGTGTATAATGTAGACGCGTTGTCTCAGCGATAACGTTGTGTGTCGTAACTCGCCGGAAGGGCCTTTCACTCATCTCCGTTATTTCCTCTCTCCACGACATCAGCTGCACTGCTGCTGGGCGTGGCTGCGCAGTGGTTGAGGTATTCGAGAAGGGCTATGTTAATATCCCCGACCATTGCTTCAGATTCATAATTTTCCTAAATCACAATTGCGTTATTCCTCATATAGACCAAGACCAAATACTTCCGAATCTTCTTCTGACCTAGTTCTCCAATGCTGAGTACGAAGTCAACGCGACGATAAATTTTTCACCATTTGTATGCTCATATCGCGCTGCATCATTTCTGTTTCCAGAAAGGCGCAGCAAGAGTTTTCCCAAATTTCTGCCCTATATGCTCTTGTTACAATCGTTTGATATAAGTTTAATTTACGCTGAAATCATTCTCATATTTACAAAGAGGGTGATAATCGTGAGTGCAGCAACCGTAGAGCTATTTCATTACTCTCGCTATCTAAAACGATCTTTTCAAGGATCTTAGGAACAAGATTAAAAAAGAAGGTAGAACACAAAATCAAGGAAGGATAGTATGACCTTCACCTAAACAGATGTTTTCTAGGTCCAATCTTGAAACAGACGATGGCCGTTCTAAAAACTTCTGTGAAAAACCAAAGAACTTCCATGCTTCATTTTCGGTCATGAAGCAATCATTCGACAGTTCCGCTAGAAATCCGTAGAGAATAAGGAGTTAACTAGGTTTTTTTGTAGGTCCGTATTACAGACCTATCAATGAACAACAAATTAAACATAAGTTCACTTCATTGCTACTCAAAAAGTCAGAGCAAGGTTCTAATATTTGCAACATACGTCGACTGAACAATGAAGATAAAGCTAAAAAGCCTGCCACTGGAGATTATCTGATGGAGCCTCTTCAATTGACCAGCCTGGCCTTCATAGACGACATCGTGATAATTATTTCTAATGAATATAACCCTCTATACAACATCATTGTGTAGATGAAAGAACTGAACAAGAAAGAATTGGAGGTAAATGTAAAAACAAAACCCATGATTCCAAAAAAAGAGTAGGAATGGCCTAACATCACAGTTGAAGGAAACTCTATAGAACAGGCTTTTAAATATAAGTGCTTAGGCTACGTCTTCAAGGTAGTTGGGGATACGGCACAAGAAATTAGGAGAGGAGTTTGGAAAACTTTTGATCTATGTAATTAGACGGAACTACTTTAACAGGAGAGAGATACCGAAAGGGTTATTTTAGATGTAAGGGGAATGTGGGGGACTAGCACGCACTTATGGAAGAACTATTATTTTGACACATTCATTATAGGTAAGCTAAAATCGACTGCGTACAAGATTCCTGTAGATTCTCTACTGTTGACATACAAAATCAACATAAATGGAAAAAGAAGCACAAGAAAGTTTAACTGCAAATATTACAAAGATGCGATTGTGCACCATTCCCCAATCTAAGTGGTAATTAGCCACAGGTGTTCGGGGAATTGCACACATGAAAGAGGAAGTTTATATTAAATACGTTCGAGTGAAAAGATGCGTCACTTAAGTTATCTGCCCCTCACTGTTAGGAAGTTTCGAAGAATGTTCAATAATTAAAGAGGAAATTGATGTAGGAATGAAACAATCAGTAGGGATAGTTTTGAATTTTTGTGACTTTAGATTGGTATCACTGGGATGTGCTGGGAAAGGCTAAAGGATAAAAATGGTTTTGTATATAATCTCAAAATTGCTTTTAACAATGATATGTCAGCTTGAAGTTTCCACATTATTTGGACAAGGTACACTAATCAGTTTTTTTTTTCTTTTCTGAAGATGAAAAACCTAGTAAAATTTTCCTCAAATGATTTCCCAGTACGCTGAAAGTTGTATGAACAGAGAAAATTTTTATAAGTTGGCATAACAGTAGAAAAATCGCCGAACCTCAGTAGCTGACAAGAAACATCCTGGCCACCCAGTTGAAGTGTCGAATTTTTCGCTTGAAACCCGCCATGACGACAATATTTTTGAATAGCGACGTGTTACAGAAGAACGTATAGCAAAACCAGAGTCAGTAAGTGTTGGAATAGTTCACAATGTTATCAGTAATAAGCTCAAATACAGAAAAACAAGTAAAAAGTGGGTTCCTAAAGATCTAACGCAACAACACTAGGAAACAAGTCTTCCTGTGTACAGACTTGACAAAGAGAGAAATCCTTTTCTAAACAAGATTTTAATGTGTGATGGAACTGGGGTCCACCATTCATAACCAGATTCCAAATCACAAAGCATGGGATAGAAGCATACCCACTCACCTGTCTGCCAGGAATTCAGAGCGCAACCATTAGCGGGAAGACCGTATTTGAGAAGCCTGAAGTGTAATTATCTGGTATTTCACCGTACAATAAATAGTGCGTACTACTCGCACTTGCTGATGAACAAAGAAAGCCAACGGTAAGATGAAAATGTCACCGATCTGAAAGAAATCGTGTGATATTGTTATACGACAATGCTTGCGCTCACACCGCCCAGCTAACCGAAAACACCATTGAGAAAATGTGTTGGGAGGTATTTCCTCAAGCTTTCTACAGTTCAGATTCTGCTCCCTCGGATTTGTATTTGTTTGGTCATATAGGGTGGCATTACATGGAAAAAAGTTCAGCAACAACGAGAAGGTTCAAAGATTTTGTGGGAAAGCGGCTCAAACAACAAGACAAAGACTTCTTTACATCAGGCATAAAAAAATATTTCATCATTGGGATAACTATTAATATTAATGGGGAGTATGCTAAGAAGTAGTATTTTATGGTAATACGCACATTTTGCCTACATCAATTTGTCTCTTTAATTACTGAATGTCCCTCGCAGAATTCTGAAAAGTGTTTAAACAGTAACATTGAATATAAAGAAATCGGTTTCACTTTCACATTTCAGCAACTTTTAGTGTGTTCTTTTTCTCACACGATTGCCCAAGCTATGGGTAATTATTAGTATTAACTGGGAAATTGTGCCCTTGAGAAGTGACTGGGCAAGGAGAAGGGGATGGAGGGAAAGAGCAATGTGATAATACAGGGTTAAAGAATATGAGGGAAGAGAAGGTGACGTGCTTCATGGAGAAAGGAAAAGAGAAAGAAGTGTAAATGGGAAAAGATACGAGCATTGACTTTACTATTTGACAAAGGCAATGTTCGCCATGTTCGTTAATTTTATTAAGTTCTTGGAGAATGACATAAAGAAGTACTTAGTATTTTCCTAAAAGTAGCAGGAAACTGCACCGTCCGAAGAGTGCAGGGCAGTTTGTTCCAGAGGCGGACACCAGTGACAACGATGGCGTTTGCGAAATGACTCTGAGCACTATGGGACTTAACATCTGAGGTCATCAGTCCCCTAGAACTTAGAACTACTTAAACCTAACTGACCTAAGGACATCACACACATCCATGCCCGAGGCAGGATTCGAACCTGCGACCGTAGCGGTCGTGCGGTTCCAGACTGTAACGCCTAGAACCTCTCGGCCACTCTGACCGGCCGTGTTTGCGAACGTTTTTGTTTTATGAATATATACAACTTATCTACCAATATCTGTTAGGAAATTAGAATATTGCAACACTTTTAAATAGTAACGTAAAATGTAAGATCAATTTCATTATCATATTTCATCATTTTGTTATTATGTTCATTTCTTGGATAATCAGTCATCACTAACATAATCTTCTACAGCATATGCCGCATAATTCAAAGCGCGCCTCACAACACACCAGTACCGCAAATCTTTGTCTTTCCCTGTTTCCCCACAAATAGAGCATAAGTGATTAGGTTCTTAAGCATGCGTTGGTATTGATTTCAATGTACCAATAAACTGGTCATCTTATTCATTGTTACATTCATCTTCAAAAATGTTTGATCCACTCCTAATCTCGGATGACACTGCTGTCCCCTCCTTACTTTTAGTTCCCTTTCTCTTGTTTTCCGGTTGCATACATACAACTTTACCATTCTTATTCCTCAACCTATTTTCTTGTTTCGTTTCATTCCTTACTTTTTTCCTCGTTTCTGCTTCTTCCAGTTTCTCTTGCATGGCGATGTGCATCTGTTCTCTTCAGCGAATCATTGCCCTAGTCTGGCTGTACATACGAACGCGATCAGATTCTGTATGTTGGACTGCTATATTAGAAAGAATATCCAAGCAAGGACTCGATGATTTACAGGTTTTAAAAACATATGCCAATAAGAGTAAATCAGTTGTATCTGTAACCTTACGTCCTTAATTTAGGTCCGCTGAAAACAACAAGAAACTTGCCTGGTTTATTTGCCTCACACTCACGCCTTCCTCAGCTCTGACTACGTCTATTTTCTTGACATCCTTTGCTACTTAGTCAGCAGTAGTTGAAACTCCTCATGTTTGTTGCAAGTTCCGATTCTGAGTGTTTATGATTACCCGCTGCGTACAATTACTCAACTCTACCCTATATAGTTCTACCTATATTGCGACACTGATCTGTGACAGTGAATTTTTGACTGTGAGTTAACGAGCAACAAGTCAGGTGCGAGCAGTAGAAATTACGTATCTCAAGAAAATAGTAAGAAACATAGGAGGTGTCAGTAATTTGGGAAAATTTAAGTACAAAACCTCTGAAGAATACTACGCTCCTGGAAATGGAAAAAAGAACACATTGACACCGGTGTGTCAGACCCAACATACTTGCTCCCAACACTGCGAGAGGGCTGCACAAGCAATGATCACACGCACGGCACAGCGGACACACCAGGAACCGCGGTGTTGGCCGTCGAATGGCGCTAGCTGCGCAGCATTTGTGCACCGCCGCCGTCAGTGTCAGCCAGTTTGCCGTGGCATACGGAGCTCCATCGCAGTCTTTAACACTGGTAGCATGCCGCGACAGCGTGCATGTGAACCGTATGTGCAGTTGACGGACTTTGAGCGAAGGCGTATAGTGGGCATGCGGGAGGCCGGGTGGACGTACCGCCGAATTGCTCAACACGTGGGGCGTGAGGTCTCCACAGTATATGGATGTTGTCGCCAGTGGTCGGCGGAAGGTGCACGTGCCCGTCGACCTGGGACCGGACCGCAGCGACGCACGGATGTACGCTACGGTCCCGCACAGCGTTAGGCCGTCTTCCGCTCACGCCCCAACATCGTGCAGCCCGCCTCCAGTGGTGTCGCGACAGGCGTGAATGAAGGGACGAATGGAGACGTGTCGTCTTCAGCGATGAGAGTCGCTTCTGCCTTGGTGCCAATGATGGTCGTATGTGTGTTTGGCGCCGTGCAGGTGAGCGCCACAATCAGGACTGCATACGACCGAGTCACACAGGGCCAACACCAGGCATCATGGTGTGGGGAGCGATCTCCTACACTGGCCGTACACCTCTGGTGATCGTCGAGGGGACACTGAATAGTGCACGGTACATCCAAACCGTCATCGAACCCATCGTTCTACCATTCCTAGACCGGCAAGGGAACTTGCTGTTCCAACAGGACAGTGCACCTCCGCATGTATCTCGTGCCACCCAACGTGCTCTAGAAGGTGTAAGTCAACTACCCTGGCCAGCAAGATCTCCGGATCTGTCCCCCATTGAGCATGTCTGGGACTGGATGAAGCGTCGTCTCACGCGGTCTGCACGTCCAGCACGAACGCTGGTCCAACTGTGGCGCCAGGTGGAAATGGCATGGCAAGCCGTTCCACAGGACTACATCCAGCATCTCTACGATCGTCTCCATGGGAGAATAGCAGCCTGCATTGCTGCGAAAGGTGGATATACACTGTACTAGTGCTGACATGGTGCATGCTCTGTTGCCTGTGTCTATGTGCATGTGGTTCTGTCAGTGTGATTATGTGATGTATCTGACCCCAGGAATGTGTCAATAAAGTTTCCCCTTCCCTGGACAATGAATTCACGGTGTTCTTATTTCAATTTCCAGGAGTGTATTAAAACGCAACGATTGAGGTGGTTTGGCCAAGTGGAGCGAATGTCGAGAGGTCTATTGCCCATATTTAATTATTTCCTCGCAATTATTGATCTGTAAGATGTTTACCCACATTAAGGTTGATGTTTCGCTGTTTCATGAATCCATGTCTGACATATCACAAAAATATACAAAACACAGTCCACGCCATTCAGAGACAGACGGAATACGTGAGGATTCTCTCCATCGTAAGCGCTGGTGCATTTCTAGCTTCTCAAGAGGCAGTCCGATACAAAAAACCACTTTCGTCAATAACAAGGCAACGGCCTGGTTTATTTGACTTATACTCACGCATTCCATAGCTCAAATGACGTCTATCTTCTTGATTCCTTTTATTAGAATGTTCAGAAGAAACTGGAAGCACTGAACGAGATGAAAAAAGACGAGAATTATCGGATATAAAAAATTTTGAACAATAACTTTACTCTGCGGAAAGTGAGTGCAATGTCGTGATATTCATTTGTCGTTTGCGTTAACCATCGGGTTTGAGCACAATTTTAGGCCAGATTGTAGCTAGTGTTACGATCTATTGTTGTGTCTCTGCCAGTCGCGTTACACAGCGGTAGTACCACAGAGTGCTACATAGCAGGCGGTCTCAGTGTGGTGACACAAATAGTACCGTCTGGTCTGTCGTCTTCTCGGTAGCACTCATGCTGTGAGCCACTTTGTGCTTCCGCACAAGACGTTCAGATAAGCCATTCATCCACCAATAGTTAATTCTTCAACCATAGAGAGCGTTGAAATCAGGAATTATTTGACGGACCAGCCAAGTAGTTCACAGGATGACATTCAAATACCGACCGCATGATTTAAGCGACACTCTAGCAGTTCCATGTGAATCATAGCCCAGTTCCAGTTCTTCAGCTCATAACTGTCACTTCTTTTATCTCAATGTGAGGCAAGACGATCCTTTATGGAAAAGATCTGGTGCTTGTCTAAGGAACCATGATATATCCAGGTGTGCAACTCTTCGTCCGAAGCAAATTGACGGTCACGAATGTCTTTTTTTTCAGGGCTCCAAATACATGGAAAGAGCATGATGGGAAATCGTGACATCCTGGATGATGAGTAAGGGTTTCCCAGCGAAATTTCTACAGTGTAGTCGAAATAACCTCGGTAGCATGTGGGCCCGCCGCATGCAATTTCCATGTTTTTCGATCCCTCGAGAAATATGTTCGTGGCCGTAGATTGCTTCGGATGAAGAGGTGGACCTCTTGTGACAATCGTGGTTCCGTTGGCAAGTGCTAACATTTTTCCATGAAGGCGCAGACTGTCTTGTATTACAGTGGGATAACTATGTTAACAGTTATAGTGATTACTTTCGAAATAGTAGGCACTTTATTTATTCATTTTTATCTGTGTCGTTTTCATGTGACTGCCCGTTATAGATATTGTCTATAAAGTGTGTAGCGAGTATAGTTAGTAGTACGGTAGCAGTAAATTAAAAGTCATGCCTGATGCTGAAATTTCCTTGCATGTCATTTTAAGAAGTATTGTTTTCCCGCATCTAAATGTCTATGATATCGTACCTCCGGAACTATGAAGGGAGTATTCCCAAGTGAAAGTTAACTATTTTGATGAAACTTGGTGTGTATGTAGAGAAGTCAAAATAATGGAATACGTATATTTTTCACTTTTGCGCAATCTCACTTTTAAACGGTAAAACACAACCTAGGGATTAGAAGGATTCTGAAATTGTGATTGCAGATTCTCTAAATATCCTAATTTGTACGAGGCATATTTCAGTGTATTGTAAAACATTGGCGAAGTGAACTGATTATGTACTACTGACTGCAGCCTCATTGTATTGTTTCTCAAGTGGAAATTAACGTAATAATCATTCAGCAGAAGTAGGTCTGAAAATATTCTTACCAAGTTCTTCCAACATCAAAAGCCGTTTACTTCCAGCGCATTTACCTCCTGTCCCGGCGAGCCTCTTTGGATAACCAGATGAACAAGTTCGTTGTCACTTACGACGAGAAAAGCGATTTTCTCACGCTGACCACCCTCCCCCCCCCCCCCCCCACCCATTCTTTTCAAATTTATAAAAGGAACAAAAGGAGTGTTTGCTACGAGAATCTATTTTTGAAGCAAAAAATGTTCATGCCGCAGCATCAAAATCTGGCAAACTAACGTCAGATCATGTCAACAGATGTTTGAAAGAAGATTTCTTTCCCAGTGTGGGAGAACAATGTGTATTACTGTTGGATTCTTGGGAGCGGTCAATGTGAAAAAAACAGTTTTAGGCGTCATACCTGAGGATAAAGAACTTTTCCATCTGTTGATCCCAAAATGCCCCATGGGATAGGTATAACCGTTGGACTTCCATGTAATTCTATGCTGGGAGAACTTTGTGAGAAGATTTTCAGATCGAGTTCTGCTGAATGATTAGAATGTCAGTCTCCTCTTGATAAACAATATAATCAAGCTGTAGTCACTAACACATAACCAGTTCTCGTCGTGAAGAGGAACGCCAGACACAATGTGAGAATCCTACTGAATTTTGTTTCATGTTGTGTTATCTGAAACGTGGTCATATATAAAATCGCTAAGTGGGTCTAAGGCTTCCAGTCAATCCCTTGTTGACAAGTCTGGTTTGGCAGTTGAAAATAGCAAAACGAAAGCCAAAGTTTTAAATCTCGCTTTCAACGAATCGTTCACGCAGCAGAATCGTACAAACATACCGTCGTTCTACCGTCGGACAGACATCCGCATGGACGATATAGTAATAAACATCCCAGGCATAGATAAACAACTGAATGATTTGGAAGCAAGTAAGTCACCAAGTCCGAAAGGAATCTCAATTCGGTTTTACAAAGAGTACGCTGCGGCATTGGTCCTTTACCTAGCTTACATTTACCTTGAATCTCTCACCCAGCGAAAAGCCCCAAGCCACGGGAAAAAAACGCAGGTGAATCCTATACGTAAGAGTGACAAAAAAACGGATCCCCAAAATTACAGACCAATATCCCTAACTACGGTCTTGTACAGAATCCTTGAACATATTCTCAGCTCAAATATACTAAATTTTCTTGAGACTGAGAAGCTCACGTCTACGAATTAGCATGGTTTTAGAAAGCAGCATGCTTTAAGGTTCGCTGATGACATTTTAATTCTGACAGAGATAGCAAAGGACCTGGAAGAGCAGCTGAACGGAATGGACAATGTCTTGAAGGGAGGATATAAGATGAACATGAACAAAAGCAAAACGAGGATAATGACATGTAGCCGAATTAAATCAGATGATGCTGAGGGAATTAGATTAGGAAATGAGACGCTTAAAGTAGTAAATGAGTTTTGCTATTTGGGGAGTAAAATAACTGATGATGGTCGAAGTAGATATAAAATGTAGACTGGCAATGGCAAGGAAAGCGTTTCTGAAGAAGACAAATTTGTTAACATAGAGTTTAGATTTAAATGTCAGGAAGTCGTTTCTGAAAGTATTGGTATGGAGTGTAGCCATGTATCGAAGTGAAATGTGGCCGATAAATAGTTTAGAAAAGAAGAGAACAGAAGCTTTCGAAATGTGGTGCTACAGAAGAATGCTGAAGTTTAGATGGATAGATCACATAAATAATGAGGAGGTATTGAATAGAATTGGGGAGAAGAGAAATTTGTGGCACATCTTGACTAGAAGTAGGTATCAGTTGGTAGGGCAAATTCTGAGGCATCAAGGGATCACCAATTTAGTATATGAGGGCAGCGTGGAGGGTAAAAATCGTAGAAGGAGACCAAAAGATGAACACACTAAACAGATTGAGAAGGATGTAGGTTGCAGTAGGTTCTGGGAGATGAAGACGCTTGCACAGGATAGAGTAGCATGGAGAGCTGCATCAAACCAGTCTCTGGACTGAAGATCACAACAACAACATACTGCGAACCATGGATGAAGGGCAACAGGCAGATCCAATTTTTCCAGATTCCCGAAACGGATTTGACACAGTGCCCCATTGCAGAATGTTACCGAAGGTATGCGTATAAAGAATACGTTCACAGACATGTGAGCTGCTCGAAGATTTCTTAAGTAATAAAACCCAGTATGTTGTACTCGACGGCGAGCGTTCATCGGAGACAAGGGAATCGTCAGGAGTGCCCCAAGGAAGTGTGATAAGACAACTGTTGTTCTCTCTCTCTCTCTCTCTCTCTCTCTCTCTCTATATATATATATATATATATATATATATATATATATATATATATATATATATATATATATAATTAGCGGATGGGATTTGCAGTAATCTACGGTTGCTTGCTGATGATGCTGTGGTGTACGGTAAGGTGCGGAAGCTGAGTCACTGTAGGAAGATAAAAGATAACGTAGACAATGTTTATAGTAGGTGTGATGAATGGCAGGTAGCTCTAAATGGAAGAAAATGTAAGTTAATGTGAATGACTAGGAAAAGCAAACCTTTAATAGTCAGATACAGCATTAGTAGTGAACTAGTTGACACAGTCACGTCGTTTAAGTATCTGGGTGCAACGTAGCAAAGCGACATGAAATGGAACGAGCTTGTGAGGACCGTGGTAGGGAAGGCGAATGATCAATTTCCGATTGTTGGGAGAGTTTTAAGAAAATGTGGTTCATCTGCAAAGAAAAACGCATACAGGACGCTGGTGCGACATGTTCTTGAATACTGCTCGATCCCTTGGGACTCGTACCAGGTAGGACTGAAGGTGGTCATCGAAACAATTGAGAGGTGGGGTGCTAGATTCGTGACCGGTAGATTCGAACCACATGTAGGTGTTGCGGAGCTGCTTCAGGCACTGAAATTGAAATCCCTGAAGGGAAGGCGACGTTCTTTTCGAAGAAAACTATTGAGAAAATATAGAGAACCAGCGTTTCAGGCTGACTACCGAATGATTTTGCTGCCGCCAAAGAATAGGTGCACAAATAGTAGGAACGATAAATTAGGGCTCATACAGAGGCATATAGACAGTCGTTTTTCGCTCGTTCTGATTGCAAGTAGAAGAGGAAAGAAATGATTAGAAGTGGTACAGGTTACACTCCGCTACGCACCATACGGTGGCTTGCGCTGTAGCTATGTAGATGTGGATGTAGACGTGTATTATGTCAACAATCTTAGTTCACTTCATACATATGGTGCAGAAATTATTATGTTTTAATCATTTCTATACAGATTATCATTGTTGTAATGATTTTGTATCACCGTTAATAATTACTTATTATTTTATACATATGTAGAATGGTAAACAAAAAATGAAAACAAACCTGACTAAAAAGCGTAAAATACAATTTAGATAAAAAACTAAGTGAAATAAATAGAATAACAATGAACTCTTGGATATTTTAATCAGAGATGTTGAAGATACTCCGACAGCACATTGTGTACAGGTTATTTTCCTAAAAGTGGTATTTCAGAACTAGCTATATTACACATGCATGTATGTGCGTCTTTAATTTATGTTGTAACAAAAGATTTCTTTTTCAAAATGTGTTAATGGTGCATGGTACTTTGCAACAGGAGGAGATCAGTGTTTAACGGCCCGTCGACAACGAGGTCATTAGAGACAGAGCACAAGCTCGGATTAGGGAAGGATGGAGAATGAAATCCGTGTCCTTTCAAAGGAACCATCGCGACATTTGTCTCAAACGCTTTAGAGAAATTACGGAAAATCTAAATCAGGATGGCCGGAGACGGGTTTGAACCTTCGTCCTCCCGAATGCGAGTCCAGTGTGCTACCTCGGTTGGTAAAATCTGTAATTCTGCAACAGTTCAGATTATTACAGAAGTGTATTACGCAGTTCTCAAGCACGTTAATTACATTTCACCTTTCATATGAAACCCTTTTTTATATATTATGGTTTCGAAGGTATTCCCTCTAAACCTAATATTTCAAATTTCCTCTCAGAATTCCCCTTAAAAGTGAAATTCGACAATAACGGTAAAAATGCGTATTGAGTTATTTTGATCCTTCCACATACCCGCCAATATCCTCAGAATCATTTTATTTACAGGTGGGAATGTTTCTTTGTAAGTGTAGCACAATGATATAAATTTTCAGATACATTCAGTGGTGTTTGTGGACACTATCTGCAAACTGTGTTGCGAATAGAGTCGATAGTAAAGAAGTAACAGATTAAAGCGTCATGCTTGATACGTATGGCGTTGCAAACCTCGGCGGTTAAGTGGTGGTTTGTGTAGGGGGAGAGGGAGCGAGCTGATTTTCAGTAAATATGTTCGTCCCCCATTGCTGCCTCCACTATATCTTCGCTGCAGAAGCTATGTGTTAAGAAAAATTCCAGCAGAAAATTCTGTCCGGCTTTGTGGACCTGTGTATATTGACTTTAAGCGTCCCTCTCACGTCTTACTCTACATTGCTAATCAGAAGCAGACGCTTCGGCTTTGAGCAGTGACCTTGGTGCTGTGTGGATACAACGGACAGAACCAATTCACAGAGGGAGGAAGGGGGGGGGGGGGGGTTAGTCCGTTCATGTATTAACCGAATTAACCTCATAAGCAAATATTAGTCCCGTACCTGCTCAGCCTTTTCGTTTGAATGTTGGCTATCAAATTTCCCTCAGATCTTTTCTTTGCTTTCAAAAATCAGGAAATAATATTCGTGATACTTAGCGAAGACATCCAATGGTCAGCTTCAAATAGTCGTGTAAAATGTTGGAGCCATCTGTTTGTGGCACTACTGAATTGTGTTTGAATTTCTGGAGTGCCGCTCCGGCTCTCAGCCAATGAGAAACGCTGGCAGTAATTGGGACCACGACGTCGGGTAGATTTGAATTGGGCATTGCATGACACTTTGCTGTGCGTTCCCAGTCGACACAACATGTTTGGGAGGTCTGAGGTGTGGGATATTTTGCGTGAGGTCCTTCCAGTTACTTTGCAGTGCTGGTTAAAAGGTGATGTGCAGATCGTTCCACCCGAGGGATGTAAATAATCGACCACTTATTTTTTAATCACTCCGCGTGCAGAGCTTGCAGTGGGTTGTGACGGACATTGTTATTCATGCGTATGGCCTCACAAAACTGGAAGCTGATTTACAAAATCGAGTAATATCTCTTAAATTCTTTGTATTATGTATTCCATTTTATCGTTCCCTCCTGTATTATGAATAGTTACTGTCTTTATTTCTCTAGAGAATCTGTATTTTACTAGAACTTGAATTTATGTTGCTTCTACCCGGAGTCGTCTGGGTTTTGTTATCTATTTGCACAAGATTAGTACAATATACTGACTACATACCTTATTCGTATTAATTAATTTTCCCTTGTTAAGTCATTCATTTATTCTTGAATACAAGACAGCTACGAGATGGATTGCTATCATGTTGTCGACAACTATTACTAAAAGCTTAGTCGTAACAACGTCAGATCATGAGCGAATATGAAAATTCTTTTTTCCAACACAACTATATAAGTATTTCAGCCTATTTATAGTAAATACCCCGCTCTGTGCTTGAGTAATTTACAGGTGTATTGAGATAAGTTCTGCACGATGATCCGCAAAGTAGGTTGCTGTGTGAGATTATACAATTTCTTTCTTCGTATATCGTAATGGTGAGATAATTTGTAGAGTACACAGTATTGAAGCACCTCCCACTTTCAATAGTATATGTAGATTTTCCTTTGAACTACCCCAAAAGTTCCTGTTGGTTTGACGAAGCATTTCAGTCATAAATTTTTTCGACTCCAGGTTCGGTAATTACCGTCACGAGAAAATATCATAGCATTACTTTTGACTATAAGCTGAGAATACCAACATTGTCAAATTTTGAGGTAGGTCTTTATGAGTATTTACCCATTTTTGATCTTCAGGTATATAACTATGCCAGTTCACTTTCCGTTGCATATATTTACGTCAGTGACGAATGTGGTCAGATCGCGTTTACAGTTGAATACAGGGGTCGTAACATTGATATTCTAGAGAGTAACGTCATAGATCAGGGCTTTATCTAGCTGCTCATTATTGTAGACCAGTTTCGTGTCACAACATATACCTCACAAGATCTTCCCATCAAGTCCCTCGTAGTCGGTAGCGTTATCATGCTGTAAATTAGTAAACTGTTTCTTCTATAGAAACGCGGGCACTTATCATGAAAAAATAAACAATCCGAACGTCATCACAGTGAATTCATTGAACATAAACACCATGCGCTATAAAAATACACTTCTGATAATTACTAACACATTCAACTCTTAAATGGAAAATATAACTACTATACAGGGTGAGTCACGTAAGACTCTTCTTATTTCCTGAAAGGTTCCAGACATCGAAACGAGGTTTCCCGCATTTGACAGTGTGCTGAAGGGTACATAATTTTTTTTTACGGCTACTGCTCTGAATTTTGGTATCCACCGAGATATTGAGCCAAGTATGATTTATTAATGAAACTGTATATTTTTATAGCTGCTTTCAACTGCACTTGGGAAGTGAATTTAAGTGATAAAGCGCATGTTAATATTGATGTTGAAACATTTCGATAAATGAAGTAAAACTGGAAAACAATGCGGCCTCAGTCCACCACTGCACCGAACAGAGATCTCACAGCAGGCTCCCTAGTTATATGCAGTGAGACAGGTCCAAGCTATTAAAATAAGATACATTTCCTATACGATATAGATACAGGATCAGTTATGGTTTGCATGTATGGAACTATGGCATATGATATCTCTAGGCGCATCAGATCTTTGTACGTTTCCACGTTCCTGTGGAAACAACTACAGTTACATCAGGCGGTTTCCCATTACCATTTCGGCAACTATTTGTTTGAAATCCACCGTATAAAAGTACTATTTTTAACTTTCTTCATTGGTGTACTTTCTGCGTGCGAGAAATGTTGAAGCAGAAATTACCTCTTGACAGACATCGCAGTTCCTGCCAGTTCTGCAGGGCAGACATGTAAACAGTCCAAATGCTTTATACAACGACGTAATCTGGCACGAATGTGTTTACAACGCAACAACCGATTTCCGTCGACTTGTTTTTCAGTTTTCGAAGATCTCTCAGATTCTTGTACAAAGAGCTTCAACCCAAAATTAGCAAGCATTATACCACTGTAGTCGTATTTTCAAGAAATTTCGGATGGTGTTAAAAGGTATATCATTGTAAGAAAAATCATACTTACTTCAAAATCTCGGTCGCTACAAGAATTAAGATTCTTTATTACATACGAAAGTACATGCCCCTTTGCGTACCGAAAATTTCTTTTTGATATCTGGAAACGTTAAGGAAATAAAAGGGATATTACGTCTTATGTAACTCACCCCGAATGTGGAGTATAATGAGACCTCGCCTGGATGGTGTCTAAGTTCTGACTGTTTTGGTGCGCTACAAAATCTACCATACAACGTTATACTGTTTCGCAGGTCTTCGTGTTCTCGAGAGTGACTTTTTCCCCGTCATTTATTTAACAAGGCTCGAAGCCTGCTGCGCAGGAGATATGCCACAACTGCGGACAATGACTAACAGACTCCTTCTGATATTTTCTTTATGAAACATGAGTTATTGTAATTATTATTTGTATTTTAAATTATTTCTGTATGGCGCCCGTCCTCCGGGTCATCCACTATCTGTTCGCCAGCTTGTAAGATAACATGTCACGGACCCCCACTCCTCACATCACCGACCGGCTGTAAGCATCACATGCTGCGACACGTGCTGCTCGGGCTACCTCCAACGTTTGGTACAGCATTTAGCTAGGACCCTGTAGCCACGAAAGCCACTGCTCAAGAGAATACCGTAATGTGAGAACCTACGTAGTAATTAATATGATCTAACTGAAGAAAATGAAAACGAGGCCGAACATTACAAGGAACGTCACACTCTCACTCTAAGAAACGGAACAAAGAGGTTGTTCATTTCCAGATGTCCGTTACCTGACTTCCTGAATTTTCCGTAATTGTTGACATGCTGGAATTGAAAAATTTCAGTGGTCGGTGGCAGCCTATTTTTTGTTAGGCACTAGATGATAATTTCCAAATATGTACCACACACGCGGGATACAGGCGCTTTGAGACAGGCAGCGCGGCATCTGCGCTACTACGAGGCGGCTCCATCTCCATTTTGGTGCACAAAGGTTGCGCGCTCCGCGTTAATTGCCGCGAGCGCCGGGAACAAAGCAGCGGCCCTGCAGCGCTGTTTCAAAGTGTCCTGCCTGTCCCGCTCCGCCTGCACGCAGCCTGCGTTTTCTGCGCCAGAGGAACGCGACCGCTACACTCTGCCAACCCGCAAGAGTTTAGCCCGCAGCGTTCAAGTCCTCAACTTCCCTAGGAGCGGAGATACGCAAATACTCACGTCCAAGCTTGCCACAGCTCGTCGTGTTAGTGTCAGACAGGTCGTAAGCAACACTTTCCCTCTCAACGTCGCGTCTGTGTGCCACACACTTAAGAGCAAATGATTTACAAACAGCTGCTGTCTTGGATGGTGTCAATGCACTTACCGTAATGATGAATATAGTTGAAGGGCTTGGTGAAAGATTTTGAGATAATCAAGGAAAGCTAAATAAAAAGTCAGTTTTGTATCCAATAGTCTTAAATTTGAAATATTGATACATACGGAAAGAGTGAGCTCCCTCGTATTGGAATTATAAAGTACGCGAAGCTAGACTAACACGTATGAGAATTCTGAAGGCGTTAACCAAAGACACACTTTCTTAAAATTCGGTTGAAAATACTGTGTTTAAAGCCAGAATCTCTGGTGTTTAAGCAAACAAGCGTATTGTCTATCTAAATAGATCATAATTACAGAAATCTGTAAGGTATAACACCAAAGAGCTAATCATAACATAGTATACAACCTCTAAAGTTTCATAGTATCGACAGCAATTGAGAGATTTGTGCCAAATAAATTAACAAACGGCGGGAGTTATCCAACATGGTACACTAAAGAGGTCAGAACACTGTTGCGAAAACAACGAATAAAGCATGTCAAGTCTAAACGAACGCCGAATCCTCTGAACTGGCGATCTTTCACAGAAGCTGGAAATTTTGCGCGGACTTCAGTGCGAGATGCTTATAATAATAGTTTCCACGACGTAACTTTGTCTCGAAACCCGCCAGGAAATCCAAAGGGATTCTGGTCATATGTAAAGTATGCTACCGGCAAGGCACAATCAATCGATTCTCTGTGTGATAGCAATGAAAATACTAGCGATGACAGTGCTGCTAAAGCAGAACTACTAAACACAGATTTCGGAAATTACTTCACCACAGAAGACGCCTAAATATCCCAGAATTAGAATCAAGAACAGCCGCCAATACGAATTACTTAAAAGTAGATATGCTCGGAGTAGCGAAGCAACTTAGAACACTTAATAAAAGCAAGTCTTCCGGTCCAGATCGTATACCAGTTACGGTCCTTTCGGAGCACGCTGATGAAATAGCTTCCCACTTTTTAATCATGTACAACTGCTCCCTCGACGAATGATCCGTACTCAAAGACTGGAAAGTTCCGCAGGTCACACCAATTATCAAGAAAGGCTGTAGGAGTAATTCACTAAATTACAAGACCATATCATTAATGTCGGTATGCAACAGGATTTTGGAACATATAGCGTGTTCGAACATTACGCGTAACCTTCAAAAGAATGGTATATTGACACACAATGAAAACCGATTTATAAAACGTCGCTCTTATGAAATACGAAGTGTTGAGTGCTATGCACAAGGGATTTCATATTGATTCCGTATTTTAGATTTTCAGAAGACTTTTGAAGCGTCCTCACAACCGGCTTGCAATCCAGTTGCGTGCTAGCGGAATGTCGTCTCAGTTATGTGTCTTGATTCCTTCGGGATTTCCTGGTCGGAAAGCCATTTTGTTCTGAGTACTGCAGCTGCCGGAAAATAATAGATAATCAATTACGTTATCGACAAGTACATGAGAATGCCAACTCACAACCCCATTCTGACTCTTTCCTCGTATACTTTCATCATACACATAGAAGCAGCTTTTTTGAGAACTGACTATGCAAATGTAGACAAGATGTGGCTCAAATTCAAACATATAGTAGCAACAGCAATTGAAAGATTCATACCTCATAAATTGGTAAGAGATGGAACTGATCCCCCGTGGTACACAAAACAGGTCCAAAAGCTGTTGCTGAGGCAACGGAAAAAGCATGCGAAGTTCAGAAGAACGCAAAATCCCGAAGATTGGCTAAAATTTACAGACGCTCGAAATTCGGCACAGACTTCAATGCGAGATGCCTTTAATAGGTTCCACAACGAAACATTGTCTCGAAATTTGGTAGAAAATCCGAAGAAATTCTGGTCGTATTTAAAGTACACAAGCGGCAAGACGCAGTCAATACCTTCGCTGCGCAGTGCCGATGGTACTGTTATCGACGACTGTGCCGCTAAAGCGGAGTTATTGAACGCAGTTTTCCGAAATTCCTTCACCAAGGAAGACGAATGGAATATTCCAGAATTTGAAACACGAACAGCTGCTAGCATGAGTTTCTTAGAAGTAGATACCTTAGGGGTTGCGAAGCAACTCAAATCGCTTGATACGGGCAAATCTTCAGGTCCAGATTGTATACCGATTAGGTTCCTTTCAGATTACGCTAATACAATAGCTCCGTACTTAGCACTCATATACAACCGCTCGCTCACCGATCGATCCGTACCTACAGATTGGAAAACTGCGCAGGTCGCACCAGTGTTTAAGAAGGATAGTAGGAGTAATCCATCTAACTACAGACCTATATCATTGACGTCGGTTTGCAGTAGGGTTTTGGAGCATATACTGTATTCAAACATTATGAATCACCTCGAAGGAAACGATCTGTTGATACGTAATCAGCAAGGTTTCAGAAAACATCGCTCTTGCGCAACGCAGCTAGCTCTTTATTGGCATGAAGTAATGGCCGCTATCGACAGGGGATCTCAAGTTGATTCCGTATTTCTAAATTTCCGGAAAGCTTTTGACACCGTTCTTCACAAGCGACTTCCAATCAAGCTGCGGGCCTATGGGGTATCGTCTCAGTTGTGCCACTGGATTCGTGATTTCCTGTTGGGAAGGTCCCAGTTCGTAGTAATAGACGGCAAATCATCGAGTAAAACTGAAGTGATATCAGGTGTTCCCCAGGGAAGCGTCCTGGGACCTCTGCTGTTCCTGATCTATATAAATGACCTGGGTGACAATCTGAGCAATTCTCTTAGGGTGTTCGCAGATGATGCTGTAATTTACCGTCTAGTAAGGTCATCCGAAGACCAGTATCAGTTGCAAAGCGATTTAGGAAAGATTGCTGTATGGTGTGGCAGGTGGCAGTTGACGCTAAATAACGAAAAGTGTGAGGTGATCCACATGAGTTCCAAAAGAAATCCGTTGGAATTCGATTACTCGATAAACAGTAAAATTCTCAAGGCTGTCAATTCAACTAAGTACCTGGGTGTTAAAATTACGAACAAATTCAGTTGGAAAGACCACATAGATAATATTGTCGGGAAGGCGAGCCAAAGGTTGCGTTTCATTGGCAGGACACTTAGAAGATGCAACAAGTCCACTAAAGAGACAGCTTACACTACACTCGTTCGTCCTCTGTTAGAATATTGCTGCGCGGTGTTGGATCCTTACCAGGTGGGATTGACGGAGGACATCGAAAGGGAGCAAAAAATGGCAGCTCGTTTTGTATTATCACGTAATAGGGGAGAGAGTGTGGCAGATATGATACGCGAATTGGGATGGAAGTCATTACAGCAAAGACGTTTTTCGTCGCGGCGAGATCTTTTTACGAAATTTCAGTCACCAACTTTCTCTTCCGAATGCGAAAATATTTTGTTGAGCCCAACCTAGATAGGTAGGAATGATCATCAAAATAAAATACGAGAAATCAGAGCTCGAACAGAAAGGTTTAGGTGTTCGTTTTTCCCGCGCGCTGTTAGGGAGTGGAATGGTAGAGAGATAGTAAGATTGTGGTTCGACGAACCCTCTGCCAAGCACTTAAATGTGAATTGCTGAGTAGTCATGTAGATATAGATGTAGATGCCGGTCGTAGTGGCCGTGCGGTTCTAGTCGCTACAGTCTGGAACCGCAGGTTCATATCCTGCCTCGGGAATGGATGTGTGTGATGTCCTTGGATTGGTTACGTTTAAGTAGTTCTCAGTTCTAGGGGACTGATCTCAGAAGTTGAGTCCCATTGTGCTTAGAGCCATTTGAATATTTTGAGAATTAACAACATGAGTGACAATCACAAAAGACATAACTTGCAGTAACTTTCGGAAGTTCAAGATTTTGTGGGTAGTCAAAACACATAGTCTTACAACGATCATTCTCTTTTTTTCTTGTGTCTTTCTTTTCAGTATACTGCAAAATACTTCAGCTTTTCGGAGATTTAGCTGTTTTTCTGTTTTAAGTTTTCTTTTTATCCTCTTCAGTCTCTGCCGTCATGAAATGACTGTCTGTTTGTGAACACATTTGAGAAGTATCCATACGTGGTTTTCCACATGGCATGTTAAAATGTGAGACAAAAAAATTGTAGGCAAAGTCGTACGATGTTGTAGGTTTTACCGCCATCCCTGACTGCAAACTCAAGTATTCCTCATACTTTTGCAAATACGAAGAATAAATCTTCTTCACATTCAGATCTGCTGACACATAGTACTTCTTTACTTTATCTGCGTGACTGTAATGGCACACAATAATTTCTCTCTGACAAACCGAGACATTTCTCTTAAACCGACTACAAATGGAAGTAATTTGGGAAGCTGAAGCCCAGACACTTCCCTTAAGCCTAAAAATGTATTAATTAAGAGAAATATTCTCTCCGCTTTGTGATTACTACGTTCTGTACTACAGAGCGTTGAAAGAGCATCACATATTTGTTTGACAGTGCTGTGCGCTAAGTCTGATTTAAAAATTGTTGTCGATTTTGGTCTGCCCAACGTCACTTTTTTGCTGCTCCAGAACCATTAGAAAATTTAGTTGTTAGACTAGAAATACAGTCAAAGACATTAAACAATTAACGGTATGATGGTGAATTGCTAATTCCGCTGTTGTTACTATTTTTCCCTGTTTACCCATTACTTTGAAGTGCTTGTAGAGTATAAATTTGATTTATGCTTTATGAGAGCTAAAGATCCTTAATACCGGATGGCTATAATTGAAGTGCAGCTCCTCACAGAGGTCCAGTGTGGGCTGATATTATCGTATGGCAGCGAAACGTGCTAGATATTCCAATACGTTAATGCAGAACCGATTTACGCTGGAAGAATTTGTTCTAATTTTGGTCACCAGGCACAAATATGGTGCTCTGAATGCAAGAAAGACCTGTAAAAATGTGTCTATATGTGATGAATTAGGAACAGGACGTGGGCGGAGAAGGTCAGACAAGTGAGAAGGGATTAATGTTGATTTTATTATTAACAGCCGCTTTCACTATTTGTTCAGTATGAGACGTCGACGAGATGGTCTACAGCACCAGATTTGCAGCTGGTGGCCAAAATTGGAACTAATTCTTTTCCAGCGCAGATCTGTTCTGCATTAACCCATTAGCATGCCTACAAGTTTCGATGCCATACGATAATATCAGCCCATACTGGACCTCTGTGAGTAGCTGCACTTTAATTATACCCATCTTGGCCCGTGTGCAGTGGAAACCTAACACAAGTTACACATTCCATTTCATACTCACTTATCCCTTTTTTAGGAAGAACTATTTCTCTTATTAATTTTCTTGGAAGGGACACATCCCCTTTGGCATTCAAAATTCATTTGAAACTATGAAACACTTTAATAACAAAATTAATTGCGATACGACCGAGGCAGAGAATCAGAGAACCACGTTAGTGCAAAGCTTAAATCGGAGTGAGTTAAAGGACAATAATGGAATTTCAACAGTGCTACCGCTCAGTATTCTCCTCAAAGGACTGTCAGCTGCGATAATAAAAACTTCTGCTATTTAGCTTAACAGCTAGAGATATATGCAAGAATTTGGAAAAAATATAGATAACATGAGAACTTTTTTTTGAAATCCGAAATCGGAGACAAACTGCCGGCCCGAAAGTATTTTTCGGGAACTGTTTTCAATCATCTAAAACCAGGACCGTCCTGGAAGCCCGGAGCGTTGAAACCATAGCTCTACGCAGGTTTCAAACACAGCGTGGGGCCGATTTCTGTGCTTTCCTAGCGAGTCAGGTGATCTTGTTATATTCTGCGTCAAGTGCTTCACATAACGCTCAACTCTCTTTGTGTCAGTCCCATGTAACCTACAGAATGAACGCTCGATACATCCGCCTCTCACCTAACAAAAGTAAGAGATATGTTACCATTTTATAACCTAAAAAGTCTCTTATTACAAGGTGTAACAAAGGGAAAATATTCTTTCTTGCAAATAATGTTTTCTCTCGTACCTTGTATATGGGTGTCCAAAATTAAAGCCACAAACAGCCATTTCCCAGTCCTGTGTCTAACTCAATCTATAATCATACAAACTGAACAATTCTCCGTACAATCGCATTCTGTACGGCAGATCGCATTCCGGTCAACGGACAATTACGCCAGCGATGACATCAGGGCACCTATCACACGGGTTAATGTTTGCCAGGTAGTCTCACATCAAAAATCACTGTCACAGACGGTGCAGTATGGCATAGACAAAACGAATACGAGAATGTCTGCGGTGAAGGGAGATGGGCAGAATGGAATCAGGAAAGTGGTAAATTGATGTGGCCCGATGGCTTAATGTGATCGTTCTATGGTTTCTCGGATATGGCGACAGTTTATAGAGACCGAAACTGTATCCTGAAGACCAGGGCAAGGCCGACCATGCGTGACGTCAGGAAGAGAGGGCCGTTGTTTGCTGTAAGGGTACGACGGTACCACTTAAGCAATACACGGCTACTGGCACCTGGCCTCGCAGCATCCACTGGAAGTGTTGTATCAAAGTAAACGGTGTACAAAATCCTTCGGCGGACTGGCCTTTATTGTTGGAGACCTGCTGTATGTGTACCTCTAACACGGAGTCATCAACATGCCACCAGGAAGATGGAACAGTGGGCCAATGTTCTTCTCACAAATGAGCCCGATTCGGTCTGGAGAGTGATTCGTGACGGATTCGCGTCTGGAGGGAACGTCGAGCACGATTTCGGGACACAGACATTGTGGAAAGAGGTCAGTATCGAGAAGGATCCCTAATGTTGTGGGTAGGGATTATGTTGACCACCCGAACACCTCTTCATGATATTGCACGGGTGAATCGGCAAGACTTACCTGCTGTCAGTTATCGTGACGAGATCTTTGGACATCATTTGCGGTTGTAGCGAGGTGCTGTAGGTCCAGACGTCTTACTGTATGGCGCTACTGCCTGATCTCAGAGAGGTGGTTAAGGTTTAGTTGGAAACGGAAGAAGATATTGCTCGCAAGGTGTGGCGTCATCACTCTCCCGAGTTCAATACCATAGAGAATGTCTGGGATACACTATGGAGATGGGTTGCATCACGTCAGCATCCACCAACCACTCTCCAAGACTTGCGAGTCCGTCTGCATCATGAAGAATGGGTGTTATTTCCTCAACATGAAGTTTATGACATCATTCACAGCATACCCCGTCATTGTCAGGTCTATATTATTGCCAGAGGTGGTCACACTCCACACGGAGCACATTAACCAGTTGTCGAAATGTGTGCGCAGGTCCGTTTACTTGGAAAAAAACGAAGAATATTTTTGTCTACCGTTATGCAAGTTGCAGCTGTATACGTTATTTGTTTCTACTTTACTATCAGTGTTTTAACGACGACAGCTTGGCAACTGCTTGGTCGTCCACACAAAGCCCCGTTATTCTGTTCTCCCTTGACCATGGGTTCCCCGTCCATCCTGTAAGGACACAGCCTCCTGCGTCACAAAGTATGTTCCCCGTTGCGGCTCTAGCTCTCCCTATCGCTCACTCGCCCCTGATGACACCTTGTCCAACTCTACAGCATTATATGGGCTGTATGAAATTCCATCAGGATATGAAAGCTCAGAGAGTCAGTACTACCACTGAAATCACTGTCGTATCCCTCCTCATAACTCCTGGTGTAATAGGCGTGTTTAACTCTTATTAACCTAGCAGCCTGTTCCATCGCCGTTTACATGTGTGAGATGTGGCTAGCGGGAATAGTTATCCACCTGTCAATGGAAGCAGTCACTATTCGAACACCAACAATTTTCCAACGTTCAAATTCACTTAGCTCTTATATAATTCAATTGTAACTTCATAGATCGATGATACAACCAAGACTGACATTTGCAACGTATTGTGGATGTTTCACAGGTGCCTTTTGTGGTCAAATACAACAGCGAATCCTGCAGGCTTGGCTAGAATCTCTATTTATGTCCAAATATGCATTTCTCGTGATGTTTCCATGTTTTTGTCTAACCCTTGTGGATCACTACCTTTACGTCCTTTGTTTGTGACATAAAAACTTGATTTGACGATACCATCATTATCTTTAAAGCTGTTGTATTCACGTTAAGATGAATATGAACATCAGAAATAATGTGAATTGGACGCGAAAGGAAAGCGAGTGAATTATCCGAAAGCTATGTACTTTAATATTACCACATATTTTTATCTAGTCCTAGGGAAATGTTGTGTCGGCTGCTGTGGGTGTCAGCACCTACAGAAACAAAGAAGGAGAGAAGCTGCGATAGCCGGTGGCAAGAATCAAAAATTGTAAGTACTATAGTCTCTATCACTATCCGCAGAAAGCAGGCTAGGTAAGGTCTTCCTATTACTCAGTACTGATGTTCTCGAAGTCTATGACCGAACTGGGGCCGAACGGCGATAGGTGGCTCGTTAAACAGCGTTGACAGGGGGCGCTGAACTCTATATTCCTGGAGGTGTGGCGCTGCCCGCGCTTTCAATTGGTGTGTGGGTTAGCGCCTACTTGATGCCATTTCGCGACGCTGCGCTGGTCGGTGTCCAGTCGATGCTTTAGGACTGCACAGGAAATAATCCATATTTGGTCTGCCTCTTTGAGCATTGTTCAGGGTTAGAGACCCAATCCTGAAATGAGACGACGAAATACCCTACTCAGCCAACAGGGATACATGGTTCACCTAGAAAGCAACTGCATGGTTGGTGACTTGGAAATCTCATGATTCACCTACAAAGCAATGGCATGGCTTGTGACCTGGAAAGAGTAAAATTTAGATAGTAACTGATTGGCAATATTACTGAAATGGATATTCAATTAGAACTATCATCACCACTCAACTACACACAAATAAAATGCGAGAAGTCTAGCTAGGCCCGCTCTCAGACTGGGAGGAGACGTTGCCGCAGCATGGCGGAGATTAACTCGGGAGAGAGAATAAAGTACGACTTTCTTTGTGCGGCCTACCGTTTCGTCAAAAATACAAACAGTTTTTCTACAATATTAAACCCATTTCTCAAAAGCATATCCTTGACATGAATAAGGATAGAAGCTTAGAGGTAGATTTTAAATTGTTATTTTCAAAAAACCAGTCCGATTTTAAAAACATATATACACTACCTTATCAAAAGCATCCAGACACCTATTAGTGGACATTAATATGGGATATCTCCACACTTAGAATCCATTACGGCTTGAACTCCGCTAGGTACAATTTCAATTAGGTGTCTGAATGTCTGTGGAGGAACAGGAGCCCTTTCTTCCTAAAGAGCCTAAAACAGAGAATATAGTGATGTAGGACAATGCAATCATGAGCGAAGTCGACGCTATACACCATCCCAAAGGTATTCCATTAGGTTCAGGTCGCGACTCTGAGCAGGCCAGTAAATTTCAGGGATGTTATTGTCCATAAACCGTTGCCTCACACACGATTACAAGAGGGTACATAGTCATGGTGACAGAAACAACCATCATCTCAGAACTGTTCATCTATAGTACACAGAACACAATGCTGTAAAATGTGTTCATATCCTTCCGCCTTTAACGTCATCATAAACACAATAAGGGGACTGCAGCCCAACAACGAAAAGCATCCCCATACCGTAACACCACCTCCTTTGTAATTCACTTTTGGCATTACACATGATAGCAGGAACCATTACCTAGGCATTAGCCAAGCATGCACCTCCTCATGGGCTTGCAACAGGCTACAGCGTGATTCATCACTCTATATTAATCGTTTCCAGCCATCCACCGTCCTGTGGCGTCGCTTTTTACAGTTTCAAGCGTCTCTTAGCACTGGTTAAAGAATGTGTGGCTAATGAGGAGCTGCTCAACCAATGTACCCCATTGTTTGCAACTCCGTACGCACAGTCATTGCGCTTGCAGGACTGTTGGTGGAACTATGGAACTCAAGAGAGGGTTCTTCCGTCAGTTTCATGCGGTTCCTTACACCCACCCTCCGCCGCGCTCGAAGGTCCCTGTCCAACAGTACATGAGGTCTGCCTGGTTCTGGTTTAGCTATAGTGGTTTCGTCGCTTTTCCACTTCACAGTCATATCACCAGCACAAACAGCCAAAATAAACGAACAAATTCCTTCGCATCTCTTCCAGAGGCAGATTATAAACGTTTCAGAGTAATGTGCGATATTCAGTGTGTTTCTGTAAGAGGGTGCAAGAATGTAACAAGACATGGAGAATGCTCCACTGAACAATTTGAGGCAGAGAAAGCCGCGCGGAGTGGCCGCGTGGTTTGAGGAGCCATGTCACGGATTGCGCGGCTCCTCCCGCCGGAGATTCTAGTCCTCCTTCGGACATAGGTGTTTGTGTTGTTCTTAGCATAAGTTAAGTAGTGTGTTGTTCTTAGCATAAGTAGTGTGTAAGTCTATGGACCGATGACCTCAGCAGTTTGGTCGCTTAGGAATTCACACATTCGAGGTAGAGAGCCTGGGGCCGGAAAAGCCAGCTTAAGGAGATATGGCAGTAAACTTGTCTACCACTTTGTCTTTTACTGTTTTCCAGCTTATTTACAACCAACAAGCGTACAAGCTTAGACAAACTGTACTGTTTATTTACATGTAAGTTCTTTATTTCATGCAAGACGACAATCTCATTGGGCAATATCTTCTAGCTGCCCCTCTGAATGGCCACCTGTAATTGAGGTTTGTGCAAAGAGTTCTACCTGAGTTGTTGAAGAACGTTCCCGTCGTTATCAGTGAGATGATGTAAATATAACATGACGGTGAACCATCTCACTTCAGTGTGAACGACCGCAACCATCTCAATGCTGTATTTCCTGGTCGCTGGATTGGTAGGGGAGGTCCTATTCCACGGCCTTTGAGGTCACCTAACCTGAATCCCCTTGATTATTTCCTATGGGGATATGTAAAATCACTTGTGTATGACAATCCAGTGGATACGAAGATGGAATAAGTTGCCAGCATTTTATCTGCCTGTGATCCGAAACACCCCAGGGATATTTGGCAAGGTGCGTCTGAATATTTTTTGACGATGTGATGCTTGCATTGAAGTTGATGGCTGAGAGTTTCAGCAGATTTTCTAACATACAGGAGAAAGGGTACGTTCATTGGGGGCGGTGGTGGTATATGCAATTAACTGTAATTAATATAAATAAAAATGTACGCGTTAATGTGATTACTATATTCATATTTTCTTCTTAAGCTGGCTTCTCCGACTCCCAGTTTCTGTGCCTCAAACTGTTCAGTGGAGCATCGTCTATGTCCTGTTAAATTTTTGCACTCCATTATGGAAACACCCTGTGTAATATGCGCTACGGGCATGAAAGACGCGTCATAAATGCGAGACTCATGAAAAGGCTCCGGCTGACCCGAATTACACCTTCTCTACTAACACAATACACCCCGTCTTCTTTTTATAGTAGAAAGTGAAACTCTCAGATCTAGTGGTTAGTTCGACGTTATATGTGTTCGAACGCTTTTGATCAGATGTGTATTTTTACATGCATGCACATACAACTTTCGGGCCATTTTTACAATATGAGGTAGGATCAAAGTTTACTTTTACCTTTCACAAATGTTCAATGTGGATTCCACCGGACTTACAGCAAACATCCGCATGATAGTCAGTCTACTACCATACTTTTGCTATCAGGTCTGAAGACGTTGCATTCACTTTTGTTGTTATGCGACGTGACAGTGCACCTACGGATATTGGAATGTGCAAGGTTAGTACTAGCTATGATAACAGTTCATCTCGGACAAGACATACCAACCGCAGTGATATTGGTCACATGCAAAGCATTATTCATCCCCAGTTGAGATCAATCAATTACTACGACACTAGCTTAGTGCAAGTGCACAACCTCAAATTTCAGACTCGCTCGCTTAATCAGAAGCTCTCATTCATGGACTGTTGCCTTTACAAACTAATTAATCAATCATTAAATCCAGTCATTAGCATAGACGTAAGCGGAAATGCAGATAAATAAGTAAACAATAAATGAATAATGAAAACAAATGGTGGGCCGTGTGAAGTAATTCCGTGAGATAGTAATGTGAACTACAACAAATGATTTAAACTTTTGATCTATATTCCTTCAAATAAGTACATCAATATATGCGAATGTTGGTCTGACTCTACCGATAATTTAACACTACTATGACTCAGCTTAACACAGAAAACATGGATTCGCAGTCCAAGCACAGCATTCATAGACAGTAGAAAGTACTTGGAGCCATGCAACAAAATCACGAAAACCTACAACAGCGACTAAAAACCGTTCACGTTCATTCATGAAATTATACAATACAGCAAAACTTCTATAGTTCACATCTGCTTACAGATGTTTAAACAGCAACAAATTTCGCGCGGTCGTAAAATATTCAATTACTGAAAGTTGGTAGAGATTTTAATTCCAACAGCATTCAGAGCCCTGAAAATATTCTAAGTCTTTGACCTGCAGACACCGAAATAAAAATCTGAAATAAAATACATAAACTCAAGTGGCTCTCTGGCCTAACAGTACTTTCAAAGCATCTTACTAGACCGTGCACACAACAACAAAAGACCCCAAGCTCTGTCTTGTTTTCTTATTTAACAACTCGGTCACATGACAGCGACTTTTACCAACACAGTGTTTTTCGACCTGAGCAGTGTTCGTAAATATTGGGCATAATACGAGGGCCATTCCATAAGTTATGGCAACTATGGTATATGTTGCTATAAGGTGACAACATGAGAACTGCTCGATACGCATTGAACTGATACGGCGGTGTTTATCTGTATGCCAACATAAAATATTGTTCCAATATGGATGGACACAGTAAAGGTTGAAATGAAGCACACGCATTGGAACTCCGTGTAAATTTGTTGTGCGTAAGTACAAGTGGAACAAAAATGAATCTAAATCAACCACTGTGCTTCAAAATAGTCTTCCGGTGCACACACAATGTTTCTACTGTTGAGGAGGGTGTTGATTGCCACTATCATTGTCATCATTGTGTGCCACTTGTCTCCCAAATGCCGTGAGGACAGACGCCTGTTTGAAAGCGCCTCGCATGCAATGTTGCAACAGTCAGTGGTTTTTCTCCTAACGACGATGACGAAGATAGCCATTGAAAGCTGGAGCATTTTATATGAATTGACCTGACTTGAATACCAAGAAGATTTTATTCAGTCTTTGATACTGTTAACATCCCACAGACACTTCAACACTTCTTTAAAGATATCTTGGTATAGCAACCACACTAAACACGATATAACCCATTTAGAGTGCAGTGTGACCGCAATTATTTCTCGGGTGTGGAGTGTGGAACCCCGAAGGACCATTCAAAAACCATTTGATGAAATTTAAACGCGATACTTAGCAACAAAGTGTTCTTATGTGTTGTCAGCTCTCCTGTTTTGCGTCCCTATGTCATGTGATAATGGACGGCTGTGACATTCACACATGCATGAATAAAGCTACAAGACCCCCCAGTTCGGAAATACCGTCAGTGCCACCTGCCCACATTTGCTCAGGTGTTTAAAAATGTACTTGTGCAGAGATCACCCATGAGAGAGTACTGGCTGCCTTCTAGTAAACATGCCATAATGGAGAAGTGTCAAGTGGTTGCCTGCCTGCTAGCACCTCGCACTCTCATCTCTGGTTTTCTCTGTTCAGGTACATTTTTAAAGTGCTCAGCCACAATGGGTGGTTCTCGTAATGGTAATGCCGAACAGTGGAGTTTGAGAGAAACGTACACCGTTTTACTTACACATGTGTCAATGTCGCAGCACTGCATAATCACACCACAGGATGGCGCAAAGCAGGAGGGCTGAAAAAGGATAAGCACTCTTTGCTGTTTCGGATCGCTTTCAAATTTCGACGAATGGTTCTGAACGGTCCCTTGTTCTTTCACACCATACACCGAAGAAAAACTGTGGTCAAACTGCACTGGAAAGGGGTGCGATCACATGCAATGGGGTTGCTGGCCTGCGATGTCATTATAGAAGAGGTGAAGTGTCTGTCGAGTGTCAACAGTACCAAAGATTATCGAGAACCTTTGCTCACTGCACTCCACACAGTCGTTTTCGACAGCGAAATACATGGGAATCAACGCCTCAAGGCAAGGGCTGGTTACTTAGATGCCCTTTATGCCACCTGCTGAGACCTTTTAGTGTCGGTTCTGAACAGTGGTGGGTCTGAAACGCTTCTCTCGGCTACGCACGGCGTGATTTCACTGCTTGGAGTCGCGGTGTTAACCTCCATGGCGGACGCGTCAAAAGAAGTGGTGAAATCCAGGTAAGAGGGTGTGACAACTCTCCTACCGTGTGACACGTCCTCGATGCCGTTGGGTAGAGTTGTGATGAAATTTGTTGTCAATGTGATATCATTAACGCACCTTACACCTCACACTAACTTCTGAGCTCCGGCCTTTTCTTTCGGGTGTGTCGACATCTTGCTCTTTGAAGCGTCACTGAGGCCGAGAGTGAAGTCGCAGGGTGCAAAACATTTGCATCTTTACAGAGAAAGATTCTAGGGATCTTTCAAATTTAGGTGTCGCAACGGGAAATAATACCGTGGCTTAACAAAGTGATCCTTTAGTATTCTGTTGCGCAGTGTAGTATCATAAAACCGGATGAATATTTTTTTAAATACACTATAATTGTTAAGGCACCTATTTCTAATATGCGTATCGCTCTGTGTTATACTACAGAAGCGTAGGTTATTCATCATTACCTTCGCACATACCATGCGGCCAACTTTAATTATGCATATGACTGAGTAATAAATGTTGCATTTGACTATTTACTTATAAGCTACATCGTCCCTTTAGAACATGAGTGAGACATCGTCATATCTTACTCTCCACAACCTTGACAAGGAGCGTGATATCAGAATATTTGATAGCGGTTCAACCGTGGGTGGTCAACGTGTAGAGATTCCATCACCGAGGCTGTGCAAGGTCCTCATGACCTACGTGTCATTGTGTAAATGGTTTACTGTGACTACCTCAGTTAACAGAAAACGGCCGCCACCAGAGACATCTGTAGTCATCAATCGCTGTCGACTATCGTGGAATATAACAGCACATAGACGGACCAAAGTGCGGCTAATCTGTTGCCGACTGGATGATGGATAACAGCAATCTGTCAGCAGCCATACCGCCTCTTCGCTGTGCTGTGCAGGAGCCCTCGCCCTATACATATATCTTTGCAGGGCAAAAAACACAGGGCACAGAAATTAACTTAACGGTCTAATGACGGAAAAGCATCGTCTACTCTACAGACCAGTGGAGCACATTGTAATACGCCAGAGGCAGGCTACGAATTCGTCGAAAAACAAATAAGGCGATGTATCTCGTTAGCCAACCCCTGGAAAGTCTACAACCGTCTCTTATCGGTAAAAGTTCTGGGGAAATGCTGCGAGCCTTTTGTACGTCTCTCTGTTTGCCTATAGAACCCTAAACTCGGCCTGTTCTTCAACAAAACAGGTAGTTCGGGACGGTTGAGGAACACTCCACTGAAATTATAGGTTGTAGTGTGACTCCTAAGATCAACAGATCTCAGCAACATTGAGTATGACAGGGACTCCATCTGATATGTGCATCTCGTACCCATCTGTGACAAATCTGCTTGAGTTTGGTCGAAAATTGATTGGCTATGTGTCAAGATGGGCTCCATCTCTTCTACTGTCTTGTGGAGACAGTGCCATAATTCGTTGGCGCAGCTCTCAACGCTGTTAGGTAGATTTTTCTGATCCACTTAATCAGGATTGGAGATGCACGGATGAATGGCGTTGATTCTTAATACTAATGGGCTGAGCAATCGCTAAATCACTTACCCTCTTTAATTCGTTTATGGCTGGTCACTGACGCTGCTCGCGTCTGGGCTGAATTTTTAATACATATATGGCACATAATAGTGCCATCACAAATGCGAGGAGCGTTCAATAAGTAACGCAACATATTTTTTTCTGAAAGCATTTTGGTTTTATTCAGAATTTCAATACACCATATTATTCCCACTCTTTTTGCTACAAAACCCTGTTTTCCAGCATAATATTCAGTGCGATGACCTTACGCCCCCTTACTGGGAGTTCCTGTTTGCTCGCAGGCGCTCAGTGTATTCTCCAGGCTTATAACGTGTTTGTAGATTGGCATGCGATGGCGACGTTGACGATACACACGTCGGCGAGGCATAGTGCTTCAATGCTGTTGGATATATAGCTCACAGCGTAATAGTTCCGCTGCTGTGCTTTGGCCGCTTATATAGTGAGCGCATGACCTTGATTACATACGAACGCTGATAAGGTATTTTCAGGGTGGCCAGCGGGAGCAAAATAGCGTAGTCGTACTATCAGCGCGCGTACCCGCTGGCGGGGCGACCCAAGCGGGTTGCATCATGCAGCCTCGCAGGCGCTCAGCGGCCATCGCGGCACTATGTTCACGATGTTTTTTCTAATTGTTGCATCCTTGAGCCCCCATTCACCAGATGTACGTCTAGCGATTGGCGGCTGACGCTACAGACCCGTACGCGCGTGCTGCTAGTACGACTACAGCACGCGTACGGGATTATGTCATTTTCTGAAAGTCATGATATTTCAAATTTGCCTCACCGACGTGTGTATCGTCAACGTTGCTATCGCATGCCAATCTACAAACAAATTATAAGCCTGGAGAATAAACTGGGACTTAGCATCTATTCCACAATGCCACGTCTTATAAGCGATGACGTCTCGGTCGGTCGGTTCTTATACATTGGAAAGCCTATGGGACTTTAACTGTTAAAACCTGAATTGTTTATGAGTTCGCTATTTGTAAGTATAACTGGCTGATACTCAGACACTTGTTTATTAGGAACTATATGTCTCATTTAAATGATAGATGTTTGATATATCATGACTTTCAGAAAATGACATAATCCCGTACGCGTGCCATTCTACTGTTCCACGTCGGTGCCTGCGTCGTGCTGCATCAATAACCCCCTCCCCTCCCTCCCTTCCCCAATCAGAGTACTGTTTCTCACGCAGTTCATCCTTCAGTGGACCAAATATATAGAAAGTGCGAGATCCGGGCTGTAGGGTGGGTGGGGGAGAACAGTCCACATAAACTTTGTGGGCTCCTCTCAGGGCCGAAGACTTGTATGAGGCGTTGCGTTGTCATGGAAGAGGATTGTCGAACATGCTAAAGTCATTTTTTCAATACCCTGACGATAGCACAATACGCTTCAGAGTGGATATTTGCATCGTAACGGAGGTCATCAAACAAAATAACCCTTTCAGAGTCCCAGAAGATCATCGCCATAACCTTACCGAATGAGTGTGCGGCTTTGAACTTTTCTATGGAGAAGAAGTGGTGTGGCGCCACTCCGTGGATTTCCGTTTTGCTTTCGGTTCGAAGTGATGAACCCATGTTACATCGCATATAACGACGTTCGACAAAAGATGATCTCAATGAACCTCGTAAACCGTAAGCAATGCCATATGGATGGTCTTTCGTTGCTCTTCACGGCTTCTGTTCTTTGGCGAGGGTTCCGGCCGGCACTCATCTTTGTCTACCCCAACTGGTGGACGAGTATGTCAGCACTACTAACAGAACCTCCACTGGAGCAGACAGGTGTTTGAATGTGATCCGTCAATCACCTCGTATGAGACTGTCTGCGTGTTCCAACATTGCTGTAGTTACAGTTATGTGCGGCCGGCCAGCACGCGGGAGATCGGATGGTTTGAGCGAACTTATTGCGATGATGATAGACGCTTCGCCCAACGACTCACAGTGCTTTTTGCCATGTCTTTGTAGACCTTCTGCAAGCGCCTATTAATATCTGCGATGCTCTGGTTTTCTGCCAAAAGAAACTCAATGACATCGGCTACAGATGCCATCTTGAAGGCTACGTATACGGCAGCCACCAATCGGAACTTCCTGAAACTATTGAGATTGAAGCAGGAATATTCCACTACGCCCCACAAAAAATTCCGCATTTTTTTCAACCGAAATAGGCTCGTAAAAAGAATTTGTTTCATTACGTGCTGAACCCTCCTTGTGCAGAATGTTTCCCATCACCCTTTAATCTTAGATGTCTGTTACATCAATTTAGATGCACCATACTTCCTAAATTTTCGTTCATTCCTCACTATATGAGTGTATCCGAACAACTTGAATAACACAGTGATTATATCGTTGAAAACGAAAACTTCAGCTTGACGCAGAACCTAACTTGAATGTCCTGTTTATCGGTAAACGTCGCTTCAGCCATTAAGCCATATGGAGACGTCTCCAGTACCGATTCAAACTGCTATTTCGTTTTGTTACTTCTTGGATTGTATAACAAAAAAGATTATAGACGGAATATGTAAGAATCGTGACTTGCTGTGCCACAAGGCTATGCATGGTGAAAGAGAAAATCATGCCCTCTGGCGTCTCAGCGTGAGCTCTTCTAACAACATAAAACAACAAGTATCTTCCTTCATGATTTTGTAACATGCTACGTAGTTAGAGGACTGGGTGGAGTTTTGTGTTAAAGTACTTCAGATGGAGACATCGGTTAAGAGTAAGTCGAAAGTGAGAGCACAATCGTTTATACAATTCCATTTCTAAAGACGTAATTTGTCGTTTAAGATTCACTCTGTCATTTTATCGTGTATTACACCGCACCACAACTTTTATACAAAAAAAATTTTTCTTATTCCTCGTCTAGTACTGAATTCATACTTCTCTTATGTAGTTCCCCTTAAACCATGCAAATCACATAGTCATGTCATCTAAGTGATTTCTTTCACAGCAGTTCGTATACGACATTCGAAACCTGTTTCTGGTACGCTCTTCTAGCAATGCTTACATCGATAAATATCAAATGTCATACTTGCCACTTTGGTTGAAATGTCTCTGAGCACTATTGGACTTAACATCTGAGGTCATTAGTCCCCTAGAACTTAGAACTACTTAAACCTAACTAACCTATGGACATCACACACATCCATGCCCGAGGCAGGATTCGAACCTGCGACCTTAGTAGTCGCACAGTTCCGGACAAGCGCCTAGAACCGCTCGACCACCACGGCCGGCTTGCCACTTCCATGTTAGTACATGTTCACGACGCTGCGTCACCATTAGGGGTAGAAACCGGCTTCACATTTACGAGAGCGTGCTGGAAAGTAATGCCTCTGGATTTTGTAGGTGAAAACCGTTATTTTTTAATTAAAACAAATGTTATTAGCTTTATAAACCTTCACCCTTCATATCTACATAATTATTTCACAACACGTCACCCTAGCGACGAACACATTTCTCCCAACGAGAGACCAGTTTGCTGATACCGTCAGTGTAGAATGTTTTACATCTTTGACGGAGTCACGACCTCACCTCCGTTTGCACAGCTTCGCCACTATTAAAGTGAAGTCCTCGAAGGTGTTACTTAATTTCTGGAAACGGATGGAAATGGGATGTGGCCAAGTCGGGACTGTATGGACGATGATGGATGATAGTGAACCCAATGTTTCGGATTGTTGCAGGTGTTGCAGCGTTCGTGTGTAGTCTAGTATGCTCATGGTGACGGAAAAGGATTTCAGTTGGCGGAACGTTTTCTGCGATGAAAAACTCAAATATGGAACGCTGTTTCTCAAACATCGATATACACTGAAGCGCCAAAGAAACTGGTTTAGGCATGCGTATTCAAATACAGAGATATGTAAAAAGGTAGGATTCCGCGTTGCGGTGGGCAACGCCTATATAAGACATCAACTGTCTGGAGCAGTTGTTAGATTGGTTACTGCTCCTCCAGTGGTAGGTTATCAAGATTTCGGTAAGTTTGAGCATGATGTTATAGTAGGCGCACCAGCGCTGTGCCACAGCTTCTCCGAGGTAGCGATGATATGGGGATTTTCCCGTGCGACCATTTCACGAGTGTACCGCGAATATCAGGAATCCGGTAAAACATCAAATCTCCGACATCGCTTTTGGCTGGAAAATATCCTGCAAGAACGTGACCAACGACGACTGAAGAAAATCGTTCAACGTGACAGAAGTGCAACCCTTCAGCAAATTACTGCAGATGTCAATGCTGGGTCATGAACAAGCGTCATCGTGCGAACCATTCAACGAAACATCATCAATATGGGCTTTACGCCTCGCCTGGGCCCCTCAGCGTCGACATTGGACTATTGATGACTGGGAACATGCTGCCTGGTCAGACGAGTCTCTTTTCAAATTGTATCGAGCGGATGGGCGTGTACGGGTATGGAGACAAACTCATGAATCCAAGATGCACGGGACTGTTCAAGTTGGTGGACGCTCTGTAATAGAGTGGGGCGCGTGCAGTTGGGGTGATATGGGACCCTTGATACGTATAAATACGACTCTGATAGGTGACACGTACCTAAGCATCCTGTCTGACTACCTGCATCCATTCATGCCCATTCTGCATTCCGACAGACTTGGGCAATTCCAGCAGGGCAATGCAACACCCCAAACTTCCCGAATAGCTACAGAGTGGCTCCAGGAACACTTCCGCTAGCCTCTAAGCTCCCAAGACATGAACATTATTGAACATATCTGGGATGCCTTGCAACGTGCTGTTCCAACCCCTCGTACTCTTACGATTTATGGACAGCCCTGCAGGATTCATGGTGTCAGTTCCCTGCAGCACTGCTTCGGACATTAGTCGAGTCGATGCAACATCGTGTTGCTGCACCTGCGAGGGCCCTACACGACAGTAGGTAGGTGTACCAGTTTGTTTGGCTCTTCAGTGTCATTACGGTACACACCGTGATCTTGCACGCTACAATTCGGAGCCCTCTAGCGAGGAGCGTTACAACAGGAGTCAGAGAAGGGGGAACGTCGAGCGAGTAATACGTAAGTTATGTAATACCTCAACTGATATTGAGAACAGAATAAAAAATTCGTAAGAATTACTTTTTAGCACGCCCTCATAATTACCATACTCTATTACAATTTTATTCTCATCATCATGTTACACTTAATTATTTCTTGTCGCAATCAGTCTGAATACTGCACACCCTTTTGTATACTTCTCTATGGATTATTATTATTATTATTATTATTATTATCATTATTGTTAATATTTACTTCGGTGAAAAGATGGAGAGTTACGTCTACTGTTCACGTGCTGAGTTGAATAATGCAAAACAAAAGCAGTTTTTCTAGAGCCTTGAATCGCACACGCAGCAGCGAATTGTTCACATCGTGGTTGAAATCATAATATGCGACTCCATCTGCGAATCATTAACTGTACAGTGAGAAATGTTCCTACGCGAACCTAGCTCCTTCTTGTCCGCATTTGCCTGATAGAACTCACTACGTTATGCTATAGTAACAAGACTGTATTCGAAGCCTGGATATAAGTTTGCAGTTTGAGATAATTGCAACGTTATTTATTCGTGATACAGCCATACGCTATATAAAATAAATAAATAAATAATATATCATCATTCCATTTGTCCAAAAGCACTCCGAATGTGCTGAAAATTTTGACATCGTCTACTTTGTCGTGGAATGGGCTGCGACCTAAAGGTCAGCCGCGCGGAGTGGCCGCGTGGTTTGAGGCGCCATGTCATGAACTGCATGGCCCCTCCCGCCGGGGGTTCGAGTCCTTCCTCGGGCATGGGTGTGTGTGTTGTTCTTAGTATAAGTTAGTTTAAGTGGTGTGTAAGTCTAGGGACCGATGACCTCATTAGTTTGGTTCCTTAGAAATTCACACACACACACACACACACACACACACACATACACACACACACACACACACACACACACACACACACACACACACACCTAATGGTCTATTTGACGTCTGCACTCTACAGTCAGGTACATGCCGTACTCTCTCCTCATGTTTCTCGTAACACAGTACAATCAGTAGTATGTCATTTACAAATTCCGAATACGTCGACATGCTTTTGGTCCTTAGTGCATCTGGCAGCATAGCTTGTGTTGCAGCTCTTGAATATTCTGCTAAGTATGCTAGCCGATTGCATCGAGACAAAAATGTGTTTCGTCTCCTGGAATTCTGCCTCCGACAGACAGGTTCCTTCCTTCGACCATCTTGGATAGAAGTTGTCCACAGACAAGTCACACTACTTTTAATGAAGAAGCCGTTCTTGTAGTTATACACCAAGAACCCCAGCAAAATGTACGCGACGTACTAAGGCAGCTGCATATCTCGCAGTCCATTGTCGTTCAGATGCTGAACGGCGAAGGGTAGCACCTCTATCATTATTCGTTACCGTAACATAACTACCATGAAGATTTTCTTCCGTGGAGATCGTTTTGTGAATGGCTGCAACGACAGGAAGCCTATGACGACTTCGTTAGCATTACAATATCGCCTGATGAAGCAGTGTACACACGCAAAGATATCTTCAAGATGCACAGCCCCCCGCACTGAAGAGAAGTTAATCTGCATGTCTTTCGAGACGGTGGCTATACGGTTCACTTTAACGCCAGCATATGAGCCGGAATATTAAAATAGTTTTGAGTTCTTACCAGACCAATTGATTACGCAAAGCGGTCATGCAAGCATTTCTCACCAGCAACAGCGCTATTCAAAAAGAAGTAACAGATTTAAAAAAATGTATTGCTTTCAAAGTATAAAAGGTAGAAACACAATTCCAACGTTCCCGTAAAGGGAAAAAATCAAGTATTTATGCATTCAGTGTGAGCTCCGTGTGTTACACGACAAATATCAAAACGGTGGTTCATTTCCTGATACACACGAAGCAGCTGGTCTCGCTTCAACAATGCGACGTCGCAGACTTTCAAGATTGTCAGCCACAGGGGCGGCAAAAACGCGGTATTTTACGTAACCCCACACATAAGTCACAAGGCGTGAGGTCAGGAGACCTTGAAGGCCACTGGCGATGAACTTCATCTTCTGCTCTTCCTCTTCCAATCCAACATCCCAGACCTCACACCTTGTGACTTTTATCTGTGGAATTACTTAAAAGACCGCGTTTTTATCCCCCTTATTTCTGACACTCTTGAAAGTCTGCCGTATCTCATTATTGAAGCTGTGAATTCGATAACCAGGTGCTTCGTGTGGGTCAGAAAATGAACGATCGTTTTGATATTTGTCGTGTAACACATGGTGCTCACATTTAATGCATAAAAATTTGAACTTCTCTCTTTCCAGCAACGTTGGAATTGGGTTTCTGTCTTTTGTAGTTTGGAAGCAATATATGTTTGAATTCTGTTCCTTCTTTTTGAATAGCCTTGCATTAGGCTAAAGCAACGTTTGGCAGAGGTTGTGTTTTCAACATGATGGTGCACCTGCACACTTTGGAAGAAATTTTCGACGTTATTTAAGCAGATCCTTCTACGAGAAACCGATTGGTCTTGGAGGATCAGATATATGGTATTCACGATCACTTAATATAAATACCGCGGATTTTTACCTCTGGAGGCACGTGAGGATAACGTTTAAAATATTCCGCTGATGATGAAATGGAAGTCCATGTCTGTGCTGCTCTTGCAACAGCAGATGCAACCATTTGAGTTCAGAGAGAAAGATGATCCAGCGGCCCAGGGAGGTAGCTTCGAGTGTCTGCTCTGAACACTGAATCTTTCGTAAAAGGCATGTTGTCGCCAGTAGCGAATTTATAATGTTTTAGAAGGTTGCTGATGTGTTACATCTGATCGCTTCTACTGAGTGTAGTAACTATGTTTAACATCGCCACATAGATTAGCATTGGAAATGTAAGAGTCGGGACTCTCATGGTTGTAGGGAAGAAGTACCGAAGACTTCACATCACTGGATGAAATGTTGGAAACTTACAGTGACTGGGTCATGTAGGACAAATAGGAAGCAGTCTTGAAGGCAGATGTCATCTGGCGAATGGTAGGGGGCACTTCATAAGCACCATCGTAGTGGACTCACTGTAACTGAATAGCAATTGGGCTTTCCAGCCTGAGTGTTTCCTACCATCTGTCTGAGGAAATGATATTATGTCTGTCCTTGGTTTCTGTGTCATCAGCGCTCTTCGCCGCATCTTTGTGTCACAACAGTGGCTTTCAGCAGTCCAGCTTGGTGGTTTTCCATCATGTCAACGAGCTGGTAGGTCTTCCTATGGAACAACTACTTGCCTTTGTAAGACCCTGCTGCATTGTCCGAACGACTTTTTGATCCTTCCTAAGAGAGAAGAGAGGTCACGTTGCGGAGTTAGCGATTCACAGTTCTCGCTCTGGCGAGGTGAAGCAATAGCTTCTCGGGTGTGCCAAGTTATTTGCAGCATCGGCTCTCCACACATTCGTTATTCTGACTGCTACACGGTGCGCTGGCCTTGTTTTGAGTTACACAATCTCATATCCATCATAAAAAAAGAAAAATTGAACCTTGACCTGGAATCGAACTCTGTATGTCGAATACTCTCACGCAGAAATTTACGCAGTGCACTGAGTAAATAATGCTCACACACTGTATTGATTTAAGATTCCTGTCCCTAATGGGATTATATATTTGGCAAATTACCGTTCTTTGATTTCCATTTTTTACCAAAAACATGCCAGGGAAGGAATTCTGTTAGCGACATTTTTGTATTGCTAATTCGCAAGGAATCCCTCTGTGAAGTCCAAGGGTGAAAATTTTTCTTCAGTCTAAACATCACTTCCATTGACTTCTCTGTAATGCGTAAATGGAATTACTGAGGACGTAAGTAATTAATTGTATATGCATTCGTATTCACTACAATGGAGTTTCAGCATTTCTGAAAGAGTGTCACCGATATCATATCACACCATATCATTTTGTTAACTTCGTCTCCACTGATTCGATTCACAGTGAATTAAATTGATTTGTTAATGTTAATGACAGTAATAACAATAATGTCTGATAGATTTTGTGTAATCTGGATAGGCATAATGTTATTCAGTTTACAGGTGAGCGTTGGAGGTTTCCCTTGTGGTAGGAACCGTGCACATCTCTTCGGATGGCCGACCTAAGGTCGCCGAAAGTCATAAACCGAGATTATGCAACCTGTTTGGACTGTATGGACATAGGAGTACCAGGTTTTAAGTACCCCGGTTGTAAAATAGTCCGCACATCTTCCATAAGACGGAGATTCAGATTTCATCTTACTCGAAATACTTGTGCTACATTCACGCTGATACTATCTTAAATACATTTCGCCGTCACCATAAGCATTACGTTTCACTTTGGAAATAGACGTTACTTATAGTTTGTCCTATTTGAGATTCCAATACAATTCTTTTATTAAAATAATGAAGTGGAGTTCTTTTGCTTACGGGTTTCCTTGTCTGTTTCTGATTATTGTTTGCCGTTGTCTGAATGCACATTTCACAAGCATTACCATTTTTGTCACCTTTTTGTTGACATATTCCTTTTTTTGTTTAGTAAACGCTACACATTTCTTACATTATCATCCCTTTTAAATACGTTATCACATTGGTACTAATATGTTTGTTTTGTTGGTATTTATGTCTCTTTTAATATTCTTTTTGTAAGGATCTCAAATTGTTAACCAGTTACAAATTAATATTTCTTCTTGTAATGATTGTGTTTCACACGTGACTTGGAAATCACTTCGTCTGACCTAACGAAAAGCACGGTCAGTGTAATCTCTGATCGTCATTGCCTCTCACCAAGAGTGTCGTGAACAGAAAATTGTGGCAGAAGGCAGTGCAGGCAGATCATCCGAATGAAAATGAAATTTCATTGACAGGCACCAGAATACTTTTAGTCCTGGGCGATACAACGTCCACAAACTTGTAGTAATTACAAATGATTAATAATAGCAATATTAAGGTTACAGAAAAAGAGGTTACATACTCATACTCTCTTCTCCCTACAATACATTCTCTGACTACATTCCACAGTTAGTATTTATAGATTCACCACCTGATCTCAGATAACTTTGTTTGTACTCTCATCATCGGGAGACACACGCCAGGGAACGATCTAAGGTAATGCTTTAACGACCCATCAATGTCGACGTTAGTGGAAATATTCCCATTGAGAAGTGGATGGAATAAGAAATAAGCTCTGTTATTTTTTGAAGAAAGATATCCTGTCATTATTATGAAGTAAATTACAAAAGCTGTGGGAGATTAAGGATACATGCCTACGCATATTCTCTTCTTCCTGACATTACAGTGGGTTCTCTCATTACATTCCGCAGTCAGTATCTACAAATTCATCATCTGATCACTGATGAAACTGTTAGCACTCTTATCATCATCCTGCAATAGGAGACACACGTCAAAGAACTGTCTAAGGTTATACTTAAATGACCCGTCGACGTAGATGTCAGTAGAGATATTCCCATTGTAAAATGGATGGAATAAAAAACTGTGTTATTCTTTAAAAAAATAAAAGAATTCTGCTGTTATTCTGAAGTAAATTACAAAGACTGTGCCAAATTAGAAGTATTGATGGGCTGAGTATGTTAGTATGTGATTGACACTCGGAGTCTACTAACCTGTTTAGATGCAGAATAAAATATCATCTCTTTAAATGCAAGATGTTATTTCCGTCAGCATTCGATAACTCTATAAGAATTTAATTTAATGATACGACGTATGTTAAAAATGGTCACAAAGTACACATTCACCACCGTTGTAATATAAACGTAGGATAACGAGATAGAAAATTGGTTCCACCTTCACTTTGCCTTTATTCTGATTATCTTGGAAAAAAAAGGCAAAGTTTTTTTAACAAATATATTTCTGTAATATCCCCTCCAAATGCAATCGCATAGTATCAAAACTAATACTCGGTATCTTTAACGAACAATATTTGGTTGTATTTCTCTATGCTTCAAATATTAAAATTATTAATCATGTAGTAGCATAGCGCTTCTTTCAATACTACCTTAGTCGAAAGAACATTTTCCATAACTTCAACCGATTATGAGATATTAACAATGACCACGTAATGAGAAATATCTTGTGCATGTAACATGGTTTATGATCGTGTGGAAGCCTGATTACTCTTGGTATCCTCATGGTGGTAGACAGCCACACTCAGATTTATTGACATCCAGAAAACCTCCGATACAGTTCCTAAAGTTCACCTAGTAAACTAAATATTTGTATTCGAAAAAATGTGAATAGATACGTGATTGTACTGAATACTTCCTAGCAAAGAGAACACAGTATGATACTATTAATGGGAAGGCATCCTTGGAAGCGAAATAGCGTCTGGCATACCTGAATGTTCTCTAAAGGGGCTGTTCTCACCTATAAACAGGTTGTCCTTTTGATGTGTACAGAAAGACGCCAACCAAAAATTTATATAATTTTCAGATGGAAGTTCCTCTTACAATTCCAGATTTTTCAATAATTAACTTAAAAATAATCGCTCTCCGAAAACTGCCTGTGGCCGGAACGGTCACTTGTCAAAGCAAGCAGCCGAGTGGGGTTCCTTTCGGCTCTCCCTGGCAAATACGAACAGGAAACGAGATACTACATCCTCTCGACGCCATTAATTAAGAAGTGCCCTTGACCAAGCCCAGTGAAAATATGGAGTATCCTAAGTTCCGACTTTCCTTCACTTGGTTTACTCCTGAAAGTTATTTCCCGACCACCGTGCATTGTTTAGGCGAAGCAGCTCGATGGAATATTTATAACATATAGTCCACATATCAGTACGAGCCAGTTTGAAAGTGTGAGTGAGATCATCAACAAAATGATCTGCCAATACAAAATTCCAACTAATTTCATCCTTTACGTCAACAGTTTCAATAAATTTCAGAGTTGGTTACAGTTCTCTGATTTATATTTACAATAAATGGAAAGGAAAGCAACGTTTCTGTGCAGCATTTTATTTAAATTTTCAAACCATGGGCAAAACAGTTTTCTCAATATGCACTACTGGTTACTTAAAAATTCACACCTTTTGAGTGATGTCAATAAACAACAACATTTGTCTGTCAGCGTGTTGTAGGAGCGTTTAAAAATCGTATCATCTGCCCATGTTTTGTTGATGGGTCTCTAAATAACAACAAGTACTCACATTTCGAAACAGATTTGTTTCCGCAATTATTGAAAGATACCGTTCTGTAGATGAGGCAATACATGGGGTAAGAATGAGAATGGATACGCTCGGAGAAGCTATAAACAAAAGCAAATGCTTCTGCAAAAATAACAAAATTAGTGTCATTAACTCGCCATTAGGTACGCAACATAGGCGAAAGGCATGGTAAACTGAAACACTGTCGCCAGTGAACTTACTTACATTAGAAAATTTTATTTTATTTTATGAACCGGTAGCCATTTAAAGGAACAGAGCTCTTATTTTACTTGTACTTGATTGAACTAGAGTCGTTGAAATATATGGTGCTGGACTGGGATTCGAATTCTTATCTCCTCTTTCAAGGTTCTGAATCTCTTGGAACTGTATAGTTCAATCATTTCCTTCCTTTTCTCATTCTTCTCTAGGTCTCCTCCAAAGGTAAGTATGTCGGTCCGAATCCAGAGCCAGTACAAAAATATTCATAACTTCATTTCAAACCGTATCACGTGCACACCGGCCTGCAAGTGAAAATTAACGTGCATTTTTAATGTCTGTTCATGTGTTGTCAACAATCGCAATGGATGTCGTTATTTCTGGTCAAACACGCATACATCTTACTGTTGGTGAGTAAGCAATTGATACTTAAGCTATATTCGTTGATGATAAAGAAGGACGGTAGGTGTGCGGTTCGATTGTCGCTCATGCACAAACATTTGTATCCTTGTTTTAGATTCAAACACCTAGCAGCTGGTAAGAAAAACCGATAAGTAACATTTGATTTTACTTAGTTAACCATTAGATTACGTGTTGGGTTCGGTAACACTGTCACGGAACTTCACATCATGCGCTTCATCTTTAAATGCATGCACACCTTCTTACTTCAGCCGGCCGGAGTGGCCTTGCTGTTCTAGGCGCTACAGTCTGAACCGAGCATCCGCTATGGACGCAGGTTTGAATCCTGACTCGGGCATGGATGTCTGTGATGTCCTTAGGTTAGTTAGGTTTAATTAGTTCTAAGTTCTAGGCGACTGATGACCTCTGAAGTAAAGTCTCGTAGTGCTCAGAGCCATTGGAACAATTTGAACCTTCTTACTTCAGAATGGAGGTATATCAGACATCTTTAATCGTTAGTTAACAGGGACGATAGAGTCTTCATAGGAATCCCAGTTTATTACAAAAACTGTCGTTTTCTATTTTCAAGTTTAGATTTGTTTACTGATATTGGCGAAAATTTCGGTAATTCATGACTCTTCATGGTTAGTTAGCAGTATAACATGATTAGATTGGATTAGATTAGATTAAATTAATACTTGTTCCATAGATCATGAATACGACATTTTGTAATCATGTGGAATGTGTCATTTTAATGAAAGATTAATGTTTGGCAACTCTTTGATCGACGAGTTACTTCCTGGTGTCCACGGAATTAAGCCTCAAAGTTCAATTGATTTTTTTTTGTCATTTCCATTGAATAATCTGAGTTATTATCGATTGAAGTGAAACAAAAGATTGAAAATATACGGTTTTCGGCCCAGGAAAGTCGATGCAAGTGGAAATCGCAACTGATCTCGTCCTTTAAACAGCTGTTTACGAGTTTTAGCCACTATTGGCCTCTTAAGACGAAAACAAAGTACATACTTCTTCGCTAGCTCTGTGGCTATGTGCTAACCTGTGAAGAAGCGTCTGCTATGGTTCGCGGTTCCAGTCTCGCTGAGAGCAGCGTTTTTATCCCTTTTGTGAAAGAGCTACAAGCAGTCAGATCAAAAATCGGCAAGGAAATCGCAAGAAAATACTTTCGGCTCATAGTGCAATGGTGAAAAACTTACAATGCTGCACTACAGGTAACGCCTCTTTCCGCTGCTGACGAGCAAATTTTGGGATTCTAGGAATACATAACTTTATTTTTGAAATGCCACATTTGCATACCTCTTGACTATGATACAGCATACCAATTAAGCACAGACTCAATCGAAATCTAAGTGAGTAGTGTTTTTCTTATTCGAACCAATAGAGGCACACTTGTGTACAGATACTCAGTTTTATTAAAACAGACTTTCGTCGTAAGGTTATCATGGGTAGTTTTATTTCATTTTTATAGCACAATGCACAATATTTGTAAGGTTTTTTTTAGTGTTGTTAAAATAGTAGTAAAGATGAGAGAGAAATTAATCATCAACGATATATGCGAATTCTCTGATATTATCTATAAGAGGGTGACAATGCACATCCAGTTTATTGCTTACATGCATGTAGAAAACTAGTTCTGAGTTAAAGCTTTCAAACAAGGTTTGAAGAAGACTAAAATGCCACTCCCACATGACAGCTAATGTAGAAAATACATTTCTGATGTATTTTGGCACGATGCGCTCTCCCCATGTATAATACAAAAGTTTCGAGATGCATCTGCACCCAGGCCGTCTATTAAACCTGAAAAGAACAAAATATCGCAGATGTTAGTCCTTTTTCCGCATGTGACTATTTTGGGTTAAGAAGTGAAGGGAACTGTGTTCAAAGTTCCATTACATTGATAACTTCAGCAGAATTCCGTTTTAAAAAACGTAGCAGTGAATGTTCTTGTACTCGCGACATGTTATCTACGGTGCACGACACTTACCATTACGACACTACCTGACACGTAGGTACAGTATCTCCAGAAGTCAGTAACAATTCGTCCAGAACTTCCGCATTCCACTGTGCTGTGAGATAATGCATATGACCGGATCTAGACTTCTGAGAGACAGATAATTACAGCTTTTCATTGGCACTGCAAGACCTTTTCAACAAACAGATAGCGGAATAGGGTAGCTCAAGTGGAAAGGAACACTTCCTATTTAAATTTCTGCGTCCTACACTGTTGGCAGTTCTGTGTAGGGGGCAGTTACGTGATTTTATTTCGGTGATTACAAAACAGAGTCGAATGTATGCACTGGGTATCTGAGGCAGTTAGTTCATAGTGATTCGATCAACCGAGTACATGTATGTACTGAACATGCCGCAAACCACTACAGGGAGCCTGTGTGTCAGGATTCTTATCCAGTGTGGCGCAAAGGCGTTATGAGTAGAGGATTCGGTGGTCTGTTGGATTGATAATGGTTTCATATGCTTATGGTCTGGGTTCGATTCCATCTTGTGCTGATGATTTTTGATAGGGAGAGACAGGTTCTATTCTCTTCTGGCTACGCCACGTGAAGAATGGCATTTTGGTCTGAAATTCACATTAGTCATAATATTCCTTCTCTACCAAGTAGACGTTAGGTTGAACCACAATAAAGTCAGGAGTGGCGACATTTAGAAACTCTATCACCAATAACCTTTATTATACTAGTTTTTTATTTCTAGTGACAAAACAAACGCTATGTAGGGTCACAGGACACTTACTCCATCTTCTATTTGAGCTTCTGTATGTCGATGAAATTGTTTCTGAACTGAGAATGCAACTCAGACCACTCTTAACGCGGAATATGATCCCTTCGTGACAATACAGCTCGACTATAAGTTGCTGTTTGTTCAAAACTGCATATTCTTCAACATCTCCACATATTGCGCGTGAAGGGGTTCGAATCCTGGCCCAGCACTAAGTTTTTCATTATGTATTATCAAGCTCCAGCATGAGAACACCTATCTGCTGGTGGATAATAATTTTGATTTTTAATGTATTTTCATTCGTTGTCAAGACTAACCATATCTGACGTTTCTGACTCTCAGTGAGACATAGAACTATTTGCGAGATCACTGTAAGTCCAACGATGTTATTCAGAGCTGCTGGTTGAGAAAAATTCGGTAGCTAACGTCTCTTTGTGTGTAGTCAACAACGATATGTGTGGAGTTCGATTCCCAGTCAGCACTGAACTCTTCGTCGTATTGGGTAGGGCTGTTTTTAGGGAAGGAGACCAGACAGGTAGGTCATCGGTCTCATCGGATTAGGGAAGGAAGAGGAAGGAAGTCGGCCGTGCCCTTTCAAAGGAACCATCCCGGCATTTGTCTGGAGCGATTTAGGGAAATCACGGAAAACCTAAATCAGGATGGCCGGTCGCGGCATTGAACCGTCGTTCTCCCGAATACGAGTCCAGTGTGCTAGGCACTGCGCCACCTCTCTCGGTTTTTTCGTCATATTATTTCTAGTTCAGACGTGTTCACATGTCGCTGTTGGTGTAACAAACCCATATTTAACGTTCGTTTTCTCTAGAATATAACAGCGATAGATGTCGGGTTGGAATCCTGGGAAGGAAAAAATTAATCTTTCGTCTCGTCATTTCAGTTAAAACAACTAGCTACTGCCGAGAAAATCCGATATGCACAGTTGATTGTGCTTCGATAACAATCTGATTAGGTTCTGGGTTCGAATCCCTGCCCAACACAAAGCTTTAACTCAAGGCATTTCAAGTAAGTTACTTGTGAAGAAGCAATATTTGACATCTCTAGTAGTTCGTTAACAGGGATAATATGAGCTGGGTAGGAATTCCCGTCGGTTAAAAATGTTTACGTTATGTAATTGAAAGTTGATATTTTCTAACTGATACTGTCTAAAACCGAGGTATATCAATCTCATTATGCATAGTCAGGAATGACTGCTAGTTTCCGTCAGTCACGAAATATTTGCTTAGCCTGCATGACCTGGCTTTGAATCCATATGCAGAACGAAGCGGTTCGTCACGTCATTTTAATTTCATACATATTTTGAACTAGCTGCTCTTGAATAACTATAATTTTTCATGTCATTTTGTGTTAAATAATAAGTTCGGTACGTTACTTTGAAGAGGATATCATGAATACGAAGAACTTACTACATACATTAACTATCTGCCGTAATAATGCGAGTGGTCACATTTCAGGTATGTCATTTATTGTAATAAATGTGAGCTTACAAGCCTTAATGACAGTCTTATCTGTGATAAGGTGTTCCCTGATATGTTTAGTATCGTGGTAAGCTTTACATCCTGAGTTATTGCGATACAGAGCAGTTTTTTCTAGTAGTGACTTGGTGGAACCATTTCAATAGTCAAACGACTGTACCGAGGAGCGATCAGAGGACCTGCTAGACAGCTGCGCTATGTGGGTTGCATGCGAATCAGGCGAAATGCAATTCAGGTCGTTTTGATACTTTTGACCACGACTGCAAACAAATGATTACAGTTTCAGAAAATTTCAATGATTTATTCAACAAAGAACTTCTCAAGTTGAGCTAGCCAATAACGTCTTGGTCCACATCTCACCGTAAGGCAATCAACTACTCAACTTGTCAATGACTAACAGAGTTCTTGGATGTCTCCTGAGAGATATTATGTCAAATTCCGTACAACTGGCGCGTTATATCGTCAAATCGGCATGCTGGTTGAGGGTTCTGTCCAAAACGCTCCTAACATTTTCAGTTTGGGAGATACCCGGCGACTTTGCTCGCCTAGGTAGAGTTTGATAAGCGCGAATACAAGGAGTGTAAACTCTCACCTTTTGCTAGTGGGCATTATCTTGGTAATGTAAGCCCAAGATGGCTTGCCATGAAGGGCAGCAAAACAGGGCGTATAATATAGTCGATGTACTAATGTGCTGCAACGGGGCCGCTGATGATAACCACATGGTCCTACTATGAATTTGAAGTTGCACCCAAACTTTCAGTCCTCATTGAGGGCCCCTATGGCGGGTGACCACCATGTTGGATTCCATCGTCGTCTGGGGTGCCTGTCTGGTCATCGACGCTCATTTTGAAGCAGCACTCGTCACTGCAGCCAATTCTACTATGGTCAATTGGATTGCAGCACGTATGTGCTCCACAGCACTGCAAAACGGCTTGTTGGTGTACAGTGGTCAATGGTAGTCAGCGCAGAGGAGCACGTCGTAACGATGATAATGATGAATCCGGAGCTCTGGGTGTCTCTCTGGTGGCTGATCAGTCCTCACATTCTCTAGTCATTCTCGGTCGACTGCAGTCTTCTTGTCGTTATGTTCGGCCACTCCTGCCAACATCATCAACTAGTGACATTGCTCCAATTCAAATGTCGAGTGATTCGCCCATTACTCCAACCAGCTTATTTAAGCCCAACTACACGTTCTTTCTCAAACGCTGAGACCTGTATTTATTGTTCACGCGCCTGTCTCCGATACGTAGTTTCTGTCCAAATGATTAAATGAAAAGACATTCGTAAAGCTTTATTCCCTGCTGTCGACATACCCTCTGCTTAATATATTTGCCAGATATGCGGTGAAACTGAGCTGCAACGTCATACATTCATCCACTGGCTTCCAAAACTGACATTGTGGTATTTTCCGTCGATACCAGTATGAATATCAGTTTGTGGCCAATTTGCATAACTCCTTCGTGGTTAGTTGTTTTTTGTCTTCACGTGTATATCTCTGAAACATACTCAAACTCCGTCCGAACAGTCCTTGGTAGATCCAACGGTACCAACCGACCGGCTTGTTTAAGAGATAGGTTTCACTTGATGCCGATATGGACGGCATGTCGTCAGCACACCACTGTTCCAGCCGTTGTCAGCTTCGGAACCCGAGTAGTTCCCAAATTGGCCTCACAAGGGCTGAGTGCGCATTGCTTGCCAACAGTACTCGGCACACCCAGATATTCACCCATCCAAGTGCTAGCCAAGCTCAATAAGGCTTAACTTTTCTGATCTAGTCGGAGCCATGGTTACCACTGTGGCAAGGCCTTGGTGTGTATTCTTCCCGCCTAGCCGAAATTTAAATATAATAATACTATCTACATCATTCAATATGCATCCAGTCCATAAAAAACAACAAAGAAGCACTTCCGTGCCCAGTCACTTTACTATAGAATATTCGATAGGCCAAGGCCATTTTAGATTGCTAGGATAAATCAGATCCTTTCTACAACGGGCAGTGGCTTCCCATTTACAGTCCGACATGATATGTGTGATACTTGCATCGCTGGTAAGTTGCAAATACGGGGAAATTTATTATACCACCATGAATCCATTATTGTTCTGTTGCTTCCCGAATATAATAAGGTACAATCTGGGTCTTAGTTTATCGTAATGCACGCGAAAGGGAGATCAGTCCGGAAAAGGCCTTGACCTTACTACACTTTTTTCATTAATCCACGAAGTCTCCTGAGGCGGACTGCCTATCTATGCCATCAGCTCTGTCAGAGATACGGGGCATTATTCAATCAACTGGCCAAGATTTAACTGGAAACCCACCTTCTTATTGTCTAACTTAGGATCAGACTGACTGATCTGACCGGCAATCCTGTCCACCTGTAAGTCGGAACTGAATGGTACCGAGCCCTACTTCTCGTCACTCATACAATCGTTCTCAGTACTCGAACCTAATTTATCTAACCGGCGAATGTCTGAGGCAGGCCAGAGAATAGCATACGCGACTGGTCTACAGGGGGGGTATACACTCCCACACATTATTCACTGCCTCTACCTCCAAAACACTGAGGTGCAAGCCCGCCATGACAATCCGTATATCCTCATTATATTGTGAAAGTGTCCCTTTATGTCCCTTTCTTTGTTCCTACAGGAAAGCTGCTATCAATATCGCACACACGCAGCTCAGATATGGCTCAAACGTGGATCACTTCCGAGGGCGTGCTGGAAAGTAACGTCTCCGAATTTTTTACCCTGTTCTCAACATCCGTTGAGGTATTACATGCCATGACCAATACTTGATCTACTTTCGCGCTTCGCTGACGCAAGCTGCTACCCTCTGCCGCAAGAGGGCTACAGATTGTAGCGTCTAACATGGCGGTGTGTAGGTGCCTGAGGAACAGCGGGCTATAATCGAGTTTCTAACTGCAGAAAACATGTCTCTCCCTCTCAATAACAAAGCCTGACCATACACGAGCGCTGCCACATCCACAACAATCTGACACATTTGGTTCACCGTCATCGATCATCCTCCATACAGTACCGACTTGGCCCCATTAAATTTTCATCTATTACCAAAGCTAAAAGAACACTTACGAGGACTTCACCTTGTTGAATCAGTGCTAGCAGAGGTAAAGTTGTGGCTCCCTAAACACAGTCAAACATTCTGCATTTACGTTATCATCAATCTGTAACCTCATTGTGAGAAATTTGTTCATTTCCAGGGTGACTATGTTTAGAAATAAACGCGTATAAATGAAGAAAAAAGATATAGAATGTTAATAAAATTTGTTTTATTTGAAAATCTGTAAGAGTTTTCACATAAAATATTACTTTTCAGTATACCCTCATACATTATTTTTACTTCCTTCTCTGTCGGATCTACTGCAAGCGATGCTTTGTTGGCAGTACAAGAGATGTCAGTGGAAATATTAAAGTACCACAGGAAGAGTTAGAAGAAATTTGCTTAGAACTATGTGGAACTATACTTTTTGTTGCCGAAAGAATTGAAACGCCTGATTTTTTTAAAGAACGGGAGTAACGAGGTGTAGTTCAAGAATGCTGTTTCATTTATTACCCCAAAGCAATGGCAGTGATTTATGAAAAGAAAGAATCGCAAAGCATTGAAGACCTGTATGGGTATCCTAATGTATGGTATCAGTATTTCCTTTAGATCATTTACTACTAAGAAACGGATATCATACCTACTAAGGCTACATGGAAGGTACATATGTGAAAGTTGCATGTCCTCTTTCCCTAGTTGCAAACAACAGAGCCAAAGTGTAAGATGATAAAATTTATGGGCTTACTACCTGATTACTTGACACAGTCAGGGTGTGTATTTATTCCAGACCTCTACTAGTTCTTCTACTCTTTCACCCTCTAACTATCATCCTTCCTTCCCTCTGTCCATCTCCTCCTTCCCTCTTTCTGCCCACCTCCTTCGCCCCCTTAATCTTTGTCCACCTCCTCCTGCCGCTCACTTTGTCTGTCTGTTGCTACCACTGTTTCTGCCCATCTGCACCTCCCCACTCTCTCTGTACATCTGCTTGTTCCCGCACTATCTGCTCGTTCCACCACTATCCATTACCTTTGTAATGTCTCTCCGCGATATTTTCAGTAAATTTTTAAATTATATAATTCAGCACATATCTCGAAATATCTCTTCTTATCTTACCGATTCCTAAACTTTAATATAGGATGATTATCAATGCAAAGTAATTTCAAGTCCTATTATTCCTTGGAGCGGTCCGTTTACTCCATGGAATAGCTTCTCTGCCATTTGTTTTTTTTTCTGATGAAAAGAATGAGGCAATGCTTGCCGATTAGCCGTGAAAGAAGGAGGATGTATATGTATGTTTTGTTGAGCTAGTCGCCATCTTGATGAGATTCTGTATGAGAAGGAATTTAATACATGAGCTAAACTAAAGTAAGTGTGTTCGCGTATTATTTAACTGATTATTATTGACAGTATCTGCTTACTACGCTCTGTTGCACGGGATCAGTGGGGAACGTCTGATTTACACTGGTCGAACCTGCCGTTTTCTATCCTCAATATATCCAGTTACTTCAAATAAATAAGCTAACACGGTCTTACCAGCAGATCTCCGGTATTCCCCATGTGATCACCGAAAGTTAATAATTATCACAAATGTTTTGAGGAGATCGACTGACAATTTTGACACACCGAGACTTCGAAATTGCTTCACTGCCTTATAGAATTTAAGTTAAGCTCATTTTAATCAGGATAGAACAGTACTGAACTGTGTGAATATGATAAGCCTGCTTTGTGAATGAAAATTCCCTTAACATACGCACGTTTTTACTGTCCTGATCAGTGAAGCTAAATCAGGCCCGTGTGTGAGAGGTTTTTAAATATTTTGAATACCACAAAAAAATTAAACCTTCTCCCTTCAAAGTCCATCTCCTCTGACCTTCTCTGTCTCGTTCGGAAACCCTCCAACACCCTCTCCTAGTCCTAACTCTCTTTGTCCATCTTCTCCTCCGTCGTTCTGTCCATCACTCCTCCATCTCTCTGTCCAATACCTCCTCCTCTTCCTCCTCCTCTCTCACGCCTGCCCATATAATCCTCCCACCTGTCACTGTCCACCTCCTCCTCACTCCTCTCTCTGCCCACATTCTCCTCATTTCATTTTTTCCTCTCCTGCCTTTGTATCCATCTTCTTCTGTTCCCTTTCTCTGTCTGCCCCCTCCTCTTCCACTTCTTCTCCTTTGCTGTCAATTTACACCTCCCCTTCTCTCTGTCCATCTCGACCTCCCCCTTTCCTTATCCATCTCGTACACCCCCTGACTCTGCCTATCTGCTCCACTTCCTTTTCTCTCTATGTCAGTTCCTTCCCTATATACCCACCTGTTCCTTCAACCTCTGCCCCTCTCCTCCTCCCCCTCTATGTCCACATCAACACCTCTATGTCAATTTACTCCTCCTCTCTCTCCATCAGCTCCTCCCCTGTCTCTCAATCCACCTCCTTCTTCCTCTTTCTCTGTCTCTCTCCACCTGCCACACTGTCCATCTCGTCCTGTCCCCTCTCTCTGCTGATTTACTCCACCCCTCTCCCAGCCCATTTTCTTCTCTTTCCTCTGTATGTCCATCTCGGACTTTTTCTGTATATCTCCTACTCTCCCTCTCTCCATCCCATCCTCTCCCCTTCCGTAACCATATCCTTCAAACACATTCCCCATCCTCAACTCTTCTCTTCCTTTGTCCATTTCCTAATCCCCTGTCTCTGTCCATGTCCTCCTTTCCACTCCATACATGTGCTCCTTCTGCCACTTCCCATAAACGCCTCCATAGTCTATATCTTCTCCCCCCTCTGTATGTCGACTGTGAAATTACTGGTATATCGGAGCACCACAACAATAATTTGACAATTCAGAGGCTTCCTTTACCAAAATACAGATTAGCTGGTTGTTTTTCAAGTCGTTCCTTGCTGGGTGGGGGAGTGGCTACGTATGTAAAAACCATTATTCCATTTGAATGCATAGATGTATCACGGCACTGCACTCAACAGATATTTCAATGTTGTGCAGGGGCAGTTCAACTTAGTGAAACTACACTTCTAATTTTTGATATTTATAAGTCCCCTTACTCTGACTTCAGAACATTTCTGCTCAAGCTAGAGAGAGTTCTTGATTCACTTTATAGGAAGTACCGGAATATTATACGTGGTGACTTTAATATTAATTTTGTATATGATGATGGTAGATCTCCTAAATCCATATTTTCTGATAGAAAAAATGTTTTTTTTACAACTAGGATGCAAGGGAACAGTGACATAGCCATAGACAATATTTTTATTCATTCTTCATTACTAGATGGGCACTCTATTAGTGAAAGGGTGAATGGCCTTTCAGACCATGATGCACAAATTTTAACAGTAAAAGCTTTTGGTACTCAAACAAATGTCACATATAATTACAAACTATGTAGGAAAGTTAATCCAATGGCAATAGAGAGTTTTTTAAAACTCGTCAAGGAACGAGAGTCGTATTATGTTTATAGTGCCGATAACATAGAAGATATATATAATGCTTCCCTTAACACGTGTCTCATGCTCTTTGAGAGTTGTTTTCCATTAGAACGTTCATAACGGGTTACTGTCAGTAAAAGGCTGACTAGTGGGATAACGATATCATGGAGAACAAAGCGGGAATCACATCAAAATGCTAGAAGTAATCACACTCAAGCTACAGTAGCCCACTACAAGCAGTATTTTAAGGTGCTTAAAACTGTGATAAGGAAGGCAAATAGAATAGCTAATTCACTGGATAAACTTCAAACCATTTGCTCAGTTGTGAAGGAAGTGCCTGGTCTGCAGCACAAGGTCGATGGCATAAAGTCAGTTCGTAGTAAAAATATTTCTCTTACTGCTAAATCAGATATATGTACAGTATTTAACAATCATTTTCTGAGCATTGCTGGTGAACTGAATAATAATTTCGTTTCTTCAGTGAATCATATAATTCTCTTGGCAAATGCCTCTCCGAGATTGAAGTCTGAAATACTCCTCTGTGATACACACAAGGAGGAGATTGAGTCAATAATTAAATAGCGGAAGACTCTCATTGACATGGAGTGCCTAGCAGAATATTAAAATACTGTGCTGCATACGTTAGCCCTGTCCTTAGCCATATTTGTAATTTTTCCTTTAGGAATGGTCAGTTTCCTGAACGATTTAAGTACTCAGTAGCAAAGCTGCTTTATAAAAAGAGGGAAAGGGATATTGTAGAAAATGTTAGACCTATTTCTATGCCATCAGTGTTTGCGTTAAGTTACTGAAAAGCCTGTGTATATAGGGATAACTGATCATTTTATATCACATAATTTGCTATCAAATTTACATTTCGGCCTTAGAAGTCGTTTAACTACTGAAAATGCTATATTCACTTTTTTCTGAGAGGCACTAGATGAGTTAAACAAAAAGTTTCGAACGTGAGGCATATATTTTGATTTGTGTTGATCACAAAATATTGCTCCAGGAATTGGACAATTACGGAATACGTGAAGTAGATCACAACTGATTCACCTCTTACTTTAACAACAGACAGCAATGTATCATTATTCACAGTGTTGAGGAGGGGTCTGAGTGGGGCACAGTCAGATGAGGGGAGCCCGGGAATCAGTGTTGGGGCCACTGCTGTTCCTTATATGTATAAATGATATGCCCTCTAGTATTACAGGTAACTCTAAAATATTTACGTTTGGTAATGACACTAATTTGGTAGTAAAGGATGTTCTGTGCAAAATTGGCTCGGTTTCAAATAGTGCAGTTCATGACATAAGTTCATGGTTTGTAGAAAATAAACTAACGCAAAATCACAATAAAACTTAATTTTTACAGTTTCTAACACAAAATTCAAGACCCGACGTTTCAGTTTCATAGTATGGGCATATTATTAGTGAAATTGAACAGTTCAGATTTCTAGGTGCTGAGACAGATAATAAACTGTGGTGGAAAACCCACGTTCAGGATCTTGTTCAAATACTTAATGCTACCAGTTTTAATATTCTAACGGTATCTGAAGTAAGCGATAGTTCGACACGAAAATTAGTCTACTTTGCTTATTTTCATTCGCTTATGCCGTATGGTATTATTTTTTGGAGAAACTCTTCCCTTTCTAAGAGTTCATTTTTGGCTAAGACACGTGCGGTTTGGGCCGCAGGTGGTTTAAGTTCGCGAACCTCTTGACGAACCCCATTTATGGTATTTTGACATTGGCCTCTCAATATACAGTGTGGTCCATTGATAGGGACCGGGTCAAATATCTCACGAAATAAGCATCAAACGAAAAAACTACAAAGAAAGAACCTCGTCTACCTTGATGGAGGAAACCAGATGGTGCTATGGTTGACCCGCTAGATAGCGCTGCCATAGGTCAAACGGATATCAACTACGTTTTTTTAAAAATAGGAACCCCCATTTTTATTACATATCCGTGTAGTACGTAAAAAAACATGAATGTTTTAGTTGGGCCACTGTTTTCACTTTGTGATAGATGGCACTGTAATAGTCACAAACGGTTAAGTATGTGGTATTAAGTAACATTCCGCCAGTGAAGACGGTATTTGCTTCGTGATCCATTACCCGTGTTAAAATGGACCGTTTACCAATTTCTGAAAAGGTCAATATCGTGTTGATGTATGGCTATTGCGATCAAAATGGCCAACGGGTGTGCTATGTATGCTGGCCGGTATCCTGGACGACATCACCCAAGTGTTAGAACCGTTCGCCGGATAGTTACGTTATTTAACGAAACCGGAAGTGTTCAGCCACATGTGAAACGTCGACCACGACCTGCAACAAATGATGATGCCCAAGTAGGGGTTTCAGCTGCTGTCGCGGCAAACCTACACATCAGTAGCACACAAATTGCGCGAGAATCGGGAATCTCGAAAACGTCGGTGTTGAGAATGCTACATCAACATCGATTGCACCCGTACCATATTTCTGTGCACCAGAAATTGAATGGCGACGACTTTGAACGTGGTGTGAAGTTCTGCCACTGGGCACAACAGAAATTACGGGACGAAGGCAGTTTTTTTTATTGCGTTCTATTTAGCGACGAAGCGTGATTCACCAACAGCGGTAACGTAAACCGGCATAATATGCACTATTGGGCGACGGAAAATCCACGATGGCTGCAAAAAGCGGAACATCAGCGACCTTGGTGGGTTAATGTGTGGTGCGGCGTAAGGGGAGGAAGGATAATTGGTCCCCATTTTATCGATGGCAATGAAAATGGTGCAATGTATGCTGATTTCCTACGTAATGTTCTACCGATGTTACTACAAGATGTTTCACTGCATGCCACAATGGTGATGTACTTCCAACATGATGGATGTCTGGCACATAGCTCGCTCGCATGCGGTTGAGGCGGTATTGAATAGCATATTTCATGACAGGTGGGTTGAACGCCGAAGCAAAATACCATGGCCCGCACGTTCACCGCATCTGACGTCCCCGGATTTCTTGTTGTGGGGAAAGTGGAAGGATATTTGATATCGTGATCCACCGACAACGCATGACAACATGCGTCAGCACATTGTCAATGCATGTACGCACATTACGCAAGGCGAACTACTCGCTGTTGAAAGGGATGTCATTACACGTATTGCCAATGCATTGAGGTTGACGGACATCATTTTGAGCATTTATTGCATTAATGTGGCATTTACAGTTAATCACGCTGTAACAGCATGCGTTCTCAGAAATGATAAGTTTACTAAGGTACACGTATCATATTGGAACAACCGAAATAAAATGTTCAAACGTACCTACGTTCTGTGTTTTAATTTAAAATACCTACCTGTTACCAACTGTTCGTCTAAAATTGTGAGCCATATGTTTGTGACTATTACAGCGCCATCTGTCACAAAGTGAAAACAGTGCTCCACCTAAAACATTCATATTTCCTTACGTACTACACGAATATGTAATAAAAATGGGGGTTTCTGTTTAAAAAACAAAACGCTGTTGATATCTGTCTGGCCTATGGCAGCGCTATCTAGCGGGCCAACCAGAGCGTCATCAAGTTTCCCCCTTCAAGCAAAACAAGTTTCGTTCTTTGTAATTTTTTTCGTTTGACACTTACTTCGTGAGATATTTGGTCCGGTCACGATCAATGGACCACCCTGTACATATTCTTTACTGTCGTTTCTCGTCAACAATATAAGCTTATTCCCAAGAATAAGCAGCGTTCACTCAGTTAAAACTCGGCAGAAATCCAACCTCCATTTGGATCGGACTTCAAATGGTTCATATGGCTCTGAGCACTATGGGACTTAACATCTGAGGTCATTAGTTCCCTAGAACTTAGAACTACTTAAACCTTGATTTCGTAGACTTTCCCGGCGTAATAACTGCTGATATTCTTCACGGGTTTGCAGCCGGATCATTTCGTCCTCCAGACACAATATTTCGGCGGACCAGCTGGCCGCCATCCTCAGGTGAGTTAATGCTGGTGCACTGCCTCGCCGGAACTGAGTTCCAGCCACAACGACGGAAACCTTTATACACCACAACCGTTCACCGCGCATGCGCGAGAAGATAGCGCCTCCTGGCGATAAGAAGACACGCAGCGCGCCGGTGGAGAAAGACGGCGGAAACGATAAATCGCATCAGGAAGGATCCAAAGATCGAAAAGAAGAACGCTTTTGTTTAATGTCCGACAACATCGGATTCCATATTTTGCTTAGAGGAAAACCTCTATCCCTGTTAATAATATTGCTTGCTAATCTGATTTCAATAGATTCTTTAAGAATACATTCCCAATAGCGAGAAGCAGGAGAGATCAATTGTGTCCTGTCGTACATCATTCTGTGTCCCTCGTTAAGGCAATGTTCTGCCACTGCAGATTTCTCGGGCTGGAGCAACCGAGTGTGCCGATGATGTTCCACACACCGGTCCTTAATCGTTCGAATAGTCTGACCAATGTACTTCTTTCCACAGTGACACGGGATTTCATATACACCGGGTTTCCTCAGACCCAAATTATCCTTAACTGAGCCGAGAAGGGCTCTAGTCTTGGCCACCGGCGTAAAAACACTTTTAATATCATATCTCCTTAGAATTCTTGAAATTTTAGATGATATACTTCCCGCAAAGGGTAAATAAGCCACAGCTACAAAAGTATCCTCTATAGGCTCGCGTGACGGACCAAACTGAAGAGCACGGCATATTTGTTGTTCCGTATATCCATTCTGTTTGAAAACAGTTTTCAAATGGTCAAGTTCTTCTTTCAAATGTTCCTCGTCAGAAATGGCATAAGCTCTTTTTACCAAAGTCCGCAAAACTCCACTACGTTGGTGTGGTGGATGACAGCTGGTCGCATGAAGATAACGGTCAGTATGAGTGGGTTTCCGATACACACTGTGTCCGAAAGTCCCATCGTCCTTTCTTTCAACCAAAACATCAAGAAATGGAAGTTTGCCATCACTTTCAATTTCCATGGTAAACTGAATGCTCGGGTGTAGACAATTAAAATGATCCAAAAAACGATTCAAGGCATCAATTCCATGCGGCCAAACCATAAAAATGTCATCAACATATCTGAAAAAACACTTAGGTTTAAGAAACGAAGTTTTTAGTGCCATGTCCTCAAAGTCTTCCATAAAAAGGTTAGCGACTATGGGGGAGAGGGGACTCCCCATAGCCACTCCGTCAGTTTGCTCAAAATATACATCATTAAAAAGGAAATACGTCGAAGTCAACACATGACGACATAACTTGGTGGTTTCTTCATCTAATTTCTCACTGATTAGTGACAGGATCTCTTCAAGAGGAACCCGAGTAAAAAGAGAAATAACATCAAAGCTGACAAGCAAGTCAGAAGGACCAGAGTATAATGATTTTAATCGTCGAATGAAGTCAGACGAATTAGATATGTGATGTTCACATTTTCCCACATATGGCCTGAGGACCGAAGCTAAATATCTGGCCAAATTATAGGTAGGGGCGCCCAAGTTGCTGACAATGGGACGCAGAGGAATACCACTCTTATGTATTTTGGGTAAACCATACAATCTCGGAGGAACCGCCGCACCAGGATGAAGTTTCTTGATGACATCACTAGGTAAAGAGCTCTTCTTTAAAAGTGAGAGAGTCTTTCGTTTTATACAATCCGTGGGATCATTTTTGATTTTCCGATAGGCCGATTCCTGTAGCAAAAGATCCATTTTGGCAACATAATCCTCACGTGCGAGAATAACCGTGGCATTGCCTTTATCAGCCGGAAGAATGATTAGATCCCGATTTTCTCTCAGAGACCGAATAGCAGCCCTTTCACAAGATGGAATATTATTCCTTGGAGGTGGAGTTCGACGAAGTTTATAGGCAACCTCCTGCCTGATCTCTTCTGCCCTGTCCTCAGGAAGGCGGGCCACAGCTTGTTCTACAGCACAAATAAAATCCGTAATAGGAGTCCTCTTGGGAGTAGGTGCGAAATTTAACCCTTTTTTCAAAACAGATAATGTAGCATCATCAAATTCCTGAGTCGTAAGATTAATAACCACCCGTTGACGGGTGTCGTCACCAGACATAATAGGAGAAACAGAGAGACGTTGGAACTTAGATGACTGTTTACCAGCAGCAATTTTCTGCACCGAGTCCGAAAAAGCCCATGAAGCGCTATCCACCCATTCCCACGATGTGGCAGACAGTCTCGAAGATATTTCCAGATGCAAATAAAATAAATCTTTGGATATAAAATCCAATCGTCGACGCGTAAAAATATGTGGGAAAATGTGAACATCACATATCTAATTCGTCTGACTTCATTCGACGATTAAAATCATTATACTCTGGTCCTTCTGACTTGCTTGTCAGCTTTGATGTTATTTCTCTTTTTACTCGGGTTCCTCTTGAAGAGTTCCTGTCACTAATCAGTGAGAAATTAGATGAAGAAACCACCAAGTTATGTCGTCATGTGTTGACTTCGACGTATTTCCTTTTTAATGATGTATATTTTGAGCAAACTGACGGAGTGGCTATGGGGAGTCCCCTCTCCCCCATAGTCGCTAACCTTTTTATGGAAGACTTTGAGGACATGGCACTAAAAACTTCGTTTCTTAAACCTAAGTGTTTTTTCAGATATGTTGATGACATTTTTATGGTTTGGCCGCATGGAATTGATGCCTTGAATCGTTTTTTGGATCATTTTAATTGTCTACACCCGAGCATTCAGTTTACCATGGAAATTGAAAGTGATGGCAAACTTCCATTTCTTGATGTTTTGGTTGAAAGAAAGGACGATGGGACTATCGGACACAGTGTGTATCGGAAACCCACTCATACTGACCGTTATCTTCATGCGACCAGCTGTCATCCACCACACCAACGTAGTGGAGTTTTGCGGACTTTGGTAAAAAGAGCTTATGCCATTTCTGACGAGGAACATTTGAAAGAAGAACTTGACCATTTGAAAACTGTTTTCAAACAGAATGGATATACGGAACAACAAATATGCCGTGCTCTTCAGTTTGGTCCGTCACGCGAGCCTATAGAGGATACTTTTGTAGCTGTGGCTTATTTACCCTTTGCGGGAAGTATATCATCTAAAATTTCAAGAATTCTAAGGAGATATGATATTAAAAGTGTTTTACGCCGGTGGCCAAGACTAGAGCCCTTCTCGGCTCAGTTAAGGATAATTTGGGTCTGAGGAAACCCGGTGTATATGAAATCCCGTGTCACTGTGGAAAGAAGTACATTGGTCAGACTATTCGAACGATTAAGGACCGGTGTGTGGAACATCATCGGCACACTCGGTTGCTCCAGCCCGAGAAATCTGCAGTGGCAGAACATTGCCTTAACGAGGGACACAGAATGATGTACGACAGGACACAATTGATCTCTCCTGCTTCTCGCTATTGGGAATGTATTCTTAAAGAATCTATTGAAATCAGATTAGCAAGCAATATTATTAACAGGGATAGAGGTTTTCCTCTAAGCAAAATATGGAATCCGATGTTGTCGGACATTAAACAAAAACGTTCTTCTTTTCGATCTTTGGATCCTTCCTGATGCGATTTATCGTTTCCGCCGTCTTTCTCCACCGGCGCGCTGCGTGTCTTCTTATCGCCAGGAGGCGCTATCTTCTCGCGCATGCGCGGTGAACGGTTGTGGTGTATAAAGGTTTCCGTCGTTGTGGCTGGAACTCAGTTCCGGCGAGGCAGTGCACCAGCATTAACTCACCTGAGGATGGCGGCCAGCTGGTCCGCCGAAATATTGTGTCTGGAGGACGAAATGATCCGGCTGCAAACCCGTGAAGAATATCAGTACTTAAACCTTACTAACCTAAGGGCATCACACACATTCATGCCCGAGGCAGGTATTGAACCTGCGACCGTAGCGGTCGCGCGGTTCCACACTGAAGCACCTCGAACAGCTCGGCCACACTGGCCGGCAATCGGACTTCCTTAACTCTTGTGCAGAAAGGTGTGCAGTATACTGATGTATCCATTTTCAGTAAGCTACCACAAGAATTCAAAAACCTTAGCAGTAATCCACGAGCTTTCATTTCTAAACTGAAGAGTTTCCTGATGGGTCACTCCTATTCTTTTGAGGAGTTTCTTGAAAAATCAAGCAGCTTCTAATGTTATATTGTTGACTGAGTGTACCTAAACTTATAGCTTGACTTTTTTTTGGGTTTTCATCTGTTATTAATGTTATGTTGTTCCACGACCTTAGATATTTGCACCTACGGAACTTGACGTGCAAATAAATAAGTAAATAAGTCCGTGTCCTCTCACTCCTAGCAAGGTTAGGCCTAGTCCGACATGTCGAAACCCACAACGAAACAAATCCACTGTAAAAATTTTACCTGCTAAGACGCAAGGTAGGCAGTTTTTACAAATTATTGGAGTTACTCGTTTTTGTCGTACGAAAACCAGCTTAGGAAAGTGAGTGGTACAGTCCTTTCTGCTTAGCACACGATCAGGTATGACAAGAAAGCATAGTGCCGCGTAATGCTAATGTCCAGAATGAAATAGCGGATTTGAAGCATGTAAACATACAAAAAATGCCACTTATCATTAACGTTTTGAATAAGAGGCAGTTCGTATCGAAAGCTAGAGTTCTGTATGTGTAATTCTTTCAAAGGTGCCGAGTAGAGGAAAATAGATCGAGGCAGTGATTCATGTTGCAGTACAGACGACTTCCATCAATCGTGACTTTAATTTATTGAAATGAAATATTTCTCGCACATACATCGTTTTATAACAATGAAACAGCTTGTTTATTCCTAATAGTCGTTACAGTAAAGCGAAGTATTATTTGAAAGAGAAGAATAGCTAAACATTTTCCTTAGACTTGGCACACCTGATGAAAGCAAAATTAAAGCCTCAGGCACGTCACAGTAAGTAGTACTCTCAATTAGACAGAATTGCTGTGGAGTAAGAAAATGTCACGTCCGTTGCCCTCCTTATTGTACTGCATTCCCAACATCGCATACTTAAAGCAGTTCGTAAACTGTGCCAGTGGAAACTGATAATGCACAAATGACTAAAATTTAAGAATACTGTCTCCTGGTTAAACTCAAATGGTATAGAGCTGTCAGAAATTATATTTTCTGACAATTTACGTGAAAATATTTTCTGCAGTTGAAAAATTTCTTCATGTAGAGTCACATTGGTTATTACGGGTCGAATCTGAATCATATGAAATCAGTCATATTTTATGAAGCACATTTGGGTTTGTTAAACACAGTTTTATCTCCATTGTTGGCAATTACACTACAGTTGAAGCAATTGGTAATTATTATGGACATTAGACAAGTTGTAAATTTGACTGAGCAGTAACCGCGGACATTTTAATTTTCGGATAAATTATAAACGAAAACTGAAATTCGCTTTACAAATTACGTTCGCAGTGAGTTGTGTTATCTGGTTACTGATGAACTATCAACCTGCAATGTTCAGCCCTCTACAGCTCTGGTAGGGGTGTGCATGTCTCCAGTCACCTGGAAAGCTACGAATTTTGCAATTTTCATTATTTTTTATCAAATCCTGCAGTGCGCCTTAGGAGCTGAAAAACTGAAAGCGTGCCCGTCGACCTGGGACCGGACCGCAGCCACGCACGGATGCACGCCAAGACCGTAGGATCTTACGCAGTGCCGTAGGGGACCGCACAGCCACTTCCCAGCAAATTAGGGACACTGTTGCTCCTGGGGTATCGGCGAGGACCATTCGCAACCGTCTCCATGAAGCTGGGCTACGATCCCGCACACCGTTAGTCCGTTATCCGCTCACGCCCCAACATCGTGCAGCCCGCCTCCAGTGGTGTCGCGACAGGCGTGAATGGAGGGACGAATGGAGACGTGTCGTCTTCAGCTATGAGAGTCGCTTCTGCCTTGGTGCCAATGATGGTCGTATGCGTGTTTGGCGCCGTGCAGGTGAGCGCCACAATCAGGACTGCATACGACCGAGGCACACAGGGCCAACACCCGGCATCATGGTGTGGGGAGCGATCTCCTACACTGCCCGTACACCTCTGGTGATCGTCTTGGGGACACTGAATAGTGCACGGTACATCCAAACCGTCATCGAACCCATCGTTCTACCATTCCTAGACCGGCAAGGGAACTTGCTGTTCCAACAGGACAATGCACGTCCGCATGTATCCCGTGCCACCCAACGTGCTCTAGAAGGTGTAAGTCAACTACCCTGGCCAGCAAGATCTCCGGATCTGTCCCCCATTGAGCATGTTTGGGACTGGATGAAGCGTCGTCTGACGCGGTCTGACGCGGTCTGCACGTCTAGCACGAACGCTGGTCCAACTGAGGCGCCAGGTGGAAATGGCATGGCAATCCGTTCCACAGGACTACATCCAGCATCTCTACGATCGTCTCCATGGGAGAATAGCAGCCTGCATTGCTGCGAAAGGTGGATATACACTGTACTAGTGCCGACATTGTGCATGCTCTGTTGACTGTGTCTATGTGCCTGTGGTTGTGTCAGTGTGACCATGTGATGTATCTGACCCCAGGAATGTGTCAATAAAGTTTCCCCTTCCTGGGACAATGAATTCACGGTGTTCTTATTTCAATTTCCAGGAGTGTACATAGATATCTGTAATATACATAGACTCCTGTCCATTACCTTGAATTTGTTCCGAACAAAGGAGGCATGCATCTCATGTCGTTTTAATTTTCTCCTGTTGACCGACTGCCAAAGCCTTACAATACCAAAGATTTACAGTCATTCCTGGACGTCTTGCCTTCAAAGTAACGGTGAGTTCACACACTCTCTGTAATGCAGTATAATGGTTGGCATAACAAGCAGGCCCTGAATTGCATCAAGACTTAACCATTGCTAAGCTTTTCGAACAAAGCTGTCGATAGAAATTGGTTCATATTTCTGTGAAGATGCGAATGGCATGGTTGTATTTAAATGTGTTTAGTAATGTCGATTGACGTTTCTAAGCGCCTTCGTATTTTTAGTGCATCTGCATTGTTAGAGCTGACTTTCTAGTGCAGTTTCACAGGACTATTTCTGTGACCTGATTCACTATGAATTTTGCAACAGCTGCATATAGCACTTAAATAGATAGTACAGTCACAACCGCGGAATGGATCACACAAGCCATCATCATCAGCAGCAGCAGTTTCTGCTTCTACACGGGATTCAGTTCCGTATTTGTGCTTTCGTGCCTATGTAATTAACTTTATTTATTAGTATCAATTGAATTTGCAAAGCATTCACATATTTTTCGAGCCATTGTGTGTTGTAAGTTGACTTTGCAGCTAAACGATGACTACAAATTGCCTACCAATACTTAGATTGCATCTAGTAACTTCTTAGAACTGTTTTATATTCCATGTTGTATAGACGAACATAGATAAAACGTCTCTCGGGACTACACCTGTCAGGTACTGATGCAGGAGGAATTGGTCATTGTCCGGACACACTTGGGAACTGCGTTATAGGCTGCTGGTACTTTTAGCATAGCCTGGGATCGCCTATGTTACAGCGTTTTCCTATGCGCTCGTTCTGGCCGGTCGGCAACAACACGACGGTGAATGAAGAACAGTGACAGGGTCGCTAATTTCTGGTCGTAAAGAGACAATGAGTACTGGCTGCATGGCTGTGCCATTACGCCTTTGAAACAGGTTCAGATATTCCCCACTGATAAAAGTACATGTTATCCAGTAAGGGTAGTCTCGTCCACTGGGACTGCGGCGTATCTCCCTGAAAGCCCCAGGCAATTGCAGAGAGTGGATTTGCCGGTCTTGGGGGCTCTAATGTTAGGCTGACGGTGGACTACTACGGAACATAGTGGGCAGATGCGTAAGACAAGGCCTATGCCACTCTGTTTTCTTGCTTGGGGGTCTCGTCCGAGATGTGGAGGAGGTTCTGCTGCTGGCGATTAAGAGCACTGGGTGCATCTGGCTGCAAATTACGGATTATGTCCGCAGGAGTGATGCCTGCCATCCATTTGCAGAAAAAATCCTCGCTCAAATGGTTCAAATGGCTCTGAGCTCTATGGGACTTAATATCAGCCCCCTACAACTTAGAGCTACTTAAACCTAACTAACCTAAGGACATCACACACATCCATGCCCGAAGCAGGATTCCAACCTGCGACCATAGCAGTCGAGCGGTTCTGGACTGAAGCGCCTAGAACCGCTCGGCCACAGTGGCCGGCCTATCTTCGCTGCTGGCTGCTTTGGTGGAAATACACTCCTGGAAATGGAAAAAAGAACACATTGACACCGGTGTGTCAGACCCACCATACTTCCTCCGGACACTGCGAGAGGGCTGTACAAGCAATGATCACACGCACGGCACAGCGGACACACCAGGAACCGCGGTGTTGGCCGTCGAATGGCGCTAACTGCGCAGCATTTGTACACCGCCGCCGACAGTGTCAGCCAGTTTGCCGTGGCATACGGAGCTCCATCGCAGTCTTTAACATTGGTAGCATGCCGCGACAGCGTCGACGTGAACCGTATGTGCACTTGACGGACTTTGAGCGAGGGCGTATAGTGGGCATGCGGGAGGCCGGGTGGACGTACCGCCGAGTTGCTCAACACGTGGGGCGTGAGGTCTCCACAGTACATCGATGTTGTCGCCAGTGGTCGGCGGAAGGTGCACGTGCCCGTCGACCTGGGACCGGACCGCAGCGACGCACGGATGCACGCCAAGACCGTAGGATCCTACGCAGTGCCGTATGGGACCGCACCGCCACTTCCCAGCAAATTAGGCACACTGTTGCTCCTGGGGTATCGGCGAGGACCATTCGCAACCGTCTCCATGAAGCTGGGCTACGGTCCCGCACACCGTTAGGCCGTCTTCCGCTCACGCCCCGACATCGTGCAGCCCGCCTCCAGTGGTGTCGCGACAGGCGTGAATGGAGGGACGAATGGAGACGTGTCGTCTTCAGCGATGAGAGTCGCTTCTGCCTTGGTGCCAATGATGGTCGTATGCGTGTTTGGCGCCGTGCAGGTGAGCGCCACAATCAGGACTGCATACGACCAAGGCACACAGGGCCAACACCCGGCATCATGGTGTGGGGAGCGATCTCCTACACTGGCTGTACACCTCTGGTGATTGTCGAGGGGACACTGAATAGTGCACGGTACATCCAAACCGTCATCGAACCCATCGTTCTACCATTCCTAGACCGGCAAGGGAGCTTGCTGTTCCAACAGGACAATGCACGTCCGCATGTATCCCGTGCCACCCAACGTGCTCTAGAAGGTGTAAGTCAGCTACCCTGGCCAGCAAGATCTCTGGATCTGTCCCCCATTGAGCATGTTTGGGACTGGATGAAGCGTCGTCTGACGCGGTCTGCACGTCTAGCACGAACGCTGGTCCAACTGAGGCGCCAGGTGGAAATGGCATGGCAAGCCGTTCCACAGGACTACATCCAGCATCTCTACGATCGTCTCCATGGGAGAATAGCAGCCTGCATTGCTGCGAAAGGTGGATATACACTGTACTAGTGCCGACATTGTGCATGCTCTGTTGCCTGTGTCTATGTGCCTGTGGTTCTGTCAGTGTGATCATGTGATGTGTCTGACCCCAGGAATGTGTCAATAAAGTTTCCCCTTCCTGGGACAATGAATTCTTGGTGTTCTTATTTCAATTTCCAGGAGTGTAGCTAGCCACAAGGGCGAGTTGGAGGCAGAGCTAGCATTTTGCAGCATCTTTCCCAGAACCGATCGCTGTTCTCTGGTTTGGAGCCGAGTGGAAGGCTCAGATGATTCTGTGACGGTCACACGTACTGATTTCTCGACCTCTGCTGTCGAAAGGAGAACTGTAGGATTCTCCCCCCCCCCCCTCCCCAATATGTCAGGCTTGCACTAAATGAAGGAATCAGATACTACCATAGCAGATTATGTATGGTAAGGTGCATGTGGAACTTTTACATAGGCAAATCTCTCATCAGATTTCAGTCAGAAAAGAATGTAGTTTCCATTAATGAAACTGAGTAGCGTTCGTCATGACAGATTGTAGGAAGAATTTTGTATTAGTAGACTCCATGTGTTATCATGGAAAGGTCCCTCAACTAGACGGGCACATAAACGGTAATAACAACCACATAGTGCTATGGGTAGAAAGCTGGTTGAAGGTAGATGTTAACAGCAATGAAATTCTTATTATGTCATAAATAGCTGAGCGCCCGCTGCCTCGTCGCATACTGTATGGCCTGCAGGGATTTTTTTTGTTTTTGTTTATATTTAACCGAATATTTATGTTGTTCACAAATTGCAACACCTTATGGGCTTTTCACGTTAATTCAGACCATATAAACATACTTTTTTTCCAAATGTGCTTGTGACCAAAAAGCGATTCTGGTAACTTGGATCTAAAGTTCTTAGTAATGATGCCTTTTGCGATCTTGCGGAGATATTTCCATTGCAAATTTCATAGTCTAGCAAATACACTCCTGGAAATTGAAATAAGAACACCGTAAATTCATTGTCCCAGGAAGGGGTAACTTTATTGACACATTCCTGGGGTCAGATACATCACATGATCACACTGACAGAACCACAGGCACATAGACACAGGCAACAGAGCATGCACAATGTCGGCACTAGTACAGTGTATATCCACCTTTCGCAGCAATGCAGGCTGCTATTTTCCCATGGAGACGATCGTAGAGATGCTGGATGTAGTCCTGTGGATCGGCTTGCCATGCCATTTCCACCTGGCGCCTCAGTTGGACCAGCGTTCGTGCTGGACGTGCAGACCGCGTCAGACGTCGCTTCATCCAGTCCCAAACATGCTCAATGGGGGACAGATCCGGAGATCTGGCTGGCCAGGGTAGTTGACTTACACCTTCTAGAGCACGTTGGGTGGCACAGGATACATGCAGACGTGCATTGCCCTGTTGGAACAGCAAGTTCCCTTGCCGGTCTAGGAATGGTAGAACGATGGGTTCGATGACGGTTTGAATGTACCGTGCACTATTCAGTGTCCCCTCGACGATCACCAGAGGTGTACGGCCAGTGTAGGAGATCGCTCCCCACACCATGATGCTGGGTGTTGGCCCTGTGTGCCTCGGTCGTACGCAGTCCTGATTGTGGCGCTCACCTGCACGACGCCAAACACGCATACGACCATCATTGGCACCAAGGCAGAAGCGACTCTCATAGCTGAAGACGACACGTCTCCATTCGTCCCTCCATTCACGCCTGTCGCGACACCAACTGGAGGTGGGCTGCGTGATGTTGGGGCGTGAGCGGAAGACGGCCTAACGGTGTGCGGGACCGTAGCCCAGCTTCATGGAGACGGTTGCGAATGGTCCTTGCCGATACGCCAGGAGCAACAGTGTCCCTAATTTGCTGGGAAGTGGCGGTGCGGTCCCATACGGCACTGCGTAGGATCCTACGGTCTTGGCGTGCATCCGTGCGTCGCTGCGGTCCGGTCCCAGGTCGACGGGCACGTGCACCTTCCGCTGACCACTGGCGACAACATCGATGTACTGTGGAGACCTCACGCCCCACCTGTTGAGCAATTCGGCGGTACGTCCACCCGGCCTCCCGCATGCCCACTATACGCCCTCGCTCAAAGTCCGTCAACTGCACATACGGTTCACGTCGACGCTGTCGCGGCATGCTACCAATGTTAAAGACTGCGATGGAGCTCCGTATGCCACGGCAAACTGGCTGACACTGACGGCGGCGGTGCACAAATGGTGCGCAGCTAGCGCCATTCGACGGCCAACACCGCGGTTCCTGGTGTGTCCGCTGTGCCGTGCGTGTGATCATTGCTTGTGCAGCCCTCTCGCAGTGTCCGGAGCAAGTATGGTGGGTCTGACACACCGGTGTCAATGTGTTCTTTTTTCCATTTCCAGGAGTGTATTTATTGATATCTAACCGAGAAGTGAAATAACAATTATCATAAATTTAGCTTTAAATTTTTTTAACGTAACGAAATATTTTGTTAAAAATTTTCATCTAATATTGCACTTACTTACGGGTGGAATTTCTAGAAACAGTGAGAAGTCAAATACCAGTTGTCGTAGATGGGGCCTTAAAAATCCTTTAATATCTCGTTAGTAATTATTTTTATTCAAAGAAAGATTTCACTCACTATTTTACGCCCTTAGTGGTGAAATTTCAAAAAATGCTGAGACACAACTTTTTTAATTTTTGACTGAGAAACCAAATACTAGTTTTCGTAGGACAATCGCTTCTTAAAACGTTACCTACAGTGTAAGATACACACCATCTCCAAACTTCGGGTTTCTATCCTTAACAGTAGGGGCTGAACGATGATTGGTCACTGAATCAATCTGACCCTTTTTTAACCCCCATATGGGTTGAATTTCCAAAAGCACGTATCTTTTCATCTCTAACCGAGAAGTCAAACATCAATCCTCAAATATTTAGCTTTAAAACTTCCTTCGAAATGAAATATTTTCATAAAACATTTCACCCTCTATTGCCCCCCCCCCCCCCCCACCCTCCCTTAGAGGTTGAATTTCCAAAAGCAGCGACATGTGTATGTTTTATTGCTAACAGTGGAGCCACATACAAATAGTCATATATTTAAGTTCAATAATGCTTCCACAGTCTCTAACATGTGTGAGACTGGTTCTGATCTATCTTCGTACCACAGTCGCGCAAGGACGCTCTGTGAGTGTTTTAGGAATATTGTGCTCAACCTACGGTCTGTAAGGTAGGAAGATCCAATCTCACGTATGCAGAGTTCAGAAGAGTGCAGCAGTACGGACAGTGATGTAGTCAGACGATCATCTCAAGGTTGGTTCTACTACACTCCCTGTAAAGGAAACGCTATCGCTAACAGAAATTAGTGTACGGGTTCAGGCGTAAGACTATGTTAGCAAAAATGAAAATCTTAGATTGTCATTATTCAGGTTTTTATTTTCGCTAGGTATGATTTCATAATTATAATGAGTACAGGATGGTAAATTATTAATATTGGGTGTTCACAACTGTGAAGTGAAATTCCTAACTATTCCTATTAATAGTAAGCTGGTTGATGACCATGTCTAGGGATCGATGAAATACAAACAAATTACATGCAACTGTTGCCAGAGATACTTTAAAAATGCACGGGAATTCAGTGTGTGTTATTTTTTGACACTTTACTCGTTGACTTGGGCGCTCTCTCGTCAAAACGAACGTTTATTGTTTTTTGGTGACCTTATCTCCACGTTTTCTTTCGGTTCTTCCTGCCTTTGTTTGACTTTTCGATACGGGTTTCGTTACTGGAAATTTGTCCGCCTGTTTGTCCTCCAATACCCGTTGCGATTGCCGTTTTTCCCCTGTAGCAGTTATTGCCATTCCAGAGTGGATAACCACTGCCGTTTCTTGTTCCGTATACATACCCATTACCCTGTTGGAATCGATTGTCATATCTCGGCGCGAAGTTATGCCGCCGTTCATAATAGCTGACATTCCTTCATGAGGTCTCTGGCGCATTTCGCAGCCTTTCATTCACGTCTTCAGCGGGTTTCGCTTTTTAATTGTCTCATCTTCCGAGAACATGAATTCCGATTCTCTAGAAATTCCTTTGAAAGCTTCCATGTCATTGGCTCCTCAGCTGCCAATGACTGTTGGTATTTTAGTGACACCTTCATGGTACACAATTTAACCAATTCTCCATCGGTGTATGGCACATCCAGTCATTGGTTTATCTTAGCCATTGCTTCGAAAAATTTTACAGGGCTCTTCTGTCCGGAATTCTCGAAGTATGGATTTTGTAGCAGTTCATACTTGACGCTATTTTGCGCTTCGCTCGACCAACAGCGTGAGAGACACTTATCTCCGAAATCTTAATAAGATAGACATGCAGCTGATACGTTTTGCATCGATTCTACTACTGTTCCAGATATATCGGCACATATAAAATCTAGTTTGTGTGTTAATGTCCAAATTTCTGGTAGTCCAACTCTGAATCAGTCAATGCTGATTCATGGATGCAGTGAGTTTCCTACACGGAAATGCTGAAACTTCCTTGCAGTGAGGAAATGATAGTTGTCGTTCCTCGTCATGGTACCGTACGAAATTCGAGTCTTCGTCACTTCTATTCCCGATCATTTCACGTGTCAATCTTTCAGGTTGCGGTCAATCCATTGGATATTACCCACTGCAACTTTCGCCTAGTCTTGCATGATATCGTTGTAATGGAACGCAATGACTTTCTTCCATCCGCTCTGCCCGAGTGTTGGTTTGCTTTACGCTATAACCTCCGCGCCCTTGCATTTTCCTGTTACGTATTGGCTCAGTATCTTGTCTGGCTAATCTTGCCGCTTCATCACGTGGTCTGAATTGTTCCGAAAACTATGCTTGTGGTACCCGATGTCTTCGTGGTGCCGTCTGCTCTTCGTTAAGTTTCGAAACGAGCCTGTGGCATCGCAGGTTGTCGGCTTTTGCGTAACTTCTTCTCCGCCTGTGATTGGAGTTTTATTTGAGTGAAATCTTTTATCATTCCTTGTGAAACTTCTTGCCTTTCCGGTGGCGTCATTGACTCGGAAGTTGTTACGGATTCAGAACTTGATCACTTCACTCTTTTATAGTTCACAACAGTTCTTCTCTGAGTTTTTCGAATTGATTCTTAGTTTTCGCTTCTATTCTCACGATCCGAGTACCATACCTCTTGAGAACTGCTTTCGTGATGCGTTTTTGCAACACACTATCTTCAACTAATTGTAGTGCAGTGACCGCTGCTTGGCGTGTAATTGCATTAACCTGGTTGGTTACCTTTGCAATTTCATAGTGAGTATAATCACGTAATGTTTTGTTGTCATCACATAATGTTTTGATTTCGGTCTGTGTATCGTCATGCAACATTTTCACGTCCACTTGGACCTTGCTAAAATCTATTCTTAATTTCATGTGACCTATTATTAAAGTTCCGATTACCTTTCTGGATTCTTTTGCCTCTTCCTCTGTGTCACCTAATTTTTGTTTGATCTCAAGTTGCCTTGCCGTTCCCGCAATTTGCTCACGTATCTGTTGTAGCAATTGTTTCGTCTATTGCTTTATCTCGCTGTTTTGTGTTGTTATGGTGTGCGTTAATTGCTGGAGAATTTCTAACAAATTAACGGTGGTACTACCTCTTCTTCCAACGCTCTTCCTTCTACGTTCACATTCTCGTGTCTGTCCGCAACTGACAACAGTGATCCATACAGTGACACATTTCGAATTGTATTGCCTGTACTCAGTTGTGAGGGAGGTCTTGTTACATGCACTATGAGCTAGACCTATTCAAGATATTCCCCTTCTCCCTGAACCTCTGCATTATGTTGTTCGATACTTTCGGCGGCTTCTTTTATGGTATTTAACTCCTGCTGCACCCCCTATTCTATTTCTCCCGGCATTGTTTAGTGTGTTGTTCTGTCCTCTGGTTGGTTGGTTGTTTGTTTGGGGAAGGAGACCAGACAGCGTGGTCATCGGTCTCATCGGTGTACGGAAGGATGGGGAAGGAAGTCGGCCGTGCCCTTTCAGAGGAACCATCCCGTCATTTGCCTGCAGTGATTTAGGGAAATCACGGAAAACCTAAATCAGGATGGCCGGACGCGGGATTGAACCGTCGTCCTCCCTAATGCGAGTCCAGTGCCTTACCACCGCGCCACCTCGCTCGGTTGTCCTCTGGTTCCCGTACATTATCTTGCTGGGTGTCAATCTCAATTCGGTCAAGGCTTCGATCTGCCACTGCTAATCTCGCTACTGCCTGTCTTTGAAATTTTAACTGACCAGCCATACTTTGCGTAATTATGCGATCATGCAACTTTACTCGCTACATAAAATTAGTACCTTCTCACTTTCTCTAGTGTTACTAGTTCGCTTGACTGTAGACCTTCACTTACCATCTTGGACAGAATCAACTTAACAACGCTGTCAGCCACATATGCGTTTGAAAAAAAAAAAAAAAGAAAAGAAATTGAACCTATCAATGGCATTACAACTATACTATGGAGATAGTGCGTACATCTCTCAGTGCATTGCATGTCTCTGTCTCTCTAATGACATGTCAGTATCGACTACCATTTACCATTGGTTGATACAACACAAACATTTGATACAAAAATTTTTAAGAGGATAATTTTCTCGCCTACTAATTATGTATGGTCGACCACCTTACCATGGTATTTAACCATCCTGGCAGGGTCGCCATTATCTAACATGTGTGACGCTGGTTCTGATCTTCCGATATTTGTACCACAGTTGTGCAAGGACGCTCTGTGAGTGTTTTAGAAATTTGGTGACCCTAAAACCTGCAAGGTAGGAAGATAACATCCCATGCATGCAGAGTTCAGAAGAATGCAACAGTAAGGACAGTAATGTAATCAAACAATCATCTCAATGTTGGTATCACTACACTCCCTGTAAAGGAAACATTATCGTTAACACAAATAATTATATGAGCTCAGGCGTAACTACATGTCAGCAAAAAATGAAAATCCCACATTTTCGTTAGGTTCATATTTTCTCTAAGTATGACTTCATAATTAAAATGTGTAAAGGTAAATTATTAATATTGTGTGTTCCCAACTGAGAAGTGAAATTCCTAACTATTCTAAGATTCTTTAATAGTAAGATGGTTGGTGACTATGTCTGGGGATCGAAAAAATACAAAAGAAATTAAAAACAATTGGGGACAGACATATCAAAAAAATGTGGAATTAAAATAACCAATTAATGGATGAGGTCGGTAAAGAGCATTCAGAAATAAGTACATAATAAGAACATTTTAATAACTTCATGGTCAGAGCACTCTACAGTGGCTGATCAGTTCTTTTTGTTAAATCGGATATCTCGCGTTTGTTCTTCATTTAAGCCCTACAATTATAAAGATGTTTAAGTACAGGTCATGGATGAATGTACGAAAAAATAGGAGAGATGGGGACGACCGCTGTTCTGAGTATCAACTTAATATCACTTGATGGCGTTGCGCTAGCACGTGTGACGGCGGCAGAGAATCTATTGTAAATCTCTCTCGACTGTTAAACACCAGTTCCTATGTCTTTGGTGAAGCGAAGACTCCAAGTTGTTCCCTAGCTAAGTTAAGTGGCATGGTACACGCTATTTGGCTGACATAGCACATACGTCGTTGCGCTCAAATCGCTCACAAGCACTAACCTGTCAATGCTCTGTGAGATTCTCCATACTTTGCAGTTGAACTTCCTACGAGCTAAGATGACCCTTTGATCACATGTTCGCATAATGACTCTCGCAATCGCCTCAGCGCGGCGCGAGTTGCCTGGCTCAAACACTCGACAATTTGCTGCAAGAGAAAGAGCGTATTTTTCTCTCTACATTTTTCTATATCAAAGCTGGTGGTCACACCTTTTCGATCTGATCAATCAGAGCGTTTGTACTTATAACTCTACACCCAAGAGTTTTTGTAGCCTATAACGTGCGTCGTTTCTTTCATAGGGCAGAGCTTAATATCTGCTATGTAGTACTGAAATAAACACCTTTTACTTTCATGCGAGTTGTAGCACAGATGGCTACAGTGAGTCAACAGTGTTCTGAGTTAGGTTTCTCCGGATGTTTGTCTGCCATCTTCAGTTGTAGAATGGCTGTAGAATGGTTATCCAAAGGTTCATCGTTAAAAACAGGGACAAGGGGTGATTTTGCTGCCAGCAGTCTGTGCACTGGCTCTGGCGTCTCATTGTGTCTGCTATATGCCCCACTGTGAAGGTTTCAGATTGCATGAGACGGGTGCTGCCGTCGTAAAATTCTCCTTCCCTCAGAACTGCATCTCGTAGCTTGGGCCAGGAAAATTACTTGCGTGCAGTTCCTAGTGTGAGTGTTAGTGGTTTATATTCACGAAATGCTGGCTCGTTTATTTGGTTTGTCTATCAACAATTCGTACATTTTCACATAACTATGTGGTGTTACATACCGATTTAACCAGATTTGTTTCAGGAATTCAATGTAAGGTGTATTATTTGTTTGACAACTTACAAGTGAAATATTTCCATAAAAACTTTCATCCCGTGTTTCACTGCCATATAAATAAGCCAGTATTCTTGTACAAGTTTGTTCACATCAAATAACTACAGACAGTGTTTACATAATGTTTAAACTGTGATTTAGGCCTGCTTGACAAAAGTGTCTTCTGGTTCTATGTTCATCTGTGGTGTCCGCTAACACATGCGACTGACCAGTTTTAATTCCGCACACTTTTTAATAGTACTTGCAGTCAACATTTAAATAAAGTCACTGGCAAAATAGTAAACTGTTCGTTAAATAAATACACGTGTAAGACAAAATGTGTGGTATTCATGCTGTATTCATTTACTGTGTAATTGTGGTGGGTTCAATGTTCTGACAATAATTTTCATAATGAAACAATTATAAAAGATGTCTTAACTCAGTAAATAAAATAGATACAGCTACATATCTTTCAGGGACAATAGCTACAGTGTAATGCTATCATCTGCGACATAGTTTGTTTAAGTCGTTCAAATGTTCAAATGTCTCTAAGCACTATCAGTCCCCTAGACTTAGAACTACTTAAACCTAAGTAACCTAAGGACATCACACACATCCATGCCCGAGGCAGGATTCGAACCTGTGACCGTAGCAGCAGCGCAGTTCCCGACTGAAGCGCCTGGAACCACTTTGCTACAGCAGCCGGCTGTTGAAATCGTATGAAGTGATTAAAAGCTTTTAGCTAGAGGTTCATTGTGAAAATGTTCATTCACTGTGAAACATTAACTTCTGCAGTTTTAAAGATAATGAAATATTGTTGTGACACCAGATGTGCCTCATTTTTCTAATATCGCCGATGTATTGAGATTTCTACACTCCTGGAAATGGAAAAAAGAACACATTGACACCGGTGTGTCAGACCCACCATACTTGCTCCGGACACTGCGAGAGGGCTGTACAAGCAATGATCACACGCACGGCACAGCGGACACTCCAGGAACCGCGGTGTTGGCCGTCGAATGGCGCTAGCTGCGCAGCATTTGTGGACCGCCGCCGTCAGTGTCAGCCAGTTTGCCGTGGCATACGGAGCTCCATCGCAGTCTTTAACACTGGTAGCATGCCGCGACAGCGTCGACGTGAACCGTATGTGCACTTGACGGACTTTGAGCGAGGGCGTATAGTGGGCATGCGGGAGGCCGGGTGGACGTACCGCCGAATTGCTCAACACGTGGGGCGTGAGGTCTCCACAGTACATCGATGTTGTCGCCAGTGGTCAGCGGAAGGTGCACGTGCCCGTCGACCTGGGACTGGACCGCAGCGACGCACGGATGCACGCCAAGACCGTAGGATCCTACGCAGTGCCGTAGGGGACCGCACCGCCACTTCCCAGCAAATTAGGGACACTGTTGCTCCTGGGGTATCGGCGAGGACCATTCGCAACCGTCTCCATGAAGCTGGGCTACGGTCCCGCACACCGTTAGGCCGTCTTCCGCTCACGCCCCAACATCGTGCAGCCCAGTGGTGTCGCGACAGGCGTGAATGGAGGGACGAATGGACACGTGTCGTCTTCAGCTATGAGAGTCGCTTCTGCCTTGGTGCCAATGATGGTCGTATGCGTGTTTGACGCCGTGCAGGTGAGCGCCACAATCAAGACTGCATACGACCGAGGCACACAGAGCCAACACCCAGCATCATGGTGTGGGGAGCGATCTCCTACACTGGCCGTACACCTCTGGTGATCGTCGAGGGGCACTGAATAGTGCATGGTACATCCAAACCGTCATCGAACCCATCGTTCTACCATTCCTAGACCGGCAAGGGAACTTTCTGTTCCAACAGGACAATGCACGTCCGCATGTATCCCGTTCCACCCAACGTGCTCTAGAAGGTGTAAGTCAACTACCCTGGCTAGCAAGATCTCCGGATCTGTCCCCCATTGAGCATGTTTGGGACTGGATGAAGCGTCGTCTCACGCGGTCTGCACGTCCAGCACGAACGCTGGTCCAACTGAGGCGCCAGGTGGAAATGGCATGGCAAGCCGTTCCACAGGACTACATCCAGCATCTCTACGATCGTCTCCATGGGAGAATAGCAGCCTGCATTGCTGCGAAAGGTGGATATACACTGTACTAGTGCCGACATTGTGCATGGTCTGTTGGCTGTGTCTATGTGCCTGTGGTTCTGTCAGTGTGATCATGTGATGTATCTGACCCCAGGAATGTGTCAATAAAGTTTCCCCTTCCTGGGACAATGAATTCACGGTGTTCTTATTTCAATTTCCAGGAGTGTATTTAACACTTGACTGTAAATTATTATATACTCTCAGAGAGCTGTAAATTGCCATATTTCAGCTTGGTTCACTGTCAGAGTCCGCAATTGCAGATCGATCCGTATTCAGCTAAGCGAGCGTCATTGACAAGCTATTTGTGGGATTTACTCACATCCGGTTTTCGCCTTACGTTGCCCGGGAGCAGCCACTGTGCTCCGCCCTGAGCCCTGGGTCTGCCATTATTCAGCCTTACATCAAAAACACCTTGCCTTGTAACAATTCTGTATGGTCCATTAGCTTGCCTAAATACACATAATGTTACACACCTCCACTAATGTGGCACTTTACCTCATTAACTTGTTACATTACGTAGCACCTAATTTGACATGCATAACATAATAAATACATGAAAAACATAATAAATAGAATATCCTAGTTGCATCTCAGAATAACAGAGTAAGTATCTTTCTGGTGGTATATGAAACACCATGTACATCTTACGATATGTCATATTACCATCTTAAATTTTCTAAATACAACAAAGATTGTGAAATTATGTCATATTAATTAAATTTCTAAATAAAAACAGAATTTTTATGTAACTTTCGAGTCAGCTCGATCTTTTGAAAGTTTTTAGCACTATTCCTCTCATTTGATAGGACCTTTTTGATTTGACCACATTGTAGCACTTTACCATCACCAATACAACACATGATCAGTACTCTGGCGTTAGAGTATAGATGGTTCATAAACAAATAAGCCAGTATTCTTGCACAATTGTGCTCCCATTATATGACTACAAATTGTCCTTACATATTGTTTAAACATTCATTTAGGTTGCTTGACAAAGGCATCTTTTGGTTCTGTGTTCAGTTGTAGTGTGCGCTAACCCATGTGACTGACCACTTTTAAATTAGTACAGTTTTTTAATAGCAATTGCAATCAACATTTAAATAAAGTAAATATTTAACTATAGATTATGGAACAGCTGTGATACGCCGTCTTTCAGCTTGTCTCCGAGTCCGCCATTGTTGGTCATTCCACATTATGCAAAGAGAGCGACCATTGTCCAGCTCCTTCTTCTGGGATTTGCTCTCTCTCCGGCCTTTGTCGTGGGCTGACTTGGAGAGGCCGCTGCTGTCTACCCTGAGCCCCGGGCCCACTAGCATTCAACTGTACATCAGATACACCTTACCTCGTAGCAGTTCTGGGACACTGATTACCCAAACTAAATACAAATAACGTTGCTATGTGGTCACCAAACTTCAGTGGAAAACAATAATAGAGAGGCGATGTGCGCCACAGTGTGATTTACTGTTACAATTCCGAATACGTACATACCTAGAGGAGTTAACCGGTAAACTGCTACCTCTTATGTACCTCGCGAGAAATTTTTGAGGAGAAAATGAGAGAGATTCGAGCTCGCATAGACGCTTTCAAACAATTACACTTCCCGCCGACTATTCGCTCCTGGAACACATCTTTGCATCGACCCATCATATAGCGCAGGCTGCATGCAGGCCGTTGGCATATATTCACCATTTCACTGCCATGACTGACGTCAGTGGTGGACGGCCATATGACTACGTGCTGGCATCAGTTCTGGAAGTGGAAGCGACAGTACACTTCACCACAAACTGGTAAGTGGCTTGTGGAGTGAAGACGTAGATGTTGATAGCTAAGGGAGAGAGAACACAGTGTAGAGGTATGCAGCCAACTAGTCACTCAATATATGCAAACCGCACCACCAAAACAACATTAATAACTTACAAGTTTCATTGGTTTTAACACTGTTATATCAAATCTTAGGGGAAATTGGATGTAAAATCGAAATGCCAAATGCCAATTCCAAATCTTGATTTGACTTTATTTCTAAGACGACTAGAATCACCCATAGAAAAATGTAATAAAATTTTAATAATTATAGAAACAACGCTATGATCCCTTAGCAAATGCTGATGGAGCTTCAACGTAGCCAACTGGGTATAAGAAAGTAGATAAAGAAAGAGCTATTGGTAACGGTTACCTCCCAATGTAAGTGAAAAAACTATGAGAGATTCACGGAGAAAATAATTGAGCAGGTAAACGTAACCTATAACAATGACAATCGCAAAAAACTTGAATAGATTTCCGCAGATGATGACTGAAGAATATGCAACTCGTCATCATCCTTAACCCGGTAAAGAAATTTACCGGAACCTAACGGACGGAGAGAGGAGAAATTGGAGGTTCTAATTCTTCAACAGATTTAACGCATTTACATGTAAAGGTGTGGTCACTACTGCGTCAACTTTCTAATGCGTCACTCAGCTTCCAAAGATAGCCTACCAAATGGAATTTCACACCAAATGGTGTGTTGAGGGAATCCCCATACATCGAGCCCTCGAAGTAAAATCATTGAAAGAGTTAGATGAAATTGTTGGTATACGCCAACATTAGAACACCAGACAAAATGTAAGTCACATTCATGGGAGATAACGTAAATACCGTGCAACACCGCCCCTAGCCTTGATAATCGCCTCGATTCGGAGAGGAAGAGGGTCTACATGTTTCCTTAGGTGCGTCATATCTCACTGAAGTTGTTACTCATTTATGATTATATGACATAAAGTTATAAAGGTGCGCAAATGTTAATTGCTCCGTTCCACAAGCTGTTCCAACCAGTCCCACACTTTTTTAATTGTATGAAAATGATTTGATTTAGCAGTAGGGTGTATAAGTGTTCAACAGACCACGAATGTAAGGGTGCAGCGCTGTGAACATTGCTGTTGTCAGCTTGAAAGAAGTTTTGCCTGTTGGTCTAGCGGTAAAGCTCTTCATTTGAAACCGCGAACTTGCTGGATCGAATCCCAGTCGGATTACGTATATTCCAGTTTAGTCTCAAATTAACCCTCACCTCTAAACGATGGGAGGAGTCGTCAGAAACGATACATGGTTCGGATTGCACGTTAAAGTGTATGTCCTCTTTCCGCGCTCGTATAAGTGGGATGGGTTAGGGACAAGTAAGTCGCAAAAGTGGCGTCCAATTGAAAGACCTGCATCAGGTCATTAAGCCAAACGGAATTATTATTACACCTTGAAACACGGGAGTGTCCACAGGATACTCATCATGAAGATGTGTAAGGAAGGGATACATTTGGTCATGTTGAAAAAAAACACCATGATTCATGTTCAAATCAATCTGAATAAGTTGGCCCATCTTCTGGCACGATAAACACTCACAATATGCTCCACAGTCACCTAAAGTCTGAAAGACACGCTCTGCGCGCTATGGGTTAAAATACTCATAGGGCTTCGCTGCACCAAACGCCTTGCATCATTTGAAAAGAGGAAAGAATTGCATCTCGTCGGACCATACAACAAACTTCCAGTTAGACACTATTATGTCGTGTTGTTCCGTGCATTGAAGACGTAAAGCCTTAGGTGACGTTATGAGCAATAGCCTTTGCGAGACATCCAATTCTAAAGGTCCTTTGCATAGAGCGCCTGCCGCAATGATCGCTCAGAGACTGGTGGAGAAGAACATGCATTCAGTGACAGCGAAAGGTATCTGTTTATTTTGCCCTCCTTCATTCTGATTACGTATTTTTACGTATCTGTTCCGTGGGAGTTCTTTGGTACATTTTCAGACCGCTCGCTGCTCAATTTCGATATCCCTCTGCTACCTGGGAAGTATTTAGGCTTCACTGGAGCTCTCTGGAGTGAGCATCGGAGCCAATGAATGCCTTGTGCGTGGGGATGTGATGCGAGCACCTTGTATTTCTAGGAAGGAAACGGGGATAGTTACAGGGTGGTAGATGTAGCTACAAGCTCACTGTAAGTTGGATCGGTAATGCTAAGGTTACAAGATAGGCTCTTCTGTAAATTTAAAAATTATTGTATGCAGTAAAAGTGACGACATCTGTTGGAAGTAATCATCACAGTTCTTGTTACACATCATAGAAAACGTTGTGCTATTATGATATGGGCCTAAAAGGTTCGAATAATTTACACTGAAGATGGGAACACAGTGACCTAAATCTATCTGTAAGACAAAGGATTTCAATATTTACGACCGATGCTGCCATTTATTCAAAATACACCGAAGCGCCAAAAAAACTGTTATAGGCATGCACATTCAAATACAGATGTATGTAAACAGACAGAATATGGCGCTGCGATCGGCAAAGCCTATATAAGACAAGTGTCTGGCGCACTTGTTAGATCGGTTACTGCTGCTACAATAGAAGGTTATCAACATTTATGTGAGTCCAAACATGGTGTTATACTCAGCGCACGAGCGATGGAACACACTATCACCGAGGTAGGGATGAAATGGAGATTTTCCCGTACAACCATTTCACGAGTGTACCGTGAATATCGGGAATCCGGTAAAACTTCAAATCTCCAACATCGCTGCGGCCGGAAAAAGATCCTGCAAGAACTGGATGAACGACGACTGAAGAGAATCGTTCAACGTGATAGAAGTACAACCCTTCTGCAAGTTTCTGCACGTTTCAATGCTGGGCAATCAACAACTCAACTTGCAAGCCATTCAACGAAACCTCACTGATATGGGCTTTCGGAGCCGAGGGCCCACTCGTGTGCACTTGATTGCACGACACAAAGCTTTACGCCTCACGTGAACCTTTCAGTACTGACATTGGACTGTTGATGACTGAAAACATGTTGCCTGGTCGGATGAGTCTCGTTTCAAATTGTATCGAGCGGATGGATGTGTACGGGTCTGGAGACAACCTCATGAATCCATGGACCCTGCATGTCATCAGGGGACAGTTCAAGCTGGTGGAGGTTCTGTAATGGTGTGAGCTTGTGCAATTAGTGTTATGGACTCCTGGTACGCCTAGATAAGACTCTGACAGGTGACACGTACATAAGCATTCCTTCTGATCACCTGCAGCCATTCATGTCTATTGTGCATTCCGACGGACTGGGCAATCCCAGCAGAACTCAGAACTACTTAAACCTAACTAACCTAAGGACCTCACACACATCCATGCCCCAGGCAGGATTCGATCCTGCGCCCGTAGCGGTCGCGCGGTTCCAGACTGCCTAGAACCGTTCGGCCACACCGGCCGCAAAAGCTTTCAACGTGCTGTTCTGAAGAGATCTGTACCCCCTCTTACTCTTACGGATTTATGGACAGCCCTGCATGATTCATGGTGTCATTTCCCTCCAGCACTACTTCAGGCATTAGTCGAGTACATGCCACGCCGTGCTGCGGCACTTCTACGTGCTCGCGATGGCCCTACGCGATATTAGGCAGGTGTATCAGTTTCTTTGACTCTTCAGTGTGTACTGACGATAATACAGTCGTGTAGGACATGGTTCCCAATGGAATTATAAATCAAGCAGTTGTTAATTTTCAGTCACTTGGAAGCAGTTGTACTGAGGCAGTCACCGTGCTGTTGTCACATGAGCTCAGTCCTAAGTGTAGTGCAGTTCCTGTTTTTATTTAGTAGGCGTTGAGCTGATTTATGGTTGAACTGTGTGTTATTGTCAGTTGATACGAGCAGGCAGTGCTGAGCCCGAAGAGGCCGGTTGGAAGTCATTTCATCAGACAAGCTGTGGTCTGATAACTCGGCTGCCACTCTGTTCAAGTGATGGACTGCATGTGTTGGTATTGGTATTGATAGTGGCTACAGTATTAGCGTATTTTTGATAGAGGAACTATGGTTTTTGAATTGATTTTGACAAGCGCATGTTGCTCCTCTGCATTCACATCAGCGATCTGACATAAGGTATTACTGCTTTGCGTTTCTTACGGCTTGGCTTGTATCTAGCAGCAGTATGTCTGATTAGATTTTCTGATGAACAACGTACCAGAGTGATGGTTAGGCTTAGCTTAATATTCAGCATTGGTTAGGTTCGCGTCCAACATTCAACCAGTTATCTGGAATTGGTAATCATTGTTTTCATTCGCCAAATATATCGGAAATATTACTTTATTTCCTCAGGAATCGAGACAAATGTAACTGTATTAAGTGTAACAGATGCTGCGTGTTGTATTACTTTATCCAAGGGAATATTGTATTAATTATTCTAATAAATAAAACGCTTCTTTGAATTTTCCTATTTATTTAATGTGGTCAGAGTAAAGGTCTCATCTCATGCATTTTCTAAACAAATTACCAATATATATTTTTGGGTTATTACATTTTACTGCCACAGTACGATGTCTGTGAGGAGTCACAGTTGTATGTTAGGGTCAGTTTTATAAATTAAGATAAGTCACGACGAAGCTGCGCCTGCCGAGTTTTTATCTTATTGTTTTCAGGTGATGTGGTACTGACAGACCATGTATGTGTAATTGTTCCTGTGATTTAGTTTTTTATTCTCAAACATAATGATCGGAAGTGGCCGGTAGTAGCTCTTACAGAGGTTGTTTCTTAACCGAATCATACCATAACATCTCTACAGCCGTCCGGTGTGACCGAGCGGTTCTAGGCGCTTCAGTCTGTAACCGCGCGACCGCTGCGGTCGCAGTTTGAATCCTGCCTCTGGCATGGATGTGCGCGATGTCCTTAGGCTAGTTAGGTTTCAGTAATTCTAAGCCTAGGGGACTGATGAATTCAGAAGTTAAGTCCCATAATGCTCAGAGCCATTTGAACCATTTGAACATCTCTACAATACTGAGAGATTGTAGGACTACCCGCGCAGTATATATTTATTAATATCAGTCGTTTTGGATTGAGTCAGCTACTAATATTTGATATAGATATCGTCTTTTAACAGACAGCAGCATTACCTGCTGGGTTTGACAACTGCTGTCACTGATAAGGCATGAGACTCATCTTCAGGCTCTGGTGGTTAGGACCGCTTTACCATTACCGTTCTTACGTTTCCACGTGGAAACATGAATAAATTAGGGAACTTCGTTCACTCTGTGACCATGGTCGTAGGCAGCCACAATACCTATCCCCTTTCCCCTAAAGCGTCATGTCTTTTTGTCGACCCATCATGCTGCACTGATTGCATCCAAACGACTGGCACATCGATGCCACTGCACCGCTATCAGTTACGTCAGCTGTGGACTGTCGCAAATCCGCATGGTGTCTGTTCGTACACCATGTGCAGCGTTCCAAAATTATTAGCGAGAGCTTTGAAGGGGGTAAGTAATATTTTTTTTCTGCTGAGCTTCTCATCGCCTTCTCAGGTGTTAACAAGAAATCAAACGGTTAAAATAGTTGTAAGTGGAGACAGTATCAGGATTTAATCGAGTGTTTCCGAACTGTGTTCGACATCTTAGAATCCATGGAATAATATAGCGGAAGAAATTCTGCGATGATAGTTTATGCAGTTGGACTGCTACTTCAGAAACAAAATCAAGGAATCTAATACTATAACGATATTTAAACAACAAAGATCAGTAGACGTTGAACCGAGCTTCAGAACATAGCATTACTCAGAGCATGTTTGGTACTTGTGGAACACAGAATATTCAACAGAGAACAAATTATTACAGAATAATCAGTTCCAGCAAACAATGCCGGTTTCCAAAATTGGCAAAACTCTTTCTCCAAGTGACGGCACTCAAGCCGACTTAGGATTCGCAGGCAAGATAAGAACGTTAGTAACATTCTTAATTGAAAATGGAAGGTGCTTATCAAGCGAGATACTGACAACTCTCATATATATGTGCCAATAATACGATCTTTTAAAATCAGTTAGGGCATGAATAAGGAAAATATTCCAAGTAAAGAACAAGCCTCTTAAGATTCATTACTCATTCCAGTAATCCCATTCTCTTAGTACACTGCAGGAAATACGGCAATAAGCCACAAGTGGATCAGTTCAAGTCTATTTAAGATAGCAAAAAACAAGACAAAGCCTCAGGTGAACATTTACAACGATAAATCTTCATAACTTAGGCAGATATTCTGATCGTTCACTGACCTGCCTAAAGAATTTCTAAAACACCAGATAGAAACTCAAAATATTCCCCAATAGCACGAATAAATTACCTAGTACTTCACTGAGTGTTGATGTATATCATTTCCACACCACATCTCAAGTCTTTTGTGCCCCAGTCTCACACAGCAATCGCAGTGCTAAGAAGAATGACGTCCACCTTCAAGAAAAATTTATAATTATTACAGGAGCAGTTAATGTAACTTATACAGAATGGACACAAAACGCCAGTGATTAGACAATTGCACATGTCAGGCTACAAGAAGCAACATCAAGAGAACTTAAAATTTCCCTTATTTTAAATTCATGGGGGTCGAAAAGATGTTCACAGTTACGTACTTCTAGTCGACAGCTAGTATATGACACTTTCTGATTAAATCGGGACAGACATTTTCGTACGTCGCCAGCGCTCCCACAAAAACTACCCAAGTACGAACTGACAGTCAGTTATGCCGACACGTACATCAAGAGGAACTGTGTGTCTGAAATCTCCATCTCCACTACAGAACATCGTAAAAGGTCCTAAATCGGTCCCTGTGGTAATAAAAAAGGACATCGGCTACAGAACATTTGCCGAATATCTGTAGTAAAAAGGGTGGGCAAATGGCGTACTTCGATTTTATTGCACCATTAAGTCTGAAGGACTGTTTTCAGGTGTGAGGCACTACGCTGTAGATGGCTGTGAAGTATCTAGCACCCAATATCGTTTACTACTAAGAGCACCAGTCCACAGCAATGGCTTTACCGGCGGCTCGCCAGCATTTCGAGAAGTAAGAGAAGCGTTATGAGTTCCTGGAAGTATCCTTCTGTTTTTTAGGACATTTGGAGACTAAATTCGCTAAATTCTGAGCATTAATTAGCTATGGAAACGTCCACGGAATAGTCCTAGAATAAGTATAGCTTATTAATGGCAACAATGTCCATAAACGACTAGGAACACTATCGAAACCTTCAAATATCAGTAAGACATGTATCGCAACGAGGGATAGATTTTAGGGGTGGCGGCGTAATAATTGTAGTTAGGAACTTGATAAAATACAGTGAGTTCATTACATATTTCTAAATCCAGCGTAGTCTGTGTGGAAGTAAGAGTTAATGTACGCCTGTAATCAAGGTACCTGTATTGTTTTTTACGTTCTTTTATTTTTCAATATACGCTGGCTGACAAAAAAATTGAAGCAATCAGAGGACATGGTCGGGTGTCAATGGAACTTCAAACATGTACACACCGTCGGCAGGAATGTAAATGATAACATTTGGTATTCTGTGTGACAGGTAGAACGGCCATCAGAATGGAATAGTTTTGTTCGTGTTTAGTGTTGTTACAGGCCTAGTAGAGAATAAGGGCCGTAAATAGCATCAGATTCTGAGTGATCACTGTGAACGACAGGAAGACGTCTTTTACTCGAGTGAGGAAGAGACATAAGCAACTGAGAGGGCTTGAAAGAGCCTCATTCTGGGTCTCCAATTGGCCAAAGTCTCTGCGTGATGTTGTGATTCTCTCGCGGCCAATAAGTTCTCAGATCTGTCCCCGATGTAACATGTGTGGATTCAACTTGGACATCAACTCCATATCAGCGCCAGGACCTGTTTCATCAATTGAGGGCCAAATTGCCTCACAAGTGGATAGAACGGCTTCATGACACTAGACAAATCAGTGCATGCATCCTGGCCAGAGGGGGTCAACGTATTACTGGTAAGTACGCTCGTACTGCCAAATTCGTTCTGTATTTGAATGGATATTGTAATCGCTGAGATAACGTAATATATACTGTCAGCCTGTAATGTTTCACTTCGTTTCTTCCTCCCGTTCTGGGTGCTTCACTTTTACTGGCAGGCAGTGCATGATTTTCTGCTATACGGATAAAAACAGAAATAAACCAGTTACGATCTACGGAACAGCATCCCATACAGTGTTTAACCATGTTTCTCAAAGAGTTCATAATACTCTGGGATTTAGCTACTTCTAGATTTATGATTCATAGCTACTCTATAATAGTCGAGACCCATCAAAGGATATGTTCTAATTAAATCGCGGCTAATGTATTGGTGCGTCGCCAGCAATCCTGAAAAATTGATCCAAGTGTGAAGTGACAGAAGTGTCGGCAACTGCGTCAAGAGATAGTGGCCAGATGCCCTTCCTGATACCGCCATTCACTCATAGGGAGGAATTCGTCTACCCAAACCGTCTGCAAGCAGACCGACTTTCATGTCCAAGGGTAACAATGTTTTTCTAAATGTTTGTGTAGCGTGCGTCTGAGGCGTTATGTGGGTTGGTTTTGTGAAACCACCTAAAAATCCTCATCCAAGGCGATCGGTTCACTGGCCGTAATCGTTCATCCGTTAAGCTGAATCGATACAGAGTACACTCGACTCCTCGCATCCGGAAGCGGCGCGTTAACGCGTTCAGCTATCCGGTAGCGTCAGTCAATTCTCAGCTAATCTGAGGATAATTCCTAATAAGTTGTTGTGAGACATACACTGATCCGCCAGAACATTACGACAACCTATTTACTATCGATATAAACCAGTCCAGGCAATAGCAGCGTCACTTGGCGAGGATGGCTGCTATTCAGACACACGCATGATGCATGTAGTATCAGTGAGCGAGCTGTCCGTGTGTAAAACGGGGAAGGCACGCGATCTGTGAGTTTGACCGAGGGTAGATTATGATTGCCCGGAAGCTGGGCTCGAGCATTTCAGAAACTGCACGAATTGTCGGGTGCATGAAGGGTGCTCTTCTGAGTGTCTTCAACACGCGACGAAACCAAGATGAATCCACGTCCAGACGTCGTGGAGTTGAGCGGCCACCCCTCACTACCGGTGTCGGACGTTGTAGTAGTATGTGCTGACTGGTAAAACAGGACAGGCAGCGATCTATGGTGGAACTGACTTTAGAATTTAATTCTGTGCAGCGTAAAAGTGTGTCTAAACACATAGTGCTCTGAACACTCCAATGATGGGCCTGTGCAGTCGACGACCCATGCATGTGCCAATATTAACACCACTACTTCGGCAACTACGACTGAAATGGGTATGTGACCATCGGCATTGGACATTGGCACAGTAGCAGAGCACTGCATGATAGGGCCCGAATCCGTCTTCTTCCAGAGCAGCAGTTCCTAGACCCCTGTACTATGAGGCAGAGACAAGTTGTCGGCTTCTCCATTATCCTCTGGGGAACATCCACGTGGGCATCCATGGGTCCAGTGGAGCTCGTGCAAGGCACCATGACCGCCAAGGCGTATCCTACACTGGTTGCAGACCACGTAGACTCTTTCTTGAGCATCGCGTTTCCCGACGGCAGTGGTGTTTCTCAAGAAGATAATGAACTTTGTCACAAGGCCAAGAGTGGAATGGAGTGAGTCAAAGAACACAGTGACTACTTTCAGTTGATGTGCTGTCGCCCCAACACGTCAGATCTGAAATCTGTCGAACACATCTGGTATGTGATTGAACGTGGTGTCAGAACTCATCGCCCCCTTTCCTGGAATTGACGGGAATTAGGTGACTTGTGTTTGTAGATGTAGTGTCAAATCCCTACAGTGACCTACCAAGTTCTCATTGTTTCGATACCATGACGAGTCACCGCTGTTATCTGTGCCGAAGTTGGACATACCGACTATTACGAATGTGGTCATAATTTTATGGACGATCAGAGTATATTTGTAACACATTATTCCTGGTCTTGCCTTGAGGTCGTCCTCTTGGCTGCTGGGAATGCCCCAGCCGGTAGTAGGGGCCCTGTCCAGCCTGGAGCAGATGAGTTGGTCCAAAGCGAGGCTTACAAGACTGGTTAGTGTCATTTCCATGGAGCACATGTTACCAGCGCGTTCCTCGGCCCTAGACGGCTCCTCCCTCTATCAGTGCGGCAGGTTTCATCTAGGCGTCTCGCCTCACTGATATATTTCAATATGTACTTACATTTGGAAATTATTGAACTATTTGTGCACATTATGAAGTTTCATACATGGCTGCTATGACTTTCCGGAAATATTTGACGTTAACAGCATAGGTGCATCTAGCAAATAAGCATTAATGGACTCTGAAGAGAGAGAGCCTGCCAGTCGATAAGCAAGGTTTTGACCAAAGGGATTGCAAGGGATTATGAAAAACGCAAATGAGTTACGGGTTCAAAAACTTAATTTTAAGACCTCCTTGCAGATGTCGAGCTCTTGGTGGAAATAAGGCAACAAGTGTAAAAAGCTTTATCCACTTGATTCGTGGGATGAAACATATTTTATTTTGACTTCCAGTGCATACGTGTGGACTTCTGTTTTCGTATTCTTAGTCTGCAGCATTTGAGATATAGTTTGCATGATACTAGCTCTACTTTCATCTTCTTAGCCGCGTGGATACAAATCCACACATACTCCACCTCATTACGCAATTCACGGAAGATATTCTAACGCCATGTAAGATAAATCCAAACGGCTCGACGATTCCTCTCATCTTTAGGTAGACTGTAGTACGTACTTAAATGCAACAAATGAATCTCAATTACGATGCGCTTTTCAAGTAATCTTCAGAAATCAAGGGTGAAATTTCTTCACTATGATACCAAGCCATCGAGCAGCACAGTCAACAATGGTGGTTAGTGTGATGCAGAAGGATTTTCTATATACAAATCAAACAGCAGTCAGGTAAGGTGTAAGCAATGATTCTCTTATTGAGGATACAGTTGAAGAAGGTGATAACACTATCAAGCCACTGTACAGTCTATGTGTGCTACAGAAAGACATAGCACCCAGCAGTTAAGCACCTCGGGAGTCACTATAGTAGATATCACCATACTGGTAACTCGATTTAAAGTGTGTAATGGAGTCCCTATAGTGAGGCGTAGTCCAAGGCCCACGTCTGGAGTCGGTGTCCACCGAAGATAGCATTCGTCAGATCGGCGGAGGTCGGCGCTAGTCGGGAGGAACAGCGGGGCGGTCAGAGCACTTGTCCGGCACAACTCCCAACAATGACTGGTTTGTCGCAGGTCGTGTGCAGGTTTAATTAAGTTCAGCTGTGGCGGATGAACACAGCAAGGAGTACTTCTTAGCGCGTTACACAGAAGGAAGTAGTCCCGCAATGGTTACGCTTCCTATTGTCGATCGGAACGACGCCAGACAAAATAATGTTCAAATGTGTGTGTATTCCTGAGGGACCAAGCTACTGAGGCCATACGTCCCTAGACTTACACTCTACTTAAACTAACTTACGCTAATAACAACACACACAGCCATGCCCCAGCCGGGACTCGAACGTCCGGCAAGAGGGGCCGCGCAGGCCGCGACATGGCGCGCGGTGACGCCAGGCAGTGAGGGTAGCCCCTCTAGTGGAGGCGTCCAGAGTTCCTGGTGATAAGAGCCCACATTGTGGTTGTTATGGCTCGCTGGCCGTAACTGTTGTGGTCCTAGCTGGCTGACAGGCGCCTATGCTCGTTGCAAACGACAACTGAAGCTAGACCATCTGCGGAGCCGGCCGGTCTGGAACCGCGCTACCGCTACGGTTACAGGTTCGAATCCTGCCTCGACCATGGATGTGTGTGATGTCCTTAGGTTAGTTAGATTTAAGTTGTTCTAAGCTCTAGGGGACTGATGACCTCAGATGTTAAGTTCCATAGTGCTCAGAGCACTAAGAACGTTTGTTTAAAGTAACGCAACATAAAAGAAACAAATACAAACAAACGAACGAAACGTTACCTTAAACAAACATAAAACAAACAAATACAAACAAACGAACGTAACTTACGTTTGTTTAACGTAACGTTACGCTAAAAAAACATTCTTACGTTCCCCTAAGGAAATGAGTCATTAACTTTATTTTCTTATGTGCACCTTTGTTTTCCTACGTTCAGCTAGGAAGATGAGTCATTAACTTTATCTTCTTATGCACATTTTATAAAAAAGTAAGAAATGTCTATTTTCTTACGTGCACCTTTTATCCGAAAACATCAAAATTCATTTTTTCTTAGTGCACAATTTATAGGACATAATAAATTTGGAGTGAGTTAGAGTAGAAATTTAATCGGTTGGTGAACGAAAGAATGAGGTAAATAGCTAAAGTCGTTGGAGTTAGAAATTGAGATACTGAGCTAGAGGGTGAGCTAGTGAGCCAGAACATACAAAACACATATACTGTCGCTCATTACGCGAATGGAATAGGAAAGAAAATCGATGACGTCTGTGTGATGCACCTCCGCCATGTACCGTACAGTGACTTGCGGAATACATAAGTAGATGTAGTTATGTTACTAGGTAGCAGCAGTGAGTGTAATCAATAAATTTTCCATTTTCATAGACACGATTTGTGGGACTGTAAAATTTTTTTAAATTAATTGTTCTGAAGGTGAAGGTGGAGCGCAATGTGGAAACGGTGAAATGCGTCAGGATGAACTGTTGGCAGAACGCTCCTTTTGCTCTGATCACACTCATACATCCCACTTTCCTCTCAGTGACAATGTGATTCTGTGTTACTCTTGATAAAAAGGCTAGTCACTTTTCTCTGAACACCTAATTTTCAGCCGGCAGGAGTGCGCGAGGCGTTCTAGGCGCTTCAGTCTGGAACCGCGCGACCGCTACGGTCGCAGGTACGAATCCTGCCTCGGGCATTGATGTGTGTGATGCCATTAGGTTAGTTAGGTTTAAGTAGTTCTAAGTTCTAGGGGCCTGATGACTTCAGGTGTTATGTCCTATAGTGCTCAGAGCCATTTGAACCTAATTTTCTTTTTGTTACAGTATTTTCATTCAAGCTTCAAGTATACTGAATAGTTTCTTATACAGGACGTTAGGTGTGTATGTGCTGGATACCGTGGTCAAAAAAGTGTTCTAATGGCTCTGAGTACTATGGGACTTAACATCTATGGTCATCAGTCCCCTAGAACTTAGAACTACTTAAGCCTAACCAACGTAAGGACAGCACACAACACCCAGTCATCACGAGGCAGAGAAAATCCCTGACCCCGCCGGGAATCGAACCCGGGAACCGGGGCGTGGGATACCGTGGTCATTGGTCCCGTAATATGCCCCCATTTCAATGTGTTAGTTGTTTTTTCTCTGCATCTAACAGCCTTCCCGCAAACGCGTCACGTAACTTACTCCCTGGGGTTTTCTGCGTGGTTTTAACTGCATCAATAAATGGACTACACCTCTCAATACAGACTAACCGCTTTGCGTCCACACCTCTACACTTCTAAACTGACCTTTCTCCCAGGGGAAAATAAGCATTAATGACATGATCTTTCCACATTTACTTAGCTGTACTAACCAACCTAAAAACATACTACTCCTAATATCTACAAATATTAGTCTGCAAATGAGGTAAAAAATGAGTTAATGTTGTTCAGTACAAGGCCCTCTGTCACCAGCAAAGGTATCTACACTTACACCGTTAACATCCTGTATGTTAGCAAAGACTAATCGTCAGTGTTTGGCACGATCGATTCCTTGCAACATATAAAAGTTTCGCAACATTTGCCGTAAACGAAACGACATAAAATTTTTCGACTATCGTCTATACTGTGAAAGTCGGAACAGCTTAATTAGTAAGTTGTCTAATCGCTACAAACAGCATATCACAGACTAATGGGCTACAAGTGCACAGGTGAACACACGAACCTTTGTTTACATTTCTTACTGTAAGGCGAACACTTGTGGAGCCTCTTTTCCTGACACTGCTTTAGTGTGCTGTTACCTAATTACTATTTGATCAAGTTCCACTCGTGCTTTATATCGATGTTAAAGCCCCCTTTGCACGCATTTTCTAGTGCCAAAGGAACAGGTGTATAGTTCTATTAAGAAAAAACGAAGTCGGTCTCATAATTCGGCAGACGTCATCATACTAATTTTTGCAAACAGTCTGTAATAACCGCACTGAGCCAACCGGCCGTCGTCATCCTCTGTCATACAGTGGCATTCGGAGGTGTTGTGGAGGGACATGGTGTTAGCCGTCGTCCACTTTCCAGACGTTTAAGCCACTGCTTCCCATTCACATAGCTCCTCAGTTGGTATCGCGAAGCTGACTGCAATCTGTTCCAGTCCTCCCAGTAAGGCAAAACCCCTATTCCTACTGAGAATGGATCCCGTGTCCTCTGCACAGAAGTCAGATGCACAGACCACTCAGCTATGGAGACTGATTGTTCTGTAGATATAAAAGAAACCTTGTATACTTTCAAAAATTCTACATTTTTCTGCAGTGACTAAGCCAAACCACATCTTGATGATTATGCTCGCTCTGGATATGTTTTGAGCACCTTGTCTTAGCTGTCTCACTCCGTATGTATAATAGTGTTTCACGTTCGACATAACGGCCCGATGCAAATGGCGTATCAGTTTTAACCGAGCGGTCACGGAAAGAAGTCCAGAAAATATTTGTGCCATTTGCACTTCAGACTGGCTTCTCGGTAGCTCACACACCTGTCATAAACTGAAGCCAAATATTACAAAGTAACGGTAGTACATCCACTGAAACACAGATACCACTGCTCGACGTCAGTATTGCAACTGGCTATTACAGTCTGTTGATTTTGAATGCGTTGATCCAGGTATTTTGATACAAAAATGCAGTTTTTTATTATGAAGTATCCCTACATGTCTCGTGATGGGAGAACTCGCCGAACAATCGACGCTGCAGTTTTGAAAATCCTTATCCGTTACAGCAAGAGCCAAAATATCAAATAGCTCCAAGCACTATGGGACTTAACATCTGATGTCATCAGTTCCCTAGAGTTAGAATTACTTAAACCTAACTAACCTAAGGACATCACACACATCCATGCTCGAGGCAGGATTCAAACCTGCGACCGTAGCAGCAGCGCGGTTCCGGACTGAAGCGCCTACAACCGCTCGGCCACAGCGGGCGACTATCAATAGCCAAAATGTGTAAACAAGAGTGTGGTATGCAGTTAGTGCAACACGAAGGAAGCAGGACTCTCTCCCATGTAATAATGAGTGAAAAAGAATAATAGTTTACAGCTGACGGAAAAAATCACGACACCAAAAAAATATTTAATATAAGGTAATGAAATTTCTTGGATTCGTCTAGCTAACGCATTTAAGTTGTTAACATTGCAAGATCGCAGGTTAATGTTAGCGATTAACAAGCCATCGTAAATGTAGAAGTGTGGTACATTAATTACAGGTGTAACAGACAGAACGTTGACTGCCAGCATACAAACGTACACGCGTTGCGTCATACATGTGACGGATGTCAGTTTGTGGGATGGAGTTCCATGGCTGTGGCATTTGGTCGGTCGATACAGGGTCGGTTAATGGTGTTTGTGGATGACGCTGGAGTTGTCATCCTATGATGTCCCCTATGTGCTCGACTGGAGACAGATCAGGTGATCGAGCAGGATAAGGCAACATGTCGACACTCTGTAGAGTATGTTGGTTTACAACAGCGGTATGTGGGTGAACATTATCCTGTCGGAATACACACCCGGGAGTGCTGTTCATGAATGGCAGCGTAACAGGTCGAATCACCAGATTTGCAGTCAGGTTGAGTGGGGTAGCCACTAGTGTGCTCCTTCTGTCGTCTGAAATCGCAACCCAGACAACAACTTAAGGTTTAGGTCCAGTGTGTCCAGCACGCGGACAAGTTGACTGCAGGCCCTATACTGGCCTCCTTCTAACCAACATAAGGCCATCACTGGCAGCGAGATAGAATCACTTTTCATCAGAAGACACTACAGACCTCAACCCAGTATGTGAAAGAACTCTTGCTTGCCACCACTGAAGTAACAACTGGTGCTTGTTTTGGGTCAGTGGAATGTATTCTACAGGGCGTCTGGCTCGGAGCTATCATTGAAGTAACCGATTTGTAGCAGTTAGTTGTGTCACTGTAGTGCCGATTGCTGCTCAGATTGCTGCTGTAGGTGCAGTACGATGTGTCAGAGCCTTACGCCGAACGCTACAGTCTTCCCTCTCGGTAGAGCCACGTGGCCGCCCCGAAGCCGGCCTTCTTGCGACTGTACATTCACGTGATCACTGCTGCCAGCAGTAACGTATAGTGGCGGTATTCCTGCTAATTCTTTCTGCTGTATCGTAGAAGGAGCACCCAGCTCCTCGTAGCCACCTTATATAACCTCGTTCAAACTCAGTGAGGTGTCGATAATGGCGTCTTCGTCGCCCAACAGGCAAACTTGACTAACATCAACTCACTACGTCCAGTCTCAAAGCTAACTAACGCTCACGAGCGTTACAGCTTGTATTCAAAGCAAACCTAGTTTTCTGCTCATAGTTGGGCTACTAGAGCCACTCTTATGCAACTGGCGTGAAATTTGTGTAGACATCATCCTTCAGATGTAGAAACACTCCCACCAAATTTAGTTCATGTCACAGAACTCCTACTTGGCGTTGCGATTATTTTCGGTCAGTATATGATGAGACAAAACTACCACAAAATGCCAAATGGATTACTACATTTCCAATACAATTGCCTCGCATGTTCCCTAGATCGCTAACATTCCATTGATTACTCTCAGCAGGCGCTAATACTCTTTAAAGCAGATTGCTCGTCTCCACGAGTTGTTCTCCAGATCAGTTGGTTTGAACTTACCCCACTCCTGTCAATCACAATATATCATGTCCCTAGTGTGCCTGCAAGATGTAATTTATAGATAAATATATATGATTTCTTTGAACGAAAAGATGCGTGGTATATACCAGGCGAACCAAAACAACAAACTGTCACAGGTTGTGCTAAGGACCAAAACAAGGAAAAAATGTCTACTAAGCATAGACTCTGAAATCTATACCTTAAAAGCTAGGGACGCTTGTTCATCTTCGCTACTGTGAAACACATCTCTCCCACTAAAGAAGTGCTCATAGCATTTTAGAACCATTGTTTACTAGACTTTTTCCTTGCTTTGGGTCATACTATCACCTTTGAAAGTTTCCTTTGAAGTTCTGATACTCCCACTACAATAAGTTTCAGTATTTTTACAAATATAATTCCGAAAAATGTACAAGCACCGCCAATTATCACTTTACTTGTAAGGCATGTGATGTGTTGTTACTTGTCACCCTGAACATATTGGCGGTGGAATTATTATCTATTTTGGCTCTAGGAAACATCTTACACACACATGCTAAAAGTTACAGTTGTACATACTTAAAATGAAACAATGGAACATAGTTAATAGTGGGATATACGAACAAGGGTGATGTCACACCTGTTAATCGCAGATTTTGCTGAGTCTTAGGTGTGTTGTAAAGTGACCTGTCCTGAGTTCCTTGAAAGCGGCATTTGATACGGCGACCGCTAGTTTCCGAGCAAATAGATGTTGAAGTTTTCTGCTTACGTCCCATACCTGTAACCTATTCCTGTGTTAGCTAACTAAGCGCAGCGTCCAGCTGAGGTTAACGACTATGACGATGCCGGATACAGGCTCTAAATCTGTCATTGCACTTTCTTTTCAACTGCATGGTAAAGAATATCATTAAATAGTATATGTCATGCAAAATTATTCAAAAATAATGGTTTCATTATAAATCAATCATTACAGCAAACTCTTTATAGATGTGAAGTCCGTTTATTATGGAATCGCCTTACTCGCTATCGCTTGCATCGCTTACTGTGCTACAAAATAATTCCCGATACTATTGTAGTCGTCGTAAAAGCAAAAGAAACGCAAACTCTCTGAGCACCACGCCAAGTTAATGAAAGTTTGCCTTACAGGCTCACCGATATTTCCGAGGCGGTACCGGAAAATACAGTTCGTTTAAATTCGAAGAGATTGTTTATTCTTCAATCAAATTCGATGCGAACCACGTCTATCTGATCATTCCTGTGAAATCAGGAGCACTAAATTAACACAGACTTAAAGAATCTACTTTTATGGAATTTTCCTTTGAAATGATTTCTGTATTAGTATTTAGTAATTCAAATTTTGATTTTTTCCTGAAATTTTTTTCCTGTAAAAGCAAAGGTAACAGGGCTGGTGAAATAGAGTACATTTGCGTGGGATAATTTATACCGCAGAGGTCGATGTTTGTCTTTCATCTAAGAAGATTTGATCGTAAATTGGTTAATCGGTATGCCCTCCCCAGGAATCAATAATGTTAAGATATTTTTGTTGTCCCACGTACGGAAGAATGATAGGTTTAAAAAAATCTTCGTTCGCACTTTCGCGAACTGCCCTTACTTCGTGCAGGTTACAGTTATATTTCGTAATTTATGAGTAATCTCTTCAGCTCTTTATTCAACAGTCCGACAGAATTTCTTCGACGGTTCTGGCATGTACAAGAAAACGCAGGGGAATGTATTTTCTGACGCCATTTAAATATGCTGTGCTTTGAAGGAATGAATATTCTTCTACAAACCTTGTTTGTACACAGAGACGGTTTTCGCTCCTTATTCCGCCTCCGATATATTGTACGCCGATCGGTACTGGCATCCGGTTTCACCCGTATTAGCTATATCATCGAGTTCAAAATAAGACATGAGTACTTTCATCTGTATCTGGAATCGTTCAATAGCTACTAATACTTCGTCCATCGTTGCGAACTCCATGGAGCTGTCCAGATATTCGCCATTTTTCACTGCGAACCACAAGTGGAATACCCATTTCAAGAGATTGTGCCGTATCGTTTGATTTATTAACGAAATTACTTCAGCAAAAATGAATATTTTTAAATAATGTTGCATGAAATAAACTACTTAATGGTGTTCTGTGCGCTGAAATGGAGAAAATAAAAAAATAAAGGATGCATGCAGTATCTGAACAAGGAGCCTTAGCCGGTAACTGGCCCGAAGAACGGCTAACGTTGTACGTATAGGACATACTCACAAATAATTCAACGTTGGTTTCCTCGGTAACTGGGAGCCGTCGCATGGAAAGCCGATAGCCAGGTAATCCGGACAGGTCCCTTTGCAACAAAACTAAGACTCACCGAAATCAATTATTAACAGGTCTGATGGTATCCTTGTAAGTATATTTAATTATGGTCGAGGTTATAATGTGTGCAAGCCTATTATTAGAATGGTTTCATATGGAGTTTGATAGTCAAGATATTTTAAATCTTCATATACTAAACATAGCTTCTGAAATTAAAAGAAAATAAATAAAGACAAATGTAGATGGTGTTGAGACAGCAACCAGCCACAAATTTATTTTAAGCTTCTTTTAATCAAGGGGTACCGTTACCGGTTTCGAATCATTACGATTCGTCGTCAGACGGCTTTCATGCTTTCATTACAACATGTGCTGCGTTTTTTCCTAATTAGTTCTCCTAAATTACAAATAATACATAATTATAAGCACGTCACAAAGATGGTTTAGTTACAGATTTGCATTGGGATGTGACTCACGTGAAATGTCGGTTTGGAGTGCTTGTTTTTAAAGTTTTCGTCCAGCAGGCAACGTTTGTAGTTTCCGCCGCATTCAGATCATTGCACACATAAACTTGCATAATTGAGCGCTTCAGATGTGTCACTGAATACACTTCCAGCACATTTCTATCATTCCACAGGTAAATTTGTATCACTGAGCACTTCAGCCCAGTCACCGAACAGACTTCTATCATGCACCGCATATTTTGATACATACATAGTATTTACAAACATATGAGTGTCAAATTTGCTATGATATCTCATAACATTACAAAGATGCTACATGCTCGGAAAAATAACATATATTATCTTACGCAACTGAAACGCCATTTACACCAGTACAGAGAGATATTGATTTTGTGAATATTAGCCCGAATACTGCTACACTAATTATAAAGATGAAAGATGTTCGATATCAAATCCAATATATATATATATATATATGGGTAAGACAGCACATTATTCACTTACATTTAGCGTCATGAGAATTGTACTAACAAATAAATTTGCTACTTGATCTGCAGATAGGTGTAGGAATACTATTTACTCTGGAGGGTGGAAATTAATTTTTGAAAATTTTTCAGGAGATGGGTGTTAGCCAGATCAGTTTATTTATTAAGGACATATTCTGGGGTGCTGTATTTGTGTGTGTGCATTTCTGTTTATTCCAATATATTCATAGTGGCTACCTTTTCTGCTAGATATAAAATTTTTAAGTTGTTCTCGGTCTTTCTCACTGAATGGTTTTCTTCAGCAATATGGGCTGCAAATGCAGATTTGTTCAAGTAGCCAAGCCTTAAAGCATCAATGTGTTCTTTGTATCTAACTTCAAAACTTTTTGCCTGTCTGTCCAGTGTAGAATTTTGGGCATGTATCACATCTGAGCTTATATATTCCTGATTTACTATAGGGGCTCTTGGAGGTGTTTACATCATGGATAACTTTTTGTTGTAATTTATTGTTTCTGGAAAACCTGATTGTGATATTTTTCTTTTTAAATGAGTTTGCTATTTGATATGATAGTGGGTCTATTTATGAGAGAGCAGCATATTGATGTTTGGCTTCTGTGGCACACTGATTTGGCATGGAGTGCTGTTGCGTGGACTGCTGTTTACTGGAACTGTGTTTTTTGTTGTGGAGTTTTTCTATTATTGTGGGTTTATACCCATTATTATGAGCAACTGTTTTAATTATATTGATTTCATTTTGTTGGTCTGTGTCAGTCATTGGTACTTTTCTAATTCAATGTTCCATGGCTCTGAAATATGCCATTTGTTGTTGGCGAGTGTGCCACGTTGAGGTGTCGATACTGACATGTGTGGTGGTACGTTTTCTGTAAATACTAAATTGATCTTTATGGGTACTATTGAAAATCTTCAAGACAAGAAAGGTATTGCTTTTATTGGTTTCCTGTTCAACTGCGAATTTAGTAATACGAAGGTACAACGCATTATTCCAACTACTGGACTTCCGCCATAAGATTACTTAAACGAAATGGACTTACAGAATCTGTGTGACAGCATTCTTTATGAATTCCACTAACAAGCTGTACTTATCTACATCGCCTCTATAGAGTAAGGAGGTTACACTTGTAGGTAGGGTAAAACTGCGTGCAAACAATTTACTGTACAGGACTCCTTAGCTTCCCTGCATTTTGTGCATGCCTGTATTATGAGGGCGAGCTGAAAAGTAACGCCTCCAAATTCTTTTCTGTTCTCAATTTCAATTGAAGTATTACATGTCATGCATAGTATTCAGTCGACTTCACCTCTGCCACTAGATGATTCTAAATTGCAGCGTATAAAATAGTAACTGGAATCACAGTTCGAATCGTTTGTCCACATATGGAGCACCCTCTCGTTTAGCGTGACAATATTAGAACACACACGAGCGCTGCGACATCTCCAACAATCCCGCACCTTGGATTCACTATCTTCGATCATCGTCCATACAATTCCGACTTGTGTCCATACGATTTTTATCTATTTCCAGAACCTGAAGAACCCTTTGGAGATTTCGCTTTAATATAGATGAAGCAGTGAAAACAGAGGTGAGGTTGAGGCTGCGTCAATTAAGTCAGACATTCTACGCTGACGATATCAACAAACTGATCTCTTTTTGGGAGAGATGTATTCGACGCTATGTTGAGAAATAAATACGGATCAACAGTGAAGGTGGCAGGAAGGTATGGAACGGAATGACAGGTCGCTAACACACCATGGCGTGGACTATGAGTTGCTTTGGACGTCCGGACGGGGAGAAGAGGGCCCATTGCATATGCCTGCCACCGAGGGATGACTTTGTCCCTCCTACTTCTCTTTGATGAACCGATGTTGCGTTTCATAAAGAAGACACTCAGAGCAAAATTAAAAAATCGCTTGGACCGCAACGTCAGCCGAATTGGAGGCAATGGTTGTCATCATGTACGCCACTGATACTTCTGCAGCTAAACATGTTTTGTTTGATGCCATGTAGTGGCATTTCTGGGTGCCTGATTTCATCAGCGATAAAATGATAAGAGACAGAATTCACGAACTTATCAGATTCCTTTGCTTCGATGAGATGTCATTTCGAGCTTACCGCATCCCTGCTGACAATTTTGTTCATGTCTCTAAAATATGGAACAAGTTCGTGAATTTATGTCACACAAATCTGAGAATGAGGAGACAAGTTTTTGATTGCCGCACACGTAGCATTCAAGTACACGTGTAGTGCCTTCGTGTACCTTGGTGAGCAGGAAGACCATCCCACCCCCGGGTTCCCGGGTTCGATTCCCGGCGGGGTCAGGGATTTTCTCTGCCTCGTGATGGCTGGGTGTTGTGTGATGTACTTAGGTTAGTTAGGTTCTAGGGGACTGATGACCATAGATGTTAAGTCCCATAGTGCTCAGAGCCATTTGAATCATTTAGAAGACCATCCAAACAACTTACCACTGGGAGAGTACGTCGTTCATCGCCTCATGGAGCTATTCCTAAGTCAAGGAGGGAACGTGATAACACAGTATTTTCACATGCCTTGAGATTGCCAATAAAATAAGAAGAAAACGTTAGTAAGAGCAATGAACAAAATTTGCCGAGATATACCCCGTACTACGTGGAGGAGAATTGCTCCTACTTATATTCCACCATCATTTTAAAAATACTGGTCAACCAGAGTGCACTTGTTAGTGTACCCATGCAAGAAGGCTTTGAATGTCATTATTTTCAGCACACTACATCCTGAAGTGGCTGTGAACGAAAAAGAAAAACTGAGACCAGAAACTGTTACCTAGTATCTCGCTACGATGTGCGCTGTGTACATTGTTGATCAAACTGTCTGTAAATATTCAACTAAGGTTGCCACCTAGACGTGCCAGCAATGAATGCGTGAATCATCTACAGTCACATAAAAAAATATTTTGAAGGGGACAGCGCTCATTTTACAGATAGTAAATGAACACACGAACAGTAAACAACAAAGAGAAGACTAGGATCAATAAAGCCAATCGAACGAAGAAGCGGCTGTAGTACGGGGCAAATCAAAAGAGCGAAAGAAGAACAAAGTGAAAAATACAAAGTACGCAAGTCCACCGATAAATGTGAGAAATGTATAAAAGCAGTCTGTGGAAAATGTGTATGGAAAATAGCAACTATCTGCTAAAAGTATTATTTCAACGTTTGGAAACCATCAAGTGAAATAAATGAAGAAATGTCACGGGTTTTAGAAAAAAAAGTACACATTTCTGGCCAGAAGTGCAACTTTTTTTACCAAAAACAGTAATCTAAACGCCTTATTACTTCGACGTAAAGCTTTTATTGAAATTTGTTATGACGCAAAAATGAGTGGAAAAAAACAAAGTTCTTATTTTAATCATATTGCAGACTTTACCGCAAATCTCATTAAGGGTAAAATGAGCATTTTCCGTTCTTGTAGGGGTGTTGCACTTTCCCCTGTACTAACGTCAATAGTATGACCTATAAATAAAATTATATATCGGGAGACATTTCAATCGGATTTCAAATAGTAAAATGAAATTCCTAACTTAAAGTTTTGTCAAGAACTTCAGATTTTAATAAACATTTGGTCACACATTCATCCAATCTCCACTACTTTCAAACAGAAAGTATATTAATGAAGATGCAAATTTTAATATTATACACTGTGAAACGTGACCACTGCCATTCTACTGCATCTCGGAATACCATATCCTATTGAGATACGTACAACAGAAAACATCACAGACATCTGCAAATGAACACATGCCTAATAAGTAAGCCGGAAATAAATAAGATGTTGAAAAAAAATGGTTCAAATGGCTCTAAGCACTATGGGACTTAATATCTGAGGTCATCAGTCCCCTAGACTTTGAACCACTTAAACCTAACGAACCGAAGGATATTACACACATCTATGCCCGAGGCTGGATTTGAACCTGCGACCGTAGCAGCAGCGCGGTTCCGCACTAAAGCGCCTAGAACCGCTCGGCCACCGCTGCCAGCGATGTTGGAAAACTCCTACAACAGACGCCTACTAATTCAAACTAAATATGCAGAACTGGTGATCTGTTGGATGCAATACATCACCCCGCAAACCAAATAATGTTTCATTTAATCTGTAAAAAAGTGAGGCTATTTGAGAATGTGGACACTTGAGAATTATTTCACGCTTTACGAGAGCTATCTAACAACACATTGCGTTTAACAGTAAACACAAGAAGAATCAAGCAAATTACAGCAAAAATCGCCGTCATTATATTATCTATGGAAATTATCCGAGCCAGGTTACCTAACCAGAATGATATACTGAATGAAACAGTTTTTGTATACCACATCATAAAGACAGCGAAAAGGGCTGAACAAACTATAATCCGTAATTTAACAGATCAACGGTAAAATATGTACAACACGCAGGACCCAGTCAAAGAGTAATTTGTTCGACGTTTACATATATGTATGCCAAAACAGAAACAGACAAGAACATCCAAGCAACCTTTATAGAATGTAACTGCCAACATCAATCTTAAAGAAAATGAAACTATATTAAAAGAAACTGAGAGCAATAATTAAGTAATCATCGAAAAGACAGTATCTGGTTTTGATGGAATGCCAGCCGAATTTTACTTAAATTTCAGTTGTTTGATCTGCCTGCAGGTTACTAGATTATGTACTGAAATACTTTATGATGATTCTCAATCTCTATCCGCTACAGAAGAAATGGCTCTAAGCACAACGGGACTTAAAATCTCAGGTCATCAGTCCCCTAGACTTAGAGCTACTTAAACCTAACTAACCGAAGGACATCACAGACATCCATGCCGAGGCAGGATTCGAACCTGCGACCGTAGCAGCAGCGCGGTTCCGGTCTGAAGCGCGTAGAACCGTTCGGCCACAACGGCCGGCGCTACAGAAGAAATGCTAGTGCAAATACAAAAGCATAAAATACCATCAAATCTCGAAAATATCGAAAGAACACACTACTTAACACCGTTTTAAAATATGGATATTCCTGTAAAATAATATGATAAAGGTACTTCTCCCAAGACGCTCGTCAGTTCAGAACAACGTCGATAACAGTCGTTCCATGCTGGAATATCACATACCTAACGTACAGCAACAAAACAAATTTAGCGTTAGACTTCATCGATTTTGCCAAAGCTTACAAATGAGTTAACCATAAATTTTTAATCAGTGTCGTGCACAGAATGGGGTTTCTGGATTAAGCCGTTGGATAACACACAGTACATTTCTGATACGCAATCAATACCCAAGATAAATGCTTATTTAGTTAATTAATAGTTCCATGTTCAATTTTTCCTTTCTGTCTTGTTTTCAGACTCAGTGCCAGGCAGATACACGAGAGATTAAAAGGAAGCTTTGGAAATGTTCATCGACTCGGTCTCCTATTTTAGCTATTTGAGAAAGGTGTGCGATATGTAATGTTGCAGCGCGCAGCCCGGCCACGCTGCCAGTGACGGTGCTGTCCGGGGAGTCAAGCTCCGGGTCTCCATCGCCGCCGCCGCCGGCCGCTGGAGGCCGCTGGAGGCTGCGGTCGGCCGCCTTGCCGCTGGCACTGCACAGGGCCACTCTGGACCAGCCGTCCCCGCACGCACACTTGCTCACACAGCGGCCCCCGCTGCTGCAGGTGCCTTCTCCACTCATCTATTTACTGCTCCGCAGATGTAGCACACTAAACAAGGGGACCGATATTGATTGCGTTCATTTCCTCTTTCGTAACTCGTTATTAAATGAACAGTGACAAAGAGAGAAATGCTATCATCTCTTTCGTTTGTTACTTCATTTTCAGCTTCTGCTCTCAAGACCAACTTCTACGCCTCCCCACTCCTATCCCACCAACTTGGCAACTAAAAATCCGCAATATTTGAAACCGTAAGGTGCTAGTTTGAGACCCTGGTTTGAGGCAGCATTCTCGAAGGTAGAAGTCATGTGGCAAACGGTATGCGTGACTCGTATACGAGGCATCGTAGCTGGTTCACTGTAACTGAATATCATATGGGCTTCCTAGCCTGAGTACTGTCCGTCTGAGGCAATGATATATTGTCTGACCAAGGATGACACGATCTATCCTCGTTTTCCAGGTTCATCCGCGGTTTCACCGCACCTTTGTGTCACAACAGTGGCTTTCAGGACCTCAGCTTGATGCCTTTCCACGTGTCAGTGGGCTGATAGATGCTCTTGTGGAACACGTACCTGTTCTTTCGGCATTCCGATGCGCCATTAGAATCACGTTATGATCCTTCCTCCGTGATTATATGTTGCTGAATTAACAATTCAGACTTCTCGCTTGAGTGAGATGAAGCAATAGCTTCGGATTTGTGCAATATTATTTGCTATATCGAATCCCTGACTGTTTGTCATTTTGACTGCTACACAACTCGCTGGGTTGCTTTAACATGACTTGGCGCTGGCTAGAGAAAACTGTAAGAATATTTACCAATGATATCTTTTTGCGGCGCAACATATCCCTCTACCTTGACTGCGTATGGCAATTATTTCTCATTTTCAGACCCCACGCATATGCTCTTCGAATCAACAACGATATTTCAGTGTCTGTGTTGTGAAGAAGTACGCCCTAATAAACTTAACCATTCCTGCCATTGGGGCGACATCCATTTTTTCGAAGGCAGCCATTTATCGGAACATCTTGTGAGTCGTAGCCGTTTACCATCGTTCGTAGGGCTCGTACACACTATCCTATCACATGTGGCGCCAACAGGACGGGCCAGTCGCCCTCTAAACGTACTCTACGTCAATATGCAGGATGGCCTTAAAACGTTCAGTCCCACGAACCGTCTCATTCCTAGGACACCTCAGCTGTCCTGGGGATAGTGAAACATACTTCCTAAATACACTGGTGTCCAAAATTAAAGCAACAAACTGCTATTTCCCTATCTCGTGTCTAATTCAGGATATAATCACAGAAACTTTCAACCAGACGTCTGCACGATCGTGTTCTACGCGGAAGATGGCATTGAGGTCAACGGACAACCACGCCAGCGATGACGTCTGGGCACCTATGAAACGAGGTAGTGTTTGCCGGGTAGCCCCACATCCACAGTCGCTCTGTAATCAGTCACAGACGGTGCAGTATTGCACAGAAATAATGCCAACCAGACTCTCTGTGGTGGAGGGCCATAGAAAGAATGGAAGCAAGGCAGTTGCAAACTGATGAGACCCAATGGCTTACTGTGAATCGTTCTATTGTTTTTCGGAAGTGGCGCCAGTTTATAGAGACCAAAACTGCATTCCAAATACCAGGGAAGGGCTGATCACGTATGACTTCAGAGTAGAAGACCGTTATTTGGCTGTAAGGGCACGACAGTGCCACCTTAATACTGCACGGCATCTGGCATTTGAGCTCGCAGCACCTACTGCACGTGTTGCATCGAGGCAAATGGTGATCAGAAGTCTTCGGCAGGGTGGCCTTTACTGTCGGAGATATGCTGTATGTGTACCCTTGACGCGTCTTCACACAAGGGAACATCTAGAGTGGAGTCGTCCATATGCCACCTGGAAGGTCGAACAGTGGGCCAGTATTGTTTTCACAGATGCGTTCCCGTTTAGCCTGAAGAGTGATTCTCGACTCATTCACATCTGGAGGGAACGTGAAACACGATTTCGGGACCCAAACATTGTGGAAGGAGACCGATATCGAGGAGGATTCCTAATTTTATAGGCAGGGATTATGTTGATCACACGAATACCTCCTCATGAAACTGTACAGTTAAATCTGCAAGGTTTAACTGCTGTCATGTATCGTGAGGAAGTCTTGGGACCTCATCTGCGGTTGTTGCGAGTCCTATGGGCCCAAACGTCGTGTTGATGGACTATAATGGTCGACCTCATGGAGTACTGGTGGTTAATGTTTTCTGGGAAAAGGAAGATATTGCACGCATGGCGTGGCCTGCTCGCTCTCCCGATTTGAGTCCCAAAGAGCATGTCTGGGATGCACTAGGGAGACGGCTTGCATCACGTCAATACCCATCAACCTCTCTCCAGATTGCGAGCAGCTCTGCAGGAAGAATGGGCGTTACTAAAATTGTTCAAATGGCTCTGAGCACTATGGGACTCAACTGCTGTGGTCATCAGTCCCCTAGAACTTAGAACTAATTAAACCTAACTAACCTAAGGACATCACACACATCCATGCCCGAGGCAGGATTCGAACCTGCGACCGCAGCAGTCGCACGGTTCCTGACTGCGCGCCTAGAACCGCGAGACCACAGTGGGCGTTACTGTCTCAACTTGAGACACATGATATCATTCACAGCATTCCTCGCCGTTGTCAGGCCTGTATTGCTGCCAGCGGTGGTCATCTCCCTTACTGAGCACATTAACCAGTTGTCGGAATGTGTGTGCAAATCCGTTAACTTGGAAAAAACAGAACATTTTTGTCTACCGATATGCATCTTGTAGTTTCCACAATGAGATTTTCACTCTGCAGCGGAGTGTGCGCTGATATGACACTTCCTGGCAGATTAAAACTGTGTGCCCGACCGAGACCCGAAGGTCCCGAGTTCGAGTCTCGGTCGGGCACACAGTTTTGAATCTGCCAGGAAGTTTCATATCAGCGCACACTCCGCTGCAGACTGAAAATCTCATTCTGGAAACATCCTCCAGACTGTGGCTAAGTCATGTCTCCGCAATATCCTTTCTTTCAGTAGTGCTAGTTCTGCAAGGTTCGCAGGAGGGCTTCTGAAAAGTTTGGAAGGTAGGAGCCGAGGTACTGGCAGAAGAAACTGTGTGCCCGACCGAGACCCGAAGGTCCCGAGTTCGAGTCTCGGTCGGGCACACAGTTTTGAATCTGCCAGGAAGTTTCATATCAGCGCACACTCCGCTGCAGACTGAAAATCTCATTCTGGAAACATCCTCCAGACTGTGGCTAAGCCATGTCTCCGCAATATCCTTTCTTTCAGTAGTGCTAGTTCTGCAAGGTTCGCAGGAGGGCTTCTGAAAAGTTTGGAAGGTAGGAGCCGAGGTACTGGCAGAAGTAAGGCTGTGAGAACCGGGCGTAAGTCGTGCTTCGGTAGCTCAGATGGTAGAGCACTTTCCATGCGAAAGGCAAAGGTCCCGAGTTCGAATCTCGGTCGGGCACACAGTTTTAATCTACCAGGAAGTTTCATATCAGCGCACACTCCGCTGCAGAGTGAAAATCTCATTCTGGAAACATCCTCCAGACTGTGGCTAAGCTATGTCTCCGCAATATCCTTTCTTTCAGTAGTGCTAGTTCTGCAAGGTTCGCAAGAGAGCTTCTGGAAAGTTTGGAAGGTAGAAGACGAGGTACTGGCAGAAGTAAGGCTGTGAGTACCGTGCGTGAGTCGTGCTTCGGTAGCTCAGATGGTAGAGCACTTGCCCGCGAAAGGCAAAGGTCCCGAGTTAGAGTCTCAGTAGGGCACACAGTTTTAATCTGCCAGGAATTTTATTCTTGAAGTTGTTTGCATTACGTATTCTTTACATCGTTTCTGCTTTACTCTCACCTGTTTTTACTGTTTTGTAGGAAAACAGACGCAACCTTGCAAAATTTACTTTTGTTTCTTTCATATTGGTCACGAGTGTAGTCGTCAAAATGAGTTCTGTACTTCCAGTGAGAAAGTCCGAGCTCATTTTGTTCTTGCATAGCGTGTCCAGTAATCCTGTTCACCGCTTATGTGTTCTGTTTGGAAAGAACATGGGGTCTGGTAAAAAAAAAAGTGCATCCTATGTGGTCTCTGTATCGGTTGTGCGTCGAAGAGGAGGACAATCCATATGCATGGCTCACAATCGGTTCCGTGTGACAGTTTTATAGTTTATGAGAATATACCACATCGATAGCGCTGCCCTTGACAGTAGTGGTGTATGCACTGCACGCCGGATACGCTTTCAAGCTCTCGTTGGATGTTTGATTTCTGTGACGTTTCCTTGATGACTCATGAATCAGCGATAGATCTCCTGAGTCGTGGGTGTCCTCATGGAAGATACCTCCGGACGAACATAACAATTATCCACGAGAAAAATAAGGGTACGTGTGGAAGAGAAGGTGAGATGTTTACCACCGCTATCAGAGGTCCAGACGACGTCGGAATAAGAGTTCTTCTATCAAAGCTTATATTTCAGTGTGTTTCCACTACTGCCACCTCAGAAACATCGCTCGCAGATAAAGTTCCAAAGCTCTGAAACGCACGTTAGTGAAACTGAGGCCATTTTTACGGAACGGTAGGGTTAACGTGTCATATTTGATCTTAAACAACATCCCAGTACTGACGTAATACCCAAAGGCATCCATGTGGTCGTCCGCGGTCGGTAGGATCTGCACTAAACGTGGCAATAATGACGGGAGGTGAACGTCGGTGTACGCTACACGTTCGACCATGTCGAGACCTCTCGATAAATAGTTGCGTATGAACAATCTAACACTCTGAAGCGGCCGCCGATAATTCGCCACTGCTGACCGCCTCAAAGAACGATCCCTACGTATCGCAGCGTTTTCACCGTCTGAAACGGTTCTGGCACAACTTCCAAACTTCTTCATATTTATAGTATTCTGGACTTCGTCAAGTTAACGAGACTACCTGCCACCATCCCGTAATTGTTGAGATGTCTGACAGCCTGGTACACTTCACGCCCTGAGCAGACAAGGAGTATCAGGCCGTCTTCATAGGCATGCCAAACAAATCAGGTTGCATGTAGCGTTATTCCGGTGAGAGAGTGTCGAGTAATATGCATCAGCATCTCGAATGATATGAAAAAAGTACCACTGAAAACGTCGATCCTTGTCGAATGGAGCCGTTAATGTGAACTGAGCTCGAAAAATTGGTTCAAATGGCTCTGAGCACTATGGGACTCAACATCTATGGTCATCAGTCCCCTAGAACTTAGAACTACTTAAACCTAACTAACCTAAGGACATCACACAACACCCAGTCATCACGAGGCAGAGAAAATTCCTGACCCCGCCGGGAATCGAACCCGGGAATCCGGACGCGGGAGAACTGAGCTCGCATCCCGGTCGAGTACCATCAACTTTGATGTATCCCCTCGGATTTCTCTCGTAATTATGGAGACGAAGACCGATGGAAACGCTTTTTGGGTCATATCTGACGATAAAAAATCATGGTTTACCCTGTCGATCAAAGTCCACCGATATTAAAGCTGCTCGCTTTCGACACATTTCGGCAAAGTTTTTGACGTCACGACATTCACTTAAAGACTGGTGGATATCAACGCTACGCATTCCTTGACCTTAACTGCGTATGGCGTTTCTTTCTCCTTTTCAAACTCCAATTAACTATGTTGCCGGCCGCGGTGGTCTAGCGGTTCTAGGCGCTCAGTCCGGAACCGCGGGACTGCTACGGCCGCAAGTTCGAATCCTGCATCGGGCATGGATGTGTGTGATGTCCTTAGGTTAGTTAGGTTTAAATAGTTCTAAGTACTAGGGGCTGATGACCACAGATGTTAAGTCCCATAGTGCTCAGAGCCATTTGAACCATTTCTTGAACTAAAATGTTGCAGTGCCTATGTTGCGAAGAAGTACGACGCAATTTTCCATCGGGCATATTTACTCAGATACTGCGAAATCATATTTATCGGCTAATACAGGCTCTGCAACATGCAAATAAAATGTCTCCAGTAAACGAGAATAACGTTTAAGGGATCACGAGTACAGGTATGGCACGTGGATGACAACAAATGAAGCTTAGGTCTGGCCGTAAGTCGTACTCGGATAGTCGAAACTATGTAGTCTGCGGCACGGAAGTCTTGTTTACGTCCTTGCAGCAGAATTTCGCCTTGAGGTTGTTTGTCTCTTCAACCGTCCTGCCAGGACTTATATGACTCGATATAGATTGGCAAATTCATACGGTAAGTCGACAATAAAGATCAGCTTTTCGTAAGAATATGCTGGTCCTAAAGTCCATGGAATGGAAAGAATCATACGAGAAGAGGTTAAAAACGACTTTCATGATATTATAGGAAGCCACTTCTCCATCGTGGGTTGCGTGGTCTACGTAAAACTGATAAAAACTGCTGTGGGTGACAGAATCATTCGAGCTACTAAGGATGGACTCAAATTTACACGCCAACGTCGATACTGGTGATGTGGTTATTAATCATGCAGTGCTTTGATTATGAACCATCCGTATTTTCGAACTCCCCTTTGAAGTTCCATTTGACCTAGTGATTGCTGCACTGCAACTGTATGGTAGAGTGCTTAGCCATGTCCCTGAAAAATGGTAGAATTTCACCACATATCATGTTCTCGAGTGCGTGAGACAGATCCGGATTGAATCGACAAAACAGGCGCGGTAATTATGTTCGAAGGACAACCGAACACATGCTCTGACTGCGGAAAGGACTTTCACGTCCGTTCAGAGTACATGGGGCGGAAAATGCCTACGCCTGCGCCCACGCCGACGTCACTCCCACTAACGTATGTTGACATGCTCCGTACAGACACTGCTCCGATCAATAACTAGCTACTTCTCAGGACAGTTTCCAGGAACCGCCCACACACTACAATTTCGAAGTATGTACCGCCCACGACTGTGCTGTCAAAATCGATGACTGAAGAGGAGGGATCTGATATGGGGATAGAAGTCAATACCATGGTCGTGCCCACAGCTGCTTTCGTTTCCGAAGGCGATGGTATCTTCCGCAATTGGATACGGAAGCGCACACGAGCGAACGAAGATCTAAACACGATTGTTCTTCTTATTACAGAAATTTATTCGCCCAGATCGCATAAAAATACACAATGATTACAAGTTTCACCGAGATTAAGTCGCAATCTTCAGATCATTTGTACAGAAAAAATTTTACAGGTCCAGTCCATTTCGTCGACTGTTTACGTAATTGGATACCACTGTTTTGTACATAAAGGAACAATTACGGAAAATTGCAACATCAAATCGACATAAAATGTATAGAGATTCAAAGTAAACATAGTTTATAGGGGAGATATACCGTAGTATCGTCTTTAGTCATAAAGTAAGAGAATAGCTGTGCGAAAAGTACACAACAGCTACAAATAAAATACATAAGACATGTATAAAATCCTTTCATGTCGTTGACATCTGATAGGAAACTTGTGAGGCAATCAGAGGAATAGATTGTGTTCTGCAGTTTCACCAGATGACAGTGGTCTTCAAGATCATCGAAACAGAATTTAAAGAATTTTGTATTTTTATTATTTTTATATACATAAAAATTCATAAGAGTAAAAGGATTATATACCAGGTTTTCCATATGTATGTGTCAAAAAATTATTCACAAAAATATTTTCTACAGTATCTTATATCAGTGTCTCGTATAACAATGTATTTTCAGTGGTTATCTGTGTTAGTAGCTCGAGGTCTAGGCTGCGATCTAGTGTATTAAGTCTGTTACCTGAGTCATGGTCTAGTTTCCGACACGTGTTACATATTGCCTTATTATACAACAGTTCCGGAACAAACTCCATCTTTAAACTTAATAAGAGAGAGAAGTGCTGAAAAAGGGATCATAAAACACGCTTATGAACTCAGTTTAGTACTGCAGCACCTTGCAGCGTAATATCACATAAAATTATATAACAGATAAAACTATATTTAAAATAGCTACCAATCCAGCACATAAAAAACCATTACAAGACTTACAATAGCAGATATCAAATCGCATTAATATGAATAAAAGAAATAATAGTTACAGGTGGCATTACCATTTCACAAAGTGTAATATCCTTACTCATACGATGTGGTAGTGGTAAAGTAGGCCACTTCTTACACCAAAGTTCTACCTCTAGGTTTACCATGACACAATAAGACCCTGTCTAGTTGAATGTGAAGGTTCTACTGAGGGTGTAACCGCAACTACCATTAACGGCTTAACTCGCCCTATGATAGACAATATATGTATGTACTATCACCTCTCAGTATCATAAAGCTTATTTACAACGACTCCGATAGTTGGGAACAGGGACATGGCGACAGTCGAGGATACACACTCTATAACAAAAAAGGAAGGAATTGACGCACCGCAAAGGAATTATATGAATGGAACTGAAATCACCGGAACCAATGTTCATGTACAGAAAAACCATTGATTACATAATTCGATGATTTCTTTAAGAGAAAGAGCTTCACAGATTGAGCACATTAATAACTCCGCGCGGAATTAACCGAGCGGTCAGGGAAGCTGCAGTCATGGACTGTGCGGCTGGTCCCGGTGGAGGTTCGAGTCCTCCCTCGGACATGTGTGTGTGTGTTTGTCCTTACGATAATTTAGGTTAAGTAGTGCGTAAGATTAGGGACTCATGACCTTAGTAGTTAAGTCCCAAAAGATTTCACACCCATTTGAACATTTGAACAAATTAATAACGCGTTGGTTCACCACTGGTTCCTATGCAAGCAGCAATTTGGCTCGACATTGATTGACAGAGTTGTAGGATATCTTCCTGGTGGATATTGTGCCAAATTGTCTCCAGTCGATTTGTAAGGTCGTCAAAATCTCGACTTGGTTGTAGGGTGCTGCACAAAATATTCCAAAGTTCTCTAATGGGGAGGGATAAAGCGAATTTTCTGGCCAAGGCAGGATTTGGCAAGCATGACAACAAGCAGTAGAAATTCTCACCGTGTTCGGGCGGGAATTGTCTTCCTGGGATGTAAGCCCAGGATGGTTGCGGTGAAGGGCAACAAAACAGAGGGTACAATATCGTCGACGTACCGCTGTGCTGTAAGGCTAACGCTCTTGAGAACCAAATGTGTCTTGCTATGAAAAGAAATGACACTCTTGGTTGTCAGGCCATAGGGCGGGCGACAGGTTGATATAGCACCATTGCTCGGGGCACCTCCAGGCACGTCTTGCACCTGGAATCTCACTGACTGGCGTAGAAATGTTTTGAGTGAGGAATCTCACTTCGAACTGAGCCCCGATGACCAGCGGACACATGTCTGGAGCAGCCCGGACAGCGATGCGATACAAACCTGACTGTCGTCGGCCATACGGCCCGACAAATGACAAGGTGTCATTTACTTTCGGAGCAGGACACCATTGGTGGTCATCCGTGGCACCCTAACAGCATAGCGGTATGATATTATATTTCCCGTTTTGTTGCCCTTCGTGGACTGTCATAGTAGCCTTACATTTCAGCAATATAATGCCCGCCCGCACACTGCAAGAATTTCTACTGTTCCTCTTCGTGTTTGCGAAACCTTACCTTGGCCACCAAGGTCGCCGGTTCTCTCCCCAATCGAGAAGGTTTGCAGCATTAAGGGCAGGGCACTCCAACCAGTTCGAGATTTTAATCTTCCAACGTCTCAGTTTGACAGAACATGGCACAATATCCCTCAGGAGCACCAGCAGCAACTTTATTAATCAATGCAAAGCCGAGTTACTGCTTGTATAAGGGCCAGAGGTGGACCAAAGCATTATTGACTTGCTCAGTTTATAAGGCTCTTTATCTTGAATCAATCATCCATTTTGTATGAAACTGTAATCACTGTTTTAATCTGTGCATGTAAATCACATCCACTGAATTCCGTCCCTTTCTGATAATTCTTTCATGGTGTGTCATTTCTCAATGGTATATATTATACAACCGCTCAGGAAGTCGTATCGATTACATTTGCGTCACACACGGTCTCACAAATGCTGTCCCTGAAGCGGAATTGTGGCCTATGGCCTTCTCGGACCATGCTCTGTATATATGCACGGTCTCACTTCGATGGCAACAGGTGTGGAGGAGTCAGGCACTAGCACACCTACAGGACACAGAATGCAAACGTTTAATATAAGACACCTGGAATACATGTGGACGACTTCTATCTGGTGGCTGGATCGTGTCGAGCGTTCTTTGCGTCGGGAATTGACCGCATATGTATGGGAACAGTAGGTGTGGAAACGGAATGCGATGGACTTTTATTTCACGATGCTACTGGACTTCTCTGTACAAGCGCCTTCAGAAGATCGGCACGCAGTATTTAATCGGGAACATGTGCAGATACTTCCCCTAATGCGAGGCAAACCACAGAGAACAGTACTCTCAATGAGATCTCTTAATTGGGTGTGGGGATAACCTCCGTCGATGCATCATTTCATAGGAGAGAAACAACGAAATCGGAGAGCTTTAATACGTGCCATAGACATGGCCAACGCCTTTGTGGAACATTATAATCACTTCTACGAAGAAGCGGAAGACGCTGTGGCAGGCTTCCACTAAGTTCTCCAGATCCATGATCCGAAAACTGAGATCCTGTTAACAGAGGAGTTTACGGATGATGATGCGGCGAAAGCTCTGTGTAAGGACACATCAAATAAGTCGGCGGGAGCCGATAGATTTTCGCTAGAGTTTTAGCCGACATTTTAGAATTTCATGGCTCCTCGGTAGACTGCCATGTACCGTAAACTGATGTTTCCCAGGCTGCCCCTACCATCTGCCTTTATGGAGAGTACGATTATCATCATCCACAAACGATCTGGAGGAACAAGGGTGCAGGACTATAGGCCGCTGATGCTTTCGAACTGCGAGTTCAAGATTTACAGCAGGATACTTGCAACTCGTGTCAAACTTGTTCTGTATCAAGTCACCTCACTTGACCAAACGTAGCTCAATTTGGACAGCAATATACAAACGGCGCTCAGCGACTGCCACAATGCGGTCGCCCTGGCAACAACGTGACGTCCCCATGGTGTTTTGGTGTTAGTGGATTTTGATCGTGCTTTTGTCAGGGTGAGCCACGCGTATCTCGCAGAACTGATGATGCACATGAAGTTTCCATCGATCTTTAATCCCGTCGTGATGCGACTACTCTGCTCTGCCTCTTTCAGTGTACTCCTTAACAGTCGAATGGTGGGGCCAGTCAACACCTAGAGATCGGTGACGCGAGGTTGCCAGCTGTCGACGATACTTTATGCCACAGCTCTTGAGCATTTACTCTGTGGCTTTCGGAACCGTTTAACAGGAATGTTTATCAGGGGCCACTCATTTATATGTAGATCGTATGTGAATGAACTGGTATTCGTGGCACGGTCGGATGACGAGGTACGAGTGGAACTGAATTGTATCTCTCAGTATGGAACGGCTACAGGAAGTTGCATGAGCATAGTGAAGCTGGGGCGATGAACATTGGCAGATGGCTTCCTATTGGAAGTGTAGCACAGTTAAAGATGATTGACGTGATGAAAAGCTATGGGATAATATCCACAACGACATTCACAGCACAAAAGCGCTCAACTATAAACGTTTACTACAAACAATAAGAACGGGTGTCCTAGGTATCATGTTAAGAGCTTTAGACATGATACAAGCAGTCATCTTTGTCACCAGTTCTCTGGAGTAATATATCCCACACTTGCCCATGTGCTCCCGATGTGTCAGTGATACTGCGTCAGCTCCTTGCGGCCTTAGGATATTCTGACCTGTGATCGCCGATCTGCTTTTAATGCCATCTATGAACCCTTATACTCCCGATTAGGTGAGGTGGCCTTGGCCTTGTCGACGTCCGCGACGGTGTAGTACCGATCTGCGTTAGCACGATAATCAGGATGCGGTCTCGACATCAGATATGTCTGACTGGCAACTTGATAGAGGAATTGGCACCTACCTCCCGACTAGCGTCGGTAGCGGTGGCTCACACCTCACCGACGGTTACCGACTTTCGGAAATTTGTGAAGAAAGCAATTATGTACAAACGGACCTACCGACTATGAAGCTAGCAATGGCACGTGATATACATCGCTTATTGTCACAAGGACGGTGAGGTAATACCGTAGAGAGACTGTAACCAACAGTAATGTGACCAGTGGTATGGCGTTCAGAAACCATGTCTTCCTTGATAGAGTGACACGCGCGCTGTGGGATTTGGTAGTAAATGCGAAATATGTGGCGCAATCTCGGTTTTATGTTTTTCATATGATGGATACTCCTCTATGCCTTCAGTGCAGTGGTTTGGGTACTGAAAACCATCGCCTAGTATGTAGACCTTTTGCAGCATTTGGTCTTTGGTGCAAAAAATGATCGCTTTCTTACTTCAAGTAGTGCCGCAAGTTATCGAACGACGGACATGTCTCTCCCGGATAAGACATAGTATCCCCGAGCGAAGGTCAATGTAGAGACTTGTATTCGGTTTCCGACAGTGTTCTACCTTTCCTCAGATGGCTGTAAGAATGTACTTGATTTTTGGGTCTTTCTGCTAGAACGTCATTCTTTTCACAAGCTGAAACATGGTCGCGAATAAACAGTGACCCGAATATGGAATATATTTCCTTTACTTTACGTCTATGGTCACAAATTTTTGTCAGCAGACTACCGGTTTCGGTCTATAATGCCCATCTTCAGATCTGTCTTATAAAAACATGTCCTAATGTACTGCAACCATCGACATTTGATGCGTGCATATGTGGGACATGGCTGACAAACATGTTCGTGGTCATGCTGTTCCAACGGAGACTCTCCAAGAACTCACGTGGGCTCTTAATGAAGAATGGAAACGGATACCACAGGGTGAGCTCTGCAGACGTATACAGAACGTGCAACGTAGGTGTCAGGCAGTGGTAACTCCTCAAGGAGGTAATACATGTTGCTGAAGCTCTCGAAGTCCAATGAAAAACACTCAAATGACGGGACGACTTATTATTTCAACTTATTTTCAACACCTGGCGGAAATTTTAGTTCCTTTTAAGTAAACTACCGAGAAAAATTGTAAATATGTTTTCGCATGTACTTTATTGTTGAAAGATTGATGCTCAATCCAATATGGCAGACTCAAAAAGTCATGTTCCGCAAAATCTTGTGAGCAGAATATTCTCAAGTATTCTTTATATGCAGCAGAATTAAAGATATGCTTCCACATTTTCTAGCTCTGAGCACTATAGGACTTAACATCTGAGGTCATGAGTCCCCTACACTTAGAACTACTTAAACTTAACTAACGTAAGGCCATCACACACAGCCATGCCCGAGGTAGGATTCGAACCTGCGACCGTAGCGGTCGCACAGTTCTGGACCGCATGGCCACAACGGCCGGCTCCGCATTTTCTCTTTATTTTTGAATTCCTGTGGGATCTGCTAATAATATGTGCAGGATCATTTGTATATGTGCACATTAAAATGAAAGTTATGTTGGAATTAGCCTGTAGCGGTTAATGAGTCATGCTATTCAAGTAACGTATATTACAGTGACTTTTAATTTTGTCTACTTTTACAGCTTCTTTGGAAAGTGTTAGCACTTCATCCTTTTAATCATATCAATATATTGACATATGCAGTCTTGCTGTCGCTTAAGTCGGGCGTGATCGTTGTGTGCTGCAGAGCCAGTCCACCGCTGGTCACTCGCCGTCACCACCGCCCCCGCCGCCCCCGCCCCGGCTGGCCATAATCGACTTCAACCAGCTGACGCGCGGCGGCCTGGAGGCCGCCACAGGCAGGACGCGCCGCCGCCGTCGCCCACGCACCCGTCCCCGCCACAGGAGCGCCAGCGCCAACCTCCTCGCCACGTGAGTGCATTCACTCACCTTTCATATCTTAGCCCTGAATCAGTATTTTGAAAATAATCCTCCTGACAGATTGAAACTGTGAGCCGGAGCAGTACGCGAACCCTGAACCTTTTACTCTCGAGGTAAAATGCCCTACCGAGCGGTCTATCCAGAAACGAATAACGACCCGCCCTTAGAGCTTCACTTCTACCACCACCCTCCTCCTATCTTCCAAACTTCATTTAAGTCTTCCTGCATACGATTGCTACAAGAAAGGTTGTAGCGGAGAAATGGCTTAGCCGCAGCGTAGCGGATTATTTCCAGATGAATTTTCACTCTGTAGCGACATTTGCACATTTTTAAGCTTCCAGGATGAAAACTTTGTGCTGGGCCGTAACTCGAACTTGATTCGTTTTCCATCCGATAGCAAATGCTCTAATAAATGAGCTGTTCAGATCAAAATATTAATCTTTTATGAAGTTTCAGATCAGCACACGCTGCGATGCAGAGTGGAATTTCTCTCCGGGTTTCTATGGAACTTTGGCATACTGTCAACTGAAGAATCTCAAGAGAACTGATTTGCGACGTCTACTTCTATAATATACTGTCATTGTAAAGCGCGTCGGGAAGACGCAAGTAACAGTGTACTCGTTACCGTATTGCGGAAACTGAGCTATTTACGTGACGTCCAAAAGAGTATGATCATTGGCTTTCAGGCCAAGTGTGGAAGAATTTCAGAAACGGCACAGTTTGTAAACTGTTTGCGTGCCGCCGTGGTTAAAATATACTGTGCATGAAAAAATGACACTATCCAAAAATAGAGCCGAGGCAACTGTAGTGCATCACGTGCCATAGGTGACAGGAGTGCCCGACGGCTGCGGAGATATGTACGGGCGACTGAACATGCAGTTGCTGAGCATCTGATCGTCCAGATGAAACAATGGGCTCCATGTAGTGTCTCGTTAACGACCGTTCAGCGGAATTGGCTGCGTATGGGTCTCCACCGCAGGTTTCTAGTTCATGCACGCTGACTGCCGTTTATCTGCGACGAAGACTGGAATTGGCACGCCAGTACCTCAACTGGACGTCCAGTGAGTGGCGATATCTGGCCTTTCCAAATGATTCACGTTTTAAGCTCCATCGGACAGATGGCCGTTGGCGTGTACGGCTCGGAATGTTAGCGTGGAATTCCCTGGGTTATCTCGTCATTCTCAAAGGCACAATGGATCGACACAAGCATGCATCTATCCTTGGGTACCTCGTCGATTCTTACAAATAGTCTGTTCTTTCCTATGCCCGATGGCATCTATAAGCAGCAGAAACAACTTGTGAAACAGCTCATAGTGTACGTAAGGGGTTCCAAGAGCACCGTTATGAATTTACCGTACTCCCCAGGCCACCAAACGTCCAGGATTTAAGACCAATCGAAAATCTATGGGCCACCTCGATCGGGCTGTTCGCGCACCGGAGTCGGTATGGCTCCATATCCCTGTCTATCAGAATGTTACTGACTCTCTTCCATCACATCTGTGGTGCCAAAGGCGGTTATTCGGGCGTTTCAGAGGTGGTCACATTAATGTGACTTCATCGTGTATGTATGAATGTAGATTTGCTTCTGAAACCTGGACCGATTTCGACCAAACTTGGTACCCATATTACTTACTATATGGAGAAAATCGCTTTGAGGCTAAGAACCACGTACCTACCAAACAACTGGGGGTGAGGGTGAAAAAGTAATGTAGCTCACGACTCACGAATTCATAGATTTTACTCATCCCTTATTTGAGAATGAGAGCATGCAGTGACTTGCAAGAAACTTTACACACAATTTCTAATCTTTGAGAATCTTTTTCTAGCTGATAACCCCACAAAATGAAGGAAAGAAAGAAGTTTACCACTTACTATATTTTCGTTACTCATGCAGTAGAACTTCCGCATCATGCTTCACTTTTTATTTTGTTACTTCTTTACCATTAATTGTATTGATGACACACTTTGTGACAATATGGACATATGATACTGAATGTGACTACAAAATTGTAGCATTGTAGGACACATGGTTCAGGAGATATGACGTTATGGAGATAGAGCTGCATGAAAACAAAACTGCAAAACGAAATTCCCTAGAGATACAGGTGAAGTATGTGTACAAATACGTGTAAAGTATGTAAAATATATGTGAAATATGTTTTATATGTGTGTACACGAGCAAAGCTATGAGTAAATAGCTCCTCTAAGCCCGTCAATCGGCTTCAAGCAAACTTGGATTAGGAAAGAAATAGTGTGAGGGCAAGAGCGAGCAACCTCCTACTGGTGTGGGGATGATAAGGAGGGGATACAAAGCGGGACAAAGAAATGGACAGAGACGGGGAAGGATGGCATGGGCAGAGAAAAGAAAAAGGTGAAAATATATAGAGAGATGGGGAGGAGGAAACAGATAGAGGATGGAGAGAGGAAGAGATGGACGGAAAGATGGGGAGAAGGAAACAGAAACGGAAAAGGAGATGGGTGGACATATAGGGGACGAGGAGACATTGGGGCAAGAGACGATGATTCAGAAAGGAAAGATGATATGGATAGGAGGGGAAGGAGCAGGTGACCAGAGGGAGTCGAGAGGAGCAGGTGGACAGAGAGAGGGAAAGGATAAGGTAGAGAGTTGGCCGTGGAGGAGGTGGGCATAGAGAGGGGGAAGGAGAAGATTATCTAATGGAATGCATACATACGTAGGCAACACAGGCTACTCAGCTTATATGTCAATAACGAATAAAAGTCGTACCAAGCGTGATGGTACCTAAATAATCTAACACTGACATACAATAATATGAAAGTACATGCGATGGGCTAACTAGAGAGCATCATTTGAGTTAGAAATGAAACCATAGGGTACCAGAGACTTTCTCATGACTAAAGCATCAATGGTGTATATATGCAGAATGAAGTGACGAATGAAAACTTGTACCAAGACAGCGATTCGAATCCAGATCTCGTGCAAAAGAGCAGGCAAAACTCAACCTACGTTTTTATACATCTACATGGATACTCTGCAATTCACATTTAAGTACGTGGCAGAGGGTTCATCGAACTACCTTCACAATTCTCTATTATTCCAATCACGAACACCTATATCTTTCCGTACAAGTTCTGCTTTCCCTTATTTTATCGTGCTGATCGTTTCTCCCTATGTAGGTCGGCGTCAACAAAATATTTTCGCATTCGGAGGAGAAAGTTGGTGATTGGAATTTCGTGAGAACATTCCGCCGCAACGAAAAACGCCTTTCTTTTAGTGATGTCCAACCCAAATCCTGTATCATTTCTGTGACACTCTCTCCCATATTTCGCGATAATACAAAACGTGCTGCCCTTCTTTCAAATTTTTCGATGTACTTCGACAGTCCTATCCGGTAAGGATCCCACATCGCGCAGCAGTATTCTAAAAGAGGACGGACAAGCGTAGTGTAGAGACAGCCTCCTTAGTAGATCTGTTGGATTTTCCAAGTGTCCTGTAAACAAGACACAGTCTCTGGTTAGCCTTCCCCACAACATTTTCTATGTGATACAAATAAGAAATGATTCATTATGTACAAATTATAGATGTTATTTAAGGAATGGGTTAGGATCAGAGTAGGCAGCGGTCAATCGTTGAGGCCTGGTCCAAGTGTCCCCTTCACAGCGAAGGGAAGAAGAAGGAAAAGGGGATTTCAGGGTGTAAAGAACAGACTAAATGCTATCAATTAGCAGGAATTTTTTTTTCCAGTCAATATATGTAACGTCACGTCGTCCAATGAAGAAAGAAAAGGAAAGGGAGGTCCGCCCTCCTATTGAAAGAAAATAAACGTTCACTCCACTAGTAGTTGTAACTAGGGTCCTTGCAGTGCCAGATCATTGTAGTGTATCTTCCCGTATCTTGTGTTGGGTTACCACTGTTCATTCGAAAGTGACCTGCATTACACCAAGTTCATCGTCTCCCGCCATGGATGATCCAGGTGCACTGTGGGTTCTGTAGAGCACTCCAAGGTTAGTTCATAAAATAGTGTCTGTATTTGGGGTTCCTAAGTGTCACGCAGTAACATTCCTGCTTGTAGTTTATAAAATCAAGTACATCCCCCGTCACTAAATAAGTAATGGATCGGATAGCCTTGGATACATATGATAGAGTTGGGCTTGGTTCTCAGATCCTACGTCTCCTCTGAAATAAGAAGCGTTTGAGTGGTATCATGTGTCGATGTCACCCGCAGTAGAAAAGACAACATTTGTTTGATGTACTGCCAGACCACCGTGGCTTCTCTGTAGTAAAGGCGCCGTTCGTCCATGTCAATCACATTACACTGCACACAGTTGGAGGACGCCGCTATGTGCAATTAATGTAGACGTTCCTGTATGATCTGTTTCCTATTGACTGTCACATGCAAAGTGGACTGCACATCAAATTCGAGCATTGGTGTGTGAACTGTTCGCTACACGACATGTCATTGCGTGCTGGGATATTTCATTTACACCAGATTTAGTTGTCGTCTCAGTTGCAGAGCGCAGTAGATATCATCCGCTGTCGCCAAGGGTAAGTAAGGAAAGCGTCACATGTGTAAGTAAGGTCCAAATTGAAATGTTCAAGGTGTATGAAAGATGCCAGGATGTTTTGTAACGAAATCTGGCACTTGAGGGAGCTTCCCACTAAAAACTCATGAGTCTGGTGGGGCAACGATGGCTTTGGTGTGAACTAATATACAGAGCCACTACTCTATCTTTACTACTTATAGTCCTTGGGCTGTGGATGGGGGGGGGGGGGGGGGGCGAAGGTGAGATATTCATATCGAACTTTGAATAACTTTCCTGAACTAACTAAGTAGTCAGGAGTCGCCATAATGCTGCAGGCCATCGACTGAAGTCGATGGGTGCCAGTGCACCTGGTATCCGCTAAATCTTCACCAGTGTTATCATGTCCCTATATCAGCACAGAACTGTACGAATGTTGTGAGGTGATTGATCCTGCAAAATTACATACTGTATTATACTCCTGTAAGTAACCATCAATTTAATGAAAATTTTCATATCACTATTCAGCAGTGTCAAGGGTCAGTTATAGTGGATACGGGAGCCACCATTTCGCTTGTGAATAGGCAGTGTCAGTCCTTGTAAGAAAGGGATTGGTAGATTTGGAGACATCAGTTCTTGGCACATTTCTGTCCAGCACATCAGGCTGAATGCCTGATGAAACTTTGTTGACCACTACACTGTTGATGGCGTCAGACACCTCGACTTCTATCACGCCCGTATATAGCCTCTTTCCAATGCCTGTGGTGTGGGGCCATGCATCAACTGTGAGGAGTCCGCAACGACCACTACATCCAGATGCTGCGCCGAATATAGTGGAGCATAATAGTCATGAAAATCCTTCGCTGTATCTCATTGCTCATTGAGACGTCTACTGTCGTCCGTGTCGATAACGTGGACGAGCGCATCTCGCCGCCTTTGGCACTTCACGAGTATGTGATACAGGGAACGTCTTTCTGTGGGTAGATTGTCTTGTGTACGTGCATGTACTACAGCTTCTTCAAAATGGAGGTGTGTAAGAGAAACAGCCTTTGCTTTGGCACAGTTGACTGACACGTGGCTCCCCAGCAAGGGCTACTGATCATAACATTCTCTCATGACGGTAAAGTAAAAGTCCATTTTGTGTCTGTGCCATCCAGCTGCTTCTCTACTGTACGCCACGAGGTTTGGCCTGACGGCCAGTTTTGCGCAGTCAGTTCACCATCCTACATCTGAGAGATATCTTCTATGGCTATTCGACAGTCAGGGGAGGCCAAATGTGTGCTGTTTTGAGTCCATGGGCTGCTGCTTCGCCCTGCCCTGAGGGGTATGGCACAGATGTAGGCCGAGTGATCCGAAAAAGCTGTTGGCCGTAGCTCCATATCGCATATTGCTGCCTGGAGTGAGCGAGTGACATAAATCCAGTCTAGTCGACTGAACGAGTGAGTGGTGATATGACTATAGTTATACCTACCACCATGGATGTGATGCCATGTGTTCACTAGTTGAGGCTCATGGATGAGTATGTCAAGCTCAGTGCACAGGGAACGGCGCAGGAGCTAGTCCAAAAGTGCTTGTGTGCAGTTGAAGTCCCTGTCAATCACCAGATCGTCTAGTCAGCCCTGGCAGAGCAGCATGATGTCCTCTGGAAAAAAGATGGAGCGTTTCCACGGTGGATCTTTACCAGAAGGGGCATAGATATTGATGAGTCATACTCTGTTCAAATGGCAGCCATGCCCTGTGCACTAGAGACATATCAAATGTGACCTGCTACCAAGCCCTCTGTACGTAGGATGGCAATGCTGCTGCCAGTGGGCGAAGTGTGGGAGACATTATTTGTGTAACTGAAGAGATCAGGAAGCTAGCTTGGTGGACCTTTTGCAGGAGAGTGATGCTGATATCTACAGCATTAAGCATGTATTGCAGCATGAAGAATTTATGGCGTGTTGTGATAGTGTTGAGGATGATTGTTGTCAGCCGAAATGTTTGTTACTTTGTCTCCGTCTCAGTTGGTGGACGACCACAGAATGGGATATGACAACCTAAGCGCCGCTGAGTCCATGTGACTTACTTGGTCGCTGGAGCAGCGAGAGCATAGTGGGTATCGCCATTTTTCTCCTCCCTCACCTCTGTTAGTGCGTCATATTCAACGTCGTCTGCCCACAGGTTGCAAGTCGCCAGCTGCTGTTATGTTACTGTATCTCCTTCCAATGGGCATTTGACGGAGGGTCAGCTTCCCTTGGTATCGTAGCCAGAGAGGTGATGAGGAGATCACGCTTTGATTATGGAAGGCGTCAGGTCGACTCGTCCTCGTGGCGGATGTGTCCTCCATGCCCTCTACAAAACTCTCACTTTCCTGTTCCCTTGTATGAAGATGACAATATTTGGAAGGTGCGCGGCATAATTTTTTTATGTTTGCGAGGTGATCGTTTTTTATGGAGATGAGTTTTCGTGTCGGAGTGTGGATGCTAATTGTTTGCCATCGCTCCCTCAATAGTCCTTATTTCCCACCTGGGAACTGGCGGGAAGTTAAAAATAGCGGTGCCCTTTCTGGGGCTGAAACCCTCTTCTTTCTGCATGGAGAGTCCAAGTGCACCCACCACACATGGAAACAGCAAAAATGTAGGAGAGGAAGGCTAGATTAGTGTACTTTATTTATTTTGGTTGCGAAGCTAAAGTACAGATTGGTCCTAATTACATCAGTATGACTGTGTCGACGACATCCAACTTTCCTTGGGGTTCACCAAGTAAAGGCAGTTGGGAGTGTTGCAGGGTTTTCATCGTCTGGGGTGGCAGTCTGAACTTTATCATGTCTTTGTGGGATTCATAGGGCATCAGCACCTAGTGTTGATCGGTGGTTTCTTCGTCCTTGGAGGATGTCTTCACCACTTTGATGTAGATGAGGGGAAGGATAGTCGCCACCACCTGTGGTGTCGATTACCCTATTAGTGTTAGTAACAGTCAGCACTGAAAGACTCCCACCTGAGATGACCTTCCTTTCCACAGTCACAACATATGCATGCCTGACCATTGTACATCACTTCCTCAAAGAAGTAGTAGGGTAATGAAGGTATCAGCACAATAGTGATTTCAAATTGATAAGTATATTAAATTGACCAACTAATTAACCCCCAGCACCCCCAACCTCACTGACACCCCCACCGGCTGATGACATCATTTGTTTTCCTCAGCTGACATGTTGGTCCCTACCCCTGCCCCATCCCACCTACTCCTCCGCCCCCCCCCCCCCCCCCCACCCACCTGCTCCTTTGGTGGGAATTTCGTATTTTGGTGGGAATTTTGGAATTTGGTGGGAATTTCTAATTTTGGTGGGTATTTATTTGTCCCAGGGCTGTGCTGATGTCCCACTCCACCCCCACCTGGGAACTGGCGCCAAGTTAAGAACAGCGGTGCGCTTTCTCGGACTCAAACGCTCTTCCTTCTGGACGGAGAGTCCAAGTACACCGACTACACATTAAAACTGTGCAAAAGCAGGAGAGGAAGGTTAGATTAGTGTATGTTAATTAGTTTGGTTGTGAAGCTGAAGTAGACATTGGTCCTAATTATGTAATTAACCACAAATATCGGCCCGAATTACACAAGTATATGCATAGAGCTACACAAGGAATGCCTAAAATCACAATACAGCTCAAAAATTTATGTTGCTATCTAACTGTTGTTATCCCGATGGAAAAAATTTCATAATACGATTCAAAACCAGTGGCAGGCGTACTCAAACTCTTCACCTACAAGCTGGAGTGGGAGGCACTATCTTTATCTTTTTAGTGGATAAGATATTCAATTGACGAGTTGCTGGTGTTCGACAGAGAACAGTTTAATAAGTTTATTACTTCTGAGCATATAGCTGAGCACTGTATCTACATTAGTTAGACATCAGAGTTCGCTACAAACACTGTCGACAATGACCCTGCTGCCCAGGTAATCGAAGCCAATACATGCTGCCACAACTGATGGAAAATTCTTCACTGCTCTAATCACACATCGAAAATGACGAGAAAAAGACCAGGACTCGTAATGAACGGGTGATATAGCAACACAATCGTTGTCCTAAAACACTGCATAGGGAACAGTAGTAGTACGTACATTCTATACGATGTATGATCACAAACTACCAAAATTAGAGGCCCTCTTACCTCTCCTCATTCCTCCCTCTCCCTTCCTCCCTCTCTCTCATCACCTACGAGGGTGGGGAGGGACATTAGCTTTATCAAATTGTCAACTGCTAAACTGGCGTTAACACTTTTGGATTCATTGGTCCTCACTTCTCACGGAAAGCTGAACGTGGCATGGTGTAGACTGTAGCTCCCGCAACACACAGGCTGGTAGAAATAAAACACAGAGGCAATTTTTATCATTGACAAAAATGTGGAAGACAGCATAGCATATTGAATCTGGAAGAGTTTGCGCCATTGTAGAGCGGTTCCAACAGCTATCTGTAGGTGATGACCTGTACAGTTAATCTCATCTTCCACAGCGACAGGGTAGCGGATGTCTCGGTGTTCCATTTCAAAGAGCATTGTTTCCTCATTTTGCAGTCAAGTACATGACCATCGTCTGAAGGTGCTGTTCACAACAAACACAAGGTAGTAGAAAGAGTAAGAGGTACTGTTATCTTATTGATGAAAAACAAAACAAAATAATGTGGAGGATATCGCAGCATATTAAAATAGAACAAGCAGCATATTAAAATAGAACAAGTTTGCAGCATTGAGGAACGCTTCCAATCAACTGTCTGAAGGTGATGGCCTCTACATTTAATACCATACTCCACAGTGACAAGTAGCAGATATCCAAAATGGTTGGTTCAAATGGCTCTGAGCACCATGGGACTTAACATATACGGTCATCAGTCCACTAGAACTTAGAACTACTTAAACCTAACTAACCTAAGGACATCACACAACACCCAGTCATCTCGAGGCAGAGAAAATCCCTGACCCAGCCGGGAGCAGATATCCAGTGTTCCGCCAAGGCTCCCTCCGTCTCAGCCAAGTGGTATCAATCAGTCATTATGTGGTAATCAACAGCTTACCAGTGGGCGGAAGGGATGCGAAAGACACTGTTGATATGTGAAGATGTAGTTTAATATGCACCATGGTTGATATCGGGATCAATTTTAGTAATTTTACCAGTTGTTCCGTAAGTTCAGCGCTTGCCAATGACACAGCAGATTGATTTCCAATTTTTGTGGCAATGCAAAGTCACCCCTCCACTTCTTTGAATGTACAATATACTAAAGACTCCCTGGTAGATTAAAACTGTGTGCTGGAGTGAGACCTGAATTTGGGATCTTCTCTTTCGAGCACAAGTTCTCTCCCAACTGAGATACTCATGCACGAGTCGCGACCCCCTCCTCACTGCCTTAATTCCACCAATACCTCGTCTGCTTCCTTCCAAACTTCACAGAAACTCTCCTGCAAATCTTGCAAGACTAGCAGTCCTCGAGCAGAAGTTTTGCGGTGACATCACTTAGCAACAGTCTGGGGGATGTTTTCGAAATGAAATTTTCACTCTACACTGGAGGGTGCTTTGATATGAAACTTCCTGGCAGATTAAAACTGAGTGTCAGTCTGAGACTCGAACTTGGGACCTTTGCATTTCTCGGGCTAGTTCACTACCAACTGAGCTACCCAAGCATGACTCACGTCCGATTCTCACAGCCGTACTTCCGCCAGCACCTCGTCTCCTACGTTCTAAAATTCACAGAAGCTCTCCTGTGAATCTGAGTCGTAGCTGATTCACTGTCGAAAATAATCGGTTGAAGTCGAGACTTCGCGACTGTTAATATGCTTGCATAGTCGCTAAATGTATGGTGTGTGTAAAGCTGTCAATGGCGGACGGTTCTAGTTCCGAGGCATACTTGCTAACTGTTCGTGAATAATTGCAGTGCCACGTGTGCGCACTCTATAGGTATGGGGTGGGGAAACTCTCACGTTCCAGGATGCTAAATGAAGTCGACACATTGTCAACTAAAAAATAACTTATTGTTAGGCAAAAAATGCACCCAAAATCTACAGTTTGTAGATGTCTTGAGACGGGTGTGGGGACGTATCAGAGTTGGAACGTGTAAACAAAAGTAGCGGAGCTCATCTGATGAGCAATAAGAGCTTATACTTACGAGAAAAATTATCAGAGCAGCAGCAGAAACAAAATCTAGACACATGTCAACTCCCTGTTGCAAATCCCTACACGGTAGAGTGGAGGTCTGATGAACATTTAGAACTGTGCCAGATTTTGAGTTTCCTTCAAGTGCTTCGCTACATGAATCTATAGACGAGATCTCTGATGTGTCGTAGCAGTACACAGATTTGTTTCCAGACTATGAGTTTCCAATCTGCACCACTCATTGAGTGTCATCTACATACGAGGCGAGTGTTTCATCATCTCCCTTTTCAAAATGCATGCATGTTGATCATCGGGACGAGGAGAATTCTTAAAATTTTTAATAAGCTGGTGTATAGCACATGCAAATATCCTCTTATAAACTAAAACAATGTACGGGTATGCTGGCAATGTGACCATATACATACGGAGGAAATATCAAAAAAACATGTTAAATGGCATAAAATAGGTAAAAATCGTCGAAAATCTCGTTTAATTAGGAAAAACATATGGGTAATACGTAAAATTGAGGGAAATAAGACCAAATATGTAAAACAGCAAAGAAATAGCAAAAATACGTAAACTGACTGAGAATACTTAAAATTAGAGAAGTACCAGGAAATGCGGAGCACTGAGGTGGGTTGGGGGTACCTGGATACTCAAGATCAAGAAAAGTTTAAAAATTATGCTCTGGCTACATTCACTTTTAACCCCCTTCCCCTTCCGTAGCACATACTTAAACAAAAGTGGCATATGTGTTACACAGAGGCGAAACATATGTATCCCACTTCATAACTGTGTTCACACACATGTAATCTGTAATACTTCTGGTTTTGCTGCCACAATATTCGGCTACAGTAAGCTCTTCTTAGAGCAGTTTAGAAGGCAGCTGTGGAAAGATGACGTAACGTGGTGTGAGGTAACGATGACATTTCTTCAGAAAGTCGGTAGTATATCAAAAGACTCATACATTCTACATACCAACATGAATAGTCGTTTTGTTGCCATTTCCTCCTATAACTTTAGAAATTGTGATGGAATGGTATGTATCCCTTCTGCCTTATTTGATTTTAAGCTTTCAGAACTCTTTTAAATTGTAATATTGGATCCCTTACCTCATCTGTATCGACTCGTTTTTAGCTTCTATCACGTCATTAGACAGGTCCTCACCCTCATGGAGGCCTTCAATATATTCGTTCCACATATCCGCTCTATCTTCTGTATTTAGCAGTGGAATTTCCAATGTTACGACCATTGCTTTTAGTTTCAGCAAAGGTTGTTCTGAGTTTTCTATATAGCTGAGTCAGTCTTTCCGATAATCATTTCGTATTCATGGGGCCCTTTCGCCTTGCTTCCCTGATCTTCGTATTTATTTCATTCCTAAGTGACTTGTGTTTCTGTGGTACAGAATTTCCTTGAACATTTTTGTACTTCAGTCTTCATCGATCAACTGAAGTATGTCTAGTGCTACCCACTGTTGCTTCGCGGCTACCTTCTTTGTACAGACGATTTTCTTTCCAGGTTCTACCACTGCCCTTTTTAGAAACGCCCATTCCTCTTCACCTGAACTGTCTACTGAACTAATCCTTACCTCAGTATCTATATCCGCAGAGAAATTCAAGCGTACCTCTTCATTCCTTACTACTTCCGTATCTCATTTCTTTGCGCACTGAATTTTCCTAAACTAGTCTCTAAAAATCCAGCCTGCTCTTCATCACTACTGAATTGTGATCGGAGTCTGTGTCTACTCCTGAATATGCCTTACAATCCAGTATCCGATTTTGGAAACTCTGGCTGCCCATGATGTAATCCAATTCAAATCTTCCCGCATCTCCCTGCCTTCCACAAGTATACCTCCTCCTCTTGTGATTCTTGAACAGAGTATTCGCTATTACTAGCTTAAATTTATTGCAGGACTGAATTAACCTTTCTCTCTCTCATTCATAGTACCAAGCCCATATTCTTCCGTAACCCATTCTTCTACTCTATCCTCATGATTATTAGATTTTCATCTCCCTTCACGTACTGAATTACCAATTGAATATACTCATATACTTTCTCTATCTCTTCATTTACGGCTTCTGATGTCGGCACGTATACCTCAACTATCGTTGTTAGTCTTGATTTGTTGTCGATTCTGATGAGAACCAACCTATCACTGAACCGTTCGCAGTAACTCACACTCTGTCCTATCTGCCTATTCATAACGAATAATACTGCTGTTACACCATTTTCTGCCGCTGTTGATATTACCCTGTATTCACCTGACCATAAATCCTTGTCTTCTTTCCATTCCACTTCACTAACCCCCACTATATCTTGATTGAGCTTCAGCGTTCCCCTTTTCAGGTTTTCTGGTTTCACTGCCCCGTTCAAACTTCTGACATTCCACTCCCCTATTTGTAGAATATTATCCTTCCGCTGGTTATTCAGTCTTTTTCTCATGGCCACCTCCTACGTGAGGTCTCCACAGTACATCGATGTTGTCGCCAGTGGTCGGCGGAAGGTGCACGTGCCTGTCGACCTGGGACCGGACCGCAGCGACGCACGGATGCACGCCAAGACCGTATGATCCTACGCACTGCCGTAGGGGACCGCACCGCCACTTCCCAGCAAATTAGGGACACTGTTGCTCCTGGGGTATCGGCGAGGACCATTCGCAACCGTCTCCATGAAGCTGGGCTACGGTCCCGCACACCGTTAGGCCGTCTTCTGCTCACGCCCCAACATCGTGCAGCCCGCCTCCAGTGGTGTCGCGACAGGCGTGAATGGAGGGACGAATGGAGACGTGTCGTCTTCAGCGATGAGAGTCGCTTCTGCCTTGGTGCCAATGATGGTCGTATGCGTGTTTGGCGCCGTGCAGGTGAGCGCCACAATCAGGACTACATACGACCGAGGCACATAGGGCCAACACCCGGCATCATGTTGTGGGGAGCGATCTCCTACACTGGCCGTACACCTCTGGTGATCGTCGAGGGGACACTGAATAGTGCACGGTACATCCAAACCGTCATCGAACCCATCGTTCTACCATTCCTAGACCGACAAGGGAACTTGCTGTTCCAACAGGACAATGCACGTCCGCATGTATCCCGTGCCACCCAACGTGCTCTAGAAGGTGTAAGTCAACTACCCTGGCCAGCAAGATCTCCGGATCTGTCCCCCATTGAGCATGTTTGGGACTGGATGAAGCGTCGTCTCACGCGGTCTGTACGTCCAGCACGAACGCTGGTCCAACTGAGGCGCCGGGTGGAAATGGCATGGCAAGCCGTTCCACAGGACTACATCCAGCATCTCTACCATCGTCTCCATAGGAGAATAGCAGCCTGCATTGCTGCGAAAGGTGGATATACACTGTACTAGTGCCGACATTGTGCATGCTCTGTTGCCTGTGTCTATGTGCCTGTGGTTCTGTTAGTGTGATCATGTGATGTATCTGACCCCAGGAACGTGTCAATAAAGTTTCCCCTTCCTGGGACAATGAATTCACGGTGTTCTTATTTCAATTTCCAGGAGTGTTTATAAAACCTGTCGTCACAAAGGGTGTAGGTTCGTATACCGCTGATTGCGAAATTTTTTTTTTTTTTCATCTTCGTGTTTGAAACACATTCTGAGACTTCGTTAATCGTCAAAGTTAAGCATTTTTTCTGAAATATTCGTTGCAATTTACACGTAAGAACGCTCTTTCTCAGGTATGAGTATCTCCGATTTCGTGACTTCCATATGTTTAAGAAACGAAAGATGAAATTACTGTGCATGAAACAACTCACAGTGACATTTATACTACCTCTTGCCACAAATAATTTACCATTTTGTCGGAATACTTATCGATTTCCAAGAGTGTGGTCAGACAGGAGTCTAAGTACACAACGTAAATTACTGCGAATGAAACTAGCAGCAATCGTCTTTATACTCTAGCTTTTGACAAGTATTTATTTATTTATTTATTTATGAATTTATTTTACCTGGCAAGATTAGGGCCTCCAGGCCCTCTCTTACACCTAACCAGGCATACTCAGATTGAACGAGTTACAGTTTCTACATAACATTAAGGACATATTGCGTATTATGCAGTATTGATGTGATTCAATCCTTAACAACAGCCGACAGAGACGAAAGGTTCCCGCCACAATATTTTCAGACTATACCATCATTTATGAAACATTTTGATTCATCTGATGCATATTATAAATTAACTTCTATTGCTGCACTAGCCACACGCACTCGGAAAGGCGATTATTATAAATTTTGCTTTAATGAACCAAATCGTTAATGTATGATAGAGGGAAGTAGGCTACTTCATCCTTTTGATATCTAGGAGCGAGCTACAACCACATTCGATGCATCTTCTTATTCTTTGACACTCTCTTAAACCATTTTTCGGGTTCTTGGAGATGTGTTCCGTCTATGCAACTAATTCAAGGCAGTTTATTCCCATACGCGTTTCGCTTCTTTTATTTTTGAAGCATCATCACGAAAAGCGGAAGCGAATCGCGTATGGCAATAAACAAACTGCCTTCAATTAGTGGCAAAAATGGTTCAAATGGCTCTGAGCACTATGGGACTTAACATCTGAGGTCATCAGTCCCTTAGAACTTAGAACTACTTAAACCTAACTAATCTAAGGACATCACACACATTTATGTCCGAGGCAGGACTTGAACCTGCAACCGTAGCGGTCGAGCGGTTACATTAGTAGCATAGATGGAACGTACCTCCATGAATTTTGAAGCACGTAAGGAACGACGGAAAACAGAAATAATGGCTAATTTTTCGGGTGTTTCTATATGTGTATTTGTAAAATGTAGTACTACACTCCATTCCTAACTCATATTTCGAAACGTAAAATCCAAAACAAGACGTCTATATCAATGAGAATAAAATGGCATAATGTGATATTTACGACAGTTTCCAGAACACAGTCAGTATTCTATCGTTAACATACATTCATCGAAGCCCGTGGTCAGCGAAATTTTGAACAGTATTACGTACTCTAACCACACTTCTCGGTACTGTCAAGAATGGCATGCCTGTGTCGGTTGCTAGCCGCTTCGAGATCGTGACACTGTGGCGCTGCAGTACGCATACGCGGATCTGAGGCAGATTGCCTTTCTTTGGTTGGCGTGAGGAGAATTGACAACAGCGTTTTGGTTCGCAATGACTGTTCAGCATCACTTTCGAAATTCTTACTGAATAATGTTGGGGCTCTGCTTCGAAAACAAGACCGTTTGGTGCGCTCGCGAATTTTTCTACAAGTGAAAAAACTGATAACTGGCTGCAGATACTTCATGCTGGTCATAGTAATGAGTTAATGCAGTGATTACTTGGTCATACCTGAGTTCGTCGGGAGACGCAGTTGACAATAGTTTTTGTATTAACCGAGGACTGGGGACCCCCCAATCGAAAGAAAGTATTGTAGCTTTACTGTACCTTGAATTTGATGAACTTCACAATGCGTCAGGTTTTCCAGCCATTCCTCTTCGTCGTCGTTAAATTGCCAGAGCGGTGGTATGCTGGTCGGCGGCACTTATTGGGCAGGTCGGTTTGTCTGTTGGGCGGCCGACGCAGCTTGTGCAGCCTGTAGTTGTTGTACCGTCGTTAGTAGGGCAGCAATTTGTTGGTTATGAAACTGAAAATCTTGGGTTAGATGCATCCGCGGATGGGACGCAGGGGCAGGAGGTGGAGGGGGCGGAGCAGCCATGGTTTACAGAAATACGTTATAGCAAAAAAGCAAGCAAAGCCTCTGAAAAGAGAAATTTGATTAGTTCTGCGAATCCCCTGCTGGAATACATGCAAGTACACAACAGTAAATTAGCAATAAGAAATAAGCACCCCTACCCGCAAAAACATGAGAAACAAGCAAAACCTGCACTCAATTATACACGTCGCCAGTTTTCGTGTCATCTAGTCACTGTAGAGTTGTACCATGGGAAGCAAGGAGACGACGTTGTTTGGTGGCTGCTATCCTCTATAACACTACTGCACACATGCAATAACAGGGTTCTTTATTAACTTAAACCGGAAGGTACTTATCTTAATTTAGTCCAGGTGTTGCGGAACAAGCTTCTCCGTAATAGCACATGTTAGCCTCACTGCTTGTTAAGTACAAGTCCGCACTATGTACACTGCTCTGGCCGCTATGTGCTGCCTGAGACTGAGACTCTGACTCTGCCTGGGACTGTCTGCAACTGGGCTGCTACTGATGACTCGACTCTGTGACTGACCGGATGACTGACAGGGCCCTCGGGTCCGCGGCGGCGTTCTGAACACTGGCGGTCGAGAGGGAGTTGGCACGTTGTTTGCGTGTCTGTCGTTGGCCTCTCTCCAGATAGGCCCGCTTGCTCCGGTGCCTACTATCGACCTTCTCGCAATCTCTTTGCCAAGCGGAGTGCTGGCGACAGCTTATGTCAGCACAAAAGGAATACAGTAGAAGAAGATCAGATAGCTTTGAGGGATGAAATAGTGAAGGCAGCAGAGAATCAAATATGTAAAAGATAAGGCCTAAAAGAAATCCTTGAATTACAGAAGAGATATTGAATTTAATTGATGAAAGGGGAAAACATAAAAATGCAACAAATGAAGCAGACGAAAGGGAACATCAACGTGTAAAAAAAGAACTTGAAAGGAAGTGCAAAATGGCTAAGCAGGAATGGCTGGAGGAGAAATTATAAGGGTTTAGAAGCGTACTTCACTAGGGGAAAGATATATACTGCCTACAGGAAAATTAAAGCTGCCTTTGGAGAAAAATATATGGAGCTGTATGAATATGAAGACCTAAGATGTAAATCTGGTCCTAAGCAAAGAAGGGAAAGCTAAGAGGTGAAAGAAATATACAGAGGGTCTGCATAAGGGATATGAACTTGAGGGCGAGAGGAATTTGACAGAGTAGTGAAATATCTAAGACTAAACACAGCCCTGGGAGTAGACGATATTCCGTCTGAACTATTGATATCCTTCAGAGTGTCAGCCATGACAAAACTTTTCCGTTTGGTGGGCAAGATTATGAGACAGACGAAATACCCTCAGACTTCAAGAAGAGTGTAACAATTCCAATTGCAAAGAAAGCATTTGCTGACAGGTGTGAAAGTTACCGAACTATCAGTTTAATAAATCGTAGTTGTAAAATACTAACACAAATTCCTTCCAGAAGAACGGAAAAACTGGCAGAAGCAAGTAATATTTCTGGCTTTGCAGCCGTCATGCTCAGGTACAAGAAGCTCTTCTTAGAACTGCTGAGAAGAAAAACGTGGAATGATGACCTAATGCGGTGTGAGGTACCGACCTCAGATGGTTTTTTCGGTACGGGTATCTCAGTTGTGTTCCTTCTCCGTGATTGGCTGCTGCGTTCGGAAGTTGAGCGCCAAAGTGTTAATCTTCTGTTATTAATATTAGACAAACTAAACAGCGTATTTACTTGCCTTTCAAATTAAAGCATCTCTCAACAGTGTGCTATCATTCCATTATTTCACAAGTATTAATAACCAGCAGAATTATAAACAACTGCTAAACGAATAGGCAGGCGGAGCACTTCGGTGATCTACGGGTGGCGCCTAACTTCGATGGTAGGGGAAGTGGTGCGGCTGGTTCGGCAGTCTCGGAGAAACATGTTTGCCGCAGCCGGTATCAGGTTAAGACTTTATTAGCCATGTATGGTTATAGGGATATGTAGTTGAGAACAGAGTGATAGTAATTACGAAAATACACAGTTCATTATTTTGTTGCAGACTGGAAATTATTTATGGCTCTAAAGTGGAATGTAACTGTGCAGTTTCTCGTGTTCTGCCAATAAAAACGAGTTTCACCCCATACAAATTAACCAATTGGAAATTTAATGAGTTACGTAATACCAGGTCCTCGCTAAGAGTTTCTTACAGCTTCAAGATAACGGATTCACGACCTACGTGCTGTTCTCTGCGCAAGGAACAACAACTGCATAATACTGCAGGTTGGTGAACATTTATTAGAACTTATGCATTCCACTCTGGGCGGTGGAATCAAATAGGCACCTCGCGTGCACTGCAATCTTATTCCAAATGAGATCAGTGAAACGTCATCTGTGGTAACGCAGTGGAGGTATGAAGGAGAGAAAGTTTCGTGAGAAAGGATTTATAAAACGAACGTAAATATCACCCTCTCTCTCACACACAGAAACACACACACTCTCTCTCTCCCTCTCGTTTTCAACTTGCTGTAAGCAGACCTGGAGAAAGATCAGTTTGGATTCCGGAGAAATGTACGAACACTCGAGGCAGTATTGACCTTACGTCTTATCTTTAAAAATAGGTTAAGGGAAACCTACTTTTATAGAATTTGTAGAGTTAGAAAAAGGTTTTGTAAGTGTTGACTGGAATACTCTCCTTCAAATTCTGAAAGTAGCAGGTGTTAAATACAGGGAGCGAAAGGCTGTTTACAATTTGTAGAGAAACCAGATGGCAGTTATGAGAACTGAAGGGCGCGAAGGGAAAGCAATGGTTGAGAAGGGAGAGAGACAGGGTTGAAGCCTATCCCCGGCGTTGAACTCTTAGCAAGCAGTGAAGGAAAACATAGAAAAGTTTGCAGAAGGAATTAATGTTCATGGAGCACAAATAAAATCTTTGAGGTTTGACGATGACATTGTAATTCTGTCGGAGATAGCAAATGACTTGGGGGAGCAGCTGAACGGAATGGACATTGTCTTGAAAAGAAAATAACTGATGATGACCGAAGCAAAGTGGATATAAAATGTAGACTGGCAGTGGCACGAAAAGTATTTCTGAAGAAGAGAAATTTGTTAACATCAAATATAGACTTAAGTGTTATGAAGTCTTTTATGGAGGTAGTTATCTGGAGTGTAGCAATGTGTGGAAGTCATTTCAGGAGTTAGTTTACTAAAATATCGATTTTGGGGACCGATGATGAGAAACTTCCCCACATAGACAATAAATAGTTTACACAAAAAGAGAACAGAAGCTTTCGCATTGCGGTACTACAGACGAATACTGAATATTATATAGGAGATCACGTAACTAATGGGGAGATACTGAACAGAAATCGGGAGATACTGAACAGAAATCGGGAGACAAGAAATTTCTGGCACAAATTAACGAACAGAAGGGATCGTTTGATAAGACTCATTTTGAGACTTCAAGGGATCACCAGTTTAGTACTGCCGGGAAGTGTGGAGGGGTCAAAATCGTGTAGGATGACCAAGAGGTGAATACAGTGAGCAGATTCAGAAGGATTTAGGTTGCAGTAGTTAGTCAGAAATGAAGAGGCTAACACAGTACAGAATAGCATGGAGAGCTGCATCAAACTGGTCTTCCGACTGAAGACCACAATGACAACAATAAGAAATATAAAATTGCGAAAACAATGAGAAGTGTCGGCATTTGTGTGTGATACAAGATGACAAAGTCATGACATCTAAAACAAAACAATTGCAAAGGTAACATTACGAATTACACACGAAGCTAGAATTAGAACAGAAAATACACGTGCAACATATCTTACATTGCAGTTCTGCTGCTTTATGGAGTACTTCAGCAGAGGTGTCGTTTCCCATGGCTCTGGAACACGTATGTTAAAGCAAGCAATCTGTTCAGGCTGGAGACATTCAGCCGATGTAAAACGTACATCCCAGAAACCAATGTTTGTGTCTATTCGGTGCTATGTGCCTATAGAATATCTTCATGAAGTTCAGAAAGATAGTGTATCTGAAACGCATTGTTTTCATTGGGCTGTTCATCTGGTTTCTTTAATTGATGTGCGAATATTTCAAGCTCCATGGGACTTTCTGTGTCACTTCCGCGTGCTGTTCAGTAGTTCTTGTCATGGTTTAGGTACGTAGCGATCGCAGTTTTAGAATTTGTGACTATGTCTTCCTGAAATAGAGTGGGTAATTTGAGTCCGATTTTTCCTATGTAGAACTTATCCCACTCTGGCCATTTATTTTACAGGTCCATATCTAGTGAATTTTCCTGGTCGTCGTCTAACTTGTGTCGTAGTCTCATCTCGGTGCAGCCTCTTATACAATGACATTGTTGTTTCTCCAAGGAAAGTGTCTCACTGTTTTCTGTTATACGCTTCCTATATTCGTAATCATTATATGTTGTACATTACACAATTTTGTTGCATACCATATCGTTTCTGAGAATTGTGCAATTTTTTCTAATTCTTGTCTGCATTTTGGTGACATACACTCATTTAAAAGAGAGCAACTAGCCTCTTATTTACATTTAGTAGATCTGAAGTAGTTCTCTAACTGAACGAAATTGATTATCATTCTGAGTAATTTGCGACTGGGGATAGTCACAAAGTACATGTTGCACAGCAGATTAAATTCCCGGGCGAACATATTAATTTTTTAAGTCACTTGGCACAGACAGTAGAGAATCAGATCCTCACACATGGAATATGGGACACGCCAAGAGTGCAATGCCGCAGAAGGCAGCGCCCCATTCGTAACACATTTTCAAACCGAGCCCATTGGCAATCAGGAAGCACTAGAGGCGCAGTATTATAACATCTAATTCGTCACTTGAATGCCTGGCACTAAGGAGCCGTAATTTCTAACCTCCGGGGGCACGTCTTCCCCGGCATCCTGGAGCTGCCGGAAAGTGATTAGGTGAGGGGATCTGACCACCACGGTGGGAATGAGTCTACTGACACCTTCGGATCACGAGGGCTGCCACCGTTGACCTCGCTTTTTGGTCCCTTACCCAAATCCACCAACCAACCAATGATGAGGACAAATGGCAGCATATCTGACGACGATTACGCTATGTTCGGCTTAAATACGACCGTTTCCGAAGCCTCAATCTGTGTTTGTGGCCATCTCTGATTCAGACGGAACGGCAGTTTCACTAGTTATAGAATAGCCTGACTGGCAAACAACGATGTGCTGCATGTCGCTGATATAAGACTTAGCCTTCTATACCATGGCCATCCGGCTGTAGTGGGACTCAGTCGTAGTAAGTTGGAACTGCTGTTTGATCACCGCCGTGTTTGAAGGGGATAAGAACGAGCCTAGACCTTGCCCTCGACGCCAGACAGAAAGCAGCCTGCCGGTACGGTCTCCCGCGTTGCACCACAGTGGCCATGCCGCTTCGTTGAAATGCTCGTCACTGTATCGTGCTGGTCACACAGAGTCAAGATTTTGATGCAGCGACAAATGGGCTGCTTCACCGGCGGACGCTCAGTCCTCTCAGAACACAGATTCGACGCAGGCGGAGCGGCAATTGCAGCTGCTTGCGCATTTGACTGCCGTGTGGCAGCAGCTGCTGTTAGTGGCTCTGTAGTTATCCGCTACACATCCTAAATGCTAAAGAGGTTTCGGCTGTTTCCACGATGACAGCTGACAGCGCTGACCCACACAACGGGCGCAGCCGATGAAGCGCTGTGTCGACATTCCCTGACGCATTCGTGTCTGTGAACCAGCGCGCCTTCTGCTGCAACGGAGTATACAGACAGAAAGTGGTTTCACTGATCCAGTAGAACATGTGACAGCTATTACAACAGCTTCTGAACTCAGCCTCCTCCACCTGTAGCATCACTACCTCACCTGTTCGGCTTCCAAACGAACTAAAAAATCTGACCCGGCAGGTTACCGCCAGGAATGGTGTCAAGAAATGTGCCTCATGCCGCGCTGCTACAACTGGTGATTAGAAGTGGGCCTCATGCGACAATGCTACGACCGGCGCCAGTTTCCAGTGTCGCGGTCAATACCACAACAGATTCGCCTATTATGCGGCCAACGTTTCGCATGATGCAGAGTGGGGCGTGAAAAGCTTCTCGTTTACTTTTCTACTGGCCGTTTGCATTGTGTAATTCACCGGTCAGGGTGGTTCGTACGACGTTCATTTTAATCTAGAGATAACTGTTATACAACCGTTGATCCTCCAGATTTGTCTGTTTTACGACTAACTGCTATGAGTCATATTTAACAAATGTCGTCAGGTGTGCATTCAGCATTTTTTCTGAGAGCGAGTTGTCGTGCCCGTAGTTTGTGCCAAATATATGTTTCACTGGTCGACGTTGGTGTCATTTGACACGAGATTGATGTGAATGTAAGTGGACTATGATACGCCGTAAGATATATAAGGTAACTCGTGCGTATTGTGTACTCTGTGTGTACTTCCCTTTTGTACTGTATATTTATTTCTTGTCTGAGCAGTAGTAGAATACGGGAGATGCCATTACAAGCATGCACCGCTTGTGCTGTGTTCCTATTGTCTCTCCATCGGATCAGATCTTTAGGTTGCGAACAGCACTTGAACAAACAGCCGGGGGAATTAGGACACTACAAGGACCAGCATGCCGAGAGGTAAGCGGATGCAAATTTTGTAGAAATAGGGAGGCAAGGGAAGGAATGGGATGCTTGATGGGTACAAGAACGAGAGAGGGCTAATTCAGTTACAGCACTCGAAAAGGCGGAAAGGTGTCTGGAATCGAAATTTGTGGAAGTTGCCGTAAGTTTACTTGCGACGCAAAGATCTGGTGTTGTGAAAGTAACGGAGAGTAGCGCAGAAGCGACGGCGCCAAAACTAGTGAAAATGCGGAGCCTGAAATATCTGAAGTGCTAAACGGAGTAAGTGGGTGCTGTATAGACGTAAAGGGGTATATCAGTAGCAACGTTGGTGATACTGATTTTGGTGTAGTAATATCTACCACACTGGGTGATAATGGTTGTTGTCTTGAGGGCGTGGAGCGTGGGCCAGATGTACAGGAAATTAAATAGGCCATCGATTTTCCTGTCGTGCAGAGTGGAACTACAGACGGTGATGTTAAGGTCGATGCCATTTAGATTGCATAGGACGCTCTTCATGATGTTAGTTACATCGCGAATGTTTTCCATGATGAAGATGTACAGACATTTATTTACGAAGGACGCAGCTTCGTCGCCATTTGAGATGGCATGTAGAGGCAACGCCTTCTCCAAAAGTGCGAAGGAGTAAGAGAAGGGCGCAAAATGCTAATGATCATGGTAAATTTGACGATAGTTGCAATGTCACAGGTAATGAGGGTAAGAAAAAGACGTCTTAAAAGCATAGCCACATTCGAGAAGACATTGTTTCAGTCGAAGGAGACAGTTGCAGCTGTTACACCGTCGCAAGTGTCTATTATCATGATCACAGAGGCACCTAAACTACGGCAGCACTAACATTCAATACACACGGCAAAGTGCCGAAGAGCACGAGCAAGAAGGCTTTGAAAGGGAAAGGTATAGTACAACAAGGGATTACTAGGTGAAGTCAATTTGTAGGTAACTGCGGAATAAGAGACGTGATGTCTAAGCACAGTTTTAGGGGTGACTGATTAAAGCAAAAAGTAATGGAAACTCTTGTTTCAAAGGAAAAGTTCGGGTGATATAACAAAACTGTGGACAAAATAACCATCTGATGCAATTACAAAAAATTATAAATTGGTGATAGCTTATGAGGACAGAAATGGAGATAAAACAGCAGTGTTTCTTATAGCAACTTGTTCACTCTACCTACGATTGAGGCTCAAACCTGCCACTATTCGGGACCTATTTTTGCACCAGAGCCACGTAGAATAGCTTGACGCTATAATTAAAAAATAGGAACTGGAACCAACTGTACCAACGCTTGTAATTAAGTTATAGCAAGAACAACTAGATTTAAGTGGGAACACGAAATGTAACTCACTCTCGTAGGATATTAACCGGGATTGCATGGTATAAACTAGTGACAGTGTAAACCACGTAAACTGCAGTCGTTTGGATGCACCAACGTAAAATGCATACCATTACTTTCTGTAGACGGTAGGGAATCAGATATGGCTCGTACCGTAAGTCACGACCGGTGTCTGGGACATGCAGAGTGCAATGTTCAAAAGGCACGGCGCCACACATAATACAACTCCACTCCGAACCGAGCCATAATCAAGAAGCGCAAATGGCACGGTGTGACAGCACATGATGCAACATTCTGCGACCCTTGCGCTACAGAGCCGTAACATGTAACCTCTAAACTCAGCGGCTCTAGCATTGAAGGAGAGTACGAATGCAATGGTTCAAATGGCTCTGAGCGCTATGGGATTTAATATCTGAGGTCATCAGTCCCATAGAACATAGAACTACTTAAACCTAACTAACCTAAGGACATCACACACATCCATGTCCGAGGCAGGATTCGAACCTGCGACCGTTGCGGTCACGCGGTTTCAGACTGAAGCGCCTAGAGCCGCTCGGCCACACGGGCCGGCGATGGCAAAGGGAACTGACAACAGTTTACACACCACGATGGAGACAAGTCCGCTGACACCTCATCATCACGGAGACAAATGACCACATTGACGGCTGCGAACAGACACAGTGTTCACCAGAGAGGTAAATTTCCTTCTTGAAATATGTATTCTTTAACAACTTTATGAAAAGATTCAACTCAAGTTTTATCACAATTCACTTTAGTCATTAATACTGCTTTCGCAGTTTCTACAACAAATTTTGTTTTGTCACCGCTCCATACATTACTCATTTGGGAAAGTACCCTCTCAATAAGCACATAATTCAGAATAAATCGGTTCATAGTTGTTAAATCCAGGGCAAATAGGTGTCCCGAATTAGGGGGGAGGGTAGGAGGGTCGGATGTGCACCTCAAATGTGTACGTAGCACACAGGTTACCGAAGCGATAATCCAGTTCCATTTCCATGTCCGGCCTAGGATATCCTCATTAAATTGTGCTATTCCTGCTCTGATGCGAACTCACGGTTTGCCCGAAGCAAATTATGTAATGGGGTTTCGATGGGCCTGGGAGGAAGATCTGGTCTGTACCAACCATTCCACAGAATGTAACAACTGTAGGAAGGAGGCCAGTCAACGACTAAACTGGGACAATTAGAAAAATATTAACTTTAGGTGTGTGTGAACCATACCTTTCTACCTATTCCCATTCTTAAAATATACGTGATCATACTAGTAAAGAAAATTTTCTAATATACTGTACACATATAAAAGACCGTCTGGGCGTGCTTGCCGCTTCGTTTTTAATAGCTATCTATGGTTCTGTCCTCCTCCAATGAATTTTAACTAAGGTTCTTTACAATCTATTTCCAAGCAATCGAATATCCACAGACACGAAAAGAGGTCCAGGTTTACCCCTGACGGTTGTATAAACGTCCCTCCAGGACGCTTGAAGAGGCCCTCAAAATTAGGACCAGTCCGAGGAAATCCGGACGTACTGCAGTCCTGATTGGGAATGCAAAGATGAGCGCAATGGTTCCTTTATTGATACGTGAAGAAGAAAGGAATCTTGCCTCGTTTTAGCGACAGTCCGCATTGCGTTTTATAGGAAATGTGTAATAATCTCCACAAATGCAAAATCATTTGAATATTCAGCCGTTTAATTGTGTGGAAGGTAAATATTTTCTACAGAGAATTACGTCACCAGATAAATACGTACAGTTTTACAGGTAGTGTCGTAGCTAATAAAAATTCAGAAGCAAAATTTTCAGGTCTATCTGTATGACGTTAGGAATCTGTATGGGTCAAGGAGAGATTATTTAATATTTATTAGTCCATTTCAAAACCGTTTTACATCAAAAAGAGTCTCCGTTTAAATATTTAATCTTTGCATTTTAGTCTTCGTGTGAAATTTTTCTGGTGATTTGAAACATTTTGATGGACGTGAGATTACAGCAGAGACATATGGTAAACTTTAGGATTATTTCAGTTTCTCTTCAACTGAGTCAACCAACATATTGCTCCCTCATAGGCATGTCTTGCAAAGAGAGCGGGATTGCAAAAATGAGAGATGCTCGAGATAAGAGGGAAGCTTACCAACAATCGTTCTTAACTGCGAAAAATTCGCAACTGGAACAAGAAAACAGGGAAATAGCAGTGATTCACCAAGTACCTACGCTCCACCATACACCTGAAGAGAAGGCACTTAATATTGCATTGTCATCCAGTTCTGAGCTAAGTTGAAATTTTAAGGTCTATAGCTTATCGGGAAGTTAGTTTAAAATCAGTTGCAAAATTTATACCGAATAGAGAGAGAGAGAGAAAGAGCGACAAACGGAGAACAAAGTACCCTCCGCCACACACCAGACTCGAAAGCGAAGTAATAGTAAAGTGTCATCCATTTCTGTGATGTGTTGAAAGTTTCAAATTTATCGGGAAGCTAATTTAAAATCAGTTGCAAGATTTATTCCGATAAAGAAGACAGGATAATGACCTAATAAAAACATGTTCAAAAGTGATTGTTCGTTTATATACATACAGAGATCTACAATGCAGCAAGAGATATTAAATCTCTAAAACAAACAAAAAAATGATATTTAATGCCACAAGTACGAAAATTCGTATTTCAGGAACTAAATACATACATTTTGAATATACTTTATCTTTAGAAATATAGTTCTCATTTACATCTCCTTGAAAACAGATACTTTATCTGCCTTAAAAAAATTGTCAGCCCTAGTCATGGTTCATGTATTGCCGAAAATGATGAAAAGGAGAAGTAAAATCACTCCAACACGGTGAGGAAATGAAAACATTCATATAACGGCTGCAACCGACTTAGACTTACTTCAGTGTGTTGTCTCGCATTTAGTGAAGCCACTCAAACCCGGTGAATGAGTGAAACCTTTATGTAACGGCCGCAACCGATGGACATTTGTTTCAGTCGGTTGTCTCACACTAAGTTTAACCACTCAAATGTGATGAATGAGTGAGGAGATGCAGATAGTTGACATGGCAACAGAGATTAGTTTCATTTGGTTGTTTCATTCGATTGAAAAAACCGACTGAACAAAAAGACAATCGACTGACTAATCGATTGTTAAAAACAGTCGATTGTCCTATCGCTAAGTCCTGGGCTACCGCCTTGACGACACCAACCGTCTGTGATATGGTGTTGCCACCTGCGTAAGTGCACGTCTCTCTTCGAGAGTGCTTGACCGATACGCACTAGCTGCCCTTGAGCTGCGGTAGGTTTCAGTCTATGGACTCCAGTCCCGGCCATCTGCACGACATCGCCATTGGGCCCTGACCCTCACAACGACCGCAGCCGATGGAGCACTATGTCCGCCCTTCCTTGCCGCACTCGAGTGTGTGAATCATCGCGCCTTCCGTGGCGCAGGAGAAGATAATCCTTGATATAAATTATAAGTAAAATGTATGATTACTGGCAACACTTTTTCAGTGATGCCTTAATGCGTGCATGGCAGTAATACACACCAGCCTCCAATGTCAGCCTTCTGCACTAGTAGCGTCACCACTGCACCTGCTCAGCTCCCACGAACACTAAAAATCTTGACCTAATGGGTGACCACTAAAACTGGTGTCATGATGTGGACCTCACACGGCACTGTTTTAGAACGTAACTGAAATTTTTCGTTGTGGTTCAATAAATCCCTCAACGTGAAGCCACATCGCCTGGTGCCAAATGTTTGTTCTTTACGTTGTTAGCAATATCAGACTACTTACCTGTTATCAAGCGATAATCAAGTCAAATATAAGTAGTAATCAGTATTCATGCAAAATGAAAGGCATACGTTTCAGTATGTGTTCATTTCAGCGGTCTGACATGCAGATCAATATTTCCGTGGTTTCCGTAAATCACTTTATGCAAATAAAGAAATAGTTTAGTAGATAAAGACATGGACGCTTTCTTTCGCCACTCCTTTAATATTCGAGGTAATACTCTACTCTGCCTTCAGTAATCCATTTGATGGCAGGAGGTTGGTCGCTATCTTCTCTTACTCCGCCTCAGATCTTTAGACTGACAGATCATACAGATTTAGACTTTGTAATCCTTTCATGTGCTTAATTAGGTCTACGTAAGTGTGAAAAATGTCTGATGACTGTGCCTCAAAACAGGTCAGTGTCTGGCATTGCAGCAAGCTATGTGTTGAGGACAGACGTTGCCCTGCAGTTTTCAAGACACTCTCTCCTTAAATATTCTATTGTACGCATTGTGCTATGCAGTTGCAAATACTATTTGTGTAAACACTGTGAAACATTATATTTCCGCGCGTATGCCGGTCCGTACGTGATGGCCTCCATGGTTTTCCGTTATTGCTGTGTGAGTCTCTGTGCATATTCTTAAATTATGTTTCTTCTTCCTTGTGGCACTCTGATACAAATATATGATGATGATTCCCAAACTGGAAACAGCTAAAAATGAAGGAATCCCATTGTGAAAGAGATAGTGATTGGTTCTTAAGTGTTGAGAAAACATAACGGTAAGTGAGTGAAGTGTGACATAGAAATGTAGCACCCGACTATTGATAGCTTACCATATTCGTAAATAATACCATGGGGACAAATCCGTCTGCTTCTAACGTCTTATCTCGGACGGCGTGAGAAGGACAAATGATTCCATTGACCTTCAGTTTTATAAGTATCCCCATAAAACTTAGTTGTACATTTAATTAGTTGTTGATAGATTCTCTTAAGCTGCACAGTAAAGCTGCTAATTTCAGATTTAAGTCCTCAATCAAATTTTCCGTGGCGATCCATACTCTGTCCAGGTGGAAGCTACCACTTACATTGGGAAAACCCTGGAGCTTCTCAGCGACGAAACTCGAGTAGATATCTGCAAATTTAATTATGTCAATGTAAGTTGTGTGGCAAAGGGGGGGGGGGGTGGATGGGGAATCAGAGCTTTTTAGTGCGGGTTGCGTAGATCAGGGGCAAGTATACATTCAGGGCCAAACCTACTGTTCTGTTTTGATTGACAGAGGTTATACTGTTCTGCTAAGAGGAGTGTTGCTCCTCAATCTGCAAGATCCGGCCGGTCGCAGAGGGTGGGCTTACTGGTAGTTGGGAGCTCCAACGTCAGGCGAGTAATGGGGCTCCTTAGGGATATGGCTGCAAGGTAGGGGAAGAAAACCAATGTGCACTCCGTGTCCATACCGGGGGGAGTCATTCCAGACGTGGAAAGGGTCCTTCCGGATGCCATGAAGGGTACAGGGTGCACCCATCTGCAGGTGGTCGCTCATGTCGGCAACAAAGATGTGTGTCGCTATTGATCGGAGGAAATCCTCTCTGGCTTCCGGCGGCTAACTGATTTGGTGAAGACTGACAGACTCGCTAGCAGGATGAAAGCAGAGCTCACCATCTGCAGCATCGTCGACTCGACAAGACTGACTGCGGACCGTTGGCACAGAGCCGAGTCGAGGGTCTCAATCAGAGGCTGAGACGGTTCTGCGTCCGTGTGGGAGGGACTTGCCCCATTGGGTGGTGGGGATTCGGGTTCCGCTGGATAGGTCAGGAGTCCACTACACACAGCAGGCGGCTAGGCGGATAGCTGGTGTTGTGTGGCGTCGACTGGGCGGTTTTTTAGGTTAGATGGCCTCAGACAAGTAGAGAAAGGGCAACAGCCTCAAAGGGTGCGGGGCAAAGTCAGGACATGCGGGGACCAAGCAACAATCGGTATTGTAATTGTAAACTGTTGAAGCTGCGTTGGTAAAGTACCGGAGCTTCAAGCGCTGATAGAAAGCACCGAAGCTGAAATTGTTATAGGTACGGAAAGCTGGCTGAAGCCAGAGATAAATTCTGCCGAAATGTTTGCAAAGGGATAAACGGTGTTTAGAAAGGATAGATTGCATGCAACCGGTGGTGGCGTGTTTGTTGCTGTTAGTAGTAGTTTATCCTGTAGTAAAATAGAAGTGGATAGTTCCTGTGAATTATTGTGGGTGGAGGTTATACTCAACAACCGAGCTAGGTTAATAATTGGCTCCTTTTACCGACCTCCCGACTCAGCAGCGTTAGTGGCAAAACAACTGAGAGAAAATCTGAAACATATTTCACATAAATTTCCTCAGCATGTTATAGTCTTAGGTGGAGATTTCAATTTACCAGATATCGACTGGGACACTCAGATGTTTAGGGACAGAGTATCGAGTAACATTATACTGAGTGCACTATCCGAAAATTAACTCGAGCAATTAAACGGAGAACCGACTCGTGGAGATAACATTTTGGACCCACTGATAACAAACAGACCCGAACTTTTCGACTCTGTATGTTGAGAATAGGGAATCAGGGATCATAAGGCCGTTGCAGCGTCCCTGAATATGGAAGTAAACAGGAATACAAAAAAAGGGAGGCAGGTTTATCTGTTTAGCAAGAGTTTTGGGAGGCAGATTTCAGACTATCTAACAGATCAAAACGAAAATTTCTGTTCCGACACTGGCAATGTTGAGTGTTTATGAAAAAAGTTCAAGGCAATCGTAAAATGCGTTTTAGACGGGTACGTGCCCTGTAAAACCGCGGAGGACGGGAAAAACCCACCGTGGTTCAACAACAAAGTTAGGAAACTACTGCGAAAGCAAAGAGGGCTTCACTGGGAATTTAAATGCAGCCAAAACCTCTCAGACAAACAGAAGCTAAACGACGTCAAAGTTAGCGTAAGGAGGGCTATTCGTGAAGCGTTCAGTGAATTCGAAAGTAAAATTCTACGTACCGACTTGACAGAAAATCCTAGGAAGTCCGGGTCTTACGTTAAATCAGTAAGTGGATAGAAACAGCATATCCAGATACTCTGGGATGATTATGGCATTGAAACAGAGGATGACACGCGTAAAGCTGATATACTGAACACCTTTCTCCAAAGCTGTTTCACAGGGGAAGACAGCACTGCAGTTCCTTCTCTAAATCCTCGCACAAACTAAGAAATGACTAACATCGAAATAAGTGTCCAAGGAATAGAAAAGGAACTGAAATCACTCAACAGAGGAAAGTCCACTGGACCTGACGGGATACCAATTCGATTCTACACAGAGTATGCGAAAGAGCTTGCCCCCTCCTAACAGCCGTGTACCGCAAGTCTGTAGAGGAGCGGAATGTTCCAAATGATTGGAAAAGAGCACAGGCAGTTGCACTTTTCAAGAATGGTCGTCGAGCAGATGCGCGAAACTATAGGCCTATATATCTGACATCGATCTGTTGTAGAATTTTAGAACATGTTCTTTGCTCGCGTATCATGTCATTTCTCGAAACCCAGAATCTACTCTGTAGGAATCAACGTGGATTCCGGAAACAGCGATCGCGTGGGACCCAACTCGCTTTATTTGTTCACGAGACCCAGAAAATATTAGATACAGGCTCCCAGGTAGATGCCATTTTCCTTGACTTGCGGAAGGCGTTCGATACAGTTCCGCACTGTCGCCTGAGAAACAAAGTAAGAGCCTACGGAATATCAGACAAGCTGTGTGACTGGAGTGAAGAGTTTTTAGCAAACAGAACGCAGCATGTTGTTCTCAATGGAGAGACGTCTACAGATGTTAAATTAACATCTGGCGTGCCACAGGAGGGTGTTATGGGACCATTGATTTTCACAATATATATAAATGACCTAGTAGATAGTGTCGGAAGTTCCATGCGGCTTTTCGCGGATGATGCTGTATACAGATAAGTATACTGAAAAGTTGAAGCATTGGAAAATTGCAGCGAAATGCAGGAAGATCTGCAGCGGATAGGCACTTGGTGCAGGAGTGGCAACTGACCCTTGACATAGACAAATGTAATGTATTGCGTAATACATAGGAAGAAGGATCCTTTATTGAGTGATTGTATGATAGCGGAACAAACACTGGTAGCAGTTACTTCTGTAAAATATCTGAGAGTATGCGTACGAAACGATTTGAAGTGGAATGATCATATAAAATTAATTGTTGGTAAGGTGGGTGCCAGGTTGAGATTAACTGGGAGAGTCCGTACAAAATGTAGTCCATCAACAAAAGAGGTGGCTTACAAAACACTTGTTCGATCTATACTTGAGTATTGCTCACCAGTGTGGGATCCGTACCAGGTCGGGTTGACAGAGGAGATAGAGAAGAGCCAAAAAAGAGCGGCGCGTTTCGTGACAGGGTTATTTGGTAAGTGTGATAGTGTTACGGGAATGTGTAGCAAACTCAAGCGGCAGACTCTGGAAGAGAGGCGCTCTGCATCGCGGTGTAGCTTGCTGTCCAGGTTTCGAGAGGGTGCGGTTCCTTGATGAGGTATCGAATATATTGCTTCCCCCTACTTATTCCTCCCGAGAAGATCACGAATGTAAAGTTAGAGAGATTAGAATGCGCACGGAGGCTTTTCGGCAGTCGTTCTTCCCACGAATCATACGCGACTGGAACGGGGAAGGGAGGTAATGACAGTAGCACGTAAAGTGCCACACACTGTTGGATGGCTTGCGGATTATAAATGTACATGTAGATGTAGATGTAGATTATGATGCTCTGGAGATATTCTGTCTTTTTGATTGAAAGGTTCTTAACCTGTTGTTTGGTTAAGTGGTTTACCATGTCACCCCCACACCTACTCTCCCCCCTTACCCTCCTCCTCCCACATCCCTCTGGTTACTCCTCACACCGATACAAGAACTTCTGGTGTAAATTTGAATGACTAATTAATTAAATCGATCAATTAATTAACCCCTTCACCTATGGGAAAATCACCAGGCTTTCTTCTCCCTTCCTCCACTTGTAGACTGGCGGGAAAAAGATGCAGATGATTGGCCATTCGGTGGGAAATTGATTGCAGTTTATGGAATATTGTTTAAACAATTCAGACAATGTGTGCAATATCGTTTATTTAAACAATTTGTGGAATACAAGGCAGTGTTTTAAATATAGTTTACTTATTCAGTTAAAGAATTTTTCAAGGTATTGGCTGCAGTGTATGGAATACTGTTTAATTAAACAATTAGCAGGATACAATGTGGTGTACAGAATATAGTTTATTTTAAAAAAATTATCAGGAAATCAATTGCAATATGGAATATTTAAACAACTGTCAGAGTCAGGAGGGTTAAGGCTGTTATTTCTTACTTTTGTCAGTTTTCGATGCGCACTGGTGTCTAAGTTCAGATGGGAAAATGGAAACAATTACATATCTAAATTTTCATGATGTTTCGAAACCTACCGATGGACAAATTACTGGAATGTCAGTTGCAAACTATCTTGTACAGATCGAGAAACATATATACATATTGCACTGACAGTTAAACCCTACAAAAAGGGTCTACAGGCCATGAATTGAATGAAGTGCACTATAGTAGCCACTGTTTGGGGTCTCCCGTGCCTGTGTCTATCGTCAGGTCACAGCCACACAGGTAAAAACCGCCCAATGTCCCAATTACAGATCACGTTACTAAATAGCACCGGCCACTGGCCATATATTGGTTTCCTTTTATCTCTGTCCAGGTGACTTCGATCACTGGCCACCTGCTCCAGTGAACCAATACCTATAATTTTAATAGGATTGGCACATATGGTCAGCGCCATCACACAGACGGTATTTGTTTTCGATGTATCGGAAGAGAGAGAGAGACGGTAAAAATCTTGTCAAGATCTCCATCGGATGATGTTAGTTGTGTTTTTATAGTTCATAGTTTTTTTCCTCAGTTGGATGGTACAAAATAACGGTGATAGAGACAATGTTTAGGTGACAGACGTTAATGCAGCCTGAACACACACATCTCCTTCGAACTGCAGTACCTGTATTTAGTTTGGAAACGCACCACATTGCGGTAGCAAAATCCTTGTCCTTTTTCCAGTTCCTACATGAAGTAGAGTCTTCCTAATTTTCCCAGTAAGAAACACCACCTTAAGTGCTTTTACTTTCTTTTCAACTACCTTGTATTGCAGGAGAAAGCTTTGTTTGGTGTTGACCTTACACATCATACACCGCTGGCGAGGCTACTACAGCATATTTCATTTCCACCGAGTGGTGAAAAAAGACGGTCCTGTCGTATTAGCACAGCTCACCCTGTTTTTCCACGGTTGAAGCAGGTAGTAGATATAGCACTCTCCGATTTCTGATAAGTTCTGACTTAAATTGGAACGCTCACATTGACAAATCTGCAGGGATGACGTGGCAGAGACTGAGAAACAGTTACAAGATGCAAAGGGACTGTCTAAAACCACGATGGAGTTTTACTGTAGCAGATAGGTCCGAGAAAGGTGATTCGTTTCGAGATATGGGAGTGCCACGAGTATGATTCACCAGTGGCTGTAATCATTACAAGACATCTCCATAGGATCCAGTGCGAGTATATACTTGAATGGAGAGCCTGATTTCAAATAGCAGACAGAATTTCTTCTAGAATGCGTAACGCTGTCGGCGACTCTTGTGTGTGCCTGTAGAACCAAGACTGCTTTTTATGCAGGATATCTGTAACATAATCATTTAATAGCGAAATGTGTGTTGCCGGCGGTAGAATCCTTCTAAGATTAGCTTAAAACGTCGGTTCTCAATAATGATCCTCGAAACGAACACCGTCTTCTGTCTAGGAATTCCCATTTGAACTACCTGGTGAGTGTAAGCCAACATCTGAAACAAAAATATATATAGTTGCCATGCAAATGACTCCAGTGATCAGTTTCATTAATTCAATCTGATAGTGATGGAGTGCTGCCTGGCGGGTGGAAGCGATAGCTAGGGTACTTGGAGCGGTAATCACGCACTCCGTCATGAGCCGAAAATGCGTTTAATATTCTAGTCTTGTGACAAAGGACATGAGCTGACCAGAACATATTTTTTCACCTGATGAGAAAATACTCACAAAGGAATGATCCAATATTCCAATATGACAAGTCGAAACCAACCCTGAAATTTTTTACACAGGAAGAAGGCAACGAAAGAAATGTGCTGCTAAGAATTTAGCTCCTAAGAGGCACTGCCAGTATTTTGTAAAAAATGTAGAGATTACACATTTTTGCCGAGCGAAGAACAGATTATAAAAGCGGTCGCTATAGCCCTGCCCGCCTAGCGCGCGACGTAGTGAATTACTCAAGCAGCGCCACGTAGTGGAATTATCCAGAGTTCACAGACACCGATTTTAAGCACCTAAGGTGTGGTTTACAATGGAGCGAATGGAAGCGAACACGTGCGAATGAGCATTTGCAAACAATTCACTACCATTCGCTTGTGTAGGGGTAGAATCGTCTATACTCGAGGGAATAGAAAGAGAACATGAGGTAGCGAACATTGCCTATGAACGCTGTGTTACTAGTTATCGGTTTTTGGAGCTAATATTCGGCTTACAGGATACAACTCTGTCTTGTTAGAGCCAAAGTGTGAAACTTTGCTATTCGTTGAGGATTATTTTGCATGGCGAGCGCACTGTTCTTGACGGAGTATGCAAAATGGCTTAAAAAGAAAGAATTTAAGTATCGCAATTTGTATGGAAGAGTGATATGCCTGGAGATTGTGCACTTTACACGGAATTTTATCTCCATCTCTCCTTAGCACTGGTCCAAAAGTTTCCCTGTATGTCGGCTGCCATTTTCTCCCTGGCTTCTCATTACCATTGAAAGGAAATTTATAAACAGAACACTAATTACCAACATCAAGCATCATCTCAAAGTGAGACACAGCTAGAGTTTCCACTGTGTGTGTAAAGTCTAATGCTCATATTATTATTATCGTTTTCTAAAACAAAAATGGTCTAGTGGGAAAGTGCGTTCTTCGAGATCCAGAGAGCGCGGGATCTAATCCTGTTAACACCACAACTTTTTCACTATGATTCTTAAACAAGCATTCACCTCTCATAGATGTTGGAGTGGAGACGAAAGCCATGCGGTTCGGATTCCACGTTAAACTGCAGGTCCCCAGTTTCCAATTAGGTAACTGGGGAAGGCTAGGGTCACGTAAGTAGCTGTAGTGGCGTCCAGTTGAAAGACCTGATAGAGGCCTACCGGGTACACCAGATAGAATTCTCTTTTGCTCGTGCTTGTAAGCTTGTTTGCTCTGGTAGAAACCTGGCTTAAACTATAGAAATATTTCTTTCAATAACTTCACATCGACAGTTCAATTCTTGCACATGTAATTCTGATAAATGTGGCTGTTGTTGTTGTGGTCTTCAGTCCTGAGACTGGTTTGACACAGCTCACCATGCTACTCTATCCCGTGCAAGCTTCTTCATCTCCCAGTACCTACTGCAGTCTACATCCTTCTGAATTTTCTTAGTGTATTCGTCTCTTGGTCTCCCTCCACGATTTTTACCCTCCACATTGCACTCCAGTACGTAATTGGTGATCCCTTGATGCCTCAGAACTTGTCCTACCTACCGATCCCTTCTCCTGGTCAAGTTGTGCTACAAACTCCTCTTCTCCCCAATTCTATTCAATACCTCCTCATTAATTGTGTGATCTACCCATCTAATCTTCAGCATTCTTCTACAGCATCACATTGCGAAAACTTCTGTTATCTTCTTGTCTAAACTATTTTTCGTCCATGTTTCACTTCCATACGTGGCTACACTCCATACAAATACTTTCACAAACGACTTCCAGACATTAAAATCTATACTCAATGTTAACAAATTTCTCTTCTTCAGAAACGCTTTCCTTGCCATTGCCAGTCTACATTTTATATCCTCTCTACTTCCACCATCATCAGTTATTTTGCTCCCCCAATAGCAAAACTCTTTTAAGTAGTAAGTGTCTCATTTCCTAATCTAATTCCGGCGGCATCACCCGACTTAATTCGACTACATTCCATTATCCTCGTTTTGCTTTTGTTGATGTTCATCTTATATGCTCTTTTCAAGACGTTGTCCATTCCGTTCAACTGCTCTTCCAAGTCTTTTGCTGCCTCTGACATAATTACAATGTCATCGCCAAACCTCAAAGTTTTTATTTCTTCTCCATGGATTTTCATACCTACTCCGAAATTTTCTTTTGTTTCCTTTAGTGCCTGCTCAATATATAGATTGAATAGCATATGGGAGTGGCTAAAACCCTGTGTCACTCCCTTCCCAACCACTGCTTCCCTTTCATGTCCCTCGACTCTTAAAACTGCCATCTGCTTTCTGTACAAATTGTTTCGCTCCCTGTATTTTACTCCTGCCATCTTCAGAATTTGAAAGAGAGTATTCCATTCAACATTGTCAAAAGCTTTCTTTAAGTCTACAAATGCTAGAAACGTAGGTTTGCCTTTCCTTAATCTTTCTTCTAAGATATATCGTAGGATTAGTATAGCCTCACGTGTTCCAACATTTCTACGGAATCCAAACTGATCTTCCCCGAAGTCGGCTTCTACCAGTTTTTCCATTCTCTAAAGAATTCACGTTAGTATTTTGCAACTGTGACTTATTAAACTGATAGTTTGGTAATTTAAACATCTATCAGCACATGCTTTCTTTGGGATTGGAATTACTATATTCTTCTAGAAGTCTGAGGGAATTTCGTCTGTCTCATACATCTTGCTCACCAGATGGTAGAGTTTTGTCAGGACTGGCTCTCCCAAGGCTAGTAGTAGTTCTAATGGAATGTTGTCTACCCCCGGGGCCTTGTTTCGGCTCAGGTCTTTCAGTGCTCTGTCAAACTCTTCTCGCAGTGTCATATCTCCCATTTCATCTTCATCTACATCCTTTTCCATTTCCATAATATTGTCCTCAAGAACATCGCCCTTGTATAGACCCTCTATATACTCCTTCCACCTTTCTGCTTTCCCTTCATTGCTTAGAATTGGGTTTCCATCAGAGCTCTTCATATTCATGCAAGTGGTTCTCTTATCTCCAAAGGTCTCTTTAATTTTCCTATAGGTAGTATCTATCTTACCCCTCGTGTGATAAGCCTCTACATCCTTACATTTGTCCTCTAGCCGTCCCTGCTAAACCATTTGGCACTTCCTGTCGATCTCATTTTTGAGATGTTTGTATTCCTTTTTGGCTGCTTAACTTACTGCATTTTTGAATTTTCTCCCTGTCAATAGTTCCCTTTTTCTCACCCTGAAACTTTGTACAACCTCTGGTTCTTTCAGTTTATCCCGGTCCCATCTCCTTAAATTCCCACCTTTTAGCACTTTCTCCATTTTTAATCTACAGTTCATAACCAACAGATTGTAGTTAGAGCCCACATCTGTCTTACAATTTAAAATCTGGTTCCTAAATCAATGTCTTACCATTATATAATCTATCTAAAACCTTCTAGTATCTCCAGGGTTCTTCCATGTATACAACCTTTTTTCATGGTTCTTGAACCAAGCTATGATTAAGTTACGCTCTGCGCAAAATTCTACCAGGCGGCTTCCTCTTGCATTTCTTAGCTCCAATCCAAATTCACCTACTACGTTTCCTTCTCTTCCTTTTCCTACTGTCGAATTCCAGTCACCCATGAGTATTAAATTTTCGACCCCCTTCACTACCTGAATAATTTGTTTTATCACATCATATACACTCCTGGAAATAGAAAAAAGAACACATTGACACCGGTGTGTCAGACCCACCATACTTGTTCCGCACACTGCGAGAGGGCTGTACAAGGAATGATCACACGCACGGCACAGCGGACACACCAGGAACCGCGTTGTTGGCCGTCGAATGGTGCTAGCTGCGCAGCATTTGTGCACCGCCGCCGTCAGCGTCAGACAGTTTGCCGTGGTATACGGAGCTCCATCGCAGTCTTTAACACTGGTAGCATGCAGCGACAGCGTGGACGTGAACCGTATGTGCAGCTGACGGACTTTGAGCGAGGGCGTATAGTGTGCATGCGGGAGGCACGGTGGACGTACCACCGAATTGCTCAACACGTGGGGCGTGAGGTCTCCACAGTACATCGATGTTGTCGCCAGTGGTCGGCGGAAGGGGCACGTGCCCGTCGACCTGGGACCGGACCGCAGCGACGCGCGGATGCACACCAAGACCGTAGGATCCTACGCAGTGCCGTAGGGGACCGCACCGCCACTTCCCAGCAAATTAGGGACACTGTTGCTCCTGGGGTATCGGCGAGGACCATTCGCAACCGTCTCCATGAAGCTGGACTACGGTCCCGCACACCGTTAGGCCGTCTTCCGCTCACGCCCGAACATCGTGCAGCCCGCCTCCAGTGGTATCGCGACAGGCGTGAATGGAGGGACGCATGGAGACGTGTCGTCTTCAGCGATGAGAGTCGCTTCTGCCTTGGTGCCAATGATGGTCGTATGCGTGTTTGGCGCCGTGCAGGTGAGCGCCACAATCAGGACTGCATACGACCAAGGCACACAGGGCCAACACCCGGCATCATGGTGTGAGGAGCGATCTCCTACACTGGCCGTATACCTCTGGTGATCGTCGAGGGGACACTGAATAGTGCACGGTACATCCAAACCGTCATCGAACCCATCGTTGTACCATTCCTAGACCGGCAAGGGTACTTGCTGTTCCAACAGGACAATGCACGTCCGCATGTATCCCGTGCCACCCAACGTGCTCTAGAAGGTGTAAGTCAACTACCCTGGCCAGCAAGATCTCCGGATCTGTCCCCCATTGAGCGTGTTTGGGACTGGATGAAGCGTCGTCTCACGCGGTCTGCACGTCCAGCACGAACGCTGGTCCAACTGAGGCGCCAGGTGGAAATGGCATGGCAAGCCGTTCCACAGGACTACATGCAGCATCTCTACGATCGTCTCCATGGGAGAATAGCAGCCTGCATTGCTGCGAAAAGTGGATATACACTGTACTAGTGCCGACATTGTGCATGCTCTGTTGCCTGTGTCTATGTGCCTGTGGTTCTGTCAGTGTGATCATGTGATGTATCTGACCCCAGGAATGTGTCAATAAAGTTTCCCCTTCCTGGGACAATGAATTCACGGTGTTCTTATTTCAATTTCCAGGAGTGTATTTCATCATTTTCTACATCATCTGCTGAGCTAGTTGGCATATAAACTTGTACTACTGTAGTAGTGGTGGGCTTCGTGTCTGTCTTGGCCACAATAATGCGTTCACTATGCTGTTTGTAGTAGCCTACCCGCACTCCTATTTTTTTATTCATTATTAAATCTACTCCTGCATTACCCCTATTTGATTTTATAATATCCCTGTATTCACCTGACCAGAAGTCTTGTTCCTCCTGCCACCGAACTTCACTAATTCCCACTATATCTAACTTTAACCTATCCATTTCCGTTTTTTAATTTTCTAACCTACCTGCCCGATTAAGGGATCTGACATTCCACGCTCCGATCCTTAGAACGCCAGTTTTCTGTTTCCTGATAACGACATCCTCTAGAGTAGTCCCCGCCCGGAGGTCCTAATGGGGGACTATTTTACCTCCGGAATATTTTACCCAGCCGACGCCATCATCATTTAATCATACAGTAAAGCTGTATGCCCTCGGGAAAAATTTGGGCTGTAGTTTCCCCTTGCTTTCAGCCGTTCGCAGTGCCAGCACATCAAGGCCGTTTTGATTAGTGTTACAAGGCCAGGTGAGTCAATCATCCAAACTGTTGCCCCTGCAACTACTGAAAAGGCTGCTGCCCCTCTTCAGGAACCACACGTTTGTCTGGCCTCTCAACAGATACCCCTCAGTTGTGGTTGCACCTACGGTATGGCTATCTGTATCGTCTGTATCGTTGAGGCACGCAAGCCTCCCCACCAACGGCAAGGTCCATGGTTCATGGGGTTGGGGCATGGTAGTACCAGAGAAAATCATGGCACTGTTTGATGTCACAGACGACTTTCATCAACGAGCACTTGTAATCTGTTGAAATGAAATGCGACTTGCAGTCCTACATTTTATAACAATTCCTGTAGGCCATTCCTTATAATAATATTTGAATGTTTTCTGTTTAATCTCTGTAGTCGTCCCAAAACGGCGAAGTGTCTATTGAATGACAGAAACAAACATTTTTCTTGTACGAGCAGTCCGGCACCTCGCAGTAAGCACTAGTTTACTTTAGACAGAACTGGGATGGAGTCAGAAATGGTCCCGGCTGTTGCTCTGCATATTGCGCAGCATACCAGGCATATTTCATGAAATTTCTAAAGCGTAGCGAAGATAATTGGTAATGCACAAATGACTGGTGCCTAAGAATACTGTTCAACTGATAAACCTGATATATGAGAGAGGTATCGGAAATATATGGTTTGCTAATTTCCTGAAAAATTCTTTCCACTGCCGAAAACATTCTTTATCGGAAAGTTGAATCGTACTAGTGGTTCCAGGCGGAATCCACATTACATCTACAGGTTTTTCGTCGTCCACACAGAACTGTCGTTATGTCCAGACCATCAATCCAACAGAAACAGTGAATTAGTTTCTGCAGCACGTAGGAATACGTTTCGAACTAAATGTTGAAAATTATTATTTCCCAGTTTCCAGATTTTGATACGTCGATTACAAGATTATTGCAACTAAACAGTCCAGATTTTATTTTTGGTTCTAATTTTCCTTGTTGTTTTGGAAGACAGATATACAGCTGCGGAAACAGTAATCCACTCATACTTATCACTAACATTATCGTGTATGAAAGTACCATTGCATTCATTGACTGGGCAACCGAATCCGTCGTTTTTTTCACACTGAAATGATAAAGTGCGAGGTTCACAGAGTTTTTTAACGAAACCTGACTGATCAGCGCTATAAACAACAGTTGCGGTGATAACAGCAAGTTTCGTCTTTACGTCAGCCATGAATTTCTGTATAGCATTGTCTACCACTCGCAGCTGCTCTAAAAGTTTGCGTGACGTAAACTTGGTAATTTTGCGACTTACTATTCTTTACTATTTCTCGAACCTGCGTAGCCAGGTCGACGAAGCCTGGAAATTAGTGATGTTTATGTCAGATGCAATTCGGAGGGCATACTCTCATTGATTTCCATCGGTAACAGTGCATTGTCTCTCACGAGCAATTCTAAATCTTTCGAACTGTTTTTCCATTCAGATGGTTTCGGGTTTCCGTTTGGCGCATATTTCTTACCTCATGTAATTCATTCTTCCAGTTGGACAGATCACGCTCGGATTTTAGGAAACGAAAACTCCCTTGCACACAGTGTAACTTTAAGCGTCTTTTCCCTCTTCCGTTTAATTAATATTTCACTGCCTTTTCTTTGTCGCCGAAAGCTGTTACAGTACGTGGTTTTTTTTTTTTTTTTTTTTTTTTTTTTTTTTTTTTTTTTTTTTAGGCCTTGTAGGTACTCTTCTTCAGAGCTGTTACTGGAACAACTGACGTCGTCCGAACCACCATTCATGCAATCATCAGGCCGCGCGAAGTGGCCGCGTTGTTTGCGGCGCCAAATCACGGATTGTGTGGCCCCTCCGGCCGGAGGTTCGAGTCCTCCCTCGGGCATGAGTGTGTGTGTTGTTCTTAGCACAAGTTAGTTTAAGTGGTGTGTAAATCTAGGGACCCATGACCTCAGCAGTTTGGCCCCTTAGGAATACACCCACACATCGAATCGTCATAGTTATTACCTATTTTTTCTAACATATCCACTATTTCAAAAGAAACGTCGATATCATTCGAATAAATGTCAAGGAAATCAACTAATAAATGACACATATGTAAGTCCTGGGGAGAAGTAGTTGATTTCGGCTGGAAACCACGTTCTTCATATTTAAACGTTGCTAAATTGAGAACGGTAATTGGATTCCACATTACTGTGGAACTGGAAGAAAAAGAAAATGGGCATTAGCAGGCATACCTTACAAAAGGACAATAAATATTAATTCAGCTTTACTTGTATTGTCCGTACTTACCGATGCTGCAAAAATAAACAGATAAGTTGTAATAGATGTTAGTTGAGTGGCTAATTAGAGGGAATAAAAACTGTGAACTGTAGTGTCAGAGAAATTATCAACGAACGGTAACCTGAAACGTCGTCGTCAAATTTCGATCGGGTTGTGTCGTGTTTCCTGTTTACAAATGTTCCACCGACCTCGGCTCTGGGTGCTGCGCATGCGCAGTTGCTACAGCGCAAGAGGCAAGACAAGTTTCACACGGAATTTGCAGTCTCCCCTCCACAACGGCCACAGGCCGGTCGTGATTCCACCTCCACACGGACAGGAGGTGGGGCATCACTGCCAGCGCTTAGTCTTAGACCTACTACAAACGTTATTTGCCTTCATCATTTTTTTACCTGGGCTTTAATAACTCAAATTAAAATTGTCAAAGTCTACAATTTTTGAACATGTTGCTTACAAGGCATTTTCAATGTCTTTAGATAAATATAAGTGTGTACTAGAAACATACTTTCCCCGCAATGTTATTCAAAAGAACAAGTTTCCGAAACTAATAACACACACATATTTTGGATATGCAATAGATACATAAGGTAATTCATAATAATGGCGACATAGTTTGTCATGGCAGCAAATATATGTGGTTATTGTACAAAGCTTTAAAACCATGCAGCTGTTTGCTGGGACGACTGTATGGAAAATATTGACACTTCAATAATTATTGTATCCTATTTGAGCAGCAATGGACAAAATGTTGGAAAACTCATTCTTCAGCCGACTGTAAAACTCTGAAAAGTCATATCCCATGTGTTGCCAAACTATGCATTAAATGTTATATCAACCTAAGACACGGATATATTATGAACATAATGCTTGAAATATGTGGAATAAAATCTCACAAGAACACCAACAGACAGCAACTTAAATAAGGAAACGAAACGAACGATGAACTGTTTGCATCTACTAAATGTTTATGTACAAAGAAACAGCCAACTCGTTACAGCATATTAAAGTGGAAATTTCACGAACTTAAAGCCGACTCCTTCGGCAATTTTGTCACCGATATTTTATTTTGAGCAATAAAAACATCACAGTAGAAACTCATGTTCGCTACACACGAATGTTAATAAGAAAAATATTTATTTTGTGAAACAAAACGGAAAAGAGTACAAACTTTTGTTAAGTCACTTAATCTTCGAGGCTCTTTTTGGGCTGTACGTTTTTAAACAACTCGTAGTACAAACCTGAAAAGAACCTGTGCAATCTGGCTGTTTTTGCTTACACCGACACAAAGCGGGCGAGAGGGTGTTTGTTTTCTGGCGGGAAAAGCAACATAGTACACTCACGTAAAACCAGGAGCACTGGCAGTCACGCCCCGCCTCCTGTCCGTGTTGAGGTGGAATCACGTGACCGACCTTTGGCCGTTGTGGAGGGGAGACGGCAAATTCCGTGTGAAACTTGTCTTGCGCACCAGAGGGGCTGCACATTTCTACCGCCGGCTGGCGCGCTACAAATTTCGCAATTTTCTGCTACCTTTATAAAATATTTGCAGCTCCTCTTAGCAGATAAAATTCTGAAAGTGCATTTGTTTGGTTGTCTTCTTCCTGTGCAAAAAAATTCGGGGAAGGTTTTCACATGTCTTATTGGATCATTCTCTTGATATAGGAAATGTAACTTGTGCCCTACTATTACAGCATTTTTCACAAGTAACGATACTTTAGCGGTGTGAGAACGCGTGTACGCCTCAATATCTTCTGTCTTCGAAAGTAACTGGGATAGAAGGGACAAATTTGCATTTCGCACGAAAAATTCAAAGTATTTGGTCAACAATATCGCTGTCTCGGGCTCAATACAGTGGATTTTTTTAAACTTGTGGGTCTATGTCGGCGTGGAATTGCTTGGAACTACTGTATACATGCAACCTGGAGCCGTTTGTTTTGCAGTGAACCGCTGCTGGCTGTGTTTGTTCCGCTGTGCATCGTGGATGTCGCCAGAAGTGGTCGCGAGGCTTCGGTGACCGGAAATTGCGGATTAGCTCAGCCTGTGAGGGGCGGTAAGGTACAAAGGCTGTTGCGATATCAGCGTCATCCGGCCTACGAGAGACGTCCAGCAACGTGGAAACAATCTGACATCATTGGAATTTGAAAGACTGTTCACCAAATATAAGGGTCAGCCAAATGAAAACAAGACAGATGAAAACAGTGAGTAAATTGTTTATTATTTCAAAAGTTATCGCCATAACTGTTAATACGTTTATCCCGTTGTGAGGCAAGACGGTCAGTGCCTTCACGAGATTTGTTTGCCTACGGAACCATAACTGTACTCGCGTGTGCATCTCTTCGTCCTAAGCAAATGGACAGCCAGGAATGTCTTTCTTCAGGGCGCCAGAAATATTGAAATCGCACGGCGACAGATCGCGACATTATGGAGTGTGAGCAAGGGCTTCCCAGCGAAACTTCTGCAGCGTAGTCGAAACAACCTTAGCAGCATGTGGGCCAACTCAAGCGATTCCCATATTTTTGGAGCCAGAAATATTGAAATCGCACGGCGACAGATCGCGACATTATGGAGTGTGAGTAAGGGCTTCCCAGCGAAACTTCTGCAGCGTAGTCGAAACAACCTTAGCAGCATGTGGGCCAACTCAAGCGATTCCCATATTTTTGGAGCCCTGAAGAAAGACATTGATGGCCGTCGGTTGCTTCGGACGAAAACGTGCATTACTGGCTACAATCATGATTCCGTAGACAACCGTGAATGTTTTTCCATGAAGACAATGACCGTCTTCTCTCACAATGGCATAAGTGTATTAACATTTATGGCGATTACTTCGGAAATAAAAACAGTTTACTTACCTTTTCTTCGTCTGTCCAATTTTAATTTGACTGCACTTTGTATCTAATGGCAATTAAGCGATATCGATAACGTTCGAGCATCTCTACCTGCAGGGAAGATTGCAGTATATAGATGTAGAGATTACTGCGACGTGATACTCGTACACTTACGATGACCTCTTGCTCAATGCCCTTTTACAACGCCACACATATTTATGCAACATTCGTACCTGGAGAGAGGAAACTTCCACTACGGGCCTTCAACCGGGGATTCCGACAAGGATCAGTGCTTAGCACATTGTTTTATCCCTCCCGTACAGAAGCTTTCTGACGACCTGCCATGTAAAACTGTCACTGTCTGTCGATGACACGGCACTAGATCCATTAATCCTTTCATGACTTCTCAACGTTTCCATGCACCACCCTCGAAGAATAAATGCTATTGTACGCCGAGTACTGCTCATCTAGCCTCACCCGTTGGTATTGGCTTCCCGCCTGTCCTCTGATGATGTGTTAATATGCCCTGGAGCAATAATGTCAGCAAATCGTCGACCCAATAGCCAGACGTTCTCTCTTAAGCACTCTCATCGCCGACAAGTAGCAGGATGCGAATACATCATCCAGTCTCGAAACCCGTGTTCGCTCTACCACTACGCCTGGGCATCGTGCCACACCTGACGCTGCCATCAACCATCCTGGAATGCAGGCCCTACATTGGGCACCATCAACACATCGAAAATAGCTCACTGATATTCACCCTACTTGTGTTTTGGGACTTCTCTTCCAATGCGCTATAGGAGTTGGTACCAGTCCAGCTGGTCAGCTAAAGGTTTCAAGCGTCAGTCCATCTCAGTTTTGAGAAGACTCAACGGTTTTCGAACTCTTAAACTCCGCGCCCTGACGCAGAGGGTGCATCGATTGCAGACTACGCACTGGACTGATTAAATAGCCGTTATCCCAGATGAGAGCGTGACATATAAACGGGAAATGACCAACGCACGATCATAATCGAAAGTATATTGCACTAAGAAGCACATCAGAATATGAACTTACCAACAACACGGGCAGAAGGAGCGCACACTAACGGGGTCAGTTACTTGCCTTGAGCGGGCAGGTAATTTTTGTTGTGCACTAGCCGACGTGAGTCAGTTATACGAACTCTGCTGACTGTCTTGATTCGACGATTGTGAATAAACAGTGGTTTCAATAGGCATCCCGAACTTCCTTTTGTACCATGCACTGTCTACTTGTTCAGCCACATGTCTCACGCCCTACCCGTAGCAGCGAAAGGGAGATGGGCAGTGGAAGGGTGGCAGGGTGAGTTGCCTGGTTGGACGAGAACGTGTGAACGACTGGTTGATTGCTCACATCAACAGCGCCTCCCCAAGCTATGAAACAATGACGTCCTTCCTCGATGTTACATGAGATGCCCTGCCAAATAAATCAGGATTCAGACTAGGAATTGTCGTGATGTCTTAGGAAGGAAGATTAAAGTTTAACGTTCCTAAGACGACGTGGACGTGAAAGTGAATGACGTCTTAGTCACTGCTCCATCTTGGTAATTACGATGACAGTATAATTCAAAATGGTTAAAATGGCTCTGAGCACTATGGGACTTAACATCTATGGTCATCAGCCCCTAGAACTGAGAACTACTTAAACCTAACTAACCTAAGGACATCACACAACACCCAGTCATCACGACAGAATAATTAAGAATGATTCCATTTAGTCAGTTGCGTTACATTTATTTGCATACAATTTCTTTGCACACTCTCACAGCATCGGCCTCCTCGTCGGTTACTTTATTTCGCATACTCTCAAATTCATGTAATACGAGAAGATTAACGATTGGTTTCCGCTATGAGATTTATAATTATCGCCGGCCGGAAAGGCCGAGTGGTTCTATGCGCTACAGTTCGGAACCGCGCGACCGCTACGGTCGCAGGTTCGAATCCTGCCTCGGGCATGGATGTTTGTGATGTCCTTAGGTTAGTTAGGTTTAATTATTTGGGACTGATGACCTCAGAAATTAAGTCCCATAGTGCTCAGAGCCATTTAAGCCATATACTTATCAATATTTGTAGCTATGTTACAGCGTTTCTGTATAATATTTTGTACATATAATAACATATGTTACTAGCGGTTTTCTTTTTCAGTGGGCGGCCTGGCACAGTTCCAGCACACCGTCAAAGACGTGGAGTGACAGCTAGCAGAGCAACGCACAGCGACGCTTCAGCCAGCGATGAGAAGTAAAGAATCCGCGAAACGCACATCAAAATAGAATAGTTATCTTATATTTTAAGTCGCACAAATTATCAGTAATGCCATAAATGATAACTACATTATTTGTAGCCATATAAATTGTATATCCCAGCCATTACTGCTATTTCTGTATCACTTTCTATAACGTGTATCACTTTATGTTATCAGTAACTGATTTGCTATTTGTTTTAGTACTTTCTATCCATATTGATTGCTGTAATGCAATGAAATCGATATTTGCATCTATTGACACATTAATGTCCTAAGGTACGCGTATATTATAAACGATTCGTCAACTATTTGAAGTATACGACTGAAAATGTCGCCTATTAAATTCATTAATGTATTTAAAGGAATCCGAATAATTAATCCTTCATTAAACTCGACATTTTGAATTGGGGCTCTCTACCTTTATGCATACACTGCTCGCGTCGGCAACCTTATAGTTTACATAACTGTACGAGCACCACACACGTTAATTTATTTATTTCATGCATAAATTTATCCACATAGCTAACAAAGTTCATGACCTATCAAACACACACTGATCTTGTTTATAAATACACAATTGCGTGAGTACATTGCAATTACGAAACAAGTAAATAACGTTTATTACACTGTTTGCTTATGACACAAATTATATTTCACTTAATTTCAGCACTACGTAAGTATATTGAGGTCTCCCATATACAATAGCGACCAGCTTTCATGATCCACTATTAGTGTCTGACAAGTGCAGAGCTCCTTCTGGGACACACTGCTGCTTTGTGACTCAGGAGTTTGTTGTCATGTGGTGAACTAGACGTAGGTAAGTATGTTCTACATTCAGTCGTGCAGGTATACGATGGAATTTAGGCCAGAAGCAACAGAGACTTTTCAATTCACGGAAAATCTTTTAGACAAAGGGAGACTCATAAACTGGAGGATACCCTGCTGGAATAACTTGCCAGATCGTCGTAGCAGAAACAGTACTATGGCCATCGGTTCAGTCTTCCAAGTGCATTGTTAAATACTTGAGAAACCATCTTAATCTATCGGACGTAATTTCAAATAGCATCCAAATGGTATGCAATACACCCCAGAGCATAACTTTAGTCATTGAGACGTTACCGAGTGCTCATATCTACGTATCGTTCAACATAAACTCGTTGGACGGGTATGAGTTTTCCGTAGCTGACTAACTGCAGGCAAGACCTGTTTTAAAATTTCAGTGTCGCAACCGGACAGCACTCCGGCACACATCTGCGATAGAAGCTGACAAAATTAGACAGGAAACCGTTCGAGTTCTACTACGTGCCAAGCCACCGAAACACAACATTAACCGAGAGGAAAGGGCAGCTATCAAGGAACTGAAGAACAACGACGAAATTGTGATATTAACAGCAGACAAAGGCAATGCTACTGTCATTTTAGATACCGTGCAGTACGAAGAAAGATGAAATAATTATTAAATGATCCCATCTACAAAGCACTAAGGACGGACCCTACGGCGGAGATAATTCGAAAGACGCAGACCGCGATTAAGGACTCGAGAATTGACGCTGACACAGCCAAGGGTCTTATTCCCAGAGAACCACTCTCTCCTAGAATTTACGGTGTTCCTAAGATACATTAGGAAAGTTATCCTTTGAGGCCAATAGTGAATGGGATCAATTCACCTGCTTCCAATTTGACGAAGTATCTGGCCTGCAAATTAAGACATCTAGTTGGCAAGACGGACTCTTATGTGAAGAACTCGACGCACTTTATAGAACCCCTAAAGGGAGAAACAGTTTTACCTACGGACATCATGGTCAGCTTTGACGTGAATTCACAATTTACGAACGTGCCAGTAGATGAAACTATCCGCATCCTTCAGGAGCATGTCCCGCCAGACGTATGCGACCTGGTTGGGTTGTACCTGACTTCAACGTATTTCAAGCGGCAAGGAAAATGCAACGAGCAGACAGACGGCGTAGCAATGGGATCTCCCCTACCTCCTCTGGCAGCCGAAATATTCATGGACGCCTTTGACGCAACGGCCCTCGGCTCAGCTCCTTTAGGCCCACGTTGCTGGTTCAGATACGTGGACGACACGTTCGCTGTATGGCCTCATGGTGAAATGGAGCTACACAAGTTTAATGAATATTTGAAGAAAATGCAAGATACAGTTCACGCTCGAAGTAGAGAAAAATGGTGCAATTTCATTTGTAGACGTCGAAGTATACAGGGGAACGGAGGACACACTTGGACACAGCGTATATCGAAAGCCTACACATACAGACAGGTATCTGCACGCCCAATTCTACCACTACCCAGCGCAGACGAATTCTGTCATCCGTTCTTTGGTAATCCATGTACAGCACCTAAATGATGCTCAAAACATTACACCTGAGCTTGAAAGGCAACGCACAACGTTTCTAGCCAATGGCTACAGCCATACGTCGATCCACACAGCCTTGTCGACGAACACAATTAAGAAAGATAAGGAAGAAATAGACAAACCGCAGTCAACAGTGCGCTTACCTTATGTGAAAAATGTTACTGACCGAATAGGCAGCCGGCCGCTGTGGCCGAGCGGTTCTAGGCGCTTCAGTCCGGAACCGCGCTGCTGCTACGGTGTCAGGTTAGACTCCTACCTCGGGTATGGATGTGTGTGACGTCCTTAGGTTGATTAGGTTTAAATAGTTCTAAGTCTAGGGGATTGATGACCTCAGATGTTAAGTCCCATAGCGCTTGGAGCCATTTGAACCATTTTATTCGAACCGAATAGGCAAACTCCTTCGCCCGGTTGAGGTGCAGCCTGTCTTCTATAGTGGTCGTACGTTCCAGGGCGTGCTAGACTCCACGAAGGACAAGGTGGTCGCAAACACTGCAATCGTTTACAAGATGGAGTGCTAATGTGGTAATGGTTTGTGTTTAACGACCCGTCGACAACGAGGTAATTAGAGACGGAGCGCAAGCTCGGGGTACGGAAGGATTGGGAAGGAAATCGGCCGTGCCCTTTCAAGGGAACCATCCCGGCAATTGCCTGAAACGATGTAGGGAAATCACGGAAAACCTAAATCAGGATGGCCGGAGACGGGATTGAACCGTCGTCCTCCCGAATGCGAGTCCAGTGTGCTAACCACTGCGCCACCTCGCTCGGTAGTGCGAATGTGGAGAGGCATACATCAGCGAGAATGATAAACCAATAGCAACGCACATTCGGGAACACGAGCGCTATATTCTTCTTCTGCAGCACAACAAATCTGCAGTGACAGAACGTCAGCAAGACTGCGGAAAAGAAATAAAATTCAGCGAAGCCTTTGTGTTAGCCAAGCAGCCGGTTATGACGAAAAGCAAAATCGGAGAGGCCATCGAAATATTCAAACACCCTAATAACATGAACAGAGAGGATGGATACAGGCTTGCCGCATCTTGGCTTCCAGCAGTCAGAGCCCAACAGACCGCACTGTCAACTCGAGGCACGAGTACTACCGGCGAGTAACTGCCGCCGCGCAACCGACGTCCAGCATTTGGTAAACAGCAGCCAACTTCTCATTCGACGGTGACCACCAATGGTGGCACATAACACAAGATCCATTAGACAACAGAGGTTACGTTCTCCCTCCACCGCAATAACCTATTAAAATAAAGCTCCCTCTCCTTCTTCCTTAAGTGACTTATGAAACTAACTACCTTTTTAAAATTATGGCATGCGCAGTAAACAGTAACAACAAAATATAAAGGACACTGCATAGGTAGAACGCACCATTATACCCTAATAGATTCCTGGTGTGGGAGGGAGAAAGAGGTGTGAATTTTGATTTGGCTCTGAGCACTATGGGACTTAACATCTTAAGTCAGCATTCTCCTAGAACCTAGAACTACGTAAACCTAACTAACCTAAGGACATCACACACATCCATGCCCGAGGCAGGATTCGAACCTGCGACCGTAGCAGTCCCACGGTTCCGGACTGCAGCGCCTAGAACCGCACGGCCACCGAGGCCGACTGAATTTTGATTTAAATTCTATAAATGAAATGCAAGCAGTGCTGTTCAAGTGGTTTATTCAAGAAACTGCATTAAACGGCACATGCAATAATTATTGAAATTTTATCAAATTCATTTAACGATCACTCACAAATTATTCAAATAATGATAAACAAAAATTTTAAAAAATGGGTCGCCACATACTATAGAAAGTATCAAAAAATAAAAAAATAAACATTAAATAGAATTGAATTGGCACCAAGAGCTCACATCTAGTGAATTATATAAAGTGCTTGCCCTGGTATTTGCCTTTTAACATGAGCACTGTATGACTTCATTCTAATTTAATATATAAACAAATTACGCGAGACGGGCTTACCTGGTGTATTAAATGAGGACGGAATAAAAAAAAAGCTGAACATATGACTCTCTTAACGGGCCTTGCGTATGTATGAGCATCTAACACATTGCAAAGAAATTGAAGAAATCGAATGAAGAATGCGCAGCTAGGAAGGCAGGCGTTTTCTGTATTACCATGTTCATAGTGTGGTCGACATGGCGGTGGAGTCGGCTGATTGTGTGCGGCTGCATCAAGACTCTGCCGGCGTCGTAGTTGATAGCGTCTAACATGCCCTAGGCTGAAAATAGTGACCGAAACCTGCTACTGGAAGTTATCATTACTGGACGATGGTATGCGTCCATCTGTAAGTGCAAACCTACGTGAAACTGCACTAAACAAAGCTCAAAACTGTTCTAAAGGTACTACCGTCATCGGACATGTAGTAAATCAAAATGTGATCCTGAGTTAAACTCTTGATAACGCGCGCAGTGAGTGAAGCTCGCCTACTTGGATCTAACAAACTTTGCTCTCTACGCTGTTTGCGACGAATGCAGAGTAATACGTCTCATGACAAGCGATTAGAGAATCCATGCGACTTATCGGAAGCAGTCAAGAGTGAACTCCTGCCTCCTCAAAAGCAAAACTCGGAATGCCCCATACTAGTGCGCTACTCGTACCTGGAGAAAGAGAGCCGCTTCCCTCCAGCGTCTTTTTCCCACCCTTCCGCAAAATTACGTAGCTCGTACTATATTTCGAAGTCAACGTTAGATTCTTACCAATGAAGAAGTCCCTTTCAAATTTTCCTCCCTCCTTGCCGTCGCATTTCGCGAGGAAAAGAGAGCCATACTCTGTGTGAGACAGAGTATACAAATAAACCAAGACTTCTCCCTTTGAGTATTGCCGCTACATTCCCAGGTCTTCTGCTCGCGGGAAACGGCAAAAATTCCCCAGGCCACTTGACATTCTTGGACACCGAAGTCGTGCTGTTGCTATTCAACTCGCCGCTCTCTCCGTGTTACCTAGAATCGTGGCAAAGCTGTTTTTCGCTCCAAGTTTATAGTTTCCGCTGCCTCGGGCACACGTGCGAATGTCCACGGCTTTCCTTGGCAGCGTGTTGATGTATGCAACGTCTTCGCCTGTCGCTAATCCTCTGGGGCCCTGCCCTCTGTGAAGCGTGCCGACATAGGCGTGCGACTGCCGCTCGCCTGTGGGCACTACCTGTGTCCACTGGTCGCCGGGCTTCCCAGCTAGGAACGCATCACAAGAATTCCTTTCATGCACAAAGTGTACCACGTTTGCATAGAGAAGAATTATAGTCCTTTAGCGACGCTTAGTGACACAGTAATTCACCTCCACCACACTTCATATATTGCAATAAACGAATGACTGGTTTTAAAAGCAATTATCTCCTTTAATTATAAACATAAAAATCTTTGACGCTTTTCGACCCAGAAGAAGGCCGCTGCAACCGTAGGCGAAACGTTGGTTTATCTCCAGCAGTAGTAATTTTATACATTATGACGCGGTACCATAATCAGAAAAATTTTATGTCGACATATAATTGTCTTCAACTGGGAGTCTTATTGTTATCTCTCGCTGAAAAAGGCGTGACCCTCACTCGTCAACAATTTGGGTCTCCTTGATACAAAAAAAGAAGAAAGAAAAACATATTTACATAGCACCAACAAAACGGTTGACCCACTATCTTTCTGACCATGACCCACATGTAAGCATCCACGAAAATCACATCGACAGTCTGGCGATGTCCTTCATTACAGGGAAATTGGGAACGACATTTCTCACAAATGTACTTTAATCGCTTTCTGCGGGAAGGCAACTAGTTCGAAATTTATAAATTTCCGTGTTTTGACGATTGTGTTTCTGAGCGTATCAAAGCATATTTTACCATAAAAAGAAATCCTGCTGGAAGGATAACACGGGTCTGGCAACGTCGCCAATTTTCCGTTCCCTGAAGGTAGGGAACATGTTGGTGGTGAGACTATGCGGCTAGTTTGTGGACTGTACTTCATGGGAAAGGACAGTTTTCATCTGCCATAAGCGTGCGGGAGGAAAGCGGTCAAATAAAGTGCGTACGATACTGAAATGGTATGTCAAGAATAACATCGACAAGGACGAAAAAATGTTATCCGTATTAGGGGACAAATGTGCGAGTCATAACAGCAACATCACTCTGATTTGGATGATGATGGCCCTGTGTGAAATCATAAGACGCAGTGACTTTATTTTTCCCATTAGAGGCCAATCGTACATACCGAATAACAGAACTTTCGGAATAATTAGTAGGAAGCTGAAAAAAGAGGAAAGATACTATATAGGGGTTAATATTATTGAACTCAACTCAAGACACATTTCTCAAAGAACGGTAACATGCTTTTAATAAAAGCATCTGTTTGAGTTCGTAAAGTCGATCCTTGACACATAAAAAGGGTTATCAATAGTTCAAAATACGCTGAGGTAACCTTTTGAGCTGAAAATTCTCATGGTGTTACGAGAAACATGAATATAGCTGGCTTGACGATGGACACTTTTCGGCTTCGAGAAGCTGTAAAAGGAAACTTACATATCAGTACAACCCGTAAATAATAACAAAATAAATGAAATCAAGAAGGGTTTGGTCTACATCACTCAAGAGAAAATGCAGTTTTGGAACTCGGTCACAAGATTGCTGACAAAAACGGCTGCTCGTTGTTCAGACAAAGATAACCGAGTAATGGAATCAAGCAAAACATGAAATATTATTCACAAATATGTAACAATCAATGTTTATTACAATAAAAATCGCTTATATATACAATTCTGTTTTAAAATAAGTAACTTAGCGCCAAAATTAATTTGAAAATCCAGTGTACTGCAGAAGTAGAATACGTTTAACACCAGATAGGTTGTCCATCACTTTATGTCTTAATTGAATTTAATTTGTATATAATAAGCAACTACACCAAATCAGGAAACCAGGAACACATGTCAGGAGATGAAGTGCATGAACCGATTTTAGTCTATTTTTGTCTCTACTGTCAAAGTGGGATATGTGGACATGTTGCCTTCCTGCAGTAAGCGGTTCATGTATAGGAATGACATCAAAAGAGAAAATAGCACAGTTTAAAAAACTCAGTATGCCGCGTAATGTAATTTTTTATTCTGCAAGAAACATTGGAAAGTGCCAGCTTGAATGAATGACAGTTTCACACCTTACATGATGTTTTCAATGTCGTAACAAGTAGACGGATATGTCACCTGACATACTTCGGTGATAGGGATCAGATTTGCCTGTCAAAACGTACAGTAGGTAATGCCAAAAGGGATGACACTCGCTTCGACGGTATTAACACACAGAACACAAATCCTGCATGTCAATGAGAAAAAGGTGAAAAAAGCAGCAGGAAGAAACTTTTTGTTTGGGGGCAGACGTGATTTGTACCATCACGGCTCGCATATAACGCAATGCTTCTAACAGGGGTTGGTGACTCACGTCGAGAGGAACAACGAACGTGCCAGCTGAAACATCGAGAGGAACGGGTAGCCGCCCAGGGCTGCTTGTGACGGAGAAATTCTTTAGAAAACTGCGTTGGGGAATTCCCAGATGAATTACTAACAGGCCAGAGACGTAGTCGATCACGTGAATGACCCGTGGAGCTCTGGTGATGTACGCGTGTAACTTTTAGGCGCCAGGAGCAAGCACAAAATGTCCGTTTGGCTGAAATGAATATGGAAGAAGTAAAAGAAGCGATATTTTGACGCTGCTTAAAGGTAGGCCCTTTGCGACTGGCAGGGATAGTTCCCACTAGATAAAAGGAACGCTCCCATTGGTCTGAAAAAGGCGTGACGTGAAGCACAAAAGGACACAGGTGGGGGGCAGTTTGTTACGAAAGACACAATACCGAAAATTTCGGGGAGTCTCCTCTGAACCAACGTCAAGTGTGGAACAGAGCGCATCACGTCACGAAACAGCCACATAGTTCTTGCGAGACCTGAGAGGGCGCTGAAGTTGGATTGGGTTGTTTGGGGGAAGAGACCAAACAGCGAGATCATCGGTCTTATCGAATTAGGGAAGGACGGGGAAGGAAATCGGCCGTACCCTTTCACAGGAACCATACCGGCATTTGCCTGGAGCGATTTAGGGAAATCACGGTAAACCTAAATCAGGATGGCTTTGAAGTATACACACTGTTCCATCTATTCATGTGAATATCGCCATATTTTCCAGACTAGGGATGAGTGCATGTTTTATCGCCTACAAAACATAGGCCAGTATCAGCTAATAAAATCAGCAAAGATTTTGGTTAGCTTTTTATAGGATTTTCAGAGGGTGAGAGCTGCCGTGCATCTGATAGCATGTCGCAGCTAAACGCCGCTAGCAGAGGCATAAAATTGTTTGGATCACCAGCTTGCGTCCACTGTGAACATAAGCGACCTTGAATATTCTTTTGCTCATCTTGTCACAAAAACTAACCATCCTCCATAGACTTGGCTGTAATCCTAAATACTATAGAACTTAGAACCCAAATTGGATGATTTGTTGTAATATTGACCAATGCAGAAAAGGTTTCACTGTCAAGAAGTTAGAAAAATCTTGTAGAGAACCTTCTATTTAAATTTGATATTGTTGTGTTCAGCGCTATTTCGGCTAAACAGTACGTAATACGTTACCTCGACAACTTTCCTGAAATTGTCATGTTATAATCTATGGAAAAGAAATTGTTCACATGGCTCTGAGCACTATGGGACTTAACATCTGTGGTCATCAGTCCCCTACAACTTAGAACTACTTAAACCTAACTAACCTAAGGACATCACACACATCCATGCCCGAGGCAGGATTCGAACCTGCGACCGTAGCAGTCGCGCGGTTCCGGACTGAGCGCCTAGAACCGCTTGACCACCGCGGCCGGCTATACTCTATGGAAACCAGTGTGCTTATTTGACAACAATAGAGAAATTAAACAAATTTTAAACCTAAACAGAAATGTGTTCTGTCATAGAATAGCGATCCACTCCTAGAGCCTGTAATTTATTCTAATGACGCTAATGTACTCACAGGGTGTATTTGCTGATGCCTGACGAATGTGAAAAGGAGTGGCATGTCAGGACATGTCTAACAAACTGATACAACATACCCTCAAACACTAACTGTTCTAGGTTAGTGTGCGCCTTTAAGAGGAAAAAAATTCACCAGACAAAAAATCCATAAATTTCTATCTATTTAGCGCCCTAAAAATACACGAAAATGATTATACAGTGCACTTTATGCAACTCACACTCAAGATCAACATGCGAGTGGTTCACTCACGACTACACCAAGGTACAATTTCTCACAACTACTAGATACAATCACAGAATTGACAATGAAATTGCTGCTATTATTCCACTATAAATGACTACCATAAAGGACTTCATTAATATCAAAACTACCAACTGGTAATAGGTAAATGACACATCATTTTGAATACTCAATAGTGTGGACGCTACTCCAGTGAAGTAGCAATGTGTATTATAGCCCTATATCCTATACTATAATATTCATTAAATCCACAGTGTTGTTGTTGTCTTCAGTCCTGAGACTGGTTTGATGCAGCTCTCCATGCTACTCTATCCTGTGCAAGCTGCTTCATCTCCCAGTACCTACTGCAACCTACATCCTTCTGAATCTGCTTAGTGTACTCATCTCTCGGTCTCCCTCTACGATTTTTACCCTCCACGCTGCCCTCCAATGCTAAATTTGTGATCCCTTGATGCCTCAAAACATGTCCTACCAACCGATCCCTTCTTCTAGTCAAGTTGTGCCACAAACTTCTCTTCTCCCCAATCCTATTCAATACCTCCTCATTAGTTACGTGCTCTATCCACCTTATCTTCAGTATTCTTCTGTAGCACCACATTTCGAAAGCTTCTATTCTCTTCGTGTCCAAACTAGTTATCGTCCATGTTTCACTTCCATACATGGCTACACTCCAAACAAATACTTTCAGAAACGACTTCCTGATACATAAATCTATATTCGATGTTAACAAATTTCTCTTCTTCAGAAACGCTTTCCTTGCCATTGCCAGTCTACATTTTATATCCTCTCTACTTCGACCATCATCAGTTATTTTACTTCCTAAATAGCAAAACTCCTTTACTACTTTAAGTGTCTCATTTCCTAATCTAATTCCCTCAGCATCACCCGATTTAATTTGACTACATTCCATTATCCTCGTTTTGCTTTTGTTAATGTTCATCTTATATCCTCCTTTCAAGACACTGTCCATTCCGTTCAACTGCACTTCCAAGTCCTTTGCCGTCTCTCACAGAATTACAATGTCATCGGCGAACCTCAAAGTTTTTACTTCGTCTCCATGAATTTTAATACCTACTCCAAATTTTTCTTTTGTTTCCTTTACTGCTTGCTCAATATACAGATTGAATAACATCGGGGAGAGGCTACAACCCTGTCTCACTCCTTTCCCAACCACTGCTTCCCTTTCATGCCCCTCGACTCTTATGACTGCCATCTGGTTTCTGTACAAATTATAAATAGCCTTTCGCTCCCTGTATCTTACCCCTGCCACCTTTAGAATTTGAAAAAGAGTATTCCAGTCAACATTGTCAAAAGCTTTCTCTAAGTCTACAAATGCTAGAAACGTAGGTTTGCCTTTTCTTAATCTTTCTTCTAAGATAAGTCGTAAGGTCAGTATTGCCTCACGTGTTCCAACATTTCGACGGAATCCAAACTGATCTTCCCCGAGGTCGGCTTCTACTAGTTTTTCCATTCGTCTGTAAAGAATTCGCGTTAGTATTTTGCAGCCGTGGCTTATTAAACTGATAGTTCGGCAATTTTCACATCTGTCAGCACCTGCTTTCTTTGGGATTGGATTTATTATATTCTTCTTGAAGTCTGAGGGTATTTCGCCTGTCTCATACATCTTGCTCACCAGCTGGTAGAGTTTTGTCAGGACTGGTTCTCCCAAGGCTGTCAGTAGTTCTAATGGAATGTTGTCTACTCCGGGGGCCTTGTTTCGACTCAGGTCTTTCAGTGCTCTGTCAAACTCTTCACGCAGTATCGTATCTCCCATTTCGTCTTCATCTACATCCTCTTCCATTTCCATAATATTGTCCTCAAGTACATCGCCCTTGTATAAACCTTCTATATACTCCTTCCACCTTTCTGCCTTCCCTTCTTTGCTTAGAACTGGGCTGCCATCTGAGCTCTTGATATTCATACACGTGGTTCTCTTCTCTCCAAAGGTCTCTTTAATTTTCCTGTAGGCAGTATCTATCTTACCCCTAGTGAGATAAGCTTCTACATCCTTACATTTGTCCTCTAGCCATCCCTGTTTAGCCATTTTGCACTTCCTGTCGATATCATTTTTGAGACGTTTGTATTCCTTTTTGCCTGCTTCATTTACTGCATATTTATATTTTCTCCTTTCATCAATTAAATTCAATATTTCTTCTGTTACCCAAGGATTTCTAGCAGCCCTCGTCTTTTTACCTACTTTATCCTCTGCTGCCTTCACTACTACATCCCTCAGAGCTACCCATTCTTCTTCTACTGTATTTCTTTCCCCTATTCCTGTCAATTGTTCCCTTATGCTCTCCCTGAAACTCTGTACAACCTCTGGTTCTTTCAGTTTATCCAGGTCCCATCTCCTTAATTTCCCACGTTTTTGCAGTTTCTTCAGTTTTAATCTACAGGTCATAACCAATAGATTGTGGTCGGAGTCCACATCTGCCCCTGGAAATGTCTTACAACTTAAAACCTGGTTCCTAAATCTCTGTCTTACCATTATATAATCTATCTGATACCTTTTGGTATCTCCAGGGTTCTTCCACGTATACAACCTTCTTTCATGATTCTTAAACCAAGTGTTAGCTATGATTAAGTTGTGCTCTGTGCAAAATTCTACTAGGCGGCTTCCTCTTTCATTTCCTAGCCCCAATCCATATTCACCTACTATGTTTCCTTCTCTCCCTTTTCCTACACTCGAATTCCAGTCACCCATTACTATTAAATTTTCGTCTCCCTTCACTATCTGAATAATTTCTTTTATTTCATCGTACATTTCTTCAATTTCTTCATCATCTGCAGAGCTAGTTGGCATATAAACTTGTACTACTGTAGTAGGTGTGGGCTTCGTATCTATCTTGGCCACAATAATGCGTTCACTATGCTGTTTGTAGTGGCTTACCCGCATTCCTATTTTCCTATTCATTATTAAACCTACTCCTGCATTACCCCTATTTGATTTTGTGTTTATAACCCTGTAGTCACCTGACCAGAAGTCTTGTTCTTCCTGCCACCGAACTTCACTAATTCCCACTATATCTAACTTTAACCTATCCATTTCCCTTTTTAAATTTTCTAACCTACCTGCCCGATTAAGGGATCTGACATTCCACGCTCCGATCCGTAGAACGCCAGTTTTCTTTCTCCTGATAACGACATCCTCCTGAGTAGTCCCCGCCCGGAGATCCGAATGGGGGACTATTTTACCTCCGGAATATTTTACCCAAGAGGATGCCATCATCATTTAATCATACAGTAAAGCTGCATGTCCTCGGGAAAAATTACGGCTGTAGTTTCCCCTTGCTAGTAGTATTCCCCAATTCACTCAATTCTTCAGTATAAATCTCCACATAACACTTGCCAGCAATAAATCAATCTCTTAGTTACAAAGTGAAAACCAAAAACGTTATTTCAGTGAAATCTGTATTACTTTTCATTCCACAGGGTCAGTAGTACGAGGGTGTGCTGAAATTTAGTGCCTCTGAATTTTTTATTTGTTCCCAATATCAGCTGAGGTGTTAAATGTCATGCATATTACTCAGTCGACTTTGCTGCTTGGCTGACGCAACATCCAAAACTCATCCACTATTGTGCTTCAGTTTGTAGCGTGTACCATAGCGGTATGTAGCGTAGCTATCTCGTTGTTTGAGAAACCGCCTGCTGTCATTACTCCTGGCATGAAACAGAAGAGAATGGACATCTGCCAAAAGTTTCTCTTGCGTTTTGAGTATAAGGGTGATTGTTTCCTTAACAACACTGTGACAGGTGATGAAAGCTGGCTTCACCGTTTTGACCCCGAAAACAAGAAATCATCAACGGAATTCAGCCGCAAAGAATCACCGACGGCAAATAAGCTGAAGACCTTGCCATCAGCAGGCAAAGTTCCGCCCACTGTGTTGTGGAATGTTTAGTGTGTTGGCGCATGTGTAATTCAAGCCTAAAGGCACCCCCATAATGTCTGTGTGGTACTGCGATACCCTCAGAAAACAGAAAGCATGAAATTGAGTAGTTCATCCACACATGGAGCACCCCATCCTTCAGTGTGACAATTCCAGACCTTATACGAGCGCAACGACATCTGCAACAATCCGACGGCTTCGGTTCACCGTCATTGATCATCCTCCATACTCTGCCGACTTGGTTACATCCGATTTTAATACGTTTTCGCAACTTATAGAGCACTTTTGACGACTTCACTTCGATAGTGATGAAGCGATGCAAGCATAGGTGAGCTTGCGGCTCCATAAACATAGTCTGCAACTCGTGGTCTTGTGGCTAGCGTTGATGCCTCTAGATCAAGGGGTCCCAAGTTCTATTCCCGGGCGGGTTGGTGATATTCTCTGCCCAGGGACTGGGTGTTTGTGTTGTCCTCAACATTTCGTCATTTATCATCTCATTCGTGACAGTGGCTAGCTTGAACTGTGAAAAAAATTGGACTGTGAAAGAAACTGGGACTGCAAACGGGCACTGATGACCGCGCAGTTGAGCGCCCCACCAACCAAACACCATCTATCAACAAATCAAACATTCTACAGTGATGGTATCAAGAAACTGGTCTCTCGTTGAGAAAATTGTGTTCGCAACCAGACTGAGTATGTTGAGAAATAAATATGTAGAGATGAAAAACAAAGATGTAGAATGTTAATAAAGTTGGTTTTATTTAAGAAGATTGAACAGTTTTCACGTAAAAAAATTCATTATGCCTTCATACCTAGTCCAAATGTTTGCAGATCACTAACGTTTCAAATCGTGACGAATAATTTATTCGCCGTTCCAAAACATCATACACATACAAATGTTTATTGTTAAATGGCACCTATACTGACAAGGCCACATCTGAACATTCAATATCACTACAGGTGCTTTGGAAGCAAAGTGTATGAAAATTTACCAATCCTAATTAAACATTAGCAAAACCCAGAGGCAGCTGGCGAGCACCGGGCGTCGGCATGCCAATTGCATCAGCAGGACTTTAACGCATTGTGTGACAGACCAGACCTAGCGTCACACTCCTGCAAATGCAGCGGAAAGACAGGAAATGTTTTCAGGAATGTGACTGGCAGCCGTACATCGGTATAATAAGTGAGCTGCTATCCTGTAAAGATAGGCGATACTCTTTTAAATAAATATTTATGGCTTCACAGACTATTACGACGAGGGATAGGTTAGGCACCACTACACCATGGATCAGAAAGCAGTCAGCACAAGCCCAGTCAGCAGCCACCTCCATACCATATTCTAGCATCAGGACGTCCTTCTTGGATTTGGTGGCTGTGCATTGGTGGGTCACTTCCTGCCTCACTCCAGCAGCAGTTAGGCTCCTTGAAAGTGATGCTTTATTTTTGAAGTAAATTTAGATGGTGTTATGAATCATTCCTTGAGTTTAAGATATATGTGGGAAAGGGTGTTTATTTAGGGCAGTGGTTCCCAACCTGAAGGTAATTACCCCCTGAGGGGTGCAATGAAATTTCCTGAGGGCTGAAAACTAAACGATTCGATTCTGTTTCAGTCGCGAAACTAAATTATTTTCAAAAGATCATTACTGTTATCACAGTTTTTGAGACTAACATTGATTATATACAGCACTTCGTCTTCAAGCCACAAGTGGCTCATCGGGACCATCCGATCGTCGTGTCATCCTCATTGAGGATGTGGATAGGAGGGGCGTGTGTGCAGCACCTTTCCCGGTCGTCATGATGGTTTTCTTTGACTGGGGCCGCTAATATTGGCATCATGAGGCTGAGTGCACCCCGAAAAATGGCAACAGCTGATGGCGGATCGGACGGTCAACCATCCAAGTGTTGGCAACTCCCGACAGCGCTTAACTTCGGTGATCTGACGAGAAGCGGTGTACGCACTGCTGCAAGGCAGTGGTCATTCATTATATAAGTTATCAATAATTGCTTTTTCTCAATTAGTAACATTAAGGCGGTGGAGATTATAGGTACCGCAGATAGTTCACCCATTAAACACATGTGTGTGCTTTGTCCCCCACGTCACTGATGACAGAAGTGAGACGTAACAAATGCTGAGTATGTCAAAAAATGTCTCCTTCAAGTTGTAGTTAGTACCTGCAGTAGTCCAGAAATATCTTCATTAGTCGCTTTCGAAACAGATAAATGAATTAATTCACACCATGACAAGCCAGTAGCTACTAAGGGCTACTATAGTGCTGTACACAGTGTTAATATTATTATTATTATTATTAGTAGTAGTAGTAGTAGTAGTAGTAGTAGCACTATTAGAGTGATTAGACACAAAGCATAAACAGCCTGAAGCCGTCCTATTTCTGCCAGTACATTAGTAAGGAGTGCAGCTCTGAAGTGATTTATGAACAGCAAATAAAGTGCATACATCTGAACTTCTTTGACTTTGAGTGGGGTTGCAGTGTGCAGGTGAAGCAAGTGCCACAAAGAGGAGAAGTACTACTTCTTATTTGAGAAGGAGTTCTCGTAGCACTTCTTCAGCTTCTTCATTCGTTCCAGGGGAGAGGGGAGGGAAAAAGACGATGGAGGGGAGGGGGGTGAGGACGGCTGCCCTCAGGGGTAACAACTGTTTGTGAAGACACTTTTGACATATTTTCCGATATGAGGCGAAGGGTTGTTAGCTTACATCTCTCGACTTCCTATCAGGATATGCGTTTTGGCATTTATCATCACTCACTTGCTAGTATAGCTTTATTCAAACCCTGTCAGTGTAGATCGTTTACATATGGCTTCACGCTGCCAGAATCTTTTCTTGTCAGTCTCCTGATGAGCACAATATTCAGTTTATTCACCGTCTATATTATTCGATTTCATTTGGGTCGGTCTCTGTGGCTGTTTCATAGTTAACTCTGTTATCAAATTGCGTTGCATTCACTTACTGACGCAAGAATATGTTGCTGATTATCTTCTTGTATGTGTTCTGCTGCAAGTGTAATTACACTATTGGCCATTAAAATTGCTACACCACCAAGATGACGTGCTACAGACGCGACATTTAACCGACAGGAAGAACATGCTGTGATATGCAAATGATTAGCTTTACAGAGCAATCACACAAGGTTGGCGCCGGTGGCAACACGTACAACGTGCTCACATGAGGAAAGTTTCCAACTGATTTCTCATACACAAACAACAGTTGATCGGCGTTGCCTGGTGAAACTTTGTTTTGATGCCTCTTGTAAGGAGGAGAAATGCGTACCATCACGTTTCCGACTTTGATAAAGGTCGGATTGTAACCTATCGCGATTGCGCTTTATCGTATGGCGACATTCCTAATCGCTTTGGTCGAGACCCAATGAGTGTTGGCAGAACATGGAATCGGTGGTTTCAGGAGGGTAATACGGAACGCCGTGCTGGATCTCAACGGCCTTTTATCACTAGCAGTCGAGATGACAGGCATCTTATCCACATGGCTGTAACGGATCGTGCAGCCACGTCTCGATCCCTGAGTCAACAGATGGGGACGTTTGCAAGACAACAACCATCTGCACGAACAGTTCGACGACGTTTGCAGCAACATGGACTATCAGCTCGGAGACCATGGCTGCGGTTATCCTTGACGCTGCATCAGAGACAGGAGCGCCTACGATGGTGCACTCAATGATGAACCTGGCTGCACGAGTGGCAAAACGTCATTTTTTCGGATGAATCCGGGTTCTGTTTACAGCATCATGATGGTCGCATCCGTGTTTGGCGACATCGCGGTGAACGCATATTGCAAGCGTGTATTCATCACGCCAGGCGTGTTGGTATGGGGTGCCATTGGTTACACGTCACGGTCACCTCTTGTTCGCATTGACAGCACTTTGAACAGTGGACGTTACATTTCAGATGTGTTACAACCCGTGGCTCTACAGTTCATTCCATCCCTGCGAAACCTTAGATTTCAGACAGGATAATGCACGACCGCATGTTGCAGATCGTGTACTGGCCTTTCTGGATACAGAAAATGTTCGACTGCTGCCCTGGCCAGCACATTCTCCTGATCTCTCACCAACTGAAAACGTCTGGTCAATAGTGGCCGAGCACCTGGCTCACCACAATACGCCAGTCACAACTCTTGATGAAATGTGGTATCGTGTTGAAGCTGCATGGGCAGCTGTACCTGTCCACGCCATCCAAGCTCTGTTTGACTCAATGCCCAGGCGTACCAAGGTCGTTATTACGGCCAGCGGTGGTCGTTCTGAGTACTGATTTCTCAGGATCTATGCACCCAAATTGCGTGAAAATGTAATCACATGTCAGTTCTGGTATAAGCGCGCAAATTGTACATTGTTCAAGGAAAAGGTTCATAGTGGTATTCCAGTCACATAAGAAATCACGTACACATGCCAAATTTATGTAGCGGTTGAAGAAATCCCCACTGCCGTCCAAGAGGCATTGACTGACGCCATTCAAATTCTCACATCACAACACCACCTAACGGTCCTGCCCCAGGAAATACTGGGCCTCATCTCGACGAGAAACCGCCTCACGAGATACTGACACAGCACCAGGCGACCGTTGTACAAACTGCACGTTAACAGGCTCCAGAGTGTTACACTGGAGAAAAACAAACATTTAAACCACAGAACGGAAAAAAATGAGCAAGGTTTGATATTATTCGCCCAGGTGTTTGAAATCTACCACGACAGTTCATCAAGAAGAAACATTACACGCTTACGCTACGAGGCCCAAATGGCCCAGCTTACTCAGCAGTTTGTGTCCTCAAGGAGACCACAGACAAAGCGTAGAATACTTGACACACATCACGAATGTCATCCTAAGACACGAACACTTCCCTGCTTTCTTTGGAAGGCGGCCAAAGTTTTTCCAGTACTTAATATGTTTTATTAGTTTTCTGATTTAACACAATTGTTTAAATAATATGAAGCCTTTCCATTATATTTTGTGGCTGTCTATATTTTAATTTTAAATTTAAACAAATTAGAGATTCACCATAAATTTGTACAACTTATAATTTCTTTTGTCATCAAGACTTATGTTAAATGATGATGGAGTGTACTAAAGTTTAGAAAACCATCATTTAAAATTATCCTCCCCTTTTTCTATACTTATGTCTGATGCTGAACCTTAATTTCTATGTCTGTTAGTAGCTTCTGAGTTAATTTTAATTCAAGAAAGTTTAATTTCTTGCAATTATTTCTCCATTTATCTTACATTTACAAGCACATTCCTCATAACTTTACAAGCACAATTCCATAATTTTATTTCATTTAACATCACATACATTGACTCAATGCCCAGGCGTACCAAGGTCGTTATTTTATTCGTTCTGGTGTTTGAAATCTGCCACGACAGTTCATCAAGAAGAAACATTACACGCTTATGCTACGAGTGTGTCGTGGCACATGTTGACTGTATCCCCTAAAAATCTCAAACTGATGCATTATGACTTAACAGGTTTTTACAAACATATTAAATTCCTCATCCTGCTAATTACTTTGCAAATATTAATTCAACATCATCAAATTATAAAACCTTTTTGGTATATAACCTATATATTAACTAACAGATTGTATACTAGAATCTTAGCCTCTAAAGAAAATATCAACATTTGGTTTTCATAACTTAGATGTTCTGTCGAAATATGAAATACAAGATAATATCATTTATCTGTCAAGATTAAAAACTAAAAAGTATTCTTAACCTAAAGTCTGTTTTAGCACAACACTCTTCAAAAACTAAATGTTTTTAAACAACAACAAATTCTGTGTGTTCATAATTTTTTTCAGGTTAATCTGATACTAGTGCGTCACAGACAGTCTTTCTTGATATATCTTCGATGTGGTTCATTGAAGTCGTCATCCTTATCTTCATGTGCCTCGACGTGTCACCTCTGAGCATGGAACGGCGGTCGGCAGAGAGAAAGATTGCAGAAGGTTTGAGTGTATCGTGAATGCTTGGTTGCCTTCGTTCCATTCCGCATGTACCTCAGGTGAAACTATACTAGAGATCTTATATTCTTCGTCGATACTCAAATCTTCATACCAAACCATCGTTGGTTAATTCGTCACCTGTTTTCTATATGAATAGTCATCTCTCATCTCTCGGTGTGACATTTGAAAGTGTTGCAATTTGCCATAGGGAATATCGGGCATTTGTAATCCTAGAGCAGTTAAAAGAGATTTTTTTTGTTGGTAGATAGATGCAGTAATGGTCTTTTGTAGGAAAGGATTTAGAAAGGTTTGTTGATTTCTTCTGGTCCAGGTCTACTTTCTTCCTAATCTTCTGCATTGAATCTTTCTTGTTGCATCTTGCTATCTTATGGTCAGTTGTATCAGTCTAGTCTTCAGGATGGACTGGACAGCCTTCCATCGTTCTCTTGCTTACTCCCATGAGTGTTCAGAGAATGTTCCACAGTTGCTGGATTTCGTATGGTATGATGACTGTTTCAGCCATTCTGTATCTTGGGTTACAGAAATGGGCCTCTTCTTCTTTCGGTGCATTCAAACATTTGTTCGTCCTTGATGTAACACGTCCGCCTCCATTCCGGTTTGGTGAACATCCATCATATCTCCTTATGCTGCTATAAAGAGTTTGCGACAGAAGTGCTCTCGCTCTCGCAAAACTGTTGTTATGAAGATCGCATGTGACTTTCACATGAATAAGGATCGTGTCGTGGCACATGTTGACTGTATCCAGGATTCGTCATAGATCCCCGTACCTTTTTCCTCAGAGGTGTTATTAAATGGTTCAAATGGCTTTGAGCACTATGCGACTTAACTTCTGAGGTCATCAGTCGCCTACAATTAGAACTAATTAAACCTAACTAACCTAAGGACATCACACACATCCATGCCCGAGGCAGGATTCGAACCTGCGACCGTAGCGGTCGTTCGGCTCCAGACTGTAGCGCCCAGAACCACATGGCCATTCCGGCCGGCCCGAGGTGTTATCCTCTTGGACTGTTGCTTCCACAAAGGCATTTCCTTTCGTCATCTCGAAAGCTGCCGTACAAGACACCACCCACTTAATGTTCCTTCCTCTCCTACCTAACCGCTCTACTCAGTTCTGCTATCGATCTTACCGCTATGATGATGCATCGTTCTTGATGACGTCGTGTATAATACAACACTGTGCACACTTTTGTCCATCTTACATCCCCAAAATTCTATAATTTACACGTCATTACTACCCTTTCTCACTTAAGATACATTTCAGTCTTTAAAAACACTAAACTACTAAGAGACTTTACAAAATTCCGTATTTAAACTATAAATAAGATACTAGTCTTCATAACTTTACATCTTTTATCCCCATTCTGTGTATAGATTTTCTCTTCCCCCTTTTCCATTATTTGTATCACGATAATGGTTTCCTCATCTTCATCACGATGGATAGTAAGAGGAAAGTTGGTGGTGATGAAGGTTAGTGTATTAGTATGTGTCCTTTTTTTCTAAGTGCATGTACATCATATTATAAAACCGTCTCACCTTGACTCCAACTTCAGAGTATTTATCTCTGCAATCACTTCTTTTCGGAGTAAGCTGTAATAGAACTTCAAAATACAATATATTACTATTTCCTGTTTCCTTAAAAAACTTTCTCCACTGTCCATTTCTATTGTTCTAGAGCTTGTACTTTTATTGGTTGTAGTTATCCCTATTTCCTTCTTCTAAAAAGTAAACTTTTATATTACTTTCTCTCCCTATCTTACTCTTCCATATTGAATTCATCCCTGTGTTAACCTAACATCCTTCTGTCTACATCCTTCCAAGAAATAACATGTTTCTCGCTTTCCTTCAAAATTCAATTCTCTCTCTTAATCCTTACCTTATAAAAATCTTTTGTATCTACTTCCCTAACATCTCCTTTTAATATCAAATTGTGGTAACTTCCAAAAACTAGAAATGCTTCTCATTTTCTCCCAAAATATCTCCTCAACAAAATGTTCATCGGCCGTGACGGAACAAACAAAAATAAATATTTTTTTAACATCAGAAAATTGAGTCCGCCTTGATGCAAAACACCTTGTTATTCGTTTATTTCTTTATTCCCCCATAATGGGGAGGCGGACTCTATTTTCTGATATTACTGTTTTCTATGCAAACAGGGACCAGGTGGATGAATTCCAACATAAAATCAAATATTTCTTTGTTATGTAATTCTTTACACTCCTAGTTTCTTGGCTTCCTTTCGTCCATAAAACAAAAATCAACTCCTTTCTACCTTACACTACATTTTAATAGATAATGTATAACTATATCGTCAAACTATTCACATGCTAATCTCTGTCTTTCTCCTTTTTTTCTATTCTTCCCCCATAACACATTTCCTCTGCAGAAGAGTTACTTTAGTTCTCACTATATTGTTCTTCCTTCACAACTATCCCTTTGATACACAGAGAAAGTTTACCAATTTATTTTAATGAGAGAAGTACAAATTACAAATTTTTAATGGCATGTATTTTCTTAGCTTCCCTAATCTTTGACTTCTAGATTTTGCTTTTACTGGAATCTGGATATTTCAAACATCTAATTTTTCTTGTGCAGTTAATATTTACTGTTTTACCTTTATACACTTTCAAGTTACTCACATGGTGGAAGCCAAATGCTTTTCCTGTTTTTGGGTTAATCAATTCGACTTCATTATCATGAACCACCTTACTTCCTTCCATAGGACCTTTACACACCGAAAAGAATTTATGTCTTTGATGTTTTTTTCTTGCTAGAGAGATTGTGGGATTTCACAAGTACTTTCTTTCCAAGTGAAAATACTCGTGAAGTTGCCGTTTTTTTCCACCCGGCTCTTTCTATTTAACGCCGCAGCCTTCAAATTGCTCAGTGCCAATTTTACTAGATGTTGATGTACTCTGGGCACTGCTGGGAACTTAATTATTTCCTAGAGAAGTCCCTGTCCTCTACACATCATCTGACTTGTGTATCAATATTGATGTTGCCAATAGTGCAATATCCCCTTGGCATACCATTTCTCTGTCGGTTTCATATATATGAACTATATCCTCCACGATTTGGTCATCATTATTTTTTGTGCAGCTCCATACATTAACTGTGGACAGCTTTTGTTCCTCATCATTGGACGATTCCTAGTCAAATGTCTCCCAAAATGCTGGTATTTGTATATGATCACCCCCTAAACCTACTTCAGAATGTTATTGATCAAAGATCAGTCTGTTTACACATTTAATTATAAAATCAGCTTCATTTGGCTACTGAATCTCTTGTGACTGGCCTTTGTACCGTTCATCACGTCAAAGCTATTTTTTACCAGGGTTTGGTGGCCTTAACTTGACTTCCTGTACCGGTTCATCTCGCGTGTGCTGTCCTGCTGAAGTCTGATTCTTCCAACCTATCTGCGTTCTATACATTCTATTTCCACCGGAATAATTTGAATTTTGTGGTGGAAAACCTCTAACCCTTCCTGCTTAGTTTGCATGCTGATCGTATCGCGAATTAATTTCTGGAACCAAAGCCATTACTGTAATTCCGCGGCTCGCCCAAACCATAATTATTGTTTGACCTCTGTGAGTTGCCAAAACCATAGTTATTATTATCCCATGGGCGAATCGGTTGTTATTATTCCCCCTACCATTTGTTGCTCTCACTGCTCGTTGCTTCTTCGTGTCATCTTCACTGAAGATGAATTCAGATCCTCTTAACATCCCTGTAAATGCTTTTATATTATCTCCAGCTCTGCCAACCAAAGATTGCTGTTAAAGCAAGGATAATTTCATTGTGCACATACGTATCAGTTCCCCATCACTGTATGGATGGTCTAAACACTGATTTTTTTCGTCATTTCTTTAGAAAATCTGTCTTCTTTTCTCCGGAATTTTCAAATGACGTTTTCTGTAACAGCTCATATTTTATCCTATTTTGGGTTCCGCGGACCAGTATCGCTCCAGGAATGCAGACTTGAATTGTTCATCCGACTGACAGGTTGCAGCGACTCTTTGCATCTTGTCCGCTATTTCGCCTTCCATATGACCACAAATAAAATCAAGTTTACGTCTAAATGGACAATGTTCTGATAAGCCGATATGGAATTGTTGTATAAACGAGCAGGGGTGTAAACCGTTCCCGTTCTCTTTGTAATTTTACAATTTTCTGACTGCCAAAAGATGATCATTGTCAAATTTTTCTGTTGCACCATATGGCGTTTGTGTTTTCGCAGCATTTTCCGTTCCCTTCAATAGCGTCATGTTTTCCTTTATTCGTACTACCACATTTGGATCCTGAGACGTCATTCTATCTCGCCTTTGATGAGGTTTCTGCCTCCTATGATGATTAATTTCAATGATTCCTTTGTTTCTACCAAGATTCCAAACTCCTCAAGGAATCTGTCAAACGTCAGTTTGATTTCCAGTCCGGTATAACGGTTTTCATAATATCATTTCAAGTTCAAGCTTTCGTTTTATCTCCCTAATGAACTAACAGTTATTGTAGGTGCCAGATTTGAATTCCCAATGAATAAAAAGATAAAATTAAAAAAAATATATTCAGATAATGAAGGGAGGCGAAAATTTAATAGTCATGGGTGACTGGAATTCGGTAGTACGAAAACGGAGAGAAGGAAACGTAGTAGGTGATAATGGATTGGGGCTAAGAAATGAAAGAGGAAGCCGCCTGGTAGAATTTTGCACAGAGCACAACTTAATCATAGCTAACACAGCATTAAGTGAAGATGTGTCGCAGGTGTACAAGTACTACGTACGAATCATAATCCCAACTTCACTGAGATAGCCACCATCACACATACGTGCCTCATCAAGAGGCATACGATACAAAATTAGAGAGATGGAGAAGTTGAGCATATTTTTAGTAATATAGAATATGCAATAAATTTATTGGTGTGCTTCAAAGTGTCCCATTTGCACGTCCTCACTTAGTGCACCAAACATAATTTATTACTTCTTGTTTCGAATTAGGATATGGTGAAATAAGCTCCAAACATGTGAGTGAATGAACGGTATCCGACAGTAATTAATTCATGGAAACAATTGGGCATATGAAACATGAGCTACTTTTGCCCAGACTTCTCCAGAAAACTAATCCGATACTGAAAGATTAAGTCACTGCTCTCGACTCAGAAAACCTTCATTGAGAAAACTTTCCATTTATGTGCCAAGTGACTCTTTCTCCACCCTTGTTCCGAATACTAAAATGCCGCTGCCAAGGTTTTACTTTGGAAGATGCGTGTATGTAACTCTGAAAAGGAAAAATGTGTCTCAGCCTCGCAGATGTAGTATTGTCAGAATGACAACTGTGGATAGACCTTCCTGTCCTAGAGTACAGAAAATGAAAGCGAAACAAGGCATTTACTCCATCCTTTTTATCCTAATATCGAATACAAGAAGAGCTGTAATATAAATGCAAATTCGTAGCTTCCTCCTGCATCCATTACTAACTATTCCAGCATTCAATAGTATGGAGAATGATTTTATGTCATTCGTTGTTTCACCTTTGTATGTTAAAGTAACACAAAGCTGTTGTGCTTCTTACCTTTAACAATTCATTAATACTTCAGAAATATATATTTTTTTCAGAAACAGGTACGACAAATAACAAGTGTGCTACAAGAAGTTGATATGCGTTCGTGCTTTTGAAGGAAGCTGATCACATTTAGAATACAGCCGTTGATAGCAGACTAATTGTCTCTTATGGCGTAAGTATTTATAACGAATATCAGATAACACAGATGAGAAATACACGCCGACGAAATAAAAATCCTTTTTTATCCGGTTGCTAAACGTTTAGTTTGTGTCACCTGCGATGGGTGCATTTTTGAAGATGTGCATGCCCTTCATTTCAAACTGGAAATTGAACGACTGCAGGAAATTATTTACTGCTCGTTATCTCTTGATGCCATGTCCTAAAGATTGCGTCCATTTCGCTTCCGCAACTCTGGTCTCCACTTTTAATTTCCGCGCTGTCAGTAGGGACAACAATGACTGCATTTGTTCTTGGGGCCTGTTTTAACTTCCAAAACATTTTAAACTGCTACAAAATACTTTTCATGCAACACCTTTTTTACATTAGAGAATGTGCATTACGTCTTTCTCTTTGTTTTTTACAGACTCGTCTGGTAAAATATTCGTAAGATCAGCATAATGTAAGTAATATTACTTGAATTCCTTGGACAAACTCTAGCTGTATTTATGCTTTCAATATACATAATATGAAGCAGTATATCGAATTTCCCTTAATTTTAGTGTAGTGAGGATGGAAGCAACCATAGAAGAAAAAACACACGAAGATAAACAAGCACCTTAATACGGGTCCACAGAGTCGGAAATGGCATACCGCATCACTTACAGTTATTTTGTGGCTGAATGTAGTATTTGTGAATAAAATCATTCAATTTATACATATACGTTTAAAAGTATACGAAGGTCATTATATGCAATAATATTAATTAGAATTTAATTAAATTGGCAATATTCATTTATTTTCCAAGTTAATTTGTTGTCTCAGACTTTGAAACGTATATGGCGAAAACTGGAAGGCTGAGTCAGTCGTGTCTGTTACCATAATCCACCAGAAGTCGCATGGCAATAGCGACGAAGCAGTGACTAAACAGCAGCAATGCGATGTCCATGGCTGTGTCCGGCTTGTGTGCCATCGCAGATTTGGAAGGGATCTGCCGTCATCCTTAACAGAGTATCCGGATCAGCAGTAGCTACACAGCGTTCATAGAAGAAGTAAATTAATCTCTGTAGCGGCGCTCAAACAGAAACAACCAAAAATTGCCTCCCTCTGCTTTCCACCTTGGTCCAGCAAACCTAACACTGACTCTACTCCCATTTGACCGACCAACCTAGCTTGTTCTGCCTATTCAAATGTTTATTATTAGAAATCAGAAGATTCTGTAAAGCCCCCAGCCGTACCATACCTCCACAAAAGTTTCTCTGATTAGCCGCGATTCCGTGGAAAGTGGTCCAGTTGGTGTGCAGTGAAATTATTCATGCCTTCCCACCCAAGATTGCGCTAGTTAAGCCAACCCTTTCTTGGATTATCTTATTGAATAGGTGTGTAGGATAAGATCCAGTCTGTTTTCCGTGAACCTCTCGTAGACATTGTCCCTCGAAACAGTTCTTGTAGCGCACTCATCAGAAGATACAAACAAGCGACCTGCGACTATTAGTGGGCTTGGGGGTAACTAATTTACTTTCAATAAGTCCCTGGATGCTATTGTGATGCTTTTATTATCCAACACCAAAAAACAGTAACAATTAAATATTCTTAAACGATTATTCTCAGAAGGTTAATTGAATTTGACAGCATTGTAAGGCCGGCTATCACATATGAACAGGCTCCGAGTACATTCTACCACCGAATGAGGAGAATGACGAGCAGCAGAAATCTCTTGCATACATCCTAATACTTTGTTGCCCTCCATACATCTTCGATAATCTAACAATACTCATCAGTGTACTGAATTCACTTATGAACTGCATAATGTTATCATCGTATTAATGCCTTAATGGCCACAGGCTCCTCCTACTATTTACAGTGTCAAAAGTGGATTTTAGTAACTAATACTTAATTAATAAGTTTATCAGTTTCGCGCAAGAATGCTTGTGGTCCCTCTAAGTGTGGACTGCCAAGCAGGATTCGTTCTCAAGCCTCACATACTTATCCCCACTCCAGTGGTCCATATGGTCCATTTGTTAGCACTTACCTTCGTCGGAACTAGCGTCCCACTTGGTGAGCAGTGCTTAAGGTAGCTTATTATGTCTGATATGTGCATAATGCAAGTAAAATGTAAAACTTGTAGAATAAAATGCTGTAGGAAAGAGGAGAAATCTCACAGATTCCTTACACCAACTGCAAAAGTGTTTTAGTACGTGTTAAGCATCTCTTTCATAAACATTCCATCAAGTCAGCATGTTTTACTTACTATTGGAGGTACAAATCTTCAGCTCAAATGAGGCTTATGAACTATTATAAGCTCTTCGTAAAACGATTTCTTGATTGGTCACCTCGAAAGGCAATTATTCCTTTCACATTAAATTATAAACATCAGTGTCTTGGTCACATGCTACTTTGTTAAAATTTATATATGGGTTCTGCATTACAGCCGTCATTGGATCTAAATATAAGAAAATATAAACAAAGTAAATATGTATAGCCTAAGCAAGGTTTAAAATGTTCAGTGATAGTGGTGCAAGTAAAATACTCATCACAAATCGTTGCAAGTATATGTGTATATTCTACATCTACATTATATGACGTACATTGGAATGCCTTTTATACATTCCTAGAATATGGCATAACCTGTATATTTAAAAGCAGAAAATAAATATCATATATTTAACAGCTATACATCAGTTCGTTTCATATTTGATGAAAAAACGTATATTTTATACAAGATGAAAATTGAAAGCATAAAAACAGCTGAAAGATAGCTTGGAGTTAGTAGCTATACACTTGGAAATAAATACATAACATTGGAACGTGTACATCGCATCGCAGCGGCCCCACGAGTTCATACGTAATAACATACCGTGTAGGACAATGTATCAGAAATAAAGATGATCTACAATATGCTTCGAAACATGATATATACATGTAGATTGAGTTCAGTAAACTCTAGGAAAGTAAATAGTGGTATAAAGACGCAATTAAAAATCGTTGATTTTGAATGCATGTATGTGGGAAGCAGTTGAGGTTACGTCATCAATCGGAAGAGATTAGATTGACAAGATGCGACACTATGCAGACTAGACGGTGGCACAGGATTCTGTTGACATCGAGGGAAAGTGACGGCTTTTGGCGTGGAGCACAGCTCTCATAATAAACGTGGAGGCAATTACGATGAGCGCCTGGACAGCATCCAGAAGTGTTCTGTCAGGTCCAAATGGCATCATTTCGTATTCATCCCTGTACGCTGTATCTCCAGAACTTTCCCTTGACAAGCAGCTTTCCCTTCTTTTTTATATTCTAGATAAATGAAGTTGATTAAGATGCATCCTAAAAACAATCAACAGTGCTGCTACCTGCGTGCCTCTCTTCTGACCTTATTTTATAAGTGACCGTTAATTTACGCTTCATCATACATGGTACATATCTCGAAGTTCTCATGGCGTAATGTTTGATCCATCAAATAGCGGGGAAATTCAGCCGTAATTAGCTATTGTCTGTAGCTAATATTTCGGATGTAAAGCATTTAGCCGTCTTCAGGAAGCTAGCTTCTGGAACTTTCGCACCCGAGCGCACCTTTTCTATGAGGGAGCATTCATTGTCTTGCCTTGTAATGACAGTAGTACACCAGAGTTAGTGGTCACTCTCCATCCTGACGTTGAGAAGAGTCAGTGTTGAGCTTCCGTACGGAGAGGTCTCGCGCTGCTATACTGCGGACAAGTAATGTCCATAATTTGGTAGAAAGTGGTGTTAGTAATTAAACGTGTTAAGTCGGTTTATAGAAGAAAAGTATTTCAGTAATCCACCTATTTCGTGGAAAGGCATGAACGATTAATTAAGAGATGTGTACAATATCGTAGTGCCTTTGCTGTTGAGAAGTACAATGCGATGTTGCATCGGACATGCATGCATGTCTGAAGGGACAGGCACTGCGATTTCTACAAACGTTATGATGTACATGAAATGTATTCGCAGTTGTAGTTCGGTCTGGAATCTCATTGACTGGAGTAGCATTCTCTTCATCGGCGAGTCCCATTTCGAACGATGATCAGTGAAGACGTGTCTGGGAAGCCACGGACCACGGTGGGATACCAACCTGACTGTCGCACTCCATACGGCCCGACAACCACGAGTGATGTTCTGGGGCGCCAGTTCATTCTATAGCAGGATCCCGTTGGTTGTCATTCGCGGCACCTTTACAGCACAGCGGTACGTTGACGATATTCTACGCCTCGGTTTGTTGCCGCTGATGCCAAGCAAGTATGTGCTTACATGTCAGCAAGATATTGCCCGCATCCGCATGGCGAGAGTTTCTAGTGCTTGCCAAACCCTATTTTCGACAGTTAGTCGAGCTGAGAACGTTTGGGGTATTGCAGGCAGTGCCGTCGAACCAGCTCGAGATTTTGACATTCTAACGCGCCAATCGGACAAAATTTGGCACGACGACCAACAGCTCTGTCAATCTACAGGGTGTCACTAACTATTTCCATCTAGAATAACTCCGAAAGTATGACAGTATCTGAAAAGTGTCATGGGACAACGGGGGCCATAATATGACGCTGGTTTGGTTTGGTTGGTTCAAATGGCTCTGAGCACTATGAGACATAAATGCTGAGGTCATCAGTTCCCTAGAACTTAGAACTGTTTAAACCTAACTAACCTAAGGACATAACACACATCCATGCCCGAGGCAGGATTCGAACCTGCAACTGGAACCGCTCGGCCACTCTGGCCTGCTATGGTTTGGTACTTATTTTCTGATAGCGGCTATCGAGGCAAATGCAATGATGTATAACAGTAAGGTCTTTGAAGGTTGAACACCCATTAACAGATGGTGTACGACCATTGGTATCAATGCAATGCTACAATCTCCTTATCATGGATTGAGTGGTATTACTTATCACTTCGGCACTTATCAAAGCACATGCTGTGACAATTATCTCTCATATATCCTGCAGATAGTAAATATTTACCGAATACGGCGTATCCATCTAAAGACCCATTGACATGGCCGGCCGCGATGGCCGAGCGGTTCTAGGCGCTTCAGTCCGGAACCGAGCGACTGCTACGGTCGTAGGTTCGAATTCTGCCTCGGGCATGAATGTGTGTGATGTCCTTAGGTTACTTAGGTTTAAGTAGTTCTAAGTTCTAGGAGACTAATGACCTCAGGTGTTAAGTACCAAAGTGCTCAGAGCCATTTGAACCATTTGAACCCATTGACATGTAAACACCATTCGATGGTTTCGCAATACAACACTAGTAATAACGGTAAGACTGTGAAACTTCCTGGCAGATTAAAACTGTGAGCCGGACGGAGACTCGAACTCGGAATCGGGTTCGACTCTCGGTCCGGCACATTGTTTTACTCTGCCAGGAAGTTTCATATCAGCGCACACTCCACTGCAGAGTGAAAATCTCATTCAGATAAGACTAGTATCGTCGAATCAAGCGAATGTGAATGATGTAGTCCTGCGAAGTACAAGTCAATATGATTTGCGGTTACGGAGAATGCCAACGAAATTCAATGAGAGCTAGAGGCTTACAAGCTGAAAAATGTCCTCAAAGTACTCACCCTACACGACGTACATAAAATATGTGTATAGATAAATTGAGAACAACTGGACATTTAACGCATTGGAAACATATCCAGCAATGGAGATCAACTAGCGAGGAAACGGAAATTATTACATTAGCTACTGTAGTTCGAGATCCTTTGTTGGTTCGCGTCAAATCGCAAGGGAATCTGACATAAGCCACAGTAGTGTTGTTCGTGTTTTGCATCGCCATAAATATAATCCTTACCGTAGCAGTCCCCAGAATTAACTGGCACAGATTGTATGCGACGCACTGAATTCTGCCGATGGGCTCAACTTCAGGTTGAGAGGGATGACACATTTATTAATTTCATTTTGTTTACTGACGAGGCTACATTCACTAACGATGGAAATGTTAATCTGCCTAACTCGCATTGTTGGGCAACTGAAAATCCATGTTGGCTGCAGCCAGCTGCACGCCAAAGACCGTGGTCGGTGAATGTGTGATGTGGGATTCTGGAGGACGTAATTATAGGCCACTATTTCATTGAAGGAAATCTTAATAGTAGGAAGTACACCACTTTCCTGCAAGAAACATTAGATCTGTTATTAGAAGAAACACCTTTAGGTACAAGGAACAGAATGTGGTATCAATATGATAGGTGTAGGGCACATTTTTTGCTGATGGCTGGAAATTAGTTGTAAAGACAATTCCCGAATCGTTGGATTGGATACGGAGATGTGCCGTGACCGGCTCGTTCACATGACTTGACGCCTCTGAATTTTCTCTTGTGGGCATTCGTAAAAGACATTGTTTAAAAAGACATTCCAACTACACCTGAAGTTATACGAGAGAGAATTGTCAGAGCATGTGCTTCGATACGTGCCTAAGTGATCAGGAATACCACTGAATCCATGATAAGAAGATCACAGCACTGCATTGATACCAATGGTCATCACTTCCAGCATATGTAAATGCATGTTCATGCCACCTTTGTGAGCTTCGTTAACCTTCAAAGACTTAGTGTTACACATCACAGGATTCGTCTCGAAAAGTCACTATCAGAAAATAAGTACCAAACTACAGCACCCCATAAAAAATTTAAAAAAAACGCAGTTGACCTTAATATCTCTGACGCTACCCCACCTAGCAACGAAAACCCAACGTCATATTATGGCCCCTATTGTCCCATGCAACATTTTGTCCCACGAACTTTTCAGCTACTATCATACTTACGGAGCGGATTGCAACATAGCTCACTACGCCCCACCACTCTTATAGATCGGACTGCAACCTAGTTCACTGTTCCCCACCGCTCTCGCAGACGAGATCGCAGGGAGTAAACCACATGGCGACTTGATGCGTCACTCTGTTCTCAGCGCCCTTCGCGCAGTGATACAGCGTGCAACTTGCTTTGTTGACTGAGCACCTCTTCATCTGGGCTCAGCTCTTCATTCTTTCTGTGATTCGTTCTAGTCGTCGTTTTCTTGTGGTGATGTTCTTCTATTTTCTGGTTGTATGAGTGTTCTTGTTAGGTGTACTCTTTTATCTCATCTTCTATGTCTGTTGCACGTATAGTTGTTATTGTTTTTGTGTTGGTAGCTTTTATGCAGGTTTTAATTACTTTGGTTTGATAGGATACTAAGTATAATAGTATGTATAAGACTTAATTATTGTAACTACACGATAGTCCATGTATAAAGGCTGTCTCAGGATAAATGGTCAAAATTCAGAGATGTGACAGGAACGATTATCTGAAGAAGAAAACTAAATATGGACGTATGCCTTATTTCAAAAGTTTTCTGAAACTAAAGGCATTTAAAGTTACTTCTATACGTTTTTCTTGAATAACACAAAATCCGCGACCTCTACCGAAAACTTGTCACAGTGGGGAAAGAAAACTTCACTAAACGTCCTTTAAAAAGCAAGCTGCTTAAAGAGCGCGAGAGAATACGGAAAATCTCGAACAATGTGAATTCGCTGAGGTGCAGGTAAGCCAGTTTGCCGTCGTTTCCCAACTTGACAGACCACGTGTCCTCTATCATATTATTCGTCTCGACATCGTCTACACCACTATCGTACGTTGTTAACAATGACAACGTACTGAACAGTAAAGTAATAAGTAATAATATACATTAAATATATTCTATCTCGGAAACCATTCAGAACAGTGCATATGTCCACATGAAGTTTCTTGCTTCAAATTATCGTTCCCATCATATCCATGAATACTGGCCATTCATCCTGGGATAACCTGTATATTATGTTTACTTTTCTATTCGTTCGTTTGATCTGAACAGATTAATGTCTTCAGGAGTCCTCTTACAATAGACCAGAGTTTTGTATGTAAATACAAAGCTTATTAAAATCACAGTTATTTAAAAAAATAGCATATTTTTAATATGATATCTATCCTTCATCCCTCTGCATGTATTAGATACTTGCCTCTTACGCTCTCTTGGTTGAAATTGTTGATTTTCCTCGGTCTTCCTAAATATCTTCTTTCTGCTGGTTAATAAGTATCACCAATTTCGGTAATCTGTCGTGTTCGATTCTTGTGACATAATCCATCCAGTTGTTTATGTATTCTATAACCTGCCCATTTCAGTTTTTCACTCTCAGTTCTTTACTCATTACATTCACTCTTCCGTCACAGAATGTATCCAGCTTCTCTTCCCAGTAATCGGATCTCCAGTTCTTAATTCCTGATGGGTAAGACTGTTTCTGCTGTGTTGCGCTGGCAAGAGCTTCAAGGTCTAGGGAGCAGTACTTATTATGGGGAGTAGTGGGTCAACAATAAGCTTGACCATTTGAACTGTGACGCTGTCCTGTACAGTAAATGCTAAGCTGAAGGGCTTTCCGAGAGCGGTTACAGCTCTAGAAAGAATTTTTTGCGACTACCATCATTTACCTTTGCGATATAATCAGTAAGTCTATGTATGTTTTGTTTACCGTTCAATGAAGTTCATCGCTAAAAACAAGTACTAGATTAATTCCTTTGTTGGGACAGTGGAATCATGTGCACCTTCTACTTTGCCTATTGTTCCCTATGTCAACATTTCCATAGAGCATCCGGACTTAATGTGTTGCCAAGCCTTAGTTGTCGTTTTTTTCAGCTTGATTGACTTTTTTGCTTTCTGTTTGCGATAAATTTTATTTTAAAGGGCAGGAGGTTGCTTGTAAGTCCGAGATGCAGTGTCTCCGACATGCATCAGCTGTCTTAGCTCTTCCGTTCATCGTGATGCAGATTTTCACTGCAGTTTTCCGGTCTTTGGGGGAGCATATTTATTGTTTAACAGAGGTAGTTTGGCAGTAAATCCATGGAGTTGGTTTTTCACTTCCAGGAATATGTATGGAAGTCATCTCTCAAATTTATCTTTCGTCCCTCCGCTGCAAGTTCAGGTACGCTGATACACTTAAAGTGTCTGCATGTTGTATGAGTTTATTCTTCGCATATTTTAGAGTGTCAGTCATGAATATGATGTTGTAAGTTGATATTCCAGGTACAAATTTGTTTGTTTGTGGAAATATATGTACGAGTGCCTGAATATAGGCTGCATTAGAGGTAGGTGCAAGCTGGAATACTGTTACACTTGAAGAACAAACTACACACTTCAATTTCACAGTGAGAGGCAGAATATTTATGGTAGTGTACCCAACATTATTTGTATGTTCCTAAGTCAAATCGAATTTTGAAAGGTCACTTTTTATAAAGGCTATCCAGCCTACTTGTGGAGGTCTGTAGAGGAATCACATTAGGCAAATTTTTTAAGGTATTTGATATTTACGAACATATATTTGACTTGTTGATTCATTACTAATGGATGTAAGTAGCACGATCGGTAATAATTCAAAACGTTTGTATGCCACTACTCCACCTGATCATTTGTTACGTCCATGGTCTCAGTGTAGTCAATATTTAGGGAACTGGAGAGCATGCTTGGCTTGAGCCAGGTGTCCACGTTCGTTATAAGAAAGGCATGGCTATCGATATTCTGAAATATGTGGCGGAGGTCATCGAAGTGAGTTGAAAGTGATAGCCAACTAAGTTTTACAGTGAAAATACAGACACACTGGTGGAACTAGTGGCTGCGTAAGTAGACAAGTTCGTAGCTCCTAAGGCACAGGCTTCATTTCCACTGGTTTTTTCCAGTCTTAATCCGCACCTTTACCCTGCCATCTCTTGTTCACATCCTGTGTAGCCCCAATTCGGATATCACACTGTTCAAAATTTTTATCTTTCAGCAGTGAAATCCTCGCATATTATCAGGCTTGTCTTCGTGACTTTCTTAATCACTATCACCGTTTCGGACCATTTCGTATACGACATAAACTACACGACTGTGGGTCAGGGTTTCGCAAATCACAACGTTCTACACCCTACTCTATAATATCTGATTATACACTCCTGGAAATGGAAAAAAGAACACATTGACACCGGTGTGTCAGACCCACCATACTTGCTCCGGACACTGCGAGAGGGCTGTACAAACAATGATCACACGCACGGCACAGCGGACACACCAGGAACCGCGGTGTTGGCCGTCGAATGGCGCTAGCTGCGCAGCATTTGTGCACCGCCGCCGTCAGTGTCAGCCAGTTTGCCGTGGCATACGGAGCTCCATCGCAGTCTTTAACACTGGTAGCATGCCGCGACAGCGTGGACGTGAACCGTATGTGCAGTTGACGGACTTTGAGCGAGGGCGTATTGTGGACATGCGGGAGGCCGGGTGGACGTGCCGCCGAATTTGCTCAACACGTGGGGCGTGAGGTCTCCACAGTACATCGATGTTGTCGCCAGTGGTCGGCGGAAGGTGCACGTGCCCGTCGACCTGGGACCGGACCGCAGCGACGCACGGATGCACGCCAAGACCGTAGGATCCTACGCAGTGCCGTAGGGGACCGCACCGCCACTTCCCAGCAAATTAGGGACACTGTTGCTCCTGGGGTATCCTCGAGGACCATTCGCAACCGTCTCCTTGAAGCTGGGCTACGGTTCCGCATACCGTTAGGCCGTCTTCCGCTCACGCCCCAACATCGTGCAGCCCGCCTCCAGTAGTGTCGCGACAGGCGTGAATGGAGGGACGAATGGAGACGTGTCGTCTTCAGCGATGAGAGTCGCTTCTGCCTTGGTGCCAATGATGGTCGTATGCGTGTTTGGCGCCGTGCAGGTGAGCGCCACAATCAGGACTGCATACGACCGAGGCACACCGGGCCAACACCCGGCATCATGGTGTGGGGAGCGATCTCCTACACTGGCCGTATACCTCTGGTGATCGTCGAGGGGACACTGAATAGTGCATGGTACATCCAAACCGTCATCGAACCCATCGTTCTACCATTCCTAGACCGGTAAGGGAACTTGCTGTTCCAACAGGACAATGCACGTCCGCATGTATCCCATGCCACCCAACGTGCTCTAGAAGGTGTAAGTCAACTACCCTGGCCAGCAAGATCTCCGGATCTGTCCCCCATTGAGCACGTTTGGGACTGGATGAAGCGTCGTCTCACGCGGTCTGCACGTCCAGCACAAACGCTGGTCCAACTGAGGCGCCAGGTGGAAATGGCATGGCAAGCCGTTCCACAGGACTACATCCAGCATCTCTACCATCGTCTCCATGGGAGAATAGCAGCCTGCATTGCTGCGAAAGGTGGATATACACTGTACTAGTGCCGACATTGTGCATGCTCTGTTGCCTGTGTCTATGTGCCTGTGATTCTGTCAGTGTGATCATGTGATGTATCTGACCCCAGGAATGTGTCAATAAAGTTTCCCCTTCCTGGGACAATGAATTCACGGTGTTCTTAATTCAATTTCCAGGAGTGTAGAATGTGCCACATGTATATTTGTTCTCGCTTTAAGCTTTTACAATTTAAAATTTCTGTGTTAACACTATACACTTCCATTTTACCAGTGTAGTTTACAGTAGTGTTCAACAATATGTCATCCACATGGCCTTCACCTAGAAGAATTACGAGCGATGTTCAGTACCATTTTACAAAAATGGAAGAAAAAGGATAATGCTGGTCCTGTCAGTAGACAACTGCCTTTGCTTCTGGCTTTTCATCAAACCTGATGGGACACCTAAAATCGAAGCATCCTACAGTACCTCTTTAACGATGTGGGTTGGGAAGCCGATCAAGATCGCCATCAATCGATGCAAGAATTCGAGAAACGATTTCTCATAAACTGTCCTCACTGACGTCTGCTTCCACCTAGGGTGAAAGTATCCTCCCAGAAAGACAAATTGAGTCCCAAGCTGTAGCTAGCCCATCAGTGACGTCAAATTCTGAAACAAGTGCTGATTTATTTCCATTTGTGGTGCCTTCACCTTCATCTGCTTTTCATTTACAACAAACAAGAACCAATACACGTTTTTTAGTGTTATAAAGCCGCTTACATTACATAAAATTATGACAGCAGATGTAGAGTTCTTAAAAATGATTTTTAGAGAATGCGATCCTTTCTTTGTAGTTGAAAAGACAGAAATATATATATTTCATTTGATAAAATTAAAACAGATCTGACCATCGCAAAGGCAGTCTTCCTTTCGTTTGATGCATGTACGAGCGTAAATAATATTAGTTTCTATGCACTGACAGTATGTTTTGAAGAAGAGAAGAGTGAACTAAAGTCATATCTTTGAGAGTGTTGAGGGTTCGAAGGCAAAGACACTACAAAAAACATCTCAAACTGGGTAGTGTCTGTTATCCCAAATACAATATCAATTTTAAAACTACTTCCATAATAACAGAAACTGCGTCGAATATGAAATTAACGGTCATGCTTCTGCAACGTTCACATATCCCACATTTTTGCACATTCTTTAAATCTCACTGCACAACGTGCAGTTCAGAAGTTCATCAAGAAAACCGTTGACGAGATAAAATGAGTTGTTATATTTCTTAAGCAGAAACCCTTTGCTTTAAGCAAACTCGCTGAACTGCAAGAAAATTTAACAAAAAAAAAAAGGACTAAAATTGAAACAGGCTGTCCCAGCCAAATGGAAGTCTCATTACGAAATGTTCATAAGATTCACCTTAAATAAAGGTCACGTGATTTCTTGCCTCGCTATTTTAGGTGGAAAATCAAACACGCCAAACTTAAAATGAACAGACTAGGAGCTATTACAGACAGCTTAACAGATTTTAAAATTTCTCCATGGGGTAACCAAAGACATGTCCTCAGAGAAAACAGTCTCACTTTTAAAAATTAAAATCTTTCCAAGATTAATGGAATGCCAACTAAAATCCTTTAAAGACAAACATAGAGAATATCCTCAAGAAATAGAGTCATTGGATGATGATTTGTGTAAAGTATTATTAGTGTGGTCCGGTGTAATCCCCAGCAACGAGCTGATTAGCCAGGCAACGTTACTGGACCCCGAATTCAAAAGCAAGGAGCTTCAGACCACAGACCACAAAACATTTCAGTACTGCTATGTGAATGCTACTGCAGAATTCAAAGAGTTGGCTGTTCAACAAGAAAAAACAGAGCCCATTTCTCTACCATTTACCACATTGATACATAAGCCTTCTTCAATCTGGGAGGAGTTCAATGAAGGTACTGGTCAGCTTCAAGCAAGTCATGACCCAGAAAGTGCGGCATTTGTCTAACTGGAGAAATGCTTAGTGGAAGGAAAGTTGCCTAGAAGCAGCAGTCCCTTAAACTGTTGCTAAACGAGAAAATTTCTGTGGCCAGCCCTGCATCAATTGATTTTAAAAGTATTATGCATCACAGCAAAGTCAGCGGCCTATGAACAAATATTTTCAAAAGCAGGACAAATATGCACTAAGAAGAGAAAGAGATTCTCAGCGACTCCAATGGGTCAAATTTTATTCGTAAATGACAGTACTGATTAATTTTTTCTTTATGGGAACGTATATGGTAATACTGACTTTGAATGATGACCGCAGATACACTTCAATTACAGTTGTCATAATTTTCATATTTTTTCCATCAAAAGTATCGAAATATGTCAAGAATCAGTCTTTATTCTCAAATTTTTTCTACTAGTAAAAAGGATTTACTATTTTGTTGTAATATTTATGATTGTTACAGCAGAAGAAATTTAAAATTCGGTATCTGAAAATTACTAGCGACATAAGAGAAATTTTTTACTCCTATTTATATGTTGTTTCAAAATAGGAGCACATCAAATAAAAATACATTTTTAGTGGCCTGAATATAAAATGGCAGCGTACCTCCCTTTTACTTATTTTTGCGAGTGAATTGTGACTGCTGAGTCATGAAAAAGAGCTAGTTCTTTCCAGTGAGTGATAAGTTCTGATTTGATCTCTGCAAAGAACAGTTTTGCCCCTCTCTAGTCGCCAGCAAGGAAAGGTTGAATGATAGGTTTGCATAGTGCACGCAGCGTACCATGGCTGTTAAATCACCAGTCAGCAAGGCACACCTAGGGAGAACAGTGGTGGTGGAAGTTGTGGGCGGGCACTGTAGGGGAAATTCCGAGTACTGGAGGGAAAGTGCCGTTCTAAACTGAAGCCTACATCCATATTTTTTGTATATATAAAGTGAAACACCTACACTTGCATAGTGGTCATTCAATTAGATCTACTGGCACCGCTGCTTTAGTTAGCATTTAAAAAGAATTCCGCTAAAAATGCAACAAAATCAGCGATTTATTTTCACCTGACTTGTTAACCATTTGTAACTTAACAGAGAAACGTTGTGACTGAAGGATTTTCAGGAAAATCTACATTCCTCTTGTAGCCATGTTACTGTTTGCTTCTTTTGCCACAACACAGAGGAGTTAACACAATATCACTTTACTAACGTGTGGTACAGACGCAACTGCGAGAGAATTCTGAAACAGCGGTTTATTAATTTTATTAAGTGTGGAACAGAGGGAAAGTAAGGTCAATAGCTTATGAAAAAGCACACCTTTGGTACAAAAACAAACGTGCAATGTCTTCACTCATGTTATTCCAAAACCCAAAGGATTTCTCATTTCACAAGCTTTTGATGGCCCTTAAAAATTATATTCTTTCATCTAAAAAGTCTGTAGTTTGCGCAACAACAAGGTAGATGAGAAAGTTTCTCATAATAACCATACGACAAAATACTCTCCCCTTTGTTTGCTATCATTTGCCTAAATCTCATTTTGATATCACAAACCGCTTATGAAATATGAGGAATGTTGTGGATATTTCATTCTGGCTTTATCGCTGGCGGTCGTGATCGCAAGTGAGTGTGCTACGTCGGATAAATTTTCTCCAGACTGGTGACAAGTAGAGACCTCCACGAAAGTCTAAAGAAAAATTCAACTTGTTAGCTAAATTTCATATGCAGCAACATATTATGAAATGTACACCGAACACAAAATGATAGCGACTCCTAATTTTCTCGAAAACTTTTTCGAATTTCGCATAATATCTTACTTCAGTGCAGCAAATATCACAGTGGCTCTAACCATTAACCATTAGCGACATGATGGACACGTCATCGTGAAATTGACATATAAAGCCATAAGTAACGCAAAAATATTTTTTTTTACCGAATGGTTTCTGTAAAATCGTTTAAGAAAGACTGCAGGGCATGTGCCGAAAGCGGGTATTGGCCTCCCAGTCTGAATAAACAAATCAAATTTCCCAGCGCTTTGGACGAAAACTGGTCATTGTGCATCGGCCACCGTATTCTAGGCGGACTTTTTTCCTATCAGGGAACAAGCGTTGGGGGACGGCAGTTAACAGTTCTGAACCGTGGTCTGTGAGTCAGTGGATAAGATGGCATCGCTTGCAACATTTCGACATGTGGCTATTTTAAAATACTTCGAAATTCATTAGTAGTTCACAGTAGCATCGTACTGCAAAACCAATCACATCAACATATTCACAACATGAAGTTGGTTATAGTGAAGCATTAATATTATGAATATCAAGAAAACTACATAAGTCAGGTAGTCACAAAAATAGGTAATTTTACAAAGAAATTTAAAAACTAATAAAGTGTAAACACATCATGTGGTCTTGACAAAGAAGGTATCAGATGATAACTTAGAATACTGTCAATGTGACAACATATTCATACACACTTAATTTTTTTATGTTATTACATATTTTACAAATTTTTAATTACATAAATATTTCAGATCTTGTATTCTCCACAGTTACATAGAAAATGAACACAGTATGAGATTCTTTATGCTTTTCTCCCACTGAACTACATAACATATGTCTAGATTATTAGTTGATATCTACTTTATTCAATTAAATATGAATTCGGCCAATGTTAAAGTCACATAACACGAGATTTGGTACCACCACTGAACAGAGCATAAAAAGAGGCATCTGTTGAGCAGGCCAACTAAATTTTTTACACCTTTTTAGCAACATTTTCACTGTCATAATAAAACATGTTCAAATGTCATGTTTTAATTGAATATGCTTCATCTGCTGGGTAGAGGTTAATATCTATAGTCTGAGGATGACTGGGAGAGAAAGACCTTTCATTCAACAAATATATTATATTTATACCTTATGTATTGTTTGAATGGTGGTCCGTTTTCTGTGTTTTAGTACATTGCGAATTTTGGAGGGAAGACTGAGATGAAAAATTTGCGAGTAAGGAGTCATCCCTTGTAATTCTGCATCTGATGGCCAGTCTGTATGGATCACTCTTGAGGTAAACTGTTGGGGAGTTGATAGCACACTTTCAGACTTTTGCTAGTAATAAATTTCGAGTGAGAAGTGGCTTCACGAATATTCGAACTTTTGTACTCTTCTGGGCCCGTTGCAACATATATGTCGTATGAGGACATTATATATTACCCTATAAGAACAAGACATTGCTGTGTTCGATTATATTTTTTTATTACAGTGGGCCTATTTTGGCGTGATTGCCATCTTCAGGTTATCTGTGGAAATCACATAGTTTGGTACAAATTTCTAATTTTGAAGTATATAATTTAACATATTATAAAATTGTGCTCTGTTACGAACATCAGATGGTCTCGATATCCATATGACATCCATGTCTCAGTTGCTGTCATTATTGTGTAAGCTTCATCATTGGATATGGTTGGGGCTATAGTAGATATTACACTTAAGCTGGAGCAAACAGCCTGTAACCATATAACATAGCTGACTCAACTGTCAACAAGCTGCAACTAACGTCATTATGAAATAAACTTTCATTATTCGACAACTTGAGAAATAACTGCTTCAGCTAAAGTTTAACACCTACCATAGCCCCGCTATCGCCAAAGGAGCAAATTTATGAAGTAATGTCAGCAAATGAGACATCAGTGTCACATGGATATCAAGACCACCTAATGTACACAGAAAAGCATAATTCTATAATACATTAAGTTATCTACTTCAGAGTATAAAATATTGCACCAAACAATGTACTTTCCACAGATAACCTGAAGACAGAAATCAAGCAGGAATAGGCTTATTGTAATTGAAAAATATAATTGAACCTAGAGATGTCTCGGTCTCATAGCATAATGTACTTTAGCATTTGTTTGTACTTAGAAAAATTACAGCTTTAAATATCGTGAACATTAAATGATATGCACCTTTGAACTTTAATTTATTTGGGTTGCACTTTAAATTAATACTGAATAGATGTCGGGAATCTACTCATAATTTCGAGAGTTTTAATAGGTTGTGCGCCACAGTGTATTTATGAGCTGGGGAATATTTTATGTTTAGTTTAATGGATTGGGACTCTGTTTTACACATTCCAGAGATTCGAGACATGTCTGGGGATTTTGCGGTGCATGGAAAAAAACCTTATCAACAAACATACAGTTCATAGAGATATGTGTGGACTCTTTTCACAAATAGCACCACATTGCTGACACATGAGAGTTAACATGAGAAGACAGGTGATGTCCGTGAGGCACCGCAGTATCGTCCGAGTTCCCCAGTCACTACCAACCATACCTTGACTGGAAGTCATAACTTAATGGCTCCTCGCACCATGACAACAGGAGTAACATCACTGTGCCTCTCCAATGCATTGTAAGAGAGATCTCCCCAGGTCGCAGCCATACTCGCTGACGATCGTCGACGGGACATTGCAGAACCACAATTCATCGGTGAACACAATGCGACGCCGTTCATCGGCAGTCCTTGCTTCCCAGTGCGACGTTACCTAACGGATTTCCTGCTGAGAAGTAACTCTTCTAACCAGCATTCCATGTGAGCAGACCAACTGCAACTTTACCTGATGTTGGTCGTACCTTAGGTAATTGGAAAATGTATGACTGTGTTTAAAAAAATAGCGCGATAATGTAGCGGGTTTGAGGTGCGCACGTTTACTTTCACATCCAGCAGCTAACTCGCTGCAAATAATGACACGTTGTTTGATCCTGCAGTCTAATAGCCTATGCTTTGGTGCGAATTGCGAAATAAAAAATGAACCGGAATATTAAATAAAAACAAATAAATAATTAATAAAAAGGGCTCTAGTCTAATGTCTGTAATTGATCTAGACGACAGACAATTATTTTGAATAATATTTACTTATGAAAGAAAAATTCAACTAAACGGAAAGTAGTCCTACAGTAACAAATTGTAACTCAAATAGAAAAAAATACATTAGACGCAGTAACAATATGCTGAGAGCGCTACGAAAATGGACGAAGAATTCCCTAGCTAAATAGTCATCCAAGACAAGTGCAAACTATGTCCACTTCATGATCACAGTACATGAAATACCCACCAACTCAAAATAATTCAGAGTTCAGCATGGTGATTTACACTATAACGCACAAGAGAAAACGAATAGAAACTGACACTCAACCTATTCTCAGTTCCGCAAAGTAAGTGGAATAGTTAGAGCTGTGCACTGGAGCACATTCAGACCTCACGGGAGTTAGAGCCCCTTCAAAAGTGAGACTATTGTAGTAGCTGTTCACTGTCCAGAATCAATCACCCGTACTATTGGTTAACCCATGCTACCACAGATAGGTCTGCCTTTTTCCAGAACTGACGTAAAAGTGTTCTCTTCAAAACGTCAACGAAAAATGTGCCACAAATTTTAAGTCTCGCTTGGCTGTTCACCACCCAGAATCTATCACCCACACGATCGTATTATAGAGTGTATGACATACATGTCTCCTTTCTTCAAGAACAAAAGTAACTGTGGCTTCTTCTAAATCTAAAGTAAAGGTATCTTCTTCAAGATTTCAGCGTCATGTGTCTACAATCACTCACTTGAGCGCACCACTCAAAAAGTGTCTGCACATGACTCCAGCAGTGTCCCGCCACTGTCTGCTTCTTCAATGATGAAAGGTGTTCCCATAAAAAATACGTCCTACCTATGTTCTACAGACATGATTTCACTCAACTTGACCACATTGCGCACTAAATTAAAATATTACAACAACTATTCAATAAATACACTCCTGGAAATGGAAAAAAGAACACATTGACACCGGTGTGTCAGACCCACCATACTTGCTCCGGACACTGCGAGAGGGCTGTACAAGCAATGATCACACGCACGGCACAGCGGACACACCAGGAACCGCGGTGATGGCCGTCGAATGGCGCTAGCTGCGCAGCATTTGTGCACCGCCACCGTCAGTGTCAGCCAGTTTGCCGTGGCATACGGAGCTCCATCGCAGTCTTTAACACTGGTAGCATGCCGCGACAGCGTGGACATGAACCGTATGTGCAGTTGACAGACTTTGAGCGAGGGCATATAGTGGGCATGCGAGAGGCCGGGTGGACGTACCGCCGAATTGCTCAACACGTGGGGCGTGAGGTCTCCACAGTACATCGATGTTGTCGCCAGTGGTCGGCGGAAGGTGCACGTGCCCGTCGACCTGGGACCGGAACGCAGCGACGCACGGATGCACGCCAAGACCGTAGGATCCTACGCAGTGCCGTAGGGGACCGCACCGCCACTTCCCAGCAAATTAGGGACACTGTTGCTCCTGGGGTATCGGCGAGGACCATTCGCAACCGTCTCCATGAAGCTGGGCTACGGTCCCGCAAACCGTTAGGCCGTCTTCCGCTCACGCCCCAACATCGTGCAGCCCACCTCCAGTGGTGTCGCGACAGGCGTGAATAGAGGGACGAATGGAGACGTGTCGTCTTCAGCGATGAGAGTCGCTTCTGCCTTGGTGCCAATGATGGTCGTATGCGTGTTTGGCGCCGTGCAGGTGAGCGCCACAATCAGGACTGCATACGACCGAGGCACACAGGGCCAACACCCGGCATCATGGTGTGGGGAGCGATCTCCTACACTGGCCGTACACCTCTGGTGATCGTCGAGGGGACACTGAATAGTGCACGGTACATCCAAACCATCATCGAACCCATCGTTCTACCATTCTGAGACCGGCAAGGGAACTTACTGTTCCAACAGGACAATGCACGTCCGCATGTATCCCATGCCACCCAACGTGCTCTAGAAGGTGTAAGTCAACTACCCTGGCCAGCAAGATCTCCGGATCTGTCCCCCATTGAGCATGTTTGGGACTGGATGAAGCGTCGTCTCACGCGGTCTGCACGTCCAGCACGAACGCTGGTCCAACTGAGGTGCCAGGTGGAAATGGTATGGCAAGCCGTTCCACAGGACTACATCCAGCATCTCTACCATCGTCTCCATGGGAGAATAGCAGCCTGCATTGCTGCGAAAGGTGGATATACACTGTACTAGTGCCGACATTGTGCATGCTCTGTTGCCTGTGTCTATGTGCCTGTGGTTCTGTCAGTGTGATCATGTGATGTATCTGACCCCAGGAATGTGTCAATAAAGTTTCCCCTTCCTGGGACAATGAATTCACGGTGTTCTTATTTCTATTTCCAGGAGTGTAAATAATGTAAACGTTAGGTCACACGTAAAACATTTGCAAAAAATATAAATAAGATTTTTTCATAGTAAATAAACCATATTTTGGCGCAAGAGCACTCACGTTAAATGACAACAAAATGTCTGCTTTATAGTAGCGTCTTTCGGTTCTCTTTACAATGGTGGTGTCACCTAACATATTCAAATGGCCACTTTTAAATTAATAAGGTTTCTAATATCAATTGTAATCAATACTGAAATAACGCTGTTCGAGAAATAGTTGCATATTCCTTAAACAACTACACAAGAATGACAAGACCAGAGTTATTCATGCTACATTCAGTTTCTGTGTTACTGTGGAGGATAAGGTGTTTTGACAGGCATTTGACTAATGAAACAGATACAAATACACAATAAATCCATAAACAGATACAGATGAGCATCTTTCAGGGATGATAGCTATAGTTCAGTGCTAGCACCTGACATGTTGTTCGTTCAAACTGCATGAAGTGTGTAAGTAGGTTGTTTAGGTTTTTATGTTGGTAACGCCACATAGAGCTCTGTATGAAAATCATTGACTTTGCTGTGTGAAGTCTGTGGATGGTTCGCATCGTTGGAATATTTGCTATTGTAGTGGTGGGCAGTTGGATGTGAACAGCGCTTAGTGTTGCGCAGTTGGAGGTGCGCCGCCAGCAGTGGTGGATGTAGGGAGAGAGATGGCACAATTTTCAGAGCGGGCGATCTGGATGTGTGTCCGCCAGAAAAAGGAAATTTATAAGACTCGATGTCATGAACTGATATATATATTATGACTTTTGAACACTATTAAGGTAAATACATTGTTTGTCCTCTACCAAAATCTTTTATTTAGTAACTGTGCCTATCAGTAGTTAGTGCCGTCAGTATTTAGAATCTTTTATTTAGCTGCCGGTATTGGCGCTCGCTGTATTGCAGTGGTTCGAGTAACGAAGATTTTGTGAGGTAAGTGATTCATGAAAGGTATATGTTATTGTTAGTCAGGGCTGCTTGAAAATCAATTAACGTAGAGGTTTTCCAGCACTGTCATTGATAAAGTTTTTCTAAGGAGATGTTTCAAGTGTTTAAAACATGTTAATTCAAAGGTTCAAGGACAATATTTAGTCAGTGTAAACTTTTTACTTATGTAGTTTTAAAGATCTAGAAAATAATATTCTTTCATTGGATGCGCCACATTTTTGTAAGACCACCGATGAATTCATATTTGATTTATTATGCAACTGCCATTAATTACAGATTATCTGAGAGCTGTAAGAAGACATCTTTCAGATTCACCATTGCTGGCACATCGTCGGTCCTCCTAAGTGAGTGACTGCTGCCCACATGTTTTGGGGTTTGCCCATTTCCTGCTATGAACTCCATTCCTTTGTACTGAGACCGTCGAGAAACATATGCTCCGGTTGCCTCAGAGCGCGCCTTGCTCTCCGCAATGGAACCACCAGCTGGTATTCAGTGGCACAAATAAAAACACCTCCTACCAATTCTAGGTGGTCTGATTATTCGCCTATATACTTGTGACATTACACGAGTCGTAGCACCTTCCAAATACAGCAGATTGTGTTATGGTGTTAAGAGCAGCTGAAGCATAAGATGTTAAATCCTTAGTCTGAGAGTAGTTACTTTCTGATCAGTGACGTAGGATGACACAGTACTTTGCAGGGAGTCTATTACTTGTTCTCGGATGGCAAGCACAGCTGTGAGGAGATTTGGTGTGTTTGGTGCAAAATACGTTGATCCTCCCTTGTGATTATCAGATGATGTCGACCAAAACCATGACAACAGGTATTTTTGCCCTCATGTTCCCATGCGCCACTACATCGGGCTACTGTTACATCTGAACACCCCTATTAGATCTTCCAGTCGGAAGGACAACCACAATGAGGACCGTTGAAATATAAGAACTCCACACCGACTAGAATTACTATGACGACGAGCGTTTCACATCTGTTTCAATGGCGTAGAAGACACCATGGTACTTGGCTGCCCTCCTGGTTCGATCTGCTGGCCGTCGATGCTACGAGTGGGGTCTTCGCTGTGTGTAAGTGTTGTGAAGTTTCCTGTATACCGAGTAATTCGGTGAGCACAATGAGAAACTACAACACGAAATCCTCCGTGCAGTGGACATTGGACAGAAAGTTTCGGAGGCCCATCGCTCACGAAATGCGTGCATAGATTCGAGATACTTTGAAACAACCGCATGAGGATTTAGAAGGAATTAGGTTAGACTTCCCGTTCTACTAGTGCTTTTTGAAGCTTTGGACCGCTGATGTTGCTGAACGATTGGTCACCTACAATAACGGTGCCGGGAAATTTAAACATGTGGATGGTTCCGTCAGTGATGTTTTGGTGCAACAGACAGGATGTGGCATTCGGACTGTGAGAGTGTTCAATGCAGTATTTGAAGTTCCAAACGAGGAAGTTGTGAAAACTTTAGAAATATATGAAAATGTATATCCTGTTACAAGGGACATGTCTCTGGTGGACAGCGGTGTTTGGTCAGTCAGGATGGAAGTTCGGAAGCATACTCCTTGGTGCAGAATACGGTGATCCTCCCTTGTGGCGGTCAGGCTGCCGAGATTTTGTGTTGTACAGTGAACAATCGCGGACATGTGTAATATGTCATTGTGCAGAGTGCCTGCGACAATATTGTCCTCGAAGCAGGCCTGTGCAACTACTTAGGTAATCACTGGTTCGTGACACTGAGAGGGAGACGCTGTTACTCAGTGAAATAGTCGCTGGTACAGTGTGTCAGTCCCAAAATAGACCGGAGGTACACGCTGCGGAAGCTCCTGCTCCCGCAGCCGGCCCGGGCACCTGTAAGCACTGTTGTTGAAGCAGAAGGTACCTGGCATACTCGCAACGCGGAGCCTCCCTCACTAGAGCCAAGCCCCACGGCGACCGTTCCTCCGTAAAGCGAAAGCACGGTGCAACCAGAGAAGGCAAAGTCCGCTGATGAAATTTCCGCCCAGAATACGCCACGGAAAGTAACAGCAGACAGCGGGAGTTCTCGCGAAGTGCCAGCAGAACAACCGCCGGCTACAGTTACTCGTAGTGGCTTCGAAAGTGACATGTCGCATGGATCGCTTTCACAACGTCCCGCGTCAGGCAGACGACGTGGAAAGAAAATCCGATCGACTAAAAAAATATCTGCTCCCCCCTCCCCCTACCACCTCCACCACCCACAAATGTGTCACTCGATCAGGCGATTGAAGAACTGTCACAGACTTTTATTGCCAAAATGAACTGTGTGGATGTTCAAGGTACAGACGAGGAAATCACACCGGCAGACAAACCTGCGAAACGAACTACGCAGGAAAAGCCACCGGACATTGTGCAGCCGCGCACCGAAAAAGCCACCGAACATTGTGCAGCCGCGCACTGCGCCAGCCGCAGAGAAAATACATATAGAGTGGGCGGACAATGTAGAAGGGGACGAAGGCATATGTTTTTTTAACGGAACTATGGCGACTGGCAACTGTTGCTTTAATATTTGTACTGGAAACAGCATACACTGCTATTATGACCAAATTGTCACCGGCGGTGATTTTAATGCAGCGCTCAATGATAAAGTGCTACTCCAAACAAATCTGTAGAACTTCTGCTCTAGTCGACAGTTTGCGGCTTAAAGACATGTGGCGTATCCTGAATCCAGACAAAACAGGCTACACCTATTTTACAACAGAGGTTATAGTCGGTTAGACAGGATGTATGTGTCACTTACACTTACGCCACACATAAACAGCACAGGAGTCATACAGAACGTCTTCTCGCATCATTGCAGTTTCTTCTGCCAAATGAATTTGTCTCATGGTCACAAGAACACCAGGAGGTTCCACTGTAGTCTTTCGGACGACGCCATTTTAGCTGAAGATTTTAACGCCATGTGAAAGAAATTACTTCAGGAGCAGCACTCTGCGAGGAGTAGACTTGAATGGTAGCACACAACAGCAAAGCCTGCCTTTCGGACGTTTCTGATCAACTACAGCCGTCAGAAAGCTCACTGACGCAGGACAACGGTGCAGTTTTATCGGAGCTGTTTACAAGATCTACCTCGACAGGTTACTGGACAATCAGATCTACTTCCGTTTTTAAAAAGATTTAAAGGTACACTTTTAAACGACCTGAGGTCCCGACGTGAAGGTACAGTCATAAGGAGCCAACCCGTCGGTGCTCTACATGTTTAGTCACTGTCCATATATCATCTACACACAGAACGCAGGCGCCGCGAAAAATTATGCATAAGAAACTGGAGGAAACTGGGTGGTCGTAAAACCAGTGACATGAAGGGGATACGACGAGAAATTTGCAAGTATTTTCAAGTGCTTCGCAACACCGACGTAGCTTCCGAAGCGTTGGCTATTGTTCTGCAAAACGCTCCCCATGTTTTAACGAGGGTCACAGGTTACAAATCAAGAAAGTTTTTACACACGACGATTTTGAGCATGCTATCAAAGGGAGTCCCAGGAAAAAGTCTCCATAAGTTGATGGGATCGCTGTTGAATTTTACGCTAAATATTTTAACATTCATCCGTATTGTCAATGAAATCCACAACGGAACTGAAATATCATCAGCATTTTAGGAAGGCTGCATTACGCTCTTTCCAAAGTCAAAGGCGACACCGAACTACGGCAGTCTACAGCCATTCACTTTGCTCAACAGAGACTACAAAATAATGGCGTGGTTTGTCGCCAGTGGACTGAAGCAGGTAATGCCAAAGGTTGTCAGCCTACACCAAACGTGTGCAGTATGGGATAGAAATATATTCGATGCTGTTCTGGCATAGAGAGACTGTATGCCATATATCAAAAGTGAAAGGATGAAAAATTCGTCGATTTTACTTATCGACTTTCAAAATGCGTTTGACAGAATTATTCATGCTTATCTGAAGAAGCCCCCCCCATGAACCATGGACCTTGCCGTTGGTGGGGAGGCTTGCGTGCCTCAGCGATACAGATGGCCGTACCGTAGGTGCAACCACAACGGAGGGGTATCTGTTGAGAGGCCAGACAAACGTGTGGTTCCTGAAGAGGGGCAGCAGCCTTTTCAGTAGTTGCAGGGGCAACAGTCTGGATGATTGACTGATCTGGCCTTGCAACATTAACCAAAACGGCCTTGCTGTGCTGGTACTGCGAACGGCTGAAAGCAAGGGGAAACTACAGCCGTAATTTTTCCCGAGGACATGCAGCTTTACTGTATGATTAAATGATGATGGCATCCTCTTGGGTAAAATATTCCGGAGGTAAAATAGTCCCCCATTCGGATCTCCGGGCGGGGACTACTCAGGAGGATGTCGTTATCAGGAGAAAGAAAACTGGCGTTCTACGGATCGGAGCGTGGAATGTCAGATCCCTTAATCGGGCAGGTAGGTTAGAAAATTTAAAAAGGGAAATGGATAGGTTAAAGTTAGATATAGTGGGAATTAGTGAAGTTCGGTGGCAGGAGGAACAAGACTTCTGGTCAGGTGACTACAGGGTTATAAACACAAAATCAAATAGGGGTAATGCAGGAGTAGGTTTAATAATGAATAGGAAAATAGGAATGCGGGTAAGCTACTACAAACAGCATAGTGAACGCATTATTGTGGCCAAGATAGATACGAAGCCCACACCTACTACAGTAGTACAAGTTTATATGCCAACTAGCTCTGCAGATGATGAAGAAATTGAAGAAATGTACGATGAAATAAAAGAAATTATTCAGATAGTGAAGGGAGACGAAAATTTAATAGTAATGGGTGACTGGAATTCGAGTGTAGGAAAAGGGAGAGAAGGAAACATAGTAGGTGAATATGGATTGGGGTTAAGAAATGAAAGAGGAAGCCGCCTAGTAGAATTTTGCACAGAGCACAACTTAATCATAGCTAACACTTGGTTTAAGAATCATGAAAGAAGGTTGTATACGTGGAAGAACCCTGGAGATACTAAAAGGTATCAGATAGATTATATAATGGTAAGACAGAGATTTAGGAACCAGGTTTTAAGTTGTAAGACATTTCCAGGGGCAGATGTGGACTCTGACCACAATCTATTGGTTATGACCTGTAGATTAAAACTGAAAAAACTGCAAAAATTTGGGAAATTAAGGAGATGGGACCTGGATAAACTGAAAGAACCAGAGGTTGTACAGAGTTTCAGGGGGAGCATAAGGGAACAATTGACAGGAATAGGGGAAAAAATACAGTAGAAGAAGAATGGGTAGCTCTGAGGGATGTAGTAGTGAAGGCAGCAGAGGATAAAGTAGGTAAAAAGACGAGGGCTGCTAGAAATCCTTGGGTAACAGAAGAAATATTGAATTTAATTGATGAAAGGAGAAAATATAAAAATGCAGTAAATGAAGCAGGCAAAAAGGAATACAAACGTCTCAAAAATGAGATCGACAGGAAGTGCAAAATGGCTAAACAGGGATGGCTAGAGGACAAATGTAAGGATGTAGAAGCTGATCTCACTAGGGGTAAGATAGACACTGCCTACAGGAAAATTAAAGAGACCTTTGGAGAGAAGAGAACCACGTGTATGAATATCAAGAGCTCAGATGGCAGCCCAGTTCTAAGCAAAGAAGGGAAGGCAGAAAGGTGGAAGGAGTATATAGAAGGTTTATACAAGGGCGATGTACTTGAGGACAATATTATGGAAATGGAAGAGGATGTAGATGAAGACGAAATGGGAGATACGATACTGCGTGAAGAGTTTGACAGAGCACTGAAAGACATGAGTCGAAACAAGGCCCCCGGAGTAGACAACATTCCATTAGAACTACTGACGGCCTTGGAACAACCAGTCCTGACAAAACTCTATCAGCTGGTGAGCAAGATGTATGAGACAGGCGAAATACCCTCAGACTTCAAGAAGAATATAATAATTCCAATCCCAAAGAAAGCAGGTGCTGACAGATGTGAAAATTACCGAACTATCAGTTTAATAAGCCACGGCTGCAAAATACTAACGCGAATTCTTTACAGACGAATGGAAAAACTGGTAGATGCAGACCTCGGGGAGGATCAGTTTGGATTCCGTCGAAATGTTGGAACACGTGAGGCAATACTGACCTTACGACTTATCTTAGAAGAAAGATTAAGAAAAGGCAAACCTACGTTTCTAGCATTTGTAGACTTAGAGAAAGCTTTTGACAATGTTGACTGGAATACTCTTTTTCAAATTCTAAAGGTGTCAGGGGTAAAATACAGGGAGCGAAAGGCTATTTATAATTTGTACAGAAACCAGATGGCAGTCATAAGAGTCGAGGGGCATGAAAGGGAAGCAGTGGTTGGGAAAGGAGTGAGACAGGGTTGTAGCCTCTCCCCGATGTTATTCAATCTGTATATTGAGCAAGCAGTAAAGGAAACAAAAGAAAAATTTGGAGTAGGTATTAAAATTCATGGAGACGAAGTAAAAACTTTGAGGTTCGCCGATGACATTGTAATTCTGTCAGAGACGGCAAAGGACTTGGAAGAGCAGTTGAATGGAATGGACAGTGTCTTGAAAGGAGGATATAAGATGAACATTAACAAAAGCAAAACGAGAATAATGGAATGTAGTCAAATTAAATCGGGTGATGCTGAGGGAATTAGATTAGGAAATGAGACACTTAAAGTAGTAAAGGAGTTTTGCTATTTAGGAAGTAAAATAACTGATGATGGTCGAAGTAGAGAGGATATAAAATGTAGACTGGCAATGGCAAGGAAAGCGTTTCTGAAGAAGAGAAATTTGTTAACATCGAATATCGATTTATGTATCAGGAAGTCGTTTCTGAAAGTATTTGTTTGGAGTGTAGCCATGTATGGAAGTGAAACATGGACGATAACTAGTTTGGACAAGAAGAGAATAGAAGCTTTCGAAATGTGGTGCTACAGAAGAATACTGAAGATAAGGTGGATAGAGCACGTAACTAATGAGGAGGTATTGAATAGGATTGGGGAGAAGAGAAGTTTGTGGCACAACTTGACTAGAAGAAGGGATCGGTTGGTAGGACATGTTTTGAGGCATCAAGGGATCACAAATTTAGCATTGGAGGGCAGCGTGGAGGGTAAAAATCGTAGAGGGAGACCGAGAGATGAGTACACTAAGCAGATTCAGAAGGATGTAGGTTGCAGTAGGTACTGGGAGATGAAGCAGCTTGCACAGGATAGAGTAGCATGGAGAGCTGCATCAAACCAGTCTCAGGACTGAAGACAACAACACACAATCTGAAGAAGGTAATAACGAGAACATGATTTGGGACCAAGTTTACGATTATCGTTCAGAACATGCTTGGGAACGCCACATCGACGATCTTCGTCAATGGCTACCCGAGTGACAAAATCCCGTTCATTAGGCCAGTACGGGAAGGATGCCCACTGTCGATGGCTTTGTACGCCATAGCATTAGATCCGCTCCTCCGACATACATCCCACGAATGCCGGGGGATCACGATTTGCCGGGCTTATACTGACTACCTCTGAGTTTTCATGGAACAGCCAGCAGACTTTGGCCGGCTATACACTAAACTCCCCCAGTCTGAGAAGGCAACAGGAGCGACAGTCAATCATACAAAGACAGTGTTACTCCCCCTCACACGTCGCGGGTGGAATATTCAGCGAAACTGGTTCTGTGTCCGGACACAGCACAACCTCACGACCTCACAGTCGGCATGACGGATGACCCGCAGAGAACGGAGGCTCTCAACTGTCGTACAAAACGAAGGCGCTCAACTGGCGTACCACTCTGCATGAAATCAGAACGGTAGGCAGAATACACTACGTCTGGACCTCGGAACCCAACGAAAGGGTGGAGATCATTAACACCTATATTATGGCGAAAGCCTGGTATCCGGCCCAAGTTCTGCCAGTGCCTAAACAAATAGCACATGCCATTTCACAGGCCAATATATTGGATGTTGTGAAGGGGACACTTCTTCAAGGCCTCTATCCAAACTTATGACCTGAGTCTTGAAGATGGTGAGCAGGAGTTAATAGACTTACACGCCAAATGTGCAGCACATATCATCAAATACACCAAAACCGTGATTGAAAAAGTTTCTTGCAGTCCAACAACAACATTATTTCATAAATTCCGGGCACATTCACTAGATGTCCCAGCCCATGTCAGCAGCGTCCGTTATGCGCTGTACCTCGACACTAAATACCTCCTACATAGTTACCTGAGAAGGAACAGAGTCAGGGATATCACTACCACCTTTCGTGGATCTTCAGCCTGGAATAAATGGGAGTTTCGACTGCCACAACAGAAATGGAACACTGTGTGGATAAAACTAGCCTCCAAGGCTCTATTTGGGAGTGTGTGCGCAACGTAGTGCAAGGTTGTCGGTCTCACTATTCCGACAAAGTCTAAACTTTATTCAGCTCACCTACTCCTATCAGAATACTGTGACATGCGGGAGGAAGAGCACACAATTGAACATCACGAAGTGTGCCGCTAATTTTGTATCATCTGGGACTCTGCCAAAGAGTAGCAGCGATTTAAAACACTGTCGCTATAAGTCACATCACAATTCCAGATGGCATTATACCACAATCTAACCCTATATCAAAGCAAAGAAAAATGCTACGATCTAGATTTGGGACACACAATTCAAGCAATATTCTCTCTAAAAATGATTGATAAATGGTTTTTCTTGGAACTCTTGTGGAATGAACACGGTCAGGAACAAACACGGAAGAAATATAGGGAAACCTTTGCAAATTTCCTGAAAGTACCATTGCAAAAAGCTTATGGTGATACGGGACTATAATTTATTTCTTCTACTTTTTCTTTTGTGTTCCTTTTTCTCTTCGCTTTATGTGATTTCGTGATTTGCTGTGCAGTCCGAAGTCCTTCTTTATATTTCTATGCTCCACGTGCTGAGATTTTCCGTTATGCAATAGTTTGTTAGAAGAGCACTGACGTACAAAGAGACGTAGGCAACTTTGTCTCAAGAGTGTTCTGTACTTGCTTGGCCTGGTGCACAATCCAATACATGTCTCCTTGTGTACTGCGGATAGGCTGATTATCTGTTGAATGACATTGCCTAAGAATGGGCCTCTAGAACAGCTGGAAGAAACTTCTACTTCCTTCATTTAGGGCACACTTTATTTCAAAACAGAATGTAACGTCTAGAGGTGAAAATTTACTTCGGGTGTCAGCAAAAGTGCCTGCTGCCAGGTTATGCTAAATTTAAATTCAATTCCGTCAAGAGTTTTCAATTCAGTAGATGATTATTTTATAAAAAATAAAAAAAAATGCTTTCGACCACGTGCTTCCGTAAGCATTATTATTTTTGTACAGTGTCCAGTGGATATTATATTTTCTGTCTGATAATCAAGTAAAGCCGCAGGCTTGAAACTCTTATGCTATGTGATCAAAAGTATCCGGACACCTGGTTGAAATGACTTACAAGTTCGTGGCTCACTCTATCGGTAATGCTGGAATTTAGTATGGTGTTGGCCCACCCTCAGCCCTGATAACAGCTTCCACTCTCGCAGGCATACATTCAGTCAGGTGTTGGAAGGTATCTTGGGGAATGGCAGCTCATTCTTCAAGGAGGGCTGTACTAAGGAGAGGTATTAATGTCGAGGCGTTCTATAGGATTCATGTCAGTACTCTGTGCAGGCCAGTCCATTACAGGGATGTTTTCGTGTAACCACTCCACCATCGGCAGTAGATTATGAACTGGTGCATGATCGTGTTGAAAGATGCAGACGCCATCCCCGAACTGCTCTTCAACAGTGGGAAGCAAGAAGGGGAAGCAAGAAGGTGCTTAAAAGATCAGTATAGGCCTGTCATAGTGCCACGCAAAACAACATAGGGTGCATGCCCCCTCCATGAAGAACACCACCACACCAGAACACCACCGCCTCCGAATTTTACTGTTGGCACTGCACACACTGTTAGATGATGTTCACTGGACATACACCATACCCACACCCTGCCATCGGGTCCCCACATTGCATACCGTGTTTTGTTACTCCAGACAACGTTTTCCCACTGTTGAATCGTCCAATGTTTACGCTCCTTGCACCAAGCGAGGCGTCTTTTGTCATTTATTGGTGTGATGTGTGGCTTATGAGCAGCCGCTCGACAATCAAATCGAAGTTTTCTCACCTCCCGCCTAGCTGCCATAGTACTTCATCTACATCTACATGACTACTCTGCAATTCACATTTAAGTGCTTGGCAGAGGGTTCATCGAACCACAATCATACTATCTCTCTACTATTCCACTCCCGAACAGCGAGCGGGAAAAACGAACACCTAAACCTTTCTGTTCGAGCTCTGATTTCTCTTATTTTATTTTGATGATCATTCCTACCTATGTAGGTTGGGCTCAACAAAATATTTTCGCATTCGGAAGAGAAAGTTGGTGACTGAAATTTCGTAAAAAGGTCTCGCCGCGACGAAAAACGTCTATGCTGTAATGACTTCCATCCCAACTCGTGTATCATATCTGCCACACTCTCTCCCCTATAACGCGATAATACAAAACGAGCTGCCCTTCTTTGCACCCTCTCGATGTCCTCCGTCAATCCCACCTGGTAAGGATCCCACACCGCGCAGCAATATTCTAACAGAGGACGAACGAGTGTAGTGTAAGCTGTCTCTTTAGTGGACTTGTTGCATCTTCTAAGTGTCCTGCCAATGAAACGCAACCTTTGGCTCGCCTTCCCGACAATATTATCTATGTGGTCCTTCCAACTGAAGTTGTTTGTAATTTTAACACCCAGGTACTTAGTTGAATTGACAGCCTTGAGAATTGTACTATTTATCGAGTAATCGAATTCCAACGGATTTCTTTTGGAACTCATGTGGATCATCTCACACTTTTCGTTATTTAGCGTCAACTGCCACCTGACACACCATACAGCAATCTTTTCTAAATCGCTTTGCAGCTGATACTGGTCTTCGGATGACCTTACTAGACGGTAAATTACAGCATCATCTGCGAACAACCTAAGAGAACTGCTCAGATTGTCACCCAGGTCATTTATATAGATCAGGAACAGTAGAGGTCCCAGGACGCTTCCCTGGGGAACACCTGATATCACTTCAGTTTTACTCGATGATTTGCCGTCTATTACTTGCAGTGGATCCTGATGCAGTTTGGAATTTCCGTGTGATGATCTGGATAGATGTGTGCCTATTACACATTACGACCCTCTTCGGTTGTCGGCGGTATCTGTCAGTCAACAGACGAGGTCGGCCTGCACGCTTTTGTGCTGTATGTGTCCCTTCACGTTTCCACTTCACTATCACATCGGAAACAGTGGACCTAGGGGTGTTAAGGAGTGTGAAAATCTCGTGTACAGACGTATGACACAAGTCACACCCAATCGCATGGCCACGTTCGACGTCCGTGAGTTCCGCGAGCGCCCCATTCTGCTCTCTCATGATGTCTAATGACAACTGATGTCGCTGATATGGAGCACCAGGCAGTAGTTAGCAGCACAATGCACTCAATATGAAAAACGTGTGTATTTGGGGGTGTCCGGATACTTTTTATCAGATAGTGTATGACGAACTGTCCGTTCGGCCCTCTGTTGCTGAATGTGTTTTGTCCTTCATTCTTTATTTGGCTTTATGATGAACAGTTCGTCAGGATATTCGTTTATTAATTCGCATTACGAAGAAGTACACTTTCTGTTTTGCTATACATAATGAAAATCCAGTTCACCAAAAGGAGCTTTCGTCATGGCATATGGAACCTGTGGAACATTTACAATTTCATATCATAGCATTTATATCTTGATTTCGTTCTTTACTGCTGTAAAGGTGAGACGGCTACGAATCATCCTTTGTCGGAACAATACATTTACGTTTAAATTTAACTAAAGCCGTGAAGTTCGTCGATGAAGGCACCTTTGAAGAGTGTAACGAAGGGTTGTGAGGGCAGAACAGAAGCACCACAAAAAATAAAATAATATATCTAAGTGGATTTTTTTTTATTTGCGCCTGTGCAGTAAATGTTTTAAACATTTATTCGCTACAAATTATGTACACATTGTTTCAAAAGATTCCATTGTATAATAGCCTAATCTTTAAATAAACAGACAAATGGTCATAGTAAAAATTTAGAAAATCGGTGTATATATTTGTAAGTACTTCGACTGCTACCTGGTGCCTCTATAGTTTTCAGCTAAGAGAAACAAAAAATAAAATAATATATCGAAGTGGATATTTTTTTTTAATTGCGCCTGTGCAGTAAATGTTTTAAACATTAATTCGCTACAAATTATGTCCACATTGTTTCAAAAGATTCCATTCTATAACAGCCTAATCTTTAAATAAACAGACAAATGGTCATAGTAAAAATTTAGAAAATCGGTGTATATATTTGTAAGTACTTCGACTGCTACCTGGTGCCTCTATAGTTTTCAGCTAAGAGAAACATATTAGTTGATTGGCATGCATCATAGGTCTACTCCAAAATGGTTGATGTTAATGTTCGCAGGCCAATAACTGGTCACTCTGAAGCCGGTGTTAGTGCGACTGAGGCAGGATGTCGTTATGGCGTTCACGCTTCCACAGCAAGGAGACGGATGAGACGATTTGGAGCTAATGGTGAGGTAGTGAGACATGCAGTACCAGGAGTACCACGGTTGCAAGATGAAGACTCGATATGGGACGGCTCAGAATGCTCCTTTGTCAATCATCCAAGAACTAAGGAGAGCTTCATATTTCTCGGGCTCGCCGATAACTGTTCTCTGAAGATTAAAGGACCATGGAATCAGGTCCCGTCGTAGTCTTATCCAAGAACCGTCGTCTGACGAACAAGCCGTGGACAGTTGAGCAATTGTGATTTCCTGGGAAGATGTCGATTGGAGGAACGTCATTTTCTCCGACAAGTGCACAACTAAGTTCACGAGCAGAGGTCCTGCTCTTGTTTACCGCACAGACGGGCAATTTGATGCCATTGGCATGTGGACACAATACTGAAGCTGTACGTAGCCTACTCTTAGATTTAATTTCCTTTTTCTGTATCAGACCTACATAGTTATTAAGCCAACAATATTAATAGCAAAATACAAATCTGCTGGCTTCTATATCATTTATATTTCTGTGGGTGGTCAGATGAATGTCACCCTCCAAGGATGATTATTTGTAATTTTATGGGAGGTCAGATGAATATCTATTTTTATTTTTATGGGAGGTCAGATGAGTATCACCCTCCAAGGGTGATTATTTTTATTGCTATGGAATGTCTGATAAATATTACCTTCCAAGAAAGAATATTTTTAGACATCAAATTCAGAAAACATAATTAGTTATTTACTGAAGAGAATATCGAAAAAGGTAAAAAAAGAGAATATAATTCAATAACAAAAAGTAAATAAAGCACGAAACATTTGAGGTGTGATAAAAAAAATAGAAAATGAAAGCTTGTGGTGAGATTCGTTCCGACACAGACTACAACGATTAGTACACTACACTCAGACGCTACGAAGAAGAATGTATGGACCCAGGATGGCAGGATCGTAATCAAGACGGAAGGAGGGAGGAAAACGGTGACAAACATGTTCGAACTGAAAGACTGAGCGAAATCTCGCGAGACACAAAGTCTCATATTGTAATCTGTCTAATATAAGTTAATTTTTTATTCTTTCTTTTCATTTTTTTAGCTTAAATACTGCTCCGTTATTTCTATAAGTACCATAAGTACTCTATTTAAAATCAGTCAATTGTTTCACAAAAATATTGTTTCTTTATTTGTCTATTATAAGTGCTCATGTATATTCATATTGTCAGTCAGATGGGAATTAACATTCTCCATTAACAGGAATCTCCTTACAACCGCCTTTCCATATCTGTTATTTTCATCTTCGCCACTACCACTACTACTACTACTATCTTTTTCGTAACTACTACTGCCACTTTCCATCTTTCTTTTCACTCCCTTCTTCGATACTTCCAGCGTGTTTTTCACCTTTAGTCCACAGACGCTTGAGTCAGTCATGACCTTGGACACACCTGTAAATATGTCTTGCCCCGCGAAATCCAGCTTTTGTCCCTCTTCCGGCCAGCAGGTAAACGGAGCGCGCTCGGTCCTACAGGCGGCCACAATGGGTCGGACCGGTTCCGGCGGCGGGCTCTTTGTGGCCCACGCGAACGCGCAGTCGCTAACGGCTCACTTCGACGAGTTCTGTGACCTGTTCTGTCAATCACTGTTCCACATTATCCTCGTCTCTGAAACTTGGTTGAAACAAAACATTTCTTCCGACGCTATCCGAATCGCTGGTTACTCTCTCCTAAGGGCAGATCGTGAAACACGACGCGGGGGTGGTGTGGGTGCCTATGTTCGCTCTGATCTGACACCTACTGTGCTATGCACATCGGATGCAAAGGGCGAAGGAGAAGCAGAGTTGTTGTTTTTCGAAATAAATACATCAAATCAGAAACTGCTAATTGGAGTAATCTATAAACCTCCAAACGTCGGTGCCATGTCCTCCTTTCAGTCTGCCCTGTCCTCACTCGTGACACAGTATGAACACATAATCATTATGGGCGACACAAACATCGACTTACAGTTAAAATCTCCCTCTGCCGAAAAACTAAGGCGACTGTTCCACTCCAGTGATATGAGTTTAACACCGCTGGACCCAACTCATCACACGCCACACAGCCACACAATCATAGATATAATAGCAACAAAGCGACCAGATAAAATAATCCGATCCAATCAGACATCCGCTCCGGGACTCTCTGCTCATGACGTGATATTTTTAAATTACTCAATGCATACTACCAAAGAAAAATCTCACCTGGTAACCTACAGAAACTTAAAAAATGTTAACCATGACGCTCTTCAAAAGGATTGCTCAGACATCCCTTGGCATGATATAAGCGATGAACCGACTTTAGACGAAAAAATTCGGCAATTATGTCGCAAAATTATTGCACTGTATGATAAACATGCTCCTCAACGCACTGTTAAGGTAAAGAGAGCTCCCGCTCCGTGGCTCACCACTGCATTACGTCAGTTAATGAATAAACGTGATGCTGCACATATTGCCTTCAAGCGTAACCCAACTCCCGAGGCGTACGAAGCTTATAGGAAACTCCGAAACAGAACCAAGCAAAGCGTGAGGAATGCCAAAATCAGACATGCCCGCTCTGTCGTATGCGGCACTGTGGAAAAAGCTGCGCAGTTTCGGTATAGGGAAGCGAAGATCTGACGCTGTTTATCAAGCGTCTGCAGAAGAATTAAACGATTTCTTCTCAACAGCTGCAAACTGCCACGCACCGACAAATTACCAGCCCCAAGATATCAATCTCTCGAGAGACAAGTTTTTCCTAAAACATGTCACTACCGGCACAGTACACAAGGCAATTATGAGAATCTCTTCCGAGGCAGTAGGAAATGATGGAGTGAGCATTGGCATGATTAAGAACGTCGTAGACACTATTATTCCAGTTATCACAGACATCTTCAACCTGTCTCTTGTCAGTAGTACATATCCTACTGAGTGGAAGCAAAGTTTAATTAAGCCTTTACCCAAGACTGACAACCCTAAGTCGCCAGGTGACTACAGGCCGATCAGCATACTACCTGCAATTTCTAAAGCCCTAGAGCACATCGTCCATGAACAACTGACGGATTACCTCACAACTCATAACATCCATGACGAATATCAGTCAGGCTTTCGAAAGCACTACAGTACAGCAACCGCATTAATCAAAGTAACTGATGACATTAAACATGCTATGGACAGACGTGAAGCTACTATCCTAACACTGCTTGACTTTAGCAAGGCTTTTGACACAGTTGACTTCGATATATTACTAATTAAAATGAAACAGCTGAATTTCTCAAACAGCGCAATACAATGGTTCGACAGCTACCTCAAAAACAGAAATCAACAAGTCATTTGTGGGTCGGAAAAGTCATCATGGAAAAGCGTGCGCTCTGGAGTTCCCCAAGGCTCTGTCCTTGGTCCACTACTCTTCTCACTGTACATTAATGATATTTCTTGAGTGATTCACTCCTGCAACTACCATCTTTATGCCGACGACGTCCAACTGTACATAAGTGCAAGCCCCAAGAACATTGCTGGCGCAGTAGCGAGTATGAACGCAGATCTTTGCTCTGTTTCTCGATGGGCACAGAACCTAGGTCTCAAACTAAACCCCAAGAAATCCCAGGTCATACTTATATCTCATCCAAAGTTAATCAGCCGATACTTTCGAGAAGCAGTCCCTAAAATACTCCTCAATGGTACCCAACTACCATACCAAAAAACAGTAAAAGACCTTGGAATAATCTTGGATGAACACCTAAACTGGGAAGAACAAACAGTCACAGCTTGCCGGAAATCGCTCTCCTCCCTACATGCAATTCAAAAATTTAGAAAAATATTTCCAACCCATGTTAAACAAAAATTAGTCCAAACACTAGTCTTGCCTAATCTATACTACTGCGATGTAGTTCAACACGGCACAAATAGTGAAAATTCTAGATGCCTCGAGCTAGTCATGAATGCTTGCGTTAGATACGTGTGCAATATTCGGTTGTATGATCATATCAGTCCTTCATACTCTCAGCTAGGTTGGATACGCCCACATACGGCACGCGATCTCCACACGATGTACTTACTTCATCGATTTCTTAGCCACTGGTGCCCCCAATACTTATCTTCTCACATTAAACACCTATCATCATTCCACAATCGCCACACCAGATCGGATACGTCTATCATCTTGGCTGTACCTTTACATAACACAAACTCTTTCTCCGTGTCATTCTCCATCTCAGCCATACGACTATGGAACGCGCTCCCCTGTGATCTGCGTCTTATCCAGAACTACTCAACATTCAAGAGGGAACTCAAAACTTACATATTAGGGACGGTATAGCCACCATTCTTGTGCCCCTCCCATCTCTTTCTTTCTCCTCTCAATCACAGCTTCGAATTTTACCGTTCTATTTCTCTTCCTCTAACCTATCTACCTCTTATATATCTCTCTCACCCCATTCTATCGTCTTATGTCTCTGCTCGATGAGAATAACTCACAAGCTGCAAGAACATAACGAGAAAATTCCCAACTAACAATGGGACTGACATTCAGAAAAGAAAAGTACGTTTACTTTCATATACATAGTCATTATTATTATTACTATTATTATTATTATTATTATTATTATTATTATTATTATTATTATTATTATTATTGATTGTTATAATTATTTTTTATTGTTATAATTATCATTGTACTACTGTTATAATATCTATTTTTTTCTTTAACATCAATACTGCACAATAGGCTATATGTCCTTAATGTTAAGTAGAAACTGTATGTAACTCGTTCAATCTGAGTATGCCTGGTTAGGTGTAAGAGAGGGCCTGAAGGCCCTAATCTTGCCAGGTAAAATAAATGCATAAATAAATAAATAAATAAGAAGCTACCGAACTCTTCTTTTATCTGCAACCCTCCAATAGACCTACTGTAGTTGAAGAACGAATATTAAACTGGTAACAGCACATGCTGGAAGGCACATCCACTCGCTCGTGTAAACCAAGCGTAAGGAGTTAGAAAAAATATGTCGGTCAGCTGGTATGTTTCCCTCAGCTGAAAACTGTGGAGACACCAAGTGGCAGTCGCTGTATTACAAATAAATACATCAATTTTCTATATTCTTATTATGACCATTGGTTTGTCTATTTAAAGGTTAGACTATTATAAAATGGAATCTTTTGGAAGAATGGGGAACCTAGGAAAACCTACAACTGCAAAATTTGTAGCGAATTAAGATTTAAAATGTAACCTGCGCAGGTATATACATAAAAAAGACAGTTGACGCCAGTTAGATTCGAACGCACGTCCTTTAGCTCAACCGTCTGCCTATCGACTTCTTTTCTTCCTTCCTTTTTTTTAAAGTTATCAGTAGGAAAATGGTTATTGAACCGTACCATCATCATCTTTGCCTAGGTGTGGTGTGTCGTCTTCCGGAGCCTTGGCTTTGCTCTGCCGCGATTGGTCCGTTTGCTTTTAAATTTCGGAGGGCGCTGCGTTCTGGGGAGAGACCTGCTGATGACGAGAGTATCGAGTGCTGTTGCCGGAGTGAGACGGGGAATTTAGTTTCCGGTTGTGTGGCAGCGCAATGTTGCGGTAAAGGTGGTATAACTTCCTGTGAACGCATGTGATTGCTACGAGCGTGTGCACTCGGGACGGCGGCAGTCATTCTGGACGGGCTGTATGATAAGGAAGCTCGGCGTGGCAACTGTTGACGCGGCGTGTCTGCGTTGCTGTGGCTGAACTGGGGCGATTGACATAACTCGAGTTGGTGATGGTTGCAACTTGTCGCCGAATGCTTCTCTGCCTTCTGGACTAACGGTGAGAATTTCTTGAGTTGATGTGTCTCACTCAATTTCTGCCCGTGTCTTCGGGTGTGTTTTGCTCTAAGGTCGTGTGGCAATGTGTTTCGCAACTTTAGTAGGATCACACGTGCCCGAAATCCCGATTCAATTATCTGCTGTTATATTGTCAAATGTAACTATCACTAGAAAACAGTGTTAACTCTCTGCGCCTTAATAACTGAACCTAAAATATTATCTGTGTTTGAAATTTTATTCTGACCCAAGTGCAATAACGATCTTGGCTTTTTACAATTTGTTGAGTAGTATTATTATTATTTAGTACTGGCCGTCACATTTACGAAGTCGAAGATTTACGAAGGCCAGTGGGCGTCATTAACAGTTCCTGCCTAGATAGGCGTTATATTTTGAACCATGTGTTTCAATGTTTAGTAATTTTTATTTTGTGTGTTACAGAGAGTTGCTGTCATGCCCTATGTGGACGATTCGCCACGTTGGTGGAGTCTCTAGTTGCTCTGCTGGTCTGTGCCGTATTGCTAAAGCAGCACAGCTGATTGTAAATTTTTCCTAGTGGTGAGGAGCACGGGCTGGTTTCAAGTGCTAATTCGCTAACATCAACCATTATCAAATATTTATTATTACTGATATTCAGGCCCTTCAGGACGAGTGGCGACGTCACTACCCCTTTTTTGGTTATTAATTTTATCTTGTTAGCTTGTTTCATTAAAGAAAACCTTCGGTATATGAATTTATTTTTTGGTCTTTACTGCTCCTTTGGACGAAGTAAATTAACTGTTGGTTTTGCATTCTTGTAGCATTCTCAGAACAGCATTTGTGGTTGTATTTTGTTGGCTCTTCTGGCCGAATGATTAATCATTCCTTTCAGTAAGTTACTGTATTGGTCAATAATTAATAAAAAGTGTTGCGTCCTTCAGACCGTGATTATCTCCTTATGTTGAATATTAAAGTTGTAATTCTGATATTACAATTGTGAATGTTCAATGGCCCTTCAGGCCTGGAGTTTAAAATTTTTTATTGTGTTTTAAACTGTAACCTCATTTGGGTCTACGCTTTCACTACCTGCAGCCTTTGAACTCTGCTTACCTTACGTTTTGGTTAAGTTTTCCCATATCACGACGTATCAGTTATAATGCTAAACAAATTCCAGAATGTTACAGAAGAACCTGAATTTTCAAGGTGTAGATTTGTCAACAATTTCCTACTACTGATAATTTGCACAGTCATAATAAAACTGTTATTAGAATTATGTGAGAACTAAGGGAAGAAAATACAGTAGCGGCAGCGACATTTGATGCAGTGTCCTCCATTTTATGAAACGAAGCGCTTTATTTTCTTACTTATTTTATTTTTTTGGAACACGAGAAGGTAATATAAAATTTATTTATGATCAAATAGTCATCATTTCAACATAACTTCAGGAAAAACAGTGGGGAAAATTAACTGCTTCTCTAAAGCAGACGGAAGGTATGGATGATAGGATATGAGTGTGTGTTTGTCACCCTCAGCTCGATGGCTAGGCGGGATAAGGAGTGGGCAGCGGCAGACCACACGAGGCCTGGCCACGGCGTCCTCAACGTCACCCACCAGCTGGAAGTGGACAAGAAGGGACAGTCAAGGAAGCAGGTACTTTGTTGGAAGACGGGAGTTGAAAACAAGGATAGTGCGGTAACAGGCGCTGCGCCCGCCGAGGGAAGTGTTGGTGGTGCTCCTCGACAGCAGTCGAGCCACCCGTGCCAGGCACATTCCAGCTGAGCGGGGCTCGCGCAAAACCCAACGATGGTAATTGGTTAAATAGATGCGGTAGCGTGGACGTCTTTCGATCAACACGTTCTGATTCTGTAGGGGGGTCCAAAGACCGAGTCGCAATTTCTCCCCGATTCCTTGAAGCTATGAGACTGTCCATACCTTGACGCAGACTATCGCATCTGTTGGCTGCGGGGAAACGCACGTCCTCTGAGCAAATGAAAGCATACGGTTCAACCGCGGATGAATGGATGCAGAGGGAACAAGTGACCGACCATGTGCTGCCTCAGTGTCCAGACTATGCGAACACCGGCGCAGGTCAAGCGGTGGACGCCATCGTCCACCGAGTGGTAGTTGCAGCATAAATGACTGTCCGTTATACCAATGGCATTCAAACGCTGGTTTGTGATAAATTTTCCACAGGCGATGTGATGCCATGTCACTCGGACGGACGTTGAGAGGTACATCTGATGAAGGTTACGCCTACTGCCTTCAACTTCGTTAATAGATACTTGATCTCAACGTTGTTGCAGGGTACGTCACACAGTAACTGAATGCAGAAATCCTTTCGAGGAGATGGTCGCGTACATGGGAGGCCACCTCAGACAGAGCTAAGGTCCACAGAACGATAGACAGGTGCACAAATAGAGGCGCAAAATCTCCTACTAACACTAGCGACGAGATGGAGGACGACATGAAAATGTCCAAGAGTTGGCGAGTGAGTGAGTTCCCTGTGAGTTCATGGTGTTCAGATATAGGGGCGCTGCACGACACATGCCGTTGATGAGCCCAAGTCCCCCAGCCTTCCGGAGGAGGGAGACTGTATCATTTGTGTCGTCAGAAAGTAGCCCACGTGGCCTGAAAGCTGTGACCAATCGCTGACGACATCGGAAGGTCCTGTGCTACGTGCACCAGCTTGGAAACTACAAGCGCGTCCAGATATACCACACGTTGCAAAGCATCAACGCAACATAGGCGATGTTGTCGAGCGGTCATGCGGGTGACTTGGAGGACGCGCCGGAGGTTGACTATTGCAATGTGACGGACGGTGGACGTAAAGACGACGTCAAGGATTCGGAAGCTCTTCTCGAGTGAGTCCTCGGCCAACTGGCATCACAGTAGATTTGGCAACACTCATAGCACTCCCTGCCACTCCCGTATATAGAGATCAGATGAAGTACGTTTGTGGTCTCTTGCCGTGACAGTACTAGTAGCAACAGGTCGTCTGCATAGGTACGACAGCTGAACGTGTATTACCGCAAGGGCAATCCTCACAAATGCGTCACGACACTCGCTATAAGTGTCTCCACGGCGAGAGTGTAGAGGAGCATCGATAGCTGCTTATCCCTGACGTAAGAAGCAGCAGATCGGTATCGGTCCGGCGATAACCATTAACCTGGACAAGGAAGTGGACGCTACCGTAGAGACGTCGTAGGGTACCAGTGATGGGGTCTGGTAAGCCCATCCACGACAGGGAAGAGGTAAACGTGTCACACAAGATCAAAAGCTTTGTCAGAATCGACGACCACTAAAGCTGCACGAAAACTGCACGTAGCTGCTAGAGCAATCATATGTCAACATTCACCAGTGGCCTTCTGGGCACTGACAGATACACCCGACGTCGTTTGTTCTGTGGATAGTATACTGGTAAGGATCCGAAGGCATCGTGTCGCCAAAACACGTGCAGATATCTTGTAGCCAGCGATGAGTAAGATTAGGGGGAGGTAATGGGCAACTGTATTCCCCGCGATGGCTTGTGAATTGGGATGATAATGCTTTCTATAGGTGTGGCGAAAGTGTTCCATAAAGCCAGCCACGATATCTGCCTGGTTGGTCGCCCGATTCCCCCCACGGATGACGAGCTCCTATACCAGTTGTTGCTGGCTGTCTCTCCTTCAATCACGATGTGGTGGATTGAGGCGTCTTCCTGCCACGCCATATAGTGACGGCGAGTTGTCACGAACAGACCCTGCAATCTGCCTGCGTCTGTTCAGCGCAATTAAGTGAGCTTTGATCCTGTTGCGATCCATCTGAACAGCCGGAGAGAGTGGTTGCATATAAAGGTCACGAAGGACGGCGAAGTAGAAGTCTATTGTATGGCGTTTCCATGCAGATACTTCCGTTCCAAACTGCATCAAGACTTGCTGTATTGCAGGAACGGCACATGTTTAATTTCCACGGCACACGACAGCGTCACACAGCCTGCCGTGAGAGGAGGATGGTACTGACATATGCACAGTGGTCCGAGAATGCCAGGCGACAACATTCTGCGTATTGGATATTTATTTTATTTTTATTTTATTGATTGACATAACGGAGTGATCCATCACCTTGGAAACTACAGTGGATCGTTAGCTACAACAAAATAGACAATTTTCAGAATGTAGTACTTTACATATTTCTTATATGACTAAATAGTTAATTGAAAAGGAAAAACAAAACAAAAAACACACAAAATATACAAAGTACAATTTAATTAAAGAAGGGGGAAAACAAATTTTACTATATTCTTAAAAAGAAAATAATACACGAAAAGATAGACTATTTGGACAGCAAAAGACGTCCCTTTACTTAGCTATTTCAAATGGAAGGGCTTCGGTAAACACTTTGAACCTGTCTCACCTGAATTGGTATATTCTATTCCACTGTAGTTACTACTTTATGTATGAGTGTTGTGATATTAACTCTACGTGATTTCTGTATGAGGTATGACAGCACTATTTGTTACTACAATTGCTTCCTCCGATTGACCAGCCACGCGGAAGTGGCCGCGCGGTTTAAGGCGCTATGTCACGAATTACGCGGCCCCTTCCACCTAAATTTCGAGTCCTCGCTCGGGTATGGGTGTGTGTGATGCTCTAAGCCTCAGTTAGTTTAAGTGGTGTGTAAGTCTAGGGACCGATGACCTAAGTAGTTTGGTCCCTTAGGAATTCACATACGCTTTCCACTTGACCGCCAGATATATACGGCATGTGTGTGTGTATTCGTACATATAGTGATATTGGAGTGTTTACATTATCTGTGTCTATATTTCATCGGTTCCCATGTCAGTGTTTGAATTTCTGTTGTCTCATGCATCATGTTGTGGTGCAGGGTATTTTTCATGTCGTGATCTTGTGCATGGTCGTTGCTGCTTATAAAATAGCGCTCTTGATATTTCATCAGTGATACGGTTAAACATGTAAATATCCTTTAGTCGGCAACGGCTTTTACGCTTGTGTGTGTGTGTGTGTGTGTGTGTGTGTGTGTGTGTGTGTGTGTGTGTGTGTATGTGTATGCCATTTTTTAATGTTATGTATTCGGGGGATCCATGTTGCCCACATTCTCACGTATCACTTTGGCTAAGGCCAAAGCGGTGCTGGTGTGTTGGGCAAGTGCTATGGCTTGTCCGGAAATGTACCATACCGCGACTTGACTCAATGTGTATGAACCTCAATCGTTCCCGGATATTCGAGAAGAAAGAGTAAAACCGACGGCCCTTGTCAGATGTTTCCGTTTCTTTTTGCCCTGTCTCAGCCTTCCAAAGATCTAATTGGCGTCTCTATTTATGGGCCAGTATGCTGCTGCTCTGTGCCTAATGGTCATGTCAATAGAGTATGCTGCACATACAACGCATAGGGCTTCCACGGACATGGTGCCTAATGCCACTGACATTATGAGCAACACACGTCTTTGTCAAAGCCTCACAATGGTTTTTTTGGTCGTGAGTGACAGTGGAGGTACCCATGCTTTTTTTGGGAAACACATTATAGATTGAAAGAGGCCTGTATGATACATTCGCAGAGTCTGCAGTGGTAGTCTGTAGTGAGTTAAGTTTATGGATTAGTCTTGTCGCTTGTTGTGTTGTTAATCTTATGTGCTCGTTGAATGTGAGTCGTTCGTCGAGGTGTATCACTAGGTATCTCTTGTTATTTTCCTCTGTATGTTAGTGTGGTTCAGCCTAATGGTGGGATTTCACTGCAAGACCCCTTTGATAGGTAAATACACTATCTTGTTTGCGCAGTTGTGAGCTTGTTATGGCTACACCAGTGACTTTTTTCTGTAAGGATTTGTGTAGCCTTGCTTTCGGGTTCCACTCTCCAGTTTCCAGGTATTATTACTATCAAGTCGTTAGCATAGGCTACTATACACTTCACCATATCATAATCGAGCAGATTACTTAGAAGCGGTTCTGTGGCAATATGCCAAAAAAATGGTCATCAGATTGCGCTTTGTGGGCATCCTTTTGTTATCGTCTTGATAACCTCTTGTGTTCCTGCTTGCCATGCACCATCCTATCTTTGCGGTAGTCGAGTAAGGTATTGTATAAGACTGTTAATGTCTGCATCTCTCGTAGCCTCGCGAACAAGGCAAGCCACCGGAGGCTGTTGAAGGCGCCTACTATGCCTATTGTTATTGCCACTACGTATTTTTCTTATATGTCCTTTATTATTTCCGGCGCGCGGTTAAATGCATCGTCTGTTGAACTTTTGGTCTAAAACCATGTTCATGCGGACTAAGACCGAAGAGCGTCCTGTGTGACTGTAGTTGATTACACAGTAGCTTCTCCTGCTCCTTAGCCAAACTGTTCAAGAGGCAGCTCGGCCTGTAAGTCTTTGGGTCTGTTGGTTCCCGGTCATCACTCTGTTAGGAAGGGGGTGACACGTGCAGCAGTACTTTTTGCCGTTTCTGAGTGTATGGCATTTGGATCGGGAGTCATCTCATTCCTTAATTGTTTTGTTGCTAACGTTATCTCTTCTTTGGTAAAAGGGACAATAACGAGGCCGTTAGTGTAGGTGTCATCCATTTGTCTCCATAAGTCTGTGTGATGTTGCTGCTGATTCGTCTTTCCGTCATCACGGAGAAGTATGTTCAACAGGTACCCTGCTGAACATCTCATGCCCCCTGTAGTAGCGCCGTCTGCGTGCCTAAAAGTTAATAGTAATGTCGGAGTTTTTACCTTATCTGTTAGAAGTTTAAATGGTCCTCCTTGTACTGTTTTGTAGCTCAAATATGATTAAAGTTTTCCAGTGATGCTATCTGGTCTTGTATAAATTGTTTTTATATTTTTACTTTCCAATATTACCTACCTCTCTTGTGCTGTTTTTGCCTTTTGTAATCCTTCCGTTTGTCTTTCTATAGTTTCGTTAACTCAGCGGACCATTGGAGTATCTATTTGATTTATTTCCTATTGTCTGTTGTGTCTGCGTGGCACAGAGTCGACCGTGCATTGATGTCAATAAGTATGAGTAACCTTTTGTCGGATTAAATTGTGATATATATCGCATTTGGTCAGAAAAAGGCTCTGCCATGTGAATACTGCGTATTCGTGGATATGATGATCCAAGATTCTCCATGCGTAATTTCAGCAGTGACTACATGTGCAGAACAAAGCTGTGTTGTTATAGTGACTGTGTAATTTATGTTTGCTATTACAATTGCAGCCACAGCATTTTGGGTCCCGATAATTGTTATGAGATGATGGGACGACCTGCAAGTATTCCGCCACACTTGTATCATATATGGCTCGTCGAGACAGATTATATCTTCCTGTACTTCGTTTAGATGTCTATCCAGTTCCACTCCAACTAAAATACTGCTATTTCTGTTTAAGTGTAAGATCTTCAAATGTTGTTCAAATGTGTGTGAAACCTTATGGGACTTAACTGATAAGGTCATCAGTCCCCAAGCTTACACACTACTTAACCTAAATTAAGGACAAACATACACACCTATGCTCGAGGAAGGACTGGAACCTCCGCCGGGACCAGCCGCACAGCCCATGACTGCAGCGCCTAGACCGCTCGGCTAATCTCGCACAGCTGTAAGATTTTCACAACGGGTGGTATCCAGTAGAGGCATAGCACTTACGTGTCGTCTCTTTGGGGTCGTAATAAAAGCGCCCATGCGCTCCTCCTGCGCAAGCCTGCCCTAAGAAACTGCAGAGCTCACGAAGGTCGGTTGGCAGGATCTCTCTCCTAAGTATCATTCTGTCTGTCTGCTGTGTTGTAGGGAAACATATTTTTCCCCTTCCGGGTATTTGAGGCGTATCACTAGATGCCGTACACTCTGGAAAAGTTCCCTACTTCTTAACCTACTTAGGCATAAGTTACTCTCAAGATTATCATAATTAATTACGTACTGGTAGAAATTGAAGCCGTGAGGAGGGGTCGGGAGGCGTCCTTGGTTATCGCAGATGGTAGAACACTTGCTCACAAAAGGCCAAAGTCTTAAGTTCGAGTCTCGGTCCGGCACGAAGTTTTAATCTGCCAGGAAGTTTCATATCAATGGATACTCCGCTAAAGAGTGAGTATTTCATTGTGTTATTACGTTGTTATTGTGTTGTTTGGGGTTTCTGTGTGTGTCCTGTGAAACATCGTGACATTCCGCTTTCCGTATTGTTAGAGTACACAGGAACTATGATAATGAAGTATTTTTAACTGTATAATTAGGTAGATTGTTTGAAATTAGCATTGGACTATCAATATCTCTGTTTTTGGAATACTGTTTGTATATCGCGAGGTTATTTGGCAACTGGGTGTTTAAATGAAACAACAAGCTTTCTGTTACCAGTCACTGTTTATTTATCTCCACGACGCGTGTCAAGGGTTTAAACGTCGATCAGGTGGATTTACATTTGTTAATATGACATTTCTGTGTGTGTTGTGTGACAACTTTTTCGAATAACTTGTGGCACTGTCTAGTGGAGAAACAAAACCCTGTTTCAGAACATGGTCTCGGGTATCTTTTGGCAAAAAAAATTTAAGTATATCTAACGTTAAAAATAAAATAAGCAAAATAGAGTATCACCAGTGTTCATAGGATCCTTTCACTATCTTAACACATAACATGTAAACATATATGACGTCTGGAAACTATTTGGTGCTAGGATTGTATAGCAGAAGAGAAAACTTTATCACAAAGTACAAAGAATATACAGGGTGTTTCAAAAATGACCGGTATATTTGAAACGGCAACTAAACGAGCAGCGATAGAAATACACCGTTTGTTGCAATATGCTTGGGACAACAGTACATTTTCAGGCAGACAAAGTTTCGAAATTACAGTAGTTACAATTGTCAACAACAGATGGCGCTGCGGTCTGGGAAACTCTATAGTTCGATATTTTCCACATATCCACCATGCGTAGCAATAATATGACGTAGTGTCTGAATGAAATTACCCGAAACCTGTGACAACGTGTCTGGCGGAATGGCTTCACATGCAGGTGAGATGTAGTGCTTCAGCTGTTCAATTGTTTCTGGATTCTGGCGGTACACCTGGTCTTTCAAGTGTCCCCACAGAAAGAGGTCACAGGGGTTCATGTCTGGCGAATAGGGAGGCCAATCCACGCCGCCTCCTGTATGTTTCGGATAGCCCAAAGCAATCACACGATCATCGAAATATTCATTCAGGAAATTAAAGACGTCGGCCGTGCGATGTGGGCGGGCACCATCTTGCATAAACCACGAGGTGTTCGCAGTGTCGTCTAAGGCAGTTTGTACCGCCACAAATTCACGAAGAATGTCCAGATAGCGTGATGCAGTAATCGTTTCGGATCTGAAAAATGGGCCAATGATTCCTTTGGAAGAAATGGCGTCCCAGACCAGTACTTTTTGAGGATGTAGGGACGATGGGACTGCAACATGGGGCTTTTCGGTTCCCCATATGCGCCAGTTCTGTTTATTGACGAAGCCGTCCAGGTAAAAATAAGCTTCGTCAGTAAACCAAATGCTGCCCACATGCATATCGCCGTCATCAACCCTGTGCACTATATCGTTAGCGAATGTCTCTTGTGCAGCAATGGTAGCGGCGCTGAGGGGTTGCCGCGTTTGAATTTTGTATGGATAGAGGTGTAAACTCTGGAGCATGAGACGATACGTGGACGTTGGCGTCATTGGGACCGCAGCTGCAACACGGCGAACGGAAACCCGAGGCTGCTGCTGTATCACCTCCTGCACTAGCTGCGCGTTGCCCTCTGTGGTTGCCGTTCGCAGTCGCCCTACCTTTCCAGCACGTTCATCCGTCACGTTCCCAGTCCGTTGAAATTTTTCAAACAGATCCTTTATTGTATCGCTTTTCGGTCCTTTGGCTACACTAAACCTCCGTTGAAAACTTCGTCTTGTTGCAACAATACTGTGTTCTAGGCGGTGGAATTCCAACGCCAGAAAAATCCTCTGTTCTAAGGAATGAACCATGTTGTCCACAGCACACTTGCACGTTGTGAACAGCACACGCTTACAGCAGAAAGACGACGTACAGAATGGCGCACCCACAGACTGCGTTGTCTACCATATCTTTCACATCACTTGCAGCGCCATCTGTTGTTGAAAATTGTAACTACCGTAATTTCGAAAGTTTGTCCGCCTGAAAATGGACTGTTGTCCCAAGCATATACCGGTCATTTTTGAAACACCCTGTACATCATAACAAAATTATATCCAAATGTAATTTCAATTATGTTTTTTGATCTATTAAACTGTTAACAGGTGTTGTAATTTTTGTGTTTCTTGTATTGGCGGGTCAATATGTCTATTTTCCTTGTTTCTCGGTTTTGCGAGATGAATATGTGTCGGTATCACCGAGGTGGCATAGTACATCCTTTTGTGTTTATTTTCTGCTTGCTTTGTTACGTCCCCCGCTACACTGAAAGCAAAGTCCTCTACCAGGTCTTTCACTCGTAGCAGTAGTTCGGTCTGGAAGATTTCCCACTGGATCATTTCGTGTTTTATCTTCCTTCCTTCATAGTAGTCAATGGCTCCCTGCATACGCATGTCGTCTACGGAATCTGTGATGTTAAAATATCTTTGCTGTATTATGTCACACGTTAGCAGTGATTTAAGACTGTTCGTTTCTGAAGATGTTAATTGCGTTACACCCACAAGTTGTCGCCAGGCGACTCTACGCCGCTGATCGCTCGTTTTAGTTAATGGAGACGTACATCTACATCTACATCTACTACATCCATACTCCGCAAGCCCCCTGACGGTGTGTGGTGGAGGGTACCTTGAGCACCTCTATCGGTTCTTCCTTCTATTCCAGTCTCGTATTGTTCGTGGAAAGGATTGTCGGTATGCCTCTGTGTGGGCTCTAATCTCTCTGATTTTACCCTCATGGTCTCTTCGCGAGATATACGTAGGAGGGAGCAATATACTGCTTGACTCATCGGTGATGGTATGTTCTCGAAACTTCAACAAAAGCCCGTACCGAGTTACTGAGCGTCTCTCCTGCAGAGTCTTCCACTGGAGTTTATCCATCATCTCCGTAACGGTTTCGCGATTACTAAATGATCCTGTAACGAAGCGCGCTGCTCTCCGTTGGATCATCTCTATCTCTTCTATCAACCCTATTTGGTGCGGATCCCACACTGCTGACCAGTATTCAAGCAGTGGGCGACCAAGCGTACTGTAACCTACTTCCTTTGTTGTCGGATTGCATTTCTTTAGGATTCTTCTAATGAATCTCGGTCTGGCATCTGCTTTACCGACGATCAACTTTATATGATCATTCCATTTTAAATCACTCCTAATGCGTACTCCCAGATAATTTATGGAATTAACTGCTTCCAGTTCTGACCTGCTATTTTGTAGCTAAATGATAAGGGACCTATCTTTCTATGTATTCGCATCACATTACACTTGTCTACATTGAGATTCAATTGCCATTCCGTGCACCATGCGTCAATTCGCTGCAGATCCTCCTGCATTTCAGTACAATTTCCCATTGTTGCAACCTCTCGATACACCACTGCATCATCTGCAAAAAGCCTCAGTGAACTTCCGATGTCATCCACCAGGTCATTTATGTATATTGTGAATAGCAACGGTCCTATGACACTCCCCTGCGGCACACCTGAAATCACTCTTACTTCGGAAGACTTCTCTCCATTGAGAATGACATGCTGCGTTCTGTTATCTAGGAACTCCTCAATCCAATCACACAATTGATCTGATAGTCCGTATTCTCTTACTTTGTTCATTAAACGACTGTGGGGAACTGTGTCAAACGCCTTGCGGAAGTCAAGAAACACGGCATCTACCTGTGATCCCGTGTCTATGTCCCTCTGAGTCTCGTGGACGAATAGCGCGAGCTGGGTTTCACACGACCGTCTTTTTCGAAACCCATGATGATTCCTACAGAGTAGATTTCTAGTCTCCAGAAAAGACATTATACTCGAACATAATACGTGTTCCAAAATTCTACAACTGATCGACGTTTGCGCTTTAGTGTTGTAGTTGTACTTTGTGTTAGTGAAAGTAGTCGGTAATTTCGTATTTGGTACTCTGTTTGCCTCTCGTACAACTGCTTGTAAGTAGGTCATCCTGTCTTATCATAGATCCTGTTTCGATATTTGTATAGTATATATCCAACTGTAGATTCCCCTCGTCATTCTGACTTCTTGTGGTCCAGCTTTGCCAATTTTCAACACACTGGTTCTTTATCGTAACGTTTAGGCACATGAGCAATTAGAGTAGTTGCGACCTGATGCACTGGAAGGAGAAGTCGTAATTTCCTCGGCTCTTCACATCTAATATCTTTAGTTGGGATGTCTTTTCTATTATTTTCCTTTTTTCTGCATGTGTTTCCGTTTCTAAGATGACTGTGTTTGCTATGGCTCTGATTGCTTTTTTTTTTTACTTTTTCTTATCTGCGACTGACTGTTTTAGTTATTGTTTCCCGTATGGCCTAGGCGTCTTGATTGTTTTCCGATTTGAAGAAGAGAACATCCGACTCTTCTGGTTTGGGTTGCTGTATGCGTTCTACTTTGCTCCTAGGTTTTGAAGCTTAGCCAGCGGCCGCAACTGCCGCAAAAGACAGTGGAGTTGACTTACTTTCTGTTCTTAGTCCTTAATTTTCTAGTTTGAGGTCTGTTATTTCTCATTCCAGCCAGTGAATTCGTTCCAACGCCTCTGGTGCACTGGCGTCAGTCAATTCTTTTTGTAAAGGCTCATTTTCTTTACTTAACCCCTTATTTAGCTCTTCTAATTGTGCTTGAGTGATGACGAGCGCCCAGATTTTCTTTTTCACTGCTTCTGGTATAGCTGCTAAAGTTCTTTTATGGCTCTGTTCGTTTTGAAGCTCCATAACTACGTTAAGCTACGGCGATCTTTTCCGCAATTAACACATCTGATGGAGTTACCGACGATGGCGATTCAACAGAGGTACTTATTTTTATAGCTTCTGTTTTTCTACCGCTCGGTGTGCTGTCATTCTGTTTTCCTTCTGAGGTAACTGTGATTACTATTCTTGGTTATCCGCTGTCGCTACAAGGACTATCGGTGGCTGCTGCCAGGAGAGACGAAGCAGTTTGTTCCAGTATCCATGCTTTCACATGGATATGCAGACAGAGAAATCAGAGAGGCACAAGGCGGGCGTTCCAAATTCTGCAGGGTGTGAGGTGTTGGGAGTAAAATTACTAACTTTTTTTTAAAATGTAGTCTATTACTAGTCTCCTTGTAGGGCAGAAACAGGAAACACAGGGCAAAAAGAAGGAACACCCCGGTTGAAGGACGTTTCACGATCCGCTTGCTACTTTGTTTGTACGTACTCACATACAGACTCCGTTATTACTGACGCGCTGGGCTTCAGCAGTCGCAGACGTCATACGCCACCTCCGCCGCTGAAGTCGATGTCCCCGGTAGCCGGTGGTGTGTCAACCAGTACTGATGCCGCCGCTGCTGCTGCTGCTATAAGCCGCGCACACGTAAACGATGAGCCAAACCAACGCGGCGGGCCAAGACCGGGCAGCGGAGTAACAACTGTTAAACACACGCGAAATCACGAAGTGTATCTATACATATTTTATAATTACCATGTCAACCGCACAGACTTCACTCACAGAGTGCATTAATGACAATACATGCACTCACCAACCGAGCACGAAATTTTGTGGATTCTGTTTTGCAGCCGGCTGTTGTGGCCGAGTGGCTCTAGGCGCTTCAGTCCGGAACGGCGCTGCTGCTACGGTCGCAGGTTAGAAACCTGCCTGGAGCATGGATGTGTGTGATGTCCTTAGGCTAGTTAGGTTGTAGTAGTTCTAAGTCTAGGAGACTGATGACCTCATATGTTAAATCCTATAATGCTCTGAGCCATTTGAACCATTTTCTGTTTTCCACAAGAAATACGTGATAAGACTAGAGCTGACGTTAATGCACACGGTGGCCACTTTGACTGAAAAAAAAGCATCGACGAGACCGCGGGAGACGACTCGCAGAGTAGCCCGTTTGATATGGTTGCGGACGACAAAGCATATTTCTTGGCAAGGGTTGAAGTATGAGTGTTTGTCATTCCAATATAAAACACAACTGAAGTTGCCACGCAGACAATATTCGTAACGATAGGGAAGTGATCTCTTCAGAGTAAAATCGAGTTCAGTCCAGTAGATGGATGTGTAGGTTCTAGCTCACCTGGCTGAGTCCTGACTCACGCTAGGACTGAGTCAGGTTACCTATCTTACCTATAATACAATCTATCTACTATACTCCAAATTCTAGGTTAAAATCATGCATCTTCACATAAAAAAGTCTATTTTGTGTTAAGTCATTTAGAAAAAATAGTAAAAATGAATACTTTGATATACCACGTTCACTTATTATAAATTAATTATTTTACTAATACAACAGGTGAAAGTAAGAAAATAATATTAATATTTTTATGAAAATAAATGTCTCAAATACTGAGAGTGAGTCACTGGCGCGTTTTACTTTTGTAATGAGTACCTTTGCAAATTTTTATAATGTGCAGTTTTGTTCTATTCTTTTCCTATTGTGGTTTGTATCCATCTTTATTCTGCTGTAGACCTTAAAGGCCTGTAAATGCAGTAATGATGATGAAGATGAAAAGCTGAATGTAAGAAAATAAATAAAGTGAATTATGGTGAGCATAAAAAATAACTGAATAACTAAATTCCTTACTAGAAAGTCCAAAAACCTTCGGCGCCTTATGAAGGAAACACCCTAAAGGGAAGTTTTCAACTCCTCTTTCCCTCATCTTCACATCCTCTGGGTTTTCTTCCAAGTCTGTTTCAGTGACATCCTAATAGCTGCTCTTCTTCTGCATCTGTCACCTGCATCTTTAATTTAATCGGCTGAGCTTCTTCAGCGGCATTTCAATGTCCAATGATCCGATTGCTAGGGTGGCAACCCCACCCCTGCCTCTAGCAATTCGGAGCATAGGTGGTTGTTGGCAGTTTGTATATACACTTGGTATTCGAAAGAGGATGTTTGTTCAAACTTAGTCACTTTCGTATATTTATTTTGGATGTAAATAAATTATTTTCTCCATATTTCTATATTTTATTTGCTAGCACGAAATTTAAATAATTTTTAATGTCAATTACAATACTCAAATTAATACTAGAAAAAAGTTATTCAAATTTAAAGTCAAGAACGTTCCCCTGTTAATTCAAATGGAATAAACTGCAATGCCATCTGTTGACAGATTTTCTAATCAATTTACAGTGTAACACATGAAAAATTAACTGTGCAACTTGGCATATATAATGTGCAATAGTTAACACATATTACCGGTTTTTGTTATAAGTGTCTTACTTTTAGAGATAAATGAATTCTGACTGCATTATTGTATTTTTCGATTGCCACAGAAAGACGACTACCCGCGACGCACAGAAGTAAGTTGGGTATCATAACTCGCAGGGGCAGGGCGCGAAATTTTTGTTAATTTCTCAGCTATATATTAACCGATTTTGGAAATTCATAACGCTAACATAATCTACATAAAAAGACCTACAGTACTCAGAAAAAATATAACGTATAAAATAGGATTTCATTATCTATCGACATAATAAATTTTTGAGTTTTTATTTCCTCTACCTTCCGCAAATACTTAAAAATGAATTACAAACATGAAGTTCAGATTTCTATAACTTTTATAATTTTTTATTCATTTATATAATCAAAGAATGTATATAATTTTAAATTTTGAACAAATATTCTGTGTTGGCATCAAAAGATTAATTTTTCTAACCATAAATACTATATAAGCAAGTGTCATTTGGAAGTTTATCGTTCAGAGTTGGGCAAAGTTTCATAGTCGTTGTCTGTGAAGTTATAACATTCTTTCTACGAGTCATGTTAATCACATAGATTAGATAACTTGTTATGATATTATGTGGACTAATATCCACATTTTCTTCCGGTAGTGTAACTCGTTTAAGAGGGGATGTAATGGAAAATTTATGGAATTATTTTTAAAAAATTACAGAATATTTATTAATATACAAACCGAAAATTTAGCATTCGTAAAGTAAAAGAGCTGGATTTTAACAGAAAAACATAATAAAATATGCAGGATTAATATTTTTCTAGATATTTGAAATTTTAATTTTTTATTGCCTTTTTGTAAGAAGCCATAACTCAAATGCTAATCATGCAACTGATCTGAAAATTTTGTTGTAGTGACCTGAGAAGATTGTAATACCACTGAACTACAGTTATTAAGTTATGGCACAACTTGTATCATTAACAGAGCTTTCAATTTAGAACATCCAAAATTAACTTTTTTATACATAGTCATCTAAAAATCAGAATGTAATAGCAGGATCACGTATTTTTCAATTACAGGATGACAGCAATAAGCTGTGAACAGTTCCTGAAAATTTCATAGCATTAGCGGATATACCTTTTAGAGAAGGCTTATGATAACGTAAAAAATGTAAAACAAAGAATTTAAGGTTCAAAGATTTTCTTCTCATACTTCTACATGTAATATAAGCTTACTCCAGTTTTAAAATCCTCCATACTGATACTCCTCAGCTTCCAGGTTTCTCTTCTCTCCTCCTCGAATCTGCCTGGCCTGTATTTTTAGGTAAGACACTGATCTGTTAGCTTTGTTTATTCCCTGTTACGCGCGGCAGTGTATGTCGCTGCAGTGTTCTCATTTAGCAACAACTGAAATGTTTTCTCATAGGAAAGTTCATGTCATTTCAGATTATATGTGTTTATATCGTGTGTGCTTTGCAGATTAGAAAATCAAATTGCATTTATTTGCCAGTAAGCGCCCTTTGCTGTTCCTCACGGAGGTTACTGTTGTTGAGAAACTGCACGTGGTTTGCTGCACTGCTCACGTTTTGCAGCATCTCATACGCCACTTCATTAGGATAATCCATTTCCTTCTGATTATGCCGTGCCTGATTTTGGGAAATCAAATATCTAATAGGTCGACTTCTAAGCTGAAAGGACCAGGAGCAGGTGCAGCGCTTTCCGACAAGAGGTCCAGATAATGACAGTGTTGTAGGAATACTGAAACGCGGACAAGAGCGAGTCGCCATTCTATAGTAAACTTTTACCCGCTCCGGCGCCCAGGAATACATGAATGCCCTTAGCCGTCAGGCATTCCTACCTGCCAGGCGTAAATGTACACACGTAAACGTCTGGGGCGCTCTATCTGTTTTCCATACGTGTACGCCTGTAGCCGCAAAATGATTAAGATACTAAAAGCATAATAATTAATCTCAATAGTAGCTGTTATGACAATGAGAGAAAAATTTGAATAAGCTAATAAGAAAGGCAGCGACCTGCTATGGGACTTCAGCCCCTTTTCGTGTGGCTGGGTTTGGCGACGAGTGGCGAGGAAAGGAAGGAAAGGTGACAGTCACAGGCAGGGTATCCTTATGTGAGGAAATAAATGTCTCATGCCTGACTATGTTAACACATTTATAAATGCTAAAACTGACCAAATTAGAGGGAACGGTGTTGTGGCAGCAGCATTCATGTTGCAAAGTGGTCTCCAGAAAGGGCATGTTTTGGAAAGCAATATTATTGGTTGGTTGGTTGGTTGGTTGGTTTGTGGGGGCTAAAGGGACCAGACTACTACGGTCATCGGAAGGAAAGCAATATTATCCAACATGAATCTATGATGGAATTCCCAGCCAATGCTATATCAAGAACAATGGCTTTCACCTGCCATGTTTTCATACAAAATTTATTCCATTTAGGAGGAGATGTGAAGAGCCTAGGCCATTATCATTCTGTAAACTTTAACTACAACACCACACCACCTATTACAAACACAGCAAGAACGTCTATTAATTCTAACTAGAACTGTATTGAATATTATAGTCCTAACTCCTAAGATCATAAATATCATCCTATTTCGTTCGCACTGTTTTTTTCATAATTTGGTGTAATGCTAAACGGACAAAAGATTGTATAAATTTTCAAATATCAAGACAATGGAAGGTTTTCTGCGTTTCAAGTAATATTTATTTCGCTGGAAAAGACAAATTTAAATATTTCTATTTCGCTAAAATTTACTGGTCGCATTGGTAATTTCATTAATTAGATTAGTCTTGAGATTAATTTAACAGTTTTGCCTGTTATTTCATTTTCATTAATTCCTAACCGCAAGTTTTAAAGTTGGTAGCCATTGAACTACACGATAATCTCATACCTTCCATCCATCTTGAGTCCAAGTAGAATAATCAAATTAATTACGACAAAGTAACTGCATTTCAGTAAGAGTGAAACGCATTCTGAAGTATTGAAGTTAAATTCCTCCTTCAGAGGTGGCAACCACAAACCTGTGTAAAATTAGTATATTTTATAGGGGGATTGTCATACAGTGAGATTATAGTTACCTATAACTGCTGTTATGAAGATGAAACTGCCACAGACAGTGAAGTGATCATGCCGTGAGGTATCCTTTGATATGTGCAGAAAGCATTGTAAATCTAACCTCGTTACTGTCATCGCGCTTTGGAGAGAGGTGTATGAAAAAATTAACTGCCTAAAAATTAAAAATATATTCCGTTAGGCTAATCATGATGAACGAGTTAATTAAACATGCTTATACTCAGAAGAACAGCAACAGTTTTGAAGTGCAAAATAAATACCGGCGCTCAAATGAGTGACAGAAGGCATCAGTTTTTCTCGAAAGAGATGGAGTACCGTGCTAGACGAATTTTTGTGGGTACGCAAGGCAGTAGGTGGCCCAAGAGCCCTGGTCAAAACGTCTAGTCATCGAAACATTTTCTCTCCAGTAAGTAAACATCGTATACTGTACCAAATTTAATACCTCTGATAGCAAATGCTGTTAATATCTCAGCTAGTAATTGCTACTTGCGTAGTTAAAAATAATTTCTTTCCCTTTTACGAATACATTAAAATATTTGAATACACGTTATTCGTGTGCTGCTAAATTTAAAGGAAGGGTCACAGGTGGAATCGGCAGATACCGTTACGTCACCATAAAGGATTAAAGTCTTCTTGCATTAAAGAAATTGGCCTGCTGTTTATCGTATTATCTTCAAATTCATTTTTCAGCATCCACTCAAAACTCACGTCTCTGTCAAAAGCTATCAGTTCATTTCCAACAGTGGAAGAAATAAATGGACAGATTATATGCTTCGAAAAATCAGTCTCAGTAGCTTCAACTTTTGCAATTTCATTACTTAAAACATAGCCTTCTTTTAGCCTTCACAATAAATCACCTACTTCCGCCGATATTACATACATTTCTCCACCTATATCTTCAACAACATCCGGCGATACATTATAAAATTCATCTCCAGCTGACGAGACCACTGCCACACCGCCTTCACAGATATATTCACCTCCTTCCACCGACACAAAATAAATTTGTCTCCAGTTGACAACCACTACGTCCCCTTTACAGGCATCAGCACCAAACTTACTCCCATCTGATCACAACAATTGCTGCTACTATCTCACCGGAATTCTCCGAATATTCAATGCCCACGAAGTCCGGATCCACTTCTGCCTCTCTTTCAGATACAGAATTTTCCACAAGACAACATACATTATGTCTCTCACGTACCTAGAATAAAATGAAACTTTCATACCCATGCCGGCCGCGGTGGTCTCCGGTTCTAGGCGCGCAGTCCTGAACCGTGCGACTGCTACGGTCGCAGGTTCGAATCCTGACTCGGGCATGGATGTGTGTGATGTCCTTAGGTTAGTTAGGTTTAATTAGTTCTAAGTTCTAGGAGACTGATGACAACAGCAGTTGAGTCCCATAGCGTTCAGAGCCATTTGAACCATTTTTTTTCATACCCATACCCTCATTACCTAACTGAAAAATGCTTTGTTCTTGCTTCAGAGCGTTCTCCTTTACGATATCGACCTCCCATATTTGAGCCTCATTTATCACATTATCACACATAATCAAATTCCATCCACCGCTTGTCCTTTTCTACGTTGGTTTATCCTGTCTGCCGGCCGCGGTGGTCTCGCGGTTCTAGGCGCTCAGTCCGGAACCGCGAGACTGCTACGGTCGCAGGTTCGAATCCTGCCTCGGGCATGGATGTGTGTGATGTCCTTAGGTTAGTTAGGTTTAATTAGTTCTAAGTTCTAGGAGACTGATGACAACAGCAGTTGAGTCCCATAGCGTTCAGAGCCATTTGAACCATTTTTTTTTCATACCCATACCCTCATTACCTAACTGAAAAATGCTTTGTTCTTGCTTCAGAGCGTTCTCCTTTACGATATCGACCTCCCATATTTGAGCCTCATTTATCACATTATCACACATAATCAAATTCCATCCACCGCTTGTCCTTTTCTACGTTGGTTTATCCTGTCTGCCGGCCGCGGTGGTCTCGCGGTTCTAGGCGCTCAGTCCGGAACCGCGAGACTGCTACGGTCGCAGGTTCGAATCCTGCCTCGGGCATGGATGTGTGTGATGTCCTTAGGTTAGTTAGGTTTAAGTAGTTCTAAGTTCTAGGGGACTGATGACCACAGATGTTAAGTCCCATAGTGCTCAGAGCCATTTGAACCATTTTTATCCTGTCTCACCGGAACCTGAGATACATCGAATACTTGAGTTCCGACCCCCTGTCTTGGTTTTGTAATCCGTGAGTCGCTGGTCTCTCAAAGATATGCTAAGGATCCTTATAACTACCTTTTAAATCCTTAAGATCTTGAAAATTATTATTATTATCATCATCGTCAACCTGATCTCCAGTGAAATACTTAGGATCTATTTTCTATTCACCATCGACAATATTCTTACAATTCATATTTTTAACATGAAAATTTACTGCCTTTTTTGTTATATCACCAAAATTTTGATCGCCAAAGTAACACATACTCTGTATCTGCTTTCTTACTGTGATGTTTCTCTAGTGCCTTCTTCACCATCAGTTTTACTTTCTACAGTTTTACCCTGGATATCAAATACTATGTACGTTAATTACTCATTGCTTACCTGCTTAACCATTCCCTCAAGCCGGCCGCGGTGGCCGAGCGGTTCTTGGCGCTTCAGTTCGGAAACGCGCTGCTGCTACGGTCGCAGGTTCGAATCCTGCCTCGGGCATGGATGTAGGTGATGTCCTTAGGTTAGTTAGGTTTAAGTAATTCTAAGTTCTAGGGTACTGATGACCTCAGATGTTAAGTCCCGTAGGGCTCAGAGCCATTTTAACCATTCCCTCAAGTGTATTTCGCTTTCGCTTACAGCCTGACACACCAACACGTATCTCATCTTGTAACTCACAGATTCCATTTCCTACTGGTTTCATAACTGAATCTACTGTAAGCAAGGCCAACAATGCTAGAAATTTTGCCTACTCCTTACGTGATGTCTTTCAACGCATCCGCAGTTATCCTGTCAATATTAAGTTTTTTACTTTTCAATTTATGTTTAATCCTTGTAATGTCTCTCAACAATAATCGCATCCGATCTTTTGAAAATTGATTTCCACTTTCTGATTTCGGACTATCTGGTCCATTAAATTTTCCACACAGTAGATGACTGTTGCAATCCGTTACTGTCTATCTCGGACAGTGGACCTGAAAATTCACACATGTTCGCACTATCTTTGCCAGAACTTAACTATTCTGCCATGATGCCTGCCTCTGCTGTGCTGCTGACGGCCAAGGTGAAGTTCAGCCGCTGTTGAATCCACTCACTGTGTTCCCGCTGGTAGCTGCCAAAGTACCAAACACAACACGTCTCTGTATTGCTTTCTTCAATCTTCTTATGTTTCTTCCACATCTACTTTTACCCACGCCTAGCTTCCGCTACACATTCATTTGTACGCAGATGCTGCAAATTCTAAACTTGGAATCCTACCCAAAACTGCCTATAATGCTAATGCTAATGCAAAAAGAGACTGAATTTAAATCCACACCCCGGACTCTAATCACATTTGCCACTTACAAGGCTTCTTATTGTTCCTACACACTCAGCAATATGAGTTAGTAATAATATTCAGTATTGGGCTATATAGGGCACTAATTGAAATTGTGGCTTGCTGATGTCACAGGGTCGCTCCGTACTCGTCCGCGTTACACGCAGTACCTAAGACAGTTAAATTAACTGTAGTAAATGGTTATTTTAGGGTCGAATAAAATAAGCACAGGCCAGTTATGCGAATTTATTAGTAATGAATTGCAGTTATGAAAAAATTGGGAAATATTAGCAGTTTAATGTAAGCAGTAACATGAGTTTAAAGTGTTAAAATTCTGATAATTTATTCAGAAATAAAGCACTGTTATGCAGAAATGGTGGCCCTACGAATTATACATAAACAATGTTATAGAATAATAAATACTGAACAGTAATTATTGCCAGTTCCAAAGTTAGAAGTCTTATTTGTAGCTGAATTTTGCTAAGTAGAAAACTGCATCTCCGAGGCCACAGAACAGATGTTTTTACAGAGCTTCCCTATCACATGGGTAAATTACCAAGTCATATGTTCTCCTATAGCACGACATCGAAGTAACGTTTCGCTGCCGTCTCTTCCGACGGTCCATACGGTGATCTCCTTCTGCCCTTCCCCTCACGTCCAAGAGCTTTTCACTCGCAAAATTCTACAGCGACCTACCGCACCAACTACTGAGAACTTTAGATACATCCACCAAAAGCACGACTAGGACAGTGTCATAAAATGCACAAAATGGACCACTATTTTAATATTAAAATGTCCATGAATTAGACACATATTTTAAATAAAAGCTTACTTGCTAATGTTTAAAAGGGTACTAAACTCAATATTTTTCTAGGCAACGCTTCAACTTAACTAAATATGTAGGCACCTAAGGCACACGCGCTTACAGTAAAACACTTTTACGTTAGAATAAAACTGTTAACCAACATAGAACGACGCACCAATGCTGTTGTGTGATCGTGGAGAACTCTTCTGGTTCATTGCATTTACATAATAAATTACTTCAAACTATTCATTAAACAGGAACTAAGGAATGTATTGTAATTCTGCTTGTAGTGATTATAGCTATGATGCTATGCTCTTATGCAATGACTGGTTGATAGAGCTTGATTACATAGTATGGTGTTCAGTACTTGAAATGTTCGTAGAAGTTTTATTATCTGTGCTGTAATTTCTACGTTTTTATTGATAAAATAGTGGCTGACACTTTATCAGATGCATCGCTTTGCGCTGATTATGATGATATGCTTGGATTTAATCCACCATATTTTATTGACTGATTACAGATCTTTAAAAAATATTTCATATGTCTGAACTTCTTGTCAAAGTTCACGTTCACTCACTTATATCGATTGAGTTACGAGCAACTCTTCTGATGTTATTAGGCTAAAACACGCTGAGCACCAACGTTAATCCTCCCTTTTGTCGCTGATCGCTCGTACGTTGCTCTAGAAATCTCAGGTTGGCACAATGGGCCCAAAGCTCCTCCAATCCGACCAACACTTAAGTGTAACTTTGAAATACTTTCATCAGCCTGCAGTTTATCCAGTATACACGTCAACTTACAGTAGGGAATCGCATACATTTCTCCATGAGGGCATTAATCTTCTTATATCAAAGTGGGACAAATATGTTAACAGTTGTGACGATTACTTTTGAAATAACGAACAGTTTATTTACTTTTTCCCCATCTGTATCGTTTTGATCTGACTGCCTTATTAAACAGGTATTTGTTTGGTTTGATTTCTAATCAATGCACTGACAGTCCTAAAGAGTGTCTAGAGTATCAGAATTTATTTGCCTCCAGTCAAGCAAAAAAATAAGTAAAGACGAGTCCACCAGCTACCATCAACAGAATAAACCATAAATAAAAATGCTGTAGGTTTTTCCTACTGAAAACTTTGACTTAGACACAAGTATGTACAATATTAACATGGTTTTCGTGCTATCACGGAATTTTTTTAATGATTTGAGAATGGGTTCCGATACCCGAAACCAGTCAGAATTAAATAAAAAAGCGAAATTTCCAACTTTGGTTGATTATGCATGAAAATGATTAATAAAAATGATTTAGATGAATCTTTATCGCAACTGTTACATGACTTAAGTGAAATATTTACATAATGTTCTACGCAGTGGTGTAACGCGAAACAAGGAAATTCGTTCTAGCGCTCCTACTGTAGATAAACTAATTGGTATTGTTGGTTGGATGAAACGCAACAAGACTGGTAGCCATTTCCAGACCTTTTGCCACTCTCTACTCAGTATTTATGGCCCTTTTCTTTATTTGATTAACATTAGGACAGGAATAGACATTTTTTTTGTATTCTACGTAACACAAATTCTAGTGATTTGTTTCAGATCAGCTCTGTGCTATAGATATTAGCTGTTTACTCCTTGCCAGGGAGTATCTTTCATTACTATTATTGTTAAGTACGTGCCTGGTAGATTGTTAAGTTTGTTTTCATCTCTTTTACTTTTATGTTCTATAAGTACATAACACTATAAGTTACTAGATTAAAATACACCTACTGCCTCAAGAGCTGGTAAACATTATTAAGAACTGCAAAAACACGGATTCTTTGAATATATATCACTTTTTTTAATTTCAAAATATATAAGTTCTATGAATTCGTTTTATTTTGGTAAACCAATCACAATCACATCTCTGAAAGTATTTGTCTGTAGCAAAACTGGAGAATTATAAGCAGGTGCGTATTCAAAACCAACCAACAGCAATCGCCAAAATTTGCAGTAAACATTTCTTTGTTTCCTTTATGTCGATATGGCAATGAACAAATAATTGTACAATCATTAATAGAGACTAAAATAAGATATCTGACCGTCACATATTGGTTAAGGGGAGATAACTTACATAAAGTAAATTAGATAACAGTTTCTGCAATAGATACAACTTAGGTCTTCTAGAAGGACACTATATGCATTACAATGGTACTGGACTAGAAATACGAGACACCATACACACATCACACTTCTGAGGGTAGTATGGTTCATTCTATGACAAGCCACCGTCCGTATTTCCAATATTTACGCAGAGTTTGAAAGATGTCAGTGGCAATATCTGACTATGGTAGTTTAAGATCTGGTATTCTGATGCGTTATTCGAGCTGATGCTAGGAGGCATGAACCATCTCAGGGCCAAACACACTTGTGAATTATGAATACTGGGACTTTTAGGTTGTTGAATTTTTCAACAAGTATTATACCTAGGAAGTATACAACAGATGTTGGTAATAGTGACATACACACCTATCGGAGAAAAGTCAACAAACGAGTGCAGGTAAGTGGTAGTGTACAAGCTGAAGACAGTGTGGAAGGAGTAAAATTAACAAGGTGAGTATGAATAACAAACAGTGGAAAGAAGTGGCTTTGGTCACTAATACGTGAATGAGTGAAAGTGCAAAAAAAAAAAAAAAGAAAATGCACAGCACTGCGTAGTCAGTGTGAAATGTTGTGTGTGCCGTACCAACTATCTTCGCAATAGCAGAAAGCGTAACTTCAATTTACTTTAGCGCAATATCATTCCAATTTAGTAATACGGTAGTATGTTACACTGCACAGAAATGTAATTCACCCGGTATTTCCGAGTTTGTAAGGGTAATTGTAACATAATACTTAACACATCGCAGGTAAATAACAAACAGGATTACGTACAAAACCAACACTGATTTCTCGTGGTGACTGCAGTGACAATGAAGCACATACCAAGAGAAACTCACACTGTAATATTAAATATATCATAATTTTGTTACAATGACAGCAGAAATTACAGATGTACCTACATGATCTAGGAAGAACTTGAGACTTTCTAAAGTAGTCAAAACCGAAGGGCTTCGATAGAACTGCCTGCAGGTAAAAATTGTAAGAGTTGGCTATCGTTTTTATTTTTGCTTTCATTTTATTAATTATTATTAGTTACTGTCTCTTTATTTATCAACATTCGGCTGGAATTTTCTTATAAAGCTGCTTTTTCCTTGTATAGTATAAATTGCCATCATTAGTATTTAATGCTGATGTGGTCATCATGTCACCTTCGTTCAACCTGACTAACATGTCTCTGTCAGTAACTTTTTGTACCCTATTCTTCCTTTATCGCTATAATACTCACAGCTACCTCAATATCATTCTTCATTCCCCTTCACTATCCGTTTATACATTAAGCTTTCTTCTTCATGTTTGCTATCAACATACAAAACTAAAGAGAAAGGATATACTGTATCTCATTAAATGGTGTTGCTTGATACTGGATATTAGGAGACTGATGAACATCTGAATGTTCTGTCACGTAACTCGTATTTTCTTAGTCATCTCTCATGTATGTCATCCTTGACAAGACAAACCATCTAGTTTGCCACCCTAACCATGTGCCATTCCTGTTCCTATAAAAGCACAATGTTCACACTCAACATACAATTTGTTCAGACGTTCTCTGTCGACAAACGACTGTTAACACGTAAACCGCCACAAGAGCATGTCCCGCGGTGGTCTCACAGTTCTAGGCGCTCAGTCCGGAACCGCGCTACTGCTACGGTCGCAGGTTCGAATCCTACCTCGGGCATGGATGTGTGTGATGTCCTTACGTTAGTTACGTGTAATTAGTTCTAAGTTCTAGGCGACTGATGACCACAGATGTTACGTCGCATAGTGCTCAGAGCCATTTGAACCATTTGAAGAGCATGTCAACTAGCATCACTGGTAAGGACATCAGTACATATAACAACAATCATCTTTAACGCTCGACGGCACAAAAAGAGCACATACTCCCACACTATCAATCGATAACCAGACAATTATAGTAACTACTAAACACAGTGTACCGACTGTGTGTTAGTGTCCATACCTTACCCCTCGCAAGAGCCATCCGATATGACGCAGCACCTGGTATTTAACATAACTCTCGCAGCTTGACACTACTCCCCTGTAAATATTATACTAATCTTCCTCGTGTACTAGTCGTTATTGCCACTCGATTCACAACAATGTCTTCTCAGTGTGTTGTATCCTAATCTCTTATGTGAAGCTACATTGGAGTATTATAACTATATTTTATTTGAATTCTCTCTCTTTCCCGCTCAATGCGTGGATACCACACAAGCTGCTGTTATGTTCGTACAGCTAGCAGTGACTAAATTATAAGTACTCCCGCGTACGGTATGGTAGTAATCACTTTCTCGAATCTCTCCTTCTCTTTGCTGCTGCATTAATTCTTGTATTTTTCATTCTTGTTAACTCTATGAAGGATTTGTCGTGTCAGATTTGATGCACACCAACTGGCTTCTTTAAACTGATAGTTTTATTTCATACACATTTGCATGTGCAATATGTCTAACTTTCAGTGGCCCATTGTAAACACAGAAAAACTTTGCTCTTTAATTGACATTCAGACAGACTGGACAAGTACCTTAAGGGCAACTCTGGTCTTTTTATCCACTATCTCGTTCGTCTCTTCTCCCGCCTCGTATACCATTAGACTTGCCTGATTAATTATTCTTCGATGTTGAATCCTTGTCCATGACGAGCAGGCCACTATGTCACACAGTTTCTCAGGTCGTGTCTGATTCTTGAGAACAGTCAAGATTGGCAAAATATTTGAACTGCATGGCATCCACACAAGTACATTCTATTATTCTCTTAGCTTTACCTCCCAATTTCCGTGTTGCCTGTGGCAGCAGATACGGCACATATTTCCAACCGCTCTAATAACTCACTCTTCGGGGTTCTCGATAATTCCGACTTACAGTGTGCTCCTCTGACTAAGATAATTCTGTCAACAGAACCCACCACCTCAGTTCGTCATGGGTTAACTTGACTATCAACAGAAATTCTAGCGCTGGGTGGTTGGTACACACTCTGGTCTTGTTTTCAAAGAGGCAAAATCGATTCTTTTTAATACCCCACACCACACCACAGCTAAAGACTCAAATTGTATCACTGCATAATTGTTTTCACATTTTGATAGTTTGCGACTACCAAACACTCTTGTCTTCATTACACTCTCTCCATTCTCTTCAATTTCCTGGAATATAATGACTCCGATGCCCGTCTTCTCGCTGTCAATCGCAATTCAAAAATCAGCTGTCAAGTCTTGACATGACAATATTGGAGCTGTTACCAGTGCATTCTTTGGTGCTTGGCACTAGCTCTTTGTGAGCTCATCCCACAACCACGGTGTCTTCTTCCCTGTCAATCCACAGAGCCTCGGTGCTACTAGCGCTTCTATGCACCTAATTTTTTTATAAAAACTAATGATTTCCATAAATATTCTCAAGTCCTTTCTGGTGCGAGTTGCTGGGAACTGTTTGATTACCTATAGCTATTCTGGGTCGGATGCTGTTCCTTCTGCTGAGACTGTGTCCTAACAACTCCGCTCTCTATGTCCCAAACTAAGACTTTTCAAAACTGACAGTTACCTCGTGATTTCTTAGTGCACTGGCCAGTGCTTTTAGGGCTCTGTTGTGCTTTCTTCATATTTCTTTTGCGATCAACAGGTCGTCGACCGTCGAAGTAACAGGTAACGTCTTGCTTATTTGATTCATCGAGAATTCCGTTCAACCTGCGAATAAATTTAGTTGAAGCTATATTTAGGCTCAGGAGTAATTGTCAAAACTGGTAGTATCGAACTAAAGCAATAAAAGACTTGTACTTGTGACAAGAAGGATGCAAATCTATCTGCCAGAAGGTCGATCAAACGTCGATAGATGACAAGATTTTCACCCCATGAAATCTCTGTGATAGTTGTTCTAGTTTCTGGTCCCTGTATACGACGTGAAAACTGTACTGGATTTCCCTTTACCTAATATGAGGTATGCTGACCATTCCAATTTTCAGCGACATAAGAGCTGTTATACTTGGAAACTGCATGTTCGTTCATGTTACACTGTAACATGCGGCCATTTACTTGGCTCACTTTCGATTAAATGAAACAACAGGTTTACTGCTTCCAGTAAATCTATTGTTTCATTTAATGTCAATAACCTAAAAAGTTCACTTTCGACTGGTAAGCAAGCAGTTTGTCGTAAAAAAAAAGAACTGAAAATTCTTGATCATGCAAGTTTTAGATAGAAATACATGAGATATAATAATATAATTCTCCTCTTTTTTCTTCACGTATGTTGGTAAGCTGTTCAACATGGTCACTGAATGCATAAATAATTTCCCTTTTTATCAACTCTTCATAGTCTCCTGAATCCTAAATATTTTCTCTTTTCCTGTCCTTGTTCACAATCCCGTAGTCTCAGCTGTCCATAGACAGTTTCAAACACCTCACCAGATTTTTGCACAATTGTTTGTTCCTATAATCGAAGTTGTAACTTCTTCCCTTTTCACGTAGCAACTTTGCTTCACCCACGCCTAATAGCGTTATGTAGTTAGTGAGGAAGTCCATTCCAATGATTAAATCTGTCACCATCTTGAGGAATACCAGAAAATTACCTGTTAATATGTATCCTTGACACACCAGTTCGAGTCTCACCTGCCTGTTTACTCAGGAATCTTCTCTAAGATGGCATCTTTAACCCTGTATTTCCCAACGATTGTTATAGCGACTTACGTACAGTCGTCTAATCTGCATCTATCAAACATCGGTTCCACTATTGCCAAAATTTGTCTTCTTCTGTCCATAATTCCACGTAATTCTACGTTCTTTATCATAACATTTATCACAGGATGGATTGCCTTCGGAATTTTCGTCTCTTTTCCTTCTAACAGCACTTCGGAAACAGGGTCGTATTTTATGACATTCATAAGGCTGATTCTGATTGTTGTGGGTGGCGCAAAGTTAGCCTGTCCCGCATTTTCTTGCAGTCACTATCCCACTGGATATATCTGCATTGCTTGTTTTGTAGGTCCACATATTTCAATAATTTTGACAAAACTCTGGTTCATACGCCCTCGTCAATTATTCTGACCAAATCGCTCTCCGTTTTGGTTGATCACTGGATTGTCCCATCCACTATTGGGTGGTCCGTTAGTATATCCTTGACTATTCCGTTCTCTGTTTCGTGACCTGCAATTATTCCACCTGCCGCTATTCCATCTGCCGCTATTTTGTCCTCGCCTGCATCTGAAATCTCCGCAACTGATGTACCTAGGAGGTGAGACCAATTTACTGAGTGTCTGCTCCTCTACTGGCTATTATTTTGGTTCTGGCAAGGCAATGGTCCTAAAAAGCGCCCCTCGTTATCACGCTTTCCCTCTCAGCAGTGCTGTGTACTGAATGCAAATTCTTTCTCATGCACAGTGCTCCGGAAAGTATTTATATCCTCGTTATATCTACCTGCTATCAGTTTCTGGTAGTGTGATGGTAGCGTCATGTACTAGTGCCTAATGATTTCTCCTGACGTGCACGATATGTCTTGGAACTGCTTTTCTTAATCTTCCTTTCTAGAAATTTATCCGGGCTTTTGTATGTGGACCCCATGTAGTTTTTTTTTTTTCTTCAGTAATCATCTCGTGTTTTATCCCTCCTGTGTTTCCTTCGACCAGTTATTCCCCGGTAACCCAACTCTAAACTGTTTGTTTGACCGACATTTTTTTCCGTCACCATCCCTTCCAAGTGTCTACAAATATATTCAAGTTTCTATTGTGGTAGCCATGATGAAGGCAACAGTAAACTGAATTGTGAAATGCAATTTTTTGGATATTGTGTATTCCCTTCGCCTTTGCAATTCTGGAAACTCTTGACTTGGAAGAAGTGCTTTTAATAAAATGGTACCTTGTTTGTCATGCTCACCACGACACTTGGTTCGAGTATTCTTACTCTTTCCTGCGTCTATATCTCGTTCGAGCTCCCATTATTGCTGATTCTAAAGCTGAATTTGCTTCCACTGTGGCTGGGACTCATACGCAGTCGTACACGATTGTGTGATTCGTCCGAGCCAGCGTCCTCACCAGACGTCACCCTGACCTTCTGTTGCTGTTTCACGTACTTCTTAAAAAACCCCTTCTACCTTCTGCTCCATCTACAAAATGACATCTACTTGCTGACTTTTGAAAGTGGGTAGTGCCTCTGCTTCTTCAGTTTCCGCGACCAGTATCGAATATTTTAGATCAAACCCTGTACTGCATTTTTGGATTCTATTCTTTTTCTCCTATCGATTTTCGTTCTCCAAATGATTTGCCACTTCTTCTAAACTATTGTTGATTTGTTTCCTCACCTTTTCTTGCCATGGCTCCACTTATTCAGTTCTTCTTCCAGTTTTTAAGATTGCTTCCCGACTATTCGCATCTGTTTTCTGTCTCTTCTTCCGCCTCATTGGCTGTCTTTTTCGCTTCTTGCGCTTCGTCCTTTGTCTTACCAGCTGCTTTCTTCATTTTCTCTGCCACGTTAGCACCTTTTTCGTTTCTCCCTTCATGCCCCAAATTTCATTCTGTATCTTCTCTCCCACGTCCTTATTTTCTCGCCTTACGTTTTTCCCGTGTTATTATTCTGTTTTCCCATATCTTTATTTCCTTTCCTCGTCGATTAAAAAAATTACGATACTAAAATCATCATCCACTGTTTCACTAGTTCTGTCTGGTGAAACTCCTCTTGATCCTACCGGAGTAGTGTCGATCCCTGTCTGGTTCGATTTTCTGCTCTCCTCTTCCTCCAGGTTATGAATTATCACCACCTCCTCCACATTTTGGGGTCTGATTTCTTCTGCTTCCTTGTGAGTACTGTCGTTTGCTGTGCTATTTAATTATCTAATAGGACATTATCCGTTACGTTATTCTCGTGATCACTGCCTATCAGGCTTGACTGTTGCGCGGGATAAGTCACATGATCCTCTCGTGACTCGTAAAAATCCATACTTTCGTCAGTCTCCATCATGCTATCTGTTTCGTAACTACTCTAACTGAATACACGGCCCACTTTGCTTCATGTTAACATTCAGCCTTGATTGTATAATCAATGTGTGATACACATACTGACATACGTACAGCATCACTAATACTTCTACTCATGACAGCGTATCGTAGCCTCCCTCAGAATGACATATTCCCATTGAAAAGTTTTACAACGCCGGCGTGCTACACAGCTATATCATCGGATATGGAGCAGAATCCATAAAACCATGAACATGAACCTAGATACAACACAAGAATTATTAATTCGGGACAGCAAGTGTTAGAAACAACCATGGTACAATGTTTTGTCTCTTGTCCAGTCACACCTAGAACGCAAAATGAATGAACATAATGAAACTAGCATTAATGACTCTGCCCGCTGATCAGGAGGTCCAAAAGGGTCTCGAATTCTGAACACGGGGTCGCCAATTTATGCAATACCCTCGCACATGGCAAACTACCCCGACCCGGAAAACTTTTTGTGAACAAGCCACGCCTTTAAAATATACGCTATGAATTTAATTTGTACGGTTTAAATGGACCAGGGTAATTTTATTGACCCTAGCTATAGATCCTAAAGTGTGGATTTGTATTGTATTGTATTAAGCCAGGTACCTAGAAACGACGAGAGGCTTCGTCCTGACATAGCCCGTAATGGTTCACAACACCACAGCAGGTCACAGCAGTCCACCCAACCTACCGCCGCCCCACACCGAACCCAGTGTTATTGTGCGGTTCGACCCCCAGTGGAAACCCCCAGGAACATCTCATACCCGAAGAGTGTAACCCCAATTGTTTGCATGGTAGAGTAATTACGGCGTACGCGTACGTGAAAACGGTGTTTGTGCAGCAATCGCCAACATAGTGTAGTTGAGGTGGAATAGGGGGAAGCAGCCCTCATTTGCCGAGGTAGACGGAAAACCACCTTAAAAACCATCCACAGGCTGGCCGGCACACCGGACCTCGACACTAATACGCCGGGCGGATTCGTGCCGGGGACCGGCAGGCCTTCCCGCTCGGGAAGCACCAAAGTGTTGATTTAAGCACATAATTTTTAATTTCAAAAGAAGGTGTCTAACAGAAACAATATTTCATTTAAAGTAGTTACCTTATTCACTAAAAACATAAATTATATGCTCAAATCATGAGAAAATGTGGAACTGTTAACACAAATTCTAAAAATTGTAATTAGGGGCATTAGTTGACTATCAGAGTTACTCAATTGGACGAAAAAGTTGCCCTGCGGACCCTAAAGTCGACGAGAAGATCTATCGCGAAGTGTGTTAGTTCCACGTGAAAAACAGGGACTGTGAATCTGATGGCTAACTGCAAATATCGGACATTCAACACACCAAGGCTGAATCTTGGACAGGTACACGTACAGAATTCCGCAGGTGTGGACCAAGAATGCGCTGTGATGCCGGTGCTGCTGCTTATGCTCATAATAACTCTACACGACCACCACATTGAGTGCTGCCAGAGTGAGAATGGCTCCCAATTGGATGCAAGAACACATTGCTACTGCTGCAACTCCTCTCCCTGCTCGTTTGCCAACCGGCCACGGTGGTCTCGCGGTTCTAGGCGCGCAGTCCGGAACCGTGCGACTGCTACGGTCGCAGGTTCGAATCCTGCCTCGGGCATGGATGTGTGTGATGTCCTTAGGTTAGTTAGGTTTAAATAGTTCTAAGTTCTAGGCGACTAATGACCACAGCAGTTGAGTCCCATAGTGCTCGGAGCCATTTGAACTCGTTTGCCAAAATGCACTGGTCTCTGGCTATCATGTGCATGGATGACATGCACAAGATACGCATCACTCTGCATCCCCATAAGAGCTTTAAATGTTGTCCTGCTCTGCATCTCCGCAGTAGGTCCCAAAATTGTAGCAGATTCTAATGCCCTGCTATCTTTCCTCACCAAACCGAGCCTGCCCGCCAGTAGCGGAAAATGCAAAACACAGTCTTTCGACAGCGAGGCTCTTCCTACATACGAAATCAAACCAAAAGCAACTCGTCGTGATTTGACACCAATCACACCACAGAACTGATTCCTGTTACCAAAAAAACAGCCGCTTCAGCAGCATCTCCCTGAGGTCACTGATTGATACACCGGTGGGACATTTTCGTGAGCAGCAGCTAGCCTTGCATCGCAGTTCTCCTGAAATTTATATTGACAGTGGTAGTAGTGTTTTAAGATATATGACTGGCAGTGGCACATATTCACAATAAGCGTGCCACTACCGACAAAATACTTGACATTTTGCAACGAAAGTATTCTCAGTATCACAGCCCTACCGGGATGATTGTGCTGAACCGGACAAGGGCACCAGTAGACCTCACTCTACGCACTAAGTCCTCCCCACCACACCCCCACCCCCACCCCACCCCCACTCGCCAGACTTAATACCACAATGCAGCTGGCTATCCCAGGTCCACTCCGGCAGCACGGCGATCTCCTGACCAGGGGGCAGCAGGTTACTCCACATATAGACTAGGTGTCACCCTTCATCACTGGATTTCAGTGCGCCGCCCCATAATGGGGTCGCTATAATTTGCAGCCAGAATTTGCGGCGCTATACTGTACTTGCATCTCAGAAGGCGCACTATAAAAACAGAATGTTAAATTCTTTCATTTTCTAAGCTATGGATGCCCTCAAACCTTGTTTAGAAACTCTGTCGCGGTTGCACCAACTTTTGGATTTAACACCACATATAGTGCCTGGATGCAATTTCAACGACGGAAAACAATAGGAAAATGTTATGCTTCCTTTACTAAGGCGCCGTTTGAGTGGGTGACATTTGTCCATGGGTTCCTTAATACAGGGCCAGCCATGGTGTGTCAAACATCACGCATGCCGGCTGTGCAGGCAGCGAGTCGGCCAAGATTCGGCCTGTCTCGGCTTCCTTCCCTCCTCGCCGGAAGTACCCGGCACGGCGCAACATGCCCTTTAGTATTGAGGTATAGCATTTTCAACTCTGCACCACCCTCTTAGGTTTCTACATCTACATCTACATCCATACTCCGCAAGCCACCTGACGGTGTGTGGTGGAGGGTACCTTGAGTACCTCTATCGGTTCTCCCTTCTATTTCAGTCTCGTATTGTTCGTGGAAAGGATTGTCGGTATGCCTCTGTGTGGGCTCTAATCTCTCTGATTTTATCCTCATGGTCTCTTCGCGAGATATACGTAGGAGGGAGCAATATACTGCTTGACTCCTCGGTTAAGGTATGTTCTCGAAACTTCAACAAAAGCCCGTACCGCGTTACTGAGCGTGTCTCCTGCACAGTCTTCCACTGGAGTTTATCTATCATCTCCGTAACGCTTTCGCGATTACTAAATGATCCTGTAACGAAGCGCGCTGCTCTCCGTTGGATCTTCTCTATCTCTTCTATCAACCTTATCTGGTACGGATCCCACACTGCTGAGCAGTATTCATGCAGTGGGCCGGTTTGGCAGAATTTTAAGTGGAATTGGGTGCACACTGCCTAAGTAAGACTCCCCTGCGTGAGAAAGAACATCATTATGGTATGATGGGGAGATATTAAAAATAAAATCGCATTCTAGAAGGGAAACATGCTGAGAAACACACTCCTTTTCACGAAACTCGCTGTCGTTAAAGAAAGCGTGAGGTTTGACGAATTCATTGTGGCCATGAAGGAATTAGTACACAGCTACTGCATGGTGGTGTCTAGGAGGGGGAGGACTAGACCCAAGTAAGGCTTGAACACCATTTGTGAGTAGTGCTTATTTATTGAACAACGTATGCTTAAAAGACCAGTGAAACTAAAATTAAAAAATTAACTCGTAAGCTTTCAACAGATAATTAAAAGAAAACGTGTTAAGAACAATAATAAGAAGTCTCAATTAAAAGTGATTAAATTTCAAAAAAATGTCCACATCCCTGAATATGCACTGCAGTGTTTGCTTTGAATTGAAGTAAGACTTTCATACACAGCCACAATGACCCCCACTGTACTGTTAAAAACATAGGAAACCCAAAATGTTGTAAGAGATTACGAAAATATGTGTGCTCAAAGACAAAAAATAAGTTTTGCTCTTAACTATCACGGTTACGGAAGCAAATACTTTCAACACTTCAAATCACAGAGGCAAAGAAATTTGTTGCAGTTGATCACTTATCACTAAGTTTCAAATCCTATACCGGGGTACCATGTAAAATTACGGCAAAGATTTTATTTTTCGTACGAGCATACGTGACAGAAAAACAATGCATGACATCTACAACAAGAGGAATTTATATCACAAACAATTTAGCAAATTACCTTATCAATTTTCGGCCAGCCTGTTTGCTGATTTACAATTGCATGGTATCACAGAATGTTCCACAACACTACTGACCATAGGAATGAAAACTTACTAAAACAATGACCTTGAAATTTACATTCAGTTCCCCGAAAAGACATAAACTCACACTTCAAAAAATACCTAATTTTAAAATGCCAAGACAGGTACAATGTTGCGTCAAGCAATTTTTTTGGCCCACGTGAGTACTGTTGATCAAGAGGCAGCGCAAACCGTGACCTCAGAATTCACTTGGCTGCACCCAGGTGGTTCCGCAGTGTAAATCGGATATAGCCACCTCTCCCGGATAACCGGGATAATTCTGCGTATGGCGCTAGTAGCTGCTAGAATCACCGGGCAAGAGCAAGGATCTTTAAGTTAAAAAAGTAATCAAATCATAAATGATCTTGAACCCCTCAATCAAGGAACTGAACACAACGCGGCTGCGAGAGTAATTACACACCCACATAGCAATAAGGGGGCATAAACCATACCCTCCAGTATCAACAGCAAAAAACAGTAGAGCCCTTATTGCCGAACACACACCAAAATCTCAACAAGCAGATAAGATTAGCCCGCCAACCGCCATTCAGTTTCAGAACAAAGCCCAGTGGGGTAACGATACTAATGGGCCGTCTCACAGGACGGAAAATCAACAAGATTTGAATGAATGCGCACGGCTGGCAAATGCACTTTGATTGTATTAGCAGAAAATACCTTCAATATCAAGAAATTGGGATGAATTTTTTTCTCCCAGAATTACCAAGTTAACTATCAAGCACAGCAATAAACGGGGTAACTTAAACCAAAGACTACAAAGCCATTATACATAAGGTAAAAGCACGGAAATTAATTACAGAAAATCGCAAATTTACGCTGGCATAAAAAGCAGTTGACACAAACACATACAGGCCTCTTGAACTCACATTCAACCGTACTCAAGAATGGTACTTAAGGAAGCAGGAAGATTGAGCCGGTATTTTTAGAGTTTTAATAACCGTGAAGGCGGATAATGGGCGTAAGCAGACGGCTGCGCACTGGGAAAGTCAATAGAAAGGAACATTTAGCGAACCTCAAGCTGTCCCCAAATTCACTCAACAGAAGTAAGGAACCTCACCATATTTCTATGACGGCACGTTTCCTCTTAATGAAGGCGCCACAACCACGGACTTCCTCCAGCATGAGTAGCTTCGGCCCACTCGTGTCCGCTGGAGCCGCCAGTACGAAAACTTATTCCCTGACACCCGGCCCCAAGCGGAATGCTGAAGTCGAGTCGTCCGACAGATAAATTCCACGGCTCAAATGACAATACGCCACGACTAAAGAGCTCTTTCTGCCTCACCGCCTGCCGCCGTCCGACTCACTTCTCACACAGCCAGTTGCTTACGTCTAAACGGCACGCCTTCCACTAGATGCAAGGATGGCATGCGGAAGATGTACGGCGACCTGTCGACATTCTACGGCTCATGAATTACAAGAACAGTTTCCTATACGTTTTGAGGACGCTGTCAGTATTATACCTGCTTTCGAGTTGGTTCCGAGACCGTTTGCCGTTTCAGTTGGAAGCGCCACTGTGAAGGTGCAGATGTAACTGATTGATTTGAGAGGTAATTCCAATTTTAAAGACAAATACTCATACGTTAGAAAGGGCCTAGGAAGTCTACATTGTTTTCTAAAGGTAGAGTTTTCATGTGTCCATAATTAGGTTGTAAAATTTCTACAATATTTGGATCAACGTATGTGTATAATTTTGAATCTAAATAAGTCCTGATTATCTTGAAAACTGAGTGCAAAAGTAAGTGAAATAGTCTGCGTCTCCCCCTACTCGACAGTTTGTACCAGACAAATATTATATTATGTCTTCTGTGCATCAAAATTTATTAAATAACCATGAAAAATGTTGTTTGTTATCCATGTTGTTGACAAATGTGAAATACGAAACCAAATCGTGTACAGTACCACTTAACTGCCAATTATACACGGAACATGTTTCCCCATCTTCCCCCTCCTCGCACTCAGGCAGTGTGACGTGATGTGGGGGAAGTGTGCATGGAGGCTGAGTACTGTGACACTCGTGCCAGTACATGGGTAGCGACCTGAATTCTTGACCGCACCTGCATTACTACATCGTCCATTCACATTAGTTCAACATCAACATGCAATAACCACTTATAGACCACAAGTGGTTCAAATGGCTCTAAGCACTATGGGACTTGACATCTGAAGTCATCAGTCCCCTAGACCTAGCACTACTTAAACCTAACTAATTTAAGGACAACACACACATCGATGCCGGAGGCAGGATTCGAACCTGCCACCGTAGCAGCAGCGCGGTTCCGGACTGAAGCGTATAGAACAGTGCACTCGTTGATGTAATGCGGAAATGGAGCCACTTCTCTGACGCTAAAAGGCGGTGATCATTGTCTTTCAGGACAAGGGAGGAAGCATTTCCTAATCAGCTAAGTTTGTAAACCATTCACATTCCTCCATGGTTAAAGTACACAGCATATGGCAAAATGGCGCTATCCAAAACATACAGCGAGGCAACTGCTGTTCACCATGGGCCATTAATGATGGGGAGAACGACAGTCGAGGAGACGAGTACTGGTGAATTCACCCAACTGTTGAGCATCTGATCGCCCAGATAAACCAAGGAGCTACCAACCCCATCTCCTCAACGACCGTATAGCGAAAGTTGCCGCGTATTGGCCTCCGCAGCATGTGCCTGGTTCATGCATTTACGCTGACTTCTCTTCATGCAGGCCGGAATGGCCGAGCGGTTCTAGGCGCTACAGTTTGGAACCGTGAGACCGCTACGGACGCAGGTTCGAATCCTGCCCCGCGCATGGAAGTGTGTGATGTCCTTAGGTTAATTAGGTTTAAGTAGTTCTAAGTTCTAGGGGACTGATGGCCTCAGAAGTTAAGTCCCATAGTGCTCAGAGCCATTTGAACCATTTTTTGAACTGCTGTTCATCGATGACAGCACCACAACTGAACATCTACTAAGTGGCGGGTGGCCTTTCCAGATTACAGATGGCCATTGGCGAGTGCGTCGGGAAACATTTGCAAGCAAACTCCCTGCACCAGTCGTCGGCAGGACCCAGGACGAAAGAGGGCGTGTTATGCTCTGGGGAAGGTTTTTGTGGCATTCCCTGGGCGACCTCGTCATTCTGGGAGACACAATGAAGCAGCAAAAGTATGCATCTATCCTTTGGGACTGTGACCGCCACTACATACAGTTTGTTTTTCTTTCGCATGATAGCAGGGCGATGCAACGTTTCACATAGCTGCCAGTGTACTTGCGAGGTTCGAAGAGGACGACGATGAGTTTGCCGAACTCCCCTGTCCACCAAACTTCCCCTATTTAAACCCAATCAAGAATCTACGGACCATCTCGATCGAGCTGTTTTCGCCATGGATCCTCAACTCAGATACCTAGAGCAGCTGGGCACAACACTGGAGTCGGCGTGGCTCCACATCCCTGTCAGTTTAATTTTGAACCTTATTAACTTTATTTCTGCATGCCGTACAGCAGTCCTCACTGCGCAAAGGTGGTTGTTGTGGGTTTTGACGCGTCGTCATATTAGTGTGACTGGACAGTGTATAACCATGTACAATAATGCTCAGTATATCTTTCCCTTGCAATGACTTATTTAAGCAATTTCACACTACTTCAAACAGTGGCCTTGTGACCATTCGCACTCCTCAGCCTGGCGAAGGCAATTTGCAGCGTAGCATGGTAGAACAGAAGAATAATTCTGGAACTTGACGATTGTCAGTGACAAACCCTATGTTGGTGAAGTTACTAAAATTCGTCTGAACTATAAAATACCAGTTACGTAATTTACAACGTTAAATGGATTTTTATGCGTACTTTGACAAGAATAGACCTCTTTCTCCAGACATAATACAGGAGGAGGAATGTAGCAATGAATCCATGAGTATAATGTAGACAAATTTTCATTAGTCACAGGTGAAACGTTCTAATGTGAATCAAAGAGTTTGCCTGGTAATACAAGGTTCTTCGTGATACATTAATCCGCCAAACAAAGAAGCTACAATTGTGCATTTCTCTTAGTGATCTGCCTGTCTGTCAACCTACTGTGCCGACTAATAGTTAGTGCACTTAACTCGATAAGCTCCGTAGAGACTCTCAATATTCATGAACCAACGGTAGATATAACTTGTCATGAGAATAGTTATGACAAAATAGCAGCAACTACGATGTCTCTATGCAGCTCACAAATAATTTTAGAGAACATTTATTATGTTGAAAAGTTCCCAAATCTAAATTCGTTCCATATTCAATCATAGTTAACTCTCCCTCTATGTTGCACTGTCGTTGATGCACAAAGGATTTGTAATTTGTGAGCAAGTACAATAGAATTCGCCAGGCGGATTTTATGTCACACATTGAAGAATAAGCCAATCCGCCCAGACAGCTGCGCGTCGGCACACCTCTTTAGATATTGGATTAGCCACACCGGCTCCGAATCGAATGCCCCCGCCAGTTTACCACAGAGGACCGGTGTGCCCGTCACCTCGATGATGTAGCTTCTAGGCGGTTTCCTAAATCCGGCTAGGTCAATAGCGGGCTGGTAGCCATCTCCCGGAGGGAAGGGGTGGCTACAGTGTGGTATACTGCCACACTCTACCGCTCGTATTGCATAATCCAGATTAACACGCCGGCCCCGTAAGATACGTATACAGACAGGAAAATAAACTAGAAGGATTGAAGAATAAGCTACAAGCCTCACTCTTGGCATAAATAGGCAAAAATCGTAATTCAGTAGGTGGTACATCTTTACTGTTCGCCAACAGTCGTATGACCCTTGTAGTAACATAGCCTGCCCACACTATCTAAGCTTCTAGAACTCAAGATTGTTCTCGCTTCTGACTGGGTGTCTGTACAGGATAATCAGCATTCTAAATGTTCTCATGAAAACAGGTTTCTCCCTTGATAACCCAAACACAATCCTTGTTACAATTAGTTAACTTATTCCATTATTTAGCAGAAGCGAAACGAAATTAATACTCAATTGTTACCTTTGGCTCTCTACTGAAGGCGATTGGTTAAGATCCTCCTTTACCAATGTGTCGTTTTAGAGTTGGCATTCGATCCAGTTTCAGAACTTATTGCATGTTTGTGTAACAATAATTTGCACACTTTTTTTACACATATAATTTTCAACTTCAGTTAGCACTTACGTACAATAAACATCCATTCACCCATTGTTCCTGCATCATAAATATTATGTAGTGTTAATAAAAATCCATATTAGTTGAAAACCTCCCGCCAGAGAATCGAGCTCTCCCTCGAACATGGGTGTGTGTATTGTTCTTAGCATAAGTTAGTTTAAATAGTGTGTAAGTCTGGGGACCGATGAACTCAGCAGTTTGGTCCCTTAGGAATTCACACACACACACACACACACACACACACACACACACATTAGATGAAAGTGAGAACTTTGTTACGTGTGTCCGTAATGTGAGCCAACTGTATTGCTCTTCACACGTGAAATTCATTCGCAGTTACGAATATGGAAAACCGTCAGCTGCATAATGGAATGACGACAATGGAAATTCGTGCCTCACCGGAATTCGAACCCAGAGATCCCACTCATAGCAAACGGCCGCCTTACCATTTGGCTATGCGAGCACGACTCCCGTCCCAAACCAAACTTACATATGTCGTCAATCATGTGACCACTATGCATATTCCTGTACAAGCGACACATTTCACTTCAAAGCGGTTTGCCTAGTGTCGGCGGATAAATTCAATATTGCAGCGTCTGTGTTATTCCAATTTCCTCAGGAAGAAAAGGCAGTTGCACTCGCAGTACAAGAAAGATCGGGAGAATGAGGACAGACAAAAGTTAGTAGAGATTCGTGCTGCAGTAAAAAGAGCGATGGGCGAAGCATTCAACCACTAGCACCGTTATACCTTAGCAAAAGATCTTGCTGAAAACCCAAGGAAATTCTGGCCTTACGTAAAATCGGTAAGCGGGTCGAAGCCTGCCATCCAGTCACTCGCTGATCAATCTGGCCTGGCAACGGAAGACAGCAAAACGAAAGCTGAAATTTTAAATTTAGCATTTGAGAAATCTTTCACGCAGGAGGATCGTACAAACATACCGCCGTTTCAGTCTCGTACAGATTGCCGTATGGAGGACATAGTGATAGACATCCTTGGGGTTGTGAAGCAGCTGAATGGGTTGAAAATAAATAAATTGTCTGGTCCTGATGGGATTCCAGTTCGGTTTTAGAGAGTACTCTACTGCATTGGCTCCTTACTTAGCTTGCATTTATCGCGAATCTCTTGCCCAACGTAAAGTCCCGAGCGACTGAAAAAAAAACGCAGATGACGCCTGTATATAAGATGGGTAGAAGGACGGATCTTCAAAACTACAGACCAATATCCTTAACATCGGTTTCTTGCAGGATTCTCGAACACATTCTCAGTTCGAATACAATGAATTTCCTTGAGACAGAGAGGTTGCTGTCCATGCATCAGCATGGCTTTAGAAAGCATCGCTCTTGCGAAATGCAACTCGCCCTTTTTTCACATGATATCTTGCGAACCATGGATGAAGGTTATCAGACGGATGCCATATTCCTTGACTTCCGGAAAGCATTTGACTCGGTGGCTCACTGCAGACTCCTAACTAAGGTACGAGCATATGGGATTGGTTCCGAAGTGGCTCGTAGACTTCTTAAGTAATAGAACCCAGTACGTTGTCCTCGATGGTGAGTCTTCATCGGAGGTGAGGGTGTCATATGGAGTGCACCAGGGAAGTGTGGTAGGTCCGCTGTTGTTTTCTATCTACATAAATGATCTTTTGGATAGGGTGGATAGCAATGTGCGGCTGTTTACTGATGATGCTGTTATGTACAGGAGGGTGTCGTCGTTGAGTGACTGTAGGAGGATATAAGATTACTTGGACAAGATTTGTGATTGGTGTAAAGAATGGCAGCTAACTCTAAATATAGATAAATGTAAAGTAATGCAGATGAATAGGAAAAAGAATCCTGTAATGATTGAATACTCCGTTAGTAGTGTAGCGCTTGACACAGTCACGTCGATTAAATATTTGGGCGTAACATTGTAGAGAGATATGAAGTGGGACAAGCATGTAATGGCAGTTGTGGGGAAGGCGGATAGTCGTCTGCGGTTCATTGGAAGAATTTTGGGAAGATGTCGTTCATCTGTAAAGGAGACCGCTTGTAAAACACTAATACGACCTATTCTTGATTACTGCTCGAGCGTTTGGGATCCCTATCACGTCGGATTGAGGGAGGACATAGAAGCAAGTCAGAGGCGAGCTCCTAGATTTGTTACTGGTAGGTTTGATCATCACGCGAGTGTTACGGAAATGCTTCAGGAACTCGGGTGGGAGTCTCTAGAGGAAAGGAGGCGTTCTTTTCGTGAATCGCTACTGAGGAAATTTAGAGAACTAGCGTTTGAGGCTGACTGCAGTACAATTTTACTGCCGTCAACTTACATTTCGCGGAAAGACCACAAAAATAAGATAAGAGAGATTAGGGCTCGTACAGAGCCATATAGGCAGTCATTTTTCCCTCGTTCTGTTTGGGAGTGGAACAGGGAGAGAAGATGCTAGTTGTGGTACGAGGTACCCTCCGTCACGCACCGTATGGTAGACTGCGGAGTATGTATGTAGACGTAGACGATGCAATGTTCCTTCGGACATGCATGCATAGTGAATGTACAGTTTGTATGTAAGGTGTCAGGCAAATCCAACACCTTCCATGAAGACCCTGACATAATAAGCAAATCCAGTAGTATGTCACATGTTGTTGTTGTTGTTGTGGTCTTCAGTCCTCAGACTGGTTTGATGCAGCTCTCAATGCCACTCTATCCTGTGCAAGCCTCTTCATCTGCCAGTACCTACTGCAACCTACATCCTACTGAATCTGCTTAGTGTATTCATCTCTTGGTCTCCCTCTACGATTTTTACCCTCCATGCTGCCCTCCAAGATTAAATTGGTGATCCCTTGATGCCTCAGAACATGTCCTACCAACCGATCCCTTCTTCTGGTCAAGTTGTGCCACAAACGTCTCTTCTCCCCAATCCGATTCAATACTTCCTCATTAGTTATGTGATCTGCCCATCTAATCTTCAGCATTCCTCTGTAGCAACACATTTAGAAAGCTTCTATTCTCTTCCTGTCCAAACTATTTATCGTCCATGATTCAGTTCCATACATAGCTACACTCCATACAAGCATTTTCAAAAATGACTTCCTGACACTTAAATCTATACTCGATGTTAACAAATTTCTCTTCTTCAGAAACGCTTTCCTTGCCGTTGCCAGTCTACATTTTATATCCTCTCTACTTCGACCATCATCAGTTATTTTGCTCCCCAAATAGCAAAACTCCTTTACTACTTTAAGTGTCTCATTTCCTAAACTAATTCTCTCAGCATCGCCAGACTTAATTCGATTACATTCCATTACCCTCGTTTTGCTTTTGTTGATGTTCATCTTATATCCTCCTTTCAAGACACTATCCTTTCCGTTCAACTGCTCTTCCAAGTCCTTTGCTGTCTCTGACAGAATTTCGATGTCATCGGCGAACCTCAACATTTTTATTTCTCCTCCATGGATTTTAATACCTACTCCGAATTTTTCTTTAGTTTCCTTCACTGCTTGCTCAATATACAGATTGAATAACATCGGGGAGAGACTACAACCCTGTCTCACTCGCTTCCCAACCACTGCCTCCCTTTCATGACCCTCAACTCTAATAACTGCCATCTGGTTTCTGTAAAAATTGTAAATAGCCTTTCGCTCCCTGTATTTTACCCCTGCCACCTTCAGAATTTGAAAGAGAGTATTCCAGTCAACATTGTCAAAAGCTTTCTCTAAGTCTACAAATGCTAGAAACGTAGGTTTGCCCTTCCTTAATCTAGCTTCTAAGATAAGTCGTAGGGTCAGTATTGCCTCACGTGTTTCAACATTTCTGCGGAATCCAAACTGATCTTCCCCGAGGTCGGCTTCTACTAGTTTTTCCATTCGTCTGTAAAGAATTCGCGTTAGTATTTTGCAGCTGTGACTTGTTAAACTGATAGTTCGGTAATTTTCACATCTGTCACCACCTGCTTTCTTTGGGATTGGAATTATTATATTCTTCTTGAAGTCTGAGTGTATTTCGCCTGTCTCATACATCTTGCTGACCAGATGGTGGGGTTTTGTCAGGACTGGCTATCCCAAGGCCGTCAGTAGTTTCAATGTTATGTTGTCTACCCCGGGGTCCTTGTTTCAACTCAGGTCTTTCAGTGCTCTGTCAAACTCTTCACTCAGTATCGTATCTCCCATTTCATCTTCATCTACATCCTCTTCCATTTCCATAATATTGTCCTTAAGTACATCGCCCTTGTATAGACCCTCTATATACTCCTTCCACCTTTCTGCTTTCCATTCTTTGGTTAGAACTGGGTTTCCATCTGAGCTCTTGATGTTCATGCAAATGGTTCTCTTATCTCCAAAGGTCTCTTTAATTTTCCTGTAGGCAGTATCTATCTTACCCCTAGTGAGATAAGCCTCTACATCGTTACATTTGTCCTCTAGCCATGCCTGCTTACCCATTTTGCACTTCCTGTCGATCTCATTTTGAGATGTTTGTATTCCTTTTTGCCTGCTTCATTTACTGCATTTTTATATTTTCTCCTTTCATCAATTAAATTCAATATTTCTTCTGTTACCCAAGGATTTCTACTAGCCCTCATCTTTTTACCAGCTTGATCCTCTGCTGCTTTCACTACTTCATCCCTCAAAGCTACCCATTCTTCTTCTACTGTATTTCTTTCCCCCATTTCTGTCAATTTCTCCCTTATGCTCTCCCTGAAACTGGGTACAACCTCTGGTTCTTTTAGTTTATCCAGGTCCCATCTCCTTAAATCCCCACCTTTTAGCAGTTTCTTCAGTTTTAATCTACATGTCATAACCAATAGATTGTGGTCAGAGTCCACATCTGCCCCTGGAAATGTCTTACAATTTAAAACCTGGTTCCTAAATCTCTGTCGTACCATTACATAATCTATCTGAAACCTGTCAGTATCTCCAGGCTTCTTCCATGTATACAGCCATCTTTTATGATTCTTGAACCAAGTGTTATCTATGATTAAGTTGTGCTTTGTGCAAAATTCTACCAGGCGGCTTCCTCTTTCATTTCTTTGCCCCAGTCCATATTCACCTACTATGTTTCCTTCTCTCCCTTTTCCTACTACCGAATTCCAGTCAGCCATGACTATTAAATTTTCATCTCCCTTCACTATCTGAATAATTTCTTTTATTTCATCATACATTTCTTCAATTTCTTCGTCATCTGCAGAGCTAGTTGGCATATAAACTTGTACTACTGTAGTAGTTGTGGGCTTCGTATCTATCTTGGCCACAATAATGCGTTCACTATGCTTTTTGTAGTAGCTTACCTGCATTCCTATTTTCCTATTCATTATTAAACCTACTCCTGCATTACCCCTATTTGATTTTGTGTTTATAACCCTGTATTCACCTGACCAAAAGTCTTGTTCCTCCTGCCACCGAACTTCACTAATTCCCATTATATCTAACTCTAACCTATCCATTTCCCTTTTTAAATTTTCTAACCTACCTGCCCGATTAAGGGATCTGACATTCCACGCTCCGATCCGTAGAACGCCAGTTTTATTTCTCCTGATAACGACATCCTCTTGAGTAGTCCCCTCCCGGAGATCCGAATGGGGGACTATTTTACCTCCAGAATATTTTACCCATGAGGACGCCATCATCATTTAATCATACAGTAAAGCTGCATGCCCTCGGGAAAAATTACGGCTGTAGTTTTCCCTTGCTTTCAGCCGTTCACAGTACCAGCACAGCAAGGCCGTTTTGGTTATTGCTACAAGGCCAGATCAGTCGATCATCCAAACTGTTACCCCTGCAACTTCTGAAAAGGCTGCTGCCCCTCTTCAGGAACCACACGTTTGTCTGGCCTCTCAATAGATACCCCTCCGTTGTGGTTGCACCTACCCTGGGGCTATCTGTATCGCTGAGGCACGCAAGCCTCCCCACCAACGGCAAGGTCCATGGTTCATGGGGGGAGGAGTATGTCACATAGCTCCGAATAAATCGTGACATTAAATTAACCAAAGTAATACGAGTAACGAGAGAGCAAATAGAATACCTCAGACTAACACAAGAATGCCTAAATGCATTTCATACCTTCCCACCGTGAGACAGACGCAGTTCTGAGGGGAGAAACGAGAACAGAAGCCGAGAGCAGAACCGTGTTAAGCTAGAAGGCCCTACGATAAGGGACGGACTGGACACCCACGTCGCCAGCTAACCATTAGGACGACACCACCTGCAAGCTTCAGCGTGAGGCTTTTTCGCGTCTTTGTTACGTCAAGGACCACCCCCCAGCCCATGTTAAAAGCTACAGCCCTCCAAAAAAAACAGTATACATCTTACGATAACGCTAAAAGGTCACACCAGCTGCAAGTTTTAGCGTGAGACTTTTTCGCGTCTCTGTTACGTTGCGCCGGCCGCGATGGTCTCGCGGTTAAGGCGCGCAGTCCGGAACCGCGCGACCACTACGGTCGCAGGTTCGAATCCTGCCTCGGGCATGGATGTGTGTGATGTCCGTAGGTTAGTTAGGTTTAAGTAGTTCTAAGTTCTAGGGGACTGATGACCACAGATGTTAAGTCCCATAGTGCTCAGAGCCATTTGAACCATTTGTTACGTTGCAAACTTTAAAAACATTGCCCCACCATGAAAAGTATAACGTTTCTCATTGAATAGACATAATTTTTGTAGGCGGAGCTTAAGGTTAACATTGAGACCCTGACTGGTCAGATGAAAACACAGCCAGATAGTTTTTTTTTAAACCAACTTCGGTAAGGAGAAATTAGGAGAAGAGTTACTTCGGAGACGGCGAGGTGAGCGGAGCTGTGCTGCGCGCCGCCCCCTGACGAACACCAACAAGGTAATGAACGCACGCGATGCTGCATAACAGCGCATAAAGCTTCACTCACAACTGCAGAAGTCTCATCTGTTACACCCCCTTTTTTGCGTAATACTAGTGTCGATCGTCAATTAAAGCTCATGGTGTTCATATTTGCCACTTGAAGTAAAAATCTGAAACGCGATGATTTTTCTGTTATATAGTTATTGGGAAGCCACATCAGCCACTGTAATTTACGACAAGTTAGATAAGTAATTAAAGATAATTGAGGGTCACTGTAGACCATTTTGATAGTTTGCTCTTTTGTGAAACGTAATTTAAACCTATATTATAGATGTGATATGGCACAGGTCATCCTTCGATCCATTGTAGAACTTGGAAACTCATTCAGGGAATTTTTGTTGAACGCAGTTGGTTTTCACCATCCTGTATTAAAACATTACCTTTTATCAATAGTGCAATTTATAAACAATGTTTTGTGAGTAGAATAATATTTCCAATAGTAAACTTGACTGCTTTTTCGACGTTATTTTACCTGCTAACTAACAATAAGAAATCGTTGAATACCTTCCACTAAATTTAGTTAGTATTAAGATTCTTTTACAGGGAGTGCAGTGGAGCTGACACTGAAATCATGAAGTGTTTGGTTATATCATCGCTAGTCTCACTGAACTCTTCTGAATTCTACATGTCATGTGTGGTCTGGCGTCTCCGTACCAGCAACAGGTCCCAGGTTCAAACTAGTCAATTCCCTAAAAAATACGCTCAGAGCGTCGTTGCGCGAAAGTCGTAGGGAGACATGATATGGAACAAACAGACACCACCATGAATTTTAGAAACTGGCGACCCTGCCAGGATGGTAAAATACCATGATTCAAGGTCGACCACATGCCTAACTAGGTCAGAAAAATATCCTGCTGAAAAATTTTCGTAGTAAATTGTTTTTGTAAAGTTATACATAGTCGAAAACAGTAGCTGCAGCGATAGATAGTAATAGTATTCAAGAAAAAGTCAGAATTCTAGCAGAGACAATAACATAATTAAGTTATGAATTTTAATATTATTAGAATTAAGTTTTCTCTTCAATGCAAGCGTACAGGTGGCGGATAAATCGTTGAGAAGTTGGTTCTGACCCAACAAGTAAGTGAATGGTTTGTCAAGTCGTGTGAACAAAAAGTTTATGAAATGCGTGAGATCGTATGAGCGCATGTGGACGCGAAGTAGGGCGCGTCAATTGCTTTTAAAACAGAAAATAAGGGATTCGGGAAGATTAGCAACGGCAGATCGAGATCTTGACCGAATTGGTGTAGAGACCCAACATGAAAATGGACAGAGAATAGAGGACAGTACAACAGACGATGCAGTATCACGAGAAATAGGACAGATAACGCTCCATAACGAGGATAATGTACGCCAAGGCACAGAAAACCTAGGTCAGCATACGACAGAGGAGCAGGAAAGTAGAGAGACAGTCGATGAGGATTCTAACTTGCGTCTTGAATACGTAGAACACATAGTACAAGTAATCAGAACTCCCTCACCACAGAGTACAAGGAATGCGAGAAGAAACGTGTCACAGCACAGTTCAATGCAATCGGTTGCGTACCAAAAATTGGGCGAAAACACAGAGCGTAGGACGTCGCAAGAAAACGTAATAGGACCCACCAATCTGGCAGAGTTATTACAACAAATTACGGAAACCATGACAAGGCAAAATAAAGAAATAGCGAACCAAATTCAAATTCAGAATGCAGAAATCACGAGACAAATGCGTGAGATTAAAGAACAAAACAAAAAAATTCAGTTACACCTAAGTCGTATTGACGACGAGGCAAAAGAATCTCGAGAAGTGATAGGAAACTTAATAACAGGTCACAATCAATTGAGAACAGACATTGACAAGGTACAAGCGGACGTACAAACATTGCGTAATGACATTCAGGACGAGATCAAAACATTACGTAACAACACCCACTGAGAAGTCAAGAAACTAAAGAAACAGATAAACGAAATTACTAGTCAAGCAGCAGGTACAGCGCGTGAAATTGTTAAAAACAGTGTGTTACACAAACGTATCACAAAAGCAGCGCTGAAAAGATATGATAACCGCATAGTCAAAATAGAAGCGCATCGAAGCGACAATTTCAGAAATTGCGAACAGAGTTGTTGTAAAACCATTGAAGAACGCAGTGAACAATATCGAACAAGCACAGAGTCTTCAACCAATTCCGTATCTGTAACAGCACCGGCAAAACCAACAATTAACAAAGATATTACGCATTTGCGATTCCAATTACAGGCGGAAAGTAACATACGTGAAGTCAGTCAGCCTGCACAGCAACAAACACGTTTCGAAACTCTTGGTGAAAAAACGTCATCACAAACACATGCGGAACCACAAATGTATGTTTAAAGACAGTTTGGATCGTGCCAAGAAGCAGCAAGGTTAGCCAGACAAGATACCCAACCAATACGTGACAATGGAAAGCCAGGTCGCGAAGAGTACAGTGCAATGCATTCAGCCACACGTTCACAACCGATGGAAGAAAATAATTGCGTACCACTCCAACGATACTACGCAAGGTTAGGCGAAAGTTACAGTGGACAATATCCAATGGATCTACCACAACCGGAAAGAACGACGGGAGAAATGATCAGAAACAAAAGTGGCGAAGAATCGCGAATTTCATATGGAACTATGACGAAGTACGACAACGATCATTTCCTCACAGTCAGAAAATTTCAACACATTCGAGAAGGTACCTCATTACATCCACGAACTATTATTGATCAGTTACGAGTAGGATTACCAGAACACTGGACGCTAGCACACAAATTAGACTTTATATGTTCACACATGTTAGGAACAGTCGCAGAAACCATGCAGAATGTTGCAGCGACGTGCCGATCGTACGAAGATTTCAGAGAGAAGTTTCTCTCACGACATTGGTCCAGCGAAGCACAGAACAGAGTGAAATACGAATTATTACATAACCCATATTTTGAAAATTCAGGAGAGAAGAGTTCCGTGAAATTTTTTGGAGTAATGGCAAACAAAAATCAATGCTTAGATGTACCATACAGTGACGGAGAGTTGATTAAATTATACACGATGAAGCTACCATTGAAATACCAGCAATCATCAGTAGGTCGCGGAGGCAATGACGTCGAAGCATTTAAAGGTATTGTAAGGGAATTAGAGTTCATATTTTCGGAAGATGACACAAGAAAAAGACGAAGCGCACGTGAAAACGAAAGCAAAAAGCAGTGGAATCCACAAGACACAGTACGAAGAAACAATAATGCTGTGAGGTATATACGAATGGCTCCGATAACAGAGTGTGCTTGCGAATGAAACGATCCGCAATCCAGATATACTGTGCTGAAAAAGATGATGATACCACTCACGTAGCTTTCATACTTCAGGTTTTTTAATCGTAAACCTTCAGCCACAGGGAATCTTTACCTACATCCAGATGTATAAGAGAAGTAAATCCATATTTCAGTGCAGTTCGGCAAAGCTCATAGTCTCGTAAGTCGTAAACGGGTCAGTGCAGCTATTGTACACCGTCCGGAGAGACAACACGCCTCGAAAAGTTATTTAAAGCTTAGACTGTGCACCCAATGTTACTTTACTGCAGGATGACTTGTCAGCAAGAGGAGGTTGCCAGCCGTTACGTGTAGATTATTGCTCGTAGGTATCCTGAGCAAACACATAAGAACAGGATTTGGAACCAACCTGGAGGGCCTTGTAGAGCCAGCAGAACACACCTTTCCTTACGTGATCATTTTGGCCTCTGGCCAGGCGTTATAAACAACAATACCAACTCCCCAGCATCGCAGTGCTTGAAGAGGATGGGCAAGGGAACACCTAGAATAAAACCTGGATTAACAGTCTCTTGTGCTCTTCGCCAGCGAGTGCATGATATGTCTGACGCCTGATATTCTTCGTTCAAGAGTGCGGAGGCGTCCAGGAATGACCCAGGCCTGCTGGCCCACGAATTAAGAAGCCCTTATCATGCACTGAAGTCGGGCGCTTCGGGTCACTGTTGAGGCAGTGTCGATTCTGACAAAACTGTAGGGACATCGTCATTTTTTGCTTCCAGTGTCAGATTATAGTCAAGGCAATTGAGAATGTAAACATTCAAGGTTGCCGCTGTGGAGGGGTGGGGAGGGGAGGATAGGGGAGATGGACAGTGATCTCCCAGACCAATGCTGGTGAGGTCATCAACACTGCTTTTGCACAAGAGCCAATCACAATGTAGCCTGTACTCAATGGTACCTGAATTATTGATCAATCATGACCTGTTGCTCTCAGCCAACTATCATGGGACGCCAAAGTCATTGATAAATCGCCAATGGAAGTCAATATACACTCCTGGAAATTGAAATAAGAACACCATGAATTCATTGTCCCAGGAAGGGGAAACTATATTGACACATTCCTGGGGTCAGATACATCACATGATCACACTGACAGAACCACAGGCACATAGACACAGGCACCAGAGCACGCACAATGTCGGCACTAGTACAGTGTATATCCACCTTTCGCAGCAATGCAGGCTGCTATTCTCCCATGGAGACGATCGTAGAGATGCTGGATGTAGTCCTGTGGAACGGCGTGCCATGCCATTTCCCCCTGGCGCCTCAGTTGGACCAGCGTTCGTGCTCGACGTGCAGACCGCGTGAGACGACGATTCATCCAGTCCCAAACATGCTCAATGGGGGACAGATCCGGAGATCTTGCTGGCCAGGGTAGTTGACTTACACCTTCTAGAGCACGTTGGGTGGCACGGGATACATGCGGACGTGCATTGTCCTGTTGGAACAGCAAGTTCCCTTGCCGGTCTAGGAATGGTAGAACGATGGGTTCGATGACGGTTTCGATGTACCGTGCACTATTCAGTGTCCCCTCGACGATCACCAGAGGTGTACGGCCAATGTAGGAGATCGCTCCCCACACCATGATGCCGGGTGTTGGCCCTGTGTGCCTCGGTCGTATGCAGTCCTGATTGTGGCGCTCACCTGCACGGCGCCAAACACGCATACGACCATCATTGGCACCAAGGCAGAAGCGACTCTCATCGCTGAAGACGACACGTCTCCATTCGTCCCTCCATTCACGCCTGTCGCGACACCACTGGAGGCGGGCTGCACGATGTTGGGGCGTGAGCGGAAGACGGCCTAACGGTTTGCGGGACCGTAGCCCAGCTTCATGGAGACGGTTGCGAATGGTCCTCGCCGATACCCCAGGAGCAACAGTGTCCCTAATTTGCTGGGAAGTGGCGGTGCGGTCCCCTATGGCACTGCGTAGGATCCTACGGTCTTGGCGTGCATCCGTGCGTCGCTGCGGTCCGGTCCCAGGTCGACAGGCACGTGCACCTTCCGCCGACCACTGGCGACAACATCGATGTACTGTGGAGACCTCACGACCCACGTGTTGAGCAATTCGGCGGTACGTCCACCCGGCCTCCCGCATGCCCACTATACGCCCTCGCTCAAAGTCCGTCAACTGCACATACGGTTAACGTCCACGCTGTCGCGGCATGCTACCAGTGTTAAAGACTGCGATGGAGCTCCGTATGCCACGGCAAACTGGCTGACACTGACGGCGGTGGTGCACAATTGTTGCGCAGCTAGCGCCATTCGACGGCCAACACCACGGTTCCTGGTGTGTCCGCTGTGCCGTGCGTGTGATCATTGCTTGTACAGCCCTCTCACAGTGTCCGGAGCAAGTATGGTGGGTCTGACACACCGGTGTCAATGTGTTCTTTTTTCCAATTATAGGAGTGTATATTAATACATGGCCAAAAGTTCGAAAAGCGATTCTTCTTATATTGTTGCAGCCTCCAAGCCTTCTCTCTGGGCCTATTGATCTGATGTGCCCAATTGAGAAGACACTTTGGTCAATAAAACAATACTTTGACAATTGTATTTTCTGTATACATCCACCAGAGAATTGTATTCACAGCCTTCTACATCAAGTATGGAAAGACATGATAATGGGAGCCTGTATAACAATTTCTGTCAGTTACTCAGCAATCAAGAAGAATATTCCTCAACAAATAAACGACAGTCCAACAGAATGGCATGAACATCTACTACTTGACTGGGGTCTCCCAGACAATGGTTTTCAATTGCTGGAACTGACTTCCTTTTTTGAAATACCCAACCATTCAAACTCTCATCTCTGCGCAAGAAGTGGATGACGCCAATCCATTGAGTTGTGCAACTCAGACAGTGCGTCCTAGTCATATTTGACAGTAAGTAGCTACACGTCCATTACTATTCCTTATATTATTATTACTATATTTGTTAGCACTTACATTGTATATTTTTTTCCACAGCAGCAACCATCTACAACCAGTCTTCCAAATTATCTGAGTGTTCTGTAACACTACGGCCATAGCAGATACCTGAATTATGGGAAGAGGAAATACAACCTTCATATGCTACCCAGGAGCAGCAGCCCAGTGACGGGCTATCTGATATACAGAAACAGTTCCCGAACATTGAGTTCTCACTATCACCATCATTCATCAACCACCACTCATCGGACTGCAAGGATGGCATGCTTCGTCTATTGAGGTGATGTTATTCGGTATAAGACTCAGTGTATATAATGTCAGGATTAGATCATACATTGATCACCCAGAACATTATAACCACCTACACAATAACCAGTATATCCACCTTTGGATGGATAACTGTGACGACACATCGTGGCATGGAAGCAATGAAGCTTTGGTAGGTCCCTGGATGGAGTTGGCACCCCATCTGCCACACAATTAACCTAATTTCCGTAATTCTTGGGGGAGGAGCGATGACCTTTGACGTCATGTCAATCACATGCTAGATGTGTTCGATTAGGTCCAGATCTGGATATTTGGGGGGGGGGGGGGGCAGCACATCAACTGAAACTCGCCAATGTGTCCCTCAAACCACTGCATCACCCTCCTGGCCTTGTGATATGGTGCATTATATGATGAAAAATGCCATTGCTGTTGGGGAACATGATCGTCGTGAAGGTGTGTAAATGGTCTGCAACAGGTGTACGACACTCCTTGGCCATCAGGATGCCTTGTATGAGCTCCACTGGACCGATGGGTGTCCACTTGAATGTTCCACAGAGCATAATGCGGCTGCCACCAGCTTGTCTCCATCCGCAGTGCACGCGTCAAGAAGCTGTTCTCATGAAAGAGGATGGATTTACGCCCTTCGATCGGCATGTAAAGAAGGTATGGAAATTTATCAGACCCAGCAACGCTCTGCCACCAAACTAATTCCCAGTGCCGATGGTCATGCGCCCATTTCAGTCGTAGTTGCTGATATCGTGATGTTAACATTGTATGGGTCGTCAGCTGTGGAGGCCCATCACTAGGAGTGTTCAGTGCACTGTGTATTCAGATACACTCGCTCTCTCTTCAGCATTAATTCCTGATGTTAGTTCATCCACAGTTCGCCACCTGTCCTGTTTTACCACTCTACCCCGCGCATGATTTCGACATCCGTATTGAGGGATGGCCGCCCAACCCCACGACGTCTGAATGTGATTTCACTTTGGTTTCGCCACATGTTGAAGACACTACCCACGGCACTCGTCGAACACCTGACAAGTCGTGCAGTGTCTTAAATATTAGTGCCGAGCCTTCGTGCTATCACAGTCTACCCTCAGTCAAACTCATGTTGCCTACCCCTTTCAACAAAAGGACAGCATATTACATGCACCGTGTGTGTGTCTGACTAGCAATCATTCTTTGCCAGGTGACACTGCTACCGCCTGGACAGATTTGTATCGATAGGAGGTCGGTGGTTCAAAAATGGCTCTGAGCACTATGGGACTTAACATCTGAGGTCATCAGTCCCCTAGAACTTAGAACTACTTAAACCTAACTAACCTAAGGACATCACACACATCCATGCCCGAGCAGGATTCGAACCTGCGACAGTAGCAGTCGCTCGGTTCCGGTGGTCGGTGTCATAATGTTCTAAGTGATCAGTGTATTTGCCATTAGGTGCTTCTGAAAGATTAAACTTCCTTCCAATGTACGTTTTTGCGTTTAATATGTCTACTTCATCAGATTCCATTCTAAGATTTAATATCACTATAAGGATGTCTAAGAGACACACGTCAGCTTTAAAGTGCTGGACGTCAAAAAATAACACACCGCAACAGAAATAGAGGGTGAAGTGAAATTCGCGCACTCGGGCTTCGCAGCGCGACTCCTCACACGCCAGCGATAAAAAGATGTCTCAAAATCCGGCAGAAAAAGGACGTTAAAGAGTGGCAAGCCGCCAACGCTGTAACTACACCTCTGTCAGCAGCTTTGATTTGTGCTGTTTACGTGGTGCAGTGAACAGAGTTTGGGGTTAGCATTCAGGAGGTCTAGGGTTCGATCTTGATTGTGGCGAATTTTTTTTATTTGCTAACTTCATTCTGACTTTTCATACTGTAATATACACTATTTCTTAAGTTACATGTATCCTAAATTTACGACGTTACGTAACGCTGAACATAACAAATATTTGGTTAGGCAAATGAGAAATAGACAGTTGAAACAAATGTCCTGTCTTAACACAGAGTAACTACAAAAACAATATCAGTTTCGAGATGCTAAAGACGATAGCACAGTACAGCAACATAACATCTAGTTGTCGTTTATAATACATGTAATATGAGAGCTCAGATGTCGCACAATAGTAAATAGTGACAATAAAAATATCCATATTAACGACCGCATGACCTTCACAACAGAATATGTTGTCGTCAGATGCTCTACATTGCGCAACCCGCCAGACAATACAGCTCTGGGCCCTTCACAGCAAAGCTGCGTCCACAGTAACAGTAATAAGAATAATATTAATAATGCATTGAGATACGTACTAAACAGCATGTGATCACCAGACTCAATGTTGAAAGGCATAATTAGTGGGACCATTGTGATAACACATACAATTAGTAACCGAGTTGAGACCTTATTTGCAAAACACGTTGCTAATCCTACTGCTAACGTAAGGCCCTAACGAAATTTAATGAACCTGAACGAGGGAAGAATAATAGTTGCTACTAATCTATGGGACCATTCGAGGAGGGTACAAAGAAAACAGGTTTCGCATTTAGTAGATGAAGTGGTGCGAATAAATTCACGCTCAGGATGTGGAATGGTCTTCTTTCAAAGCTGAAAAATCTTCCATTTCTACGACTGTAGTATGTAAGTACAAATTTTTTCTATAGGAACCACTGCAATCGCTGTTGACGATTAAGATGCCAGAAACTGTACCACCTGGGCTGCATTTAGCATATAAAAAACATATATCCTAACCGCCGTCTGCTTCACGTCTGCTGTGCAGCGAGCTACCTTAATTTATGTATTAACTGTATTTTTCTTACTTGTCATTTCTTCTTCGGTGTGTTTTTGCTTTTAGGAAGCTTTAATTGTCGAATGCTAGTAATAGTATTCCATAGATTTCGTGTTTGTTTTGAATACAGTCAGAGAGAGTCCCTTTAGTCAGCCATAGTGGCAGTAGTGCTAGTGTTTGTTTTTAATACAGTCCAGAGAGAGGTAGTGCTATTTTCATTGTTTTCTACAAGAAGTGTCTAGCAACCACAGTTTAGTCAACAATCAGCAGCCTTTAGTGAATTAGCAGTCTAGGTAAAACTTGATTAGGTCTCTTCAGTAAATTGATTCCTTAGGATGGATAGTATGTGTGACTGCTGCGTACGGACACAGGAGGAGCTGGCCACTCTTCGCGAACAGCTGAGCGTGTTGATGGCCGCGGTCAGCCATCATCAGGCTGCTGCCTCAGAGTGTAGCGGCAGTGGACAGTCTGGTGCGTGGCAAGTTACACCCCAGGTGTTACATGCTTCACCCACTGTCCCTGCTGTCGAGACATCTTCGCGGGTACCGGGCGCGGTTGGGCCACCCTCTCCCCAAGGGGAGTGGCGGGTTCAGCGGCGTTCGCGGCGCACGAGGCGGAGGGTCAATGTGGAGGCTGGCCGTGTGGCATCGCCCGCTCTGCCTGTGAGTGGACATGTGGCCGCTCCTTCAGCAAGGTCCGAGCAGGCACACGGGGGGAGGGGTTTATTAGTTATTGGGAGCTCCAACGTTAGGCGGGTGATGGAGCCCCTTAGGGAAATAGCGGAAAGGTCGGGGAAGAAGGCCAGTGTTCACTCTGTCTGCTTGCCGGGGGGTCTCATCCGAGATGTGGAGGAGGCCCTACCGGCGGCGATAGAGAGCACTGGGTGCACCCGACTGCAAATTGTTGCTCATGTCGGCACCAATGACTCCTGCCGTCTGGGTTCAGAGGTCATCTTCAGTTCGTACAGGCGGTTGGCGGAGTTGGTGAAGGCGGAAAACCTCGCTCGCGGGGTGGAATCAGAGCTAACTATGTATTTGTAGTATCGTTCCCAGAACCGATCGCGGTCCTCTGGTTTGGAGCCGAGTGGAAGGCTTAAACCAGAGGCTCAGACGATTCTGCGGAGAGCCAGGGTGCAAATTTCTCGACACCGCTATCGGGTCGATAAATGTAGGGTCCCCCTGCATGGGGCAGGCGTGCACTACACGCCGGAAGCGGATACGAGGGTAGCGGAGTACGTGTGGAGTGCACATGGGGATTTTTGGGTTAGAGAATTCCCTCCCTAGGCCCGACAAGACGCCTCCTGAGACGCGGCAAGGCAGGAGTAGGCAAAATGCAATAGGTATCAACAATATTAATGTGCTAATAGTAAACTGCAGGAGCGTCTATAGAAAGGTCCCAGAACTGCTCTCATTAATAAACGGTCACAACGCCCATATAGTACTAGGGACAGAAAGTTGGCTGAAACCGCATGTAAACAGTAATGAAATCCTAAACTCAGATTGGAATGTATACCGCAGAGACAGGCTGGACAGTGAAGGGGGAGGCGTGTTTATAGCGATAAGAAGTGCGATAGTATCGAAGGAAATTGACGGACATTCGAATTGTGAAATGATTTGGGTGAAGGACACGGTTAAAGCAGGCTCAGACATGGTAATTGGATGTCTCTATAGGCCCCCGGGCTCAGCAGCTGTTGTGGCTCAGCACCTGAAGAATAATTTGGAAAATATTTCGAGTAGATGTCCCTACCATGTTATAGTTCTAGGTGGAGATTTTAATTTCCCGGATATAGAGTGGGAGACTCAAACGTTCATAACGGGTGGCAGGGACAAAGAATCCAGTGAATTATTTTTAAGTGCTTTATCTGAAAACTACCTTGAGCAGTTAAACAAAGAACCGACTCGTGGCGATAACATATTAGACCTTCTGGTGACAAACAGACCCGAACTATTTGAATCAGTTAATGCAGAACAGGGAATCAGCGATCATAAAGCGGTTACTGCATCGATTATTTCAGCCGTAAATAGAAATATTAAAAAAGGTAGGAAGATTTATCTGTTGAGCAAAAGTGACAAAAAGCAGATTTCAGAGTACCTGACGGCTCAACACAAAAGTTTTGTCTCAAGTACAGATATTGTTGAGGATCAGTGGACAAAGTTCAAAACCGTCACACAATATGCGTTAGATGAGTATGGGCCAAGCAAGATCGTAAGAGATGGGAAAGAGCCACCGTGGTACAACAACCGAGTTAGAAAACTGCTGCGGAAGCAAAGGGAACTTCACAGCAAACATAAACATAGCCAAAGCCTTGCAGACAAACAAAAATTACGCCTATGTACTGACTTGGCAGAAAATCCTAAGAAATTTTGGTCCTATGTCAAAGCGGTAGGTGGATCAAAACAAAATGTCCAGACACTCTGTGACGAAAATGGTACCGAAACAGAGGATGACAGACTAAAGGCCGAAATACTAAATGTCTTCTTCCAAAGCTGTTTCACAGAGGAAGACTGCACTGTGCTTCCTTCTCTAGATCGTCGCACAGTTGACAAAATGGTAGATATCGAAATAGACGACAGAGGGATAGAGAAACAATTAAAATAGCTCAAAAGAGGAAAGGCCGCTGGTCCTGATGGGATACCAGTTCGATTTTACACAGAGTACGCGAAGGAACTTGCCCCCCTTCTTGCAGCGGTGTACCGTATGTCTCTAGAAGAGCGAAGCGTTCCAAAGGATTGGAAAAGGGCACAGGTCATCCCTGTTTTCAAGAAGGGACGTCGAACACATGTGCAGAACTATAGACCTATTTCTCTAACGTCGATCAGTTGTAGAATTTTGGAACACGTATTATGTTCGAGTATAATGTCTTTAGAAATCTACTCTGTAGGAATCAGCATGGGTTTCGAAAAAGACGGTCGTGTGAAACCCAGCTCGCGCTATTCGTCCACGAGACTCAGAGGGCCTTAGACACGGGTCACAGGTAGATGCCGTGTTTCTTGACTTCCGCAAGGCGTTTGACACAGTTCCCCACAGTCGTTTAATGAACAAAGTAAGAGCATACGGACTATCAAATCAATTGTGTGATTGGATTGAGGAGCTCCTAGATAACAGAACGCAGCATGTCATTCTCAATGGAAGTAAGAGTGATTTCAGGTGTGCCGCAGGGGAGTGTCACAGGACCGTTGCTATTCACAATATACATAAATGACCTGGTAGATGACATCGGAAGTTCACTGAGGCTTTTTGCAGATGATGCTGTGGTGTATCGAGAGGTTGAACAATGGAAAATTGTACTGAAATGCAGGAGGATCTGCAGCGAATTGACGCATGGTGCACGGAATGGCAATTGAATCTCAATGTAGACAAGTGTAATGTGATGCGAATACATAGAAAGATAGGTCCATTATCATTTAGCTACAAAATAGCACGTCAGCAACTGGAAGCAGTTAATTCCATAAATTATCTGGGAGTACGCATTAGGAGTGATTTAAAATGGAATGATCATATAAAGTTGATCGTCGGTAAAGCAGATGCCAGACTGAGATTCATTGGAAGAATCCTAAGGAAATGCAATCTGACAACAAAGGAAGTAGGTTGCAGTACGCTTGTTCGCCCACTGCTTGAATACTGCTCAGCAGTGTGGGATCCGTACCAGATAGGGTTGATAGAAGAGATAGAGAAGATCCAGCGGAGAGGAGCGCGCTTCGTTACAGGATCATTTAGTAATCGCGAAAGCGTTACGGGGATGATAGATAAACACCAGTGGATAACTCTGCAGGAGAGACGCTCAGTAGCTCGGTACGGGCTTTTGTTAAAGTTTCGAGAACATACCTTCACCGAAGAGTCAAGCAGTATATTACTCCCTCCTACGTATATCTCGCGAAGTGACCACGAGGATAAAATCAGAGAGATTAGAGCCCACACAGAAGCATACCGACAATCCTTCTTTTCACGTACAATATGAGACTGGAATAGAAGGAAGAACCGATAGAGGTACTCAGGATACCCTCCGCCACACACCGCCAGGTGGCTTGTGGAGTATGGATGTAGATGTAGATGTATATCGTACCATCGTTCTCCTGCATGCTAACCTAAAACTCTATTCACTGCACCAACTGCACAGTACCACTGATGCTTGCTGACAGAGGTAGTTACAATACTTGTGGTCACAGTGTTGCCGGATTGCCAATCTTTAACGTCCTTTTTCTGTCGGATGTAGTCGCAGGACGAAATTTTTGAGAGAGACTTTTTTCTATAGCTTGCATGTGAGGATTCGCGCTGCGAAGCCCGAGTGCGCTTCACCGTGCGTACAATGTATACATTGTCAGTGTGTATGATGTCACTAAATGACTGCAAGTAACTCTGCCACAGATGTGCACTCATGCTTCCAACAGCCAACCGAGCGCGTTAGAAAGAGGTGAAATTGTGGCCTTCTGAGCCGCACTATCTGAACGTGGTGCGTCAGTTGTGCAATGATGCTGGTTTCATTGGTCATATGAACATTCTCATGAGAAGAGTTACTGGGCATCCATGCATCACGGATGTCAACCAGGGCCACCGTATTGTAAGGGTAGTAGTGGCAGATCGTACAGCTACCAAAGCACAGATAAAAGGGCTTGTGAGGCCAACGGTGTCAACCTGAACTGATGGGAACCAGTTATTAGCAGTGGGACTATGGGCGTGCACACCTCTAGTCTGTCTTCCACTCGCACGACAGCATCGACGTACACAGAAACACTGGTGCCGTTAGAGACTCACTTGGAAGATGCAAAGTCACGTCTTGGTCTTCAGTGGTGAAAGCTGACTATGCCTGCACACAAGAGACGGTCGTTTGCTCATAAAACGTAATCCTAGTGCGCGCTGTCCAAGCCGCACTACCCAGGCCTTGTGGCCTAGGGTGCGGTAAGCTACAATTCTCGCTCATCTTTGGTGTTTCTGGACGAGACACTAGCCAACGCTCGGCAGGCGCAGAACCTCGTTAGACCCATTCTTTTGCCATTATTGCAACAGGAAGGTGATTTTTTGACAACCGGATAATGCCTGCCCACACACGGCCTGTTGAAGTCATCATGGTCTGCAGAAACGTCCCTGGCCAGCAAGATCTCCGGACTTGTTTCCAATCGAGCACGTGTGGGATATGATGAGAGGAGAAGGGACTCGCGTGACTCGTCAGCCTGCAACTCTTACTGAACTATGTGAACAGGCCTATAAAACATGGAATAAAGTATCCTAGGGCAGTATTCACCATCTTCACGATCGTCTGAAGACCAGAGTTAGCAGCACCGAGCGAGGTGGCGCAGTGGTTAGACACTGGACTCGCATTCGGGAGGACGACGGTTCAATCCCGCGTCCGGCCATCCTGATTTAGGTTTTCCGTGATTTCCCTAAATCACTCCAGGCAAATGCCGGGATGGTTCCTCTGAAAGGGCACTTCCTTCCCCATCCTTCCATAATCCGATGAGACCGATGACCTCGCTGTCTGGTCTCCTTCCCCAAAACAATCAACCAACCAGAGTTAGCACCTGCCTTGCCCCTCATGGACGCTACGCTACATAGTAACATGGGTGTTTCAGTATGGGACGATACCTCGTACCGAAAAACCTATTGTACTGTTCATCTGTAAATGTTATCAGTTTGTGTATTCCATATGCACTGTTGCAACAATAAATCTTGAGTGAACTGAAATCTCTAAAAGGGTGTAATTTTTTTCTGGGAGTTTCAGTAATCACTACCCAGTAATCGCTAAATTAATGACGTCATGGCATTACTCTGTAGACATTCCGTCACATATAACAACCCCCTATGCTATAAATGTTAAATAAATAGCACTGTGATAGTTAAACAATTAAACCCTTGATTTGCAGTAAGGTTGATAACCTCAGACGCCACCACACCAGTAAAAGTACTTGGAGGACATAACGTGAGCACATCTCGCCATGAAAAGGCGAGAGTAGTGATCACACGCAGTAGACGCCGTAGACAGCAGTCCCAATTTTTTTTTTTTTTTTTTGCAGTCTTCTTTCTAAATACTGAGATTATTTTCCAGTAATGAGCCGCTATTAAAATCATCAATTCAGAAGTGGTTAATTGCCCATTACCTTAATAGTTCTTAGTTATTTTCTTAAACGCTACTACCCCATGTTAAACATTTCCCACAATTGTATGCAAGCATATCGGCACTCGTATTTCACTCACTGTATTTTTGAATGGAGCAGGACAAAAAAAAATCAAATGGCTCGGAGCACTATGGAACTTAACTTCTGAGGTTATCAGCCACTTAGAACTACTTAAACCTAACTAACCTAAAGACATCACACATATCAATGCCCGAGACAGGATTCGAGCCTGCGACCGTAGCGGTCGCGAGGTTCCAGACTGTAGTGCCTAGAACCGCTCGGCCACCCTGGCTGGCGAGCAGGACAGGAAGTGACCAGTAGTGGTTCAAGGTATGCCTCTTCATGCTCTATGCTATACCTTACAGAGTACATATGTATATTTAGATGTGGAAGCAGTTGTTTTCTCAAAGTGGAAATGAAGTCACATTTTGGCCTGTGATCTGAGAAGGGGAATGTGCACATCACATCGGAGTTGCGGTATAGATTTTACCAAGCCTTAAAGTTACTACAGCCTACATATACGCTAAATAGCGAGTCCCCAGCCACACCTTTCATGTTCAGATCTCCAATCATGATTTGCACCCTTAAAAAGCAAGTTTTGTATTTCCACATCTAGATCTAGAGCTTCGAGAGGAATGTGTGTGTGTGTGTGTGTGTGTGTGTGTGTGTGTGTGTGTGTGTGTCTGTATGTGTGGGTGTGTTTGAGAGAGAGAGAGAGAGAGAGAGAGAGAGAGAGAGAGAGAGAGGGTTATAACATAGATCCTGGATTGAGGAACAATCTATCATTTATATTTAAACCCATGTGGTATGTGTTTGCAATCTCTTCCTAGATTATATATAGGTATATATTTAAAAATTATAAGCAGATTAAGAATTACCTCAGTAAGTATTGCAGGTGTCTAACATAGAATTCCAAACCACACATGTTTGTGTAAGTTTATAACTCCAGTAGCATGGTATTATTCAGCAATCATGTTGAGTGCAATAAATTCCCTGTAACCTGATATATTTCATGGATAACACACCATGAAAAAATAAAACAACAAATTGCACTTGAAAGTCTTGTGGCTAACTGTAGAATGATTTCGCCGGCATCGATGTACATTTCTACAAGACAGGATTGAAAGTATGGCACTTAAGGAAGTATACAGACAGTCGTATTTTCCTCTCCCCACTTGCGAGTGGCACACGAAACGGAATAACTAGCTGTAAATATTAACATAAATTGCGAGGTAATACTCCTTGACAACGCACTATGTGACTGAATTACTGTACAGGGTGAATCGTTTAAAACCTGCACCGCAGATATTACAGAAATGGTAAGTGCTGTTGACGTACAGTTCTCACAGAATCTATTGGTACTCAGGGGGTCGTATTATTAGTTGATATACAGATTTTAATAATTCTTAGAAAGGGTATTGTTTCTGCAGACATACACAGTTCTAAATGGAACAATGGTGATTAACATTAAAAAACTAAAAGTAGGGTAAATTATAATGTTAGTGGTGTTTGTTGCAGGATTCTGTGCAAGTCGTTTACAAGATACAGTATTTTGAAAAGTTTCCCCAACAGCACTTGCTTGTGCCATTGAACCTGCATAGTTACTGTGAACGATGTTGTTATGCTTGCTTACAGGGCGTTTAGGTGTTCCTTGAGTGCGTAGCGATTCACTAATCAGTTAGTGTGTGACAATCCAAGCAGTAGGTCGTGAGTCGGCGATGGCATCTACCGGTGCAGAAAAAGCCGACATGGTCTTGGTGTATGGAGAGTGTAGGAAGAATGCTGTTCGTTGTTTTATGGTGTATGTGGCAAGATATTCCAATAGACGTCAACCATATTGACAATTATTCATCAAACTTTTAAATCAGTTATGTGAAAGTGGTAGTGCAACTCTTGGACGGCCTAACAGAGGGAAACAAGTGACGGCAGAAGAGGGGGAAATTAATGTTCTTGCTGCTGTTGCAATTGATCCGCACTTTAGCTCTTGCACGATCGTGAGAATCGTGTTAACTTCTGTACATGGGCATTAACACAGGATACTGCAGAGCTATCATGCATATTGTTTAGTGACGAAGCATGGTAAAACGCCGATACATGCACTATTGGTCTGTTAACAGTCGTTGTTGGCTTCGTCAGGTGGAATGCCAGCATCCATGGAGTGTAAATACGTATTGTAGGATAGTGAACGATCAGCTCATAGGCCCACATTTCATAAACGGAACACTGAATATGTACATGTATCACAGCCTCCTAACAGACCATCTGTGCTGTCCAGTTCGTAGTGCACAAAGTACTACAGCATGGTTTGACAATTTGTTTTCTATTCGTCAGACTGGATGGAGAGGACCAGCACTTTGGCCAGTCCGGTCCCAAGATTTGTCGCCTGTAGCCTTTTTACTATGTGGAAAGCTAAAAACGCTGCCTACAAGGACATACCAAGTACATCCCATGATATGGAATGACATATTACTGGAACCTGCTCAGACATGTCCGCTGCAATGCTAGCATGTGTGCAGCACCCTTCCATAACAGGTGGGATTCGTGTATTGAGACTGCTAGTGGCCATTTTCAACACAATCTATGACAATCAAATCCACCGTTACTGGTCAGAGACTATAGAACTAGTGTATGCAATTTTGTTGTTTTATAGTGTTCTACCACAGGTGCTGTACAAGTGTCGATGTGGGGACTTTTCCAGTTTACGCAATTTTTAATTTGTTAATGTCAATAGACATTGTTCCAGTTAATAAAGGGTATGACTGACCAAAAAAAATACACCTTCTAAGTACGATCTCTTGACTATTATTGTATCCTGTGAAAACTGCCCATCAAAAGCATTTTCCATTTCGGCGATATTTGGGGTACAAATTTTAGATAATTCACCCTGTATAATATGGACATGATATCATCTGTAAGCACACCTGTGCCCACTGTTGTTCGCTACAGCCTTACCGATTTCCTCCAAATACTCTCATTCTCTTTCTGGGGTATACGTAAACATGTAATTCTAAATGTCTAATGTGTACCACAGTGCGAATACTCTGATAACACACATTTCAAGTAGCATAGTACCATAATTTAGTTAAACATTAAAACCATAATCCGCAGACAGGCGCTCGCTGGCTAGTAGACAGACAGACAGCATTGCCTTATGGTTCTGACAATACAGCAGCAGCAGTCTTGCGATGCGGTGAGATATGGACAGGAGTCACACGTGGGTTGCATCTTTGACCATCTCCACAACGTGTGATCACTCTCCTTCAAATATCAGTTCAATTCATATGGTCCAAACCACGTTGCTGGTTGGGCTGCAAGCATCATACAAAAGCAGTTCAAGATGTAACATGTAACTCATTAGAAATGGTAAAAAGAATACATGACACCGGTGTGTCAGACCCACCATACTTGCTCCGGACACTGCGAGAGGGCTGTACAAGCAATGATCACACGCACGGCACAGCGGACACACCAGGAACCGTGGTGTTGGCCGTCGGATGGCGCTAGCTGCGCAGCATTTGTCTACCGCCGCCGTTAGTGTCAGCCAGTTTGCCGTGGCATACGGAGCTCCATCGCAGTCTTTAACACTGATAGTATGCCGCGACAGCGTGGACGTGAACCGTATGTGCAGTTGACGGACTTTGAGCGAGGGCGTATAGTCGGCACGCGGCAGGCCGGGTGGACGTACCGCCGAATTGCTCAACACGTGGGGCGTGAGGTCCCCACAGTACATCGATGTTGTCGCCAGTGGTCGGAGGAAGGTGCACGTGCCCGTCGACCTGGGACCGGACCGCAGCGACGCACGGATGCACGCTAAGACTGTAGGGTCCTACGTAGTGTCGAAGGGGACCGCACCGCCACTTCCCAGCAAATTAGGGACACTGTTGCTCCTGGGGTATCGGCGAGGACCATTCGCAACCGTCTCCATGAAGCTGGGCTACGGTCCCGCACACCGTTAGGCCGTCTTCCGCTCACGCCCCAACATCGTGCAGCCCGCCTCCAGTGGTGTCGCGACAGGCGTGAATGGAGGGACGAATGGAGACGTGTAGTCTTCAGTGATGAGAGTCGCTTCTGCCTTGGTGCCAATGATGGTCGTATGCGTGTTTGGCGCCGTCCAGGTGAGCGCCACAATCAGGACTGCATACGACCGAGGCACACAGGGCCAACACCCGCCATCATGGTATGGGGAGCGATCTCCTACACTGGCCGTACACCTCTGGTGATCATATACTCCTGGAAATTGAAATAAGAACACCGTGAATTCATTGTCCCAGGTAGGGGAAACTTTATTGACACATTCCTGGGGTCAGATACATCACATGATCACACTGACAGAACCACAGGCACATAGACACAGGCAACAGAGCGTGCACAATGTCGGCACTAGCACAGTGTATATTCACCTTTCGCAGCAATGCAGGCTGCTATTCTACCATGGAGACGATCGTAGAGATGCTGGATGTAGTCCTGTGGAACGGCTTGCCATGCCATTTCCGCCTGGCACCTCAGTTGGACCAGCATTCGTGCTGGACGTGCAGACCGCGTGAGACGACGCTTCATCCAGTCCCAAACATGCTCATTGGGGGACAGATCCGGAGATCTTGCTGGCCAGGGTAGTTGACTTATACCTTCTAGAGCACGGTGGGTGGCACGGGATATATGCGGACGTGCATTGTCCTGTTGGAACAGCAAGTTCCCTTGCCGGTCTAGGAATGGTAGAACGATGGATTCGATGACGGTTTGGATGTACCGTGCACTATTCAGTGTTCCCTTTTAATTGTATCCAGTTCACTCGAAATTTATTGTTGCAACAGTTTATATGAAGTAAATGAAATGATTACGTTTACAGATCAATAGCACAAGCATTTCTTGACCCATGCTGAAGCACCCATGTTAGTATACATGTGGTGTAGCCTCTGTGGGTGGGAATGTATGCGCTAACTCTGGCATCCAGTTGACCGTATGTATGACGATTATGCTCAACATGTTCTGTAAGAGTTCTGTAAGAGTTGTTAGTTGATGAGTCACACAGGCCATTTCTCGTCCCGTCATACCCCACACGTGCTTGATTAGAGGCATGTCCAGAGACTGTGCAGGCAGGGAAGTTGCTGCAGAGCACTTTGAATTTCACAGACAGTTTCTGACTGAGCATTATCCTCTTAGAACAACACTTCATATTCCTATTGCAAGCTTAGCAAAGGAATGGGTCTAACAACATTCGACATGTACTGAGTGCTGGTTAGCACCCCCTCGAGAAATACCAAATGTGAACGAGGCGTCGGATGGGGCCAATATGGCTTGGACGAATACATTCTATACACTCTATGAGACAGCACGCACCAGGTCTACGTCATATGGGCAAGCGACCGTGACTTGCATGCATGCAGAATCTACTTTCGTAGTTGAAGAACACAGCTTGCCATTGCATCTTACAAATGATCCTTTGATGGCACCAGTGGAGCTGCGCAGGTTGATATCACAAATAAAGGATTTAAAACCAATATCATTCAAATAATTCTCAATAAATTTGAAGAAGCGTGCCAGAATCCCCACTATACCCAGTGAATGAAAGGGTGCATTTTATCTTTTATAGGTAAAACTTCAAATGCAATAAGCAACTCCCATACACAGTTAGTTAATCGAAAAGAGAAATAACTGGATATCGTGAAAAATGGGGTTCACAAGACGATCTACCAAGAATGTCAGTGTTGCTGTATTGGACAGATTGGGAGATCAATCTGCACTAGGCTCAAAGATTGGAAATTAAAGAAGTCAGATTCGTCCTTTCCAGAACATGGCATAAATGAATACCTGAAAATACATCATAGATAGAGAGGTTCGATGAAAAGATGGAAAAGGGAGGAAACTCACTCAACTACAAATTTTATAGATTAAGAAAGAGAAATATGTATCTCCGCGTTTATTAGTCAATGAACAAACTCAGTTCAACTATTCAGCACTTTTAGACAGTACTGCAGTTTCCATATAGAAGAAAAAACATTGGTATCTTCATTCAGATAGCAGAATACCACTCCTGTGCATAGCTCTACTTCAATGTATGTTTAGTAACAGTTATTGTAAAAACTGCCGTAAATAATTTGGCATAAATAATTTTGTAAATATGCTTATTGTGAAGGCTATCCCAATGGCTATTGTAAATTCATGTGTAATTTTGTCAAAATTGTTAACAAAGATAACTTTTACAGTCTAAGCCGAGAATGGATAGCTTAAAAGTTGAAATGTTATTTTGGTTTCATTCTCATTTTTTAGCTCTGTTACGTGCTAGAAAATGGACTTATAACCCGAAACCGAAGTCGTGCAATAACCATAAAGTTTGCGAAAAATGGCTTCAGAAGTGCTTCGCTTCGTTAATATTACAAAATAGAACTATTTACAAAACAATAATATAAACTCAAGTAGGTGACGCCGCCACCAATACGCCACTGGTGGTCAGAGAGGAAGATGAAACTATTCATATCCTGCCCTGGAGGTACTCCCAGATTCCGGGAGACTACATCTTCGGAATTAAGTTGCTGTGCAGCGCGGATCGGGGTCGCTCCAGCCAGAATGATTTCCCTGGGGGCTGCGAGGAAGTAGCTGCTGGTGTGCCTCCTTGTCGCCCAAGGCTGCAGCAAAGCACTCCACTCGATTATGCCCTGTATTACACTGGCCAGCTGTGAACAATGGCCACGGGAAGCCACCGAAGTTCTGCAACCTTGGATGTATCTATTAAACACTGCTCGCAGTGGCCAGCTGGGAGACACACAAAAGCAATACTTCACGGGTTAAAAGAAATAGATGTTTGGTGCTGTAATGAACGAAGAGACGATACCACAGATATTACGCATATTTGTATTACTCCCAACAGAAACAGTAACTACAAAGGTAGTAAAGATATAATAATTTCTTATTGTAGGTGGAAATCGTTTCTCCATCTAAAATAGTTTCCCTTTACGAAAACTCAGAGGCTAATAAGCGGACTGCAATCCTTTAGTGGAAATTCTCTGCTGTAGAACACCTATAGTAAGTTACACAATTGCGGCAGTTCACTGCAGCAGTTTCGTAAATTTCTCTACAACTTCCCTATTTTATACTTATTGCGAAAATTCTAGAAAATTTTGTTAAGAATCTCGTCACCTCCTATTTTAGACGTAGTATGTATGATATGTACGTTTAATGGGATGTGCACTTACCTTTGTCTTTCAAGCTGTAGTTTTGCATTGCACATTTTGTATGTTACTGTGTACTATACTGAAGAAACTGATTATCTGAGGCACACTACTTAAGTAATATTCATCATTTAAGTAACTTATAATATTAATGTGTACCTGGTAACTGACTCGTTACTTAACAACAAATAACTTATTATCTTATTGTAAAAATGATTCAAAATTATGACAACGCAATGCCTTCACGCCACCCAGAATCAACGAACGTGAGGTCAGAGATCACCTTCTTGTTTGGTGTAGGATGTTCTACTTCGCAAATTCACTTCACCGCATGAATTTTCGCATATTCTGGATATGCAGATTTACACTCTAAGTCATAAAAGAAGTTGGGCATCACGAAGGAATTCCGAATGGGACGGAAATTGGTGGATGCGATGTAGATCTCCAGACAATGATGTGATTACAGTTTCAGAAATACACTCCTGGAAATTGAAATAAGAACACCGTGAATTCATTGTCCCAGGAAGGGGAAACTTTATTGACACATTCCAGGGGTCAGATACATCACATGATCACACTGACAGAACCACAGGCACATAGACACAGGCAACAGAGCATGCACAATGTCGGCACTAGTACGGTGTATATCCACCTTTCGCAGCAATGCAGGCTGCTATTCTACCATGGAGACGATCGTAGAGATGCTGGATGTAGTCCTGTGGAACGGCTTGCCATGCCATTTCCACCTGGCGCCTCAGTTGGACCAGCGTTCGGGCTGGACGTGCAGACCGCATGAGACGACGCTTCATCCAGTCCCAAACATGCTCAATGGGGGACAGATCCGGAGATCTTGCTGGCCAGGGTAGTTGACTTACACCTTCTAGAGCACCTTGTGTGGCATGGGATACATGCGGACGTGCATTGTCCTGTTGGAACAGCAAGTTCCCTTGCCGGTCTAGGAATGGTAGAACGATGGGTTCGATGACGGTTTGGATGTACCGTGCACTATTCAGTGTCCCCTCGACGATCACCAGAGGTGTACGGCCAGTCTCCATTCGTCCCTCCATTCACGCCTGTCGCGACACCACTGGAGGCGGGCTGCACGATGTTGGGGCGTGAGCGGAAGACGGCCTAACGGTTTGCGGGACCGTAGCCCAGCTTCATGGAGACGGTTGCGAATGGTCCTCGCCGATACCCCAGGAGCAACAGTGTCCCTAATTTGCTGGGAAGTGGCGGTGCGGTCCCCTATGGCACTGCGTAGGATCCTACGGTCTTGGCGTGCATCCGTGCGTCGCTGCGGTCCGGTCCCAGGTCGACAGGCACGTGCACCTTCCGCCGACCACTGGCGACAACATCGATGTACTGTGGAGACCTCACGACCCACGTGTTGAGCAATTCGGCGGTACGTCCACCCGGCCTCCCGCATGCCCACTATACGCCCTCGCTCAAAGTCCGTCAACTGCACATACGGTTAACGTCCACGCTGTCGCGGCATGCTACCAGTGTTAAAGACTGCGATGGAGCTCCGTATGCCACGGCAAACTGGCTGACACTGACGGCGGTGGTGCACAATTGTTGCGCAGCTAGCGCCATTCGACGGCCAACACCACGGTTCCTGGTGTGTCCGCTGTGCCGTGCGTGTGATCATTGCTTGTACAGCCCTCTCGCAGTGTCCGGAGCAAGTATGGTGGGTCTGACACACCGGTGTCAATGTGTTCTTTTTTCCATTTCCAGGAGTGTATGATACGATCTATCAAGCGACCCTGCTGGCCAAGACATCACAATCAGAGTCTTGATTAACGCCACTGCTGTAGTCTACAGGAAGTATCTTCCTTGAACTAACGTAAGGAAACACAAAAATGCTGGCTAAGGCAAACAAGAGAAACTCTCGTTGTGGGCGAGCGGGCATTATCTTGCTGAAATGTAATCCCAGGATGGCTTGCCATGAAAGGAAACAAAACAGAGCGTAGAATATCGTTGATATACCGCTGTGCTGTAAAGGTGCCGCGGATGGCAACCAAAGATGCCATGCTATGAAATGAAATTGCACCACGCACCATCACTACTGATTGTCAGCTTACATGTTGGGCGACAGTCAGGTTGGTATACTATTACTGTTTGGGGCGTCTCCAGAATGTCTTCGCCCTGTAATATCATTGAGTGGAGGAGAACTGTCTTCAGTGACGAGTCCTGCTTCGAACTGAGCCCTGATGACCAAGGAAGATGTGTCTGGAGGCGCCCAGACAGCAGTGGGATACCAACCTGACTGTCGCCCGCCGTACGGCCTGACAGCCAGGAGTGATGGTCGAGGATGCCACTTCATTTCATAGCACGATCCCTTTTATGGTCATCCGTCTCATCTTTACAGCCCTCGGCACCTTGACGATACGTTACGACCCGTTTTGTTGCCCTTCATGGCAAGCCATACTGAGCTTACATTTCTGCAAGATAATTTCCGCCCGCACAGGCGAAAGTTTTTACCAGCTATCTTGTCCTTGCCAAAGCGCACGTTGGCCAGCAAGGTCACCGGATCTCTCCCCAACTGAGAAGTCTGGAGCGTTACGGACAGGACCTCTAAGTAAATTTACGAGTTTGATAATCTTACGCGCCAGCTGGTCGGAATTTGGCACAATATCCCTCAGGAAGACATCCAAAAGCTCAGTCAATGAATACCAAGCCGAATAACTGCTCGCATAAGGGCCACAGGTGGGCCAATGCGTTATTGACTTCCTCAATTTCTGAAGCTCTTTCTCTTGAGGAAATCATTACATTTTTCTGAAATTGTAATCACTTGTTGATCTCTACATGGACATTACACCTACTAATTCCCATCCAATTCGGATAATTCCTTTGATTTGCGTTTTTTTACATTTTATTTTTATCTCAGATGTAGTTCTGGACCACATACTAGCTACATCGATAACGTAGAAGACAGTAAAGAACATGAAGGACACAACGTATCGTGGTTAAATAACAATACTGCAAACCGACTGCTACAAGAAGATTGCTGCATACTGGATTGAGATTAAGCGGAATTCACGCTGAGAAACATAATGCTAAGAAAATCTAAATAAGCTGATGGATCGCTATGCGAGGTGCACTAAAAGAATTCGAAAGCAGGACCTTACGTACAGATCTGACAAAGATTTTAAAAAAACTGAAGTCCTAGTCCTGCGTAAAATTAGTCTGTCTTTCAAATTTGTCTATCCAGGCTTTCTTCGATAACTTTTCTTGGAAACGAAAGATGATAAAATGAAGAACGTGAACATAAATTCGGTCTTTCGAAATTGTTTCACCAAGTTCGATCGCAACGCCTATCCTATTTCCAACAGTCATCTGTATACGAGAATGGCTACTAATTAAATGTGGGCAGAACTGAAAGCGACTAAGGGCTGTGACAAGGGAAAGTCACAGTACCTGATGCAATACCGCTTACAGTCTATATCACATTAGCGGATATTTGACAACTGTTCTAGGAGTTACGTTTACGTTACATAACTATTCAGGAATGGCTCATTCTAGGCATGGTGTATTGTAGGTCGCTAGAGCAATGGAGCATCTCATACGTTTCCGTTAGGTAATACATAATCTCTTGGAAGCATCGCAGGACAGATGTCCATAACTACACAGTTAATTCACTAAAGCCAGTTTATTGTACAGCCAAGAACAAATTATTTGCTTGTTGGAGATTAAATCACTCTGAAGGGATCAACAAGAATTTCTTAGGCATCTAATGTGAGAACATAGTTTCCGCGTTGGTTCACGATACCCAGAATGCTTTAGACGGCTATAAAAATTGTTTCATCTTTATTTATTTATGCTTTTTCATAGCATTCCATATAGTTCCAAAACGTCCCCTTACCAAACCAGACACTTGCTGGGGGAATATGCCAATATACCGTTTGCAAACAGGATGAAATACGTCGTTCTTAATGGAGAGATATAACTAAAGCCAAAGTAAAACACGGTATACCTTAAAAGTGAATGACAGAGCTGCTGCTGCTATCCATGTATATAAATTACCCGGCAGAGAAGCATACTATCTGTTTGCATAAGCCGCAGTTCTACATAGGAGATCAGGTTGTTAGAAGGCAGTTACAAAAGATAGCAAGAACCGGAAACATGTAATATTTAGCGCAATGATTAACAGCTGAGCATGCGCATAAATATATGTGATATCTGAATAAATAGATGCAAAGATTCGATATCGTTTGACAACATCATCGGTGATCACTTACGTAAGTCAGTCTGACCTGGCTAATTATAGAAAAATCTTAAGGAAAGCCATGAGGGTGTCGCCTACAAAGCACTTCTCTTACAATTCTTTTGTGTTATTTGTCGGTCTGGCCATCTTACCTAGAAGTATTAACTTAAGAGAAGTCATACGGTGTTATCTTAACAAAAATGTGTTTTTGGATCTCTGAGTATTTGACTGACAGAACCCACTACGGCAGATGTTCAACCGAAACGACGTCAGGTGTCCCTCAAACAAGTTCAATCTAATGTTCTCTGTGTACACAGACGATTTATCAAATCACATGAACATCACAATCAGATTCTTGGTTAAGGTCGCTGCTGTTGTCTACAGGAAGTATCGTCCTTGGACGATCGTAAGGAAACGCAAAAATGCTTGGTGAAATGGTTCAAATAGCTGTAAGCACTATGGCACCTAACATATAAGGTCATCAGCGCCCTAGACTTAGCACTACGTAAACCTAACTAATCTAAGAACATCACACACATCCTTGTCCGAGGCAGGATTCGAACCTGCGACCGTAACAGCAGCGCGGTTCCGGACTGAAGCGCCTAGAACCGCTTGGCCACAGCGGCCGGTAATGCTTCATCAGAATAGTCACTTGATACAATGAGAATTTCTGTACAATTTAAGTAAGTGCTAGATAGAGACTATAACAAAGAGATAAAATCCGATAATATCACAAAATTAGGGGACAACATCTTGGTCGCGTCATATCGTACAAGTACTTATGGTTAGCAATGAAAAAAGAAATATGAAATGGGACGAACAGGTAAAAGTTAGTAACGGGGAAGGTGGGAAGACATAGATTTATTGGAAGTGTTCTGGGAATATTCATCACATCTACGCAGAAAGTCGCAAACAAAAGGCAATTGTTACCATTTTTAAGGTACTGTGTCAGTATTAGGATCTTTATGCAATATGGCATGACAACAGATATTCTACGAACTCTGAAATACACTGCTGGTATCGAAACTGGTCGGCATAGCCAACGTGAAAGTGTAAGAGAAGTGCTCACGGAACTTAAACGGAAGATAAGCAATGTAGTTCTCACGAAACGCTAGAACATGCATCTGAGGAAGACTGTTCGACTATTCTGCTGGTACTATCGTGTATCTCCCACTGGAATCATGAGAACAAGGTAAAAGAGATTAGGGCACGTGCAGAACTGCACTCGCTCTGTATTCGACTGGAACAGAACAAAAGGTTGCTAATATTGGTATGAAGTATCCTCCGCTATGCACTGTACAGTGACTTACGGATAATTAGTGAGTAGTAGAGCCAAGCTGACGTGACGCCACTTTTAATTTATTCAAGATGGAGAACACTCCCCCATCCCTCCCCCTACCCCATGGTGTAGATGTGATAATGTCGCAATTTGATATCAAATTAATTGACTAATTAATTAAATCGATCAATTAATTACCTCTTCACCCTCTGGGAAATCCCAGGCTTCCCTCTGGGAGATCAAACCTGTGAGCCATACCAGTGCTTGAACCTGGGACTTGAGTTTCATTACCAGTGACCTGTTTGTAATTGATGATGTTATCGAGTAGCAAATACGAGAAATGCCAGAAGCTATGAATGTCGAAGAATATGTGTTGATAAATGTGATAAAAGCGCCCCATGACTCTTTGATGTTCTTCCAGATTCAGTGAAACATATTGCAGGCTGAATTTGTCTTGAATTCCAAAACACCGATAAATCTAGAATCTTTATTGCAATAGGCTCTGCAGCTGCGATAATTTTTTTGAAAGGTTTCGTGATACCTTCAGCTGCCGTTCTCTTTATTTGCTCTACGATTGTATAAGTTCGGTCTTAAGTCATTTTCAAATATCTAATATAGAAGTATTATACATTTGATGCAATAGTGTCACTTATGATTTGAACACAGAAAAAAGTCATACGGATTATAACTTACTTTATCGAAGACTCTTTAGTGGTATATTATGGCACGTAGATTTTTGCTTCTATTACTGCATGCAATTGTCACGAAATAAATTAGAAACAGTTTCGCACTATTTTACGAGCACGTTAGTTTTGAACGGTTGTGACTTAGCTTCCGTACATAATGTCAATGTTTTCAACGTACCTACCATAGGAAGATGATAATAACTTTCCCTACATTTGTTAATTAAATTACATATGTCTCACGCATTAGGTGAAAAGTGAAGTAGGAGACATAATGCAGCTCGTGGTGGCCTTTACTCGCCAACAACAGCATGGAAATCAAAGCGTTACAGTCTGAAGAAGAATTTGCTCGTTTTCTTGGAAGAATGTGCAGACTACAAAAGTCATAAAAAACTCTTTGTTCTGTTTTGAAAAAACGTGTGTTGAGGTTCATGACAGTTATTTCTCTTTATATGAGAAGAAGAAAATTTATAAGGATTAGGTATCTGAATCAAGAAGCAAAGTTGGAAACAATGAACATATACGCCACTAGAAGAAAGTAGTTACGGATTCCATCTAGAAGAGACTTCAACAGCATTTGCTTCTTCGTCAAAAAAATATCATTGTACCACTCCCTCTGTCCAGCTCTTCCTCCCCCTCTTATTTTTCACCTGTCTTCACCTTGCTTCTGCCTTCTGTATCTCTCCCTCCTCCACCCTCTCTCTATCTCCTCTTCCCCCTTGTCTGTATATCTCCTACACCCCTCTCCCTGTCCATATCCTCCCAGCCCCTTCCTCTATGTTCATCTCCTCCTCCTCCACACTATCTGTGTCCATCTCCTCCTCTACCACCATGTTCTCTCTGTCAGTCTCCTCTTTCCCTCTCTCTCTGTCCAACTCCACCTCCATCTTGCCATCTGTCTATCCATCCTTCTCCTTCACTCTGTCCATTACCTCTTCTCCACATTCTGTCTCTCTGTCTCTTCCCTTTCCGTCTTTCTTTTTTCGCTTCACCCTCCCCTCTCTCACTATCCACTCGTCTTCTCTGTCCTCCCGCTCTCTTTACTTGTGCCCACTGACACATGTAGCCCTAGGAAGGCATGGCAAATCTATTCACACGATATGTTTGTCATGGAGATCAGCATACATGGCAGGGGTAGAAAACACATTTTGCCCCCATCTCCGCTCCTGTAGAAGCTAGGATGTTCTAACATCAATAGTGCTGATTCTCATATAGCAGGCAGTATTTTACGAAATTTTGATGAAATCGATGTAGTGGTTTAGGAGAAGATGCTGCAAGTACAGATATGTATACATACACACATACAGCCTGTTTTACATATACAGGGTGAGTAACTAACTATTTCCACCTAGAATAACTCTGAAAGTATGATAGGGGCTGAAAAGTTTGTGGGACAAAAGTTGCATGGGACAATGGGGCCATAATATGATTTCGGTTTTTTGTTGTTCGATGGGGTCGCTTCAGAGTATGAAGGTCAAATTTGTTTTTTTTTTTTTAATGGGATATTATATTTTGGTACTTATTATCTGATAGCGGCTATCGAGACGAATCCAATCATATGTAACAGTAACGGCTTTGAAGGTCAACGAAGGCCACAACGGTGGCATGAACGTCCATTTACAGAAGGTGTCTGAAGTGATGACCATTGGCATCAATGCAGTGCTGCAATCCTCTTATCATGGACTAAGTGGTATACCTTGGAACATCACCACTTGTCGAAGCACGTGCTCTGACAATACTAAATCGAATATATTCAGATGTAGGGGGAATGTGTTTATAAAGAATGTCTTTTACGAATCCCACAAGAAAAAATCCAGAGGCGTCACGTCTGGAGAACGAGCCGACCAAGACAGATCTCCTCCGCATCCAATCCAATGATTTGGGAATTGTTTATGCAACTCATTTCTAGCCATGAGCGAAAAATGTGCTGGACACATATCGTGTTGATACCACATTCTAGTCCTTATTCATAAAGGTATTTATTCCAGCAACAGACCTAATTTTTCTTGAATGAATGTAGTTTACTTCCTATCATTAATATTTCCTTCAATGAAATAGGAGCCTATAGTTCGATTCCCTAGAATCAAACACCATACATTCACCGACCACGGTTTTTGGTTTGCACGTTGCCGCAGCCAACATGGATTTTCAGTTGTCCAGTAATGCATATTATGCAAATTAAAAATTTTCATGGTTCGTGAATGTACTCTCGGCAGTAAATAAAATCAAATTAATAAGGGTGATATTTATGGCGATGCAGAACAGGAACAACACTACTCTGGCTCATGCAAAATTGCCTTGCCATTTGACGTGAACTAACATAAGGATCTCGAATCACAATCGAAAGACAACCAATTTCAGTTTACTCGTTAGTAACTTTCCTTTGCCAGATATGTTTCCGATGCGTGAAAGATCCAGTTGTTCTCAATTTACCATACACATATTTAAATGTACGACGTGTAGGGTTAGTACGTTGAGGATATCTTTCAGCGTGTAAATCTCAAGGTCTCACTGAATTTCGTTGGCACTTTCCGTAAGTGAGAATCATATAGACTTGTTCTTCGAAGGAATACATCATTCACATTCACTTGACTCCTCGATACTAGTCTTACCGATCCTATTAGTGTTGTATTGCGAAATCGTCGAATGATTTTTACATGCCAATGGCACGTTAGATGGATATACCGCATTCGGTGAATATTTACTATTTGCTCAATGTACGAGAGAGAATTGCCAGAGCATGGGCTTGAATAAGTGCCGATGTGAGAGGAATACCACTTAGTCCATGATAAGAAGATTGGAGCACTGCATTGATACCAATGGTTATCACTCCGAACACCTTCTGTAAATGGATGTTCATGCCACCTTTGTGACTTTTGTTGACCTTCAAAGACCTTACTGTTACACATCATTGGATTCGTCTCAATAGCCGCCATTTATTTCATTTATTTTTTATTTGCTCAAGTTCCGTAGGACCAAATCTTCAAGGTCATGGAACGTGTCAGTACATGAAATTACAACATCAACGTAATAACAGATAAGAATAAATGTTCATGAACATTAAAAAAGTCAGTCCATAAGATTAAGTAAACGCTATCAGCAATACAATAAAAATCAGCTTAATTTTTCAAGGAACTCCTCGACAGAATAGCAGGAATGACCCATGAGGAAACTCTCCAGTTTCGATTTGAAAGCGTGTGGATTACTGCTAAGATTTTTGAATTCGGGTGGCAACTTATTGAAGATGGATGCAGCAGTATACTGCACACCTTTTTGCAAAAGAGTTAAGGAAGTCCGATCCAAATGCCGGTTTGTTTTCTGCCAAGTATTAATCGAGTGAAAGCTGCTTATTCTTAGGAATAAACTAATATTGGTAACAAAAAACTACAATAGGAATATACGTTTTGAGAGACCAATGACAAAATATCCAGACTCGGAAACAGAGGTCGACAAGAGGATCGTGAAGTAACACCTCTTATTGCCCGAACCGCCCGTTTATAAACCAAAATATCCTTTTAGAATAAGAAGAGTTACCCCAAAATATAATACCATACGACAATAGAGAATGGAAATAAGCAAAGTAGACTATTTTCGTGTCGAACGATCACTCACTTCTGATACCGTTCGAATGGTAAAAATGGCAGTATTAAGTCTTTGATCAAGATCCTGAACGTGGGCTTTCCACGACACTTTACTATCCATCTAAACACCTAGAAATTTGAACTGTTCAGTTTCACTAATCATACGCCCATTCTGTAAAATTAAAACGTCAGGATTTGTTGAATTGTGAGTTAGAAACTGTAATAACTGAGTCTTACTGTGATTTAGTATTATTTTATTTTCTACAAGCCATGAACTGAGGTCGTGTACTGCACTATTTGGAACTGAGCCAATGTTGCACACAACATCCTTTACTACCAAGCTATTGTCATCAGCAAACAGAAATAGTTTAAAGTTACCCGTAATACTAGAGGGCATTTCATTTATATAAACAAGGAACAGGAGTGGCCCCAACACTGATCTCTGGGGCACCCACCACTTGACAGTTCCCACTCAGACCCCACATCACAGCCATTCTCAACATTGTGAATAATGACCTTTTGCTGCCTGTTGCTAAAGTAAGACGTGAACCAACTGTGAGCTGCTCCCGGTATTCCGTAATGGTCCAACGTCTGGGGCAATATTTTGTGATCAACACAATCAAATGCCTTAGTTAAATAAAAAAATATGCCAAGCGTTATAAATCTTTTGTTTAACCCATCCAGTACCTCACAGAGGAAAGAGAATATAGCATTTTCAGTTGTGAAACGACTTCTAAAGCCGAACTGTACGTTTGATAGCAAATTGTGTGATATAAGATGATTAATTATCCTTACATACATAGCCTTTTCAATAACGTTTGCAAACGCTGATGCCATAGAAATAGGTCTAAAATTATCTACATTATCCATTTCCCCCTCTTTGTAAAGCAGCTTTACTACTGAGTACTATAATCGCTCAGGAAACTGACCATTCATAAAGGAAAAATTACAAATATGGCTAAATACAGTGCTAACATGTGCAGCACAGTAGTTTAATATTCTGCTAGACATTCCATCATAACGATGAGAGTCCTTAGTCTTCAGTGATTTCATTATTGACTCAATCTCCCTCTCGTCTGCATCACAGAGGAGTAGTTCAGACATCAATCTCCGAAAAGCATTTGCCAAGAGAGTTATATGATTTCCGGTAGAAACTAAATTTTTATTTAAATCACCAGCACTGCTCAGAAAATGATTGTTAAATACTGTACATATGTATGATTTATGAGTAACAGAAATATTTTTACTGGGAACCGACTTTATATCGTCGACCTTGCGCTGCTGACCAGACACTTCCTTCACAACTCACCATATGGTTTTAATTTTATCCTGTGAATTAGCTATTCTATTCGCATACCGCATACTCTTTGCCTTCCTGATAACATTTTTAAGCGCCTTACAATACTGTTTGTAATGGGCTACTGTAGCCTGATTATCACTACTTCTAACATTTTGATATAATTCCCGTTTTGTTCTACATGATATCCTTATCCTACTAGTCAGCCACCCGTGCTGCCCATTACTTCTAGTACCCCGTTTAGAATGTTCTAATGGAAAGCAATTCTCAACGATCATCAGAAATGTGTTAAGAAAAGCATTGTATTTATCATCTATGTTATCGGCACTATAAACATCCTGCCACTCTTGTTTCTTGACAAGGTTTAAAAAACTCTCTATTGCTGTTGGATTAACTTTCCTGCTTAGTTTGTAATTAAATATGACATTGGTTTGAGTAAAAAACCCTTTTAGTGTTAAAATTTGTGCATCATGGTCTGAAAGGCCATTCATGCTTTTACTAACAGAATGCCCATCTAGTAATGAAGAATGAATAAAAATATTGTCTATGGCTGTGCACATTCTGCATCAGATCACATGAATTTAGGAGATCTACCAACATCCTTTTTCTTCCACCATCATATACCAAATTTGTATTGAAGTCACCACATATAACTAGTTTCTGGTACTTCCTACAAAGTGAATCAAGAACCCTCTCTACCTTGAGCAGAAATGCTATAAAGTCGGAGTTAGGGGACCTATAAACAACCACAATTAGAAGTTTAGTTTCACTAAATTCAACTACTGCTGCACAACATTCAAATATCTGCTCAGTGCAGTGTCGTGATACGTCTATGGACTCAAATGGAATACTGTTTTCTACATACAGAGCCACTCCCCCAGACCGCAAGGAACTCCTTGAGAAACAGCCAGCTAATCTGTAGCCTGGTAAAGGAAGCCTCTGAATCGTCACATTATTTAAGTGGTGCTCTGATATACCAATAATGTCATAGTCAACATCTATAAGTAGTACACTAACTTTATCTCTAATACCTCTTATATTTTGATGAAATATGCTAATTCCTTCTCTACTTGGAAACATTACATCCTCGGAAGGTGAGCTCTTAGTTAGAGGGACTTCCTTTAAGCAGGTATACATATCAGCTGACTTAGGTCTAAAAAACGTGCACCTCTAACACAACTACTACAGGAATTTTTCCATGAGTGACACCACCACCACCACCCACTACACTGTCACATATAATCTTAGCCAGCCTTCCCTTCCCATACCTATTGAGGTGCAGGCCGTGCCTAGTGAAACCCGATTTACTGATAGACCCAGCTGGCACCACTGAGATGTGACTCATGTCCTCTGCCATCAGCGCCCTCCCCAGCCCCACATTAACGCGCCTAACAGCCACATTCAGGTGGTGTCCATCATGACGCTGAAACAGTTGCACGAAGTGCTCATCAGTGCAACCAGTTTGAGTAGCTATCTTTACCAGGCCACCACCTAGATCATATTCCCCATCCCTATCGATACTGTTCCCAACTCCACCTACTGTCACTACCTGATCCTCCTTTGTAAAATTCTTACATAACTCCCCTATACTGTCAGTCAGCTGATCCAACCCTCCACTAGGCTTCACAATTCTGGTGACCTGGTACTAACTCCCCAACTCTTCCTGCAACTACTGGTCCACACCTTTACCGTGCGAACCACCTAGCAGCAGAACCTTCATCTTTCTGCTAGACTTTGCGACTAACCTGGGCCTCCTGACCGCTGAGGACTTCTGCATGTTTCCTACATCTATAGCTACACGAGGCTCCTCTCCACTCAACTCAGACGGTTGGTCATATCTACTGCATGTACGCAAAGTAAAACTGTCTGAATACCTCATCTTCATAGCTATCTTCTTGCCAACTGCCAGTTCCCATTCCCCACCACCCTTCACCCTCCTCAACCTAACTAGTTCCTCCTTTGTGCATTGTAACTGTACCTGAAGGCACAGATCTTACGCTCCTGCTCCTCTTTCATCTTATTTCTACTACAGATTCTGCATTCCCAGGAGAGGGTCTCACTAAAGTGACTACTGGCTTCCCCACTGCATTCACCCTAATGAAAATACTTTGAACAAATCCCACAGCGTAACCCACTACTCACAAACCTATGACAGAGCCCACACTTGTCGCTCATGGTAAAATTTTACAGTTACTGAAAAAAACTATACGTCTACGTATCTCTGAAGCGACACCACCTAGCGACAAAATACCAACCTCATATTATGACCCCTGTTGGCTCATGCAACATTTGTCCCACAAAGGTTTCAGCTCCTATCACACTTTTGGAATTATTCTAGGGGGCAGTAGTTAGTGACTAAACTAAAGTTAGTTAGAGACACTTGGGCATATGGACTGTGCCATGGGAAAGTAAGGCATAATCCTTTGACTGCTTCAAGGAAGGCTTAGTAGAGATACTGTATATAGGAGAAAAAAGACATCGAGATACTACTGTAAGCAATTGAATGGAATATTCCAGAAACATAAGGAATTGGTAGAGAATTCTGCAGACCACATTTGTAAATTTAATATCAATACATATGAGCTCTTTGAGGACGATAATATTAATAAGGCCATATTACAGGAAGCAGATCGGAGAGCACCTGAAACTTTTCATTGGGATGGCCCTAAAAATGTGAGGTAGGGTTGGAAAAGGATTCCAAGAGACATAATGAAGCAGTAGATACCGTAGTAGCACTAGCTGAAATTGGTTTGGTCATGAAACCACAGGAAAAGAGAGTAGTATTTAGCACAGATATTAAATGATTTGGGTGACGACTTACAGGTCATACGATGCGTAGTTGCAGGAGACAACTGTGTTGGACATGTAAACGTTTCAACATTCCAAACACAACTTTATGATAAACTTACCAGAGATACGGAAAGAAGTCACAATATGGACATTAGGGCGTCCCTTATTTTCCGACTTCAGTATTTTTGAGTGCTCACCCTTCAGAAGTGGCTGCTGCTGTGGAAGATCACAAGAGCAATGAACTCCCTAGCTTTCGACACATTGCGGATTTATTGGTTATTTTCTTTGAATGCTGTTAAACGTAACATAGATGCTCTAGTCTGAAAGATACGCCACTTCAATCTACGGCTCTACTGCTCCTCTAGGCTCCATGAAACTTGACATCAGGGTCGATAGCATACCTTTGTGCGGGTTTTAAGGCGCTTTTGCTTATGCGCAACTCGCGTGACGTAATTGCCTTACTGGACAAATATATTCTGATTTGATAAACAACATGCACTGTTCACTATATGCCAATATCTGGTAGCAAACCGGCAGACTTCTATCCCTGTTCGCTCGGCATAACTCCTGGTAAATAACAGCACACCCCTCAGCTATGCTAACTCACTCACTATTTACTGCAGTAAAATTAGATCGGACGTCAGTATATATTAAAGTTCTAGTGTCAGTAAATCTATTTGTAACTGTCCGAATGAGTTATTGTATATTAAGTTCTGAATTTTATCATATAATAATCCATTTAAGGCGGTGAGAATCATAAGGGTCTAAACCACACCAACTTCGGTTGTGAGACTGTAGCATTTATTCATGCTTCTGAAAACTGTTGATCTTATGATGAGTCAGGTTTATCTGTGCTGTAGGCCCACATTGTGTATATGATAATTCACGAAAAGTAGTATCACTGGTTTTCCTGATGTCCACTTAAATGTCTTTAGGCCCTTAATGATTTCAGCACCTCATTTGTAATCTAGTCAAGTGACCATGTTGGTAGCCATTACTACTTGAGTTTAATCATTTCCATAAACGGCAGTTTGTGTTTGGAGTTGGTTGTATACTGTGCGGGAATTGGATTTCTTTCGCAGTCTAAACATGAATTATGTTGAATCTGTTTTAAATGCTAACAGAAAATGAAAGCTGTGAGGACACGTTGTGAGTCGTGCTTGGATAGCTCAGGTGGTAGAGCACTTGCACGTGAAAGGCAAAGATGCCGAGTTCGGGTCTCAGTCCGACACACAGCTTTAATCTGCCACGAAGATTCATATCAGTGCAAGCTCCTCAGCAGAGCGAAAATCCCACACTGGGAACTGGAAAGTAGATTACCAGGAAAAGCTAGCCGCAAAGGGACTTAGGCCTCCGAGAACAGATCCTTTGATTCAGAGAGTGATGAAATCAAATAAGTTTGACTACAAGCGAACATTTAAGAAGGAAATGTGCTATTAGCACAAGTCATGTGGGTGCAGAGTAAGAATATCTGATTTTCAGCCAGGAAGTAAATTCGTCAACTAATACATCTGTTAGGGATCTTGTACATTTGTCCGAAAAATGGAAAATCACGAAAACTCCCACCTACACAAGAATGAGAAATGGAGAATTGCGAAAGCTTACACAGTATTTAGTTTTTGCCCCAAACTGCACTCAGTTATGTACAAAACGACAAAATTCCAAATAAGCACTTTCTTTTGTAAGTTGTACATTCAGAATGAGATTTTCACTCTGCAGTGGAGTGTGCGCTGATATGAAACTTCCTGACATTAAAACTGTGTGCCGGACCGAGACTCTAACTCCGAAATTTGAGGACGGTCCGGCACACAGTTTTAATCTGTCAGGAAGGTTCAAGTTGTGCACTTGATTATTATTAGCCGCGCAGTCTAGGTCGCCTTGCCACGTTGGATGTTCGAGTCTTGCATGTGTGTGTGTTGTCCTCAGTGTGAGTTAGTTTAAGTTGGATTAAGTAGTACGTAAGCCTAGGGATCGATGACCTCAGTAGTTTGGTCCCATACGAATCTGCAACAAATTTTAAATTTCTTATTATTATTATTACGGTTGTTTTCGTTATTGACAGCGGCTGTAGTTGTATCAACTTGTTGATAAGCGTATATCTTATAAAGCAGGTGCTATTAATTTCTCACTCTCAAATTTATCTGAATCTAAGAATTTGTAAACCCGCGGGTTGTATACTCACGATCCGCCACTGCCCTCCAGTACCGTTTGAATGACTCAAGAACTTGTCTGTACTGGTAACCCACGTCGACTTGAGTGCGAACTCGCACTAGGAACATACGAGTATTCTTACCACATTGTTGAGAGATTTCGTGCTGTGTTACCAATCGTGTTGTACGTGTTTCCCAGTCACTGTCTACGATTTCACATCAATTACTCACTACCAAGGAACTTGTTAGTGAATAGGAGATACTAACCACCAACTAATTGGACACACATTATCATCAAACAGCCCAGTGCCAGAGGTTTTATTTTATAGCATGTGAGAAGAAAAATAAATCATTTGTCAAGGTGCTAACCTTGTGCTTCGCAAGTGTGTTATGCTTTGGGAGAAAGCAAAATTTCCGACAAGAGCTACTCAGCGTTTTCAGTAAAATTTATCAATCTACATTTGTAGCGGAGAAAATTACAAAAACACCAAAAAAGGTCTCAAGATATGTTTAAGTGCCACGAAGAGCAATCTATAAATAATTTGGAAAATTTATTAGATACCACACATGCCAACGCTTTATCAAAATCAAGGTGGAAGGAGACGGGATGTTTTTACATTCACCGAGAGCACCTGGACATAAAGGCTAGATTGCAAGAGTAGACTGAATATTTTCAGATAAAGAATAAAGGGCGAGGCAGAGAAAATTATAGTAAGAGAAAATTAAAGGGAAACAAAAGTGTATAGTATCCTGCATCTTCTACTGTACTTCCTTCTTCATCATCTGAAGAGTTAGATAAGGCGTTTTCAAGTTAAGATGAAATTGAAAATGGTGATGGTAAGTTTTTAGAAGGTGCTCCTGAGAGCAGTGGATAATGCTGTACGGTGAAGTACCAAAGATTTTATTAATGATAAGCTAGCAACTCCCTTGGATATATCCCATCTGAATGTAAGAGATTTTGTACTCATTCTTCAGGCGACAGCAGAGGCACTTGGTCAAAATACTGAAAAACTCTGTATTAACAACTCTTCTCTTTACGGAATCAGACAGAAGAATAGAAAAGAACGGTCTAAAACAATAAAACCAGCTATCAAGAATGATATCCGTGTAGTTTCTATTCCTAATTTTGATGGTAAACTGTTTCCACCATTAAATGTCTGTGACCCAAAAGAAGAAAGACTTCGAACCATTATAACACTAGCAGACAAGGGCAGCTCATTGGCGTTCAAAAATAGAAGACTAATTCCGGTAAAGAACAACTGATCGTTGTTTGGATTGCAATAATATATTGGGATATTGAAGGCAATGTACAAACTCTCTGCAGCGACACAACTGCCTCAAACACTGACCATCTCAATGGAGCAAGCATTTTACTTGAACACAAATTGGACATGGAATTATATTTCTCAAGCACTTATCACACGTATGGATTTCTTTCAAAAAGTACTTGATGTAAAGGATCATTCTTGACATGCAAGCTTTTCAAAAAGTAGAGAGAAAAGCGAAAAAAGTATAAATGATAGTAATTTTCACACTGGCCAAAATGACAGATTTTAATGAGTCTGAGAATAAGGATGTGTTATAGTTTTATAAAAGTTAATTACATAAATCAATAATGAGAAGTGATTATCGTAAACTTATAGAGTTCTGTGTTAAATGTTTTGCACGAGACTTTGGAAAATAACCGAAAATATATCCTGCTGGAGCAATGCGTCACGAAAGACGGATGGAAAGAGCAATTTACTGCTTACATACAGTACGTTTCTGCTAAGATCACGAATTGAACTCTCCACAGAAAATAGAAATGCAATGAGAAGGTTCTCTTTTCATTGTAAGTGTTTATGTCAAACCATGGCTTCAATGCAGTAAAGTCTCCACTTATTAAAAGATCTGAAATCACATTAAAGGAAATATTTCATGATTTCAGAAGCAACTATAAGGAAATTTAGATGTAATTTGCGGTATTTGTCAAAACATTTGTCTCTCCTATCTCTCCTTAATGATGCAACAACATACAAACCAAAATGAAAATGGTAGCAGGGAGACTCTAGAAATCGAAAACAGATATACTTCTTATTGAGGAGAACTGTATAGACCATTATATGATAAGTTTAGTGTTATTCTGGTTATCGTTTATTATTAGTTATAATTTGTTAATTTATATCTATTACCTTATGATTATCGGTATTAGTTTTATTCAAGAATGCCCTTCGACATCGGCGAGCAGCACTTCATATTTAGGCGGGACAAGTATAGTTAGGGAGATAAATGCTCTTAATGACTCTTCTGAGAGGTGTGTTAAATTATTGCAAAATTTTCAGCATTTAATTACTGTAGTGAAGTCCAAAAGGCATTTATATTGCATTGTGTTCAAGAACATCATAGACTGTACCCGTATTGCAAGCGAAACGTATCCTAAAAAGTAAAAAGTTATTAAACATTGATTTTGTGCATTCATCAATAACTTTTGCGCTGGCTGAAGCTACAGGACCTAAAATTCACAATGTTAAAACTTGTCGTTGTAGTCGGCATGACTTAATGTCATACTATTAAAATGAAATTTATTTCCAGAGGAAATCTAGCTTCATAGAAAATATTTAGGAGATAGAAGCAATTTTTTTCTAAAAAAGTATTTCAGGGTAAATCAAGGGACACCCTAGCGGACATCGTACCCTACCGTTACATGGGGCAGAGGCAGTGTTCCCAATATACAATGTTCCAAGTAAGAATTAGCACAGGTCATCACCTGTTTGTAGATTCAGTGAAGACTTTTTTTTGACCAGTTACGTGTAAGGAAAGCTGTGCCAATCCTTACTGAATATTGGATCTCAAGTAGCTGTGGCAAGTAAGGAAGCGCTTGGTAAAGCAGAATTGTGTTCATTATACTGCAGATTAAGCAGTTTGAGTGGAGATATTTTCAATTCACTCAGTTCAACATTGTTCCAAGTGGGGGAAATAATTCCTCGTTAAATGTACGAGTGGCTTTCAATGTTTAACGCAAAAGATTTGTTTCCTCAGCCAGTTTCACTAGAAAATATGTGTAAGTTATTCAGGGACATTGTGTAATGTTCCCATTTCAATCCCTATAATTTCACGAAGTTCCGATAGGTGACAGCGCTATATGTAGCCGTCTGGAACGGAGGTCCATCCCAAGCAGAGAGCTATCATCGAGTTTCATTTAGAAGAAAACCAGAGCATTGTGGATATTCATAGGCTCATGCAAAATGTCTATGGAGACCTGGCAATGAACAAAACATGGTGAGTCGTCGGCTGAGGTGCCTATCATCATAGCAACAGGGTCAAATGGTTCAAATGGCTCTGAGCACTATGGGACCTAACAGCCATGGTCATCAGTCCCCTAGAACTTAGAACTACTTAAACCTAACTAACCTAAGGACATTACACAACACCCAGTCATCACGAGGCAGAGAAGATCTCTGACCCCGACGGGAACCGAACCCGGGAACCCGGTCGCGGGAAGTGAGAACGCTACCGCACGACCACGAGCTGCGGACAACAACAGAGTCATGCAGACCTATCTGATGTCTCACATGCTGGCTGGGTCCACATAGCTGTGACTTCTGCGATGTTGGAATGTGGAGACACTTTCAGTCGACGTGATTAACAGATGTCAATCAGACACATCGCTGCTCAACTGTATGTCTCTATTGGTAGTGCTGACACACTCGTCCACTAGTTGGCGTACTCAGAGTTGTACGGCAATAGAGTTCCTCGCCACCATCAAGAGCAACGTAGGACCATCTGTGGGGAACTGCTTTCACATGATGGGGCTGATAGTAACAAGGTTTTGCTGAAAATCATCACAGATGATGAAAAATGGCTTCATCTCTTCAAATTGGAAACAAATAGGCAATCCATGGAGTTCCGCCATACCACCTCTCCCCCAAATAAAAAGTTCAAAATCTGAGCCTCAGCTGGTTAAGTCATGGAGACGGACTTTTGGGACTCTGAAGGGGTTATTCCGTTTTATGTCCACCCTCATGATCCAACGATCAGTTCTGAAGTGTACTGCGCTACCTTCAGGAAACTGAAGAAACGACTTCAGCCTATTTGTTGCCACAAAAATACAAATGGTCTTTCCGTTCTTCATGATACTGTAAGGCCTCACGCAAGTCAGCACACTTGAGAGGATTTCACAAAACTTCATTGGACTGTTATCCTTCATTCACCATACAACCAAGATCTTGCACCTCCCGATTTCCATCTGCTTGGCCCAATGAAAGATGCACTGTGTGGGAAGCTCCATGTTGATGATGGGGAGGTTATTGATGTAGCAAGGCATTGGCTCTAATGTCGACTAGTAGTGCGGCACAATGCGGGTATATGGCTCGTCCCAGTAAGGTGGAGTAAGTATGTCAAATTGAACAGAAATTATTTTGAAAAATACGGGGAATAATGCATCCCAGCAATTATAGGTAGCGCCAGAAAATCGTCTAGAGGCAGTATTCTCAGCTCCGTCTACTCTTTACCAATATCATCACATGTCTTTTGGACTAAAAAAACAAAGCAGAAACTTTGCAAGACTTTTTAGACAGTGTAGTGTGAGGACTAAAACCAAAGCAATGCATGGTCTTTTTGGATGACATCACTGTGTTCTCCACTGATATGCTGAAGCATATAATATATTTAGCAAAATTTTTTAACTGTCTGCATGCAGCACAGTTAACATTCAGCCCAAAATACGTCATTTCGTGTTGCAGGTAGTCGCTTACTTGGGTCGTATTATCAGCCAGAATGGTGTGTCTACCAATCAGCTTGCTTCGGAGTAAGCAAAGAAGTAGGTGGCCAAGAACACACAATAGTGTATTTGGGAGGACAACTTGTAAGTAAGGAAACACTTGTTCAACTACCAAGAAAGAAATGCTAGCAGCGATATACGAAATAGCTTATTTCCACTGTTATGATTCTTCAAAGCAGTAACTAATCACGAGGCATTGAAATGGTTAATAGAACATAGAGATCCAGTGAGTTGTTTAACTGGATGGTGTTACGAGTGATCCAGGAACGCATATGCTCTCAGTCCCAAAATTCACGCTGTGTAATGTGCTTTGATAGACATAGAATAAAGGAGAGAAGCACAAAACACTGACCCAGAGTGTCAATGCCTTGTTAAGCAACCACAGTTCATCAGGAAACATGGTGTACTGTATAGGAAGACAAGATGTTGGTTACGCATAGTGGCACCAGCAAAATTACGAAACGAGGTTTTGAGACAGGCACATAATCCTATTTTAGATGGACACAGTTGCCACAGGACCACAGACCACCACGTTACATATGATTAGTAGTTGATGGCACTCCAATAGAATATTGATGTTTGTATCAAAAATTGTGCCCCTTGTCCTCAAATTGTGGAACTCAGTCACCAAACGATTATCCTGCAGAGATAACCAGTGGCAGACAAACTTTCCTCATAATGGTATGGACATACGTGGAACATTTGCTAAGGAGGAAGCAGTTTTGTATTGACGATAACTGATCATTTTTCATATTTTATGTCCATGTTAGCAACAATTAACTATCAAGCAGAAGGAATGGCACAAATAATGGTTAACCAACGGACAGTAAAATCTGGAATACCTGAGAAAGTGATAAAAGAGGAAGGAAAAACTTTTATGTCTGATTTTATAGAACATTTGTTTCCAATGATTGCGTATTGAGAAGCTCAGAACCAGTGCACCCACATGGAAATGGATGTACTGAGAGAGTCCGTCATACAAGAAGAAAAATGTTGCAATACTACATTAACACTCACCACAAAGACGAGGACATCTTATTCCCTTATAAAGTAGCGGAAAGTGACTCAAATACCCCCAAGAGTACCGGCTTATCTCCCGAAGGGGTTGTTTTCAGTCAGGAGGTGCCATTGCCTTTTGAGATATGTTATACCCCTCCAGGAAAAGAAATATCACCAGCATTTTCTTAAAATGGTCGAAAAATATTGGGCACCAAATTAAGAAGGTGAGCATCATTACCCAAAGTATTATACTGGATAATGTCCTATTTATCCTATCCTTGTGTACAGAAAAAAATAAAAAATTATATACACATTCCCTGGAATCTATCAAGTGATAGAATGATGTTACCTGTTAATGCTAAGCTACAACTTCCAACGTGTGCCATAGTTATCCATGTGAGTCATATCTGCCCTACTAAAAAAACTGTAGAGGTGCTGCCTCCGTTTCTAGAAACACCTTCAGAGGAAGGGAGAGAAGTGCATAGGAAAGAGGAAGAGAAGGGTTAAATTAAACAAGAAAAACAAGACTCTCCTAAAGTTAGTCCAACACATCACTATGCACTTAGGCCATGGGTGGAAGCAATAAGCTGACAAGAGAATTGCAAGATAACTGAGTAAACAATATGTTAGTCAATTTTAAATGTTTACTTACTAGTTAATAGGGTTATATGTGTTATAGTTTTGTTTATGTTATAGAAAATATTGAGTTATGGCGAGTGTTATATAGTGAAAGAGGCTCATGAGTGAATGTATGAGGACGTGCTGAAAAATAATGCCTCTGAATTACGTATATGGAAGCTATTAAATTTTTTAAAGTAAAACATACTTTATTAACATTCTAAATATTTATTTTCCATGTTTACATATTTATTTCTCAACATAGAAACCCTTGTGATGAACACATTTCTCCCAAAGGGGGACTAGTTTGTCGACACCATTGCTCAAAAATGTTCGACTTTGTTGATATACCGCAACTTCACCTCTGCTTGCACTGCTTCACCACTATGAAAGTGCAGTCCTCGAAAGTTTCGCAAGCAGATGAAAATCGGATGAGCTAACTCAGGACTGCTTGGACAATTATCGATGACAGTGAACCCAATTTGTTGTATTGTGGCAGATGTTAGTGCACTTGTGTATGGTCTGGTATTGTCATCCTGAAACAGAGAGAGCTCCATGTGTGGTCGAACATTTTCTGTAGTCAAGAACTCGACGACAGCAGGCTATTTCTCATGCACTGGAATCGTTATATTACACACTACGATGCGGGAGTCCTCTGCCGGCAGATGGTCACAAATTGCATCAGGCAAGTGGCTAAGTCGACCTAATAATATGCATGGTATGTACTTGGTACAATGACATTAGTGTGACCCCTGCCTATGCTCAGTGTCAAAGGGCAATGACTGATCGTAAACAGCAGGTGGCAACACTAGCAGAGGAGGATATAAAGTGTGGTAGAGGAACATGGATAACAGTGCACTTATTGTTGTCATGCACAAACGGAGCGGTTTAACCTAACGCCCAAAAGGGCAAAATCATTGGGTTTTGGGCCAAGAGTGGAACCTTTCCAGAGCCGCTAGGTACGTAAACTGTCCTCATACTGCACTGGTTAAAGCACACCACGCATTGCAAAATGGCACTATCCAAAACCAGCACTGACGTTACTGTGGTGCACGGTAGGGGTGAAAGACAGATAGGGAGAAGTGTATCTCCCATAACCTTCCCTAATCCATTGCATCCAAAGATAGTTAGAATCCTCTACTGTATTCTATCACAGTCCCACCTATAATATGACACATCTTCCTACAAAGAACATTTGCATCAGTCCTAGCCCTATCAAAAGCCTCATTGCACAACTTCCAGGAGTCCTCACAATATTGCCATTTTACTCCATAAAACTGCACACATCATTAACATGTTATGAAATATTTCATCGCACTGCTTTTGTTTTTGAAATAGAAAAATCTATATTTTCTCAGTTTTTAAAATCTATGTCTGAAGAGTAGCATATTGGACTGCTGCCAGGCCCTCTCGTATGTTTCAGAGTATGAACTATAGTAAAGGCAAAAAATCAAAGTAAAACTTATCTCTCTCCAGCGTTCCCACATACCACGTCTCGCTCTGCCACTGTCACCAATTTTGATCTTAACATCTATGCTACATTCACATCAAGTAGGTATACTGCTCGCCTTTGTTCGATGCACTGACTACTTTCTTTTCTGTGACGCATCTCATCTTATGACCACCTCACCGCTTTGCCTAAATCCTTAGTCTCACTACCAACAAACACAGATTTTATTTGGCTTTCCTTCTTTCTGTTCCTCTCAGAGCGCCATCGAATATTCCTGCAGTTCGTGAACCTCATCTTCTGACTCCATTGGGAGTCTCTAGTCCCCTATTGTTCTATCGCCATAGCCGTCACATACCAGAAGTGAGGCGTCATCTACAGAACCACCATTCTCCACCAGCAACAGTATCACTCTCTCTGGATAACAAAGAATATTATCACCACCGTTCCCAGATCAGAAAATCTTCGACAGAAATGTACACAACAATGCACACATCACCCTCCACTTTTTTAAGTAATCAAGATTTCTTACTGCCACACCACTATAATTTATTCTCAGTAAATTCTATACATATAGTTAAAAAAAGGAAAACAGCCTCTAAAAGCTCGGCCCCAAAGGGGAATGAAATTATAATAAACAATCTCAATCTTACTAGTTATGTTTCGCATGCTAACGGGCCAACACATACACAGCAGATTTATGAGATTGGGTCCAATTCTTGGCTACAGTTATTAATATCCAGATCAAAGACACAAATTAGGTTGTGATTTATCCACCTGGAACCTCTCATTGCAGTATTTCCCTGCCTCATTGTTTTCATGTGATTTTGGAGATCTGAAGTACACGCAAAAGATGTAACTCGTGACATTGTACTTGCTAGTTGGAGATGAGGAGGTTGGCACAGGGTAGGATGTCTTGGCGTGCCGCATAAACCCAGTCAGAAGACTTTTGACCCAAAAAGGTCGTTACAGTATATATCTATAGAAGTATTCTTATTAAAATTGTACACGACTCCCTAGCCTGTACGGGGGATGATTGATAATGTTCTGACTCTGTGGTCGGCTCTGTATCGGAAAGTGTGTCCATTCGTGAGCCCAGGTAATTGTAGATGTTATAGGTCTCGCACGTAGGAGTACAGCTCTCTTTGAATACAGCATGACAAATGAAAATATATACCAGACCAATATTCGGGTCCGGGTAATCTGTTATAGCGATCGGTGGCCTTAACCAGTTACGGCTACCGAGCACAAGATGAAGACTGACCAAGAGATTTATAAATTTTCAGTAATATCTCATATTCCGAATATTTGACGTTCAGCTTCTCTGAACATAACTTCGCTGCTAACATGCCATGTCATTGTTTTCATCCTCATTGACTTCACTTATTTTATCTCAGTAAAATTAATCCATATCATTATGGCAGTGTATGTTACAGCCCTTCGTCACAATAGTTTTCTGGTAGTGCTATCTTTGTCGTTTATTCTGAAATATAGGAGAAAACATGAATACTTGCGACAGACATGGGTGCATGATGGGATGAGTTCACTGGTTAAGGCGACTGCTCGAGTTAATCAGTTGAACCTGGTTCGAATCCCGGTCTCGCATAATTTTCATTTTTCTCGACATATTCATTTGATTGGAGATTCAGTTTATCCAAACTTTTCAATGAAATTATCGCTTTTCACTTGTTTCACTCACCTTGATTTTATTTCTTACATATTAGTGAATTTAGTTCAAAGTAAACTTGTTGCATCTGTGCCGAAAATATTAGAAATACAAATATCGAGTGTGACTTCATATCGTACGACTCAAGGAAATTATAGAGAGAAAAAAAGGAAGAGTCACAAACTATTTTAAAAGGCCAACTTTGTGAGAACTGTAATGCTATCATTACACTTTGATTTATATTAACATAGCCAAGCGCTAAAATTTGGTAAAAGAATATTACTTGATACAGTCAGAAGTTGGTCGACCCTCCAGAAGTGAGGACCGAGAATCTCGCGGAAGCGGTTGAAACAGATTAGCGAAGCACAGCGCCAGGAATTAATTTATCTGGTGCACAAAGTTTGAAGTTTGTAGAGTAAACAGCGTTCCTCAAGGAACCTCTGCCTACGGTAATTACGCATTTCAGAGTTGTGGCTCAGCAAATGCGTCAGAGCAGAAGCAAATCTAATCTCTCCACCTGTGCCGACTGATACAGTACGTCAGCAAATCCCCCATGAGCGCTTTGCTATTTTATAGTGAGGATGATAGCAGATATTCGCTTTTATTTGTTGTCTTTACTTTTAATCGAACGATGTTTCGTTCAAATCAGAATTTCTTGTTTGATAACCGATCTAATAAAATTTCGCATTACTACTATGTTTACTTCTTTTCAGAACTGATGTGAATTTTGTTCAATCCACTATAAAAATGAACTTTTGTTCTCAATTAGAATTTTATTGCGGTTATATTGGGATAAAGGAGGTTTTCCTATTCCACTGTCAAGAACTCAGACATTGTGGTGCCAATCAGTATGTTTAACAAATCGATAGGGAAATCAACTGAATCGACAACTCTAGACTGCTACTAGCTAGCAACAACAGTGATAATAACATAAAGACAGAGTAATTGTGTTTGAGACCTAGAAGCTGTTAAGGTAACGACCTTTAAGGTGGTGTGGATATAAAATGTGGAACTTCATTTTTTTATGGAATACTGTTCATCGGAGTTTTCTATCTAATTTGATGTATGTTTCGTTGATTTTGGATCACTGTAAGTATTTTAAATTTATTTGGAAATAATTTACCGTATAAGTAATGTCTACTGGATCAGTGAGCAATTGTTCAGTTACGACAGGATATCTTGGGAACTGTTTGATCTAGAACGCGATGTTTATCTTGACTTATAGTAAATATTCTGCTGCTTAAGTTTGCTACATTGGTTGCTAGGATATCACTGCCAGTTTGCGGCATAATGCATGGGATCATCGGCGTTTTGTATGGTACATTCCACCTTTTATTCTGTATTTTTGTACTTCTTACTCATCGAGCTGTATTTCTGTCTTTATATGACTTCACGAAATTGAATATTTCATAAGAAAAGAAATAAGGGAAATATATTCTGCAGAAAATGTCCTGTTGGAAGCTTACATCCAGAGAATGAGATTAAGGCAAGTAACACTGAACAATATTCACCACCACCAAGCCCTTCCAAAGAGAAGCTTGTCAACAATAATGAAGCGTACAGTGAAACCAGTGCCAGTGCTACCAATTTAATACTAGGTTTAAGCGCACTACGAACAATTTTTAATCAACCTGCATGCTGTAATTTCTATGATGGATAAATAATAATTTCAGAAGATGTTCTAAAAACGGTTTATCTCCTTATTTGAAAGTGTCTTGACAGCTTTGTGAGAATAATGAATAATTTTGGACGCCCTAAAAATGTGAAAACAATACCTTTTTTGGTACGAGTGTCAGATATTTCTGAGGGCTGAGATACATCAATAAAGGCCCTAGGGCTGACAAAACTTTGTGTGCTCTTATAAGTCTCTCATACCCCCTATTAACTTTTTATGATAAATGGATGCTTTTGGGGAAATAGTAAAAGTAATTGCAGAGGAATTAATGAAATCTGCAACAGTGGAAGCAATTGAAGAAATTTATGGTAACAACGACATTTGCATAACATTTGACGGATCATGACGGAAAAGGGGCCTTCAGTCTACAAATTCTTGTGCAGTTTCAGTAGATATTGATAGTGGGAAGGTGCTTGATGTTGAATTATCGACAAAACATGACCATGGATGCACCGAAGTGAATACAAATAATGAAAGATACAACTTCAACTGTCAGAAAACATATGACGGACCCAGCAGAGAAATGGAAAGTGCCTCAGCTTTGAACATCTTTCAGAGCTCTCAAGAACAACGTGTAGTTCGCTATGGTAAATTCATTGGTGATGTTGATTTCAGTTCATTCAAACCATTAATTGACTGCAGACCCATTAATTATCTAATACCGCAAAAATTATAATGGGTTTGTCATGTGCGGAAACGAATGGGTACTGACTTCGTAAAATCAGGCAGAGCTTTTCAAGTAAAAGGCTTGAAGGTTGGGACTATTAGAGCACCTTTAACTGATAAAACAATCAGTCACCTAAGTGAATACTATTACTAAGCCTTTAGAAAGATTGCAAACAATCTGGAAGGAAGGAGAAAAGCAGTATTAGTAACATTTCTCCACAAGACGTCAAGCGATGAGAAGCCACTACATAACTTGTGTTCAACACACTGGTGTAGTACCGTAAAGCTGACGCATCAGGAACCCAATATACCTAGAGAAACACCAGCTATGAAACTGTAGGGGCAGTAACAAGGTCAGCACATAGATACTAGTACATCCAGATCTTCTGAAGAAATGCCTTGCAGGAAAAACTCAAAATGTGAATGAGTCTTTCAAAAACGTTATATGGACCAGAGTGCCAAAATACATCTTTGTGGGCCTGAAAACACTGAACATCTGGGTCAGCGATGCTGTGGTTACCTTCAGTGATGGGAATGTAGGCAGAAAGAAGGTTCTGAAGCAGTTTGGATTTAAATCTGGCCATAATAGAGAAACAATCCTAGAAGAACTGGATAGACAGCGAGTCTCCGAGGCATAACTCATGCTCAAAATCACAACTCATGTGCAAGATCCGTCAGACAGATAAAGAAACGGCATCGGTTGATGCCCAAGAAAATAAATATTACAAAGCTTGATTCCTTTAGGCTCCCACGAATAAGTTTTTCTTTATTTCAACTTTCAACTGCTATTTCTGAAAACTACTTGTTTTAAAAATGTTTAACATTATCTCAAAATTAGCTAAGCTAAAATTCTGAAATTTTTATGTCTTATTGACAGTGGTATTGTACTTACGTGGATCTAGAATGCTAGAGATGGCACACATAGTTGGACCATAAAAAATTTTTGGAAGAAATTACATAAATTTATACCGTTATTTCTAACGATAGATACCTAATAGCAGATTAGTGAATGTTCATGATAGGGCTTTACATGGATATAAATATGTTGAATTTAACACTATAGGGCTAGGGCACTGATACTCCCCTTTACGAGTTCTAATTAGTTATTTATTTCAATCACAGCTGCTTAAAAGAAATCTTACGTAACTAACTGTTTATAAGTTATTTATTTACAGGACTCCAAAAATGTAACTGTGATGGCTGTTTATAAATATTTTGAGAATGATACCTGTCATAGAGACCCTGGGGAGTCAAAGAACTGTACAGGCAGAGATGACGAAAAAGGAACCCAGAGGCTAACTGAAAAGAGGAAAGAATAGTAAATGTAGTACTAGAACGACTTTTGTACAGGTTTTGATAAGATTAACAGATAGTGAACACATAATGAAAGCTGTATCAAACACGTGGCAGGGTGGTTGAGAGCGCTAACGCGCTGCTTCCTGGACTCGGGTAGGCGCGCCGGCCCCGGGGTGTGCCGGTGTGCTGGCCAGCCTGGATCTTGTTTTTAGGCGGTTTACCACATCCTGCTAGGTCCCCATGTTCCGCCTCAGTTACACGTGTCACAGACATCTGAAACACGTTCACACACTTTTCGACGATCTCATTTCAATTTAATAGTTTAGTTATACTAAGAGATGCAGTAATGCATTCGTAGACTGGACTTTGCTTTGTTATTTCAGTTTATGTAGGTAATAGTACTAATTTTTAATAACGTTGCGCTAAACGTGAATTAAACTATTTAATGTTTTATGCATGGGGACGAAATTCATAAAACGGTTAGTTCTGATACTGTTGAAAAAGCTCCAGACTTCTTGGGCAGCCTCACGCCAGTATACGTTACGGATGGGTTAATCTCCCTCTCCAAATCTTGTCCGAGAATCATTGCCAATTTAGTCCCCCAGCACTCTTCTAAAACGAAGGAGAGCGTTGGTGGAGGTTGTTAATATCCCCTACAGGCTTTCTGTATCAAAGTCTGATATGTGCAAGTCAGAAAGTATTTTTACAACTTGGCACATCTTGTGAATGTTCATAAGAGACCTGTGGTACGACACTACATAAGACATAAAGGAATGTAACTACTGTTGTCTTTGGCGTTCCAGTGAAAGCTATAATCAGGTCGTTTAGCTAGGCATCAGTGTTGTTGACATGATTGCTTATAACCCACTGTCGAGCTTAGTAATCGGCAAAGGAATAAAACATAATTCTCTCAATATAAGAAATAGAAACAGGAAAAGAGCTTCAGAAAATATTGAGTGTTGTATTGGAAAAAGCATTACGGATAAATTGTGTTATTTGAATACTTAATAGTGCGATGGTTTAGACTGTTTCCGAGCTGATTAGTGCAATGGTATACACACACTTTTCGACGACCTCATTTCAATTTAATAGTTTAGTTATACTAAGAGATGCAGTAATGCATTCGTAGACGGGACTTTGCTTTGTTATTTCGGTTTATGTAGATAATAGTACTAATTTTTAATAACGTTGCGCTAAACGTGAATTAAACTACTTAATGTTTTATGCATGGGGACGAAATTCATAAAACGAAAGTTCTGTGCATCTACAATTATACACGGCGTCAATAGCAATAATTAATTAAACATCATCACTGTGTAATAATTTAACAAGCGCTACATTTCTCGCCAGTTAATATTTCAGTATGTATAACGGAGCATTTATCATTATTAGCACGAGAAAATTGTGCACGTTCGTTCTGTCCATAACGACAGTGCTACACTTTCACTTCCGCGAGTATGGACTGAAGGGAGGTTGACACAATTTTGTGAGAAGCTATTTTTGGCGTAGATCAGCTAAGCGATTCAATGAACTGTTACTGTAACTCAAACAAAATATTAGTAAGACCAAGAGAAAACATTCTGCTGATACTTTATTAAACTTTTCCGCGTCTTAGACCATCGTAAAGCGGTAAGTAGCTGTCCAAACCACACAAATAGCAACTTGAGACAGACAGAGGTTTACATGACACAGGAACTACGTCTTTTAAAAGTGTGAAGTATTGAATATAGGTACAAAATAAATTGTGGTGTTTTAATATGATAATGATCTAGATCATTCATGTATGCATTTCTGAACGGTAGTAAAGTAGAACAATTATTTAAAAGTGTGCTAGTGTTTTGTATCACTCGATTATTCATAACATTTTCAGAAATGTCATATTGCTCCTTTCTTAAGTATGTAGGAATATCACTATGACCACCACAATCAGGTTATTTAGAGTACCAGACCAACGATCATCAATCCACTGTGTCGATTCGATTCAGATCTCACTCGCCTGTTATCACGAAAGACAGCGGGTTGCGCGTTAATCTGTACTAGCGACTGAAAAAAATTTGCGCTACAGATATGTTGGAAAATTTTCAGAGACATTTTAATATAAATTAGAGTCTTGGAAATTTTCTGAAAGCCTTAGTGAGTCCAGAATCTAATTCAGCAGAAAAGTTATTGTTAAATCTGTGGCAGAAGTGAAGAAAGTGGAACAATGTGTAGTCACTACGGAAAATTATAAAAGAAGTGACTCTCCTGCATATGATTAACTGATGACTGTGGCGACAGAATGGGCATATTTAGAAAGAAGATTAGATTTTTAATAATGTTGCTCATAGCACGGGTCGCACTGTTTAATACTTGAAGATGAAATTCATTACAATTAAATTCCTGAAAAGCTACAGTTATACTTGGCGTTAGTACCAATAATATGATTTAAACATCATCAATTTGTAAGTTAAAATAAAAAGAAAAGTTTGCCAAATTATGAAAAATAGTGGTTTCTGTAAGACGGGATAAACGTTAACAAAGAGAGAGAGAGAGATGAGTACTGTATTATATTTGTGCACTGCTGAGTGGCTGATATTGGCCAACGTAAGAAGGGTACTACTATTGGCTACGTGGGGTTTCCTACCGTGGGGTTTCCTACAAGGGTGCAGCAGGTAGCGAAGCTGTCCCGAGCAACCGGTTCCCTAACGAGGTGTTTGCGAACTGAGCCTCCCCCAATGCTTGTCTACCCCAGTCGCTCACCCTCAGTGCAGGAGTTGTCACCGTTTCTCAGACAGTGTCGTCGTCCATAGCTTTCGTTCCTTGCATTTTCCTATACGACTTCTGTCCTACGCAGTGTACACGATGGAAGTGATAACAACAACGAAAGGGAGGCCGTGTCTTATCAAGGATGGTCATCGCTATTGTATTCACAGGAAAAATGAAGAATATACGAACTGGATGTGCGTCAATTATGAACGGAGTAGGTGCAAAGGTCGTTTAAAAATTGCAAATGGAGAAATCGTTGTTCAACAGCAAAATTCTTGTCCACCTGACAAAACAGATGTTGAGATAAAGAAAAGACTACATAATTGCAAAAAAAAAGAGTTCGTGAAGAAAAGACAGTGCCTGTAGCCCAAATTTTTAAGCAAGAATTTCAATATTTGAATGATAAAGGGTTAGAATTCGTGGCAAATATTCCGATTTATGACAGCTGCAAGACTCAATTGTGTAAGGCGAGAAGAGGAGCTATTGGGACAACGCAGAACCCTGGCTCTAGTTCGGAAATTCACCTTAGCGAAAACCTTTTGAAATTAACGGAAGGTAATAGTTTTTTGAAGATTGATGATGGCTCTGTTGCAGAGAAGAGACTTCTAGTACTTGCTTCTGAAGAAGGAGAAAAAATCCTTTGTGACAATGGTACTGTGCTTGTGGATGGGACATTTGACAGCTGTTCGAAACAATTCAAACAACTGTACACAATCCATGTCGACATCGGAAGTACAGAAGAGGCACCTAAGATATTTCCTGTTTTATTTGCTTTGCTGCCAGACAAAAGTCAAAATTCATACGAAAGACTTTTCTCAGGATTGACATCTAAGATGACTGGGTGGTCACCAAAAACTGCAGTGAGATTTTGAAATGGCTACAATTAAAGCAATGAATTCAGTGTTCCCTGAAACACAACTTACGGGTTGTAATTTTCACTTTAACCAGTGTCTGTGGAAGAAGATAAAGGAACTGGAATTAACGGAAGACTACAGGGATAGGGAGGAAGTCCGACTGTTTTGCCGCATGTGTGCTGCAAATGGCACATCTTCCACTCAACACTGCCATGAAGCGTGAATTTGAATAATGGAACAAATGCCCAGTGGAGAGAAGATCACAGCATTTGCAGACTATATTTTTTTGATCAGTGGATGGAAAATCCTAATATATCTATTGAAATGTGGAATGTTTTTAACCAACCACACAGAACGGCGAATGCTGTCGAATATTGGAATAGAAAACTAAACTGCACAATAAATCAGAAACATCCAAATGTATACTTTCTTATTCAGGAGCTGAAGAAGTAGGCAGTGAATGCCATTTTTGAAATTAAAATAGATTCCATTGGCGTACCTCTTCAAAAAAAGAAAGAAAAGGTACATAGATCTTGACAAATGATTAAAAGACATTATGAAAACATATGAAGACTATGGAGATTTAAAAAGGTGTTTAAAATCTCTAGCCTTTTTACAAAAAATTGAATAAGAAATTACGATGGATAAGACAAAATTGCTAATGTAATTTTGAACAACAATAACAACAAAAACAACAAAAATTAAATAACATGAGAAAATGAAAAAACACATTTAAGAATGCCTATGTACTACGTGCATAGCCAGTCCTAAGCCTGGATAAAATGTGAAGGGATGTTCTTATTTTCATGTCAGTCGGAAAGTTTACGGTTACGATATTTACTTGTACTCGGAAACTCGAGTGTCACCACGGAGGAGGTTTAGAGACTCGAAAAATTGGATGATAAAAAATGTACCGTCATTTTCTGTGTGAAAAATTCTGGAGCTTGCTGTGGGCCTTAAAAATATTGTGGTTTCAAAACGGTATGTGTAAATATAGCACACATTTTACCAGCATCAATAATTTCGCAAACTTAACTTGCCAATTCTGGAGTCTCGTCATATATGTCATACGAAACTAATTATTTGTATTTGGTGGATCTCATTCACAAAAGTACGCTTTTAACGGCATTTCTGAAGTTCTAATACAAAATCTGCTTTTTATTGAATTTTTAACTCAACAAAATTGAAATTTTACTAGGTAAATTTCTTACATAACATGGTCACTCGTCCTGTGAAGCTTACAGAATTTTTGGTGAGGAAGGCGGAATGAGAACTCAGACAGCTGGTTGCCAATATTCTGTCAGAGTCTTTTAAAGACGATCATATTTGCCTTCATTGTGCTCAAACAGGAGCATTTTTCAGCTGATTATTATGTAGTTCATTTTATAAAGATGAAATTCCAACTAGATGAACTTTGGTGGAGTCATCTATATTGAGCAACGAATTTTATCATATGTAGACATCAAGAACTACACTCTAGTTATCGAGACTTTAAACGCCTCATCTAACCATAGGAGAATATTCTGTATTTTCTTTCAGATGAACACGCCTATTATCGCGTAAATCTTTATCTAATTACTAACAGTAAACCCGGCGTTGCCCAGATATTTATTCATCCCAGTTTTATGTCAGTTCATCCCCTCTTCCCTCATCTCTCTTGTCCATTTAGTCCTATCTCGTCTCTCTATCCACCTCCTTCTTCCGCCCATCCGTCTCTCTTTCCATCTCCTCCATCTGCCCCCTCTCTCACAACTCTTCCTCCTCCCTTCCATCCTCCTCTCCTTTTCCATCTATCTTCCTTTCTTGTCCACCTCCTCCTCCGCTTTTTCTAATAGTAGATCAAATTCACAATAACACCCCTAATTTATGTATTTATTACAGTGTTCCATTAGTCATTCACCACCTTCCCCATTTCTCAGTTTACCTGGTGCTCCCTCTCTCTTTTACGCTTCTTCTCTCACTTTCTGGATGCACCTCCTACCCCCCTCCTCGCCCTCATCGCCCCATCACGTTCTCCTCTCTCCGTATATCCCCTCCTCCACCTGTCATGCCATCTCCTCTTTTCCTGTCTATGAAAAAATACGTATATCTGCCAACTTTCATGGTGATTGACAAAACGATGTTGAATTTATTTAAAGGTAGGCCAACCCTCCGCCATCGAGCATACGTTGGCTTTTATAAATGCCTTCACCACGAAAACACACTTACTTGAGCCAACTCCCAAGCTGATCAGTCAAACGGTGTGTAATTCTGTTGTAAGGTACCCTCCATCCACCATACATAGTATGAAATTTTACGTAGACGGTGAGGTTCCCCTTGTTTTGAAGATCAAATGTAGAAAATTTCATAAGATCGGAGCAACACTGTGGTTTTGTTGAAATCCGTAAGTAAAGTACCCTCCACCATGCACTGAACGAAGTTTTATGTAGACAGTGACCTTCCTCTTGGTTTGGGATATAGGGATTCATTTTTATACGCCCCGCTCCCACTATGCCGACTTAGTTGCGAAACAAATAATAGATTCGAACAACAGAAATCATGTAATGATTTCTGTCGTATAAGGGACAACATAGCTATTAAATAATAGCAACAAGATTACGAGAGCAGTCACTTTCAGTGTTATGCAAAATAACATTATACCTTGTAAATTATCGCGACACAGAATGAAGATGTTAAGCAATGTGGGACTTCCTTCGGTTTGCGTTTGAAACTCTCGGAGAACTCCTGTATGGCGAGGAGGGTGGGAGGGAGAAGCAAGGGGAGCCTCAATTTGTTTTGGCATCCCGGGTCTTTGACAGTTTTAGCGCGCCACTGGTAGCAAACCTACGGTAGGTAGCCCCACGACACCCTACTATTCATTTATTTCTTCAGCTTGAAATGTCGTGAAACCAAAGTTGAAGCCAAAGTACATAATACTCTGTAGTTCTATCTGAAAAACTCATTCAGTTTGTTACCGGACCCTTACGGTTGTCCAATGTTTCAAAACGCAATTTAATACAGCGGAAAACTGCGTACAACCACGTCAAGTATCTCACCAGTTACAAAAATACTGATACTTTGGGACCACTTGGTCTTACTTTTGTTTACTGCGTTGATTAATATCGCTTAAATACGCCCCGTGTGCACAATACATTTATACTGAGTTACAAAATATGCTATTCAGCAGGAAATACGTTTGTGATGTGCGACCTTTGACGTGAAAGCGATCGGGACTTTTGCCTTCGTAATAGTCTTCAACAAACGTAAAATATTTAACATAATACTCAGTGGAGTATTTGCACTGTTCTTACTTAGGTAAATAACGATACTAAAGTCACTTTTTTCAGTATCACCGATGTGTGCACGTGTTGGATAGTTGTTACACAATAAAGGCGATCAACTGTTTATCTCAAAGCTACTTGTGGTTGTTGTAGATCGATTATATATTTGACCCACTACTAAAAATGCACTGCCTTAAACTTAACCCTTCCTACTTTCTATCTCTTTTTGGCACCATGATTATTTCTGCCAGTTCAACAGTCGCTATTTGAAGGCACAGGGAAAGAGGTGTTTGTGATACACCTCATTAAGATCTCTGAATTAAATATTATAACTATGTTTTTGTTCTTATGGTCGCCAGTCAAAGATGGTTCAAATGGCTTTGAGCACTATGGGACTTATCATCGGTGGTCATCAGTCCCCTAGAGTTTTAAACTACTTACACCTAACTAACCTAACGACATCACACACATCCATGCCCGAGGCAGGATTCGAATCTGCGACCGTAGCAGTCGCGCGGTTCCGGACTGAAGCGCCTAGAATCGCTCGGCCACCTCGACCGGGTCGCGAATCACAGAAGAAGCTAATTAACTTTATTAACTCTGAAATTCACTGTTCATTGACAATAAATTTTGTTAGTGTGATTTGTATTTAAAATTTAAGATGAAAGCACACAGTTGTGTTTCTGACGCCACACATAGGCAGCCATCTTCAAACTTCTATATAAACAATTATTGAAAATTATTAAATGGATTACGATCCTTCACTAAGAAAAATTTACGTCAGCAATTGGAAAAACAAACGCAAGAAATCCATCTGTAGCCTAATACCTCATATTTAATTAAACTGTAAATGATTTTTCTCGTGCTTTGAATAGTAAAAGTTTCTAAAAATGCAAATATGATTTTTGGCATCGTTATTTACAATATATTACACTATAACACAGAAATACAGATAGCGACTTCAGTGTATTTTAAACTAAAGTCAATTCAGTATTTATAATGAACTGTAATATGGCAACTGTTTTTGAATTCACACTTGCAATTTTGTTACTGTTACTCCATACAGTTATAAGTCAACTATAGAAATTTATAACCTTACCTCTTCATGAATGTGTCGTCGGAAAAGTGGTGGCAAAAACTCAGCTTCCTCACATCTTTCACAAAATATTCAAATGTCGAGTAACATGACGCTTCCCACAGCCATTGTTGCAGTGGCGCTCATGGCTCACAAAACTTTAGTGTCAACAGTAGGGAAATTCTTAAATCCATGACTTTAGAAATTTGGTGGCAACTTAATAGCTCGCAAATAGACGCCACACCACTCCGAGAATGTTTCGAAGCACAACTGACACACAATATTAACTTTATGTTACAGGCCATTGACAACACGTCCGTAGACTTAAAAAGTCTCGCTACCTTCTTCTTCCTGGTTTTGTTGCACGTAAGTTGGAACTTCGACTTTGCTCCGTATCCCAGTGTCCATCATCACTACCTTCTCTTATAGCGGCCCTTGAGAGAGAATGGACTGTTATTCCTCCACAGACATTCAGACACCTTGCTGAAAGTGCCCTCAGCAGAGTCTAGGCCCTAATAAGATGAAGGGTAGACACACACAACATACCAATGTCCGCTAATAAGAGTTCGGATATCTTTTATCAGCTAGTGGATGAGGTCATGCATTGAGTGAAAGTTGCATATCTCTGGCATACTCAGTGCTGGCAATTTGCAGACTCTGTAGTTTTGCTGCTGATTTTACTAAATGGATGTTGATCTGCGTCTGTAACTGAGGTGTCAGCTAGGTTTTTGCCACACGATGGATCAGTGGTTCGATTCACTATATTGTATTACCAGGGATTTTTTTTATTTGGAGTATGGGAACAAGGCGCACAGGGAACCGCTAGAAGAGCAAGAGAGCTACTTGAATGAGAAGTACCTCTAGCGGCTTGGTTAGTTAACATGTAGAATATAGTTGATGGATTGGAGTCCAGAACAATAAAATCGAGTTATTTTAAGATCGTAGTTGCACGAGGTGGAGTAGAATACTAAAAACATTAATAAATGAATAAATCATCACACTGATTTACACTATTTACAGTATAAAGAATTAAATACAAATTTTTGATCACATGATTCTCTGTTCCAGCTGTGTTTCTGATTCAAGCACTTCCTAGCTGTTACAATATACAAACACTTGATGCGTCTTGCTGTGTCCTATTCTCACTGCGGGTCTTCCGAGATCTAGTAAGGGGCTTATTGAGACGTGCGGAGGGCTACATTTGCATGCACTAAGTCGAAGTGAAGACGGCGTCCTCTGGTGGCTTCCGTAGCGCCACCCATTAGGAAGGAGGTGAGCCCTGGCGAGAGCTTGGTTAGCGGTGGCGCACTGGTGCCCTGTTTACAAACATCTGCCACGAAGATGTGAGCGACGCAAGGTGTTTAGTGTGCGATATCGCAGTAACAGATACTGGAGAAAAATTAGATAATATGCGTGTCATAATGCCTATATGTTCGAATCTCGGACGGTCACCTAAGCTTTGGTTAGTTACTATTGACAATAGGTGCTAGGCTCCACTCCATATCCAGAACGAAAAATGTCTTCATGCCATTTGAAGCCGAAACTTGCACATAAATATCTACGCATGAATACCCGTACACATTTAATGCTACTTTCCGCTGCATAACAAATGCAATAGATTACTTTCGAACTGCAAAAAAATGGCTCTGAGCACTATGGGACTTAACATCTGAGGTCATCAGTCCCCCAGAACTTAGAACTACTTAAATCTAACTAACCTAAGGACATCACGCACATCCATGCCCGAGGCAGGATTCAAACCTGCGACCGTAGCGGTCGCGCGGTTTCAGACTGAACCGCTCGGCCACCTCGGCCTGCTTTCGAACGGCACAATGGTGCTCGTGCCATTATAAATACAGTCAAATTGTTATTGATATGCTGTTTATGTTAATGTTTCCGTAGAGCGCTTGACGCTGTTAATCGCAGTTTTATTCACTGGTTCGTTTATTAACCAGTTTATGCAGAACCACTCGCCAAGGGAACGACAGTTAATTAGTGATACCAAAATCTTCAGTGGACAACAATACTTCGAGTTATAATAGAACAATGGAAGTCAACATATTGTAGCCTAATCTCTTATTCATACAAAATAGTTTTGGATCAAAGTTAGTGACGATTTATGTAAGAGTGTAGTCTCAGATATTAACATGATTGGTTAAATTTCATGAAATCTCACTTACTGTAATGAATCTGACTTCACAGTCGTTGAAGACTGTCTCAGCTCTAATAACATGTTTCTTGATATTTGCAGCGTTATGGTATTAATTCACATCTGGACTGACAGCAATACAGAGCTGTCTTTTCTTGTAGTTACTTGTGGTAACCATTTTGAATAGTCATACGATTGTACCGAATAGGGATCAGAGGATATGCGAGACAGTTACATTGCTTGGCAGCATGCTATTTAGGCAGAACGCAATTCACGTCATTCAGCTGATTTTGAGCATCACTGCACATATCTGATTTCTTCATTTGTGACTAGATCACAAGACCAAAATTACTTCATCTGATAACTCGTCATTGGCTGGAGCCACCATACCTATGATGACACCATTTATTGTTTCCAAAAATTATTAAATAATGGCTCTGAGCACTATGCGACTAAACTTCTGAGGTCATCAGTCGCCTAGAACTTAGAACTAATTAAACCTAACTAACCTAAGGACATCAGACACATCCATGCCCGAGGCAGGATTCGAACCTGCGACCGTAGCGGTCACGCGGTTCCAGACTGAAGCGCCTTGAACCGCACGGCCACACCGGCCGGCTATTAAATAATGGTTCACAGTCAGACTTCTAGTAAGAACCTCACGTAAATCTTTGCACGACGCATATTCTGACGCAGCGGTCGACCATGAAATATTATAGTGCCACTTTTAAATCTGATGTGGTTTAGTCACGTATTTATTTCATTTATCAGTGTAGTGCTATTACGTCTACCTGATGCAGTTTCTTATTAACTTTAGTACAGGGCTGTTGATAACGACCGTTATCGTCTTCAGTATGAAGAACTTCTATGTTGCTCTCCAAGCTAGTCAGTTCTGTTTATGCCTCTTCACTTCTGCATAACTACTGCAGTCTACAGTTATTTGAACCGGCTTACCATAGTCAAGCCTTGTTCTCCCTTTACAACTTATAACCGTGCCCACTTCCTTCCATTACCAAACTAATGATGATTCATGTCTCAGAATGTGTCCAGTCAACCTATCTATTCTTCCCACCAAGCTGTGTCGTGAACCTCTTTTCGCCCCAATTCGTTTCAGTACCTCCCCATTAGTTATTCGATCTAACTGTCAAATCTTCACCATTCTTCTGCAGTGCCACATCCCAAATTTCAAATGTCTTCTTGTCTAAACTGTTACTCATCCACGTTTCACTTCCGTACGTAGCTCCACTGCATACTAATACTTTCAGAAAATACCTCCTAATACTTAAACTCTCATTCGATGTTGACAAATTTCTCTTCTCTGTAACTCTTTTTCCCGCTATCTCCAGTCTGTAATTTATACCCTCTCTACCTCTCTACTTCGACCAACGTCAGTGACTCTGCTGGCAAAACAGCAAAACTCATCGACTACTTCTAGTGTCCTACTTCATAATGTAACTCCATTGCATTGACTGATTTAAATAAACTATGTTCCATTCCCATTGCTTCACACTATGATCTTTACTTTACTAAACTACCTCTCTACTTCGACGAACGTCAGTGACTCTGCTGGCAAATCAGCAAAACTCATCGACTACTTCTAGTGTCCTACTTCATAATGTAACTCCATTGCATTGACTGATTTAAATAGACTATATTCTATTCCCATTGCTTCACACTATGATCTTTACTTTACTAAACTTCCTTTAAGTACGAAAATGTTATCACAGTACGGTAACTATTCATTAACTTAGCTTCTAAGTTACTTTGAGAGTAATTCTCTTTAATTCCACTCTCGAACAGCGCGCGTAGAAAACGAACGCCAATTTTTTTTTCCGTGCGAGCTCTGATTTCCCATATTTTAATATGATTATCGTTCTTCCCTAACTTGGTCGGCGTCAAAAAAATATTTTCGCATTCCGAGGGGGAAGTTGGTGATTGAAATTTCGTGAGCAATGAGAATGCGGTAATACCCAGTCAATATCATGTATCATGTCCGTGCAACTATATCTCCTATTTCTCGATAGTACAAAACTTTCTGCCTTTCGTGGAACACTCTCGATGTTCTCCGTTAATCCTGTCTGTTACGGATCCCACACCGCATAGCAGTACTCCAAAAGAACACGTACATGCGCAGTGTAGGCAGTCTCTCTAAAAGATCTGTTGCATCTTGTAAGTGTTCTGCCAATAAAACGCACCCTTTGGTTCTCCTGCCCCACAACATTTGCTATGTGTGTCCAAATTAAGTTGTTCGTAATTGTAATTCCCAGGTACGTAGTTGAATTTACAGCCTTTAGATTTGATTGATTTATTGTGTAACCGAATTTTAACGGATTCCTTCTAGCACTCATACGGATGACCTCACACTATTCATTATTTAGGGTCAATTGCCAATTTTCTCAGCATACAGATATGTGATCTAAAGCGTTTTGCGATTGGTTTTCATCTTCTGATGACTTTACTACACGATAAGCGACAGCATCATCTGCAAACAAACTAAGATTTTTGTTCATATTGTCTCCTAAATCTTTTATATAAATAAGGAACAACAGAAGGCCTATAACACTACCTAGGCGAACGTCGAATATCACTTGTGTTTTTCTCTATAATGTTCCATCAGTTGCTGTGAACTGTGTGGTTCGGTTCAAAAGCCATCTGTAAATCTAGAAATAAGGAATCAATCTGAAATCCCTTGATTTGAGTAAAGCTATAGTTGTGTTTCACAAGAGCGATGTTTGCTAAATCCGTATTGACTGGACGTAAATAGACTTTTCTCTTCGAGATAAATAATAATGTTCGAACATAATGTATGTTCCAAAATCCTGCTGCATATCGACTTTAATGATAAGAGCCTGTGATTTAGTGGATTACTCCTACTGCCTTTCTTTAAATTTGGTGTGGCTTGTGCAATTTTACGGTCTTTGAGTACGGATCTTTCGTCGAGCAAGCGACTGTATGCGACTGTTAAGTATGGAGGTATTGCATCAGCCTACTCTAAAAGGAACCTAATTGGTATACTGTCTGGACTATAAGATTTGCTTTTATTAAGTGATTTAAGTTGCTTCGCTACTCCGAGGGTATCTAGTTCTAAGTTACTCATGTTAACAGGCTTTCGACAACGCACCTCACAAGCGGCTTGTAATCAGATTGCGTCCTTACGTAATATAGTCTCAGTTACGCGTTTGGGTTTGTGGTTTCCTGTCAGTGAGGTCACAGTTCGTAGTAACTGACGGAAATTCATAGAGTAAAACAGAAGTAGTTTCTGGTTATAACCCCTCTGCTTTTCCTTATCTATGTAACTATTTAGGAGACAATCTGAGCAGGAGTCTTCAGTTGTTTGCAGATGACGCTGTCGCTTAAGGACTAGTAAAGTCATCAGAAAATCAAACGAATTTGCAAAATGGTTTAGAAGAAATATCTGTATGGTGTGAAAACTGGCAATCGATCCAAAATAATGAAAACTGTGAGGTCATCCACATGAGTGCTAAAAGGAAACGTTAAATTTCGGTTAGACGATAAATCAATCAGGTCTAAAGGTCGTAAATTCAATAAGTACCCAGGATTTACATTTACAAGGAATATAAATTGGAAAGAACACATAGAAAATGCGTTATTGCCAGAAGACTCAGCAGATGCTGATGGTTTACTAAAGCGACTGCCTACACTACACTCGTTCGTCCTCTTTTGGAGTAATGCTGCTCGGTGTGGAGTTCTTACTGGATAGGATTGACGGACAATATCGAGAAAGTTAAAAGAAAAGCAGTATATTTGGTATTGACGAGAAATAGAGGAGAGAGTGTCAGGGACACGATGCAGGATGTGGGGTGGACATCATTAAAACAAAGTTGTTTCTCGTTGCATCGGGATCGTCTCACGAAATTTCAATCACGAACTGTCTGCTCTCAACGAGCAAATATTTTTTTAACACTGAACTATATAGGAATAAACGATCATCATAACACAATACTGTCTAGCCAAAGACTCCACGACGTGATCGGAGGCATGAGCATGAGCATGCTCACTAAATTGCAGTACTCGCCCAAAGTACCTGAAAATGAGGAAGCAGAATTCCATCTTCGCACACAGGAAAGTGCTTTAGAACTCTTTTAGGCTTTCCAGAAAATCACTAACGTCGAAATTACAAACACTTGAATTCATCATATATGTTCCTGCGAGAACATAACCTGCCTCTTACACCTGGAACGACTGGCAAGCAACTACTCAATTCTGTGAATTCCTAAAACTTCCACAAAAATGTTTTCGCCTTTAGGCCTTTAAACCAATCAGCCTCATGGAGGAATGCCGATATTTCGCTATGTGCCACTGATAACACTTCAGTGGAAGGAGATTTTTAGTGCCAGAACTTTTCACAAGGTTATTTCCAAAAAATTTGTGAATACTATAACATGGCCTTGCAATATAAACTGTTTACATTATTTCTTTCTGTTAAAATCCTGGCACAGGAGGACAAGCATATCATGTCTGATCCTGGCATGGTGCGGCATAAATGAAATGCCTTCTTCTGGCATGGGTTCTCAGGTACAAAGCGCCTGCTACTGGATCGTTAAGTTTTTTTAACTTTAAGGTATTAGTTTTTAAATGTTTATTTGCACAACGGATTTTATATCTGTTCATATGACGTAGAAGAATGCGAACTTTAATCCATATCTTTGAAATTCTTGAGTCTTTATTTTGAAACAGTGTTCTGTTATACAGGGTGTTACAAAAAGGTACGGCCAAACTTTCAGGAAACATTCCTCACACACAAAGAAAGAAAATATGTTACGTGGACATGTGTCCGGAAACGCTTACTTTCCATGTTAGAGCTCAGTTTATTACTTCTCTTCAATTCACATTAATTATGGAATGGAAACACACAGCAACAGAACGTACCAGCGTGACTTCAAACACTTTGTTACAGGAAATGTTCAAAATGTCCTCCGTTAGCGAGGATACATGCATCCACCCTCCGTCGCATGGAATCCCTGATGCGCTGATGCAGCACTGGAGAATGGCGTATTGTATCACAGCCGTCCACAATACGAGCACGAAGAGACTCCACATTTGGTACCGGGGTTGCGTAGACAAGAGCTTTCAAATGCCCCCATAAATGAAAGTTGAGAGGGTTGAAGTCAGGAGAGCGTGGAGGCCATGGAATTGGTCTGCCTCTACCAATCCATCGGTCACCGAATCTGTTATTGAGAAGCGTACGAACACTTCGACTGAAATGTGCAGGAGCTCCATCGTGCATGAACCACATGTTGTATCGTACTTGTAAAGGCACATGTTCTAGCAGCACAGGTAGAGTATCCCGTATGAAATCATGATAACGTGCTCCATTGAGCGTAGGTGGAAGAACTTGGGGCCCAATCAAGACATCACTAACAATGCCTGCCCAAACGTTCACAGAAAATCTGTGTTGATGACGTGATTGCACAATTGCGTGCGGATTCTCGTCAGCCCACACATGTTGATTGTGAAAATTTACAATATGATCACGTTGGAATGAAGCCTCCCTCATCCGTAAAGAGAACATTTTCGCTGATATGAGGATTGACTCATTGTTGGATGAACCATTCGCAGAAGTGAACCCGTGGAGGCCAATCAGCTGCTGATAGTGCCTGCACACGCTGTACATGGTACGGAAGCAACTGGTTCTCCTGTAGCACTCTCCATACAGTGACGTGGTCAACGTTACCTTGTACAGCAGCAACTTCTCTGGCGCTGAGATTAGGGTTATCGTCAACTGCCCGAAGAATTGCCTGGTCCATTGCAGGTGTCCTCGTCGTTCTAGGTACTCCCCAGTCGCGAGTCATAGGTTGGAATGTTCCGTGCTCCCTAAGACGCCGATCAATTACTTCGAACGTCCTCCTGTCGGGACACCTTCGTTCTGGAAATCTGTCTTGATACAAACATACCGCGACACGGCTATTGCCCCGTGCTAGTCCATACATCAAAGGGGCATCCGCCATCTCCGCATTTGTAAACATTGCACTGACTGCAAAACCACGTTCGTGATGAACACTAAACTGTTGATGCTAAGCACTGATGTGCTTGATGATATAGTTCAATTCTTGTATCTTGGCGGTTCGCGCATGCCCGCCCAGACGTGGGAGATCGCTGCGTTGCCAAGTTGCACACGCCAAGCCAACTTACGTTTAGGGGGGAGCGCGCAGTTTATGCAGTAAAGCCACCTCGGCCGCATTAACCCTTTCCCTGCTACAGAGACGTGCTCCGCGGATTCCGCGGTGTGCGCGATTTGGTCATCACTGCACTGCTCGCCTATGTAGACACATGGTGTTCCGACTGCTTTGACACATTCGAACTACTTGGCCCAAAAATTTGATTTTCACGCGTCTTCTTGACTGATACGTTCCCCCCATAAATGACTTAATTTTGTTTCGATGTTCAACGCAGTTATTGCGCAGCATTAAATGTAATAAACCACTGCACTATATTTTGAAGAGTTTGCAGAGGTAAAACTCCATAGCGTATACTTACCATATGGTTGATTTCAGTTGCCACTAGAAATTTCAAAAAATTACATTCAAACGAATAAAATTCATGAAATAAGACACTTAGATATTGTTTTTGAATAAAGAAAATATTAAGCACCAAGCAATGTTGGAACTCGGAACCTTACCCTTAACAGCCAAATACTATAACCGTTACGCTAACACAGGTCCGTGTTCCGTAGACTTCCTGAAGGACTTTAAACTAGGACGCAAAATACCGACAAACACTGTTGGTATGATTGTGAATTATGTTTCATCGAAGTACAATAGGAAATAAACAATTACCGCTGTTCTTTATTGCGAAAAAGCGGTTAGTGAGAGTGATACAAACAACTTTCCTTGCTATCGCCTGCATTATTGCTTATTGCTTGTTTGGTTTAATTAATTAATAGAATATGAAGCAGCTGGTATAAAGAATGCTTATTCCAAACTTTCTATAAAGGAAATTCTGCTATCAAGACATTGTTTCGTTCAGTTACTTTATTTATGACTGAACGTTTCTAAAACTGAAGACACTCGTCCGTGCTCTGTACTGCAGTCGAGCTCTGGCAACGTCGTTTTCTGTTCATTGGCTCACTGTGTTTTGTGACGTCAGATACGCAGAACGAACCTAAACTCGGCCGCCGTCATAAATGACCCGCACTTTAGTACTGTAGACCAATGAATCGCATGTCAACACAAGCACTGAAGTCAACATTACCTTCCTTCAATTGGGTCTACTGGCAGTGACTCGAGGAAGTACAGTACATACTGACGAAAGTAAAATGAGCTCTAACATGGAAATTAAGCGTTTCCAGACGCATGTCCACATAACATCTTTTCTTTATTTGTGTGTGAGGAATGTTTCCTGGAAGTTTGGTCATACCTTTTTGTAACACCCTGTATGTGCATCAAATCTGATGTGTATTTCCGTAAAGATGACTGTGAACTTAGCTTTAGTGGCTTGATTTTCTCTTGAAGTTGAATCATAGTTATGAGATTAAACGAAATATCACTTATTGTTTCTAGTTTGCTTTTTGCACCAACTGTCGTCAAGCAACATTTCCATTGATTGCACCACATTATTTCACCATATCAAACTCTTCGTTAGAACAAAACTTGTTCATTAATTTTCTTATTCAATAGTCGCTCCGATCTTATATTCTCAGTACTGTTTAAAATTGTTAATTATCTCACATATTTCTATAGCACTTCCATATCATTCGCCATTGTCACTTTCATGTCCCAACATTCCCGGCCCTCTTGCTCCGTTGTGACGATCCTGACGCTGCCCTGGCTTCTCCTGCCCAGCGGTTTAGCTTTACGTGACATGTTCTGCTTTCTGTCGATTGTAATGCATATCTTCATACAATGTGCCAGTAAGTACAATTCTTTTATGAAAAATTTCTTTTCTTACATATTCTTTTTCTTATCAAACACCTACATAAAAATCGGGTCTTAGCCATTCATTAGTTACTAAAAATGTGGCAGACCGGTTAGCCGTGCGGTGTAGCGCATGGCTTTCCGGACTGGGAAGGAGCGCCTGGTCCCCGGCACGAATCTGCCCAGCGGACTTGTGTCGAGGGCCGGTGAGCCAGCCAGTCTGTGGATGGTTTTTAGGCGGTTTTCCATTTGTTCGGTGAATGAGGGCTACTTTCCCTTTTTCCACCTCAGCTACACTATGTCGGCGATTGATGCCCAAACAAGTTCTCCAGGTACGCATACACCACCCTTAATCTACCACGCAAACGTAGGGGTTACACTCGTCTGGTGTGAGACGTTCCCTAGGGGCTCCACAGGGGGCCGAACGGCACAATAACTCTGAAAGTGTGGTCCGGTGTGGGGCAGTGGAGAGGTGAAGTGGACTGCGGTAGTCGTCGTGGGGTTGTGGACCACTTTGGCTGCGGCGGGGATGGAGCGTCTCCATCGTTTCTAGGCCCCCCAGTTAATATACAATACAATACTAAAAATGTGAGTTAACACCTAAGCCTCTGAAGATACGGTCACCTTACAATACACCTGGCATTATGGGACACTCTCTAGCTCGTGATCTAGTATGTTGTTGTTGTTGTTGTGGTCTTCAGCCCTCAGACTGGTTGGATGCAGCTCTCCATGCCACTCTATCCTGTGCAAGCCCCTTCATCTCCCAGTACCTACTGCAACCTACATCCTTCTGAATCTGCTAGGTGTATTCATCTATTGATCTCCCTCTACTATTTTTACCCTCCAGGCTGCCCTCCAATACTAAATTGGCGATCCCTTGATGCCTCAGAACATGTCCTACCAACTGATCCCTTCTTCTCATCAAGTTGTGCCACAAACGTATCCGCCACAAATCACAAGCAACTTTGAGGGAGTTCCCAGTAGTGATCTCCTACGGGGGAGGGGGCGGTGGAGTGTGTGTGGGAGGGGGGGGGGGGTACAGCCAGGTACGGGGAGATTTCAATTAAGTATGTGGCCGACAGCGTCGAATTTGTACCTGCCCATATCCGCCCGATTTCATTTACAGTGCCTGAGTCAGACACATATCATTTTGTGGTGGTGCTCATTTCCCCCTGGTCGCAATAGTTTAGAATGTCACTGGAAATGTGTCTAATATTTACAAGTTATGAACAACTAATAACGTAGTTCGAAAGCAGATAAGAAAAAATTTCAGACTACCGTTCAGCAGAATAAAGAAAAGAAATTCATGTGTGTTTAAATGTCTGATGTGTTCTTATTAAATCAAAATCAGCACTCATTTTTGTCGTGTTTGTTACTTATATAATTGTAAATCACAGATAGAAGGCTGTGATGTAACAACAACGTTTAATAATTTTATTACTATATCTACATTTCTTAATTTAAAATTTACCAGGAATTATTAAATTAGTTCTCTGCGTGTTTATAGTAACTGTTAAGGAATAAAAGTTTATCAACATATTCAGGGTTTATTCGTGGTCTTTTTCCCAGAATAGCGTTACCAGCCACAGTCAATATCATTCTACAGAACTGGTAGCATGAATACCCGAAATATGTTTTGCTACTGTAATAGTTATGGGAATATTGGTGTTTCTTGTTTCCACTAATCGGGCATTCAATCGTCGTCAAAGTCTGATGTGTCTATTACTTGATACAGATACACACCATCGTAGCTTTGGGCATCATCGTCGTCCTCAGGTCAAGTGCTGTAATCAGTTTTAGTCCTCCTTAATTCTCTACTCCTACCTTCGTCAGGTTACTAGTTTTCGATTGCATTTCGTGGAACTGTCGTGCAAAGATCATTAGCAGCTGATTGCACTTAATTCTTTAGTGCTGGCGAGGAAAGAATTCTCATATTTCGGAAAGGAGGAGTCGGGAACGTAATTATTTTGTGATTCATTTCAAATTTACTTTTCTGAGGCCTGTACTGCGAAGCTCTCGTTGCCAGTTTTTCCACTATTTCACAGTGGTTTACATCACTTGGAACGCCAGACAAATGTTACTTTATTCTTTCGTAACGTAGGTGGCAATACTGCATTGTAGGACACTTGTTCTGTTACAATAAGTCTGTTACATAGTGAAACGGTTTTAGAAAACGTACCAATTTTAGGAGGAGGTTCTTGTCCTTTCTCTTGAAATTTTTTTTATTGTTTTGCTTCATTATCTATGTAATCTATTTGAACTGAGACAACATTGAGTTTAATTCCAACGTGGTTCACATTCCTGGTGCAGTGACAACCCTAATTTTGTCATCAATTTGCACGTTTCGTGTATGCTACACTTTTTTTAAAAATATATATTTGTTAAATCAATTCACAACAATTATCTGCCAACCAATAATCGGAATCGAATGTGAAGCATAACACTATCGCCAATATACGGGCAGGGCATGATTGGCTTTCGTACCCTTTTACTGCACTCACTATACACCGAAGCGCAAAAGAAACTTGTATAGGCACGCGTATTCGAATACAGAGATATGTAAACAGGCAGAATATGGATCTACGTTGGGCAACGCCGATATAAGACAATAAGTGTCTGGCGCAGTTGTTATACCTGTTCCTGCTGCTACAATAGCAGGTTATCAAGATTTAAGTGAGTTTGAACGTGGTGCTACAGTAGGCGCACGAGCCATGGGACACAGCATCTCCGAGGTAGCGATTAAGAGTGGATTTTCCTGTACGACCATTTCACGAGTGTACCGTGAATATCAGGGGTCTGGTAAAACATCAAATCGCCGACATCGCTGCGGCCGGAAAAAGCTCATGGAAAAATGGGACCAACGACGACGATTGAAGAGAATCGTTCAGATTGCAATGCTGGGCTATCAACAAGTGTCAACGTGCGAACAATTCAACAAAACATCATCGATATGGGCTTTCTGAACCAAAGGCCCACTCGTGTACCCTTAATGACTGACGACACAAAACTTTACGCCTCGTCTGGGCCCGTCGACACCGACACTGGACTGTTGATGACAAGAAACATGTTGCCTGGTCGACTCAGTCTCGTTTCAAATTGTAAAGAGCGGACGGACGTGTACGGGTATGGAGACAACCTCATGAATCCGTGGACGCTGCATGTCAGCAGGGGGCTGTTCAAACTGGTTGAGGCCCTGTAATGGTGTGAGACGTGTGCATTTGGAGTGATATGGAACCCCTCATAGTCTGGATACGACACTGAGTGGTGACACGTATTTAAGCATCGTTTCTAATCATCTGCATCCATTCATGTCCATTGTACTTTCCGGCGGAATTGGGCAATTCAAGGAGAATAATGCGACACCCCATAAGTCCAGAATTGCTATATAGTGGCTCCAGGAAGACACTTCCGAGTATAAACACTTCCGCTGGCCATCAAACTCCCCAGACATGAAGATTATTGAGCGTATCAGAGATGTCTTGCATCGTGCTGTTCACCATAAATCTCCACCCCTCGTACGCTTACAGAATTATGGACAGGCCTGCAGAATTGATTGTGTCAGTTCCCTCCAGCAGTACTTCAGACGTTAGTCGAGTCAATGCCACTTCGTGTTGCGGCACTTCAGCTTGCTCGTTGGGGCCCTACACGATATTAAGCAGATGTATCAGCTTCGTTGGCTCTTCAGTGTATTAGTCGTCTAATCTGTCGACCACACTTCCTTCGAAAAAGTCTTCTTCGACTATCACCAGATGGAAAATGTGAAGCAGCAGGTCCTGTGAAATAACTTCTCCTATATCGAGCTCGTCTGAAAACTTTTGCGTAAACAGTACTTCGTTCATAAAGGACCAAAGTTTCTTAATGTAATGAACTGACACTGTAATGTATTGTAGTTTTCTGAAATCATCTGTCAACATATAAGTACTGGCTGAGTACCCACCTAGTCTGATTGCTGCAATAATATCAGCAGGACGGTTTTTTCTAGCAGTTTATGGAATTTTGGGAATTAGTCAAGCAACTATCGTAGTGTAAGGTACAAGCTCTTTGGTCATTCTGATAGTTGTCCCCATGGTTACAGCTTCTCGGATGGGTTTAATGAAGCATTTCCCTTCCACCGCTTGAAATAGACACACGTCGTATGCTGCACATTGCACAGTGCACGTCTAGTGGCAAAGACGCTAAACTGCAAATGGTTAGGTATCATTTATAGCCAAATGGAAGTAGCTACTGATACATAAGCTTGTATACCCGTATCTGAGTTGCCCTAGGTTGCATATACGCTGCAGTAACTCATTCAAACGGAAACTTTTTAATCGTCCAAACTGTTTCACCAGATTTTAACATGCTCTGCTTCTGTTAGTGCACGTTTACCTTCGGCGAATTTGGAGTCAACGTCCATGATCAAGTCCTACTGCCCAGTGAGGACTTGCATTTTACGCAACGAACATATCTAGGAATGATAGAATTTTCCTGTTTTCTGTACATGTAAGTGTCCTAGACTTTGCTTTTTACTGTCACAGTTTTTAGCAGTGTCAACAGTAAGCGTATTCAAAGATAAAAATACTAGCTCATGGCAAATCATCATGGAAACTATGCGAGCCCTGACAAACGAAGTGACAACTGTCAGTTGCTGATGTTAAAGGCACTTTTGCAGGATGGTAGACACTCTGGAGCCTTTACTGTTTTACAGACCAGTTCGGACAAGTAAATACCAAAAAGATGCTAGTCAGAGGCATAGACGACCACAAGCAGTCTGTGTCAGCAGCTCGTGGTGTAGTGGCTAGCGTTGCTGCCTCTAGATCACGGGGTCCCGGGTTCGATTCCCGGCCGGGTAGGGAATTTTCTCTGCCCGGGGAGTGGGTGTTTGTGTTGTCCTCATCATTTCATCATCGTCATCATTCGCAATAGTGGTTAGATTTGACTGCATAAAAATTGGAGAGTGCAAAAATAGGAACTTTCTGCGGGTGCTGATGACCGCGTCCCGCAAACCAAACATCATCACAAGCAGTCTGCAGCTAATGACGTACCCGACCGTATCCGCCATATGCAGACCCCTTGTCCCAACAACTTGAGTTCATGACGAGAATAGGAATAATTAGTTGCAGTGTAAAGTACACACATAATACAAGGAAATTTTTTTATAAATTTACTGATAAACGTAACACATGTTTGAGTCACTTGTCCATTACACGTATTAAACATGATGAAGTTCCACATATGCACAGCAAACAGTTTTTAAAAGAAAAAAAAAAGAATGATTTCCAGAACGGTTACCGAAAGTTATGGTGATAATAAATACCGTGTAAGTAGGCTGTTTAGGTTTTTTTTTTTATTGGTAACGCCGCCGCCACGTAGCTCTCTGTATGAAAATCACTGGCTGTGCCGTGTGCAGTCTGTGGCTGGTTTGCATTGTTGTTTGCTATTATAGTGTTGGGCGGCGGCAGCTGGATGCTAACAGCGTGTAGCGTTGCGCAGTTGGAGGTGAGCCGCCAGGAGTGGTGGACGTGGGGAGAGAGATGGCGGAGTTTTGAAATTTGTAAGGCTGGATGTCATGAACTGCTATATATAATATGACTATTAAGGTAAATACATTGTTTGTTCTCTATTAAAATCTTTCATTTGCTAACTATGCCTATCAGTAGTTAGTGCCTTCAGTAGGTTGAATCTTTTATTTAGCTGGCAGTAGTGGCGCTCGCTATAGTGCAGTAGTTCGAGTAACGAAGATTTTTGGTGAGGTAAGTGATTTGTGAAAGGTATAGGTAAATGTTAGTCAGGGCCATTCCTTTGTAGGGATTTTTGAAAGTCAGATTGCGTTGCGCTAAAAATTGTTGTGTGTCAGTTTAAGCACAGTCATGTATCATTGTTCTAAGGGGACGTTTCAACCGTTCCAGTACTGAGTGTACCATAGTACCTAGAATTCACCACGTGGTTCATTAGCACTATGGGACAAATAAAATACTGTCAGAATGAATACACAACAACCGAAAATGGTACCGTTTAATTTTATACTAGATATCTGTAGATTATCGTGGTTATAGGCCCGCTGACAAAAAAAAACATACTTGAGAAATTATCTCTACCACAATATACCACGTCGTAGTTGAATCATTAATAACGAAGTAAAGTCCCATGAAGTACAAATCAAAGTTCTGGAGAGAATTAAAATCTAAGAAACAGTCGATTGTTGGTCACAAGGTAAAGCGATAAGTAAGGTATCTGCTACGAAGCTTCCTTCCTGTATACGAGTGTAATTCCAGAGCTACATAATAGATGACTGCACATTCAAAAAAATTGTTGCCAATTTGCCCACATAAATATACAGTCAAGAATACGAATTCATTGGAAAAAGAAAGGAACATCAGAAATAGAAGACTGAACAGACTGCATTGCTATTCACATAGATACTTCCCAATATGAACTCATTCATATCTGCACTTCGGAAGAGACAGCACACACTGTGCGTAGCTCACGAGCCCCAATGGAAATTTCAAAAGTAAATTTACGACACAATGGCTTCCTATTGCTCAAAGATTATATACGAACACGTTAGCGATGTTACTCAATAAGGTTTTGGGAGAGTGGTTGACAGAACAACTTTTCTATCTTAAGTTTAGTGGATGAATGGAATGAAACAGACTCATTTAGAGTGTTTCTCAGTAAAAGTGTCACAGAGATTGTTCAGGTGTAACAAATTCTTATGCATACTTTCACAATAGTACAATAAATATCTTATCACGTAATTCCAATGAGACAACGGCTTTCAAAAAATTCATGACACTATTTATGCCCCACGTAAGTGCAAAATGTATTTAATTTCGTTCGACCATACATTACACCCAAGTTTTCAACACAGTGTGCGATCTAGCGAATAATTAACGTAATTTGTTTCCCACAAAAAATTGCACTGCGTACTTAACGCCTCCTCCCGCACTGGCCATGAAGACCCAAAGGTGCCGACTGGCCGCCGTGTCATCCTCACCCACAGGTGGCGCTGAGTGCAGATAGGGAGGGACATGGGACCAGCACATCGCTCTCCCGGCCGCATGTCAGTTTCCGAGACCAGAGCCGATACTTCTGAATCAAGTAGCTCCTCAGTGTTGCCTCACAAGGGCTGAGTGCGCTACGCTTGCCAACAGCACTCGGTAGACCGCATGGTCACCCATCCCAGCCCGATAGCGCTTAACTTCGGTGATCTGACGAGAACCGGTGTTACCACTGCGGCAGGTCGTTGGCAGTGTATACTTAGGTGACACTTTAACACTCCAACGTAATCGTCTGAAGTCTAAGTCTGGTGGAGATGAAATACCAACCTAGAAAGATGCTCGGACATTGTCTCCTATGATGCCTACGCATTTGATTGTGGTGGTGGTGGTTAGTGTTTAACGTCCCGTCGACAACGAGGTCATTAGAGACGGAGCGCAAGCTCGGGTTAGGGAAGGATTGGGAAGGAAATCGGCCGTGCCCTTTCAAAGGAACCATCCTGGAATTTGCCTGAAACGATTTAGGGAAATCACGGAAAACCTAAATCAGGACGGCCGGAGACGGGATTGAACCGTCGTCCTCCCCAATCTACGGGTTTGAATCAACAAGTTTTTAGTTGTTTAATGTCATCAGGTAAGTAGACTTCGTCTTACTGTGCCAAGTATCATTTCACCGAGGTAGTAATTTCGACTTCCAATGAAACTTCCTTCGGAGCGAAATATTTTTATGTATAAGGAAACAGTAAGAATCCGGCAACGTACTACTTCGTCATTGTCAGGACTTCTCTTTGAGCTTTGAGCCTGTTCGTTGAGGAAAAGCAATTCTCATCTACCAGACTCTTTCGTTTTTCAAGGAGCTTTTGCGTCATACGGCCCAATAACGAAGTATAACAGCACACTCTTCCAGTAATGACTTTATGTAAGTTTTCAAAGAGATTCAGCAATTCTCCGCACTATCATAAAAACAGAGGGGGCATAGCGTTTACAGCCAACAATTCGCTCACCTTCTATGCACTCTCATCACGCTTCATCGATTGTTTTGATTGTTACTTGCACTATGCTGAATTAACAGCTACTGAAATAACCTACGGTTATTACATGCACAGCAGTCGAAGAGCTCATATTGCTAATGAGTCAATGAGTGTGTTAAGAGGTGTTATTGAGACAGGAACTAAAGGAAGGATAAAGGAAATTTTTCTCATTCCTATCTGAAACTATGGTTCGGCGATGCTAAATATGACCTAAAGTTCGTGTTACACACGACAGCACACTCCTGTTTTGACTTGCGGGCAACGCCGGTCACAATCCTTGCATCGTACTCCAAACACTCCATAAATCTGAAACTTATCAACTTCTCCTTTGATTTAAGCAGTAGTGAAACCCTTCAAATTGAAATGTTTCATAACACCAAACTTACATTTCTGTATGGTTCTGCGCCGCATTCCACAAGATATTAGGTGAAGTACTGGAACAAGCCACACACTTTAGATATTTAGGATTGACAATAAGAAGCGTTATGAAATAGAACTATCACATAAAATCAGAATTAGGGAAAATTGTAACAGTAATCCTCTGAAACGTCAACTGGAATCTTTGGGAGGAAGGTAACATTGATCTTGTTAGACAACTTTGCTGCCAACTTCGTATATCTCACGTATGTTTCGTGAGAATAATATACGAGAGAATAAGGCGAGTACACAGTGTAAAATACTACGTATACAAAATTTTAGGGTGTTTACCACACACAGAAAGAAACAGTTCTTTTCTGTGACAAAAATTTCACCGTTTACCCTCTTGGTGTCAGTAATGAATCTGATGCTAGTGATGTTCAGATACGGTGTTAAAATCTGCCGTATGATGAAAACTGTTTCAGAGATGTGGTCGAGAAAGTAATTTAAACCTCTTTTTATGGGGAAGGATAAAGCGTTTGTTGTACGAGTCACCGACAGACCTTCCGAAAGAGCTTTTTTCCCGTTTAACTGAAGCTGCAGCCATTATTCATGAACCACCCGGTTGTTTTGAGCGTATCCGACAGTAATTAGCAATCATATGCCACTTGTACGTTAACGTATACGGATGAAATTCCTCTAAACCAATAATGATAAAACAGCAGTTAGAACACCGTCTCGAAAAATCTATAGAGTCCAAACTTAAATGCACCCCCAGAGAGGAAACCGTGCACTTGCGAGACTTTTTATCTCCTCCAAACCGTCTAATATTTTATACAGTTGCTTTTTCATATCTTACTCAACAAATTTTCCGTCGGTAAATACGTGAATGAAAAAGGACGGGAAATTGCCTGTACTGATACATTGTTCGCCGCCCCCACATTGTATAGTGATTTGGGGTGCAAACGTATAGACGTGGCACTTTCCATATCAGTTATGTATTGATTTTGACCAAACAAATTTCGTGTTGACCCTTACATACATACTGACCTGAATTTTCAATTTTTTTCTTCCTTCTTTCGTCTTGTGGGTTCTCGCTGTTCACAGACAACTATTTCGCTGCAGATGGTGCACTCACTGTCGAACATCAGGTCTCTGTTCACCTAAGGCGGAAGATGCCGGACCGGTTCTGGAATAAACGCGTGGCGGCTGCGAAATGCCAAGCGCTGCTCATCCTGGGGCGATGCGGCGACCTGCCGTAAATATGGCCGCAGGTGGGGCGAATGGGCTGGCCCGCAACTCGCCCGCAGAATTCCAATGCGTCCTAAACGCAAACCGCTCCGCTTCCGCTCAAGCGCGCTTCCCGTACATCCCCGATATTTTCCCGCTATAATAGTTCTTCAATCCCTCATAGTCGCATTCATATCGAAAGTACTTATTCTTCATACGGATACTTCTAACAATCTTCCCCCGAAATTAAATTCTCTCTAGTTCAATAGTGGGTTTTTTACACAAATAACGTTAGATTGCCACGAAGAATTACAGTTGCTTGTTACGCAAATAACGTTACACTGCCGTGGAGAACTGCAGTTATTTACATCATAAATGCTCAGTAGACGTTCCACAACCTACATTAAGGTATAAACTCTGCCAAGAGTAGTCAAATTTATTGCGTGGATCTCTGAAAGTGCTGCTGCACTGTGAGGCAAAGATAGAGAACGATGTATGGCTGAGACATAATGCTGAGATGAGTTTAAGGGGTATGGTACAGTGTTCTTTCTTCAGTATTCACACACAGCAACGAGAAATATGGGGTAGCGGTAAAACAATGGACTTGTATATGAAGGGATGATGGTTCAAATCCTCGTATGCCCATCCAGATTTCGGTTTTCCGTTGTTTCCATAAATCGCTCAAGCCATGTACTGGGTTTGTTCCTCTGAAATGTCACCAGTTATTTACTTTTTCAATCTAATCTTAAACTCTCTCTTTGATGATATTGCCTTCGACCCGACGTCACATACTAGTCTTCCTTCCTAAACACATAGTGAGAGTTTGTTGCCAATGTCGTAACCTATTTTTCGTAATGGAAATGAACAATTTTGTTGTTTTCGTATGAGACTATATCTGTATACAAGGTATTTCAGGAGGAATATTAAATATTTCAGAGGGTAATAGCATAGTCTAGCTCGAATAAAACTGTGGAATTGAAAGATATGGTTGGAACTGTTCCAGTAGACTCTGATCATGCACAGCTTGTCCTTTGGAACGATCATATCTGTTGTTTGAAATTTAATAAGTTTACTGACACACACTACATCCGAAAAATACGACAAAAATTGGAAATACTCGTTCGAATATATTCTTTCTCTGGCAATTAATTAAAGTTCTTTATCAGTTTCCTGCCTTTTTCCCAAATCTTATTTCCAAAAAGATGTTACGTTTATACAAGCTTCATCTAATGGATTAATTTACTTATCATGAAAACATAATCTGTTTCCTAATACACTCCTGGAATTGAAATAAGAACACCGTGAATTCATTGTCCCAGGAAGGGGAAACTTTATTGACACATTCCTGGGGTCAGATACATCACATGATCACACTGACAGAACCACAGGCACATAGACACAGGCAACAGAGCATGCACAATGTCGGCACTAGTACAGTGTATATCCACCTTTCGCAGCAATGCAGGCTGCTATTCTCCCATGCAGACGATCGTAGAGATGCTGGATGTAGTCCTATGGAACGGCTTGCCATGCCATTTCCACCTGGCGCTTCAATTGGACCAGCGTTCGTGCTGGACGTGCAGACCGCGTGAGACGACGCTTCATCCAGTCCCAAACATGCTCGATGGGAGACAGATCCGGAGATCTTGCTAGCCAGGGTAGTTGACTTACACCTTCTAGAGCACGTAGGGTGGCACGGGATACATGCGGACGTGCATTGTCCTGTTGGAACAGCAAGTTCCCTTGCCGGTCTAGGAATGGTAGAACGATGGGTTCGATGACGGTTTGGATGTACCGTGCACTATTCAGTGTCCCCTCGACGATCACCAGAGGTGTACGGCCAGTGTAGGAGATTGCTCCCCACACCATGATGCCGGGTGTTGGCCCTGGGTGCCTCGGTCGTATGCAGTCCTGATTGTGGCGCTCACCTGCACGGCGCCAAACACGCATACGACCATCATTGGCACCAAGGCAGAAGCGACTCTCATCGCTGAAGACGACACGTCTCCATTCGTCCCTCCATTCACGCCTGTCGCGACACCACTGGAGGCGGGCTGCACGATGTTGGGGCGTGAGCGGAAGACGGCCTAACGGTGTGCGGGACTGTAGCCCAGCTTCATGGAGACGGTTGCGAATGGTCCTCGCCGATACCCCAGGAGCAACAGTGTCCCTAATTTGCTGGGAAGTGGCGGTGCGGTCCCCTACCGCACTGCGTAGGATCCTACAGTCTTGGCGTACATCTGTGCGTCACTGCCGTCCGGTCCCAGGTCGACGGGCACGTACACCTTCCGCCGACCACTGGCGACAACATCGATGTACTGTGGAGACCTCACGCCCCACGTGTTGAGCAATTCGGCGGTACGTCCACCCGGCCTCCCGCGTGCCCACTATACACCCTCGCTCAAAGTCCGTCAACTGCACATACGGTTCACGTCTACGCTGTCACGGCATGCTACCAGTGTTACAGACTGCGATGGAGCTCCGTATGCCACGGCAAACTGGCTGACACTGACGGCGGCGGTGCACAAATGCTGCGCAGCTAGCGCCATTCGACGGCCAACACCGCGGTTCCTGGTGTGTCCGCTGTGCCGTGCGTGTGATCATTGCTTGTTCAGCCCTCTCGCAGTGTCCGGAGTAAGTATGGTGGGTCTGACACACCGGTGTCAATGTGTTCTTTTTTCCATTTCCAGGGGTGTATTTTTTAAGGGCAATAGAAATTATAAGAATGAATAAATATTCAAAAGGTAATTTTTAAATTAGTTCATTGAGTTAATCACTTGCATAATTATCCGATTTCCAAAATGTGAGATGAAAATTATTCAAAAATCTAATCAAAAGAGCAATTCTTAAAGATTATTAATAATATAATCACTAAATTTATTTGTCAAAAATTGAATTATTCCAACTTTTTGATTATGGTAATTTTTTATTTCACCCTGAGTTACTGAGAGACATAATCCCTCCAACCATATTTATCATGTTTTCTGTACCTTTTTATTTACCTACCTTTACTTGACTTTATTTGATTGAGATTACTTTCAGTAAACAATGCATCTTACTTGATTAAATTATTAGCATTAATTTATAAATAAGAGGCATCAAATTTTTCAGCTATATTGTCCATAGTTATTTGTTTTTACGTTAAGAGATTCACTAATCCATTACTTTTTTTGGGTGTTAATTTTTGCAGTTCTTATGTTATCACCTTTAAATTTTATTGGCAATTTTGCAATAGATATAAATCTATAAATAGATTTTAATCAAAAATCTCTTCTGCACTATTATTAATTAATTCTAACGTTACTTCCTTATATTTATTTTTTATATTTGATATTTCTTCTTTATATTTCAATTTTTTTTTTCAATCTCTAACTTCTTCTTCACAATCATGTAGTTCTGAGTCACTTGCTGTATAATCACATTGTGAACTTTCATTTTGTGTAATTGATGGAATACTGTTAAATTCTTCTAAATAGAGTTTATTATAACTAATCGTTTTTTCAACTTCTCTGTTTTATTCAGCCGCTTTTAAGCAGTTATTACCTCATGCTTTGATTATTCGTTTAACTTCTTATTTGTCTTGTTAACGGATTGATCATCTTTTTTAAATACTCCTTAGTTTTTCCCATTTTATAATTCTTCTTTTAATTGTTCCTGTACTCTTATATTTCATCTAGCTTTTTTAACTACTTCTGTGTAATATTTTGTAAACATTTATTAAGGATAAAAATTCAATAATCAATTACGATTTTTAATATTTTACATTTATATTAAATGTCTACATTCAACATTTATGTTCAGTGGTTCAAATATTCTTTATCTTTTCTCTCTATTTACTGTTATTAATTGCTACCTATTGTAATGCAAGAACGTTCATTATTCCAATATTTAAAGCACATTTCTATAAAATCGTCAAGTTTAAAATCACCTCAACGAATTTATGATGAAGATTATTTAAAATTGTGTCCTTTTTTGCTGAAAATATTTAAAAAGTTAAGATTATTTCTAACAAATTGGTGTGGTACATTTTAAGGTTTTTGAGTTAAGTAAAAACAAGGTCTTCCTTTATGTGTAACTATAGGAAAGGTTTTCTAATGGTATACTGATTTTGAAGAAGGAAATAGCAAAATATAACAAATCAATTATTTTGACAGTCATCTAATAGAATAATTTCTTCACTATTTTCTATAAAAGCAGCAACTTTTAGTTAATTTTATCTTGATATATTTTGTGCTTTCTAGGAAATTGTTGATATTTTTGTTGATAAAACCTTTTAGAATCATTTAATATATTTTCATAACAGTTCAACCAACCCAGAGTTATAATACTTTTTTCCACAAACTCCTGGTCTTATTAATAAATATTTAATAGAATTTTGTAAAATTTGATATGTAGATTTTTATTTGTTTCGTGGAATTATTATTTTTTCTTTCAAATCTGTCATTTATTCACATAATGTTTATTAGTAGTAAATGGTTCAGTGTTTCAACTGAATAATAAGTCATCTGTTCTCAAAAGAGGGTTATCTTGTCCTGCATTGGATACATATAATAAAGTTATAGTCCTTAGGTTTTATTCAAATTTTTAACACCAAATTTTTTCACTGAAAAAATAATACAATAGCGAAAAAATCATGGAAATTGGTTTTGGTCAATATGGTTACAGACATTTGGAACGATTTATGAATTTGAGAAAACCTAATACACACATTTAAAAAGATAAAATCAACTATTAAAAGTGACATTTTATTATTTATCGGTAAGGAAGATAGTATTGTACAATTTGTAGGTTCTAATGACCTAATTATTGAATCCAATCAAGAACCAGTTAATAATGTAGCAAATACATGGTGTTACAAAAGGTATGGCCAAAATTTCAGGAAACATTCCTCACACACAAATAAAGAAAAGATGTTATGTGGACATGTGTCCAGAAACATTTAATTTCGATGTTAGAGCTCATTTTAGTTTCGTCAGTATGTACTGTACTCCCCTTGATGCACCGCCAGTTGGCCCAATTGAAGGAAGGTAATGTTGACTTCGGTACTTGTGTTGACATGCGACTCATTGCTTTACAGTACTAGCATCAAGCGCATCAGTACGTAGCATCAACAGGTTAGTGTTCATCACAAACATGGTTTTGCAGTCAGTACAATGTTTACAAATGTGGAGTTGGCAGATGTCCATTTGATGTATGGATTAGCACAGGGCAATTGCCGTGGCGCGGTACGTTTGTATCGAGACAGATTTCCTGAACGAAGGTGTCCCGACAGGAGGACGTTCGAAGTAATTGATCGGCGTCTTAAGGAGCACGGAATATTCCAGCCTATGACTCGCGTCTGGGGAAGACCTAGAACGACAAGGACACCTGCAATGGACGATGCATTTCTTCGTGTAGTTTACGTTACCTGTAATGTCAGCGCCAGAGACGTTGCTGTTGTACAAGGTAACGTTGACCACGTCACTGTATGGAGAGTGCTACGGAAAAACCAGTTTTTCCGTACCATGTGTAGCGTCTGCAGGCACTGTCAGCAGATGTGAATGGTTCATCCAACAATGTGTCAGTCCTCATTTCAGTGCAAATGTTCTCTTTACAGATGGGGCTTCATTGCAACATGATCAAATTGTAAATTTTCACAATCAACATGTGTGGGCTGACAAGAATCCGCAAGCAATTGTGCAATAACGTCATTAACACAGATTTTCTGCAAACGTTTGGGTAGGCATTGTTGGTGATGTCTTGATTGGGCCCCATGTTCTTCCACCTACGCTCAACGGAACACTTTATCATGATTTCATAGGGGACACTTTACCTGTGGTGCTAGGACATGTGCCTTCACAGGTATGACACAACATGTGGTTCATGCATGATGGAGCTCCTGCACATTTCAGTCGAAGTGTTCGTACACTTATCAACAACAGATTTGGTGACCGATGGATTGGTAGTGGCGGACCAATTCCATGGCCACACGCTCTCCTCACCTCATTTATGGAGGCCTTTGAAAGCTCTTGTCTACGCAACCTCGGTACAAAATGTAGAGACTCTTCGTGCTCGTATTGTGGACGGCTGTGATACAATACGCCATTGTCCACGGCTGCATCAGTGCATCAGGGATTCCATGCAATGGAGGGTGAATGCATGTATCCTCGCTAACGGAGGACATTTTGAGCATTTCCTGTAACAAAGTGTTTGAAGTCATGCTGGTACGTTCTGTTGCTGTGTGTTTCCATTCCATGAATAATGTGATTTGAAGAAAAGTAGTAAAATGAGCTCTAATACGGAAAGTAAGCGTTTCCGGACACATGTCCACATAACATTTTTTCTTTCTTTGTGGGTGAGGAATATTTCCTGAAAGTGTGGCCGTACCTTTTTGTAACATCCTGTATAGCAAAATTTGGATTAATAAATGCAATTTTTAATCTAGCTGATGAAATGGTTGCTAAACATACTGATCATTTCCATAGAGAATCTAATAATATTTCTTTATTTAAACCAAATGCTGAATTAGTAGGACCAATTATTTATGGACCAAATTTTCATATAAATATTTTAATAGTTCATACTATTCATTGGAGGTGGATGGATTCATCCTAATCATCGAAAACTTTATATGAATTTCGGTATTCTTTCAACCCACAGAATTATTCAATGTATGATACAAAGTCTGATAGAAAATTAAACGAGATTTATTTGGAAAAACTGTTTGACATTATCACAATTAAAATAGGAAACAATATTCTGTCTAGGATAGAACATCCACTTACATCTTTATCATTTCATATTTGATTGACTTCATTCCTATCAAATTGATTATCTGTGGAAGCATATTTTCTTAATAACGGAAAAACAGAAAATTAAATAATAAAGTTCTATATCAATTATAAACATTTGGTGAAATTTTTTAAAGGTTTTAGAGAACAATGTAACAGTTATTTTCACTTGGATATCAAGCACAACCAATTCAGTTCTCAGACAGCCTGATAAAAACGAATATGGAACTGAAAGATGTAGTTACAAAAGAAGGATAACATCTTGTAGAATCAGTGTAAATCCGTTTTCAGATGTTAAATATGATCTACAATATTTACTTGAACTGGAACAAGAGAGACTGAAAAACCCAGACATTCCAATTTCTTTCTTTGAACCAGAAACTATTGAAATTGTTGGGGTAAATGGGAGAAAGAAATTTAGAATTAGGTATTACTAACTACTATAATTCTGCTGAACATGATATACCTTACTTCATTTTTGTTGTTTTCCAAAGTAAATGACAAGATAATAAATTAACTCAGTTTTCTTCCTTTGATTATGTTAAATTTGATAGTATCCAAATAAAGAACAGAGGGAATGAAATTTTCCCTCAAGAATTATGGAATCTTGATGCACCAAAAAACTTTGTGAAATCTTAAGATGGTCTTCGAGATTTTAAAAGAATAACATAATTAAATAAGGATGTTAATATAAGTCCATTAAATTTTAGTGAAAATGATGCTATCTTTGCCACAAATGTGACTAGATGAATTTATCTCATAACTAATCACACAATACCATGAAATTATGTGATACTTTTATTGAAAACATTCTGAATGAAATATTTTCAAATATAGTTACATATGGTAAAAAGAAGTTAACTGATAATTCACCAAACAGAATATTAACTCTAATAATTTAAGCTATATAATTTAGTATTTTCAAATTTTTGGAAATGAAATGAACATGAAGGATAGTGTAGAAAATCTAGTAGGTGAAGTTCACAGTTATAGTTATGGTGGTGCAGAAGCATTCACTAAATTAACAAAACTGAAAACAAATAAATCTTACAAAATTTCAAAAGCTATATTTTCGAAAATAAATATGGTCAAAAATTTAATTACTTTTCGATGATAAGTATGAAATAACTCTTCTATATTATTATACACAAATATTTTCAGAAGATGAAGATAAATTAGATAAAATGATTGGATTCAATGTTACATACTGAGATCAGAAACAAATTAAGTCTTTCAATTCATGTTACATGTATATATACACACATATATATTTTAAATGGAATAAATTTATTTGCTTAAATATTAAATTTTAACTGAATGATTTTTATATTTTTAATTGAATTAAAACTTCTTTCATTGATATAGTTTAATTTTTTAAACAAGGCTCTAGTAAAATTAAAATCATGGTTTGAAAACAGATAATTCCAAAGCTATGCCCTTTGGTTCAGAAATTATGTACATATACTACTACAGGGACTATGGGATGCACATTCACAGACACACATTCTGTGTCTTATTCTTAGTCATTTCTAGTGATTCAATTTGAATTTGTAAGTAGGGGGAACAGTACTGTCTTACCCCTTTTCCCACTTCTGTCCACCTGATAGTTTCTTCTCTTACATTCACTGATGCTTGTTGATTTAAATATAGTGAGTTTATAAGTCGTCTCGTTTCCAGCCCACTCTCTTTTCCATGATTATAGTTGCAAGCTTATCCCAAGCCACATTATCAAGTATACGAAACACATGTGTAGTTCTCTTTCGTTTACAGTAAAACCTACATCCAAAAATTCGCAAGAGTCATGTTATTTCGTATCATAACTGTGCCCACTCACAAAACAAAAACATCTGCAAACTCCTATTGCCGCTATCCACCTCTGGAACAAGGTGCCCCTTACCTTGCGCAATATTCAATCCCCTGCTGCTTTGAAGAAGTTGAAACATTTCCTACTACCATCCTCATAACGTTTTCGACCAAACTAATGTACAAGGACAATCCTCCCCTTTGTCAAATAGCAAGGCTAGTGTCTCCTATCTTGCTCCTTTCTCTTCTTCCTCTTCTTCTATCTCCATTAGCCACGCAATCTTCATTTCCCTCATATTTACTTAACTGTGTTTCATCATATCCATATTCTTCTCCTCCCTTCACCATCCTTCTCCCTTACAGCATCTGCTGCTAGCATTCCTATCTAAAATCTCTCTCTTTATCATAATTTCTAATTATAGCAGTGTCCGCTCCCGGTAGCTGAGTGGTGCCAGCACGGTAGTTCAGCGTGTTTGGTCAGAGGGTTTAGCTCCCCTATGTAATTAAAAAAAAAAAAAAAAAACAGATCCACGAGCAACCTGAACGGGTGTCATCAGACGTACACCACGAACAAATTCGACGAACATATAGAACAAAATGAGATCAACAACAAAAAATAAAGTGGTAAGCACGACAGAATGTCAATCCTAAGTGCGCGGGTTTGATTCCCGGGTGGGTCGGAGATTTTCTCCGCTCAAGGATTGGGTGTTGTATTGTCCTAATCATCATCATTCCATTCCCATCGGAGTGCAAGTCGCCAAAGTGGTGTCAAATCGAAAGACTTGCACCCGGCGAACTGTCTACCCGATGGGAGGCCCTAGTCACACGACATTTATTTGTTTATAGCAGTACTCATCATTTACGAATATAAACTGTTTCTGTATGTATTTTTCCGAGTGTACCTTTGTAACTATTTATTTCACTTTTTGTACTAGATGTAGTTTAACATGCCTACTAAAACATATGAAAGGAAAATAAGTAGAATGCCTGGTTAGATGTAAGAGAGACCATTATGGTCCTAATTTTTCCGGGTTAAATAATTAAATAAATAAATAAATAATTCTTTGCAGTCAACTGATCACTCTCACTCTTGACTAATCTTCACACTTGCACTTGCTACAACTGAGACGTCTTACTCATTCGTTCTTCAGTTTTAATATTTCTGCTTCTGAATGTAAACTATCTTCCTTTTCAGCGAGTAGTCCGTATTTATAACGCTACGTATCGATGGTGTTCTGTATAGGAAAACAGTGGAATATTCACGACTTTCCTCGAACAAATGCCAGACAGAATAACATATCGAGATCACTAGAATGACCGCGACTTTCCTCGTAGGTATGTGTTAGCTATCTATGTGCTAGACCGAAACGTTTAATTTACGATGACGCGGACGCGAGTGCTATATAGGAAAATACAACTGCTCCATAACTCGATTCACTTGAGTCGACTGACGAAAGAAACGAACGAATAGCGTGCGGGCTGACTGGCGAGAGAGACGTGGGTGGCAATGGGGGCGGCCCCGGAAGGGAAGGTGCGCGCCCCGTGCGCCTCCATTATGTATCCTCGCTCCACTGTACGTTACTGGCCAAGGTAAGGTTTGGGAAAACGTGAAGGCGAGCAGTAGAAACTCTCGTCGTATGCTGTTGGGGATTATTTTGATGAAATGTAGGCTTGCCATGAAGAACAACAAAACAGGACATAGAATATCGTCTACGTGTCACTGTGCAGTAAGGATGCCGCCCATGGCAACCAAAGGGGTCATGCTATTAAACGAATTGGCATCCTCGACCATCATTCCTGGTCGTCAGGCAGTATGGCGGTCAACCGTCAGGTTCGTATATCACTGCTGTCCTGAGCATCACCAGACACGTCTTCATCATGGAATATCATTGAACAGGAGTAGAATCGTCTTCCTTGATGAGTCCTGCTTCGAACTGAGTCCCAGTGACCAACGACGACGTGTATGGAGGCGCCACAGGCAGCGATGGAAACCAAGCTGCCTGTCGTTTACCATACTGTCCGACAACCGGGAATAATGGTCTGTGACATCATTTCATTTCATACCAGGACTTCTTTGGTTGTCCTTCGCGACTGACCACCCGAGCCCCGTCACCACTCCCCTCTCCCCCTCACAGCACAGCAGTATGATGACGATACTCTAAGCCCCGTTTTGTTGCCCTTAAGATAAGCTCGTTTGCACGTGGCGAGAGTTTCTACCGCTTATCTCCATGCTTGCCAAACCCTGCCTTGGCCAGCAGAGTCCCCAGATCTCTAACCAACTGAGAATGTTTGGAGCATTGCGGGCACGGCCTTCCAACCAGCGCTGGAAGTTGACGGTTTAAAGCGCCAATTGCACCGAATTTGGCACTACATTCCTCTGGAGGACCTTCAACAACTCTGTATATCAAGGACAAGTCGAATAGTTCCTTGCATAAGGGTCAGGGGTGGACCATCGCTTTATTCCCTTACTGAATTTTTGAAGCTCTTTCTCTTGAATAAATCATCCAATAATTCTGAACCTGTAATCATTTGTTTGTATGTAAAGAATTACATCTACCAATTTTCACCCCTTTCGGATATTTACTTCTTGGTGCGTCGTTCTTCTGTCTTCGTGTGTAAGTTAATGAGTCAAAACATTATGACCAGCGCCAGACTGAATGGCACCTGGTTGTGTCGGCATGTGACGCGGTAAGGAATTTACTACGTGTTCGGAGACGGATGGGGAATCATTCCAGACGGATGGGGAATCATTCCAGCGACGATACTATACTGACTAACATTAGCGACTTTGACGAAGGACAGACTATTGTGACTGGCAATGAGCATCTCGGGAAAGGCGAAGCTGGTCGGCTGTTCGCTTGCTATTGTAGTGAGCATTTATGGAAATTAGTTGAAGGACGGCGAAATCACTAGGAAGCGACAAGGTGTTCGATGTCCATGCCTCATCGCAGAACGTAGAGGTCGTTGGCTTCCTGCTCGGAAGAGCAGGATAGGCGGTTGTCAGCAGCATATTTGACGACAAAGTAAAGAGCTGGTGCACGCAAAATACGTTTAGGCTGTCTGTTCAGCGTGCACTATTGTACAAGCGTCCCGTAGCAGACGACTCTTACGTGCTCCCAAGTTGACTTAGCGATATCGTAATTTTCTAATGTGGTGGCCACAAGATCATCGAGGTTCGATGGTAGATCAATTAAAATGTGTTTCGTCAGTTGAATCGCGTTTCTTATTAGACCAGGCCAAAGGCTGTACCACAAACGGACGTCGATGGAAGGCGTATTATGCTATGGGGGACATTCACTGGTAATTCCATGCGACGATTGGTAGTAATCGATGGCACCATGATAGCTGTGGCTTACGTGATCATTATTCTAGACCATGCGTCCCTTCATGAGCGATTGTCTTCTCCGACGGGTATGGCATCTCCCAGGAGGATAATTGTCGGTGACACAAATCCAGAATCGTGACACATTGGTTTCAGGAACATAATTGTGAACTCACGTGGAAATCTTGGGCATCAGATTCGCGGTATCTCAACCTGGTGGGCAACATCTGCGGCGCTACTATGCCCTGGCTTCGCGCCGGAAAAAAACCGACCTCTAATTTAGAAGACCTGCTCGACCTGAGCGTAGACTTCTGGTGTAATACCGCTCGGGAAACCTGCCAAGAACTTGTCTGATCAACGCCATGTAGAATTGCTGTTGTAGTGTATTCCAAAGGTGGAACAATTCGCTATTAAGCTGGTGATCATCATGTTTCGATCAACAGTGTAGGCTACGTCTCAACAATGCAGCACGTGATTGTGTTACAAGTGGGTAAAGTAAATTGTCTCGTTTAAAAAGGTTTCTCATATGGTAAGATTTCGTTTCTTACAGGGCATACTGCTAGGACTGTGATGCTAATGAAGAACCAATGATGGAAAAGGGTCATACGTAGCGACTAGCGGATAGTAGGCGATAGCAGGTCACTTTTGCCATAGGGGCACGGTGGCCAATTGGTATTATTTCGTTACAATAGGCAGCTAAGGAGGTTGAGTAACAGTTACATTCTAGAGCGGTGGCTGGCACGCATTTTGTATTTTCTTGTTTGTGAAATTTTACCTTTCCTATGTATTTTTGCTCCAAAACACTGCTCTTATTGAATAAGTGTGTGCAACGATTTAAAAAAATAGATCAAGGATTATTTTGACACTGTGTACGGCAATAGATGTTTAAAACATTTTCGTAAAAGAACTAAAATAATCTCATTATGAAAATGGGTCACAATGGATCACTTGGCCGAGCGGTTCTAGGCGCTACAGTCTGGAACCACGCGACCGCTACGATCGCAGGTTCGAGTCGTGCCTCGGGCATGGATGTGTGTGATGTCCGTAGGTTAGTTAGGTTTAAGTAGTTCTAAGTTCTAGGGGACTGATGACCTCGGAAGTGCTCAGAGCCATTTGAACCACTTAATTATGGGCACATCGGTTCACATGACCTACCTGTCCCACTGTCTTTTTATATGCAATTACACATACTAGCTTTAATACGCCCAGTCTCATCCAGTGTAATTGTTACTTAAGTTGATTGTGTCCTACGTTGATTTTAAGCGGTAACATCTATGTGATTTTTCTCCTTCCAAAAGTCATAACTTTTGGCCACCAACTATTCAATTAAAGCGAGTGTAATGTAGATTGAAAATTATTACTTGTGGACAGTGACGGACTTATTTTTTCAAGTATGAAATATATGTGTATCTTCGAATGTAGTCCCGTAATCACTCATCGTCGACTAGCCGCTTTGTTTTTAGAGTGGTTCGAAAATATGAAAAGAAACCTGAAAGAGCAAACTAGTCTAAAGCAGCTATCGGATTATGAGTAACTGAAATAAAACGCGATGAAGAATCAGTTACGGAAGTGTGAAAGAGATTAAATCCTTGACGACGGGCGTCGCGAATTTGAATCTTACCAGAGCGATTCTAATACATGTATGATTCACTGTTTTCGAGCGATAGTGCCGGTAGCTGCAGTTTCTAGACGAAGCTACCAACGCTTCCGACATGTGCTGCCATGTCCTGAGTGTTTCGGGTCCTTCTTCTCGTACATTCGCGTCCTTCTAGAGCGACATAACTTTTTTTTTTTCTTTCCAGAAGAAATTTATTCAGACATTAAGGGGTTAACATTCTCACACAAATTTTACGGAGGTACTGCCACAAAGCCAAAGTTTGAAACTGGCTCCAGATGTCATCTAGACTGTAGACGCATCTGGAATCACTACAGTCCAAGCCGGCGGCGGTGGTCTCGCAGTTCTAGGCGCGCAGTCCGGAAACGTGCGACTGCTACGGTCGCAGGTTCGAATCCTGCCTCGGGCATGGATGTGTGTGATGTCCTTAGGTTAGTTATGTTTAAGTAGTTCTAAGTTCTAGGGGACTGATGACCACAGCAGATGAGTCCCATAGTGCTCAGAGCCATTTGAACCATTTTTTGAACTACAGTCCAAACGCCTGACAGAATAGTCGCTCTTATAGGATTATGTCTAATGGGGCGGGTAACATCTGCTGACAGAGGATGACTTATCACTATGGCTTTAGCTGCTAATACGACTGCGAATAGTGTGCCTTCATTTTTCATATTCCCTACTTTAAAAAATAGCCACATTTTATCACAGACGATCATTTTCGGAGAAAATGTAGGTTCTTCCCTCAGGATACATTACTGAAACGAGCTTCTTGAAATACATGTAACTTATTGTATGACATGTTCGTTGTTCCAAAGACCACCCTTGCTCGTTACTAATTGACAATCATAGTTCATATTTGCACGCTCAAGTATTAAATTTCTGCAAGGTAAATGGTATCACATTTCTGTCTTTTCCAGCCCACTGCAGCCACAAACTACAGTCCTCTTATAGAATAAATACTACCCCTTCAAAATATTTGTAAACTCAGTGAACGATGCACGGTTGACAGCAAACAAACGGCCAAGATCAATATACTACCTCCTAGGCACTTTGAAACTGCACCACAAAACGCAATATTGGTTAAATTCAATGTGATACGTATCTCCTTCTTAAGCAAGGACATTATCAATTATAGTGATGTTCTGCATTCTTACATAACAGATATACTTGAACGTAATGCTGCTGGTTGTGGTTTATTGGCTGAAGCTGACCCTTCAGCTACTGAAGAACACGGCGTTAGATGGCCGGTGTGGCCGTGCGGTTCTAGGCGCTTCAGTCTAGAACCGCATGACCACTACGGTCGGAGGTTCGAGTCCTCCCTCGGGCAAGGGTGTGTGTGTGTGTGTGTGTGTGTGTGTGTGTGTGTGTGTGTGTGTGTGTGTGTGTGTGTGTGTGTTGTCTTTAGCGTAAGTTAGTTTGAGTTAGATTAAGTAGTGTGTACGCTTAGGGACCGATGACCTCAGCAGTTTGGTCCCATAGGACCTGCCACAAATTTCCAGAAACTGCTTGTGCTGTCAGAAACAACGCCAATATACTAAACGTCACATCATCAGAAAAACCGTGCTTACCATCACATGACGATGTAAAGCCATTTGAGAAACCACAAAGAAGAAAGAAAAGCAACAAAAAGGAACTTCAGCAATACTCACAGACACTCCAGGGGAAGATGCGTTACTGCTTGAAATAGAAGCTCTACATACAGAGCAGAATGCACTTTAAGGAGAAATATGGATATTCTGTGTAAAAATCTGTTTCATTTTTAAATAAGTGGCCCCGGTAAACTTAACTCACATGATAAAACTTTTCAAATAAGGAGCAGAATGAAAGTAGGCATTCCTATGAAGGTTCTTCAAGGTGAAGAAGATGAAGATGAGAATGCCATATGCCTTAGGTGTCTAAAAACCATTTCCTCGCAGCAATCTAAGCCATGAATGGATCAAGTACACAAGCTGAAAGCTGTTGACACACCTGCCGTGTGTTAAAAATGCCGTGAAAGGCCTTTTTTTGGTGTTTTTAGTCTGTGACTATTCTATCGGGCATTCATTCGAAAACTGATGAAAGTTTTGTATAAGCTTTTCTCTCAAACTTTTACAACAATGTTACTTTAATTTATGCTAGTAGCTTTTTTCATAAAGTTGTAGGAATTAATATTGAATAAACTATGAATATTAAAGGCGATATATTTTCAATCGATCCCTTAACGCCACTAGTCGCGAATTTGCATACACCAGTGCGACTCTAATGATTGTAAGGTTAACTGTTTTCGAGCGCAAGTGGTGGTAGCTGCAGATCCTACACGATGCTACTAACACTTCTGACATGCGCTGCAATGTTCTGAGTATTTTGGGTGCTTCTAGAGCAACATAATTTTTAATTTTTTTGTGCTATGAAGAAACTTATTCAGGCATTAAGGAGTTAAATAACTAATGTCGTAACTACATTAAATGGTAAAATTGTAGGGAACAAATTTACCCAACGGCTTGGCCAAATTGCCGCATGGGTGAAGTAGGTTGGCCCGGGTAGTATTACTGTATTAAATATATTTTTATGGGTAGACAAACAGTAAGATGCCTTAACTACTTATTTGTAAAGGTGTTGAACCAATGTACCAACGTTACCACAATAAAAGATCAATGGAATCATTTAAAATACTAGAAGAGAAAATCAAGGACGTCGGTCAACTTGCCATCGTCTCCCCTACATGAAGCAATTTGGACACAATGTTACCAAACGCTTGGTGCTTCAGTTTTTTATGGTGATTGTGCATATTTGTCATATGCTACTTTGGAAACGGCTATTTCGTTATCTGTATTACTGAATGGAATGCGAAACGAAGTATGATGAATTTCGATGTTGTATGCAGAATACCTTCTCGAGTATTATGAGTTGAAGACAATAAAAAACAACAGTCGACCAATCATGAAGATTTTGAAGACCAAGATATTACCCCATCTTCAGGCAATATTTTAACTGGACAATGTCTAACAATATGTGGTGAGGAAGTGTATGCCTTGTGTGATAAATGAAGTGTACCAATGCTTCTCTGTCACGTTCGTTTTCCTGACATGTCAATCATCTAACACGTCTGGGATCTAGATGGTTGTCAATTAGTACGTCCTGTTCTTCAATGTTACATGTACATCGAACACGTCTGAGCTGTGGATGGTCCGCTACTAGTACGTCGCGGACGTACAGCTACTAATCGTGATGCTTTGTAGACTTGTAGACAAACAGCTTGGACAAATATCCCTGAGGTACTGACTGAAGTACGTGCAACAGGAAGTATTCTGAGAGTCGGAATGAATGTACAGCTCTGCATCCTATTTGTTCATTTAATATGCTTATCTCCGGCATAAAGTTGACTTTATTCGCTTGTATATTTCTTGCTTTGCAATTCCCACATACGTTAGTGTATCCTTAAAACGTGACCAAGTGATCAATAGTTCAAATAAGACAACACTGGAATGGTTGGTGGGAATGAATTTACATCATCTGTAGTGATTTTCGCAAAGACGTAAACCCATAGGAAGACAACTTCGAGCGACAGCAAATCATCATGTATGTCATTGCAAAGTAAAGTTTACGAAAATTATAAACGGAAAAGAAATACCTTTTCGTGAAGGGCACTTTGCAACACATATTAGCTGAAAGACAATGCAGCTGTCATTAGGATTATAGAACTATACACTGTTGCAGTTTCAGGAACCACCGTGGTACAGGAGATACCACATTTTCCTTGTGCCAGCTAGAGGATTACCGGTTCTGAACGATGAAGTGGTGTGTCACGGCGATAGATTTTAAATCTACTGCCTTTTATTAAGTAATAGACGCATGTATGCATGCATTGTAAAGAAATTGTAGTGGAGGAGTCTTCAAGAAATGACAGGATAGGGTTAAGTGGTAGCACCGGTTGTGATAGCATCTGCGGCCATCTGTACGCAAGGGGAGTGAAACACGCCAACTTCGGCCCCGTCAGATGGCCTAGAGCATCGGGTGGAAAGGCAGTTCAGGAGAGTGGACATGTGACCAACACGAGAACTCTCAGATTATCAACACTGAGAACAGGAACATGCTGCCTGCTTGAAACCCGATACGGCCATGAACAGAGCGTCAGAAATAAAAGTCTAACGAAAGAATGGCAGGAGTGGTGAAACTAGAGGTGCTTCACTTCGTGTCCCATACGTCCACGTAGGTGGATGGACAGGTCCGATTAGAAATTAATTTGTAGGGTTCAGAAATTAAGCTCAATAACAATTTGTGGATATATAACATCAGTAACATAAGGATACGTAGGTATAAAAGTAGCAACTATATATGAGAGCCACAGATCTTGACAGTGCTTGTTGCGGAGAACTGACGTAGTTGAAGCTGTGAATCGGTCAAGAGCTCGTTATGGCACAGTATGTATCTCCAAGATTAGTCCGACAGCTTTCACCAGGGAAAAATGAAAATAATACATTTAAAAGGATTGTCTGTTTTAGGAAATAGGATTAAAAATTACTGCTATTTGTAAAATTAACTTTTTAGAAAATGTAAAATTCAGTCCTAGAAGTGATTTAAATGGGACAAGGAGAGCAACGTTTTCACGATTCGATGTGCACTTTTAAGTACAGCTATCTCCATGAAAGAATGTTGGTTTTGCTTTACATTGGACGGAATTAAACCGGGATCACTCGTGCCTATTGTTGTCGCGATATAACTTCCGTCTTACATTTTTTCCTAACAAAGATATTTCTTTACGTTTTTGGCTGTAGGTTCCATACAGAGATATAACTGGTGGTGGTGGTGGTTACTGTATAACGTCCCGTCGACAGCGAGGTCATTAGAGACGAAGCGCAAGCTCGGGTTAGGGAAGGACGGGAAAGGAAATCGGCCGTGCCCTTTCAAAGGAACCATCCCGGCATTTGCCTGAAACGATTTAGGGAAATCACGGGAAACCTAAATCAGGATGGCTGGAGACGGGACTGAACCGTCGTCCTCCCGAATGCGAGTCCAGTGTGCTAACCACTGCGCCACCTCGCTCGGTGGAGATATAACTAGAAAGTAAATTACTTCTTTATTATTACCAAAACATTAGAGTTACATACAAACATTAAATGAAACATATGTCTTGCCTTAGTTTAAGAAATTCAATATGTAGTGGTTACACACAGCTTATCACTACAACACCTCTCTTAACAGCACTTCGAAACAACGACTGTAAGTGAACATTCAGGTTACCATCACACCCGTTTTACTACTCTGAGTCAATTCCAGCTTCCTGTGGATTACACGCATGGCAAGTAAGAACACTCGTTGCTGTACCCTCTTTACAAATGGAACTGGAACAAAGATTGCCGCGATGCTTTGTATATCTGTCTTTTCTTTTAGGGCAGTGCTGACAGCTTCTTTTTCTCTTGATTCACTTGCTTCTTCTGCTGTAGTCAGATTGTGGGTACCTACTATACTTTTTATTTTCTCCTTCAAGTGGTATGATATGCTAGAAATTTGCATGCTTTTGTAAGAACCTACTCAGTTCTGTTACGAATATCCTCCTTAGCATTAAGTCATTCTTATTCTTCTTGTATTTTATTCGACAATTTATCGCCCCAATGTTCAGCAAGGTGAAAAATAGCGTAAGTGGCCAGTGGTTGCTCATTCTTGAAACAGAATATTCCGACTTCAGACGGTCGACAACATCTACGCTGCTTTTTGTAAGATTGTAGAATGTAATTATTTCAGATTTATTTGATATACCACTGTACGCATGTATACCATCGTCTCTATGCATGGTAGATGTCATTAGTACAATCTTTGTCTGTTTCCTGTTCGGAACATGTGAGCAAAAGAGACAACTGCTCCCCGGCTTTTCTCCAAACGTGAAAATGCTGGTGTTTGTTGACCTATCTTTTACAGAAGTAGGTCTGGTGGAATTTCTCTCTTAATAATCCGCAGAGTACCTACTACTGTGAGTCGATGATTAGTGTACAGCTCATTAGCTATTGGTATAGATGTAAAATAATTGTCCATCGTCACATTCCTACCTGTGTCTTCAGCGGGTCGAGTAAGTCGTAACACCACATTCCTTACATCATTAGGTACTTGATAGGGATCAGCAGGCTGTTAGCCTGCATATATATCCTATGTAGCGCGTAAAAAGTTCTAGCATCACAGAGTGCATATACTTTTATTTCGTATTTTGCTATCTCTGACTTTGCCTGAATTGTCAACGTCCACGGAAAGCTTCCAGCATCTCCTCTATAGTTGCCAATGCTCCTACACTGTAATTTTTCTTGCAGACGTTCACAAACTCGTACATTATTTCCCTAGTCGGTGCCACATTATCTGTTTCTTTCCTCTGCGTAAACTTGTCATCAAATCGTAAAGCTTGCCGACGAGTATGGAATCTTCTTCTGCTCATCAAAAATGGTTCAAATGGCTCTGAGCACTATGAAATTTAACTTCCGAGGCAGGATTCGAACCTGCGACCTTAGCGGTCGAGCGGTTCCAGACTGTAGCGCCTAGAACCGCTCGCCACTCCGGCTGGCCTGCTTCTGCTCATCGATACAATAAAAAATAAATCTGCTGCAGTTCCATCAGTGGCACAATGTTCATCAGTATTGAGGTGCTGTGGCTTTTTCACTCCGTCGAGATATAAAACACCAATGAAACCAGATAATTCTTCAAAATCTGTCAGAGGGTAGTCTCGAGCACTCCGTGAATAGCCTGTTGCCATTCTGTCTAGTTCTTGGTTTAAATGTTTCACAATGCAGTCAACTACACCATCTGGAAAAAAATACTTTTCAGCAATCGAGAACAGTTTTCGAATTTTTTGTTTCACCTGGAAGCTGTCTCACAATATTCTGACGAGCAGTTTTTGATGAAGGGGCTTTATGTTTGAACCATTTTCTTTTCCCTTTCCTACTTTGATACATATCACGATTTTCAGATGTTGGGGCTACTGTAGACGCAGTTTCAGAATCGCTGTCAGACTGCTTTGTTGCTGTGTCTATCTCTTCATGTTCGATATGTGGGTCGGTATTTGAAGACAAGCCTTCTATATGGATATTCTCATCCAGTGGCTCCTCTAGCCATATCAATATCTGTTTGGCTGACATGACACCTACCCTGTAAAAGTTTATGTATTTTCACATCTGATACAGCATGTCAAGTACTCTGTGTACACATCTGCTTCATTCAATATATAAAACCAAATAAGCATGCCTCTAGCACACAGAAAGAGACTAAAAGAGAAGAACGACGGTGCTTCTCGAACGTACCGGGCATTTTTACTCGAGAACTCCCGTGTGAGAAATAATCTAACAATGTGCACAGCTTCAAACAATGTCGCTAATAGCAGGGTTTACTTGCAATTAGACGGGTGCAAGCCAAGTGGACTGAAGGTAGAGATTTCAAAGAAAGCATTCGTAGATCAACACTTTAATATCTTTAAAATATATTGTAATATTTCAGTTAAATCATAAATGTTAGATTTTGTTTTTGACGCGCGAGCAATCCCGGGTTAACCTTCCGTTGGAAGCGTAGGCTTCACCAGAGTGGAACAAATGGATTATTTACACTGAGACGACAGAATTCATGGGATAGAGATATGTACACTTACAAATGGCGGCAGTATCGAGTATACAAGGTATAAATAGGCAGTGTATTGGCGGATCTGTAATTTGTTCTCACGTGATTCATGTGAAAACGTTTCATACGTGATTACGGCCGCACCACGGGAACTGACAAACTTAAAACGTAGAATGGTTGTTGGAGCTGGACGCATGTAACATTCCATTTCGGAAATTGTTTCGGAATTCAAAATTCTGAGATGCAAAGTGTCAAGAGTGTGCCGGGAACATCAAATTTCAGGCATTGCCTCTCACCACGGGCAACGCGATGGCCGACGACCTTCTATATCTACATAGATATTCCGCAACCACGGTACGGTGCGTGTGGGAGGTATCCTGTACTACTACTGATCGTTTCCTTTCCTGTTCCAATCGCAAACAGAAAGAGGGAAAAACGACTTATATTCTTCCTACTGAGCCCTAATTTCTCGTATCTTATCTTCGTCGTCCTTACGTACAATGTATGTTGCCGGCAGTAGAATCGTCCGGATGCCAGCTTAGAATGACGGTTCTCTAAATGTTCCCTATAGCATTCTTCGAAAAGAACGTCGCTTTCCCTCCTGGAATTCCTATTAGAGTTCTCGAAGCGTCTCCGTAACACTTACGTGTTGTTCGAACCTACCTGTAACAAAACTTGCAGCCCTCCTCTGAATTGTTTGAATGTCCTCCTTCAGTCCGACCTGGTACGGATCACAAACATTTCAACATTACTCAAGGATAGGTCGTGCCAGCGTCCTAATGAGCCCTCTCTCCAGTTGCTATTCTCCCAATACCCCAAATTCGACCAATTTCGTGTCAATAATAATCTTTTACCTTGAATTTTAATTCCATTCCTGAACCTTTCTCTTATTTCTGTCATTGCTTCTTCGATGTTCATATTCAACAGTAGGGGTGAAAGGCTGCATCCCTGTCATACACACTTTTTAAAAAAAAAATTGTTCAAATGGCTCTGAGCACTATGGGACTTAACATCTGAGGTCATCAGTCCCCTAGAACTTAGAACTACTTAAACGTAACTAACCTAAGGACATCACACACATCCATGCCCGAGGCAGGATTCGAACCTGCGACCGAAGCGGTCGCTCGGTTCCAGACTGCAGCGCCTAGAGCCGCACGGCCACTTCGGCCGGTACACACTTTTTAATCCGAACATTATTCTTAATGACCCATCTTATTATTCCCTCTTGATTCTTGTACAAATTGTATACTACTCGTCTCCCGGTATACCTTACGACTATTTTTCTCATAATTTCGAAAATCTTGCACCATTTTACATTGTCTAACGCTTTTTCCAGGTCTGCAAATCCTATGAATGTGTTTTCATTTTTCTTTAGTCTTGCTTCCATTATCCACGTTAACGTCAGAATTACCTCTCTGGTGCCTTTACTTTTCCTGACGCTAAACTGATCGTCATCTAACACGTCCTCAGTTTTCTTTTCCATTCTTCTGCATATTATTCTTGTCAGTAACTTGGATGCATGAGCTGTTAAGCTGATTGTGAATTCTCGCACTTGTCTGTGCTTGCAGTCTTCGGAATTGGGTCAATAGTATTTTTCCGAAAGTCGGACGTCGCCAGACTCATACATTCTGTACACCAACGTGAATAGTCGTCTTGTTGCCACTTCTCCTAATAATTTTAGAAATTCTGATGGAATTTTATAGATCCTCTCTGCCTTATTTGATCTTAAGTCCTCCAAAGTTCTCTTATATTCTGATTTTAATACTGGATCCCCTATCTCTTCTAAAGCGACTCTTGTTTCTTCTATCATATCAGACAAATCTTGCCCCTCAGAAAGGTCTTCAATGTACTCTATCCACCGATCCGCTCTCTCCTGTGCATTTAACAGTGGAATTCCGGTTGCATTTTTAATGTTACCACTTTTGCTTTTAATTTCACCGGAGGTTGTTTTGACTTTCCGATATGCTGAGTCAGTAATTCCGACTATCATTTCTTTTTCGATCTCTTCACATTTTTCATGCTGCAATTTCTTCTAAGTTTCCCTGCACCTCCTAATTATTTCATTCCTCAGCGACTTGTATTTCTGTATTCCTGAATTTCCCTGAACATTTATGGACTTCCTTCTTTCATCGATCAGCTGAAGTATTTCTTCTGTTACCCATGTTATCTTTACAATTACCTTCATTGCATCTATGTTTTTCTTTCCAGCTTCTGTGATTGCCCTTTTTAGATATGTCCATTCCTCTTCAACTGTACTGCTTACCGGACTATTCTTTATTGCTGAACCTAGAGCCTTAGAGAACTTCAAGCATAGATCGTCGTTCCTTAGTACTTCCGTATCCCACTTCTTTGCATATTGATTCTTCCTGACTAATCTCTTAGACTTCAACCAACCCTTCGTCACTACTACATTGTGATCTGCGTCTATATCTGCTCCTGGGTACGCCATACAATCCATAATCAGATTTCGGAATCTCTGTCTGACCATGACATAATCTAACTGAAATATTCCTGTATCACCCGGCCTTTTTCAAGTATACCTCCTCCTTGAACAGACTACTCGCTATCGCTAGCAGGAATTTATTATAGAACTCAGTTAGTCTTTCTCCTCTCTCATTCCTCTCTCCTCCTGTATTCTCCTGTAACCTTTTCTTCTACTCCTTCCCCTAAAACAGCATTCGAGTCCCCCACGACTATTAGATATTTATCTCCCTTCGCGTATGATATTACCCTTTCAGTATCCTCATATAGTCTCTCTATCTCTTCATCTTCAGCTTGCGATTTCAGCACGTATACCTGAACAATCGTAGTCGGTATTGGTTCCCTGTCGATTTTGATAAGAATAACCCTATCGCTGAACTGTTCACAGTAACACACTCTCTGCCCTACCTTCCTATTCTTAACGAATCCTACTCCCGTTATACCACATTGCTGTTGTTGATATACTCATATGACCATAAATCCTTGTCTTCTTTCAAGCGTTTCACTTCACTGACCCCTACTGTATCTAGACTGGGGCTTGCATTTCCCTTTTCAAACATTCTAGCTTCTGTACCACATTCAAGCTTCTTACACTCCCTGCGCGACTCGTAGAACGTTTTTCTTTTGTTGATTATTCAATCTTTTTATCATGGTCCTCTCCCCCTAGACAGTCCCCTCCCGGAGTTCCGGATGGCAGACTATTCCGGAATCTTTTGACAACAGAGGGATTATAATGACACTTTTTCAATTACAGGCCACATGTCCTGTGGATACACCTTATGTGTCGTTAATGCAGTGGTTTCCATTTCCTTCTGCATCCTCATGCTGTCGGTCATTGCTGATTCTTCCGCCTTTAGCGGCAGTTTCCCACCTCAAGGGCAAGAGAGTGCCCTGAACCTGTCCGCTCCTCCGCCCTCTTTGACAAGGTAGTTGGCAGAAATAGGGCCAGAATTTACTCGGTTTCTCTGCCAGATCTTTTGGTGGGGTGTGACGGTGGTAGCTGTTGTATGCTTCATCTTTTCACAGATGCACGAATCACGACTATCCTTTCTTTGTCGTCATTTGTGTGTTCTCTTTTGATCCGAGAGTTCTCAGCCTCTGTCTCCTCCGAGTCTTCCGAATTTCGTTAATAAACCATGGCGGGTCTTTTCTATTCTTAATGAACTTTCTAGATACATAACTCTCCAGACCATTATTTACAATCTGCTTAAACTTTGCCCATAATTCCTCCACGTTCATCTTACTGGAACCGAGTGATGTCAGTTCTGCCGGCTGGGGTGGCCGAGTGGTTCTAGGCTCTTCAGTCTGCAACCGCGCGACCGCTACGGCCGCAGGTTCGAGTCCTGCCTCGGGCATGAAGGTGTGTGATGTTCTTAGGTTAGTTAGGTTTAAGTAATTCTAAATTCTAGGGAACTGATGACCTCAGAAGTTAAATCCCATAGTGCTCAGAGCCATTTGAACCTTTTTTTTAAATGTCAGTTCACTGTATGAATTAGACACTAACAACTGCGTATCTGCTCTGTCTAGCAGAAACACTCTCCTAGTCTTCTTGACTGATTTATTTCTTTCGTAAACACAGTTTCTATAATGACATTAAGATCACTAATCCCTGTTTCTGTACTGACACTATCGACAAGGTCCGTCCTGTTTGAAGCTACAAGGTCTAAGATATTTCCATTGCCTGTATGCTGCAGAGCTATCTGCTCAAGACAATTTTCAGGAGATGTGTTCAAAAGTCTTTCGCCTGTCTGTCTGTCTGTCTGTACCCCCCCGCAGTGAATGGTCATCCTAGTCCATACTCGGTAGCTCATGATCTGGGGACTTACGCGCTGCTGACCGTAGACTTTCTTTGAACGACTCTAGAACTGTCACAGCTGAATCGTGATCAGTAAAAAAATTCCAACAATTTAACTGGTTTCACCTACACCTGCTACACGCGACCAGATAACTTCACTGTCATACTCAACTTCGACCTCAGTAGAGGCAATATTTTTGTCAACTGCAATTTTAACTCCTCCTCCTATGACCTCTAATCTCTCTTTGCAACATACTTTCCACGACTCCCTAAATATCTCAGAGCTTTCCACTTCGGGTTTCAGCCATCTCTCACTGCCGTCAATAATTTGAGAGTGAGAACTTTCTTTGAGGGCAGCAAATTCTGGAACTTTATTACGAATATTTCGACAGTTTACTGAAGACATTTTGACAGTGGAAGTGTCTTTACTCTGAACACCGTCTGACTTCCCTTGCTGCCTGCCTGGCGAGTGTTCGTAAGAGCATCTCTAACCAACGTCTACCCTAAAAAACCATAATGTGCACTATACAAGTATTCTGCTACCCGAGTCGCTGCTTCCTTTGTTTAGTGCACCCCTGATCTATCACGGGGAGTGCTATAAATCCCCAAGCAGCTCTAGAAATCTGCAGGCACGACCGTCACAGAATCACTAAGCCTTTGGTTGATACCCTCCTCTTGGCTCCAAATCAAAGGACGTTAATAAACTCTGGGAACAATGTTGCAAACTTCTTGCTGTACTTGCACCCCACATGCGAAGCCAGCAGTCTTCACCACCTCTGACAGCCGCCTGTGTGAACTGAGGATGGGCTCAGAACCTATGCGGCAGCAGTTGTTGATGCCAACGTGTGCCACAATTTGAGACGACTATACCCTGCACGCCCGATAGCCACAGACTAGGTCAACCGGCAGACATACCGAATGCACATTCTTTTTTTCAGCTCTAAACTCCATAATGCTCGTAACGTTGGAGCTCCCAATAACTAGTAAACCCCTGCCCCTGTGTGCCTACTCGGACACTGCTGAAGGAGCGACCTTCACTTAACGACCAAGAGAAGCTGCGTTTGCGTAGAATTGTCAGTGCTACAATAGAAGCAACACTGCGTAAAATAACGGCAGAAATCAATATGGGATGTACGACGAACTTATCAGTTAGGACAGTTTCGCAAAAATCTGGTGTTAATAGGCTAAGGCAGCAGACGAACCACACGAGAAACCTTACTAACAGCACGACGTCACCTGCAGTATCTCTCCTGAGCTCGTAAACATGTGGGTTGGACCCTAGACGACAGGATAACCGTGGCCTGGTCAGATAAGTTCTGATTTCAGTTGGTAAGAACTGATGGTATGTTGCGACCGTGGCGTAGACCCCACGAAGTCATGGACCCAAGTTGTTAACAAGGAACTGCGCAAGCTGGTAGTGGCTCCATAAAGCTGTGGGCTGTGTCTACAAGCAATGGACTGCGTCCTGTGGCCTGTTCGGCTACTTGGAGACCATTTGCAGGCATTCACAGATTTCATTTTCCCAGACAACGATGGAATTACTATGGTTGTCAATGCGCCGTGTCATCGGGCTACAATTGCTTGCGACTGGTTTTAAGAAAATTCTGGACAGTTCGAGCGAATAATTTGGCCACCCAGATCGCCGTCATGAATTGTATCGAACATGTATGGAACATGACTGAAGGTCACTCCGCCCACAAAATCCCACACCGGCAACACTTTCGCAATTGTGGACCGCTGTAGGGTTACCATGGCTCAATGTATCTGCAGGGAACTTCCAACGACTTGTTGAGCTGCTACTCTATGCCGGCAAAAAGAGGTCCGACACGATATTATGAGGTATCACATGGCTTATGTCACCTCAGTGTATATTGTGAAAGTGGATTTTTAATGCCTATCGCATTCAAAAATTGCTTACAAGACATTACGGATGAACACAGTAGTCTCATTGATCGGTTTTGTGCAGTCAACACTTCCTTTTTAAGTAATCAGTTATACTACAAAAATAAAATACACTAATGTTTAGAATGGAGTCCATTCTATGACCAGTCCTGGTATCTTTCGCCTCTTTAAATAAATGATTATGGACCCACTGTGCAATATGCTGGTTAAGTGATACAAGGAGACGACGGCTAACTTAAACCTGGATGATCGGAAAGGGATTATCGCGAATGCGTGTTCGGTATCTTTATTTACCTTGTGGTGCCTTGCTCGGCTGTTTTTGTCGTAGTATAACGTTTTATGGGGTGTGCTTTCGATTATAATAGAATGCGTAAGCTGTGCACTGCAGGCTGTGGGCCTCCAGCTGTGGGCGACAGCGCGCTTGCGTCACGCCCGCCTTTAATATATAAGCGCGCCCCACGCCGTTAATCACCTGTGGCCATTTTAATTACAGCTAGCGGGCTGCGGAGAAAACGTCAGTCACACACACTCGAGAATGTTTCTGCCCTAAAACCGTCTTATCCTCGAGAGAAATTTATTTTGCTGTACGAGTCTCATATGTGCGTGAGTCAAGCGAAAATTTTAAATCTCACGAAAAAGTGAAAAATTGTTCAGCATGCGCGTAAGTTGGCCAACATATCCAAAGAGTGTTCAGGATGGATACAGGTGTCAGCATAGAGCAGATTCATAAACATTGGCACCTTAATATTGCAAAGATAGTTGCCTAACAAGGAAATAGATCTAGATAAGAGCTGCATTTTGTTATTCGGTTTTTGACAAGTAATAAAAATTCTGCGTAGAAAAAGGCAGATCATTAAGATGAAGCAACGATGGCTTTCGGGGCCCGTCGAAGACGAGGTAGTTAAACACAGATCGTAAGTTCAGATTATGGGAAATATATTTAGAGTGTTTCTATCATAGGAACTGTCCCGGAATTTTTCCTTTAGCGAGTCTAGAAAACAAAGGCAAAACGAAATCTCGATGTTATATATTTTTTGAGCAAACATCGTCTCGAATATGAATCTGTTATGTAGTGCTTGGGTAATAAATGATATTTTTTAAAACTTTTGTGGTTTTTGTTTGGCTCGCCATCGTAATTCATTTAATCACGTACTACAAAGACAGTTGCTTCAGTTCTCCTTCTCACTCGTCGTACGTTGGTAGGGGGGAAAATATTCATTCCTGTGTTCGGAACATCGTAATCAACAGCTAAATCTGAAATGAGATAGTGACTGTGTAGTTACGAGACGACACTGACTTCACCATGGAATTTTTCCCTAATCAGTGTGTATGTGAAATGTAAACTATTCGATTAACTCCCTATCTAATTGGACTCAAAATTCACAAATGGCCTATCTTAAAAACATACTACAGACATACTACACTCCTGTAAATTGAAATAAGAACACCGTAAATTCATTGTCCCAGGAAGGGGAAACTTTATTGACACATTGCTGGAGTCAGATACATCACATCACATGATCACACTGACAGAACCACAGGCACATAGACACAGGCAACAGAGCATGCACAATGTCGGCACTAGTACAGTGTATATCCACCTTTCGCAGCAATGCAGGCTGCTATTCTCCCATGGAGACGATCGTAGAGATGCTGGATGTAGTCCTGTGGAACGGCTTGCCATGCCATTTCCACCTGGCGCCTCAGTTGGGCCAGCGTTCGTCTTGGACGTGCAGACCGCGTGAGACGACGCTTCATCCAGATGAGTTCTGATACGCATCTGCTCTAGCACATGCTTGCGTGCATGCTGAATCTACATCTACATCTACATTTATACTCCACAAGCCACCCAATGGTGTGTGGCGGAGGGTACTTTACGTTCCACTGTCATTACCTCCCTTTGCTGTTCCAGGGGCGTCGAAGCAGCCTGAGAATCTGTTGCTCTGTATACGAACATTTTTAAAGTTCTCAAAATATTTGCACAGGTGGCACCGATGGTGTTGCCTAAGGGGGGGAGGGGGGCTCTTAGAATGATCCTTCGCTACTTTATTTATGCATGCGTCATGCCACAGGACAGAGCTAAACAGGATGGCTGAAATAGCGTAAACACCCTTACATCTCAGTTCACTTTCAAATTTCGTAGAATGGCTTTCAACGGTCCCGATTGTTTCCACAGAACTCGCGGTCACTGTATACGATGTCCTTAGAGAAGGGTTCAATCGTCTGGGGGATGTCAGCAGTGTCTAAGGTTGTCAAGAACGTCGTGTGTTGCACATCGCACTGCAAAAAACCGTTTACCATCGCGATATGTGTGTAAATGGACGCCCCAAAGGAAGGGGTGGTTTCATTGACGCCTTTTGAGTCGATTCTGAGTGGCAGTTTGTCTGAAATGTTTTCCTCGGCCACAAGTAAGAAAACTTCTCTTGATATAGTCGATAAATTGGAGCAAAAAATTGTACAGTCTTAGCAAGCTTTACGTGATGATTCGGGCAGTTCGAAACAATTTCTAAGTCTCTACAAAGGCGAATGCATTACTGCATCCAAATGCGAGGACAACACATTGAATAACTCCTTTATCGGGTGTGATAGTACATAAAATCGTATCATGTTATGTTCTGAAATACACTCCTGGAAATGGAAAAAAGAACACATTGACACCGGTGTGTCAGACCCACCATACTTGCTCCGGACACTGCGAGAGGGCTGTACAAGCAATGATCACACCCACGGCACAGCGGACACACCAGGAACCGCGGTGTTGGCCGTCGAATGGCGCTAGCTGCGCAGCATTTGTGCACCGCCGCTGTCAGTGTCAGCCAGTTTGCCGTGGCATACGGAGCTCCATCGCAGTCTTTAACACTGGTAGCATGCCGCGACAGCGTGGACGTGAACCGTATGTGCAGTTGACGGACTTTGAGCGAGGGCGTATAGTGGGCATGCTGGAGGCCGGGTGGACGTACCGCCGAATTGCTCAACACGTGGGGCGTGAGGTCTCCACAGTACATCGATGTTGTCGCCAGTGGTCGGCGGAAGGTGCACGTGCCCGTCGACCTGGGACCGGACCGCAGCGACGCATGGATGCACCGTAGGATCCTACGCAGTGCCGTAGGGGACCGCACCGCCACTTCCCAGCAAATTAGGGACACTGTTGCTCCTGGGGTATCGGCGAGGACCATTCGCAACCGTCTCCATGAAGCTGGGCTACGGTCCCGCACACCGTTAGGCCGTCTTCCGCTCACGCCCCAACATCGTGCAGCCCGCCTCCAGTGGTGTCGCGACAGGCGTGAATGGAGGGACGAATGGAGACGTGTCGTCTTCAGCGATGAGAGTCGCTTCTGCCTTGGTGCCAATGATGGTCGTATGCGTGTTTGACGCCGTGCAGGTGAGCGCCACAATCAGGACTGCATACGACCGAGGCACACAGGGCCAACACCCGGCATCATGGTGTGGGGAGCGATCTCCTACACTGGCCGTACACCTCTGGTGATCGTCGAGGGGACACTGAATAGTGCACGGTACATCCAAACCGTCATGGAACCCATCGTTCTACCATTCCTAGACCGGCAAGGGAACTTGCTGTTCCAACAGGACAATGCACGTCCGCATGTATCCCGTGCCACCCAACGTGCTCTAGAAGGTGTAAGTCAACTACCCTGGCCAGCAAGATCTCCGGATCTGTCCCTCATTGAGCATGTTTGGGACTGGATGAAGCGTCGTCTCACGCGATCTGCACGTCCAAGACGAACGCTGGCCCAACTGAGGCGCCAGGTGGAAATGGCATGGCAAGCCGTTCCACAGGACTACATCCAGCATCTCTACGATCGTCTCCATGGAAGAATAGCAGCCTGCATTGCTGTGAAAGGTGGATATACACTGTACTAGTGCCGACATTGTGCATGCTCTGTTGGCTGTGTCTATGTGCCTGTGGTTCTGTCAGTGTGATCATGTGATGTATCTGACCCCAGGAATGTGTCAATAAAGTTTCCCCTTCCTGGGACAATGAATTCACGGTGTTCTTATTTCAATTTCCAGGAGTGTACAATTACCTCTTACCAACTGAAATCGGACTCATCTACGGTTTTCCAGTCGGCTAGAGTCCAACCGATACGATCACGGGCCCAAGAAAGTCACTGCTGGTGATGCCGTGGTGTTAGCAAATTCACTTGCGTCTGTCGTTTGCTGCCATAGCCCATTAACTACAAATTTTACCACACTGTCTTAATGGATACGCTCGTCGTACATGCCACACTGATTTCTGTGAATGCTTCTCGCAGTGTTGCTTGTCTGTTCGCATTGACAGCTCTACACAATCACCTTCTTATCAGTCGTTAAGTCAAGGTTATCGGCCCTGCGGTGTTCGTGGTGAAAAATTTGATGTTCTCAACACTCTCGACACCATGGATCTCGAAATATTTATTTCCTAACGATTTCTAATATCGAATGTCCCATGCATCTATCTCTGACTACTTATCCGCGTTCAAAGTCAGTTAATTCCCCTTGTGCGCTCGTAATCATGTCGGAAACTTTTTCACATGAATAAGAGTACCAATCACAGACTGGGCCTTGGGCCTGTTCCAACTGGCCCACTGCTGTCTAAAGGCAGTACCAGGAGCACTCAGTGATCGTAACACATGTCTACATCTACATCTTCATCGATAGTTCGCAATCCACCTGATGGCGTGTGGTGGGGATCACTGTAACATTTGCATGTTGTTCGAACCTACCAGTTACAAATCTAGTAGCCCGTTTCTCAACAACTTCCAAGTCTTCCTTTAATCCACCTGCTATGGATGCCAAACACTCGAGTAGTACTCAAGAACAAGTCATAGTAGCGCCCCATATGCGTTTTCCTTGCACCACAATTTTCTAGAATTCTCCCTATAATCCGAAATCGACCATCCGCCTTTCCTACTACAACACTCACACGCTCGTTGGATTTCATGTAGCTCTGCCACGTTACACCCAAATATTTAAACGACGTGAGTGTGCCAAGCAGGACATTACTAATGCTGTATCTGAACATGTATAACTATGTATAAATGGTCTTTGTAGTGTCCACTTACATATTTAATTTAATGAGAAGTTTCACATAGTTCCTGATTTTGATATTTCATAAGAATATTATTGATCATTTAATTTTAAGACTATTATATTTATATTTTTGTTGCTATGTTTGTATCTATTTCTTAATTTTTTTATAACCTATTATGATAATCATTCTATTAATACTGGATACTTTTGAATTAATTTAAATATTTTTAATCAACTTTGAATGCGATTGACTATTATACACCTTACAGAACTGACATGTAATATCGACACAAATTACTAAAGTAACTATTTGAGATCTTATAATTTACAAATTTTATATGTTATCAACAGTGACCTAGGTCTCAATTTTTGAAATATTATCAATTTTAATTAGTAATTCAAAATTTTAGAAGCATATTGAGTAACACATTTTCATTTTTAATAAATACTTTGTCGATGTTTACTTACAGGAATTAATGCAGATTTCATAATCTACAGCAAACAGTTTTGATCATTATTTCTAACATAACTTGAAACGTTTTTCTCTCTAATTTCTTCTGGTAATTCGATGTAACATGAACCTCATAATGGAACATTACTATTAATTCCTAATTGTAATCCATTAAGTCTGTTTTATGTGCAGAACTATGAGCTTGAAAACTAGTATTTTTTAAATTTTTTGATTCCTCATCTTAAATATTTGAATATATTATTTTCTGTTGAAATCCTATACTTCAGAGATTTCTTTTCTTATGCTTTTACCCTACTTTTTGTATTTTGTATTGAGAAGATAAATCAAACATTGTTTTTAGTGCTTTAAATAATTTTAAATTTTCTTTACCTATTTTCAGGATTTTTGGTTTCACTGTGTCTATGCAATTATTAGGATCAATTAAGTTTATATAATTTTGGAAGTATAGATTTTCTAATTTTCTTAGAGTGCTTAATCAAGTAAATAGTAATTGTTTACCTTCAAATACTTCATTATTTTCACTATTAGCATGAGGTAACTTTTCTGTTTCTTATTAAATGTTTAATTATATATGTAATTAAACTATGTTCACGTAATTTATAATACTACATTAAATTTTGTAAGTAAGAAGTAATTTGCTGCAGTTGGAATTACCAAATAAGTTAATTCCAGATTAGAAGCTTATTATTTTTAGCTCCTTTATATTTCTGATCAGCAATTTCTCCTTCAAGAAACACATATTCATCAATTACATTATAATACCTCTTTAGCTAAATACTTTTAAATTTATTATAGAGTTCCAAACGAATTCTTTCACTGTGCCTAATGTTTATAATTCACCGTTAGTACTATTATAGAAAAAATTTAATTTTGGAGCCAATTTTTTTAACAAATTAGAATTGCATATATTTGCATACTATTTGGAGGTGGAAAAAGGCTTGACTACTAGATTTGTAGAAATAATTTATAAATTAAATATACCCAAAATTATTACAATCAGAAAATATATTTTTTTCAGTTTGTGAATTCCAAACTTTGAATGTGATCACTATTGAATTTTTTTCATTCCTTTATAATCTTAAATAAGTTTTATCTTCAAAATAATTGAAATTATATCAATTAGTACCTATACAAATTCGTCTTGCATGAAACATTAAATTCATCATTGGGTGCAAAGAAAATTTTCTCACAGTATCTAGTAATTACGTATTCAGTGGAAGTAATATAGCATAAAAACTTAATTCCCAGTCAATAATATTTAAAATACATTTAAAACAAATTTCTCATACTGTTAAAGTTCTTAATTAGGATTATACTTCAATATAGCAAAATTATCATAAAATTTGAAAGTTGAATATTTTCATATAATAGATACACCAGAATAATTTGTTAGTAATATAATTATGCATTTATTATTTATCTTTTAGTATACTACAATTAAAGTTTATGAAATTATTATATTATTAGTAATATTTATTTCTAGATCTCACAAATGGTTTGCTACAAACATTTCATCTAAGGAAATAAGAATTTATATCTATTAATTCAAATTTTTTGATTTGCTTCAGTAATGTGATAACTAAAGACTAAAAGTGTTCCTATGCTGTTTTATGTCCATATATAAATTAACATTACTATGAGTGACAAATTTAGTTAAAATTATATCTTCCTAAATGTAAATACTTGTTTGTTGCACAAATTTTTAACTATCTCATGTAGGAACAGAACGATTTTTGGCAAATGTTGAATTACTTATTATTTGCACTTAATGACTGATTCAGTATTAATAAAAACTTAAAAAAAAATTAAAAGAAATTGGAAGTCAAAAATAAGAATTCTAGAAAAAATTTATAACATGACAAACTAATAACAAATTCTATTTCAAGACCAATGATAAGGTCAAGTGGATGTGTAAAAATGACTATAACGATCGGAAATTATAAATTACACCAGGATCGTTATCCTGCAATAAAATTAATCATTTATATATTTATTCTACCAGTAACAATCTACTAATGTACTTAGTTTTTGAAAGAAACATTTTGAAAAATTGAAATTAAAAATAATGTATGGAACCACTACTTTTATTGCATAAATGATGAAGTGAATGCGAAACGAAAATGATTGAGTTGTTTTACTTGTTAATTTTATTGTTCAAAATCGAGTTATAATTAAACAATAGTTTGCTTTTATTTAGCGCAAACATGTTCTGAAATAACAAAACATTTAAATACACATAATTTTAAAGTACTAAATTTTTTCAACAAATTTAAATCATATATATCTTGAATTTGTTAGTGCCCACTTAAAATAGGATATTTTTTACCAAATGTGTACTAAATGTTTTAATATTGTTAAATTTGGATCTACTACAATAGATATGACTAGAAAACCTAGTGTACAAAATCAAAGTTACCGAATATAACTGTTTTAACAGCATATACAAAATAAACAAAAATGATTAAGATTTTATTAAAACAACAGAAACTTTAAACTTATACCTTAAACATACTGTTGAACAATGTTTCTTGGAAACATAAACAAAATAAAGAACATCAAAGATGTTTCAATAAAGAAACATAAACATAAAATGACAAAAGTCAATATTGAAAAATATTACCTACAGGTTGCTAAAAAGTGGGATAAAATAGAAAGATAGAGGAACACGTAAGAGAGCAATTTAAAAATGGAAAAAACAACGTAGAACAGAACATGAAGAACATAAAAAAACAAAACCCTTTATTGGTGTGCTTGAAAAAATACTTCACTATGTATATAAATTATTGAAGAATGTAGAGAAATATAAAAAGGAAATTGTTCCTTATCATCAACAACAATATTAATTAGGAAACTTTAATGAGAAACAAATAATGATGTAATATGAAAGAGATTATTCTTTGAACAAATCAGAAATACATGGATTTTTGAGTAAATGAGAAGAAGAGGTTAAAAGCAGAAAAAATAAGATTATGAAGAAGTATAAAACATTAAAAAAATCCATGTAACTGAAGTATCCTAGAATATATCAACCATAATGAAGACAGAGTATTTGTATAACGCCTCTCACTAAATTTAAATCTATTGGTAAAATTACCAGTAAAATTTGATGGTGATAATTATCAGATGGAGATAAAATGTATGAATGTAAAATTGGGCAATTGAATCATTTAACTTAGCAGCGGACTAGTATGGATAATATGCTAAAAAATGTGATGCTGTTGCTTCATCAAGTTATGTGGATGTATTATATCAGGCCGGTGCATTATACTCTGATAATAATACCTTATTGAAAAATATTACCCACAGGTTGTCAAAAAGTGGGACAAAATAGAAAGATATAGGAGCAAGTAAGAGAGCAATTTAAAGTAAAGGTAATAAATATAAATATTTGATAAAAGAAGTTTTCGACTTATAGTTTTTAAAAATTGCCAATAGATTAAAATGAACCTTCAGTTGAAACGATAAAATTGCTGAAGGCTAATTAAAAAACATACATCAATACCAACTGAATATATTTGGATGAGTCATGTCTCTCAATTAATCGATAGATTAGCAGTAATTCATGGAGAAAAATTAACTAGAAATAAAATTATTGTAATGAAAAACCAGAAAAACAAGTGTTAACAAATACATTTAGCGATTTTATGATGAACAGTTCGAAATTAATTAATTATTTGAAAATCTTTAAATGTGCATAGGTAATTTGACCCTAGTCTTGCACAGTACTTAAACTAACTCATGCTAAGAACAGCACACGCCCATAGCCCAGGGGGGACTCAGACCTCTGGCAGGAGGGGCCATGCAGTCTGTTACTTGGCACTTGTAACTGTATGGCCACTCCATGTGCCGAATTCCATACTTAATTAAATTTTTGAATAATTTACCTCACACGTTCTGAATGTCAAAAAATATGTTAACAGGTTTGTTAATACACTGATCATTAAATTACATTTATAATTGCATTATAGCAGTCTAGGAAATAAATCAGAAAAAGGATTAGCTGGAGGTCATAAAGAAATAAATTCATTAGATGAAGCTAGTAAAAATATGGTTTTGCATTTAATGATTTCAAAGATTAATAAAAAAGGCCACAAACAAATAAAGAACGTCAGTTAACTGCAAAAGAGAGAATGTGGCTGAAGTTGCTTCATTTGATGAAAAATTAGTACCAACAGCAGTTGGAGGAATAATGTATGAAAACAAAAACTGGGAATAGCCCTCATTAACAATGGTTGGGTCTTATAAATTTTTTAATTATATTCAATAAGGTTTCAGATAGATTATAGAATGGTAAGGCAGAGATTTAGGAACCAGATTCTCAATTGTAAGACATTTGCAGGGGCAGATATGGACTCTGACCACACTCTATTGGTTATGAACAGTAGATTAAAACTGAAGAAACTGCAAAAAGGTGGAAATTTAAGGAGATGGGACCTGGATAAACTGAGAGAACCAGAGGCTGTAAAGAGTTTCAGGGAGAGCATAAGGGAACAATTGACAGGAATAGGGGGAAGAAATAGAGTAGGAGAAGAATGGGTAACTTTGAGGAATGAAATAGTGAAGGCAGCAAAGGATCAAGTACGTAAAAAGACGAGGGCTAGTAGAAATCCTTGGGTAACAGAAGAGACACTGAATTGAATTAATGAAAGGAGAAAATACAAAAATGCAGCAAGTGAAGCACGCAAAAAGGAACACAAACGTCTCAAAAATGAGATCGACAGGAAGTGCAAAATGGGTAAGCAGGGATGGCTGGAGGACAAATGTAAGGATGTAGAGGCTTATCTCATGAGGGGTAAGATAGATACTGCCTACCGGAAAATTAAAGAGATCTTTGGAGAAAAGAGAACTACTTGCATGAATATCAAGAGCTCAGACGGAAAACCAGTTCTAAGGAAAGAAGGGAAAGCAGAAAGGTGGAAGGAGTATATAGAGGGTTTATACAGGGGCGATGTTCTTGTGGACAATATTATGGAATGAAAGAGGATATAGATGAAGATGAAATGGGAGATATGATACTGTGAGAAGAGTTTGACAGAGCACTGAAAGACCTAAGTCGAAATAAAGTTCCAGGAGTAGACAACATTCCGTTAGAACTACTTACAGTGTAGGGAGAGCCAGTCCTGACAAAACTCTACCATCCGGCGAGCAAGATGTATGAGACAGGCAAAATTGACTCAGACTTCAAGAAGAATATAATAATTCCAATTCCAAAGAAAGCTGGTGTGGACAGGTGTGAAAATTACCGAACTATCAGTTTAATAAGTCACAGCTGCAAAATACTAACGCGAAGTCTTTACAGACAAATGGAAAAACTGCTAGAAACCGACCTCGGGGAAGATCAGTTTGGATTCTGTATAAATGTTGGAACACGTTAGGCAGTACCGACTTTACGACTGATCTTAGATGAAAGATTAAAGAAAGGCAAACCTACGTGTCTAGCCTTTGTAGACTTAGAGAAAGATTTTGAGAATGTTGACTGGAATACACTCTTTCAAATTCTGAAGGTGGCACGGGTAAAATACACGGGGCGAAAGGCTATTTACAATTTGTACAGAAACCTGATAGCAGTTATAAGAGTCGAGGAAGATAAAAGGGAAACAGTGGTTGGGAAGGGAGTGAGACAGGGTTGTAGCCTCTCCCGAATGCTACTCAACCTGTATATTAAGCAAGCAGTAAGGGAAATGAAAGAAACGTTTGGAGTAGGTATTAAAATCCATGGAGAAGAAATAAAAACTTTGAGGTTCGCCGATGACATTGTAATTCTGTCAGAGACAGCAAAGGACTTGGAAGAGCAGTTGAATGGAATGGACAGTGTCTTGAAAGGAGGATGTAAGATGAACATCAACAAAAGCAAAACGAGGATAATGGAATGTAGTCGAATTAAGTCGGGTGATGCTGAGGGAATTAGATTAGGACATGAGACACTTAAAACAGTAAAGGTGTTTTGCTATTTGGGGAGCAAAATAACTGATGATGGTCGAAGTAGAGAAGATATAAAATGTAGACTAGCAATGGCAAGGAAAGGGTTTCTGAAGAAGAGAAATTTGTTAACATCGAGTATAGATTTAAATGTCAGGAAGTTGTTTCTGAAAGTATTTGTATGGAGTGTAGCCATGTATGGAAGTGAAACATGGACGATAAATAGTTTGGACAAGAAGAGAATAGAAGCTTTCGAAATGTGGTGCTACAGAAGAATGTTGAAGATTAGATGGGTCGATCATATAACTAACGAGGAGGTATTGAATAGAATTGGGGAGAAGAGGAGTTTGTGGCACAACTTGACAAGAAGAAGGGATTGGTTGGTACGACATGTTCTGAGCCATCAATGGATCACCAATTTAGCATTGGAGGGCAGCATGGAGTGTAAAAATCGTAGAGGGAGACCAAGAGATGAATACACTAAGCAGATTCAGAAGGATGTAGGCTGCAGCAGGTAGTGGGAGATGAAGAAGCTTGCACAGGGTATAGTAGCATGGACAGCTGCATCAAACAAGTCTCAGGACTGAAGACCACAACAACAACAACAACAACAACAACAACAACAACAAGATGTTTTCAACCATAATTATTATAATATGTTAATCTATATGGATGAATAATTTTAATATTGAATATTCGTTGCTGTTGAGTGGTAAAACTAAACTTAAACAATTAATATTAACAGGTAGATAGCTGATGCAGAAGTGGATAACCGCAATCACCTTTCAAAGAATCATATTTGGTGTTTGAAATGTAAAAAATTTACTAACATGCATCATCCACGTGGAACAACAATAGAAAATGGAAGACAAAGTATGAAAGGAACTTGTTCCAGTTACAAAACTAGAAAGTGAGTTTGTTAAAAAACTTTTGTAGGTAATGGCTTACAGCATTATATTCGAGTAGAAATAATTAATGAATTACATAACCTCATGAGAAAAAATTTTTGAAGAAGGAATGTCATTCCTTTCTTAGATGATTTATGGCAAGTTGATATAATTTAATGGATTCTGGAAACTGAAAGGAATATAAAAAATAAATATATGCATCTATGTTCCACAATAGATTTAATCGTTCTATTGATGGCTGGCATGAACCAGAAAGCAGTCATTTATGAATAAATATAAGCTTCGTAACCATGTGGGCGAGGATATTCACACCATCTTCCATTAGTGAACATTATCTTCTAGTGTTATGAAAAATATTACCAGGTATTTGTCTTTGTATGTTGAACTGGAGCCCACAAGTATGTGTAGTGGGTGCAAATATGGCTCTGAGCACTATGGGACTTAACATCTATGGTCATCAGTCCCCTAGAACTTAGAACTACTTAATCCTAACTAACCTAAGGACAACACACAACACCCAGCCATCACGAGGCAGAGAAAATCCCTGACCCCACCGGGAATCGAACCGGCAAATATTTCCTTGATACTTTCAAAAATGTGTCCCGAATTGTGCAGTCTGTTCCCCTTATACCATCATTGCTAGTGTACTTTCGCATTCTCTTTGTTGATACTGCTACTTAGTGAGCCCAGCTTGAACACAATCTGCTTCAAAAGTTCAGAGACTGATTTTGTTCTGGGTGTACAAATGACGAATTCTGAGTAACTACGGTAGGAACGTGAGGCAATAGATTCGCATTCGATCAGCCAGTTGTGACCAGTCACCATTCAGTGTTAAGTAATGGAAGTGCGACCACAATGTGACAACAATATTGTGCCATCGGAAATCGCAATGGAGAAACGAACTGAATGTCTCTAAATCAAATATTCAAGACATTCTTCAGAAAGTTTTGAAGAAGAGAAAATGGTGTTCAAAGAGTTTCCCACGCACCTTGTCTCCAAAATCAAAAACCAGCCTTGCATGGACAGCTACTGTGACTTCACTGACATGAGAAACGAGGACAATTTTTTTCTCAATAAAATCACCACGAGTAACGAGACTGAAACAAAACGACAAAGTGCAGACTCGGTCTCCTGATAGTTCTCCAAGACCAAAGAAGATAACATCTTAAAGATAGACTTTTCTGTGAGTTACATATGGTTATATGAACGTTCTGAATATTATAATTACGTGGAAGTAGACCGTGTTTTATTTTTATGGCAAAATACTTCAGACATAACTGGCACACACAAAGATTCAGTGATGAATACGTAAGTAGCTTCTTCTTCTGATATTATGTTTTATAATTGTTATTATTATTTTCGAATAACATTGATTGTTGACAAGAACTTTTATAAAGGGGTTAAGAGAAAAAGTCTAACCGATAATAAGCCTAGAATGCTGCGACCACAACATTCATTCGGCACTGAGTATTTTTTCCCGCACCAAGCTTTATGCAATTATAGACAACCAATTCATCATGTTGGAGTGTCAACTAGGTCACGGAACATGCAACTGTCTCACCTAAATTGCTGGCTGTTACTGCATTGACGGCTTTGTGAATTGCAATTAAGTACTTCCTGGCAGATTAAAACTGTGTGCCCGACCGAGACTCGAACTCAGGACCTTTGCCTTTCGCGGGCAAGTGCTCTACCAACTGAGCTACCGAAGCACGACTCACGCCCGGTACTCACAGCTTTACTTCTGCCAGTACCTCGTCTCCTACCTTCCAAACTTTACAGAAGCTCTCCTGCGAGACATGCAGAACTAGCACTCCTGAAAGAAAGGATATTGCGTAGACATGGCTTAGCCACAGCCTGGGGGATGTTTCCAGAATGAGATTTTCACTCTGCAGCGGAGTGTGCGCTGATATGAAACTTCCTGGCAGATTCAAACTGTGTGCCCGACCGAGACTCGAACTCAGGACCTTTGCCTTTCGCGGGCAAGTGCTCTACCAACTGAGCCACCGAAGCACGACTCACGCCCGGTACTCACAGCTTTACTTCTGCAGTACCTCGTCTCCTACCTTCCAAACTTTACAGAAGCTCTCCTGCGAGACATGCAGGCTGTGGCTAAGCCATGTCTCCGCAATGTCCTTTCTTTCAGGAGTGCTAGTTCTGCATGTCTCGCAGGAGAGCTTCTGTAAACTTTGGAAGGTAGGAGACGAGGTACTGGCAGAAGTAAAGCTGTGAGTACCGGGCGTGAGTCGTGCTTCGGTAGCTCAGTTGGTAGAGCACTTGCCCGCGAAAGGCAAAGGTCCTGAGTTCGAGTCTCGGTCGGGCACACAGTTTGAATCTGCCAGGAAGTTTCATATCAGCGCACACTCCGCTGCAGAGTGAAAATCTCATTCTGGAAACATCCCCCAGGCTGTGGCTAAGCCATGTCTCCGCAATATCCTTTCTTTCAGGAGTGCTAGTTCTGCATGTCTCGCAGGAGAGCTTCTGTAAAGTTTGGAAGGTAGGAGACGAGGTACTGGCAGAAGTAAAGCTGTGAGTACCGGGCGTGAGTCGTGCTTCGGTAGCTCAGTTGGTAGAGCACTTGCCCGCGAAAGGCAAAGGTCCTGAGTTCGAGTCTCGGTCGGGCACACAGTTTTAATCTGCCAGGAAGTTTCATATCAGCGCACACTCCGCTGCAGAGTGAAAATCTCATTCTGCAATTAAGTAGTCAGATGCTTAATAACAGCTTCAGCCTCCATAAACTTACAATAAAAATTAACCACAGCTACGTAACATTAAAACTCGCTACTTCACACTCTGTAGTAAAGCATTATATGATTTCATTCCAAGAGAAAAAAAAGGTCACCACAGATGTCATGAGTCAGGCACAACGCAAAACAATAGACCTAAAAAGAAAGAAAGCTGGCAATGAAAGTAGGAAACTGGTGAGGCGGTGCGTATGTTGGCATTACTGTGTCTGACAAAAAGTGAAAAGCAACCATTACGATAGGAGGAAAAGAAATTATATTTCACAGGTTGAGTGAGCATGACATGTAATTTCAGTGATTACAAAATCGAGTCAAATCTACTAAGAACTCGGCTGTATGATATTCACTTATCGGTGTGGTGTTGGACAGCCATGTTCTGGATACGTTCAGTCTTCGGTCTGGAAGGTTATAATAAAGACTAGTACTGGCCTGCACCTTTTGTAATTGGTCTTTCATATCCGGGCTAATGGCACTGGAATGGAGTTGACATTCAAGCTAGTCCCACTCATGTTCTATCGGGGACAGATCTGGCGATGTTGGCCACGAGAGTACCTCAAAAATCGTACATATAGTTGATAGAGGGATGTGGAATGTGTGGACGAGCATTGTTCTGTTGAAAAATGGTACCACGACACTGTCGCGTGCGGGACAAGACATGAGGCCAGTGGATGTCCATGACGTACCGTTGTGTTGCCGGAGTTCCCTTAAGCATTACCAGACAACCAGGAGTAGCACCGCTCTCCAGTTACAAAACGATGGGAGTATGTGACCTGTTCCCAGTTAACCGCCATAGTCGTCGATAATGATCATCCAGGGTATTGCAGAACTGCGATTCAAAACTGAACACAATGCGAGGCCATTCTTCAGCAGTTCATGCATCACAGTCATGGTACCACTCCAAAGGCCGCCGACTCAGTTGTTGAGATTACGGCAGTGTACGCATTGGATGGCAATACGCCAGTCCGATTGCTCCTAGTCTCTTCGACTTTGCGACTTTGCTGCTCGTGTATGAGCAGACTGTCTAAAACTTGTCACGAACAGAACATCTGCAGCGCGGACAGAAAAGCGTGTTGCTAAGACTATCTTGGGTTTTTCTGTATCTCAGTGGAAGAGATATGTGGATGACATTATTATGAGATATTTCTGACAGAAAGTACGTGTGATCAGCAGTGAGGTGCTTCTAGTCTCAGACCAACAATGCAGGATGACATACAATGTTGTAGGGGGTCCAGTACGTCTTCTCGGAGGGCAGGCGCAGAAGTACAGAAGTGCGTGCTGCACAATACGGCGATCCTCCCGCATGGCTGTCAGACGTGATTGACCGTAATTTAGACGACGAATATGTCGCTCAAATCTGTATATTGCACGACTGGAGCAGCAGGCTAAATGAAGATACACAATGAGGCACTTTTGAGACTCTGCAGAGCTAACTACATTAAACTGTGTGCACGGTAGGTACCTCGGATGCTCACTCCTGACGTGATACAGAGGAAACTGGACATCTCTCAAAACCTTCTTAACAACACTGTGACGGGTGATGAAAACTGGGTTCATCGTTTGACTACATTAAAAACAGAGCATCGAGTGAGTTCCGCCACAAAGGCTCACCGAGGCCAAAAAAGTTCCACGCCATGTCTTCTGCAGGCAAAGCCACGCCCACAGTGTTCTGGGATGTTCAAGGTGTGGAGTGGTGTGGAATTCAACCTAAAGGCACCACCAAAGGCTCCACACATGGAGCGCCCTCTCCTTCAGCTTGACAATGACAGACTACACAGACAGCTGCGACATTTGCAACAATCTGAAGTCTTGGGTTCACTTTCGTCGATCATCCTCCATCCAGTCACGACGTGGCTCCGTCTCATTGTCGCCATTTTCCAGAACTTAAAGAACACCTTCGAGGACTTCAACTTGACAGCGATGAACTGGTGTAAGCAGAGGTGAGGTTGTGGCTCCGTTAGCGAAGTCAAATATGCTACAGTGATGGTATCAACAACCTGTATCTCGTAGGGAGAAATATGTTCGTCGCCAATGTGACTATATGAGAAATGAACATGTAGACATGAAGAATAAAGAGGTAGAATGGTAATAAAGCTTGTTTAGCTTTGAAAGCTTTAAAAGTTTTGGCATAGAATTTCGGAACATAACTTTTCATCACGCCCCCATTTTATTACGTCAAGTGTCAAAATATTTCCAGGACACATCATTGCTTTGTTTCATGAATTCACTGAGCGACTGAGACTGACTTAGCGAATATATTTTTTGATCTTAACGTACGTTGACTGAACGCATATTCCTTTATTCGCATGTGTCCATCACAATTCAAAAGTTGAACGAAATTTACTAAACAACGAAGTACGAGTATTTGCTTGTTAGTCGTGTAACCCATCGGCTATATTTACATGACAAAGACAAAGACAAAATATGTTTTCCTTTTATGTAAAAATGGATATTCATTACACACTTTTGTCTATTGGATTGACTTATTGTACTGTTTCACAGTCACATCCAAAACATACCGCCCCCGTTTTTCTTCCTCTCCGAGGTGTAAAATATAGCATCATTTTACCTTCGTGGCTGCGTTTGCAGTGTTAGCATGTTGTGACTGCTTACAGTTTCAGATCAGTGTAAGTCGTTGTCTAAGATCACAAAACATTTTCTTGCTTGAGGGAACAAATGCGAGCAGGATTGGAGGTTCCAGTTTTATACGCCATAAGGCGCTGGCACTAGGTGGACGTAACTGCCGCTGGTTTTCAATGGCCAGCGTTATGACGCCCCTGCCAGCGGCTGTACAATGCCTCCCCCAGCATTTAATGCTTTTACGAGAAACTGCTTTCCCGGAACTCAAGCTGTGAAATAGCCATCCAGGAAACTGCCTGGCAGCTAGCAGATAGAATCAGTCTAAGGGAAAAACCGCAGTGTTACCTTAGCTGAAGCGCTACAGTTTAAAAAAGGAAAACAATGGTAGTTATCTTCCGTAGAACTTCAATAACTTCCTCTTCATGTCTTGGAGCTGGCCTACAGCCTGTTCCGTGTTCACACTAGTTATTTGTTTTCTGGTCGTCCTACAACTCTCTTTCCTTATGATTCATAAGTAATCACCTGTTCAGATATTCCACTTTCCACTATTTTGTGGATTTACTGTCCCTACTTTCCATATCCTTTTTCCGTTCTTTCTTTCACCCAGCATCCGTTAAGTTCTTCTATTATGATACTAACCCCGCGAGATTACCCAATGACAAGACAGTAAATTTCATACTGTATGAAAGTGGTTCAGATTTATGTTTTCTGTGGTTTCCTCAAATCGGTGCAGGCAAATGCCGAAATGGTGCCTTTTAAAAGGACACCGGCCGTTTTCTCCCCCATCGTTTTTCAGTCCAAACTTATGTGCATGCGTACTGCCCTTGGTGTCGACAGGACATAATCTTTCTTCCTTTACGTTATCACAATATTCTCCATCAGGTCTTTACTTAGGAAGTTTAATTTCCCGTTTGGTCACTCATTGTTTACAGTTACAACAAATATAATATAATTTTCCTCTGAAATTACTACATTATTTGTGACAGACTATTTTCCAAGAATTTAATGTCGTATTAAACATTTCCATTAACATTGTTGACTATATTTCAACTACCAATAATTCATATTTTCACACTCGTAAAGTACAAATACATTTGATGTACGAAGCAGTTACACCAGTGGATCATAAAATTCCTATTTGAGTTACAGAATCAATAGCCGGAACGATTATTTCAGGCGTACGTGGTCTTGAATGAGCAATGCGTGGTCTTATAAATTGTTTATGTTACATAAAAAACAACTATTTACTGTTGCGAAATTTGATGCTCCACCTTAAAAAACAATACGCTCGTCTTTGAAATATCCACGGTAGAGTTTATGGCTGTTTACAGTTCACTACTGGTTGTCGAAGATTCGGCATTGCACTTGCAGACACCTGCCGGTTTGCATTTAGTGTGTGTTGCAGCTGGGCGTAGTAATAGATATGCTAAACGGATGTACACAGAACTATTTCGCTGAAGGTATCATCATATTTCGGAAAAAGGAAATAGGAACGTCGAGACACTGAGACGTTCAGGCCACAGATATTAAGTTCTCACCTAAAAATGGTTCACATCGAAAAATTAGTACATTTTTGGAGCAAATTTGAGAAGATTCATCAACATGCGCCCATCATCTTTCGCGTGACATGCACATTTAGAAATATATAGTGTCATGATTACTGATGGAGCAAAAATTACACTGCTATCATACACAATGTGGGCATGCAGTGCAGCCAAATGATTTAGATCCAGAAGTTCATTTTATCAGTGGATTATGAACTAATGTATAAATTACTCCTAGCGGCCCTATCATGATGAGTTGCTATCGGGGTACGCTCTTGCTATAAGGCTGTGAGTATTTTATCTATTTAAAATACTAGTTACCGATTTCCTACAAATATTTCTTTATCTCAAAACAATTAGTCAAGAGCTTCAGTAACCGGTATATTTTGACACTGAGGTTAGGATCACCCTGTATGTCTATAGGGTCTCAGAATAACTACACTGACAAATGGGATGTTTTTGAGTAAAGTAAGTCTGCTGTTTTCAGCACAATTTACAGTTTATCTAGGTCTGTGTCATGACAGTCCCCTACTCTCTCTTTCCCCTGGCCCTTCGCTGGCCGTTGTGACTGAGCTGTTCTAGGTGCTTCAGTCCGGAACCGCGCTGCTGCTACGGTCGCAGGTTCGAATCCTTCCTCGGGCATGAATGTCTGTGATGTCCTTATGTTAGTTAGGTTTAAGTAGTTCTAAGTCTTGGGAACTGATGACCTCAGATGTTAAGTCCCATGGTGCTTAGAGCCATTTGAACTATTTGAACCTTGCCCTTCCTCCACTTCTTTTCCCTCCCTCTCCCCTCTCCGCCCTGCCGTCTCCTCTCTCCCCAACCTCTCCCTTTCTCTACTGCCCTCTCGCCATCTGCCCTTCCCCTCTCTTTCTCCATCCCTTCTACCCTCTCCCAAGGGTAACCGAAGTGTCCTACCTAAATATTGCGGATTCGATTACAGTCATACTTATTTTCTTAAATTTCGTGTGTTTTCAGCGATTACCTGGCCACACACGAGCGGATTTCTGAGATAGGTCAGAATCGCGGACCAGTTACGCCGATATTTCTGACGGATCCGGACTGCCGATTTAACACCTGTCATTTTCCACTGGCGTGCAAGCCCTGCCTGCCGAATCTAGTCACTAAGATGTGCCCAGAGGTCAGGTTCCTTTGTGTAAGCCATAAATCAGTAGACTTTCGTAATCTGTCTGCGCAACCAGGAGTACCGTGAATGCTCGACAGGCCAGAGGCCACAAGCGACAGATTTCAGTAATTACTATCATAACTCGTCGAAAGTACGTTGCGCATAACGGCGTTTTTGGGCGTCACTTTATTGTAATACGTTTTAGATTTTGCAATTTGTTTATATCGTCGACAGCATGTTAGTATACAGATACTAGAAAGAAAAATGTGGTAGTCGCTGGCGATCTGTACGCTATGTACTCACACATTTCTCGAAAGAAATATCGCACAAAATGGGTCAAAGAATGGATTGAACATAGTACAAGCAAATTTTTATTGCCACTCACCACAGAGTTGGTTTATACAACTGATCTCCGATTTTCCGCTTCTTTCAAGAGGTCAGCATTTTTATCAGCTCTTTTCTGAAACCGTTGAAGGTATTTATTTTAATCTTGCCAACTACAAGAAGATGCGAATTTTTGCCACCAAACATGTTTCGTTTTATTTAAGTAATACATCAGTGTTTTGTAATGAAACATATTTATAGTCTGGATAGCGATCTACGACTCAAAGCGCTTCGTTAAGAGATATGTTGATTCCCTTACGGTATTTTATGTCAGATTTTAGCTCACACCATGAAACGCTGTCTGCTTGCTCTTTTCCCTCGTTTGACATTGTTGTTTTCTCTTAATCCTACAGTCTTTGACATAACTATACATTTCTTAATGAGGGAATAACTCCAAAACGTGCAAGTAGACGACGTTGAGTGACGTGAGTGAAAATCTGACATAAAATACCATTAGTAAAATCAACATCTTTTGTAATGAACTGCAAGCCAGATTGTAAATATGTTTCATTACAGACCACTGATGTTTTATTTCAATCAAACGAAACATATTTGGTGGCAAAAATACTAATTTTCTTGTAGCTGAAAAGACAGAGTTACAAAGTTCAAATGGTTCAAATGGCTCTGGGCACTATGGGACTTAACTTCTGAGGTCATCAGTCCCCTAGAACGTAGAACAACTTAAACCTAACTAACCGTAGGGGTTCGCGCGGTTCCAGACTGTAGCGCCTAGAACCGCTCGGCCACTCCGGCCGGCAGAGTTACAAAGACCATTAATAGTTATAAAGAAACTACGTACTTTGTGGTCACGTAAATGAAGCTTTTATTTTCTGAAATTTTGTTTCAGATTTTGTAGTTCGGATTTTCTTATACTTTGGTCCACATGTGGAATACTAGCTAGATATGTCTCGACCACCTATTTGTACGTCCTATTGTTTTCCATGTTCGTTCGTGTAATATATCTATGTGCCAGTTTCAACAAAAATAGGTATTTCGCGGTAATACTATATACGTTCTTCGATACGGTGGTGGATCCTCTCCTTCACTATAATTTTAGCAACTAAAGCCTGATGTCACCTGAAAGTAAGGTAGCAATTTGTTGGTTCTGAAACTGAAAAACTTATATTCATCGTTTGGGCGTCAGCGGCTGAGGAGCGGGGTAAGGGGAATTCATGGTTTACACAAATACGTTATATCAAAAAGCAAGCAAAGCATCTGAAAAGAGAAATTTGATTAGTTCTGCGGCTCCCCTCCTGGTATACATGCAAGAACACAACAACAAATTAGCGAATAGATGCACTTGAACACGATCACCCCTGCAAGCTAAAACACAAGAGAAGCAAGCAAAATCTTCGTACAAATTGATTAACTTCGATCGCAATTGAATTACCCTCGTTCACCACTGTAGTACCCCTGTCGCCACTGTAGTATCCTTCGTCGCCACTGTAGAGTATTGTACCGTATGGAAGCAAGGAAGAGGATGTTTTTACGGGGTCTGGAGTCCTCTTTCTACAACACCAATGCGCACGTGGATTAATATGGTTCTTTATTTACATAAACATTTACTTTACTTGAATAGAGAGCATGTGTTGTGGTAGAAGCTCATCAATGATAGTCCTCTTGCAGACAGTATTGGTTATCTTGCTATTATAAACTTTATGCTCACTGCCAGGAAAGTACAAGTGGCGCTATGGTCACTAATCTGGTCGCTATGCACTGTCGTAGCCTGTGGTCCACTCTGCGAATAACTGACAGACGCCAAACCAGAATGAGTGAGACAGTGAGGACCTCCAGTCAGCGGCGGCGGCCTAAATACACACTGTAGAGAGGGTGTTGGTGGTGTGTTGCTAATCAGTGTGTGTCTGGCCTCTCTCTTGATAGACGCGCTTGATCCAGTGCCTCATAATCGATTTTCGCTTCATCTTTGCCGACCGGTATGCTGGTGACAGCTTACGCCAGCGCAGGACCAACGTGATGATTAAAGTTTATGATAGACTTGTTCGCTTAAGTGTTGAATATTGTGCTGCAATAGAGCAATTTGAAAGCAGTGAACAAAGTGATACTTTAATAGTCATTAACAGTTGTAACTTATCAAGCAAGTCTGTGGCAAAGAAGTGTGTCCCAGTTAAGTGTATCTTTTGTTCGTTTATGTAATAAAATGAAGTAATATTTCAGGTAGTCTAGTTTAATGTGCACCTCACAGAATAATCAAAGAATCCACAATTGTGGCCAAACGGAAGTGTCTTCATCTGGTCATAATGGAAAAGACTTAAAGAGGTATGTAAACGCATCATAGGTGACAAAGTTTTCACAAGGGAATTATATAATATAGTGCTCATTAATTAAGTGTAGAGGACAAGAGTTAATCCAGATTGTGTTCAAAAAGAAAAAAAGAAACAATTTTTGCTGAAGCCACTTTCTTCGTTTATAACGCATTCTGACTCATTTATGTGGTGTGGAAAGATCTCAGTTTCTTTGAGGATATCGAGCGTGGTGCCCCTCGACGCCGAACGCAGAATTTCCATCCTTTCTCCAGTAGACTGTAATACGTTGTTATTGCCTCAAAGATTGCATCCTCACTCACTCGAATTACAACACGTTCTAAAATCGTGATCTGTCTGTCCATTACAGTTTCCTTAGCAAGACCCGAATTTCAACTTGTACACGTACCTGTTCATATTTATTAGTCCTCTTCGCCAGACTGTGAAGGGGCATGAATCCAACTCATTCCCAGTGAAGAAATCTACCCCGACATCAGCTTTCCTTAAATGAATTTGCAGTCTGAACTGGACCATACTATGCGAGCGATAAATATTTCCCTTTTCCATTTTTTGAATCACTGGTTGTTTTTGTGTGGTTCTTGCCGAAATAATAGCATGGAGCAACTCACGTATGTTTCCTATTCTATACCCGTTGGCGTGACCAGCTTGGATAACAGAAGTGAGCCAACGCTCATGGGAATCATGGCCAACATTTAATTTCACTAGCCTGTGTAGCATAGCACAAAAGTGAGAATACGTATGCGTCAAGGGGTCTTCGTAGAAATTTGTAATTCAAATTACTGTCTCAATTCAAATTTTAATGTTGATAGATTTAATTTTGCTTTCAGCACTATTAGCTGTCATCTGCAGCTTTCGTGGTGTCATACGAATGACTCTGCTTTGTTTTGTTATTATGGTGAAGTGCGACATCTGACTGGTACCATTAATGAAATTGCAGTGAGTGATGAGTGATGTATTGTTGTATACTTACTGAGTGATGAACACAATATTGTGAATCCATTTTGATACTAAGCCGCGAAAATCTATGGCTCCTCTTAAATGTAGAACTTGATACATTATCTTTATCTTCCCTAAAATGGTCTTTGCTAAGGTGAAACATTACTGAAAATATCGTAAAAGCGCTAGGTTATATCCGTTCGTTCTATGAAACACCAATCGCACAACCTCAGGGATAAGATACCAGTACCATCTACTTGTTTAAGAAGCGGGCATACCATTATAATACATGACAAGCATCATAGAACAATTTAGACGTGAAAATATTTAATTTTTGGCTTCATTTTGTATAACACCAGTTGTAGTCTAGATATGAAATTAATAATATTTCTGCACTCTCTGACAGTAATCCAGACTGTCTATTTGCTTGTGTACTTGCGTCCTTATCAAAGTATTCTAACAACCGTGTGTTATCTACAGTTACGAGCTTCGTCAGGTTATTTTTATTGCATCACCTCAATTACGCCTAATAATGTCGTTTACCTGCTTATTTAGTATGTGACATTATGGCAACATGTGATTAGGCATGAAGATATCATTACATCACAATCATGTTTTAGGCGCTAATTTGATGGATATGTGCGTGGAAAACAACATTTAATTTTTTTATTTTGTTCATATATTTTTGCAGAAGCTTTAGACGTTGAATTAACATTTTGACACTTGACATGCATCATACTCCCATTAAGATGTGGAAAATAACTAATCAGGGGAACCATTGCACCTTACTCCAAGTATGGTACAGAAAACTAACTTTGTCTATTCACTAGTACTGTTTAACCGGCAAGTTGATGGCATATATATCGAGTGCGTGTATGTGTGGGGGAGGGGGCGGTGGATGGGTAGGATAGAGTGTGCTTTACTGACGTATTTTAGGTGTTGAAAGTCTGCACTTTACACCCATTATCTCAGTTTCAGATAAATACTTTTGAACAAAGAAATTTTGTTTGTACATAAACTTTTCAGCACAGAACAGAACATTACTATAATGGCTCTGGAGCAACATTGTGATTGACCCTTTCGTTTCAGTGGACTGTTGTGGGACTGTTGTGGGACTGTTGTGGGACGGAAGTAGAGGGGAGGAGAGGAGAAGGGAAGGGATGGATGTGGCTGTGGAGGGGGATTGCCATAAATTTTTACATGATGATGACGATGACTTCATTGACAAGGAGGCTGTGACTTACAACTATATTAGATAATTGCCCCTGCATGGAGGCAACAAACAATAACGTTTTCATTTGGCACACTAACGATTTTCATTGGCGAATTTCAGTGCAAAAGCGAAAAGAGTCACCATAGCCCAATACTCAGGCTCTTCTGATAACATAACTCCCAAAGTGGTCCTTATGGCGATTGTAGAGGTCTACTATGATCACCCCTCTATCATTACGTCAGGTACTAGAAGAAGGAATCAGGCAGTTTATGTCAGCGAGAATTGTCGGAACGAATGAATACACAAGACACAGCAGTCATGAATGTCCGTACCATATGTCAGTAGGTAATAGGGAATACTGAAGATGAGATGTATCGATCTTTACCAGCAATCTCCGTCACCAGTCGAATGCCTCATGAATTGTGGACTCGGTCCACTTCGCCTTACATTGAGATCACGCAAGTCGTGGGATAATTTATATTATCGTGTCGGTCCTCCTTTTGCCCAGCACAATGAAGAAACCAAACGTGGCATACACTCAACGTGCCATTGGAAGACCCCTGCAGAAATATTGACTCATGCGGCCTCTATAGCCGTTCATAACTGCGAAAGTATTGTCGGTGCAGGATTTTGGGCACAAACTAACCTCTCGATTGTGTGCCATAAATATTCGGTAGGATTCATGTTGTGTGATCTGTGTGGCCAAATCTTTCTCTCGAGTTGTCCAGAATGTTCTTCGCACCAGTGGCGAACAGCTGCGGCCCAGTGACATGGCGCATTGTTATCCATAAGAATTCCATCGCTGTTTGGTAAAGTGAAGTCCAGGAGTTACTGCAAATTGTCTACAAGTCAATGATCGGTTCAGCTGGGCCAGAGGACCCAGCCATTTGCATGGAAACAAATCACACACCATTATGGAGCAACCACGACCTTGCACAGTGGCTTCTTAACAACTTGGGTCCTTGGCTTCGTGGGTCTATGCCGCATTGGAACCCTACAGTCAGCTCTTACCAACTGAAATTTGGGCTCATCTGTCGATACCACGGTCTAGCGTCCAACAATTATGGACACGAGGCCAGGAGAGGCGCTGCAGGCGATGCAGTGCTGTTAGCAAAGACACTGTCGTCGGTCGCCTTCTGCCATGGCCCATTATCGCATAATTCGCCGCACTGTCCTAACGGATACGTAAGTCGTACGTCCCACATCGATCTCTGCGGATGTTTTACGCATTGTTGCCTGTCTGTTAGTACTGACAACTACGCAAACGCCACAGGTTTGTTAATTTATTACAAATAATGATGAAATCATCACGGCAATATAACTAGTGAGACGTCATAATACAAAGCGTTCTAATTATAAGGAGCCCTATACATTACACCATCGGAGAAGACTAGTTAAAGATACGAGCCCTTTATACACGCCAAGGTGGGATTCAGTGAAACCATTTGCTCCAGTGTAAATGCAACCAGCCTCTTGTTCGAATCACTGAAAGAGTGCGGTCAACCGGATAAGGATTCCGTAATACACACATGCATTCAAGTACTCAAGCGTATCAGACAAAAATAAGCTACATTTACTTTAGCAAATCCACTATCACTAAAGCATTCAGAGAATAAGCAGAGGGGTGAGAGGGGAGTACTGGATCTTGGAATGTATCATAAAAACACGTAAAAGCTAGAGAATGGAAAGGAAGAAGTTCCCTTTACATGCAGGCATTCATTTGGCGTATAAATTCACTTATTGCAAAGGGAATAATAATATTACGTGATAGTCATAAAATAAAGGACATGCGCTATGCTTCAGACTTGTCGGCTGAGGCGAAGTACAGATAATTCGTTTATCTTTCGAAACTGCAACTTGTCTAGAGTTTAAGAAAAAGGTACCGTAAATAAGCAAAGAATAATTATTTTTCTAACGGGCTAACGTTTTAATATTTAACATACTTGGTATCTGGCTAAAATCAGGATAAATTAGACGTACCAATTATCCCAAGGCGTGCGAGAAAAATACGCATTGAAATTAGTGGGCAAGCAGCTCATGAAAGCCCATACGCCTTCTATTGTAGGCAAACGTGGTGTCAATTTCGGAAAGGACACAGAACTCGATAATAAGTTATGCCCAGTACGCAGACATAAGTAAAATGGAGCAAAAAAGAATCGCGAGTCACTTTCCCTAACATAAAACCTCTGAAAGGAATGATTAAGCACCACTACGAATTAAGATTACTCATTGCAGTACCCGAATCCATAATCTAATAGGATCACTTACAAGACCATAACTCAAAAATGTGTGTGAAATCTTATGGGACTTAAGTGCTAAGGTCATCAGTCCCTAAGCTTACACACTACTTAACCTAAATTATCCTAAGGACAAACACACACACACCCGTGACCGAGGGAGGACTTGAACCTCCACCGGGACCAGTCGCACAGCCCGTGACTGTAGCGTCTGAGACCGCTCGGCTAATACCGCGTGGCAAAGACCATAACTACTTACGTATAAGGCAGAGTAGTGCTCAGTCGTGTGACGATATCATTCCTCTGTCGGATAATGGGAGTGGGGAGGAGAAGTTACCTTTAGGATAGAGTGATCAATACTGCCCTGTGACACGCCGAATGGCCGCTCTTCTCTGACACTGATCACAACTATCTGCTATTCCTTTACATTAGGTTAAGTTACCAGAACTCATTCTCTACGCATCATATTCTGTGTGGCCGTGAAAACTTTTAAAAAGCACTCTCTCTTACATTCAGCCATTTGGGATCACTTACAGAAAATGTAGGGAACAGATAGGTACTATACAAGGTGTTAACTCGTTCTTTCTCCGAATGATTGTTATTGGCTTAGCTAAGTAGCGTGTGGTATCAACTCTGTACCCTACTGCAGATAAATAAGAAGAGTTTTTGACGATTATTACACCTCTAGATATCAGCCATCACGACATTCCTATTGAAGCCAGTCAACTGCTGACGATTATAGTCGACATGTGGGTCGAAATACATCGGTGTTCCCTCATCGAGGTCGCTCTGCAACGCGCCAAAGAATGATCAGGTTCTCGCTTAACCATGAGGTAGGAAAACTAAACCAGACGACCATCCATGCAGGTGAGGCCAGCACAGATAAAATTCCTCCATGGACGACAGTTAGAACAGGAAATCTCATCGACTTCATTGACGATAGCCAAAATGTCCAGCTTCAAGTAAACTCAGAGCCCTATTTCTCTATAATTTTGAATGCTAATCATCGCCAACTAAGGAAGACTAAAGCGATTCTTCTGAAGGTCGCAAATGGGAAAAACGGCCAGTTGACTGCAACATATATTGCAAGAATAACTATCAATGATACAACACAACTTTTCGAATTTGTCGATTTAATTGAATGGAGTCATAATTTTATTCTTGGATAGGACTTCCTGCATGTATTACAATCAGTCACAGACTCTCCAAGATCAGGGCTCCACACTGACGAAGCTATTACAGCAATCACACATAACAAACATTGCTCTAAGCAGTTGTTAGCCGTTGACGATATTTTCATCCCGTCATCATCAACGAGAGGAGTTGCAGTCGCCAGTCTAGGTGCTATGATAAACTGAAGCTTTGTTCGTTTGCAAAAAAAACTATTCAGTCTTACAAAATAAATCTACATACTGGTGATGATCATAAACACTGTAGGTGGTCAAGCAGATCTTTAGATGACTTACTGTCCCGACCAGCTGCAACACTTCGCTAAAGGTATGTGTAGAGACAATCGAACTAGTCCAGGATGGGCAGCTCAGTGACATTGACCAGTGATCGTGCTCCACAATCACAACGGACAACACAGCTGAGGAAGGTACTATCGAATTGCCAATAAAATCTGACCTGACCGAGAAACCACGTTGACTAGTGTTAGCCAATCCATGCCAATATTTGGAATTCAGAGTGGTGAAAAGACAAACAATACAGCTCACGGCAAAATACTTTTACAGGCTTAAAAGAAGAGGAACCTGATTAAGACGGAAGAGTGGGACACCAAAAGGGTGGTGGCATGAAATAAAGGAGCGAAATCCATTGAAGCTTTAGTATATTCTGATATTCTGTAATACAGAAAGGCTCGCCTCGAACGGGAGTGAAGGATTACTGTCAGTCTGTGTGTGGCATGAGTAAAATAAAAGGAGCAGGGAGCGTGAGAGGAGTGAGTTTACGTCCGTTTAGCTGGTGGTCTTTCCTGGTGAACAAGATCAGAGGCAGACGACGGGAGCCGTCCGCTCTGGTTGAATTCAGAAGCAGAAGGGAGCGTCTACGCTGCGCATTAATCTCCAGGACAATCCAACAAGCGTATATATGACTTGTCTCCCATGTTATTTATCTGTAGTTTGGGAAGCATGTGTTGCTAGTTTTGTCAGAAAATGGGTCCCGGCGAAGGTTCGAGTCCTCCCTCAGTCATGGGTGTGTGTGTTTGTCCTTAGGATGATCTAGGTTAATTAGTGTGTAAGCTTAGGGACTCATGACATCAGCAGTTAAGTCACATAAGATTTAACAAACATTTGTCAGAAAATGCGACAACGGTGGCTTGATATAAACGTATTCAACAACAGGAAGAGAGGTGTGATGCTGACGCTTACAGTTTCCATCAGGTACGTACGTCATTGCGAGAACTCATTTGGAGAGAATGTACGCAAGACGCAGCTGGTACATCTTAAATAATTTTTTTAAGCAATTCCTTAAAATATTCCGGACAGGCTGGCCATCCTGTACAGTATTAAAACTGAGGGGCATCGACCAATTAGCCAGCACTCATATAGCATGTCGTCGGTGATTATGAAGCGCAAGTGGTGCTGCACTATAAAGAAAAAGAACCGGATCTAGATTCATGATGTTGTAGTCGGCTCCACTGAGAACTTCTCAAACACAGGCTCACTACAGGGCGTGCTGTGCAATGTGCAACGAGGAGCGGTAGTTAGATTCGCTGGTTAATGTTTTGCGGGTTTGCCAGTTCAAATCCGATCAACATCGAACGTTTATTATTTGGTATTTATTGTTTCTAGAAGATTTTCGAAATTCCTTATGTTTCTAGATTTTGCATTTTCTGAAGCTAAATGCACTCTACACAAGTTGTCCAAACTAGTCTCTGGGCAGACATTACATTTCTGGCTGAGGAATAAAACTCATTCAGAGAAATCTACACGCAGAAGGCACACTGACTCTCATAATGTTACGTTTAGGGCGGTTATATAATTCAGCGCCACTGCCAGACTAACATAGCATTGAAACGTTTTAATATGTCCTAGAAGCTGTTAGAACATACCTTGTTAACAGCTGCCACTTATGGCAGACTGCTATACTTGATAGGCAACGGGTGTCTCGTTCAGGAAGCCAGTGTGTACCGAAAGATACTAAAGTTATTCACGCTCTTGGATTAACTCACAGCATTCTGCCGAACATTGTCATAAGCAAACCATTAGCTTTTTCTGACCCCACGAAATTTAGAGAGAAACGCTGACAAGTCTAAACCTTTGCAATAGAGAAAATACAAAATAAAATCATGGGTTAGCCTACAGAAAGTGATGCTCCAAGTTACCAGGTGCACGGTTGGTGTTGCCCTGTAAACATTATCTGGTACAATGTAAGATAGAGGGCCAGAAATGTAGGAGAGACTGAAATGACGCTGCATACAACGTGGTCAGATACAGTCTGAAATGCTTGCAAAGTTGTTGCAGGGTAGGTTGCGCTGAGAAATAACAGTTAAGAAAATATTTGATGCGTTGTACCGTTTCTGAATTAATTAGCGTTGACGTTAACCAATAAGGCCATTGCTTGCGAGAATTCAAGCGGGCCGCCAGAGACGGTTTCGTCAGTCATGTGCTTCGTTTGGTTTCCTGGAACCAAACAAGAGACCGATACAAAAATGGACATGGGATGGTAGTAAGGATCAAACGTCAGCCAAAGGCCGAACAGTCTCATACGCTATCATCGACGCTACGAGAATAACTGACAGTAACTATATCTGACAGACCGCTTGATTTTACGCTTTCATCGGCCTGTTTGGCTAACTTCAATGCTAATGATATCGGAAACGGCGCAACGTATCCAATTTACTCTTAACAATTACATCCCAGCAAAACCCCTCTTGCAACACGCTTACAAGGTTAAGATTGTTTCCGATCACCGTGTATAACGCATCAGCGTCACTGCTTACAAATATACGACACTAAATGTCTTCCTCAAGTACATGTTTTGCGTGAACTGGATATCCTACAGGAAAAAAGTGACATTATTCGTCAGCATAGTCAAAGATTTGGGACAGTGCCGTTCCAAAGAAATACATAGTGTGTAAAGGAAGAAGTTTACCATATACACCAATAACACATTTTTTAAGATCGCTTTCGATGCACGTATGGATCCATTAATCTGGAAACTATATGTGAAGGTTGGGTAGCAGAGACATCTTTGTAAATTTGTAAAATTTATTACTTTCTCTATTCGTTGTACTCGTATTTCAAGAACTGAAAATAATATAATAGTTAACTATCAGACTGAAAGCAATTTCTGGGCTCTAAAGAGTTGATTGATGCGTTAATTAAGAAAAAAACTAACACTGCGAAAATCTAACAAACAGCTTCGACGATTGCCTTGGCGCGCTCGGTGGTGTAGTGCGCAACCGTAGCGGAAGAATGACAGGCGTTGAACAGTGTAGACGCATTATTAATGCTCGTTGTTGTAAAGTTATTGCTGTGCTTAAAACACATGCACTCTACATAAAAGTGGTGTGCCTTTTCCCTTACACGCTATTAAGTCGTGTCTGCAATCGTCAAGTCGCGGATGCAAGAATTTCTGAAATTTTAACGCTGTGAGGTTTTGCGAGCCGTGACTGCTTATGGAACAATAGCCATGGGAAGTATCATGGTGCTTAGCGTGTAAGATCATAGCGGGTCACCGTTTGGAGGAACCGATCACAATACGCTCCCATCTACGCAAATCACGATAAGGTAAGGCTTTAATTTTGTTCAGTAAAATAATTTTGTTAAGAGAGTATCAGTCACTGAGAAACAACATTTGCTTAGAACATTATAGTTTATTAGTAACAGTAATCAGACTTCGTTATTTCATTACTGTTTGATTCTCAGTCCTCTGTCATTTTTTACAACAATAACTTACGTGGAAATTACGATGTTTGGTATCGTAATAATATTTTCAAAGACTATAGGCATTTCAAGAAGGAAGGAAGATTTTGTTTGACGACCCGTCGACATCGAGCTCATTAGAGAAAGCATTTTTGAATACAATGCTGACAATGCAGTTCATTTAAAACGCAGTTTTAAGTATCTATGGATTTGTCGCCTTTGCTTTCAATTTCCTAACGTAAATTTTGGTAATTGAAAATTCATAATCTAATAATTAAATATCAGTAATTAATTAAGTACAGCAGTTTAAAGCTATCTGCCAGAAAATGGCATTATGATCAATTTGGCTTGCTTCCTTCTCTGAATTCTGAGTACAATTTAGAGTTAACTTCGCTTCTAAATTCACAGTAAATCTCAGAATTAATTACAACCAAATCAGCTCCTGCAGAACTTAGTGACCGTAAGAATCTAGACGTAATATTTACTTCAGAGGGTTTAATAAGGCACGACCCAATTTTCTCTTTCCCTGCACCTGAAACTTAAGCTGTTTAACAGATGGATGTATTCACAGCATCTAAGCGATACCGTACTGAAGATAGCTAGTGATATGGTTAAGGGAGTGTTCTTGTAATACAGAGTGACCTTTACTATCGTGCCCTTGCATTCATAACTTACTTTGGAATCAGTATTCGATTGCCTTTATTGTTTAATAACAATCAATTTAGAACACACGTGGTTCAGTTCATAACCAAAGGTTAGACTAATATCGTCAGCTGCCGAAATAAATACAATACAAATACTGCAGTGAGTGAGACGGCGAAAGTTTTGTGTTCACTGATAACTATTTCGAAAGCCAAAATTACGGTATGCGCTACAGACAAGGGCATGCGCCACGCCTCAGCAGACAGCAGCTACAGCGTCCGATTGCCCGCGCGGCGGCCGACGAGGAGGAATAGTAGCTTCCGTTATTCATTATAAAAGTTTCAGCCACACTTGGTGCATTTAAACGATGTTAACATAAGGAATAAACAATTACAAGACCAACTGGTCACAAAATATCAATTCTGTATTAAATGACAATTTCTTCGTTTAAAAACACGACTTGAATTTACGTATAATCGTAAGGAGTTGTATGCAGTAATGACCTTGTGAGACGTTTAACCCACAATGTGTGGAGGGTGCAGTACAGGCCAGACGTGGTCTTTCTAATAGGACAAGTCCTCACTCATTACAGTTACCGTGAAAATGAACCAGTGTGTTTAGCTGAACGTTCTCTGCGACCAAATATTGCGCATTTTTATCGATCTTCGTGGTTAGTATGCTATGGATACTCCGTCTTCCAAGATGACAAAAGCCGTACTCATAGTGCTCCACTCAGGCCCTATATCCCACCTCGACTGCCCTGCTAAGTCGCCCAATATTATTCCTATAGAAAATACAGGATGTTTCAAAAATGACCGGTATATTTGAAACGGCAATACAAACTAAACGAGCAGCGATAGAAATACACCGTTTGTTGCAATATGCTTGGGACAATAGTACATTTTCAGGCAGACAAACTTTCGAAATTACAGTAGTTACAATTGTCAACAACAGATCGCGCTGCGGTCTGGGAAACTCTATAGTTCGATATTTTCCACATATCCACCATGCGTAGCAATAATATGTCGTAGTCTCTGAATGAAATTACCCGAAACCTTTGACAACGTGTCTGGCGGAATGGCTTCACATGCAGATGAGATGTAGTGCTTCAGCTGTTCAATTGTTTCTGGATTCTGGCGGTACACCTGGTCTTTCAAGTGTCCCCACAGAAAGAAGTCACAGGGGTTCATGTCTGGCGAATAGGGAGGCCAATCCACGCCGCCTCCTGTATGTTTCGGATAGCCCAAAGCAATCACACGATCATCGAAATATTCACTCAGGAAAATAAAGACGTCGGCCGTGCGATGTGGCCGGGCACTATCTTGCATAAACCACGAGGTGTTCGCAGTGTCGTCTAAAGCAGTTCGTACCGCCACAAATTCACGAAGAATGTCCAGATAGCGTGATGCAGTAATCGTTTCGGATCTGAAAAACGGGCCAATGATTCCTTTGGAAGAAATGGCGACCCAGACCATTACTTTTTGAGGATGCAGGGACGATGGGACTGCAACATGGGGCTTTTCGGTTCCCCATATGTGCCAGTTCTGTTTATTGACGAAGCCGTCCAGGTAAAAATAAGCTTCGTCAGTAAACCAAATGCTGCCCACATGCATATCGCCGTCATCAATCCTATGCCCTATATCGTTAGCGAATGTCTCTCGTGCAGCAATGGTAGTGGCGCTGAGGGGTTGCCGCGTTTGAATTTTGTATGGATAGAGGTGTAAACTCTGGCGCGTGAGACGATACGTGGACGTTGGCGTCATTTGGACCGCAGCTGCAACACGGCGAACGGAAACCCGAGGCCGCTGTTGGATCACCTGCTGCACCAGCTGCGCGTTGCCCTCTGTGGTTGCCGTACGCGGTCGCCCGACCTTTCCAGCACGTTCATCCGTCACGTTCCCAGTCCGTTGAAATTTTTCAAACAGATCCTTTATTGTATCGCTTTTCGGTCCTTTGGTTACATTAAACCTCCGTTGAAAACTTCGTCTTGTTGCAACAGCACTGTGTTCTAGGCTGTGGAATTCCAACACCAGAAAAATCCTATGTTCTAAGGAATAAACCATGTTGTCCACAGCACACTTGCACGTTGTGAACAGCACACGCTTACAGCAGAAAGGCGACGTACAGAATGGCGCACCCACAGACTGCGTTGTCTTCTATATCTTTCACATCCCTTGCAGTTGAAAATTGTAACTACTGTAATTTCGAAAGTTTGTCCGCCTGAAAATGTACTGTTGTCCCAAGCATATTGCAACAAACGGTGTATTTCTATCACTGCTCGTTTAGTTTTTATTGCCGTTTCAAATATACCGGTCATTTTTGAAACACCCTGTATATGTGACTGTTTGGAACAACGGGTGAAAAGTCTGTGTCCACAAGCATACAGTTTGGTAGCTCTACGGTCACTGCTAATCAGTGAGTGGCCTCCGCTGGATGTGACGTACCTGAATAAACTTATGGACTACCTTCTCGCCCAAAAGAGGCCATTATCAAGGCGAGAGGCAGTGTTATATGATATTAGAGGGATTTCTCTCGGGAGCGGCAAATTTTTTGTCCATTAAGAATAGCTATTTTTGTATTTCAGTCTATAACTGTGGAAAAACCACGTTGTGTCCGTTTTTATAACCGATTTCGCATCACGTATTCGACAGAAATGTCAGAGAAAAAATATTTCGGTGCGTAAATTGGGTTCGAAACTTTCAAGCTGCAGCAACCGATACGAATTTATATTGCTGAGGCTACCGGAGAAGCTTTCTTCTTTCTCTAGTACTGCGAGGGCGCATAAAATTCAGCGTTTCCCGAAGAGACTGCGAGGGACGAAACTTTGATATTGTCACCAGGCGGGGCACGTAACTAGAATAAAACTTGAAAGAAGCGCCAGCTGCATACTACGAGCTCCGCCTGATATTCGTACTCCCAGCTCACTTGTTTCGCGTTCGTTCAGTTTGGTCCCAAATCGCACTGTACTGGAAAGTACTTGCGTTGCTGTAAGTCTCCACGAGAATCCGCAGAATTTATGAGACAAACCTCTACGGGGGTTCATTCTTAAAATCCTCGGTATTATGAAGGTTGTATTAACCAAAGATGAAGAAACTGCATATCGGCTGCTCATGGAGTGTACTTCTTTTTCACATTGCAAATTTTAAAGTTAACATATAATGGTGCAAACACATAAAAATCTACTGCAGGGAAGGTGAACACAAGACTTAGATCAGTTCGATGGCTTTTGGGAAAGCGAAATTCATTTACATGGAAATTGTGTACAAGAGAACCGCCAAGTGATTTCTAGAGTATTGCTACAGCGTCCGGAGTTCTCGTTAAATGTATATGATATTAGGCGTCAGAGATGCTTTTATAGGTCGGTAATTGTTCTATATAATCGATTCGGAAGTTTAGCAGAGACGCTTAGGGAATTTAAATTATAACGTTTTCAAGAAAGTTCACATTATTTTAGTGAACACTCTTGGATTTATTTATAAAACCATTTTTCGAGGAAGTCTGCGTAGCACAACTTCTGTTATCGTATATCTCTCTTAATTATTAGGAGGATAATATGAAACGCCAGCAGGTAACTATTTTGCTTCGCTTATTTTTATAATGCAGTAGGATAGAAAATCGCCAGTACTTGTACGAAGTGTCCCAGCCTCTCAGTGTAAGTGTTTTCCGTGGCTCAGTAGTCAAGTCCCAGGCTACGGGTCTAAAGGTCCTAGTCTCGATACCCGGCTATTCCTAGGAGTCTCATCTGCCACTTATCACTTCTTTCACATGTTGCAACGTGCTTTTAAAGGGAAAAATAGTAAATAGCATCGTACTCGGAGTCCAAGTTAAACTGCTGGTCTCCCTATAACTGCTGGGTAAGTCAGTTGAAAGGTCGGTGGATGACAACGACATCGCACTTGCTATTGGACGATGTCTAGTATGGCACTGTGGTGTTCATTCTTTGGGTTGATGACAGGTTTACCTTATTTCTACTGTTACCCAATTGTGGGATAAGACCATAGTATTATTTGCAATCTGACGTCATCATTTGCTTTTAGAATTAATTTCATTACATTTGTGATACTTGTTATGTCTGCGTGTACTATTGCATAACTACCTGATAATATATGATGAGTAAGTTGAAGTGGCTTCAAGTTATTTTTCTGTTTCTCTCCTGGACAATGATCTGATAGTGGACTTCCTGCATAAGTGTCTGATACGTATTTCATTTTGAGTATATTATTCATGTTTCGTGTATGAAAAGCTTTTTTATTCACAAACATTGTCTGATGCTCATTGCAGCCTGTTAAGGGACATAATTTATTGTATCTTATTTTTGTATTATTTATGTAGTGCGAGTGAAATAATCGTGGATGCTAAAGACATTTTACACCACTCCAAACCCCGTTAGGAATATATGTTAAGTGCACCTCACTTTTAGGAAGTGAAATTAAGCGAACCAAGAGGCCTGGAGTGTAATATGTAAGTGGGCCGCCATTACCATATTTCCTACAGTTACTGAGCCATTAACTAACGAGAGCCCCACGAGCCACAGGTCTTTCTGAGGTACGGTGGCTTTCGTGTCTGCACAGCACAAATTGCTGTGACGTAGTGCAGCCACGACAGAGGGTTATATGTGGGCAGGCCAGACAAACACTTAGTTCCTGAAGAGGGCCAGCAGCGTAACTATCGGGGCACAGGTCTGTATGATAGACTAATTAGGCCTTGTAACATTAGCCAACGTGGACTAAATCTGTTGTTCCTATGAACGTCTGAAAGCAAGGGGAAACTACAGCCATTATATTATGGAGTACATGCACTTTTACAGTTTGGTTTAGTAAAGACAGCATGTTTCAGGGTAAAATATTCTGAAGTTTAAATGGTCCCTCATTCGAATATCCTGGTGTATTGCGGAGGATGTCGTCGCCAAAAGAAACATACAGGCGTTCTACAGATCGGACCATGAAATGCACGGAAAGAACGAGTGATGAGTGAAAAAATTATTCAAATAGTTAAGCTGAACGAAAATGTAATAGTGACGGGACAATGCAAGTCGGTAACGGAAAAAGGACGACAAGGAAAAACAGTAAGAGAATATGAAAGAAGATATATAAATGGATGAGACCTGGAGAATCCGGAAGATTTCAGACACATTTTGTAATGTAGGGTATAGAATTCAACATCGTATTTTAAACTTCCAACCATATACAGGAGCAGATGGGGATTGCGACCATAATTTATTGGTTATGAACTGCATATTAAATATGACCTTCCCAATGAACCATGGACCTTGCCGTTGGTGGGGAGGCTTGCGTGCCTCAGCGATACAGATGGCCGTACCGTAGGTGCAACCACAACGGAGGGGGTATCTGTTGAGAGGCCAGACAAACGTGTGGTTCCTGAAGAGGGGCAGCAGCCTTTTCAGTAGCTGCAGGGGCAACAGTCTGGATGATAGACTGACCTGGCCTTGCAAACATTAACCAAAACGGCCTTGCTATGCTGGTACTGCAAACTGCTGAAAGCAAGGGGAAACTAAGGCCGTAATTTTTCCCGAGGACATGCAGCTTTACTGTATGGATAAATGATGATGGCGTCCTCTTGGGTAAAATATTCCGAAGGTAAAATAGTCCTCCATTCGGATCTCCGGGCGGGGACTGCTCAAGAGAACGTCGTTATCAGGTAACAGAAAACTGGCTTTCTACGGATCGGAGCGTGGAATGTCAAATCCCTTAACCGGGCACGTAGATTAGAAAATTTAAAAAGGGAAATGGGTAGGTTAAAGTTAGATATAGTGGGAATTAGTGAAGTTCGGTGGCAGGAGGAACAAGACTTTTCGCCAGGTGAACATAGGGTTATAAACACAAAATCAAATAGGGGTAATGCAGAAGTAGGTTTAATAATGAATAAAAAGTAGGAGTGCGGGTAAGCTACTACAAACAGCATAGTGAACGCACTATTGTGCCCAAGATAGACACGAAGCCCACGCCTACTACAGTAGTACAAATTTATATGCCAACTAGCTCTGCAGATGATGAAGAAATTGAAGAAATGTATGACGAGATAAAAGAAATTATTCAGGTAGTGAAGGGAGACGAAAATTTAATAGTCATGGGTGACTGGAACTCATCGGTAGGAAAAGGGAGAGAAGGAAACATAGTAGGTGAATATGGACTGGGGCTAAGAAATGAAAGAGGAAGCCGCCTAGTAAAGTTTTGCAAAGAGCATAACTTAATCATAGCTAACACTTGGTTCAAGAATCATGAAAGAAGGTTGTATACATGGAAGAATCCTGGAGGTACTAGAAGGTATCAGATAGATTATATAATGGTAAGACAGAGATTTAGGAACCAGGTTTTAAATTGTAAGACATTTACAGGGGCAGATGTGGACTCTGACCACAATCTATTGGTTATGAACTGTAGATTAAAACTGAAGATACTGCAAAAAGGTGGGAATTTAAGGAGATGGGACCTGGATAAACTGACAGAACCAGAGGTTGTACAGAGTTTCAGGGAGAGCATAAGGGAACAAGGGAACAATTGACAGGAATGGGGGAAAGAAGTACAGTAGAAGAAGAATGGGTAGCTCTGTGGAATCAAGTAGTGAAGGCAGCAGAGGATCAAGTAGGTAAAAGGACGAGGGCTAGTAGAAATCCTTGGGTGACAGAAGAAATATTGAATTTAATTGATGAAAGGAGAAAATATAAAAATGCAGTAAATGAAGCAGGCAAAAGGAATACAGATGTCTCAAAAATGAGATCGACAGGAAGTGCAAAATGGCTAATCAGGGATGGCTAGAGGACAAATGTAACGATTTAGAGGTCTATCTCACTAGGGGTAAGGTCGATACTACCTACAGGAAAATTAAAGAGACCTTTGGAGAAAAGAGAACCACTTGCATGAATATCAAGAGCTCAGATGGAAACCCACTTCTAAGAAAAGAAGGGAAAGCAGAAAGGTGGAAGGAGTATATACAGGGTCTATACAAGGGCGATGTACTTTAGGACAGTATTATGGAAATGAAAGAGGATGTAGATGTAGATTAAGATGAAATGGGAGATACGATACTGCGTGAAGAGTTTGACAGAGCACTGAAAGACCTGAGTCGAAACAAGGCCCCGGGAGTAGATAACATTCCATTAGAACTACTGATGGCCTTGGGAGAGCCGAGCCAGTCCTGAAAAAAGTCTACCATCTGGTGAGCAAGATATATGAGACAGGCGAAATACACTCAGACTTCAAGAAGAATATAATAATTCCAATTCCAAAGAAAGCAGGGGTTGACAGATGTAAAAATTACCCAACTATCAGTTTAATAAGTCACAGCTGCAAAATACTAACGCGAATTCTTTACAGACGAATGGAAAAACTGGTAGATGCGGACCTCGGGGAAGATCAGTTTGGATTCTGTAGAAATATTTGAACACGTGAGGCAATACTGACCTTACGACTTATCTTAGAAGAAAGATTAAGGAAAGGCAAACCTACGTTTCTAGCATTTGTAGAATTAGAGAAAGTTTTTGACAATGTTGATTGGAATACTCTCTTTCAAATTATGAAGGTGGCAGGGGTAAAATACAGGGAGCGAAAGGCTATTTACAATTTGCAAAAAACCAGATGGTAGTTGTAAGAGTCGAGGAGCATAAAAGGGAAGCAGTGGTAGGGAAGGGAGTGAGACAGGATTGTAGCTTCTCCACGATGTTATTCAATCTGTATGTTGAGCAAGAAGTAAAGGAAAGGAAAGAAAAATTCGGAGTAGGTATTAAAATCCATGGAGAAGAAATAAAAACTTTGAGATTCGCCGATGACATTGTAATTCTGTCAGAGACAGCAAAGGACTTGGAAGAGCAGTTGAATGGAATGGACAGTGTCTTGAAAGGAGGATGTAAGATGAACATCAACAAAAGCAAAACGAGGATAATGGAATGTAGTCGAATTAAGTCGGGTGATGCTGAGGGAATTAGGTTAGGACATGAGACACTTAAAATAGTAAAGGTGTTTTGCTATTTGGGGAGCAAAATAACTGATGATGGTCGAAGTAGAGAAGATATAAAATGTAGACTAGCAATGGCAAGGAAAGGGTTTCTGAAGAAGAGAAATTTGTTAACATCGAGTATAGATTTAAATGTCAGGAAGTTTTTTCTGAAAGTATTTGTATGGAGTGTAGCCATGTATGGAAGTGAAACATGGACGATAAATAGTTTGGACAAGAAGAGAATAGAAGCTTTCGAAATGTGGTGCTACAGAAGAATGCTGAAAATTTGATGGGTAGATCACATAACTAATGAGGAAGCATTGAATAGAATTGGGGAGAAGAGGACTATGTGGCACAACTTGACAAAAAGATGGGACCGATTAGTAGGACATGTTCTAAGGCATCAAGGGATCACAAATTTAGCATTGGAGGGCAACGTGGAGGGTAAAAAGCGTAGAGGGAGACCAAGAGATGAATACACTAAGCAGATTCAGAAGGACGTGGGTTGCGGTAAGTACTGGGAGATGAAGAAGCTTCCACAGGATAGGGTAGCATGGCGGGTTGCATCAAACCAGTCTCAGGACTGAAGACCACAACAACAACAACAACTTTAAATATGAATAAATTGCAGACAGGTAGAAATTTAAAGGGATGGGATCTAAATAAATTGAAAAAACCTGAGATACTGAATCTAACTGATGAAAGGATAAACTACCAAACTGCGGACAATTAAGCAGGCAAAAAATCTAAATATGAGTTCAGCAGAATGTGCAAATTGGTAAATCAGAATGGCTGGACAAGAGGAGCTAGGCCTTAGAGGCATGAAAGTCTGTGGGAAACATAGAAACAGCTTATGGGAAAATTAAAGAATGATTTGAAAAAAAAGAGACACCTATTTGACTATTATCAGCCCACATAGCGAACTTGTACTAAGCAAAGAAGGGAAGGCTGAATGGTGGAAGGAAACATATAGGCTATATATAATGGAATCAAAGGTGAAGTCAATATTATACTCGTAGAAAGAGAAGATGAAGTAACTGAAGATGAGATGGGAGATATGATACTGCGAGAAGATTCTGACACAGCTCTGAGAAAGGCTTGAATCGAAACTTGTCGGTTGGAGTAGACGACATTCCTTCAAAATTATAGAGATCCTCGGGAAAAAGAGTCGTCGCAAAAGCATTCCATCTTTCGTGTAAGATATACAGGCTAAATACTTTGAGACTTCCAGATAAATGTAATACACTAGTCGCCATTAAAATTGCTATACCACGAAGATGACGTGCTACAGACGTGAAATTTAGCCGACAGGAAGAAGATGCTGTGATATGCAAATGATTAGCGTGTCAGAGCATTCACACAAGGCTGGCGCCGGTGGCGACACCTACAACGTGCTGACATGCGGAAAGTTTCCAACCGACTTCTCATACACAAAAAGCAGTTGACCGGCGTTGCCTCCTGAAACGTTGTTGTGATACCTCGTGTAAGGAGGAGAAATGTGTACCATCACGTTTTCGACTTTGGTAAAGGTCGGATTGTAGCCTATAGCGATTGCGGTTTATCGTCTCGCGACATTGTTGCTCGCGATGGTCGAAATCCAGTGACTGTTAGCAGAATATGGAATCAGTGGGTTCAGGAGGGTAATACGGAACGTCTTGCTGGATCCCAACGGCCTTGTACCACTAGCAGTCGAGATGACAGGCATCTTATCCGCATGGCTGTAACGGACCGTGCAGCCACGTCTCGATCATACTAACATACTAACCCCAGAACTTATCTTAGAAGATAGCTTGGAGAAAGCCTAACATATGTTTATTACATTTGTATATTTAGAGAGAGCTTTTGATACTGTTGATTTGAATACACGCTTCGAAAATCTGAAGTTAGCGGAGATAGAAGACAGGAAGCGGAAGTTATCTACAATTTCTACAGAAAACTTACAGTTACAACAGTCGAAGGACGAGACGGGCAAGCAGTAGTTGGTAACTGAGTAAGACATAGTTGTACCTTCTCCACGATGTTATTCAGTCACTACACTGAGCAAGCTGCAAAGGACACAAAGGAGAACTCTGGAAAGGCAATTCAAGTTTAGGGAGAAAAAATGAAAACTTTTCAGTTTGACGTCGACATTGTAGTTCTGTCAGAGACGTCAATGGGTTTTCAAGAGCATTTGAACGGAGTGGATGGTGTCTTGAAACGATGCTATCAACTGGATATCAACAAGCGTGAAACAAGGCGAAGGAACGTAGTGTAATTCTATTAGGTGTTAAAGGAATTAAATTAGGAAATGAGATACTGAAAATAGCCGAGTTTTGCTATTATGGTAGCAAAATAGCTGTCGACGGCCGAAGTAGAGAGGATATAAAATGCAACCTGGCAACAGCAAGAAAAGCATTTCTGAAAAAGAGAAGTGTCTTTCAATCGAACTTAAATTTTAGTATTGAGAAATGTTTTCGGTAAGTATGTGTATGGAGTGTAGTCTTGTGCATAAGTGAAACTTGGACGATAACCATGTTAGACAGGATGAGAATGTAAGCTTTTGGAATTAGGTGCAACACAGTAACGTTGTACATTAAATGAGTAGATCGAATAACTGAATATAACTTTGGAATTAAGATATCTGTGACAATACCTACGTAAAACAAGGACACACTTTAAGTTCAAAAATGGTTCAAATGGCTCTGAACACTATGGGACTTAACATCTGAGGTCATCGGTCTCCTAGACTTAGAACTACTTAAACCTAACTAACCTAAGGACATCACACACATCCATGCCCGAGGAGGAATTCGAACCCGCGACAGTAGCAGCAGTGCGGTTCCGGACTGAAGCGCCTAGAACCTATCGGGCACAACGGCCGGCCACACTTAAGGCACCACAGAACTGCCAATTTGTTAATGGAAGGAAGACTGGGGGATAAAAATTGTACTGGAACATGAAGATAAACCGGTTCAAAAGGATATCTGTTGCATTAGGTATGCATAGAAGAAGAGGTCTGCACAAGATAGATTAGCATAGAGAGCCACATCTAACCAGTATTCAGAATGAAGGCTACATCGGGAGGACGACGGTTCAGTCCCGTCTCCGGCCATCCTGATTTAGGTTTTCCGTGATTTCCCTAAATCGCTTCAGGCAAATGCCGGGATGGTTCCTTTGAAAGGGCACGGCCGATTTCCTTCCCAATCCTTCCCTAACCCGAGCTTGCGCTCCGTCTCTAATGACCTCGTTGTCGACGGGACGTTAAACACTAACCACCACCACCACCACCACCACCACCACCACCACCACCACCACCAATGAAGGCTACAAGAACTCGTTCATGAGTGGGGTGATCTACCTTAGCTGTGTCCTACTTTACAAGGGGTTTCAGTTTCTAAATTAACCAAACATTTAAGAGTTTGTTAGGCCTGTATGTCACTCCAGTTCCCTACGAAGCACGAAACAGCAGTATCTCTCCTGCTCTGCATGAAGGAGGTGGTATTTCTTGCTCCACAGCACTACTCTAGGGCGGTATTGAAAATGAGGGGTGCATGTACGAATGTAGACATTCACGGCGTATACTACTCATAAAAAGCCCTCTGGTTTCCAGCGTGGTAGCGTTAAGATAATGCGTCATTTCGAAGAGTATCGTACTCATCTATACTCATCATCTTCTGGCGAAGAAAATTGTTATTATGACGCTCGTCGAAAGGATGTGATATCTCAACGTTACTACCCGACTGGAAGCCCGAGAGCTGTTCATCATACAGGATGCGGTTTCATTCTTCCACAACCTACGACCCCATCTACGATCAGTCAGTATGAGGTTAGTACCGGGTGGTTATAATTAAAGTGCTGCTACTGACTGAGGTCCACTGTTGGCTGTAATTATCTTATGATAACTAAACTTGGTAGATATGCTAATGCGTTTTGCGAAACCGATTCACGTTGGAAAAAAAATTGATTCTAGTGTTGACCACCAACTGCAAATCTGACGCTTTACAACATCCTACCAAGATCTCTAGTGATCATATTGAACAATTTGTGAATGCGATGGTTGATAATAAAATCAACAGTGTACCTTTCTCATTTGTTTGACTTTATCTGCCCACATTCCGTCCCTAACCCATTAGACATAAAAACTTATCTATATGTCTTTCGTGCATTCACAGCAGCGATAGATTTGCCTCTGGTGGCCTAAAATGTAACTAATTTTTTACCACCTTAAATTGCTTCCGCGTTAACGCGTTAGAATATCTATCAAGTTTCGCTGCCATACGATAATTACAGCCCGCTCTGGACGTCTTTTAACAGCTGCATCTTAATTATAACTATCCAGTATATACACGGTCAAGTCACATGACTACGACCACCGCCTGTGTTCAACAACAATCTGCAATAACAACAGACGGCAGCTAGGGGTGTTTGTAAAGCGTGTCAAGGGACACGTAACGCAGTGCATTCGTTGCCGTAATGCGGAAACGGACCATTTTATCTGACGTCCACAAGGGCATAATCATTGGCTTTCAGGTAAGGGTAGAAGTATTTCCCAAACGGATAATTTTTTAAACTTTTCACATGAAGCCGTGGTTAAAGTATACCGTGCATGGCAATTAGAGGTGCAAGTGTTGAGCAACTCATTACCCAGACGAACCAAGAGGCTACCAACAGTGTCTTCTCAACGACCGTCGAGCTATAATTGCTGCTTATGGGGCTTCGTTGCAAACGCCTGGTTCATACACTCATGGCGATTGCTGTTCGTCAGCGACGAAAGCTGGGATTTGTAGCCGATACTAAAACTCACCTTTTCAGACGAATAACGTTTTATGCTCTATCCGACAGATGGTCATTGCAACGCACGGCACGCGTTATGCTCAGCAGAATTTTTTCGTGGTATTCCCTGAGCTATTCTGCAAGGCACAATTGATCAACACAAGTATGCATCTATCCATGGTGACAATGTTCACCTGTAGTTTGTTCTTCCTCGGTACGATGCCATCTACCAACAGGACAATGCAACATGACACATAGCTCGCAGTGTATGAGCGTGATTCGAAGGTTTCCAGGATGAGTTTACCATACTCACCTGGCCACCAAACTCCCCGGGATTAAACCAAAATCTGTGGAACCACCTCGATCGGGCTGTTTACGCCATCGAGCCTCAACCGTGAAACCTTGCACAGCTGGCTATGGTTATATAGCTATTTCCCACTTGCTACATTCTGCCTCTTGCAGCTCCTTCGAGATGGGCTGGCCTTCAGTGGTTTTTTGGACAACAGAGCGTCTTTGATCCGCCATTCCATCGTCAAGAATAGAACTGTTCCAGGCACTGGAGTCGGCATGGCTCCACATCCCTGTCGGTACCTCCCAGAACCTCACTGACTCTCTACCTGCGCGTCTCGGAAGGGTTCACGCTGCACATGGCGGTTATTCAGGCTTTTGCCAGGTGGTCACATTAATATCCAATGCATGTGGCTTTGTTTCACTGTCATACAACACTCCATAACATCTTGAACAACCACACCACACGTGTATCAATAGATTGATGCCATCAAATTTCGTTCCAGTGTTTCCACCTTAAGATGTATGAATGTATTATTCTTATGGAAGTCTCCAACTGTAAATAAATACTATAGAAATAGTCACAGATATCAGCTCCCTTGTTCGAAGTAGATTTTTACTATGCACATATTGCTAGTTATCTTGTACGTCTGGAAGCTGAAGCATAAATACCATATATGTACTCTGGACATTAACATTGTAATCCACATTCATCAACTTGATGAGCTGTAAGTATTCAGTCGTCCGAAGTCTATTTCACCTCCGTTTCTGCTCCACAAACAACAGTCCCATAGAGACTATTGCTTCACTAAGTCTTGACTAGAGTTTACTGCCAAAAACGAACTCACGATAATAGCAATCCAGAGGTTCAGTTAAATGAAGATCCTATAAGAACACTGGCTGTCAGGGCCGTTGAAGTTTACGTTAAATGTTCTTGTGTATTGATAGTCCTTCGTTCCTGCGTGATCTTCCGACTCGATTTTTCAGTTTTCTTATTGTGGCCTTTTTCCTGTAGTTGGCAGCAAAGGGTGAGTAATCCAAGGATGATATGTTACTCATCCCTAAGAACTTTGAACAAAATCTGAAGATCACTAAACATTACATATTTTGCAGTGTTATCATAACTAGTGAAGTGTGCCTATATAGGTGAAAGGAAACTCTGCGTGTTCCTGATTCACAATTATCCATTAAATAATGATAACCACGAGAAGTCAGTCAACGTTACTCTAACGACATAACTCATTACAATATTTTCTTTGGTCACCCTTCACATCTGTGCGTCAACTGTAATTAACATTAAGGAATTGCTGACACAGCACTATCTCTCAGTTTTCGAGTAGTAAACTACCGAAATAAAATTTTATATGCTCCTCTTTCAGCTGGCAGAAAACTAAAAAGAGAAGAAACTCAACAGCTTTCTGGATATCATGTCTAGCAGCTTCTCAACATTGTAGGAGGCGCATCTAATGCATAAGACCACCAGAAGAAATACATATTTTTAATTGAATTATGAGACATATTTCATGCAGCCCATTCTTATGAGTCAGAAACGCCAGGACGTAAGTGACATTCATGTTATTTACGTACTGTATCGCCATCGTATTGGATGTATTTATGTTCATTCTGCGACAAAATTCTGTTTTGAAAATTTAATTAGAACTCTTTAACAATAATGGAACCAGGAAACTTCACATATACGTCAACCTAATAGCATACATGCTATCTTAAATAGGAATTAAATATTTATTACTTATAATGATTTGTGTTTTGTGCCTGCCAGTACTTGTGTGGACGTACTGTGCTCCTAAAATATAACACGATCGAAATCCTCAGAAATACTTCGAGACAATGTTGTACAACAATACATGAATACAAAAGTTGATCATGTCTACAATAAAACATAATATCATTGATAATTTAAGTTAAATAAGTTTTTTTACAGCAAATACGGTTGTGTCACCATTACCATTTCTATTTTTAGTTGGGTACACTAACTTAATAATGAAAATGAGGGCCTTATGCACGAGATGCCTTTTTAAATGTGAACATCCAATTAGCTCACACCCAGGCACACGGTTACTTATTTCTGAGGCATAAATTACGTTATATCAGATTATTTAGAGGATGGATGAACCACTTCAATTTGTGAAACAGAGCATCCAAAACTTAGTAGCCCAAAGTTCTGTGCATCAATTTAAAATGGTGTTCCGTGGTCTCCTATGTCGTTGTCTCGTACCTGCTACATTCAGCCTCACGCAGCCCCTTCGCGATGGGCTGGCTTCCAGTGTGTTTTTAGACAATAGAGCACCCTTGATCCGGGCACCGCGCTATCAGTTTACGGCTAGCAGGAACTGTCATTCCAGACAAACGATGTGAAGCATTTCGATATCTAGACTGAAATGGCTATTTTGTTCACAATCCAAAACAATAATTTTCCATTACAATTAAAAAATCTACCTTTAGCACAATGTTGTTGTAGCTATGGCTTGTTAAGCTGCATCCCCCAGTAATTGCCGCAACGAATGTCTGCTGCAACGCTGATTACGTTACGTCATGACACAAAAATATTTAAAGTATGAATCTCAGATGACCAGAGCGAAAGGATGTAGCTTATAAGAAGACCAATGAGAATTAAATTTAATGCCTATCCACCAAAAATATTTGTAATATGTTCGATAAATATCGTGAAGATATTAATGAACCTGTGTTAAAAATAAATGCAGAAATACCAAAACCCAGAGAACTATATTAATAAATATACGTATGCTCTCTCCAATTCGTATTTGAGGTCAGTTTCTGGGTTGGGTTGGGTTGTTTGGGGGAAGAGACCAACAGCGAGGTCATCGGTCTGATCGGATTAGAGAAGGACGGGGAAGGAAGTCTGCCGCGCCCTTTCGAATGAACCATCCCGGCATTTGCCTGGAGCGATTTAGGGAAATCACGGTAAACCTAAATCAGGATGGCCAGACGCGGGATTATTCAAAATGTTCTAATGTGTGTGAAATCTTATGGGACTTAACTGCTAAGTTCATCAGTCCCTAAGCTTACACACTACTTAACCTAAATTATCCTATGGATATACACACACACCCATGCCCGAGGGAGGACTCGAACCTCCGCCGGGACCAGCCACACACGCGTGATTGAACCGTAGCCCTCCCGAATGCAAGTCCAGTGTGCTAACCACTGCGCCGCTGGTGTGAGGATGGAATCATCTATTTTTAAATCTGTGACTGTGTACAGATCGTCGATTCATCTGTGGGGTGCATCATGTGCGCTCTTTCATAGGCTTATCTCGGTAAGCTATGGAAAAATTGTTTTCTGAATAATCTTTGACCGAGTCATGAGAATTTGTATTTCTATACTACTCTTCATTCTGTATAGTAGTTGAACACCCAACTTTGCCTGGGTAACTATTTATTATAATCTTCTATTGATCCATCTTCTCCTCCTCCCTCTCTCTTACCATATCCTTCTCCTTACACTTTGTCCCTCTCTTCCTCATCCCTGTTACTGTCCACCTCTTCCTCCACCTGTCTCTGTTCGTCTCCTCTTCTCCTTTTGCTGTCCATCTTCTCCTTCCCCAACCGTTCATCGGCTACTCTCCCTTCTGTCCATTTCCTCCTCACCCTTCAAGTCCGTCTCCTCCACCCCTCTACCTCCTTCTCATCCCCTCTAAGTCCATCAGTTCTTCTTCCTCTGTCTGTCCATCTCCTCCTACCCTCTTCTCTCACCACGTTACCACCCTACGAGGATAGGAGTTTGCTGGGTGTTACCCACAGTGTTTATTTCCAGATAGTAAGCACTGAAGACCCCCTAGTATGTGTACCAAGCTTGGTTGAAATCGGTACAGGGAGTTAGGAGGTGCTTCTTATCTGTGGTTTTGCCAATGTACGCACATGTCACATATATTTCACATATATATTTAACACATTTCATATACATTTATGCACATAGTTCGCCTGTGTCTCTATCGAATTTTACAATGCAGTTTCATTTCCGAGCAGCTCTGTGTTTAGGACCTCATATCTTCTGAACTTTGTATCACACAATACAATTTTGTATGTACAATTGGTAGCATATGTGAATACTGGCTGCGAAATGTGTTGCGAATAAGGTTAGTAGCAAAGGAGTAACAAATTAAAACGTTATGCCAGATTCAGCAGTTTTACTGTATGAATATCGAAAGTGTAGTAAATGATAAACGTTGTTCCTCTCATTATTTTGTGGGGGTTGTCGCCTCAAAAAAGTGTTTTAAATGTTTAAAATCATGAATAAAACTGGTTTAAAAGCACTAAGTCATTTCCCTCTCAAATACTGGATGTATGAAGTACGAGTAGTCGCGCGTCATAGACTACACTCCTTTTCCACCCTCACCCATATCCCTTTGACCGGTAGGTACCCCAACATCGATTCTTTCTTGATAGTGAGTCATATATGTTCCAAGTTTGGTTGAAAACGGTCCAGTGGTTTAGGAGGACATGTAGATCATATATACATACAAACATACACACGCTTCTGTAGTACGTACGGATATTCTTTCCTTTTTTTTCGGGATCTCATTTTGATGAAATTAAGCCTATACGCTGGCCTCAAGATACGCTAAAGTTACCTATGGGAATTCCATGACATTTCGTCTAGTAGTTTTAGAGATTAGCGTTTTCCAACGGACTATCTTTAATCACTTGTGAAAGTACTTGTCTGCATTTGTTGATAGTTACCTGATGTGTTTCGCGCAAATTGAAATAGATATTGGCCTATCTGCTGTTTGTTATTATACACTCCTGGAAATTGAAATAAGAACACTGTGAATACATTGTCCCAGGAAGGGGAAACTTTATTGACACATTCCTGGGGTCAGATACATCACATGATCACACTGACAGAACCACAGGCACATAGACACAGGCAACAGAGCATGCACAATGTCGGCACTAGTACAGTGTATATCCACCTTTCGCAGCAATGCAGGCTGCTATTCTCCCATGGAGACGATCGTAGAGATGCTGTATGTAGTCCTGTGGAACGGCTTGCCATGCCATTTCCACCTGGCGCCTCAGTTGGACCAGCGTTCGTGCTGGACGTGCAGACCGCGTGAGATGACGCTTCATCCAGTCCCAAACATGCTCAATGGGGGACAGATCCGGAGATCTTGCTGGCCAGGGTAGTTGTCTTACACCTTCTAGATCACGTTGGGTGGCACGGGATACATGCGGACGTGCATTGTCCTGTTGGAACAGCAAGTTTCACTTGCCGGTCTAGGAATGGTAGAACGATGGGTTCGATGACGGTTTGGATGTAACGTGCACTATTCAGTGTCCCCTCGACGATCACCAGAGGTGTACGGCCAGTGTAGGAGATCGCTCCCCACACCATGATGCTGGGTGTTGGCCCTGTGTGCCTCGGTCATATGCAGTCCTGATTGTGGCGCTCACCTGCACGGCGCCAAACACGCATACGACCATCATTGGCACCAAGGCAGAAGCGACTCTCATCGCTGAAGACGACACGTCTCCATTCGTCCCTCCATTCACACCTGTCGCGACACTACTGGAGGCGGGCTGCGCGATGTTGGGGCGTGGGCGGAAGACGGCCTAAGGGTGTGCGGGACCGTAGCCCAGCTTCATGGAGACGGTTGCGAATGGTCCTCGCCGATACCCCAGGAGCAACAGTGTCCCTAATTTGCTGGGAAGTGGCGGTGCGGTCCCCTACGGCACTGCGTAGGATCCTACGGTCTTGGCGTGCATCCGTGCGTCGCTGCGGTCCGGTCCCAGGTCGACGGGCACGTGCACCTTTCGCCGACCACTGGCGACAACATCGATGTACTGTGGAGACCTCACGCCCCACGTGTTGGGCAATTCGGCGGTACGTCCACCCGGCCTCCCGCATGCCCACTATACGCCCTCGCTCAAAGTCCGTCAACTGCACATACGGTTCACGTCCACGCTGTCGCGGCATGCTACCAATGTTAAAGACTGCGATGGAGCTCCGTATGCCACGGCAAACTGGCTGACACTGACGGCGGCGGTGCACAAATGCTGCGTAGCTAGCGCCATTCGACGGCCAACACCGCGGTTCCTGGTGTGTCCGCTGTGCCGTGATGTGTGATCATTGCTTGTACAGCCCTTTCGCAGTGTCCGGAGCAAGTATGGTGGGTCTGACACACTGGTGTCAATGTGTTCTTTTTTCCATTTCCAATAGTGTATTTTAGCCCTTCCACTGCGTGTCATGCTCGTTACTTGTAGCTACTGCTTGAACAAATCCCTCTGCGACCAGATAGAGTTTCCCTAGATCACGTCAGACAAAATCCGTGGTGATTCCTATGAGAAAGACAGGTCCTTCTTATTTCCTTCTACAACCTCCCCCAAATCCAATCTTGTGTCCCATATCTGATGACCTCGTCGTCGACGGGGTGATTGACAATAAATGTTCCTCCTTTTCTTAAATTATTTGTGTTGGCGACAGGAAACCCTTCTAAGAGTTTCATTTATTCATAGCGATTATGTTCACTCACGGGTCAGTCTATCTTTCTCCTCAGTCTTTATGAATATGTAGCTGATATGATGTTCTGAGTGTTAAACATATGTTGGTGTTTCCTTCATCAAATTATTGAAGTGTTTGAAGAAAGCACTTTTTGCTGTCGTGCAACCTTTTTGACTAAAGGTGAAAGAAAACATAAACGACTGCCTATTCATAACTGTGAGGAATAACTGCAGAAAATGGTTGGATATAGGAACAACAAATTTCGTGTGAAAACTATATCTGGCAATCAGAGACGAAACTATCTATCTGTCGTTCTTGCCTAGTTAAATATATTTATATTATGAATGACTTCTTTGAGACAAATGGCATGTTTGCCACAGTAGTTTTATTTACAAGGTATATACGAGAAAAAACAACACCCTGGTGGCTTAATTCCCCTTCCCAGTCGCGATGTGCCGTAAATTCCAGTAGCAACAGTTCTTTGTCGTCCGACCACAGTTCGGCCAAAATTCAGATTCGCAGCGGCAAGACAGCAACCGAAACCCGGAAGTCAAGCCGATTAGGGCAGGCAAAAGCTTTGCCGCACCGGGTGGGCCAATTAGTTAGAAAAGACGACCATCTGTGCCCCCCGTGACAAACAGCACCTGCTTTGCCGCTCCTGGTGCGGTTAAACAGAGCTGCGCGAGAAGACAATAAAACATCGCAGATCCGCACTACTTAACAAGCACGAGAAGAGCATTTCGTCCTAGAATTTTATTTGCTTTACACTGAAATCCCGTGAGTGGCATTAGACCAGTGCTTTATTAATGTATTATACCATTATTTCGGAAAGGAATGGACTCCATATTAAAGATGACTGCAGAGTATTGCCGCCCCAAATGCACGCCAATAATTTCCGAAGAAACGTTTGTTTTTATCCTTTAATAAGTGTTTTTCATTCCTTACAACTTACAAGAACATTAAAAACCACTAAACTGCAAGTCCACCCACGTCGTTTATTGTCGATAAGAGATTTTTCTCAAACTGTCTTAGAGCAGTTTATCTCTCGCTGCTGGATTTTATTTTTATTTTTAACCAAACACATTTCACCTAAATATTTTACGCATCGTCAGTGGGAAACAAGGGAAATGATTAATACAATTATTTTTTGCTTAATTATACAGGGTGTGCCTAGAGGAATGGTAGTATTCAGGAACATCAGAGGAACGACCACTCTAATCAAAAATGTTTAGTAAACATGGGCTTTTCTTCTTCTGCTTCGTTAGAACCCTTCAGGATCATGTGAGGCTCGTTTTGCACATCTTCTTTCTTCCCAATACCTCTTCATTCTCTCGTTTCTTCTGTTTCTTTCTTCTAGTGTTAAGACAACTTCGATTTTGGTGTCCGGACACCTTCACCATCCACCAATCCTTTATATTCTGCCAGTCCTGTACTACTGCCTGGAGATGGGCTCTAAAATGCATACCTTAAGAACTTTGAGTACTTCCTCATCTTAAATACTGTGTAACAAATCTCTTTCAATGTAAGCTGCTTGCGTTACATATTTTGTGTATGGACCAAACCGAGAGAAAAGGTCATGTAAATATGAGCTCTAAAGTGCAAATAGCTTAAGAGCTTTGGTCAATTGCTCATGTTCACTACTGTGAGAAATGTCCCTACCGCTGAACAAGTGGGCATAACTCTTAAGATTTACATTTTGAGCCCATGCTTATTGGACAGTTTTTTGTTGTTTTGGTCTATACTACCACCTCCCAAAGTATGGAAACAACGCGCCTTGCAGTAGAATAGAATAGATTCAGTATAGAAGATGAAAAATTGTTGATAGCTCTTAAGGTATGCATTTTAGACCCTATGTTCACCTGACGTTTTTCTTCGAATGAACGTTCCTGTCATATCCCTGAATATTTACCATTGTTCCCGTGGTACGCTGTACAGTTATTCTGAGTTATTCGTATTTAGACAAGTAGTCTTTAATTATAGCATTTTTAGGTTGGCTTTATAATCACATTAGTTATAGGTAAAAGATTTCATGTACAGAGAAAGACGTCAACACACTTACATACACACAAATACAAAGATATAAATATTACAAGATTGTTTCATTCCCACACGGCATACCATCCCTTCCCACTCACCGCGCCAATATCTCAATTGGACTGTAATCCCGTACAGTTCATACCTTCCCATTATCTCTCACTTAACCTAGCAACAAGATCTAGGGCAACTAGTAGAAATTTTGTGTAACGCAGTGAAGTGAATCTCTATATCCAAAAATTATTACCCCAGAAAAGCTTATTCAAGTACCAGAGGACATGCTGGGTGGTTACAACTAAACTTTCCCTGTTTAATATGTTATAACACCGAAACTTATTACCGTACGAGGGCCAAACTTGGTAGCATTAATGTCAATGACATGGGTAAGAGAAATAATGCAGAATCTATTCAGTTGGAACACTTTTAATGTGCTGCTACAGTACATCATACCTTTACATACCGGTAACATTATTTCCACAAAAGGGGCTGAATATGGTGCCCATCAGTGTCCAAGTCAGAAAGCGCAGGACTGCATTCTGCACAGCGGAAGCATGGCCGTAGGTGTGCTGGTTACCTCTCTTGATACGCTGCGCTCTAGATTAGCACGTGTGTGAATGTTCACCTGGTAAACGCTGTCCTCCAGGTAGCCCCACAACCAGAAACAAAGGGAGTGAGATCAGGTGATCGTGCCGGCCAAGCGTTCGGAAACGACCAGCTGATAATTCAATCTTGCATGAAAACTGTTGAGTTTAATGCATCGTTCTCCAGTATGACATGCTGGCGAAGCATATCGCAGTAATGCTGCTCAGTCACACTGCTCGTCTTTGCTCCTTGAACGCCAACCTGTTCAAAAAAGAATGGGCCAATGATGAACGTAGCCGTGAAGCCACACCATACGGTGACAGGGGAACTTCACGCACAGTGACTGAAGGTGAAGATCCCCACACTCAGCAATTCTGTGTGCTCGCCTCACCTGGCAGAGAAAAATGAGCTACGTCTGTCCATAGGATGGTCCGGGGCCAGTTCTTGCCAACTTCAGTTCTTGCGAGAAAGTGGAGAGGGAAGTCAACACGCCGTGGCGCGTCCTGTGGTGGAAACAGCTGTACGATATGGATTTTGTACGGATATCATTTGAGAATGGTTCGAAGCAGTTTTCGTACAGTGGACCACGGGATGTTCAACTGTCGTGACGCAGCACGCGTACTGCATGACGATCGGGAATTGCTCGCAGCGTTGTCTGCCATAGCAACAGCGATTTCATTAACCACCTGCGGTGCAACCGGTCCTTCGCTTCTTCCCGCAGCGACGCACAGTTCTCCAGTTGATTCAAACTACTTCATCATGCTGCGCACAGAAGGTGGAGAAAGAGGACCCTTTAGTTATCCTTTCAGCCGGGGATAATCTCTAACTGCAGTTGCAGCATAATAAGAGAGCTTCACCGATAATTCTCTTGTCCAACCTCATGTTGAGACATCAACAAGTCCACTGAGACTGATCAGATGTGTGAGACTATGAATCACGACGACTGATTACGGCACCTGGTGGCCATAGTTGGAACTGGACTATGGCACTGTAACGCATGGAAGTCATGCATACTATGGACATCAATGCTACCAAGTTTAGTAGTCGCACGGTAATTAATTTCCGTGTTATAACGTGTTAAATAGGGAAAGTTTAAGTATAACCACCCGGTATATGAGACAGTAAAGATAAAAATAAATGCAGAGTATACATCTTTTCGTTACAAGTAAAGTGAATATAAAATTAACGTAACACCAGTGCTATGAAAACAACATATCTAAATGCCAACGACACAAATACACAATACAACTGAAGGGTTAATTTTTTCGAAACCAAGTGATTATCTTTCGATGTGACGTGGAGGTTTTAAATTTATCTCAAAGGTGTCGACAAACTCTCTCTGTAACGTTGTAAAAGCGTGGCGACCTACGGCGTCGCATTCACGCTCACCGATCCTGCAAACAGCAAGGTGTCGACACATGTGATAGAAGTCCAGAGCTCAAACCTTCACGTGAGGTGTAAGGTGGGCTGATGACTGATGGCACCACATTTCACCACAATTCTGCCCAACGCTGCCGTGATTCCCACATATTTAGCGGTCAGAAACCTCTGTTCGTAACACGATTAACAACAGTTAGAGGTTCTTGACAATCTTTTACATCACTGAACCCCCGGATGGTTCAACCATTTTCTAAGGACATCTTGAGCCGGCAATCTCAATGAACGTTTTCACACATTTTGGAGTGTAGCACTATCGCAGTTTTTGGCCTGGTGTACAGGATGGAACTTCTATGGACGATTCAAAACTGTTGTTAGCCACTTTATAAAGGTTCCTGTACAGAGATAGCCAGTCATTGATTCCTAGCAGCTGGCGTAACAACCATCTTTTTCAATATCCCTTAGCCTCGCATACGGCCAGTTAAGTGACGTAGCGCCACTCATCTCATGGATGTCGAATTGGTTGCTTAGCCATCCGGCGTCTAGGAATCAATGACTGGCTGTCTCAGCACAGGTACATTTTTGAAGTGCTCAACAGAACTGCGCGGGTCTCACCGAGGGTGTTTCTAAACTGGAGGGGCGCCTGGGGCTTTTAAAGGGGTCCTTTGTCATTTAATTCACTAACATGTAAATGTTACCTCTGCCCTCTTCCCTCCGTGATCATGAAAAAGGAGAGTGTTAAACAAGTGGGTTGTAAAGTATAATCATCCTTTGCTGCGAAAGATCACGTTCAGAACTAGTTCAGTGGGTTTCAAACCTTGTGCCATTACTTGTCATTTCTTTCCTATTCCACTGGCAAATAGAGTGAGGGGAAAAGACCGTCTATATGCCTCCATATGAGCGCTAATTTCTCGTACCTTATCCTCATGGTCCTTATGCGAAATGTATGTTGGCTGCAGTGGAAAATTTCTACAGTCAGCTTCAAATGTCGTTTCTCTAAATTTTTTCTAAAAAAAAACCTCACAAATTCAAAGGGTCCCTCGCAATCAATGTAATTAATTAGTCAATTTGATGTCAGTGATGTATGGCTATGTGGGTGGAAGTAATGGCGAGATTACCACAGACATTATTCGCGATTTGAAGCGATAATCAGACGCTTTTTCGTTGCTTTTAATGAACTTTCGATCTCATACATACACAGGGTGACATTACCATCGTAATATAACTATCTGCAGTACCAAATTTATAAAGTAATACGTAGTATAAAGCTGATATCTACAACCCCTGTGTGCTGCACCTTAAGAGACTTTGTATGTGATGAGGCATCCGGCTACTTTGATAGAGACGAAAGTGAGGAGGTATCCTGTGACAGAGGATGAGAATGCTCTTATCACTCCATCATGAGATTAAAAAAATATGTTTAATATTCTAGTCCTGTGATGCAGAATGTAACAGATATTAAGCAGATAACAATATATGTTTTAGCTTATTAGAGAATACTTAGAGCAAATATACCATATGCCATACTGTCGTACAGGACTTCCACAACAAGTAAGGATACCTTAGAATGTGAAAATGTGTACATGCTCCATTTCTTCTCTCTTAAAGAATAACTCAGAGAAAAGGAAGGAACCTACATTTTGTGTGGCCGTCCATGGCCAACAACACCGGCCAAATACCGCTATCTACAAGTTATGGCTTGGACATCATTCAGTACAGGATTTCCTCCCTCTTATTCAGTATCTGGTGAAAAGTATCTTGACACCTACTAGTGGACATTATATAGGATATGTCCACTCTTCACATTCATGACGGCTTGAACTCTGCTGTGGACACTTTTAGTGAGGTGTGTAAATGTGCGTGGAGAAATTACAATCCACTCTTCTTCAAAATCGAAAACCAGAGAAGGTAGAGACGTTGAACACTGTGGTCTGGAGCGAAGTCGAAGTTCTAAATCATCTCACAGGTGTTATATGGAGCTCAGGTTGAGACTTCAGGCACGCCACTCCATTTCAGGGATGTTATTGTCCAACCATTGCCTCAAAGATGCTGTTTTATGACAGGGTTTATGATCATGCAGTTACAAACAATCATCGTATTCGTACTGTTCTTTTTTATTGTAAGCAGTGCACAATGATGTAACGACAGATAACACGCCCATACCGTAATACCACCTCCTCCAAACATCACCGTTGGTGGTTCTTCCTGCTGCTGGTTGTGATTAAGGGTTTGAAGAGATTAAACATTTAAGAACATCGGTCTCATATTCATTTCCCCCCCGCCCCCCCCCCCCCCCCCCAACGACGGAATCTTGTGTACCTCATCTCTCTGCATCGAGAGTTCATCCTATATGCAAGTGTGATATCGTTTCCTAAATGCATACGTAGTATATATCTGAGACATAACATGGGTACCAATCAAGCAATTACCCAGTGCGATGTAGGAAACCTCCTGAAAACCACATCCATGCTGGCCAAATCACCAGCTCTCGCCGTTAATCCGTCAGGAAATTTCGACCTGGGTCGTGCTCGCCTTCCCGAGGCCCAGAAACGGCGCGATAATTCACTGGGCCCTATGTATTACGGCAGGTAACATTCTCAAGGCATTCGCCGAACCCAAACCCTTCGATCGGATTGCGACAAGCTGTAGCGTTACTCATCACTCCAAATCGCACCTTTCCAGACATCCACTCACCAATGACGTCTCTCTCTATTCTATCTCAAGCGTCGCTTAGCTCTAGCTACAGAGACGTACAGCTTACGTGTACTTGCTAGACGATTGTACACCATTATTTTTAACTTTGTACACAGAGGCATTGTACTAGATATTCTGTTAGAAGCGCTTTGCAATTCACGTGTAATTCCTTCTGCCGATTCCATGCGATTGCTTACGAGCAAACTCCTCTATGTTCATCGGTCGCTATCGCTGAGTACATGATGTGTGCTTGGTCTTGCTTGAGCTGTGGTTGTTCCTTCACTTTTCCACTTCACAATGACATGACCAACTGTCGACCTGCACAACTTTAGAATTTTACTATTTGCAGTGTGTGTTTTACAGTGTACTATGCATTGTCCTTCAGATACGAGTGCATGCCTGAAGGAAAGTATCTGCTATGATCTACATATATATCTTATAAATAAATTTTCCCTGAGACATTTAAGTCTTGTCTTTATCTACGATAATGTTGATAGCTGAAGAAATGAATTAAAATTGTGTGTCGCTGCCGCGACTCGAACCGAAACCAAACCCCTCGATCACATTGCTGCAAGCTGTAGCGTTACTCATCACTCCAAATCGCACGTTTCCAGACATCCACTCTCCAATGACGTCGCTCGGTGTTCTATCTCAAGCGTCGAGTAGCTGTCGCTACAGAGACGTACAGCTTACGTGTAGTTCCTAGACGATTGTACCCGGGTTCGAGTCCCGGCCGCGGCACAAATTTTAGTTCATTTCTTCAGCTTCCAACATTATCCTACATCTATATCGTCAAAGAAATGTATTCGGAATTGCTAATACAATAAGATTTCAGCTGAGATCAATATAAAACGAAACAATGTTCCAAACCGGGACTCGAATTCGGATTAACCGCTTTGACTTTTCGAGTACACCTCCAGGACCGATCCAACTCTCCAACTGTCATTAAGTGTCCACTCGCAGCACTCGCTCAGTTGCTGTGATTCTCGTGCAGGAAGAGATTTTATTATTATTCTCTCCACCTGAATAGGCACGCAATACCATCTGCAGTGTCTGCGTTTTTGGTGTACTATGCAGTGTCCTTCAGATGTGCTTGAATGCACATCATAAAATAGACAGTGTAAAGAATTATATATCTAAACAGCTCGCCACAATAATATAAGTACTCCCTGTTTCCGAACCACAGCAACTTTGCGAGTGCATGACGTAGACATTCAATAAAATATGGAGATTTGGGTCGGTCCTGGAGGCTTGCTCGGATAGCCGCAGTGGCTAAGGTGACCGCTCCCGTAAACCGGGAAATCCGTGTTGGAGACCTGGTGCGGCATCAAGTTTCATTTGTCACTAATAAATTATGAAGCTGAAGTCTAAATACCTAATACATTTCTTCCATCTTTAGAAGGGTTGAGATGTCCCTGAGGGATCTTTCCAGTGACTAGTCCACGCTCCATGTAACTGAGTTCTCCTGACCCACCCATTGTGCAGTTACTGCTCCTCTATTCTCCTCTCGTGACATCTAGTGGCCAGTTTCATATTACTTAATTTGATGCCAATTCTTTTCTTGAGATAATTCAGCTCCATTCCAATTATTTTCTTCTTTCAATATTTGAGTTAACGAACCCCTCACGTCGTGGAGATGACAGGATACGGCCAGACGCCAATACGCGACTTAGGAATGCAGTCCCATAGGCTAAACAAGGAGGTAGGTCACTCATGTTTTAGATTGGTCTTATGTACGAATGCCGGACACCTCTTTATGCAAATTAAGTCATAATTTATAGTTTATACGCGATTTAATTACTATTAAGATCTCCAGCGGTATTTGAAGTACAAAATAAGTACAAAATGTCCTATTCTACACCCAGTACAAATTCCAGATAGGTGGGAACCACAAAATGGTACCAACTGAAATGGTAAATTCTACGAGGGTTTAGTAAACTAGGGTTAAGACGGAAAATATGTACTACATCTTTCAAGTTGCCCTTTACTTAAAATCAGTTGTCACATTTTAGAAGTAAACTGTCTCACATGGATATCGTGTGCATTGCGAGGGAGATATCTTCATAGCAATGATTTCCACGCTATGACGTAAGAGTTCTATTTGGTCACTATTTGGTTGCTATAATTTTAACCCGGGACACACACGGATTCAAAATCAGAAAATCGGCATCCTATGAACCCCATCAGTTAACTATATGACTGTTTAGTTAATCTTCAGTAGAGAGACACGCAGACTCCGAAACCTCGCTGGCCTGTACGGCTAATAATTTGGTCTGGCTTCTGTCGGACTGAGCGCAGTCGAGAACGACAATGTAATAATTGAATATTATGTCTCCCCAATCGATACAAGGAAAACCAGTAGAGTGAAAGCCTAGCCAATTTTCCATAAATCTTTCTACTAGAAACTGTGATCATTCACAGTGACATCATTGCGGAAATTGAAATACATGTATAGTTAAATATTAATGACAAAAAGAGAACGCTGTAATTATGACGCGGAAAAGTAATCATAAAAAAAACACGAATTTTGTGTACAGCAATAAAAACAGCATATTCATTAGTTTGTCCCTGTCAATCCGCTATGTAGACATACATGATCATCTCTGTATCAATATGCAAGGGACGGGAACTAGGCATGCTTTTGCAATGTCGAAGTGTTAATTACTATCAGACAATCTAAATCAAGCTGCTTAGGAGCAGTGGAGGTACAAAGTAGTGTATATGCATATAGGGTGGTGCAAATAAAAGTGGCCTAGACGAGTGGATACGATTGGAAGTGAATGAACGCATACAACCGAGGAGGAAAACACCTACAGTTACTTCCTACATGATGGAGCAACTGCCCATACAGCCGACCGAACACTGGAGAATATTTATACAATCTTCACGTCTGACAGTGTTGTTATCAGAGGTCAGTCTGGAAGCGGCCCTAACTGATCACCACGGTCACCTGATTTGTCAGTGTGCGATTACTTTGGGCGGAGAGGCATCAAGTCTAACATATATAGCAACAACTGTACTGTAGTTATCCTATTTATCGGTCTAATCTTCAGCATACTTATCCAAAAGACAATATCCTCCTGTCACCCACACTGTTTCATTGTTCAGTTTCACTTCGTATAATTCTACGTTCCTGTCAAATACTTTTAGAAACGACTTCCTGACACTCAGGTTTATATTAATGTTAAATTAATGTAGATAAATATAAAGCTGTGGGCGTCACAAAATACAAAAGTCTGATAGCTTTTGAGTAATAAGTTAATATATCGTATATGATTCAATCACGGAAAGGAAATACTCTGGAGGACCAATGATCTCAGTTGTGGAAAAGCGAATGGTTTCCATTCGTTGCAAGATAGTGGAAAAACGCACTTTTGCTACGAAAGAGATTGCATAAAAAAACGTTTGTGCCGCCGGTACTCCTATGCTTGTCATGCATGTGGATCGGACTGACAGGGGGCATTAAAGGTACTCAAAGAAGGACTGCGCAAATTTCAATAGCGTGTTTGATTTGCAGGAGAGCGTAACAGGAATGTTGAGCATTCGCAACTGACAGACAGTCGATGATAGAACCCTGTATCCTACGAGAACCTTTTTAAAAATCTCCAGTCTACAATCAGATTTTTTAAAGTTAATAGTTTAACAATATGAAACGTTTTATACAAACATTTTAAGTCACGAAAACCATTTTATTTCAGCATATGTGAAATGAAACATGCGTACAATGTTGTGCAAACAGGATATCCAATAATTTTTACCCTGATCGAAAGTGGTCACAACTTTGTAATTAAGATCACAATATTTGACACACGCATATACACAATCACAAAAATTTCAGTCGTATATAATTGTCTTTAATGCATTCAGTCTGAGCATGGCTGGTGACATGCAAAATATCCAAACGATACTCTATCTCAAGCCACACAATCTGTAACACTTGAGGAGTGACTCTTTCAAAAGTGGGGTATACCTTGATCTTAAGATATCGGCAAAGGTAAAAATCCAACAGGATAATGCCTGTTTATCTTGGCGGCCATGGAATCGAGCCATCCGCTCGAATACATATGTACAAAAATTCTTCATCCGAAGACTCCCAGTCACGTGGTGGCCAGTGTGGTGATGCTCCATCACATTCAAACATAACATGATATTTCATCTCCTGAAACTGGCTATAACATAACTCTATATAATTCTAAAGTCAACAATGCAAATAATAGAAATTTAATGCAAGAAGACCTTGCCGATGACTTTGTCATGTACCAGTGCGCACCACATGATGGTCTTCCGGCTATCACTTCTGTGTGCCCTTACAGGCCTCGGGATCTCGTTACAAAAAAATGGTTCAAATAGCTCTGAGCACTATGGGACTCAACTGCTGTGGTCATTAGTCCCCTAGAACTTAGAACTACTTAAACCTAACTAACCTAAGGACATCACACACATCCATGCCCGAGGCAGGATTCAAACATGCGACCGTAGCAGTCGCACGGTTCCGGACTGCGCGCCTAGAACCGCGAGACCACCGCGGCCGGCCAAGGGCTCTCGTTACCACAAATATTAATTTAAATGAAATGTTTCTTCATCTGAAGAAGCTACTGCCTGTGAGAAATGTTCATTCTTTTCAGAATGTAATAATATATTGTCGGAAAATTCTTTTTGTTGTCGGTAATCAGGTGGTTTCAGTGGTTGCAAATTCTGAACTTGTTACACCCATTTAAGCAACACTCTGTGCACCGTGGCCCTAGGTGCCCACAGCTGAAGTCTAATCTCTAGCGTTACATTATTCCATTAAATCATGTATAAGGTGATTTCATTTACGCTGCATTGGTGATTTGTTTTCGCAGGACTGTATAAAACAATTAGTCGATTGTCTTAAGACCCTCATAGTATTTTAGAAAAACTCTGTCTTTTTCTAAAAACTACTTGACAGCTTAAAAACACCGCTCAATGACGCCTGTCTGGAAGACCAATTTAAAATGTTACGCAAAGGATGTAACCCAGAGGATAGGCAGAATGAAAGAGAATTTCCTGAAAATTATTTGACAGTTGGCTTCCGTAGCATGAGTCTTGAAAACAGAAATAGTGTCTCTACGGAGCGAAATTTGCTTTGAAAATTTTTTTCAATGTTGGGCGTAAATTGAAGCCCTAAGTTTCATGAGGACTGCAATGATGCATTTGACTGTTGCAATACACCTTATTTTTTATGACAATACCGAAAATGACCTTTGAAGATGTTCGTCAGATTCAGTTGCTACCAGACAGTGAGTACGTATAGTAGAGACTGAATAATCAAAACATGCAAAAGCAGTTTGTATACCGCCAATGGAGATAAGCCATAACATTTATACATGACTGTTATTTATAAAAATTTTGACATGTTCTGAGGCACCAAATTTTCTCTTTCATCCACTGGAAAGTGGCTAAAGCCTGAAATTACTACAGCGTAGCCCATAGACAAAAAAATTTAAAAGTCAAAAGCGACGACTATATCATTCAGAACGTCTTATATGACTGTGAACCTCACTCAAAAGGAATTAATGTACCAACATTTCCGCATTACAATAGATGTTACTAGTTTGACATTGCTCGAAAGTTGATCCATTTGAACTATTCAGTTCACGTTTAGTCTTAACTGACATTCTTGAAAACTCACATCTTTAAAAGGTAAATATGATTCCGAAGAACCTATTAAAACAAATTTCTGTACTGAAGAAATGTCGCACATACGACAACACATATATTCAATAAGGGTCCAGTTATCGACATCTTGAAAGGATTTGAAATTTATAACTTCTTCAGTAAATACATTTACTAAACGTTTAGCATGCATACAGAGGTGAATAATATACAGTTTTTATATGACTGTTCTGTAACACAACTCTAGCTTTAGATCTGGTACTTGCAACTGTAGCAGACCTTCATTTCAGTCACTATGGCGTTATGGCGTTTACATTAGTTGAGAATCAATCTTTTGTTCCTCCAGTCTATTCCAGTTGGTTTTTTTTTTTTCAGTTTGCTATACTGTGACTACCATTTCACTCTGTCGAAAGTCTTTTTTTGGCTAATGAATGTTGCATACGTTTTGCTGTTAATATCAGCTAGTCTTTCGAAAACATAGTTGAGGACAAAAAAACTATGTACCGCGAAGGAATTATAAAAAAAACCGATCGCAAACTGACATTCACACAGGTATCTACGAAAATTACAAAATTGTAAACTTTGGAGGCCGATGGATGATTGTGTGATGCTGCAGCGCATTTTCAGCGCGGAGTTGGCAATGATAGCATACAACGGACATGTCGATATCACGGCATGAACTATTCAGACGAACAGAAACCATATTTCAGAGACAGACGCGTCAACAATATACGCAGATGTCAGCATTTTAGAGAGGACGTGTCGTTGGGCTCGAAGAAGCCTGTTAGAGTAATCTGTGAATCGCTCAACATTTGAAAGGGTGTGACGCCACTATTCGACGACGTTGACAGGGATGAGCGAACCATGGCCAACCATAGCATCAAGAACGAAATGGTCGAACGAGAGAGACGACAGAACGCGAGGGTCGAGCAATCGTCAGAGAGACATCCAGAACCCATTTGCATTGCTGTCGGACATTTTCGACCTGTAATATTACTGAATAGACTATAATGGTTTTCAGTGGTGTGTCCTGTTTCTAACTGAGTCCCGATGACCAGCAAAGACGTGTCTGGAGACGCCCAGCACAGCTGTGTGATACCAAGCTGATTGTAGTTTGTCATATGCCCTGACAACCAGGAGTGATAATCTGTGGTGCCATTTCATTTCATACCAGACCAGACCCCTCGGTCATCATCATCCGAGGCACCCTTAGAGCACAGCGGTACGTCGTCTATATTCTACTCCAGGTTTTGTGGCCCTTCATGGCAAGCCATCCTGGGCTTACATTTCAGCAAAATAATGCTTGCCCCCACACGGTGAGAGTTTCTACTGCTTCCCTTCGCGCTTTCTAAACCCTACCATGGCCAGAAAGGTCGCCGGATCTCTCCCCAATCGAGAACGTTTGCATCATTATGGGCAGGACCGTCCAATTACCTCGGGGGTTTGACGATCCAACGCGCCAGTTGGACAGAATTTGGCACGATGTCCCTCAGGAGACACCCAACAACTCTATAAATCAATGCAAAGCGGAATAACTGCTTGAATAACGCCAGAGGTGGACCAACGCGTTATTAACGTGCTCAAATTGTGCAGAACTTTCTCTTGAATAAATCATCCACTTTTTCTGAAATCTCTCTGTACGTGTACATCACGTCTACTGATTTCCGTCCTATTTGGATGACTCTTTCATGGTGGGTTATTCTTTTACTTTTATTTTTAATTAATTAATTAATTAATTAATTAATTTTTGAGTGTAATTCGTTGTGCTGTTACAGCATCTCTGGTTCCTTTTACGGTGGTAGGGACTAGAGCGTTTTACAGTCTGAATACTCATTGAACCCAATCACTGTATGTTGAAACCTGAGAACTTATACATTACCTACAATGTATAGCATGCAGAATGGGCTATTTCATAGATGAATACACGTACACGCATTAAAGAAGCGTTATATGACAGCTTGTCTCTTGGAACGATTACCTCATCAAAGGAATCGGCGAAATATGAACGTAGGTAGCTGCAGCATAAAGTAAAAGCCTAGAGGTAGAAGAAATTTACATGTGTGAAATCGTTCTTACTCGTACCACCATTCGCTAGAAGTTACCCAGGCCGCCACTACATCTCAAAAAGCGAGATAACAACGGTCATTCGCTCGCAGAAAATGTACCTCTCACTTTTATAACTTTTGATGTTGGCAAATCACGATTCCGTTTGATGATAAGAGAATAGTTACAGTTTACCAAGTTTCAGTGGTCCCTCCTGTCTTTCTCTTTGACTATTTGACACACATGTAAAACCGAGTGATACGTTGTAAAAGACACTCTTTATCCTTTTTTTATTCTCTTTTCATTCATCGCAGATGGGACAAGTGAGGTCAAACTTGTTACGATTGTAAGTAACAAAGTTTGTCATTTAATAGGTGATTAATCGTGGTACTAGGATTTAAGCCTAAATTCGTTACTTTCTGATGTATTTTTTATTGCAGACTAGCCCGTAACCACGGCCACAACAGCGCTCTTCCCTTCCTTTAAAATTCGTTGGCGGGCCGCTCGCCGAATGCGCTATTCATACGGCCACACAATGTGTGTAATACGGCTCTGGGCGGGTTCTCGCAGAGAGATAGCAGCAATAGGGTTTGTTCTGCTTACGGAAATAGCGCATTCCGAATGAAAAACGTGAATGGGCAACAACCAACACAATGCTCATACCTAACTACAACCAAAATAAGCAAGAGGAAGGACGAATTTCAGCTGTATGGACCATCTGCTTGACGATAAAACTGTTTCAGGGCATGTCTTCTTTACAGATTCCACTTCATCACAGAACAGATAGAAAAAGGATTTGACTTCAAAACAAATCCAATAGTAATTGAAGTATTATAAACCACTCAAAACTTTAAAAAAGTTTAAATTTGGGTTGAAAATCTCATTTTATTTAGGCGAATCACTTATCGCGGCACTACATCAACACAGAGTCAGAGGCAGAAGCTTTCCGGCAGTTTGGTTGTCGTTGTCGCCAGGGATTAAGAAAATGTCTGCCAAGTTGTATTGATGATACGTAGTGTCAGTCAGCGCTCTGCATGTAACTGTGAGGATGGTGAAAGTCTTTGGAAGTTCAAAATTAACAACCGAATTAACGTGGATTAGCTAGCACAAATATTTTATTTTACAAGTCCGATGAAATAATAGTCTGTGGCTCTGCTCATGTGAGTCATTTGTAAGTTGCTAGCCTCTGAAGCCAAATAGTGGCTTAGAAAGTGGCGTTTTACCAGAGAGGTATCCATCTTTAATCAGAATATCTTCACAGCTAGGTTTTGGATGGGAAGTAATGAAGAGCTGGTGGCGTACAGTTCCAGACTACCAGAGTTAGCTAAACTCCAGATCTCTCCTCAGTGTCTCATGGGCTGAGGGCTTGTTACTCTGTTGTTCATTACCCATTCTTGGATGGAGGGAGGGAAAGGAGTTCGTTAAGCTGGATGCTGTCTTTGGGTCCTGCGTTTTGACCTGCCGCGCTATGGGTCTGCGCGAAGCTGGAGGGACGTATTGACAGAGTGCTCTATGTTGGGCATACTTATCGGATGTATCGGTGGAGTGTCACTGCTTTGATAGTGTGTGGAACATTTCCCCACCCATAGACCAGGTTCTGTAAGTCCACATAGTACAGACGCACTTGAAGATCTATACGTTTAAGGTTTTTGCAGGGTAAAGTAAGCAGTGCCCGCTACATTTCACAGGCTGTTATAACCGTAACGTTGCCATTTCGTCTATAAGAAGGAGATGTGCTTTTTTCTGCAAGACGTTGCACGTCCACATACAGCTGCTGCAACACCGTGTGGTCTTCATGGGGCCCAACCGCCCTGGCCAGCAAGATGCCAGATATTTCGCCAACTGAACACCTATCGGACATAATGAAGCAGGAACTTACTCGTACTCCAAGGACTGCAAGAAACATTTCTTAATTGATAAGAAACCCCGCGAGGCACTTGGGACACACTATCCCAGGTTGCTATTCAGCACTTTTACGATCATTTGCACGCGGGAATACACGCCTGCGTTGCCGCCAGAGGGGGTGCACTGTGAGTTGATGCGACTGTTTGGGCACCTTTTACTGTGACACGTGTGTTTCATTTGCCCTAAGTAATGAACAACCTGTCACATCACTTGTCAATAAAACAGCTATGTCCTTGAGAGTGTTGCTTTTTTTCCCGCCACTGTACAAATAATTTTGAAATATAGCAAAGGATAAAAGATTACACGATTTTTAAAATTATACGACTGTACATCTAAGTCTTTAAAATGAACAGTGGTAGAACCATGCAGCAATTCACTGCGCTGCAAAACAGGGAGGACCTGCACGAGGAGGAGAGGTTGAAAAGTTGTGTTATCGTAGAACGTGGGGTAGTAGTGAGACAGGAGCGCAGATGCGTCGGAATGGGTGTAATGTGGAAGGGTAAGTGGTAGGGATATATGGTACATGGGATCGATGTATCTAGCACGAAGGCAGATCATGGTTTTGAGGAGTAAATAGGAAGAGAGTGTGGGAAGAGATGAGGGAACCATAACACGTAGGAGGTTGTGGATTGGCATAGTTCTGAAAGGCAGGGTAGATGTAAGGACAGATTTAACTGTCTGGGAGAGGCAGTGCGTTAAAGTTACGTAGGGAGAAGATGTGGATATTGTATACATGTAGAGTTCATGGGAGGCATTGGTACAGATGCGACAGCACACCAGGATATGAAATTAGAATAGAAACGCTGGGCTAGTTGGAGCCAATTCTGAGGATATATGGGATACACGGAAGTGTTCAATGTGGGTGCTGGTAAAGACTTCGTGTATGGAAGGTAAATGGATGCGGAAAGCAAGGCGGAATGGGTGACGTCCAGGGATTTGTAGAAAGTGATATTGGTAAAGCAAATATGCTGTGTATACTGGCATAACGGAGGGTTTTCAGCCTTCACTCCTCTGTTGATACATAGCCGTATTCTCTGTCTTCCGATAGAGATACAACACTTATTGTGTTATAATGTTTTTCTTGACGTATAAATTTCTTCGTTATCATAAGATGAAATGGATGCCACAGTTTTCGTCACTAAGGAATACCAGAATAAAGTCTAACTTTGTTTCTCTCGGAAGCAACTGCCAATATAATCTATTCCTATTTCATTAATATTAAACTTACTGGTTTGCTACAACGGTTTTAATATTTTAACTCAGCACCGCTGTTCTCATCTTATGACAGTGGTTTTTGATGAATATCTGAACTGTAGTATTGAGTGTCCCGTTGACACGCCACTCTCTCTTTACTGACGCGTACTGTCGAAGGAAAAGATAACGGTCTGCAAAAGGTGTGTAAAATTGAAACCTCTTCACACTGATAGAAATTCTGAACAACGGGGCTTGCTCTTTAAATTAGGTGTCTTTGCTTTGTTACACCTATGAACTGTAATTAACACGAATGAACACAATATAAGCGACCCATCGCACTTGGAGGGCCGCGAGGGATTAGCAGAGCGGGTAGAAGCGCTGCACACATGGACCGTGCGGTTAGTCCCGGTGGAGGTTCCAGTCCTTCCTCGGGTATGGGTGTGTGTGTTTGTCTTCAGGATAATTTAGGTTGAGTAGTGTCTAAGATTAGGGACTGATGACCTTAGCAGTTGAGTCCCATAAGATTTCACACACATTTGAACTTTTTTTCCCCCCTTGTAGGTAGCAGGTCCAAACATAAATCGATTCTTGGCATTTCCACAGCTATTAAAATGACAATACTGTTGCGAAGGTTGGTAACTCAGGGTGTATAGTTCATGACTAGATAGGCTGATGTATGTCTAAATTATGTATGAACAATCTTCAGGATGACTTCATAGAGTTATACATTATGTATGAGGAGGAAGGATAAGCACCATTAAATCCATGCTGTGTGGCTTAACAACGGAGCAGAAGGGTTGGTACTTGGGAATGCGTGTAATGTGCGTGGGAGGGAGGGTAATATAGTATATGAGATAGATGCGGCTAGAGTAAAATCAGGTCATTGTTATGAGGAGGAAATAGTACAAACGGTTATTCGGCGTTTCATATTTTTGTCACTAACCAATATGTGGGTCAGTTGCACAAACTGCTCCGACAGAGTTTCCAGTTTAGTGTCCTACCGCGTGAAACCGTAATTTCCAGGGTCACATAACTAGGCCGGTGAGGAAAGCTCCAGCACATTCTCAGCAGGGAATCCAGTTCACTGCCTGCCCCCAAACAAGTCATCGAGCTTATTCTTTACACTCATAAGCAAATACAATTTTGCATACACTAACCTTTAATTTTTTCTGACCAACGTTTTCTGGGACGGCAGGTGTGGCCGCGCGGTTTTAGGTGCTTTAGTCTGGAACCGCACGACCGCTACGGTCGCAGGTTCGAATCCTGCCTATGGCATGGATGTGTGTAATGTCCTTAGGTTAGTTAGGTTTAAGTAGTTGTTCTAGGGCACTGATGACCTCAGACGTTAAGTCCCATAGTGCTCAGAGTCATTTGAACCATTTTGAACCACTCAGCTTTTATCCTTGTCCAAAACAGCACGTTAGTGATTCAAATGTCCGTAACAGGAAAAGTGGTGCCGAATCCGTATAGCTTGGGCTATGGAGCAATGAAAGAAAGTCATTCGGTCGGATGAGTCTTATTTCAGATTTTTTCCAGTCTTGACCGTATTTACGTTCCAAGAGTGAAAACGGTGGTGGTTCGACAATGATTTGGCCAGCCGTGTCCTGGTATTCCATGCGTCCCATGGGTACAGTACAAGGTCGCATTACTACCAAGGGTTATGTGACCAGTCTGACTAAACAGGTCTATCCCCTGATACGATGTTTGTTCCAATGTGGCAATGCTATGTCACAAGAAGTCAGGGAGCCTGTTCACACAGCTGACCTCGGCCAGGGTTGATTTCGTGAGAACGAGGATGAAATTTTGCATCTCGTATGAATACCAGTCAGTAGATGCAATATTATTGAACCTTTGTGTCTACTTTGGGAAGAAAGGTGTGTGATCGCTATCCAACTTCATCATCATTAACCTAAACTTGTCACAGTTTTGCGGAAATCCGGCCGCTGCCCGCATCTCGTGGTCGTGCGGTAGCGTTCTCGCTTCCCACGCCCGGGTTCCCGGGTTCGATTCCGGGCGGGGTCAGGGATTTTCTCTGCCTCGTGATGGCTGGGTGTTGTGTGATGTCCTTAGGTTAGTTAGGTTTAAGTAGTTCTAAGTTCTAGGGAACTGATGACCATAGATGTTAAGTCGCATAGTGCTCAGAGACATTTTTGAGCCGGCCGCTGTGGCCGAGCGCTTCTAGGCGCTTCTGTCCGGAACCGCGCTGCTGCTACAGTCGCTGGTTAGAATCCTGCCTCGACCATGGATGAGTGTGATGTCCTTCGGTTAGTTAGGCTTAAGTAGTTCTAAGCCTATGGGACTGATGACCTCAGATGTTAAGCCCCATAGTGCTTAGAGCCATTTGAACCTTTTTTTTCGCAAAGAATGGTACAATATTCCCTGGGATAACATTCAAGACCTGTATTTATCCAACGCGAGAAGACTGAAAGCTATTTTGAATTCCACGGTATTCCTACATCGTGTTAGACATAGGAATATTTCATGTTTTTGGTGTTCCCATAGTTTTGTCCAACCTGCGAATATGGTGTAACAAGTCTCTCAAAGACGCTTAACTCCTAAGGCTTGTTTTTTACTCCATAACACTTCCTTCGATTAATAACTGGTACTTATTCTAAGTCTCCGTACATTCTGATCTTAAGACCAAACCTGCCAGTCGTCCAGCAATACATGAAGCAGCCGCTCTAAAATGATAGGCTTCTCCGTTAAAAACCACTCGCATTCAGTAGTTGTAATCTGGTGATTAATTTCAACGCGCAAGCATAGAAACATAATATAGACCTCTAATTGATTTTGGGTACTCGAATTTATCTTGACCCGTCCCTATGAATCCAAACTGTTTATTTTGACGAATTGATGTATTACTGAAATCAGTCACCATGTTTTGCGACCCTCTGATCACTAGGACCTCTTATGTAACTGGAGGTGGAAGGAGGAGAAAGGAAAGGAAAGGAAATAATTATATCACCTACACTGGGACTTTATGCAAAGTCAATGGCGACGAGTGAAAATTTGTGCTCTAACCTGAGACCTCTCGCTTACTAGGGACTTGCATTACCCATTGCGCCACCTGGACCCAGAGCATATCGCAACTGCGCGGACTATCTCGGTATGCTCCATTAGCTGACGCTCACCCCCATCTAGCGCCACCAGTCCGCAGTCCGTGTCCATGTCTTCCATGCTCTCTAATTTTAGATTCCCATTGTAGTCGAACGTAAATGTGCATCTGGATTAAATGACCATCGAGGTGAATCAATTAAGTGAATGCATTGTGGCTGTTCTTTCAGACATGTCCAAAACAACAGACACCACGCTTTCATCTAAATGATTAACTCCGAGGGCATTTAAATCACAGTGTGTTATCGGCAGATAAACATGACACTGCAGTATCCGTATTGTTAAGAAGAAAAATGGCAATGTGCATGTGAAAATGCACCGTTCTCCTTAACAGCACAAGCACTGCGATGTTGCCATTTACATACACTGATGGAAAAAATCGCAACATCATACAATAATTAATGTGCAATAACAAAGTTCTACAACACATGTGTCTAGGTTATATATTCAAGTGATTGAAATTGCAAGTCCACAGGTTACTATAAGTGCGACATAAGCCATAACAAATGTGCAATACTCGTGCATTTATGACCAATGCAAGTGCCAGAATATTGAATACAAGGATGAAAAGGTGCATGCATAATGTTGTACAAGTGTCTGATGACAGTCTGTGGGACAGAGTTACAAGCATGTTGCACGTGGTCGGCCAATACAGGGACCATTAATACTGTTTTGGATGATCTGGAGTTGTCGTCCAATGATATCCCATATGTGCTCGATTACAGACAGATATAGAGATCGAGCAAGCCAAGGAAACATGCCTACACTCTGCAGGACATTTTGGGATACAACAATGTGGGCGAGCGTTATCCTGTTGGAAAAAAAGGCCCTGGAATGATGTTCATAAATGCCAGGACAACAGGTCGAATCACCACATTAACGTACAATTTTGGAGTCAGGGATCATACGAAATCGCACCCCAGACTATGACTCCAGGTGTAGGTCCAGTATGTATAGCACACAGACAGATTGCTTGCAAGGACCTCAACTGATCTCCTACTAACCAACATACGGCTATCACTGGCACCGAGGCATAACCAGCCTTCATCAGAAAACACAACGGACCTCCACGTTGCCCTCCAATGAGCTCTCGCTTGACGCCACTCATGTCGCAAATGGCGGTGGTTTGGGGTCAGTAGAGTAAGCGCTCCAGGGCACCTGGCTCGGAGCTGTCGTCGAAGTAACCAATTTTTTACAGTTCGTTGTGCACTGTAGTGTCACTGCTGCTCATATTGCTGCTGCAAATGCAGTACGATGCGCCAGAGTTATATGCCGAACGCGATTGTCTTTCCTCTCGGTAGTGTCACGAGGCCGATTAGTCTTCTAGAGACTGTACATTCTCGTGACCACCTCTGCCGGAAATCATGTACAGTGGGTACATTCTGCCAAGTCTTTCTGGAATATCGCAGAAGGAACATCCAGGTTCTCGTACCCCTACTACACGACATCGTTCGAACTCAGTGAGGTGTTGATAATGGCGTCTTTGCCATCTTAAAGACATTCTTGTCTAACATCAGCTCACCACGTCCAGTCGCAAACGTAACTAAAGCTCATGATGGTTACAGAGTGTATCAAATGCAAACCTGATTTGCAGCCGGCCGCGGTGGTCTCGCGGTTCTAGGGGCGCAGTCCGGAACCGTGCGACTGCTACGGTCGCAGGTTCGAATCCTGCCTCGGGCATGGATGTGTGTGATGTCCTTAGTTTAGTTAGGTTTAAGTAGTTCTAAGTTCTAGGGGAGTAATGACCACAGCAGTTGAGTCCCATAGTGCTCAGAGCCATTTGAACCTGATTTGCATCCTCATAGCGTCGCTACCATTGCCGCTCTTATGCCACCAGCGCGAAATTTGAGTAGATATTATCTTTCAGATAGTATTATATTAATTTTTTCGTCGTGTATTTTACACTGCCCAGTCTCATTAATGTGACCACCTATCAGAAGCCTCAATAACCACCTTTTGCAGCGGTAGACTGCTGTGGGACGTGCAAGAGGAGGGTCAGTGAGGTTGTGAAAGGTACCGATAGGGATGCGGAGCCATTCCGACATCAGTATCTTGCCAAGCTGCACTAGATTTCTTGATTGAGGATCCTTTTGCACGAACAGCGCTATCGGGGTGGTCCTAAAGATTCACGACTGGATTTAATATCTACGGAGCTACTATTGTACTTCTTCCACTTCTGAAACCGAACTGTGGTTCTTTACGCAGAGTGTATTCGCTCATGGAGCTAATCTGTCTCGCTCTGATGATTGCTTCTATTAACTTTGAGAATAGTTTCGGACTCCATATATATCAATATGTGAGCCTTGATGCCAATTAAAGACCATTCAGTGCAGATGCACTCTTAAACCGAGCTCTTGCGGGGGTTAGCATAAGGCTGAGAGTAATGAGGATAAGAAAAGGTGGAGCTATATGCGTAGCGTGCGACCAGTTGGGAATTTGGGTTGAGCGTTAAGGCGATTAAGGCGACCACTCGCGAAAAGTGGAAAATTCAGGCTGTGGTCACCAATGTCTGCGTGGACTGCCGGATGGAAGGGCTGTTTTCACGACGGTGCACGATCTCGTCGTAAACCGCATCCAGCAAGCTTTGAGATGAGTGCATTTCAATCCTGAGTGGGCTCCGTAGTACGTGCGCGATGTGACAGATTATCATCGCTCCGTCATGTACAGTTTGGTGGATCTGCGTACTGCTTAGTACATGAAGGCCCTGCTGTGCTAAAAGCACTTAGCTCAGTGATTAGACGCTGTGGTTACTCAACTGTGAATTAATAAAGCAGTGAACAGATGTGTTTTACTCTGACAATCGTCGTCAGAGATGTCACAGTGAGTTCATTGTGTGTTTGTGTGCGTAATTAATTTGAAGTCACTCATTTGGTACTTGTTTTTGGCTCGCTTTGCGACTGTTTCCTCAATGACGTGTGGTTACTGATTCTGGTTGGCTCCATTTCGGTTTTGCCTCACACGCAAATCAAGAGGGGTTGTAGTTACTGTTAGTTTGTCTGGTCTTCTGTATTGTGACTTGTTTGTTGAGATTCTAGGGTTTGTGCAATCGGACGGTAATCTGTTAGTGGTTCCTTTCTCGTTCTGGGTGCTCTAAACATAGTATTCTGGGGATGTTTTTCAGACTGCCGGTTCCGGCTTTGGCCTATTGTCCCATCGTTGCATTTGATTTATCGGACTAGGTAGCTTCAGCAAGATTATTATTAGTCATTCTTTAAACTGTCACTAGTCTGAGTTACCATCTTGTGAAGTGAATGCAACTCTTGGCTGCCTATCTCATCGCTTGCGAAAGTGTTTGTTGTCGGACCTTCCCAGAGGTCGATTCCTGGAGCACCGTCTGGATCAGCTGCTTGTTTTTTAATTATCTTTTGCTATTGTATTTGCTGTTTTAAAGCAGGTTTCTATTTTTTTTATATTATTGCCGTTCCTGGCGTGTAAGGCTTTCAGTTGTGACTGTGGTCATTTGCTTTAAAAAAAATAATTGGATATTTGCATTTTTGCAGTAAGCCCTAAAACTTTATTTACTGCCATTCCTGGCGAGTGATACCTCTTGCTGTGTTTGTGGCCACTTACATTAAGATTTCAATACCTGTAAGTTGTAATTGCTGCGAGTTTTTAAACATTCCTAGTTTATTGCCATCCTTGACGTGTAAGGCCTTCAGCTGTGATCACAGTGGCTTGAGCGTTTTGAAACATTATCAGCATCTGTATTTTATGGTGATTTGCTAAATTGTAACGCACTATAAACACTATTATTTACACAGTTGTTTATTCCTTCATTAATAACGTGTGGTATTTTTAATTTATTGTTGAGTTTGGAATTACAGTTTTAAAAATAAATGTGTGTAACTGTTAAAGGTAACCAATAGTAACTGATTACGACCCCGTCCACAATCGTAACCGAATCCTGACTTCCCTTGACTATCAGGTCTCAACATGCAAGGCAGATGATAACGACCAAGACGAACTTAGAGGCTAATGATACTTTACTACTGAAAGCGGATAAGACTAATTCATCTGCAGTCCTGCATTTAGATGGTCATAATCAATAAGCATTTACTTTCCTTAATGAAAATTACATTATTAGCCTTGATAAAAATTCTGCAACTAAATTTCGAGAAAAAGTCCGTGTATATGTGAGAAAGTAATGTTCTTTATTCAATAAGAAGGGGAAAAAGTCTTGTAGTAATCAGCCATGTGCATCCTAAGCTTTGGGCCCAACCTAAGATTCATAAAAGAGACATTTCGGTTCACCAAACTGTGAATTATGTAAACAATCCAGCTAATATGCTTAGCACAAACCAGGACTCAGTGATTAGATAAAAGTATGTTTTCTATATTTCTTACTCGAAAAAAATGCAAACGAGTACACTGACATCGTAAAAAAACGTTTTGCGTCATCTGGATGGCCATGGGCGGTTGCCTTACAGTAGCCCTAGCGAAATTTGTATCGACTATTATAGACTTGATTATGGGGTGTGAATAAGAGGACGTTGAAATAGTACACTACATAAGATATGTAGATAATATAATTATTTTTTTCCGGTAATGATGAAGACATACAAGATTTTCTAAATCTGTTTAATAGTATGCATCCCAAATTAGAATTCACAATGGAAACATATAAGAAAGGTAAATTTTTTATATCTCAAAATATCTGTTGTTGACAACAATACATCTTCAACAAGTCAGTCACAAATGAGCTTAATATTCATAATAGTTGCTGCCATCCAGTTCAAAAGAAGTATGCATACATTCATACAATGACTGACCGAGCATTGAAGAAATCAATGTCACATGAATAGCTACAAGTGGAGTTAGAAAATTGAAATACGTAGCTAAGCTACAAGAAATTGTTATGACCCCGTTCCAGTAGGTAGGTTATTCAGGAAACAATTTACGTTCAGACAAGCCAAAAATAGTGATCAAATTACACTTTCAAAAATTACGGTCGAAAAATGAGGCTCTCCATGTATTGTGAACATTTCAGGTAAAACATGTCAATTTTTTTGAGGAATTAATGTTTCCATTGTATCTCAGACAGAAATCAATGATTATAGTTTACTGAAGGACATGTTAGGCAAAAAACCGTTAACATATGGGACGTACAGGCTCTACTGCAACCAATGTGAATAATTCTACATAGGTCAAACTGGTAGGCAGTTGAGAACAAGGATCCTTGAACACATGCACCAGTCAAGTAACTCTCTTCTAAGCATGCACACTATAGCTCAAACAGACAGGGATTTAAAATTACTGCATAAACGTAATACAGGATATATTAGAAGAAGTAGAAAAATTTTCTCACCTAAAATTGTATGCAAAAAATCTCTTAAAAGAGCAGCAAGAGTGAAAAAAAAATTAAAATTTCCTAGAGGATATTACAGATGTTATGTGACTTAATATGACCATCTAGATTAGGTTTAGTTGGTTCTGGTAAAACAAAGACTGCCTGAATATATGTTGACCCTCCATAGCACTTATCTTTATGATTGACTTGTAATAAGAGATATAACACGTAAATGTATTAAATAATACAGTACTGTATCATCTCTGTATACATGTTGGAAAGTGGCCTTGGTAAAAGTTATATCCTTAAGACTCAAGTTCATTACTAAACAAGAGTAAATGACAACGCATAATGGTGTGTTCACTTGTTTGCTGTTTTATTTTAGTTCTTTTAATGAGTAATTACTGAGATTATCGAAAATTTTGACTATATTTGACTATACAATACTAGCATTTAAGAAATTCAGTAAATAATAGAATCAAAACACAACAAGTTATTTATGGTTGACAAATGGACAGTTTACGTAAAACATTACGTTGATTTCTTGTACGATATACTTTTATGATTAACTATTTTTGTTAGCAGTGTACTAACATTCAGCTTTTACACCAATGTATGTGACTAATATCGCAACATATAAAATACTTTAACGTATTTCCATAGTGTACAGGTAACCTGAGCTTCTATAATTTATAATTTCTTAGAGCAAACATTACATGTACTAGATGTTAGGGGTCAACCTCTTCTTGGCCTTTTCCTCACATTTTTTAATCAACATAGAATTGCATCACCGCTAAATAATTCAATCTTGCGTTCCAGTTTTGATGATAACATGAAACATGAGTTATTATGTGATTCGATGTGTACTGTAGTTCGTTTTATCCTGATAATAACCATCTTCAACCTCATTTTAGTAATAAATTTTTTTCCATCTAATTTCCGAACTATATTTTTTCCACCTAACACTTCTGTATGTGGGAATGTTTTCTAGGGCTACGTGCGAAGGCCTCTGAACTCGTATTTCTAAGGCTTCTGAAGTAGGTGGACATCTATAACACCCCTTTCGTAAGCGACTTCTGGGCGGCACATGAAGACTCTTATGCTCACCAGACTATAGCTACATCTCTTCTAGAGGAAACAAAAGAGGATCTATGGTCCCAGTTTCGGCGAAAGGCGGTCCTAACACGAAGACAGGGCGTGGTAACCCATCCCCATTAGCCTAAGTGAAAGTGAAGTGAGTGACGGCTGTCCTGAAAACCAAATTTTTTGCTGGAAGGCGGCGGGGCCCCACTCGCTAGTCAAAATAATATTATCTCGTGAAGACTCCGGCAATACAGTCTTTCTTGGGAACGTATACACTTTAAATTTCCTATTCCTGTTTCCAAAACTCTGATAAGCAGGCCGAACAATCCCCTTAACGTGGGAATCGAGCCAGCCGGCGCTGCGTCATACAGAAGTTGCTGATTAGTTGGTCCACAGTTGACATTCTGGTGGGAGGCCAATATTGACAGTTATTTGCTGTAATTGGAAGACCATTTCGGGGCCGTCGTACAAATGACTGTGAGGGAGAGACGTGAGCGTTGCTCCAAGTTTAGTTGGGAAGTCAGAGAGGCAAGGACTGACAGTGTTATTCTGAGACGGCAAGTGATTTGCCCATTCAGGTTTTGAGTCTTTTAGTTATCCTTTCGGAATGTATTTTTACTCAGTTTTCAATTTATAAAGTTTAATGTAGTATCATCTGTTTAGTGACTTATATTTGGATATTAACTATCAAGTCTTACCAGATCTATGAACTTCATTTCGTAGTTAGAAGGGAAATATTTTCACAGTGTTTGCTACAGGTTTTTCCACCCCACCATAAGGTAGCGATTACAGCCTCGATTAAATCTAGTAGCATAACAGGTGTTTCGTTTTTGTGCGCTATTGGTTTACCAAGATCATTGCTTTTTCCATAGAAGTTCCCTGCAGCACTTTATGTGTAAGGGAAAGGAAAAAGTTACGCTGTCAGCCCTGGAAGCGTCATAGAGCCAATGGTTATTTCGCAAAACACAGGAGTTTTTCATTGTAAGTATATATTTCTCTTCTTTGATTATGAATTACTAGGGAGTTCTGTCTTACACTGAACCGCGAAAGAAGCTGGTATTGACATGCGTATTCCATTACAGAGATATGTAAACAGGCAGAATAAGGCGCTGTGGCCGACAACACCTGCATAAGAAATTAAGTGTCGGACGCAGTTGTTAGATCGGTTACTGCTGCAACAATGGTAGGTTATATAGATTTAAGTGAGTTCGAACGTAGTGTTACAGTCGGCGCACGAGCGATGGGACCCAGCATCTCCAAGGAAGCGATGGTTCAAATGGTTCAAATTGCTCTGAGTACTATGGGCCTTAACTTCTGAGGTCATCAGTCCCGTAGAACTTAGAACTACTTAAACCTAACTAACCTAAGGACATCACACACATCCATGCCCGAGGCAGGATTCGAACCTGAGACCGTAGCGGTCGTGCGGATCCAGACTGTAGCGCCTAGAACCGCTTGGCCACCCCTTCCGGCTCCAACGTGACGATGAAGTGGGGATTTTCCTGTACGACCATGTCATTAGTGTACCGTGAATATCAGGAATTTGGTAAAACATCAAATCTCCGACATCGCTGCAGCCGAAAAAAGATCCTGCAATAACGGGACCAACGACGACTGAAGACAATTGTTCAACGTGACAGAAGTGCAACGCTTCGGCAAATTGCTGCAGATTTCAGTGCTGGGCCGTCAACAAGTGTCAACGTGCGAACCATTCAACGAAACATCATCGATATGGGCTTTTGAAACCGAAGGCCCATTCGTTTTCCCTTCATTACTGCACGACACAAAGTTTTACGTCCCGCCTGGACCCGTCAACATTGACACAGGACTTTTGATGACTGGAAACATGTTACCTGGTCGGAAGTGTCCCGTTTCAAATTGTATCGAGCGGGTAATAGTGTAAGGGTATGGAGAAAACCTCATGAATCCATGGACCCTGCATCTCAACAGGGAAGTGTTCAAGATGATGGAGACTCTGTAATAGTGTGGGGCGTGTGCAGTTGGTGTGATATGGCTCCCCTGATACGTCTAGATACGACTCCGACAGCTGACATATGCGTAAGCATCCTGTCTGATCACCTGCATCTATTATGTCAATTGTGCATTCCGAAGGACTTTGGCAATTCCAGTAGGACAATGCGACACCCCACACGTCCAGAACTGCTACAGAGTGGCTCGAGGAACACTCTTCTGAGTTTAAACACTTCGGCTGAGCACCAAACTCCCCAGACATGAACATTATTGAGCCTATCTCGGATGCATTGCAACGTGCTGTTCAGAAGAGATATCCACCCCCTAGTGCTCTTACGGATTTATGGACAGCCCTGAAGTTTTCAAGGTGTCAGTTTCCTCCAGCACTGCTTCAGACATTAGTAACGTCCATGCCACGTCGTTTTGCGGCACTTCTGTATGCTCGCGGAGGCCCTATACGATATTAGATATGTGTACCAGTTTCTTTGGCTCTTCAGTGTGCAAGCAGTTATGAAGAATTTCGACTCCACCGTCAATGATACGAAGTTGAGTTTTGTTCATCACATAGGTCCCGTATGTCAAGGGAATAATTACATAGTGAACATAGTTCCTCTGTGCTAAATCTGTGTAATAGCACTTAGGTACTCCTGTAGACGTTTGATGACACCGGCGTCAGCAACTGCATTCCACTCGAGGTAGCTTCGAAACTTGGCAGTTTTGTTCTTTAAATCTGATTCTACACCTTAAATATCACTTTCTGTCCTCCTTAAGTTCTCCATGAATATATCTGTATACCTCAAAATGTAAATTGTGCCTGTGTTGGTATAGAGCGTATACTGCAAACTGTTCACACAGTTTATCGTGTACATTTACCATAAGAGATCAAGCAACGACAATAAAACTCTTTACGTCACTGTTACTCATCATGGATTGACGAAAACGTACGAATTCCTGACGAAAAACTGCGTGGAAAAACTCTTCTAACAGGAAAGGAAACGAGATATAAAGCATTAATAGTCGCATTAATAGTCACATTAAAGAACATATTGAGGTGTTGTGATTGGATCACAAACTACAAATTAAATTTTGAACCACACTCATGACTTGAATATCCATGCAGTATAATACCCTTTATATAAAAAAGGGTCGTCTGCCCCGTTGCTATGTAGCGTAAAACGCTAATCGTAGACGTCTTTTTTGCAGAATCATTCAGAAACAAGAAAGCACTTTATAGTCTCCATAGCAATGATCAGTGGCTGACGCTTTCGAAAAAGGAGTGAGTGCAGCGCTACAACTGCAGCTGCTACCGAGCGGCAGTAAGTGCGCCCCGAATAGCTCTCGCGCATGCAGCTTTCAAGGGCAAAGAGCGTGCCAAGAAATCTTTCGCAAAAATATTACTGGACGGAACTGTTGTTACTGGTGTGCCAGAAAGTGAAGTGCGTCGTAGTTGTGTTACCATTATACTCAGGACTTCAGCATTCAGATGAAAGGCGCCATAAAATATTTAAACACGAGTGCTTTTGGACGCGAGACATAGCAGTCAGATGACACGCTCTCTACCACTTTTTTCATAACAGCAGTTTATTGAGTACTGTTAACTCACATTGAAATAAAAATGATTAATATGAGTATGAGAGTTGACATATAGGAAAATATAATTAATTATAAGAAGCTTAACAATTCCGCAGTGATGATATTGGCCGCAGTCGTTCTTATCCACCTGTAGAAGCCACGAGGGGTAGCCGTGCGATCTTGGGCGCCTTGTCACGGTTCGCGCGGCTACTCCCGTTGGAGGTTCGGGTCCTCCCTCGGGCAAGGGTGTGTGTGTTGTCCTTAGCTTAAGTTAGTTTAAGTTAGGTTAAGTAGCGTGTAAGCCTAGGGAGCGATAACCTCAGCAGTTGGGCCCATAGGAACTTACCACCACCACCACCAACTGTAGTACTTGGTCGCGCGGGATTAGCCGAATGGTCTAGGGCGCTGCAGTCACGGACTGTGCGGCTGGTCCCGGCGGAGGTTCGAGTCCTCCCTCGGGCATGTGTGTGTGTGCGCGCTTGTCCTTAGGATAATTTAGGTCAAGTACTGTGTAAGCTTAGGGACTGATGACCTTAGCAGTTAATTCCCATAAGATTTCACAGACATTTGAACATTTTTTGGTAGTATTTGCCACGCAATGTGCATTCGCAATCAAAATGCACTCAAAGCATCTTCGACACATGGCGCTCAGGTAAATTCTAGATATTGAAACAGCCTTTCTGATGATGATATGTGCATTCTTGAGAACGTAATATTGGTCAAATTGGTCATGTAAATCGCAATTGCGCAGTCAGCCAGAGATCACCGACAACAATCCCTTTGTCTTTTCATTCCGGAACCTAATCGTCTCGACTGTGTCACCTGTCGATATATGACCGGTGTTCACTTTCCCTTACAAAGTAATTAAAGCTCTGAAAATTAATTCTTTTTATTGGAATTATTGCTAACAATGTAAATAAAGAAAGACACTTTCAAAAAGGATATAAATGCATTATCAAATTCGTACGCATCAAACAGTGCTAAAAAAACTACTCAACGAGCAGGCCGGCCGGAGTGGCCGTGCGAGTCTAGGCGCTGCAGTCTGGAGCCGAGCGACCGCTACGGTCGCAGGTTCGAATCCTGCCTCGGGCATGGATGTGTGTGATGTTCTTAGATTAGTTAGGTTTAATTAGTTCTAAGTTCTAGGTGACTGATGACCTCAGAAGTTCAGTCGCATAGTGCTCAGAGCCATTTGAACCATCAACGAGCAGTCAGTTACTTGAGAACCAAAACCCTAGCACAGAATTAATTGCAAATAGTCATAAACCACTATTAATTACAATAATGACGTAGACACTAAGGTAACAACTGGTTCTTAAAAAACTAGGACTATGTTACACATTAAATTGATGCTAAAAATTGAAACAGTGATACCAACATTCTATCAGTGGAAACGTACATTAAATAGAGAAACTATTGCTCAGTAAACTAGAAAGAGAGAGCTTCTTAATCATCTAAAACTTTGGAGTAACATCAACTCACCAAATGAGGCAAAGTCGTCCCACGGCAAAGATTATAATTCATTTGCTCTACTGATTTAAACTAAGACAAAAACAATACTCATTTCTGCCTAGTGGAGACAGATTCACATGAAGCAGACAAAGAAGCACCAAAATAACGCCATTTAAACTATCAAATATATTCACGGCGATTATTACTTCTCTCACTGGGAAAAACACTCATTAAGCGACTAATACTCCGAATTTCAAATAGTTATGCGTCTTTTTCAAACGGATTACAACACCACAAAAGTACAAGTTAACATTTTAGGGTTCAGAGACACGATTTTTGAGAAAGCGATAACATTTAGGCACCATTCACCGTGAGTTTCACATTACACAAGGCGCGGAATACAATGTCCTCAACGATATGAGTACATTATCAATTGCAACCGTGCCAACATTCAGCTTTGCTGTAGGGTATTCTCGAAAGTGGTGTTGTGTTTCCGTGGCGATAAATATTCCATGCTAGACATCAGTTAAATCGAGCTTGAGCCTACAATTTTAATAATAATTCCGGGGATTCTTAGTAAGGTTGGCTTATTGAGAAATAAAGCTCCACTGAAGCGACAGGTAACGTCGATTACCATGATCAAATATGGTGCACATAGCTTAGTACCTATTTTGAGAGATGTATTTAATCTGTCCTTCGTGAATAGGATCCATTCGACACAATGAAAAAGAAATATAGTCCTGCCTGCTCTTAAGACCGAAAACCCACAATCACATTGTGATTACTGGTTCAATGCGTATCTTATACACCGTTTCCAAAGCACTGGAAGGTATTGTTCACGACCAAATTACTGAGTACTTAAGCAACTTCAGCTTATATGACAAATAACAGTTCGGTTTTCGTGAACCCAGTAGCAGAAAAACTGCACTCATTTATGCAATTGACAACCTGAGACATGCCACAGACGTTATGCCACAATATTGACATTGCTAGAGGCATCAGCAAGACATTTTGTACCTTTAACTTTGACGTACCACTCAGAACAATGCGACACAAAAACTTTCGCATATTGTGCTGGTGTGATTCTAAGATTACTTGAGAAACAGACAACAACCTGTTTTCTGTGGCAAATGAAAACAGTTCCGCGAAGAAGGTCCTCCCATGAGTGCCAAGGGGCTCAGTCCTGGACCAACCACTGTGCTCCTTGATGTGCCTTTGACATCGCGTTGATTCCCTCAAATATCATTTCTATACCAGCGATCCCCAGCTCTACAGTGCGTTCATACCTGACGACAGAAATACTAATGAATGACCACCTGCTTTATGTGGTCAGGTGAGTGTAGTTCAGGCAGCAATACTAACATTGTACAGATAAATGACCAACTGCTGTATCTGTTGAAATAAGTCTAACCCAAGAGCTAAAAACAAATGTTAAGAAGTAACAAGTAATTTTAGTATCCCATAAAAATAAAGTAGTTACTAATCCCTCAAAAAACTGTCTCGTATTCATGTTGACCGTATCCCAGTACCATCTAAGAAAACACTTCAGATCTATATCTACATCTACATGATTACTCTGTTATTCACAATAAAGCGCCTGGCAGAGGGATCAATGAACCACCTTCAAGCTGTCTCTCTACCGTTCCACTCTCAAATTGCGCGCGGGGGAAACGAGCACTTAAATTTTTCTGTGCGAGCCCTGATTTCTCTTATTTTATCGTGATGTTCAATTATCCCTATGTAGGTGGGTGCCAATAGAATGTTTTCGCAATCCGAGGAGAAAAGTGGCGATTGAAATTTCATGAGAAGATCCCTTTGTTTTAATGACTGCCACTCCAATTCACGTATCATGTGTGTGGCACTATCTCCCCTACTTCGCGATAACACAAAACGAGCTTCCCTTCTTTGTTCTTTTCCGTCAGTCCCACTTGATGTGGCTTCCATACCGCACAACAATACTCCACAATAGGGCAGACAAAAAATGGTTCAAATTACTCTGAGCACTATGGGACTTAACATCGTGGTCATCAGTCCCCTTGAACTTAGAACTACTTAAACCTAAGTAACCTAATGATATCACACATATCCATGCCCGAGGCAGGATTCGAACCTGCGACTGTATCGGTCACGCGGTTCCAGACTGAAGCGCCTAGAACCGCACGGCCACATCGGCCGGCAATAGGACAGACAAGCGTGGTGTAAGCAGTCTCTCTAGTAGACCTGTAGCACCTTCTAAGCGTTCTGCCAGTGAATCAAAGTCTTTGGTTGGCTCGATCCACAACATCATCTATGTGATCGTTCCAATTCAGGGTATTTGTAATTTTAATCCCTAAGTATTTTGTTCAATTTACAACCTTCAGGTTTGTGTGACTTATCGCGTAATCGAATTTAGCGGATTTCTTTTTGTTCAAAAATTGTTCAAATGGCTCTGAGCACTATGGGACAACTTCTGAGGTCATCAGTCCCCTAAAACTTAGAACTACTTAAACCTAACTAACCTAAGGACTTCACACACATCCATGCCCGAGGCAGGATTGGAACCTGCGACCGTAGTAGTCGCACGGTTCCAGACTGTAGCGCCTAGAACCGCTCGGCCAGGCCGGCCGGCTTTCTTTTAGTACTCATGTGAATATCTTCACACTATTCTTTATTCAGGGTCAATTGCCACTTTTCGCATCATACTGATATCTTGTCTAAACCGTGTTGCAATTCGTTTTGGTCATCTGATGACTTTACAAGACGGTAAATTACAGCATCATCTGCAAACAATCTAAGAAGGCTACTGAGATTGTCTCCTATGTCGTTAGTATAGATAAGGAACAATAGAGGGCCTATAACACTTCCTTGGGGAACGCCGGTTATTATTTCTGTTTTACTCGATGACTTTCGGTCTATTACTACGAACTGCGACCTTTCTGACAGGAAATCACGAATCCAGTCGCACAACTAAGTCGATATTCCATAGGCACGCAGTTTGGTTAGAAGACGCTTGTGAGGAACGGTGTCGAAAGCATTCTGGAAATCTAAAAATATGGAATCAATTTGACATCCCCTGTCGATAGCACTCACTACTTCATGAGCATAAAGAGCTAGTTGTGTTTCGCAAGAACGATATTGTCTGAATCCATGCTGACTACGTGTCAATAAACAGTTTTCTTCGAGGTACTTCATAATGTTCGAATACAGTGTATGTTCCAAAACCCTACTGCAAATTGACGTGTTGATGATATGGGCCTGTAATTTAACGGATTACTCCTACTTCTCTTTTTGGGTATTGGTGTGACTTGAACAATTTTCCAGTCTTTAGGTGCGGATCTTTCTGTGAGCGAGTGGTTGTATATAATTGTTAAATATGGAGCTATTGTATCAGCATACTCTGAGAGGAACCTGACTAGTATACAATCTGGACCAGAAGCCTTGATTTTACTAAGTTATTTAAGCTACTTTGCGTCACCGAGAATATCTATTTCTATGTTTCTCATCTTGGCAGTTGTTCTTCATTGGAATTCAGGAGTATTGACTTCGCCTTCTTTAGTGGAGTTTCGGAAAATCGTGTTTAATGACTCTGCTTTACTGGCACTCTCATCAATGAATTCACCGTTGTTATCGCGCAGTGAATGTATTGATTGCGTCTTCCCACTGGTGTGCTTTATGTATGACCAGAATCTCTTTTGGTTTTCTGCCAGATTTCGAGACGGGGTTTCGTTGTGAAATTAAGCATCTCTCATTGAAGTACGCGCTATATTTCGAACTTTTGCAAAACTTTGCCAGTCTTGGGGATTTTGCGTTCTTTTAAATTTGGCATGAGCTCCTGAAGACGGCAGGTAATACTTCCGCTTGCCTCTGTACCCCTCCAAACGTTTCAGCAAACAGTTACCCTTGATATGAAACGTAAACTTATGCAATCACTCTTTCTGCTACACCATCACTACAGTGATGTAATGTAACATGGCACAAGTAGAGAAAAATTGCGTGCGTTACATCTGCAGTATATGTCTGTTTGGCCATGTAGGTACTTCATACACGCAGTTAGGAAGGTTTTGACCAGACAATTTACTTAACCACCATATCCTTGGTCTATTTCGTCGGCACTTCAGTGCGCATGCTCCCGAATACCTAACATCAGAGTTCAAATACTTGTCGTTTCATCATAAACGAAACCCTCGGTCCAATTGTTGTTGCTACTGTCCGCCCTTGCAACAAACTAACCCGTCTTACGTACACAGTACAATCTCCTGTATCATTAAAAAAATCTGAGCACTTCCTTTCGTCAATCTCACAACTCTTCCCTAAAAAATTATTGTATGTGACCATTTTTTCTCTGTTAAAGGGTCTTCAAGTTACGCTTCCTCCTCTTTTCGTTTATCAGTCCCCTTCTTTTCTTTACTTCTGTCTCATCACGTACCTCATTCTCTCCCTCTCCCTCTCCATTATTGTTCTACTTGTCATGAACGTATACAGTGTGTACCACAAGGAATTCAGGGTTATGCAAGAACAATCGTACGAAGCAAATTTCTAGCAAACATGGGCTCTAAAATGCATTCCTTAAGAGCTAAGAGCACTTGAACATCTTATATACTGTGAAACAAACCTCTTCTACTGCAAGCTCTTTCATTTCCATGTTTTGAGATCTGGTATTATGAACCAAAACAAGAAAGAAATGTCCAGTGAACATGGGCTCGGAAATGCATACCTTAAGAGGTGTGAGCAATTGTTCATATTCGCTAACGTGAAATACATCTTTTCTGATGAACAAGTGCTCGTTGCTGTTAAGGTAAGCATTTAGAGTCCATACTTACTGGACAATTTGAGACACATTAGACCCGAGTGAGAGTGCCTTTATGATCTCCGAGGTCATGGCGTCCTGTATGCCATTTGGGATCCCTACAAGTGAGATGTGAGCGCTTTGAACCAAGAAACCACCAATCTCCGTCAATTGCGGCCAGTCATGATGAAACTTCACTTCGCTTTTGACAACAATAAATGGAGGTTAAATCCCAATAATGTCAATAAGTTGCTACCTACCCAGATCAGAGCATATGCATGATCTTAAAATTTTAACATAATTCACTTAAGCAAGAGATGTTCAGCCATGCACAGTTGCTTCAAGCTCTTATAAAAGCATGGATCACTTTCGAAGCACTTTTATAAACATACACGACAGTGAAATAATGAAATAAATAACAACGCGATCATCAAAGTTAAAGGGAAAATATTAAGATACACTGAAGAGCCAAAGAAACTGTTACACCTGCCTAATATCGTGTAGAATCCCCACGACCAACCAGAAGTGCCGCAACACGACGTGGCATGGACTCGGCTAAACGCACATTCTCTGAAAATTATTTCAGACAGTTAGTTCATGATCCCAAGCGAATAGTAAACCGTTGTGAAAACACTCTTGAACTCTTAGCAACAAATAATCCTGAGTTAACGGATACAGATATTAGTAAACACAGGTTTGTCGTAGCGAGATTGAATATTGTAACCGCAAAATCCTCCAAAAATAAACGAAAAATATGCCCATTCAAAAAAGCAGATAAAAATTCACTTGACGTCTTCCTGAGACATAATATCCACTCCTTCCAAATTAATAATACAAGTGTAGACCAGATGTGGCTTGAATACAAAGAAATGGTATCAGGAGCAATTGAGAGATTTATACCAAATAAATTAACAAACGACGGAGCTGATCCTCCTTGGTACACAAAACGGGTCAGAACACAGTTGCAGAAACAACGAAACAAACATGTCAAATTTAAACAGACGCAAGATTGGCGGTATTTTACAGAATCTTCAAATTTAGCGCCGACTTCAATGCGAGATGCATATAACTGTTTCCACAAGGAGATTTTGTCGCGAAACCTGCAATAAAATCCAAAGAGATTCTGGTCGAAATTAAGGTATGTTAGCGGCAAGAAACAATCAATACCTTCTCTGTGCGATAGCAATGGAGATAGTATCGAAGACGGTGCTGAAAAAGCAGAGTTACTAAACAGAGCCTTCCGAAATGCCTTCACAAAAGAAGACGGAGTAAATATTCCCAAAACTGGAATCAAGAACAGCTGCCAACATGAGTAACGCAGAAGTAAATATCCTCGGAGTAGTGAAGCAACTTAAATCACTTAACAAAAGCAAGTCTTCTGGTCCAGGCGGTATACCGGTTAGGTTCCTTTCAGAGTATTCTGATGCATTAGCTCCATACTTAACAATCATATACAATAGTTTGCTTGACGAAAGATCCGTACTCAATGACTGGAAAGTTGCACAGGTTATACCAATATTAAGGAATGGTAGTAGGAGCCATACACTCAGTTACATGCCCATATCATTAACGTCGATATGTAGGATTTTGGAACATATATCGTGTTCGAACATTATAAATTACCTCGAAGAAAACGGTCTATTGACACACAGTCAACATGGGTTTTGAAAACATCGTTCAAGTGAACACAACTAGCTCTTTATTCGCATGAAGTGTTGAGTGCTATTGACAAGAGATTTCAGATCGATTCCGTATTTCTGGATCTCCGGAAGGCTTTTGCCACTCTACCACACAAGCTGCTTGTAGTGAAATTGTGTACTTATGGAATATAGTCTCAGTTATGTGACTGGATTTGTGATTTCCTGTCAGAGAGGTCACAGTTAATAGTAATACACGGAAAGTCATCAAGTAAAACAAAAGAGATTTCTAGCGTTCCCCAAGATAGTGTTAAAGGCACTTCTCTGTTCCTTATCTATATAAACGATTTGGGAGACAATCTGAGCAGTCGTCTCAGGATGTTTGCAGATGACGCTGTCGTTTATCTACTAATGAAGTCATCAGAAGATCAAACAAATTGCAAAATTATTTAGAAAAGATACCTGAATGGTGCGAAAAGTGGCAGTTGACCCTAAATATCGAAAAGCGTGAGGTCATCCACATGAGAGCTAAAAGGAATTCGTTAAACTTCCGTTACACGATAAATCAGTCATATCTAAGGCCGTAAATTCAACTAAACACTTCAGAACTACAATTACAAACAACTTAAATTGGAAGTAACACATAGAAAATGTTGTGGGGAAGACAGCGTTTTATTAGCAGGACACTAAAAAAATGTAACAGATCTGCTAAGAAGACTGCCTACACTACGCTTGTCAGTCCTCTTTTAGAATACTGCTGCGCGGTGTGGGATCCTTACCAGATAGGACTGACCATGTACATTGAAAAAGTTCAAAGAAGGGCAGTACGTTTTGTATTATAGCGAAATATGGGAGACAGTGTCACTTAAATAATACAGAATTCGGGTTGGACATCATTAAAAGAAAGGCGTTTTTCGTTGGCGACGGACGCTTCGAACGAAATTCCAATCACCACCTTCCTTCTCAGAATGCGAAAATACTTTTTTACGCCGACCTACATAGAGAGACATGATCACAACGATAAAATAAGGGAAATCAGAGCTCATACGGAAATATATAAGTATTCGTTCATTCCACGCGCTATACGAGATTGGAATAATAGAGAATTGTGAAGGTGATTCGATGAACCCTCTGCCAGGCGCTTAAATGAGATTTGCCGAGTATCCATGTAGATGTCTGAAGTACTGCTGTGGGGAATTTACTCCATGTATCCTGCAGCGCTGTCCATAAATCCGTAGGCGTACCAGTGGGTGGAGATCTCTTGTGAACAGCACGTTGCAAAGCATCCCAAAATGCTCAATAATGTTCATGTGTAGGGAGTTTGGTGCTCAGTGCAAGTGTTTAAACTCAGAAGAATGTTCCGGGAGCCACTCTGCAGCAGTTATCAGCGTGTGAGGCATCTCATTGTCCTGCTGGAATATCCCAAGTCTGTCAGAATGCACAATGGACATGAACTGATGAAGATGATCAGAGAGGGCGCTTACGCACGTGTCGCCTGTCAGAGTCGTATTTAAATATATCAGGGGCCACATATCACGGGTACACGAGTGGGCCTTTTGCTCTGAAAGCCCATATCGATGATGCTTCATTAAATGATTCGCACGCTGACACTTGTTGACGGCCCAGTATTGAAATCTGCAGCAATTTGCCGAAGGGTTGCACTTCTGTTCCGTTGAACGATTCTCTTCAGTCATCGTTGGTCCCATTCTTGCTGAATCTTTTGCCGATCACAGCGATGTCGCAGATTTGATAGTTTACCGGATCCCTGATAGTCACTGTGAACTCGTTAAATAGTCGTGCGGGAAAATTCCCACTTCTGAGGAAACTCGGAGATGCTGAGTCCTATCGGTCGTGCGCCTAGTGTAACACCACATTCAAACTCACTTAAATCTTGAAAACTTGCCATTGTAGCAGCAGTAACCGATCTAACAACAGCGTCAAACATTTATTTTCTTATGGAGGCGTTGCCGACCTCAGCGCCGTATTCTGCCTGTTTACATATCTCGGTATTTGCATACGCATGCCTATACCAGTTTCTTTGTCGCTTCAGTGTATAGTTCCTTAATATGATAATGTGGGCTACTACATGTGGGTTAATCCTGACTGTATGTTTATTCAAATAATCAAATGGTTCAAATGGCTCTGAGCACTATGGGACTCAACTGCTGTGGTCATTAGTCCCCTAGAACTTAGAACTACTTAAACCTAACTAACCTAAGGACATCACACACATCCATGCCCGAGGCAGGATTCGAACCTGCGACCGTAGCAGTCGCACGGTGCCGGACTGCGCGCCTAGAACAGCGAGACCACAGCGGCCGGCTCAAATAATCTCACAGAAATCTGTATACGAATGATGGTCTCCCATAGATTGTTAATTCTACACAATTTGATCCAAGACAGCACAGAGTGATTAATCCTTAGTGTAAGTCGAGCATTCGTTCACGCTAGTGCCTGGATCGCAGAAAAACCACTAAAACCTGCAGGTAATATCTCAAAGTTCAAAAACTGCGCACAAGTCTTTAAACATTAAAAAATTTGCCGCGGTCGCAAATAACACAGATACTGATAAACGGACTGCGACTCTAAGTTGATTAAATACCCTCACATGGTGCGAGGTGGGAACACGTATGCACCTAGGAACCTTGTCGAACATGATTGTATTGGTAGCCCAGGTGTTACGATGTGGGGAGGCAAAATGTCGCACGGGTGAACTGACCTGGGCGTTCTAACCTCCAGAACACTGGATACTGTACACTCACATTGTAACCTCCCCGTATAAACAAAGAAATTATAAAATAATGCTGTGTAACCTTTCCGAACAGAAAATAAAAATAAAAAAATAAAATTTGGATAATTACATTCTGACGTATGAAAACTGATAAATCTTAACTCATGAAAAACTGATAAATTTTGACCTAAGCAGCGCTACGCCATGGCCCTGTGAAATCAGTCTGAATCTGTCCGTGAGAAATAAAATGAAAAACTGTTACCTCGTGATGGTGTCGCTGAATAACGTTGTCTATATATCAGATCGTAAATGACACAGTTTAATGCAATGCTGGCCTATCTACTAATACTTGATAACATTTGTCTGAGATCTGAATTACGAGAAAAAATTACGTTACTTAGCGACACAGTTGCACAGGTGGTCGTCTGATTACTAAAGAACACACGACCAGGATCTGGCATAAATTCTGGAATATTTTAATTTAGATAAATGACTGGATCGGGATTGGCAATCACTCAAGGGGAAATTATACTTTTATAGTTGACTGGTAAAAACAATTATATTCTGAAAATTTTTATGTTCCTGATAAAGATCTATAATCCATTACACGGGAAAATTTAATATATTACAAATCTGGGTCAACTGGTGCTGACGAATCACAAAAGAAAAGATTGAAACAAATTCATATTAACATCTCAGAAAAGTGACTTAACTACGCGCATATCAATAAAAAAATTTACCTTACAATAGATTGTTGACTTAATTACACTCTTGATTTTTCATTATATTAACAACTATTCATTTGTTCATCATCATCTCATTCCATGGTATCATTTAGCTCTGCGGCTGACCACAACTGTTATTCAGTTCCATATAATAAAATTTTACAATTTGTTCTGCACTGTGACTTTAACAGCTACTAACTATAAATCTCTATTCCAGCTCTCTTTTAACAGGGGCAAAGATATTTTATGTCTCACACAGCGCCTGTGAATTGTTCTAGTAAGTAACAATACATCGAAATGACGTTACTGTAACAGTTTACTCCATCGACATGTGTGTCTTTTCAGGTGTGTATTCGTCCCTGACTATTTTTTATGAATGATACGCGCGGTCGCATCGAACTACGAAGGTGAAGGAGCTCTTGGAACGAGAGGATATTCGTTGAATGCACAGGCCTGCACGTTCCTCCGACTTAAATTCCATCGAGAACGTGTGGGCATGCGTTGGAGAGACGTATTGCAACACGTCTACAAGCACCGACAAGCATTCAGAAATTGTAAACCGTGCTGATGGAGGAATGGAACGTCCTACCACAAGAACTTCTTACCGTCATTGTGGCCACCGTGGAAGGACGGCGCAGAGCATACATCGCCGTTCATGGTGGTCATACTTCCTATTATGTATCACTTCTTGCCTTTTTTCATTCAATTACGTTCTATGTTATACTGTAGCAGTTCTTTTTACGTGTGGTCCAATTAAATTGGCAAGAAAACATCATACGAAAGTTACTTCTGCTTATAGGTTCTTTGTAGATCTTGTTGGATACTCATCAAAACAGTGTGCCCTTCGAGTGCAGAATGCCAAAAACATTAATTTGCCAGTCTTCCAATTTAGTATAAATAAAAGTGCATAAAAAACAAATGGAAGAGTGTCTGAAATTTGCGTTGTTCATCATCTACAGCAATACTAGTGGTCATGCTCTCCACTGCGCTGGATACAGTTTCTTGCAGGTAAAGTGGATTTACGTTTCCACTGTTCGCCATAAATCGGATGGAACTTTGCTGTGGTCGTCCTCCTCGCGAAAAGCTACGATAGGAGCACGTAAATAAAAACTTCTCCTTTTCGAACTGCAGTCTCTCTGAGCTTCGGGCGTCACAGCGCAGGGTAACCTGGGTTGTAACTTTCTACGTAAAAATATTATCTCAATAGCGACGGCTTCCTTTTTTAAATAACAGTTTATATTATGCAGTTGTCCACTAAAAAGGATAAACTTAAGTCGTAACGATTTGTTTGTAAAAGCAAAGTTCTAGGAATATATGATTAGATTTTTTTGTGTGGGTACGTTAATCGTCCTAAATTTACTCTTACTTTAAGCGTCCGAATATTACTCTTACTGAAAGGTATGACCTGAAGATAAAACAAGCTATGCTGTCTGTAGATTAAAACAATTTCACAACATTTTTATTAATTTTTAGGGAGGGTATTTCTATTTTTTTGCAAATGTAATAGTAGGCAACACTTTCATAAGTGAAGCTAAAAACCTAAAGCAAATCCTATGATAACTCTGACTGTTTGTATGTTACACTATTTCATGCTAAAGGGATATCGAAGTTTCAAATGATAGGCGGCAAAGGCGACAAACTTCCTAAGTCATTCAAAGGTGACATTACTATGTTATCAGTTATAGATAAATACAAATTTAGCTTCCAAAATTCAAATAGAAGTAGCGTTGCTCGAGTGTTACTTCCGTCTCTCAGAAGATTTGAAAACCAAGCAGTATGCAATAAATCGGTGAATGGGGGAGTGCAAATCCGCTTCTTCCTACCGCGTCGCGAGGGGTGGCCGAGCGGTCTCAGGCGCCATTCAATGGTCCGGGAGGCTGCCCCCGTATGAGGTTCCAGTCCTCCCTCGGGCATGGGTGTATGTGTTGTCCATAGCATGTTGTTGTTACGGTCTTCAGTCCTGAGACTGGTTTGATGCAGCTCTCCATGCTACTCTATCCTGTGCAAGCTTCTTCATCTCCCAGTACCTACTGCAGCCCACATCCTTCTCAATCTGCTTAGTGTATTCATCTCTTGGTCTCCCTCTAAGATTCTTACCCACCACGCTGCCCACCAATACTAAATTGGGTATCCCTCGATGTCTCAGAACATGTCCTACCAACCGATCCCTTCTTCTAGTCAAGTTGTGCCACAAGCTCCTTTTCTCTCCAATTCTATTCAATCCATCGTGATCTACCCATCTAATCTTCAGCATTCTTTTGTAGCACAACATTTCGAAAGCTTCTATTCTCTTCTTGTCTAAGCTATTTACCGTCCACGTTTCACTTCCACACATCGCTACACTCCATACAAATACTTTCAGTAACGGCTTCCTGACATATAAATCTATACTCGATGTTAACAAATTTTTCTTCTTCAGAAGCGCTTTCCTTGCCATTGCCAGTCTAAATTTTATATCCTCTCTACTTCGACCATTATCAGTTATTTTGCTCCCTAAGTAGGAAAACTCCTTTACTTCTTTAAGTGTCTCATTTCCTAATCTAATTCCCTCAGCATCACCCGACTTAATTCAACTACGTTCCATTATCCTCGTTTTGCTTTTGTTGATGTTCATTTTATATCCTACTTTCAAGGCACTGTCCATTCTGTTCAACTGCTCTTCCAAGTCCTTTGCTTTCTCTGACAGAATTACAATGTCATCGGTGAACCTCAAAGTTTTTATTTCTTCTCCATGGATTATAATACCTACTCCAACTTTTCTTTTGTTTTCTTTATTGCTTGCTCAATATACAGATTGAATAACATCGTGGATAAGCTACAATCCTGTCTGACTCCCTTCCCAACCACTGCATCCCTTTTATACCAAAAAATGGCTCTGAGCACTATGGGACTCAACACCTGAGGTCATCAGTCCCCTAGAACTCAGAACTACTTAAACCTAACTAACCTAAGGACATCACACACATCCATGCCCGAGGCAGGATTCTAACCTAGCGGTCACGCGGTTCCAAACTGAAGCGCCTAGAACCGCACGGCCACTCCGGGCGGCTCCTTTCATACCCCTCGACTCTTATATCTCCCATCTGCTTTCTGTACAAATTGTAAATACGCTTTCGTCCTCTGTATTTTACCCCTGCCACCTACAGAATTTGAAAGAGAGTATTCCAATCGACATTATCAAAAGCTTTCTCTAAGTCTACAAATGCTGGAAACGTAGGTTTTCCTATCCTTAATCTTTCTTCTAAGGTAAGTCGTAGGGTCAGTATTGCCTCACGTGTTCCACCATTTCTACAGAATCCAAACTGATCTTCCCCGAGGTCGGCATCTATCAGTTTTTCCATTCGTCTGTAAAGAATTCGAGTTAGTATTTTGCAGCTGTGACTTATTAAACTGATAGTTGGGTAATTTTCACATCTGTCAACACCTGCTTTCTTTGGGATTGGGATTATTATATTCTTCTCGAAGTCTGAGGGTATTTCGCCTGTCTCATACATCTTGCTCACCAGATGGTAGACATTTATCAGGGCTGGCTCCTCCAAGGCTGTCAGTAGTTCTAATGGAATGTTGTGTACTCCAGGGGCCTTGTTCGGACTCAGGTCTTTCAGTGCTCTGTCAAGCTCTTCACGCAATATCATATCTCCCATTTCATCTTCATCTACAGCCTCTTCCATTTCCATAATATTGTCCTCAAGTACATCGCCCTTGTATAGATCCTCCATATACTTCTTCCACATTTCTGCTTTCCCTTCTTTGCTTAGAACTGGGTTTCCATCAAAGCTCTTGATATTCATGCAAGTGGTTCTCCTTTCCCCAAAGGTCTCTTTAATTTTCCTGTAGGCAGCCTCTGTCTTACCCCTAGTGAGATAAGCCTCTACATCCTTAAATTTGTCCTCTAGCCATCCCTGCTTAGCCATTTAGCACTTCCTGTCGATATCATTTTTGAGACGTCTGTATTCCTTTTTGCCTGCTTCATTTACTGCATTTTTATATGTGTAGGCTTTATATGTGTAGGCTTAGGGACCGAAGACCTCAGCAGTTTGATCCCATAATACCTCACCACAAATTTCCAAATTTTTCTACCACTTTACGGTGTCTGCTACCTTTCCCCATTTTTGCATCTCCAGGTATCTGTTGAACCTAACATCCTGTGTAGTCTGCGTATTCTGTTCTGGACCTGCCTCTACTTTTTTTTCCCCTGTACGCTACTCCCTGAGTCAGTTTAACTACTTCTCGTTACTGTAGCATATGTCTACTTACCTGTCTCTTCTTTTGGTAGGAGTTTCCTCTAAACCTCCATCCTCAGTTATTCTTTCGAGTACTTCTTTATTTCGTACTTTATTCGACCATTCAATGTTTAAAGTCATTATGTGTCACCGTATGTCATACGTTTCCATTTTCTTCTTCTTTATAGTAACCTTATAGTCATTAAAAGTTGGTATCTGAGACAGTGCGACATGGTGTATCAGTCTCAGGCTGCCATTCAGCTATTTGATGTAGTGACGCAATGACAAATTTTCCAGTACTTTCAGGAACAGTATACGAACTGGGAGTAGCAGTTGACCGAACTGGATCCAGTACTAAATTCTTTTATGTAAACTTACGATGACACTGTGACACTATCATTTTAAAAACGTATCTGTTTTCCAAAACGTCAATTACATGCACATTAAATTCCTGCTTTACTTCAGCGTCTTTATGCTCTACATGAAACTGTTTTTACTTTTTGTTATTAAACACTGGCTGCGTGTAACTACATGCGGTTTATCTGACTTTAAAAACCTAATTTTTCCCCGCAAAACTCTTCGCTGCTATTTAGAGACTATCTACTGCATACTGCTGTCTAGAATACTACTTATTCTGTACCTCAAGAGCTTTATCAGTCTGTTAGTTTTAGTTTTTTTTTCATGGTGATACCAATTACGATATGTTGTTACCGATCATATTCCAGCTGTGGTGTATGGCAGCACTAGCTTACCCACAGTTTAATGACTGATAGGCACAATTATAAAACTGCTATATTTGAATAGGAAAATCACTTTAAATACAAAAATACGAAAGTACGTCGTATTTGAAAAGAAGCCCTTATGATCTTACTGAGCAAGTAGAAAACTGTAATACAAGCAAATATATGTATTGATAATAACTTGATTATATTTGGGTACCGCTTGAAAATGATCCATGAAAGGAACTGGCACCATTAAATAACAATTTTCTAGAAAGTAGCTCTGGTGAATATCACAAATTTGATTAAAAAAAATAACTACTGAAACAATAGATGGGATATTACTATAACATATAAGGAATAAGATTCATGACTGAATGTGAAGAACAGCAGAAAACTATCTGCAGAAATTCAGTACAGACACTTCACAGAACCCTGAAGTGTGTTGTTATAAAGACTGTAACCAATCGCCCTGCTACAAACATTAGAGGATCTCAGAGTAAAATCAGAATGGAATTGTTCATTCTGATGTTGTGCCAAGGCTTCGCCGTGTAGCAAATGGCTTCTGCATCAACTCAGCGGAACGACATTAGTGGGAAGAAATCAAAAGCCAGTTCATTAACTGGGTGCCATTACACAAGAGCCTATAATCAGTATGCAAGAAGACATTCAAGATGAATCTAGAGATCAGCAACGATGGACCACAGTCTCCTACAGATCTCTTCTCTGCTGTGACTGACTGACCACCCTTTTTTTATTATGTTTTTTGTAATGTGTACTTTTATATTTTTTACAGTGTGCACCTTACCGTAATTTTTACCTTGTACTTATTACTTATCACTTTAAAACTGATAATGAAAATTCATATTACGATAGCATTGGAAATTAAATTTGAAAACAGTGGTAATCTGTAGGAACACAATGATAGTCTGCATTTGATATTTGTGATTTTTTTTAATTTATGGTAAAAACCATTTAAGTGGAAAAAACGTGTTTTTTACCTTTGGGACAGTTTATAACGAAATACTGTATGTATTTTTTGACGCTTGGGAAAAGCATAAATCTACTCCATACAAAAGAAGTTATGACAAAAATGTACTGGTCACAACTACAAACAATAATACTCTGACATTGTCGTTTTAAAACATGAAATTTTGTTTCAGAATATCCCAATTTTGAAAAGAAATCACCGAGACAGATGTGTAAGTTACATTGTTTTGGATAGCATTTAATTTTCTAAATTTCACTTTTTACTTGGACATTGTGGCTAGCATAAAAAATTAACTGTGTTAAGCAGTAGTTTATAGCGCAATAGCACAGAGTGAGAATATAGTTCTCACGTAGCTGTTGGTGGTAAACGGACCGTATGGTCCAATAGTGAGTGGGGAGAGATAAACGAACCATGAGACAAGATCATGTTTGACAGTCGATACATGACGGAACTACAGGCGATCTGGCGTGAAACTCAGAATGTTCTTTATTAAATAGCAGATGAGAACAAGGTGTTACCCAGATGAACATTTATTTCAGTTATATGAGTACCAATTTGGTAACTATTATATGTACAAAATTCGATTGGTATCACTCCATGGATGAGCTTCTTACCCCTAGCTTTCTCTCGCATGCACTTGTTTCAGATATAATAAATACATATTTACAATATGAGAATCTCGATCATAAAACTTCTCGGGATGACAGCCGAGTCGGTGTGTTGTTTTCCAGCAACGTTTCAGCAAGTTTCTTACTTGCCATGTTCAGGTGAAGTGTTGGGTTCATGTCTCGTCCGGATCTTTACAGCCGCAGGACCACGGGCTTCTCTGCATCCTCCGCACCGGTCGGGCCAATCAGGTGCGAGCGGAATCGGCACGGCGGCAAGTGATGGGGGAGAGCCGCGGGCGCCGGGTCCCGGCGTCTCATCTCGGTGCGGCCTGTTTATTCCATCCGCCGCCACCGACCTGCCTCCAGCTTTGCGCTCTCGTCTCATTCTTGATAATGTTGTGTTCCACGCGCTGCTGAGTTGGAAGCCAGTATCCCGATTGACCAGGTTACCACTAAACCCGATATCCACTGCCTCTTTGATAATAGAGTCCCAGAAACCTTTAGCTCTACACAGTCTCTTGGTTTCTTCAAATTGAAAAGTGTGTTCTTCACTGAGGCTGTGCTCCGCTACCGCGGATTTTTCTTTTTGTCCGAGGCGGAAACTTGTCAGATGTTCACAGATGCGTTGTGTTATGCAACGCTGTGTCTGTCCGATATATTGTTTCCCACATTCTCAGGAAATACTGTCGATACCTGGTGTTCTTAGACCCAAGTCGTCCTTCATTGAGCCAAGCATATTTCCGATTTTTGCTGGAGGATTGATGACGGTTTTTATCTTGTTATTCTCCAGTATCCTGACAATCTTGGCCGTGGGCGGCCCTCCGTAAGGGAGGAACGTCAGGCCTTTGTTGTTCTCTTCTTCCTGAAGGCCCTTCTCCTTCTTCTTCTTGCACATCTTGAGAGCGCGTGGAAGATACTTTCGCGGTCTGGCCGCACGGCGAGGACAGCCTAATGGAGTTTCCCAACCACCTGATCGACATACACGAGAACATCAAGTTCACAATGGAATTGGAAGAGAATGGGTGCCTATCCTTCCTCGAGAACATAATAAAGAAGAAAACGGACTGCACACTGGGACACTCGGTCTACCGAAAGAAAACACACACAGACCTGTACCACAACCCCAACAGTTGGCATCACCCAGCGCAACGGAAATCCGTGCACACTACTCTTGTCCGCATAGCTCATGACATATGCGACAAGGACAGTTGACCTACTGAGACTCAGCACCTGAAGAAAACCTTTGAGAAGAATAGATACACCGAAATGCAGATTAGACGCGCTCTCAAGATGGACAAGAAGAAGCAGGAGAAGGACCTTCAGGAAGAAGAGAACAACAAAGATCTGGCGACTCCTTTACGCAAAGCCGCTCACGGTCAAGAATGTCAGGATACTGGAGAATAATAAGATAAAAACCATCTTCCATCCTCCAGCAAAAATCAGAAATATTTAGGCTCAATGAAGGACAACTTGGGTCTAAGAACAACGGGTGTCTACAGTATTTCCTGTGAATGTGGGAAACAATTTATCGGACAGACACAGAGTTGCATAACACAACGCATCTCCGAACATCTGAGAAGCGTCCGCGACGGACAAACAGAATAATACGCGGTAGCGGAGCACAGCCTCAGTGAAGGACACACTTTTCAATTTGAAGAAACCAAGAGACTGTGTAGAGCGAAAGGTTTCTGGGACTCTATTAATAAAGAGGCAGTGGAGATATGGGTCAGTGACAACCTGGTCAATCGGGATACTGGGTTCCAACTCAGCAGCGCGTGGAACACAACATTATTAAAAATGAGACGAGAGCGCAAAGATGGAGGCAGATCGGTGGCGGCGGATGGAATAAACAGGCCGCACCGAGACGAGACGCCAGGACCCGACGTCCGAGGCTCCCCCTCATCACGTGCCACAACGCCGATTCCGCTAGCGCCTGATTGGCCCGACCGGCGCCGAGGATGCAGAGAAGCCCGTAGTCCCGCGGCTGTAAAGATCAGGACGAGACATGAACCCGACACTTCGCCTGAAGATGGCAAGTAAGAAACTTGCTGAAAAGTTGCTGGAAAACAACACACTGACTAGGCTGTCAACCCGAGAAGATTTTTATCACGTATTTATATTTCAAGTGTGTTTGTACATATGTTTCACTTATGTCCATCTCGAATTCCGCCCAGAAGTTTCATTTTCATGCTGCTCAATATTTATGACATTCTATCTCTACATCTACATCTACATTTATACTCCACAAGCCACCTAACGGTGTGTGGCGGAGGGCACTTTACGTGCCACTGTCATTACCTCCCTTTCCTGTTCCAGTCGCGTATAGTTCGCGGTAAGAACGACTGTCTGAAAGCCTCCGTGCGAGCTCGAATCTCTCTAATTTTACATTCGTGATCTCCTCTGGATGTATAAGTAGGGGGAAGCAATATATTCGATACCTCATACAGAAACGCACCCTCGCGGAACCTGGCGAGCAAGCTACACCCCGATGCAGAGCGCCTCTCTTGCAGAGTCTGCCACTTGAGTTTGCTAAACATCTCCGTAACGCTATCACGGTCACCAAATAACCCTGTGACGAAAAGCGCCGCACTGCTTTGGATCTTCTCTATCTCCTCCGTCAACCCGATCTGGTATGGATCCCACACTGATGAGCAATACTCAAATAAAGGTCGAACGAGCGTCTTGTAAGCCACCTCCTTTGTTGATGGACCACATTTTCTAAGGACTCTCCCAATGAATCTCAATCTGGTACCCGCCTTACCAACAATTAATTTTATATGATCCTTCCACTTCAAATCGCTCCGCAAGCATACTCCCAGATATTTTACAGAAGTAACTGCTATCAGTGTTTGTTCCGCTATCATATAATCATACAATAAGGGATCCTTCTTTCTATGTATTCGCAATACATTACATTTGTCTATGTTAAGGGTCAGTTGCCACTCCCTGCACCAAGTGCCTATCCGCTGCAGATCTCCCTGCATTTGGCTACAATTTTCTAATGCTGCAACTTCTCTGTATACTACAGCATCATCCACGAAAAGCCGCATGGAACTTCTGGCACTATCTACTAGGTCATTTATATATATTGTGAAAAGCAATGGTCCTATAACACTCCCCTATGGCACGCCAGAGGTTACTTTAACGGCTGTAGACGTCTCTCCATTGATAACAACATGCTGTGTTCTGTTTGCTAAAAACTCTTCAATCCAGCCACACAGCTGGTCTGATATTCCGTAGGCTCTTACTTTGTTTATCAGGCGACAGTGCGGAACTGTATCGAACGCCTTCCGGAAGTCAAGGAAAATAGCATCCACCTGGGAGCCTGTATCTAATATTTTCTGTGTCTCATGAACAAATAAAGCGATTTGGGTCTCACACGATCGCTGTTTCCGGAATCCATGTTGATTCCTACAGAGTAGATTCTGCGTTTCCAAAAACGACATGATACTCGAGCAAAAACCATGTTCTAAAATTCTACACCAGCGTTTTGAGGTCGAGTTCTTAACTTCACTCTTAGCGACAATTATTTCAATCAACAAACTAATGGCTGAGTCACCTTTGCTTTAGTACGTGGACCTAAAGTCGATACTGTTACAGGATTGGAATCGTTCAACAGGCGTGACGTCATCGCTTATGGGACATCTCAGATCAGAGAGGTTCTACAATAGAGATACGTGTAAATCATATTACGTGTCGTCTGTGCCTTTGGTTCTTAGGACCAGGACTCATCGCAAAATAAATGAATCTTGAATCTGAATCTGTGTAAGAGTGGGTCATAGGTGTTGAAAACTGTATTATATATATATATATATATATATATATATCCAAAACAGTTACATCCAAAAGTCTCAAAATTAGTGTTTATCATTTTCATTAAATTTTCACTTTCAACTGCTTGTTTTAGATACCAAAATGTCAGTTAGATAGGTACTGATAAATACCAAACCAGGAGAAAATACACAAATTTCTACTCAAAATGCAACATCAAGATCTAAAAATAATTAATACCTAAACGATATGCACATAATACTCATTTAAAAGTCTGAAACTTGCCCATAAAACTTAAAATTTGATATGAAATATGAATGAATAATAACTAGCAAAATTCCATCAAAATAACTTAAAATATTATTATACAAAATATCTCTCATTGAAAATAGTATAACATTATTAAGAGAATTCAATAGCACACATTCTATTTCCATTCTTCATCTTTCTTAATAATCTGTATGTTTTATAAATAGTTTGTTATTCATCATTTTGAGATCACTTATCTATTTTCTTAACATATCTCTCCAGCAAGCTAATTTTATTTTTATCATCTATAAAGCATTTCCCCTTTTTTGCCACAGCTAGTATCAAACATCTCAAAGTGTGTAGGACAATATATTTCATTGATATCTAATTCAGATAATTTCGCTAACTCATGAAATTTTGTGAATATATTATGTATTTACAGATAAAAAGTTTTATAGATAAATGGATGATAATATATGTAGTATACAGGATGTCCCATTTATGTGGTTAAGCGTATTTTTCCTCGCAGTTGGTCTGAACATGTTAGGCTTCAATTTATCGCAAGTGAAGCAGCGCTGTGGGCTGCAGAAGCGAGTGAGAATTGTAATACACACGCAGAGTTTGAACAACTTTTCTTGGCAAAATACTGGTCGGGTTGCGAACAAGAGAGGCTATGAAAGGAGGTGTATCAACTGGAGTTCTATAATAGTAAACGAAGTTCATTAAGGCAGTATTTCGAAAAATACATTAATAAAACGAGGTACTCGAGTGATCCTATTTCCCATAGAGAAGTGATACGTAATTTGAAAGGTAGATTACCTATTCATATACGTGAGAAACTTATAAATGTCCCTGACTATGACGTGGAACCTTATATGTCTGTAGTCAATTCGATCAATATGATACTATAAGACTCTCGAGTATAGAATAATAATCAAATGTCTACCTCACAATGTAGTAACAATAATAATAATAATAATAATAATAATAATAATAATAATAATAATAGCGACAACCGAGATAAAAATACTAAACCTATACTACACGAAGGAGGACAAGCGACGTCGTATGGCTATGATAAAGCTGATAATAATAATAATCAATATAAAATATAAGAGCTATTATACTAAAGAAAAGTACGGAAATACTAATAACCAGGTGAATCAGATTAGTACAGGAAAACCAAATCGTAAACGCAGATATAATGATTCGAATAATCAGTATGGCAATTCACGCAGACGTGATATATACCCAGAAGACAATCCTGATAGTATGAAACCTTGGAAAGACACTTCGAAACCTGAAGTTCGATCCGTAGATACAAATGTAACTCAACTAGCACAACAACCACAAGAACCGATACCACTCGGTAACGGAGCAATGAAGTCGAGAACAGAACAACCGCCGGCCGGTGTGGCCGAGAGGTTCTACGCGCTACAGTCTGGAACCGCACGACCGCTACGGTCGCAGGTTCGAATCCTGCCTCGGGCATAGATGTGTGTGATGTCCTTAGGTTAGTTAGGATTAAGTATTTCTAAGTTCTAGGGGACTGATGACCTCAGAAGTTTTGTCCCATAGTGCTCAGAGCCATTTTAAACGGAACAACCACCAAATTCCGACCATACTGTACATACTGTGGAAGTACATGAACCACCGAATACGACATCTACCGCAAGATTAAATTATAATCGGTGAGCGAAAGCCTTCCTAGGGTGACTGAAGAGGATGAGGAGGGCAGGCATCATTTTAAAGTGAATGTACTGAGATATACTGCTGATTTGGACCTAAGGGAGGAACTGATTGAAGAAACACCTTACACTTCGAATAAGTGTCGATGAATTTTGCAGGCAGCAGTTCAAGCAGTAATAAATGGTACCGCTGTTGAAATTTTGATTGATACTCGAGCTACCATTAGCGTAATGACGCAGGATTGTTTTAAACAAGGTAGTCGAAGAGCAAAAGTGCTTATATTTACTGTTACTGGATATACTCTATCGGGAGTATTCAGTGCGAAAGCGCAAAAGGTCTCAAAGTAGGCCCGAGTCAACATTATGATGCGGGAGACGTCAATAGAAAGTACCTTCTTAATTGTTGCCAGAATGACCGTACCATGTATTTGGGGTCTAGATTTTTTGTGTGATGCTGGAGCAGTCATCGATTTAAAGGAAGTAACATGTACCTTGGACTCCGAAAATGACATTTTGATAGTCTCTATGATAAAGGGCAAAATAGTCCCGGATCAGTATAGCATGAAGTTAATGGTTAGCTATATTGGTATTGACTGTAATTTTCTGTACTGGATATACTGGAGAAGAAATAAGTCGAGTTTCACTTCAGAAGAAAATCTCCGAATCCGAGTACCTATCTGCAAGTCAACGAGAAGATTTGTGTTGCTGGTTAAGTAATTATCCGCCAGTATTTAGAAAACGTCCTGGAATAATCAGAGGTTTGGAATACGACATTAAGACGTATCCCCACGAATCTTTTCGTCACACTTCCTACTCTGTTCTTGGTCAACGAGACAATCAATCAAGGAAGAAATTAACAAAATGTTAGAGGGGTGGATTGTAGAGTTCTCTTATTCTGAATATTGTAATTCTGTTTTGGTGGTCCTCAAAGAGAATAGCTTAGTCTAGAAGCGAGAGATAAACAAGATAATCATACCTGTACAGACAAGACCTGAGAATTTGGATGAGTTCATTCCGAAATTCTGTGGTGCCTGCTTCCTGGCATCCCTTGGTATGAGAAGTTCGTATTATCAAACGAAGATCTCGGTTGAATCTCAAAAGTATTGTGCTTTTATTTTTCTGGCCAAAGTTACCAATTTACTGTTATGCCATTTGGACTAAATATTAGTGGAGGTGTGTTTACATCGGCTCTAGACAGTGTACTTGGAAGAGATTTGCTCGATAGAGTAACCAGATGGGCCTTATAACTTCAAGAATATAACATTTCAGTGCAATATATAAAAGGGAAAGACATCGTTGTATCTTATGCTCTATCTCGTTTGCCTAGAAGACAGGATAATGAGGAATTTGAGGAACAGACATTAGATTTCAAAGTAATGAATCTGTCTATTGCATTTTGTGAGAAGCAAATTTCAAAGTTGTGTCACAATATGTCGCAGCTGCAATAACTAGATCTTTATTGGAAACCTATTCGAGATGTAATCAGCCAAGGAGCTACAAGTCATTCTGGTAGTCAATATGCTTTAAAATCTGATATTCTTTCGAAGAAAAGCTTATACTGAAGCATGGAAAGTATCCATTCGAAAGGAACATCTGGAATCTTTACTGTGGTATACACATCTGAAATGAGGAGACTTGGGATCTTTAAAATTCAAAGCCAAGTTAGCCCAATATTGCTATCATCCGAATTTAGTACGCTTGGCTAGTAACATTCTATAGAAATGAAAGATTTGTCAGAAAACTAAACCCATCAATTATTGCCGAAAAATTGAATCACATCCAATCAAGCCACACTAACCTTTGACACTGATATCTTGTGATGTGTGTAGATCATGTCCTACTACTCGTGGAAGATTGAAGTATATTATGGCACTCTACGATATTTTTTCTAAGTATGTGAAATTGTATCCTTTGAGGAATCTCCATGTGCGTCCTATGTTAAGGAAATTTGTCAATATATATATATCACATTTTTATCCCTGTGGGAATCCAATCAAAAGACTGTTCTGCGAATTAAATCGATTCTTACGTACATATACCACACACCAACACAGCATTACAAATGGATCGAGTGGTTATCATAATTTTAAAGGATTTGTAACGACTTGCCTCATACTTCTATAAGATATTCGCACAACCAAGTGATGTATGGCAAGGATGATTTCAAGAGTGGCTAAAGGGATGGCCAAAAATTAAAGAAGACATACTCACTAAAGAGGACATCTCGCAGAAAGTTTACTTAAATCTACAACATCAAGCTCAATTACGAAAGGCAAAATTCTATAAAAATGTGAAGAAGGTATACTATACAGCCGGAGAAGAAATATTGTTAAGAAAGCATTCAAAGGCAGCTATAACGAAAAAGTTGAATAAGAAATGGCAGTATTTATATACAGTACCATAGAGAATAATACAAATTCCCCATGAAGGAAGTTATATACTCGCTGACTGTGATTTTGATGTGATAAAAGGTTTATTCCATCACACAGAGATAAAGACATATTTTCAATGACGAGACATGTACCATTTATGAAGAGAAACTGAAGGAAAAGAGAATGAGAAGAGTATTTACTAAAAGGATACCGATACTAGATTTGAACCACAGAATGAGCTGCAAAATGTATTATTTTGTTTATTATTTTATATGTAGTTAAGATGATTACTTTATTCAATTATTATTAAATATAATGAATGTGTTATGGCAAACACACCGTGATAATATAATTTAAGAAGATTAAATTGAAAAAAGTGCACAGAAAAGATAATTTCTGGAAAGAGAAAGAAGTAGTTAGTAGATTGAAAAACAAGGGAAAGCAAGATTAACTGACTTCTAGGTGATTGGTTAAGTTCAAAAGAATGCTACCCTAAATGCATAAGTATTTTACGTTTATGAATTACTGAAGATATTTTATATGTATTAATAGAAGAAAGTATATTTAATGTGTGTGTAATGGGCACGATCAAAGCGAAAGGAAATATGAGAACAAATGAAAAGGTATCCAAATCGACGTTATAATCTGAAATATTCATTAACAAAAACATCATGTGTTAAAGACAATGGAAGCATGATACAACACATACGAAAATAATTATTTGAATTTCATGATAAACCGGTAACCATTGTGGTAAGGAAATGAGTACAAATCTCATGAAGGTACAGTGGTAAGAAGATGGAAAGACTATTGTCTAATATAAACTGAGGACAATGATGTGATGGGACAAACTTCGATATTGGATGACGATTTATGCGATGAAAAAATGCACCAAAACAACCCCAAGTGTACAATACTCACAGTTTTTTTGATGAAGACGCCAATCTGCACAATGAGGGGAAAATGCACACACAAATGTATAGCACGCTTTCTATAACAATAAACCAGCTCTGGGCAGTTAACGAATGCAACCTTTCAAACACAGCGGTATATCACGAAACACACGTCGCCGAGAGTATTGCCAACCTTTAGTAAGCAACTTCAAGCCGTAAAACAGACAACAAATATTGTAATCCAAATTTCAAGGAAATAATCTGTATTAAACCAATTAAGAAACACGTTCGCCGAATAACTGGAAGAATTGAGCAGTCCAGTATTAAGCATTCAATACGGTTTACTGTTAACAAAACAATATGAGGCGAAGACACAACACTTGCTCCAGAGAGAATCGGAAGATACAAGGAGGAGAAGCAAAGCTGATATTACCAGCCGATATGTCATCCAACCCGACAATGTACGCGGCTCATTTGAAAAGCAGGAAAGGAGAAGATGACCGAGCCGACTCTAGCTGAGTATACGGCTCGTTGGAGGTTGCAGTTCTCTCCATTTTCTATCGGAACTGGCTGCAATCCCTGCCTTGTGCAGCCAGTTGACAAGGCTTCACACCAAACAGTGAAGCGTTGTATTTGTGTTGTGTAGTGAGTGTGAAGTGCGCCATGTCAAAAAGATAGATTCGAACAAGTTCATTGACTTTTGGAAATTCATTTAAACAGGCACTTTCTGTTAGGCTCAATTTACACATGTAAAATTTGATATAAAGTGTATGTTACAACTTGTGTAATGAATATTGGAATGGCTGAACCCGAAGTACAACAGCATAGTACACAACCATACCACGCTCCAGTGTATCCTGCAAAGTCTTCGAGTTTATCGTGATATTAAACATTGGGGGCAATGTAGCGATGCAATGGGGACACAAATTTGTCGTAGAAGTCCATAAATTACTCAGCTGATAGTATTTTTCAGTACAGGTATTTCGTTCATTCCAAGCAAGTATCAGTTCGTGACGTCATCGTCCAGACTTGAGTTGACAGTAACCTGAATCCATTTTAGCAGACTAATAGGTTTCTTTCACGGGATAAAATTTTATTAATTATGAAATACAAGTTACTGAAGTTTATTTAGAATAGGAAATGTTTAATTAGTAATTGCATGCCATTATTAATCTGTTTAATATAAAGGTGTTTTGATTTTTGTACACATGTAGAAGGTGTGAATTTATGTGCGGCTTTTACCCTTAGACGAGTTACCACTTAGAGTGCTAAAAGTGCGTGTGTACAGTTCGCTGACCTGTGCAGTGAATTTCATTTTGTAATTTTGAGCAGAATAGACACAAATCTAGTTTCATTTAGACTTCATGTGAGATAGACACCTCACGTTATTGCAAAAGTCGTTTAGCGCATCACGGAATATTGAAATCTGCGCGCTCGATTTGAAACACGTTACACGCTAGCGCGTGATAGCGCTACCCATTAAATCGTGTATAATAATTGCAAATGAGCTTGTACTTAATGCACAAAGTTTTAAATTACTTTTCGAGACAAACACTGATTTTTGATAAAAACGAACCGAAAATTTATTCAAAATATCGAGGTTCTGTATTAATTAGGACACATACCACCTTGTTGATCACGTTGCTTAGCAACACTGTAATGCAAATCAATTCATTCATTAGAACGATTTGCGATGTAATAAGTCCCATTACACGTACAAACTGTTACACTGAATTTGCTGATCGAATGCGAGCATAAGATTGTTCTTTTCCCGAAATACCACTAACCAGCTGTTTCAAAAGTTAAATTACCAACTGTTGTGTAACTTCATTGATTCACTAATGAACACTATTCTTATTGGTGAATTAACTTTAGTAGCAAGTAGATTTTGAATACTCAGCAACACTGAGAAGCTGCAGTTCACATCACAACCAGTAATAAATGCCAATATAACTGAATGGGCATTACTTCATTAAATTACAGCAATCAGCTTCCAATTCTAGGACAAACTGTACCAGGTGGAGTTACTAAAATCTTCTGGAAGTGTAGTAAGGTTTATCTGAACACTTCTATCATTCATTGTTATTTCACATTAACTGGACAAATTATTAGTTGGAAACGAATACACCCACAACAGATTGCCCACGCCACTTGTATCATGACTATTCACAAGAGATCTCAAGAAGCCAGGATCAAGAAACAAGAAAAGAAGAGACATCGGTTTTTGGTCATTAGAGAGAATAATAGGAATAAAAAATCAATTAATAGATAGAGTCCAGTTAGGGGCTAGACATACACCAGTTCAACAAGGAAAAGAAACAACAACAGCGCTAGTGTACATGACAGAAATATAAATGATCAAAAATTATTTTTGTGCTCTACACAATCAGCATTACTTTATGATAAAATAGAAAGTCAGCATCAAAAAATGAGCAAATATCAGATCATAGGATTACCACTTGATAATGAAATAGATAATTTTCAATTTTCTTTAAAATTGGTGTTGTACCCTAAAATGAATCAAAAACTGACATATCAAGTCAATGTATATTTTCTTCAATGATAAATATTATGTATGTGCTTAAAAATGTGTATAGATCTGAGTAGTGTGCACACTGATCTAGTATAGTTCAACAATGGGGAAATGTACAATGTTATTGGATAAAAAATTTATCTGGATTAGTAATAAAGCAAATATCTGCAAATGACAGGAAACATACGTATTTGTACAAGGTTTTCTATTCAAAAGATAGGTTCATTACTCACAGAACAGCTTGCTCAGAAAGGGTACCAGCTAAATCTATAATAGCTATGAAACAAAAAATTTATGCTATTTTGTCTGAAACTGACAGTGAGACAGTGGCTGTGTACAATTAATGTAGGTTGATTCTTACGAAGAAGAAGACAGCAACCAGCCACTACTAATAGTGCTATTTATTTAAGTAAATAGCACTGTAACCGGTTTCGAAGTGACAAGTTCATCATCAGAGATCTGTTAACGTGATTTGCAACATACACTTTACATAATCGTGGGTTTTTGATTTTATTCTTCCACTGTGGTGAAATATTCTTGGTTTGTTGGTGCCATCGAAAATTCCGCACGATTTTGTTGCGAAGTAGCAGGATTGTATTTTTCAAATATTCGAAATTATATACAGTACTTATGTAATTATTACCTCACCACACTGTACAAAGCAATACAAACACACACACACACACACACCAAAACATATTTGCCACATGTGAAGCTGCAGATCTACAAATACAATATATATTTTAAAAATAATAATTATGAAATGAAAGTGGAGGCTTTTGTTAATGCTGATTTTGAAATTTATTTAGGAAGATGCTTTCTTGTCAAATTAATCCAAAAATGATAAAAAAATATTTAAATGAATTATAAAAATGTGTAGTATTAGGACAGGATGATATTCTTTATGTTCTATGAAAGAAGATATTAAAATACAAATGTAAACTAAATAATCAACAAATAACTCTAATTGAACTGTAATTAAATATTAAATCCTACACTATGAAGTACGGAAAGCTTAAGGTATCTAGATTTTTTAGTGCATAAAGTGTAGTAATGGTGATTGTAAACCACCAGTGTTTTATGCACACAAAAAATTGCAAAGTTTATAATGAGGGAAACTGAAGCTACATGTTAAAGTATAACCAACTGCACCATAAATGAATCTCACCTATGAGCAATAAGAATTATACAACCAAGCTAAAATGTGACAAATGTGTGTCGGTAATTTAATAGAATAACCCCCTAAACTAATGAGATTAAAGGATGATTTAGAAATTACAAATAAGTACTTTAATGCTCAATAAGATACCCTTAAAAGAGAAATTGAAAATACAAATGATAAACAATTAAAATTAAAAAATGATATGAGAATAGAAAATTGTCATAAATTATATGGATTAAATAACTTCAAATTAGCAGGTTTCAATAGCAATGTAAAATTTAAGATTCAAAAGTGCATGATCATGAACATTAGATCTGGATTCCTAATACGCACTCTCCATAATACTTGTGACGTTAGTTACAAATTACCAAATTTTGTATTCATATCTGTCCATAATTTATCTTGTTACGATTGTCATTTATTTATATAGATGTTTGAGTTAGATGATACAATACTGAATTGATTCTGACATATGAAGGTAAGCATCAAATTCATCAAAAGGGAAATGATTTGTTAAAAAATCCTTTACTAATGATCAAGGTGATTTTCTATTACAAAAAGGCGTGTATCCATATAGTTACAAACTGTATGCAGCATCATTCAGATATATTAAGTGACAATTATGAAAGAGCGAATTATATGTGGAGTTTATTCAATGAAGAGAATTTGGCTAGTATCATGATTTATATGTTAACACTTAGGAGACCAAGTCCCGGCATCGCACGAGCCGAAATTTTGTGTTAAAAAGACAGCATCTGAGAATAGATTCAGTGCTATTTTTCTGATGCATGTGCGACTTATTGCTCTAAAGTGGACTCATTTCATATGAAAATTATGTAAAGACGTCTCTGAAGCTGCCCCTTGACTGTGATTGCCTTCTTTTGTCAATTTATAGAATTATTCCTTAGGAAATATTAGTAAAGGTAACAACTTCACTTGTGAATGACCAATCAAGTATGATCATGTACATGTAATTTCATGTGTTTGCTGTACTTCTGCTACACGTATGCAACTTAAGTGAACAAGATATTTCTGAAACTCAAGAGGAAGAAATTACTCAGTAACTCACCTTGCACCTTTTTCTTTGGAGAATTGTTGTAATTTCTGTCATTATTAGTTTAAAATATTATTAATCTATCGAAGAGGTAAAGCAAAAATGAAAAATAAATCTTTATGCTTCTCCCTTTTTCAGTATGAAATACTGTTGAAGACACAATAGTTACATGTGCTCCAATAACAATTCAAAGAAAGGCATTAATAGCCTGTTTGGAAACCCCAATATTTTTGTAAGTATCCGGCCTCCAAATCGTCAAAACTGAAGTATTATTGTAAGATGTATTTGAAAATTTTAGAGACATATGTATAAGAGCATATGGATTAGATCCTGCAGGGTATTATAATGTGCCAGGAATGTCATATGATGCAACGCATATAAAGAGTAATGAACTACTTGATTCATTATGTGAAGATGATATGTTTCAAATGATGAGAAAGTAAGTCACAATATCGACTTAGATTTGTACCTTCAAAAAACATTAAATTTAAGTCATGAATCGCATTATAGTTTTACATTAGAAGTAGATTTACAATAGCCCAAAAATCTAAGTGGTTTACATACGTACTGTCCACTGATACCTGAAAATAACTTGGTACAAAATATAATAAAAAAATTAATTTGCTCAATTATATCATAAATATTAAAGTGTGGTACTTGACAGAAATTTAAAAAAATATGAAATTGGGATTAAAGGTAACTAAAATATCTATAGTTATAACATTTAGTCATGATTGTCATTATTGGTCCTCTGTCAATTCACACTGACATAGACCCACTGACAGTCAACACAAATGGTCGTTAATGGTCTGGTGTGGAATTTTAAACGGATACGTGATAGTACCAAATTTTTTGGCTGGAATGCTACTGGAGAATCTTATTTACAACTTCTCCGTGATGATTTGTTCGAGCTAATGGAAGATGTTTATTTAGAAACTAGGCAACGAATGTGGGTCCAACAGAACGCAGCAGCTCCCCACTATGCTAAAAATGTGCCGAACGTTTTACATTTACGGTGCCCCGCTCGGTGGATAGGACGCAGCGGATGAATTTAGTGGGCTCCACGTTCACCAGACCTAACATCTCCTGACTTTTTTCTTGTGAGGTTATTTAAAAAATATTGTTAATGAAAGACAGCCCACAACCCGAAACGATATGGAGCAATGCATTCGAAGAGTGAGTGCAGCCATACCACGGGATGTGCTGCTCAAAACTATGGACCACTTTCGCAGACGATTGACTTTATGCATTGAGGGAAATGGAGATAATTTTGAAAAATTTCGTCGTGGCTAATTTCATTAATTAAACACCCCAACATGTGAGAGGCAAGGAGACACACTTATGAAGCACCCCAATATGTGAGAAGCAAGGGGAGTCACACTAATGAAGCACCCCATGGGAACATCATTCTACTACGTACATGTCATTGTTCCTGGGTAACACTAAAAGTAGGATACAGTACATTATGTACCAAAATAGCTTAATTTGGCGTAACGAAAGAATTGGTGCACATTTTTTATGTATTTGATACGTCTTTCTCGGGTAATTCTAAATAAATCAGAGTTCTTGCTTAATTTCACTTTTTTTCTCGATTTCAGAGCAATCTGTCAAAGGTTTAAAAATGTTTCAGACAAAACTTTATTACTTTTTTATGGAAAATCTGAATCTGAAATAAAAAATGGTTGTTTCCATTTTAGTTCTAAAAATGGCGCCCCACCACATCCAAGGGGACGGGGACTGGAGGTCACATGTAGTATCATTTGATGTCCCTCTTTGAGCTTACGAACTTGTCTTACCTATTATTTTTACCAGATGTATAGTTTACGAGATAATCTCATCCGAAACTTCAGATGGACCACCATGTATATTCGATCCTAAATGAACTCTGTAATTGCGTAATACACTGGCAGGAAAAAATCGCAGCTCTAAGAAGCAGTTTTTCAACATAAACGAAAGTCGATAGGCGCGTTTCTATATGTAAAGGATGATGTCTGTTCAGATTTCGCGCCATTCACGTAAGAGTGGCGCTAGTGGCGGTACTATGAGGATTCAAATCAGGTCTGCTGAAAGACACTTTTTAACGGTCGTGTGCGTTAGTGACTTTTGAGATTGGAGTTGATATTAGTCAATAATGCCTTTAAGGCGACAAACAGGACATTATCAACACCTCACTGAGTTTGAATGGAAACGTGTAGTAAGACTACGAGAAGCTGGATGTTCCTTGTGCGATATTGCGGAAAGGCTTGGCAGGAGGGTAGCCACTGAAGCGGTGGCCAAGACAATGTATAGTTGCAAACAAATCCGTCTTCGGATGACCACGTGGGACTACCAAGAGGAAAGATCATCATGTTTGGCGTATAGCTCGGGTGTATCGTACTACAAATGCAGCAGCAACCTGAGTAGCTGTTGGCACCATAGTGACACAATGAACTGTTAGAAGCAGGTTACTTCAATCACAGCTCCAAGCCAGATGCCCTGTAGCGTGCATACCACCGGCCCCAGACCGCCGCCATTTGTAACTTCAAGCTAAAGTTCACCGGTGGGCAGAGTAGATGCTTATTGTGCTTTCTGATGAAAGCTGGTTCTGCCTCGGTGCCAGTGATGGCCGTGTGTTGGTTAGAGGGAGGTCAATTGAAGGCCTGTAACCAACCTGTCTGGTGCTAGACACACTGAATCTACTCGTGGAGTTATGATCTGTAGTGAGATTTCGTATGACAGCAGTAGCACTCTCGTGGTTATCCCACGCGCCCTGATTGCAAAGCTGTACGTTGTAATGTTGCGAGTATGTAGACGAGCTAATCGGAGGCCCAGTATTGGCACAAGGTAAGATGAAACTGTAATACGGCTGAAAGCTATGCGCCCTCAGGGCTGAGAGCACATTGCAGCCGGGCTGCAGATGAGCCAAGTGCAAGGACCAGAAACAGGTAAATCACAAAGCTGGGAATTTGGATGGCTGTAGCTTGCATGGCCTTTGTGCTGGAGGCAAGGCACCAAAAATGAAGTGTGAGACAAGCAGAAAGATGGCTCCTTACAGCTCTTCGAGAGTCTATAATAATTCACAGTAAAATGAGGCTCAATCAATGAGACGACAATATTTCAGTATCTTTAAAAAGTACAGAAGTTAATATTTCACAGTGAACAAATAGTTATACAGTAAATCTCTGAATTAACACCTTTTAGTGCGATTTCAACGAACTTTCCCTCAGATGACAGCATTGCAGTATAGCCCTCATCCCTGAAAGCTAAGAATCTGTACCTTTTTATTTATTTGTTTACCACGTCTTTTTTATTATGCAGATGTTTGTCACAACATAGTATTCTCCGCAGTCCCACATGCAAATGAATACGGCATAAATACCTCACATCTTTTCATACTTGTGTTTTTATTTAATGAACACTTTACTATTTTTCCAGTAACGTTACTCAAATGTTGATTGCAAGTGCTGTAAAAAATGAGCTAATTTAAAAGTGGTCAATCGCATGTGTTAGCGGACACCACAGTTGAAAAGAGGCCCAAACGATATTTATGTCAAGAAGGCGTAAATAATTGTTGAAACAAAATTTAATCACCATTCGTTGTAATTTAACGTGAGCGTACTTGCAGAAGAGTCCTAGCTTATTTATTTATGAACAAACCTTTATTTGCAATTTTTGTGAATGGTCTGGGACCGAATATTTATCACATTACTTTATTTAAATATTGTTGCAATAGTTTAGTCGTGTTGGGTCAGATCATGTCTGTAGAGATTAAGAACGAAGTACTTTTGGTGGGGACCACCTTCAGTTAATGGAAAAGCAAAGAGTAACGGAACACTGTGGAACCCAAGTGGAAACAGGGCTTTTCGAGTGAAGAGCTCAAGGCAGCGATTCTCCACACTTTTACATTTGTGCAGGAGATAGACAGACCTGCCTGTGGCAATGTACGTGATTCCTAGGCATAGGTGATAGATTCTGGGCCGTGAACAGCTGTTGTGATACTTTCATTTTTGAGGACACTTTTCGGATGGATCTTGAAGGGGACACTTGGATGTTCACTCTGGAGGAAGGCAGATCTGCTTGTGGTATCGTGTGGTTTTTATGGAGTGAGTGATTGATTGATTCTGGGTGCTGAACACATGCTAGCCTACTTTAACGTCTGAGGGGACTTCATATTTCGATAGATCTGAAGGTGCTCCAGAGTACGGCTCTGGTTGTACTACCAAACTGGCGACAGACAGAGTATGAGCTACTGTTCCTTGTATCGGACCGGTTAATTTTTGAATCACCACGCTGAACTCTGAGCTGTTTAGAGGTGGTGAATACTTCGTGTATTGTGATCACGAAATGGACTTAATTTCGCATGTCTTTAACGACCATTTATTTGGGGATTTTGGTTTCACTCTCTCAACGTAACTTTACAGCATGTGATAAGGGTATTTTCTGTCTGTATTTTGATTGAATATCGTAGGTCAACTTCCCATTTATTTGAGATTCCTTTCTTGAACCAACATTATTCAAACTATTTCTCTGTCGTCTACATCAATTACAGATGTTACAATGGAACCCTTGATATTATATCACAGCCACAGGTTATTATTTGAAGCGAATTAGCTGCGGAGCTTCAAAGCAGATGTGTTTGTTGTCAGCACTGAGCAAGACGGCGAAAAATTATTCCGCTCATACTGTTCCTCACCACTGCGGCAGTCATGGTCAAACTCCCCCTGTTCACGATTCGTGAAAAAGTGAACAAGCTACAGTGTAACACCCAGCTTTAGTCGAGCTATTCTTTCTCAAGCAGAGACGTGCATAGCACAAGAACCCAAAGTATGAGTAATCAAAGTTAAAGGCGCAACTGATTTCCTTGTATGGAAAGCTGTTCGAAACAGCAGCAACTACACAACAGTAACTGTTAGGTACCGCCGCAACGTCAATCTGGTGAATCGACCTGTTGTTCTGCCATTCATGAGCAGCAGTCCTGTAGGTATTTTCAAACAGGATAATACTCACCCACATACCACTCTTGTAGTCGAAGATCCTCGACAGTGTGTCGACATGTGGTCATTGCATACTCAGTCAGCAGATTTATATCCAGGCGAGCACGTATGGAACATCATCGGACGACAACTCCAGCGTCATCCGCAAGGAGTATTAATCATCCCTGCATTGACCGTCCAACTGCAACAGGCACGGCTCCCGTCCCACAAACTGACAACCGGCACCTTAAGAACACAATGCATACACGTCTGCATACTTGCAGTCAACATTGTGGCGGTTATGCCGGGTATTAATGTACCAAAATTAAACAGTTGTAATAGTTTATGTCTTGGTAATATTAATCTGTGAGCTTACAATGTTCATCATTCAAATATGTTACTTAGAGAGATCTTTTCCCAAAATTTCCTGACTCTACATTCATAATTTTTGGTATTGCAATTTTTTCCGTCAGCGTATATTATAGCAAAAAAGGAAAAGTGTAGTCCTAATTAGGCAATACATTATATCGTAAATAAACAATGGATAATATCCAATTGGGCCAGAAGAGCGAGGGAGTGGAGAAGAGGAAGGGAGGTGTGGAAGCGTCTAGACCAAAGGTTTCCAGACTTTTTGTCATTGCTTACAACTTGACAGTTTTAGGAATCTGGGTGTTACACTGTAGCTTGTTCACTTTTTCACGAATCGTGAACAGGGGGAGTTTGAGCTATGACTGCCGCAGGGGTGAGGAACAGTATGAGGGGAATAATTTTTCGCCGTCTTGCTCAATGCTGACAACAAACATACAATTTTTACGTCACGTCAGTTAACTACTGTGCATGGTAGAAATGTGACACAGTAGTGATGAGGTTTCGTGAAAGCACATTCTTACAGAGCAGTTGATGTTCACATGTGACACTTGTTTGTAGCAAATAACATGAAATTAAACTAAGCCTCTTCTGATACTACACTCCAGGAAATTGAAATAAGAACACCGTGAATTCATTGTCCCAGGAAGGGGAAACTTTGATGACACATTCCTGGGGTCAGATACATCACATGATCACACTGACAGAACCACAGGCACATAGACACAGGCTACAGAGCATGCACAATGTCGGCACTAGTACAGTGTATATCCACCTTTCGCAAGAATGCAGGCTGCTATTCTCCCATGGAGACGATTGTAGAGATGCTGGATGTAGTCCTGTGGAACGGCTTGCCATGCCATTTCCACCTGGCGCCTCAGTTGGACCAGCGTTCGTGCTGGACGTGCAGACCGCGTGAGACGACGCTTCATCCAGTCCCAAACATGCTCAATGGGGGACAGATCCGGAGATCTTGCTGGCCAGGGTAGTTGACTTACACCTTCTAGTGCACGTTGGGTGGCACGGGATACATGCGGACGTGCATTGTCCTGTTGGAACAGCAAGTTCCCTTGCCGGTCTAGGAATGGTAGAACGATGGGTTCGATGACGGTTTGGATGTACCGTGCACTATTCAGTGTCCCCTCGACGATCACCAGAGGTGTACGGCCAGTGTAGAAAATCGCTCCCCACAGCATGATGCCGGGTGTTGGCCCTGTGTGCCTCAGTCGTATGCAGTCTTGATTGTGGCGCTCACCTGCACGGCGCCAAACATGCATACGACCATCATTGGCACCAAGGCAGAAGCGACTCTCATCGCTGAAGACGACACGTCTCCATTCGTCCCTCCATTCACGCCTGTCGCGACACCACTGGAGGCGGGCTGCACGATGTTGGGGCGTGAGCGGAAGACGGCCTAACGGTGTGCGGGACCGTAGCCCAGCTTCGTGGAGACGGTTGCGAATGGTCCTCGCCGATACCCCAGGAGCAACAGTGTCCCTAATTTGCTGGGAAGTGGCGGTGCGGTCCCCTACGGCACTGCGTAGGATCCTACGGTCTTGGCATGCATCCGTGCGTCGCTGCGGTCCGGTCCCAGGTCGACGGGCACGTGCACCTTCCGCCGACCACTGGCGACAACATCGATGTACTGTGGAGACCTGACGCCCCACGTGTTGAGCAATTCGGCGGTACGTCCACCCGGCCTCCCGCATGCCCACTATACGCCCTCGCTCAAAGTCCGTCAACTGCACATACGGTTCACGTCCACGCTGTCGCGGCATGCTACCAGTGTTAAAGACTGCGATGGAGCTCCGTATGGCACGGCAAACTGGCTGACACTGACGGCGGCGGTGCACAAATGCTGGGCAGCTAGCGCCATTCGACGGCCAACACCGCGGTTCCTGGTGTGTCCGCTGTGCCGTGTGTGTGATCATTGCTTGTACAGCCCTCTCGCAGTGTCCGGAGCAAGTATGGTGGGTCTGACACACCGGTGTCAATGTGTTCTTTTTTCCATTTCCAGGAGTGTAATATTAAATCAATAAGACAAGAATGACATTAAATGTCCTTATTAAACTTTTACATCAAGAATAATACAAATCAGTTCTGCAAGAGAGTATACTGGAAGTGGAGTATAAGAAACTATAGTCTGAAAAGCAAAAAATTCAGAATCAGATAAAACTTTGCGGCTAATCAGACTTCACATTGAGCAATTAATCAGTTTTCAAATTTAAATTCTGATTAAAGAAGTTCTACACATTTCGCTTCTAAAAAGGTTGCTGATTATCCTTAATCAAAGCATCAAAGTCTGGTTGCATTAAGCTCAACTTGACTCTCAGGTCTTCTTCAGCACAATGTCTGTTTCTGTATTTGTTTTTAACATAAAACAACGCAAAAACCCACTTTCGCGCGTGTAAGTAGCAACAAACGTCATCAAAATCGGGTTGCTTGCTTCAAAAGAGAATGGTATACTCTTTTTGTTCCCATCAAAAGAGAAGGCAGGTGTTCTTGTTTGAAAGCATCTTCCAGTAAACTGTCGCTAGTCGCGTTGATGAAAGGTTCTCTAGTGATTACTTATTACGGTACTTTCCCTGAAAATGGTTTTCTTATCTACCCATGTTTCGTGTAATCTTCAGGAAAATACTTTTCAAACCATTTTTGAAGGACCTCCAAATGTATAATAATGTCTCGAAAGAAATCTTCCATGGCAGCTAGTTCACTGTCTTCCAAACATGATATAAAAACAGGGAATGCGAAAAAAGTTATTGTTCAGTATCTGTGAACTGAAAGGAGGTGACTTTCTATAGAAAGACCCATCTTGATACCCATCGATAGTCAGCGAAAATATTTTTAATGTCTTTTTTTTCTCTGAGAGACATAAAAATCTCGGACCTCAGTTCAAACTTCCAGTTTAAAATCTTGATATCTTACTTCAATATGAAAGAGTAAACTTTTAAATATACCTCTCTTTTCTCCACACAATAGCATGAATAACTGCTTGTATAGAGCTATTGCCTTGATGAACTTTATAACCTTTACAGTGTCTGTCAAAACAATATGGACAATTTCAGACATATAATTAGAAGCCAAAGCTTCTCGGTGTAGTATACAGTGTGTAGTTCAACGTTCAGGTGCAACTTCCTTCATTTTTGCTGCCAGCCATACGTTGCCTTGGCTCCACCTGTACAAACACAAACACATTTTGGCCAAGAATACCTACTTTTAACAAATAAATGTCAATCATATTGAAAATATTTTGTGCAGTATCATTTGATTCAAATTTTCCACAAAATATAAACTCTTTCTCATATTTTCATGAGAGTCAAAAAGTACAAAAACGAGTACCTGCACCATACTGTGACGTCTTCACTTTCATCCATTTAAAGAGAGAAAAAAGTCCACTCTTTCAGTTGTAATAACAACGTTTCTTCAATGTTGGAAGGCGTGTCTTCAATTCTCCTTTTTGCAGTGTTGCTGGACACCGGAAATTTTTGTATATTTCTTTAGCCCCTTTTTCTCCCAAAACTGCATGGACCATGTATCTAGGAGCGGACAGTAAGAGATTCACCAACTGTGTGACGTTGTCCTTCCTAGTGAGGAATGAGGCATTTATTAAGTTAGTGACAGCGTAATTATAACTGCCAACACAGAGTGCTTAGAATTTTGATGACGTATTGATAAAGAAGGCTTCTTGCTTTGATTAGAAAGCGTTTCTAAGCATACAACGCACTGGGGAATTGGATTGTCACTGGTATCTGTATCGGCCTTTACTGTAAAACCATACTGTAAGTATCTTTCAACATTCTTGCGATGAGTTGGTTTAGGTTTTTTATCTGCATTCTTGGAAGTAGAAGGAGCTCCCTAGCTTAGAAATCGTTTCATGATTAACGGAAAACATAATTACGTACAAGTCACACACACATCACATTTACACTAGTGAGGAATCAATTCATTGTAATTAACGTACTACCTGAAATATCCTCGCGTGCCATGAGCGCTATGTGCACCATCGTCTGCGAAGCCTTGCTCTACACTTTAAAGGTCAGCAACCCACCCAGTAGCCTAACAGCCTATCATTTATATGTTATCTAATAGGTCGAGAGGGACAGAGAGAGGGGGCACGGGTTGAGGAGGGGGTCATAAATCATCCTGGTTACTCATGACGCAGATGTAGGGGGGGAGGGGGGGGGGGGTTGAACTGGCTTCGTTCTCTGTTAGCCACCATACCAGAGGTCATTTACAGTTTGTACAGAATCCAGTTGTAAGAATGGCAGTTGTAAGAATGAAAGGCATAAAAGGGACATGGTAACTGAGAAGCGAATGAAACAGGATTGCAGCGTAATCCCGCTAGTACTCAATCTGTGCACTGAGCAAGGAGTAACCGATGTCAAACATAAATTCGGAGAAGTAATTAAAGTTCAGAGAAAAGAAACAGCTGATCATTAGGGACAGTGTCTTGAAACGAGGTCATAAGCTGAACGCCAACAAAATCAAAACAAGGGTAATGGAATGCAGACAAATTATTCAGGCTAATCTGAAGTAATTAGATTAGTAAATGGGACCATAAAAGAAGCAGAGGAGTTTTGTTGTATGAGCAGTAATATATCTATTCTTGGTCGAAATTGGGAGCTAACAAATGTGGCCCTAACTGTGTTTTGTACTGCGCGTGGAGAGACAAAGAGGACGGCGGGATGAGCAGTTTTTGTAGTGTATTTTCCGTGTTGGAATAGCTCTGTGGGTCGCCGAAGGGCTTGCTGAGGCGGCACGGCTTGTGTCTTTCACACGCCATGCAAGGACACAGTGATCACGGAACTGAATAAACTGCAGGTGTATCGATAGAGAAAGCAGATAAGTTATCGATTTCTATTTAAAAGCCGTGCGCTCGTCAGGCTCCTGGAAGTTGGGCTGCCTGTCTTACAACGCGCTTCAAAAGTGAATAGTGTTCTATTTCCTACGCCCAAGGGGTTGCTCAGTTTAGGAGCGCTTTGAGTTGAAGTAAATGTATTACTCACTCCATACATTCTGAGGACGCAACCGATACCAGTGTAATGTGTGCCTGAAACGTACTGCAAATGGCCATTGTATTTTGTCTCAGGCCCGTGTTGGTCACAAGATTTCTAACTCAAGGGTTTGAGAAGGTGGCAGGTGTATTAGTTACCAGCTAGTTGCTTCACGACCAAACGGACAAGTAATTGTTAGACGTTGCAGGTTGGTGAGGCACTTCCAAAAGTTATCAAAGAGATATTGTCTCTTCAAAGTCTTCTGGTGGTCGCACGCTTTATCAATCCAAGAGTGAAAAAGTGGCAGTGTATATTGCTTATCTGGGCTATTGTTTGCGTATTTGTTGAGCGCCGCAGGAGGAACGAGTGTCATTGAGTCGGCCTGTCTTCCATTGTTTACAAAAGATCTATTGTGTAGGTATTGTTGGCTCTGATCGAGACCGACCACACACGTAAGGAGAGAAATGTGGGCACAAACAGCATTAGCCTGACTATTCCCCACACTGTTTTCAATCAACTTTCTTATCAGATGGAAACATGGCTGGCAGTGTCTATCAATGAAATATGGAGAACATTTATGTGAAGAATTTTATGATAAAATTAATACATGGTGATGAAATATTTCAAATTAACCTAATTTCTATGTGGATTATTTTTGTTCTGGTTTTCAGTTCGAAGACTGGTTAGTTACCGCTCTGCATGTATTTTATTCTCTGCAAGCCTCATCGTCTTCGAATAACCACTGCAACCTTACAGTTGATCTCTACCGAAACTACTGTTCGGTAGTTTTGAAACAATAAATAAACCACGAAGTAAATGGTAGGATTCTCGGTGATATTGCTAGCAATGGTGGGAAATATAAATGGATGGGCGAGGAAGAAAATTGGAGGCGACGATTTCTCTTTGTTTTTTGTTTGTTTATTTTGCACATAATTAGAACTGTACGCTATTCAGCTTAAGCGCATTCTATATTTCACATCCTAATAAAATATAACTTGCGTTTTGTAAATAATAATAACTGGTTAACCACATAACTTCTGCGCTCTCATGTTACTAAAGCAATTACTTCTGATGCAAGTACAGTATACGTGCACAGATATAAAAAATCTATAATTATTGTTGTTATCTTGTACTCAATAGAGCGTTCTTTATCATGATCAAAGGCAAGACTTTCCTCTTATTATTGATAAGTGCGGTAGTTGTTTAGCAATAACAGAAACGTATTTTATGTGTGTTCGACGAAGTATTTAAGTGATATTTGATGCGTTTTTGTTTTGAGTCTTAAAGTTTATCTTTTTTTGAGGATGTTGTGTTTTCTATTGCTATATTATCAATCTGCATTTTTTTCTTTTCATTTTTAGTGCTACTTCCCTCTGTTTCACGTCACAAATCAATAATTTTCGAACAAAACCTCAACTACACATTGACAGTTACAACTTTGCTATAAAGACTGTTTGTTTTCATGCAGAAGACCGTAGGATAACTATATAGAACAAAAATGTTCCGTAGGTGGTTGTTGTTGTTGTTGTTGTTGTTGTTGTTTTCAGTCCTGAGACTGGTTTGATGCAGCTCTCCATGCTCCTCTATCCTGTGCAAGCTTCTTCATCTCCCAGTACCTACTGCAAACTACGTCCTTCTGAATCTGCTTACTGTATTCATCTCTTGGTCTCCCTCTACGATTTTTACCCTCCACGGTGCCCTCAAATACTAAACTGGTGATCCCTTGATGCCTCAGAACATGTCCTACCAACCGATCCCTTCTTCTGGTCAAGTTGTGCCTCAAACCTCTCATCTCCCCAATCCTATTCAATAATGTTATGTGATCTACTCATCTAATCTTCAGCATTCTTCTGTAGCATGACATTTGAAACACTTCTATTCTCTTCTTGTCCAAACTTTTTATCGTCCATGTTTCACTTCCATACATGGCTACACTCCATACAAATACTTTCAGAATTGACTTCCTGACACTTAAATCTATACACGATGTTAACAAATTTCTCTTCTTCAGAAACGCTTTCCTTGCCATTGCCAGTCTACATTTTATATCCTCTCTACTTCGACCATCATCAGTTATTTTGCTCCCCAAATGGCAAAACTCCTTTACTACTTTAGGTGTCTCATTTCCTAATCTAATTCCTTCAGCATCACCCGACTTAATTCGACTACATTCCATTATCCTCGCTTTGCTTTTGTTGATGTTCATTTTATATCCTCCTTTCAAGACACTATCTATTCCGTTCAACTGCTCTTCCAAGTCCTTTGCTGTCTCTGACAGAATTACGATATCATCGGCGAACCTCAAAGTTTTTATTTCTTCTCCATGGATTTTAATACATACTCCAAATTTTTCTTTTGTTTCCTTTACTGCTTGCTCAATATACAGATTGAATAACATCGGGGGGAGACTACAACCCTGTCTCACTCCCTTCCCAACCACTGCTTCCCTTTCATGCCCTCGACTCTTATCTGCCATCTGGTTTCTGTACAAATTGTAAGTAGCCTTCGGCTCCCTGTATTTTACCCCAGCTACCTTCAGAATTTGAAAGAGAGTATTCCAATCAACATTGTCAAAAGCTTACTCTAAGTCTACAAATGCTAGAAATGTAGGTTTGCCCTTCCTTAATCTAGCTTCTAAGATAAGTCATAGGGACAGTATTGCCTCACGTGTTCCAACATTTCTACGAAAGCCAAACTGATCTTCCCCGAGGTCGGCTTCTACTAGTTTTTCCATTCGTCTGTAAAGAATTCGTGTTAGTATTTTGCAGCTGTGACTTATTAAACCGATAGTTCGGTAATTTTCACATCTGTCATCGCCTGCTTTCTTTGGGATTGGAATTATTATATTCTTCTTGAAGTCTGAGGGTATTTCGCCTGTCTCATACATCTTGCTCACCAGATGGTAGAGTTTTGTCAGGACTGGCTCTCCCGAGGCCGTCAGTAGTTCCAATGGAATGTTGTCTACTCTGGGGGCCTTGTTTCGACTCAGGTCTTTCAGTGCACTGTCAAACTCTACACGCAGTATCGTATCTCCCATTTCATCTTCATCTACATCCTCTTCCAATTCCATAATATTGTCCTTAAGTACATCGCCCTTGCATAGACCCTCTATATACTTCTTCCACCTTTCTGCTTTCCCATCCTTGCTTAGAACTGGGTTTCCATCTGAGCTCTTGATGTTCATACAAGTGATTCTCTTATCTCCAAAGGTCTCTTTAATTTTCCTGTAGGCAGCCTCTGTCTTACCCCTAGTGAGATAGACCTCTACATCGTTACATTTGTCCTCTAGCCATCCCTGCTTAGCCATTTTGCACTTCCTGTCGATCTCATTTTTGAGACCTCTGTATTCCTTTTTGCCTGCTTCATTTACTGCATTTTTATATTTTCTCCTTTCATCAATTAAATTCAATATTTCTTCTGTCACCCAAGGATTTCTACTAGCCCTCGTCTTTTTACCTACTTGATCCTCTGCTGCCTTCATTACTTCATCCCTCAAAGCTACCCATTCTTCTTCTACTGTATTTCTTTCCCCCATTCCTGTCAATTGCTTCCTTACGCTCTCCCTGAAACTCTGTACAACCTCTGGTTCTTTGAGTTTATCCAGGTCCCATCTCCTTAAATTCCCACCTTTTTGCAGTTTCTTCAGTTTTAATCTACAGGTCATGACCAATAGATTGTGGTCAGGGTCCACATCTGCCCCTGGAAATGTCTTACAATTTAAAACCTGGTTCCTAAATCTCTGTCTTACATTATATAATGTATCTGATACCTTTTAGTATCTCCAGGGTTCTTCCATGTATACAGCCTTCTTTTATGATTCTTGAACCAAGTGTTACCTATGATTAAGTTGTGCTCTGTGCAAAATTCTACCAGGCGGCTTCCTCTTTCATTTCTTTGCCCCAGTCCATATTCACCTACTACGTTTCCTTCTCTCCCTTTCCCTACTACCGAATTCCAGTCACCCATGACTATTAAATTTTCGTCTCCCTTCACTATCTGAATAATTTCTTTTATTTGATCATACATTTCCTCAATTTCTTCGTCATCTGCAGAGCTAGTTGGCATATAAACTTTTACTACTGTAGTAGGTGTGGGCTTCGTATCTATCTTTGCCACAATAATGCGTTCACTATGCTGTTTGTAGTAGCTTACTCGCATTCCTATTTTCCTATTCATTATTAAAGGTACTCCTGCATTACCCCTATTTGATTGTGTGTTTATAACCCTGTAGTCACCTGACCAGAAGTCTTGTTCCTCCTGCCACCGAACTTCACTAATTCCCACTATATCTAACTTTAACCTATCCATTTCCCTTATTAAATTTTCTAACCTACCTACCTACCTGATTAAGGGATCTGACATTCCACGCTAAGATCCGTAGAACGCCAGTTTTCTTTCTCCTGATTACGACATCCTCTTGAGTAGTCCCCGCCCGGAGATCCGAATGGGGGACTATTTTACCTCCGGAATATTTTACCCAAGAGGACGGCATCATCATTTAATCATACAGTAAAGCTGCATGCCCTCGGGAAAGATTACGGCCGTAGTTTCCCCTTGTTTTCAGCCGTTCGCAGTACCAGCACAGCAAGTCTGTTTTGGTTAGTGTTACAAGGCCAGATCAGTCAATCATCCAGACTGTTGCCCCTGCAACTACTGAAAAGGCTGCTGCCCCTCTTCAGGAACCACACGTTTGTCTGGCCTCTCAACAGATACCCCTCCGTTGTGGTTGCACCTACGGTACGGAAATCTGTACCGCTGAGGCACGCAAGCCTCCCCACCAACGGCAAGGTCCATGGTTCATGGGGGTTGGTTATGCGGCATTTATATACTGTATTGTCACCCAGTTTCTCGACGGTTCTCCGCGAGGAGTAGGTGCGTAGTCTTAGGTATCTTGTCACGGTTCGCTCGGCTTCCCCTGTTGGAGGTTCGAGTTCTCCCTCGGGCATGGGTGTGTGTTGTCCTTAGCGTAAGTTAGTTCAAGTTAGACTAAGTAGTGAGTAAGCCTAGGGATAGATGACCTCAGCAGTTTGGTCCCATAGTACCTTACCACAAATTACCCAAAATTTTCTAGATGGTTCACCGCTTCCAGTTTCTAAGGAAATCTAGTAAGACTGATCGTATACGCTGACAAGTGATCGAAATGAGGTAATGCCCCATAGGCACGCAACACACAAACAACGTGCCTACGATCGTCTTGCTTCAGATAATTTACGGTAGCTTATGCTAATTCTATGCAGCCTACGTTCCTCTTAATCTCCTTAATGTGTTCATTTCTTGGTCTTCCTCTACGACTTTTACCCACCACATATCTCTGCAATATTAAACTGGTGATCCCTTCTTGTCTCAGAATGTGTCCCATTAACTGATCCTTTCTTCTAGTCAGGCTGTATAATAATTTTCTTTTCTCCCCAGTTATAATCAGTACCTTTTCATTCGTTACATGATCTACACATCTAATCTTCAGCATTCTTCTGCAGCTGCCCATTTTCAGTGCTTATGTTCTCTTCTTGGCTAAACCGTTTATTGTCCATGTTTCACTTCCATACATGGTTACACTCAGTATAAATATTTTCAGAAAAGTATATTGGATGTTAACAAATTTTTCTTCTTCAGAAACGCTTTTCTTTCCAGTACAAATCCACATTTTATATCCTCTTTAATTTGGCCATCAGCAGCTGTTTTGCTGCCTAAATAGCAAAACTCATCTACTACTTTGTCTCGTTTGATGATCTAATTCCATCATCATCACCTGATTTGATTCGACTACGTTCCATTATCCTTGTTTTGCTTTTCTTGCTGTTCACCTTATGCCCTCCTTTGAAGACACTGTCCATTCGGTCAACTGCTGCTCAGAATCCTTTGCTGTCACTGGGAGAACTACAATGTCAACGTTTTTATTTCTTCTTTCTGAACTTTAATCCTGCTCCAAATTGTTCTTTGGTTTCCGTTGCTGCTTGCTCTATGCACAGGTTGAATAAAATCGGGGACAGGCTACAACCCTGTTTCACCCAATTGTCAACCACTCATTTCTTTTAATTTCCCTCAACCTTTATAACTGCCATCTGGTTTCTGTATAAGTTGTAAATAACCTTTCGGTCCCTGTGTTTTACTGTTGCTACCTTCATAATTTCAAAGAGAGTGTTCCAGTTAATATTGTCTACAAATAATACAAATGTAGGTTTGTCTTTCGTTAAGCAATCTTCTGAGAGAGGTCGTGAGGTCAGTATTGCCTATCGTGTTCCTACATTCCTCCGGAATCCAAACTGATCTATCTCGAGGTCGGCTATTAACATTTTTTCCATCCTTCAGTAACGAAGTCGTGTCAGCATTTTGTAACTATGACTTATTATACTTATAGCTCAGTGATATTCACAACTGCCAGCGCCTGATAAGGATTTTGCAGCCATGACTTAATATACTCATAGTTCGGTAATAGTCACAACTTCCAGCGCCTGTTTCCTTTGAAACTGGAATTACTACTTCTTCTTGAAATCCGAGAGTATTTCGCCTGTCTCATGTATCCCACATACCACATGGAAGAGTTTTGCCATCTCTGGTTCTCCCAAGGATATGATAAGATTAGACACAGTAAATATATACTGTTTGGTATCATTAAAACTAGCATTAAAAAGTGATTTGGCTACAGCTTTTGTTTAGTTATAGTTTTACAGTTGGCCATTTCGTTCACAGTTGTACACCTTTTTATCTTACTGCATGACACTATCACGAAATGATATGTTGGGAGAAACACAGACGCAGCCAGCCAGTAGGAAAAATGAAGAAGATTGGGTTCAATGTCCCGTCGACGGCGACGTCATTAGAGACGGAGTAAAAGCTCCGATTGTGTCAAGAACAGGGAAGGAAATCGTCTGTGCCCATTCAAGGCAACTATCCCAACATTTGCCTGTAGCAATTTAGGGGAATCACGGAAAACCTAATTTTGAACGGCTGGACGCAGATTTGAGCCGTCGTCCTCCACAATGTAAGTCCCGTGTGCTAAGCACTGCGCCATCTCGCTCGGTCAGTGAGTAGAGACACATTGGAAGGTACAGACGTGACCTTCAAAGTTTATCTGGAAATTATATTGACAGGATGAGGGGGCTTCAGCCGGGGGATTCGAGGGAGTAGATATTTGTTCGTCTGTTCGTGCCTGTTTCGTCCGAGTGAAATGGGGACTAGGGTCGAGGATTGAGGACAATCAAGACGTTTCCATTTTGGATGTATCTGAAGACTTGCGTCGGGGACTCAGGAGAGGCCACGAATCAGTTTCAGAAGGAGCAATGTTTCCTGAATTGTATTAGTCCCCGAAATTGACTTTATCGTGATTATACCGTGATTTACAATATTTTCGTGCGATTCATCTGCTAGAGCTTCGAGCATTCACTGGGTTTCCCTGGGTTTGGAATGCTTACGCCAGTTTCATTATATCCGAGAAGTGCAATTGTGTTGAGAGACGTGGTCTGTCTCAAAAACTGTTAGAACAGCTATTCGCAAATTGTGACCGAGACTTTAAGTCTGTCTGGTACATTGGCTATCTGCTAAAATGACGGTGAAAATTTGTCAAATTGATAAAATGTTGCAGTTGAATAAATAAGAGCAATTCAAACAAATATTTTGTATCGTCCAGTTTTGTTGAAATCCAAATACAGTTACTTAAATTTAATTAGAACTCAACTAGCAGGTCTTGTACGACGTTATAAATTTGAGATAATCTTAAAGGGAACTGTTCTTAGGCGGTGGGAGTTTGGCCTCTAGGCCAAATCTGATGAGCCGAATTTCAGGTAAAATCCAGTCACACATTTAATGTAGACTGGCTATAGAAAGGAAATCATTTCTGAAAAAGAGGAATTGTTAGCATCTAATATAAATTTAAATATTAGAAAGTGCGCTTTATGGAAGAGAAACGTAGACGACAGGCAGTTCAGAGAAGAAGAGAATACAAGCTTTTTAAGTGTGATGCTACAGAAAAACGTATGGTAGATCGTGTAACTAATGATGAAATACTGAATAGAATTGTGGGAAAAGAAATTTTAGGCACAACTTGACTAAAAGAAGCGATCGGTTGGTAGGACATATTCTGAGACATCAAGAAATCATCAACATAGTTTTGGAGGGAAGTGGGTGGGATAGAGGGTACAAATTTTAGAGATTGTACAGCTACACCAAGAGATGACTAAAATCCGCAGTTTCAAATGGATGTAGGCTGCAAAAGTTATTCTGATATAAGATCCTTGCACGGAAGAGACTAGCGTGGCGAACTGCATGAAACCAATCTTCAGATTGAACACCACGACGAAAATAAATCGGCCCTAAAGTACGGAGTAGTATAGAGTTTGATAAGAAAACAGAGTGAACACTCAAAGAGAAAATACGTCTTTACTAGAGGAATAATAAAAACCTCTGTACTCCATTTCTGCGTTAGTATAAGTAATTTAACTTGTGTTTACAATACTGACTATAATTACATTACAAGGGTGAAGAAGCCATATAAAGGACTACACATACTAAAATTAGCAAATAAAAACAAATATGCTTGCACCTGCAGCGAACAAAATTCTGTTTCAGTCGGTTCTCCATTGTTAGTAAGCGAAGAATCGCTCTGTGAAGTAGTAGTGTGCGAATTTCTGTTTACACGAAGCGTCGACGATAAACATAAAGACTATTAAAATAATCCAGGACAAATAACATTTGGAGGTTCCTCTACGTGTCTGTTGTCGGAAATTAAGGAAGCAAATAACAGTGGCAAAACTTATGTGGGGTAAAGTGCCGTACACTGTATGTTAATGTTGTTTGGCTGCCCCTGATCACTTAATGTCCAAACTTGTGCGCTCCCAGTATTTCAAGCAGATAGAGGCGGCGTTGAATGAGGCGAGCGCAGCTGTTATCAGCCGCCGCCGTCCGCGCCTGCCGGCAATTTACTGCAATTTATACTTCCATTAAGGAAACTACAGTGTTTTCTGCACATCTTGCTCTTATCGAAGGATGGAAATGGCTTACGGTCTTCGCATTCCCTGCCCATTCCGCACTGTGTTGTTGATACTGTTACATATTTCGAAACTAGCGAGCGTGGCGAATTCCTTCGGGACGATTAATGACTTAGTTCCTAGGGAGTTCCTCTACTCCCAGGAGTGTGTTGTGCTCTCAAGATGGAAGCTGCGAATTTCTTGAGAAGTACAGGTCCTCACCTTATATCATCTTCAAAAACGAACTTAGAGCGAAAACAACATATTAATGTTTGTTAATTCTTTGTACAGTCTAAACAAATACCGCATTGATGTGAGGCTTGCAGAAGATTTTCCCTACCAGTAATGTGACGTGTCACAATCCCACTACAGTTTCATTTACCCTTCTTGAGAAAAATAAAAACAAAAAGGCAGAATGATTAGCGTTTGCTGACGACACGATCATTAGAGACTGGATTGGGGCACGATGAGAAAGGAAGCTAGCCACGTCCTTTAGAAAGAACCAGAGTTAAGCGATTAGATCTGGAGGCCAGATGGGCATTTGCTACACTGACTTTCCGAATGTGAGCTCCATATTATCCTATCCGTCTGCCATCTCTCTGTGTAAAAACATAACTACAAGGCTATGTCTCTCATTTCATAGCTCTCAAATTGTTTTCTTCCCGTAGCTTTGTCTAAGTGTGACATAAAGAGCGACGAGACGTCGGAGTGATGACACTATACACGACATCTTGGATCAGTCCGCATCTTAGCAAGGATCTGCCTCAATGGAGTAAGTTTATCACTATTTATCCAAACACATCATTTCTATAAGTAATACTTAATGCTCTAATACGCAACACATCATTCTGCAATTGGGTTTTTGTCTTCATTTTCCATAGCCATTGTAAATTTCAAGGAATATTGATGGATCTCGAAATTCCTCTTCAGTAGATATCACTTCATTATGATTCTAATTATTTCCTGCATATTCGAAGTTTGCGAGAAAATTAAACATTACACCAATTCATCTGTATCTGTAGTTGTGAAGTACATTTTCGTTCTCTTCCATACTGATATCTATATCAACACTCAAAAATCATCCGCAATGATTAATTAGGAATGTTTAACTACTGGGACACTTACAGTATCTGTTTGAATTTAATGGTCTGTAGGAGAGAGAGTTTTGCTTATGAACAATTGCACCTTTGAGAATTTCCTTTCGTGACTCTCCATCAACATCAGCATCATCATCCTCATCATAGTCATCATCATCATCTTTTTCTTTTTCTCCACTTTCTGCACTTTCTGCTTTCGGCTCCATCTTCTTCGTTCTGATCTGTCTCCTTTGGATTTTCTCCAAAAATGGTTCAAATAGCCCTAAGCACTATAGGACTTAACATCTGAGGTCATCAGTCCCCTAGACTTAGAACTACTTAAACCTAACTAGCCTAAGGACATCACACACGGCCATGCCCGAGGCAGGATTCGAACCTGCGACCGTAGCAGCAGCGCGGTTCCGAACTAAAGCGCCTAGGACCGCTCGGTTACATCGGCCAGCTCGGATTTTCTTCTCTGACTAAACCTGACAAGATAATTTGTATCCAAATTAGACACAGCTGGATTAGGATCTGAAATTGAGAATACTGCAATATCACCACTAAGTGACGGTAGGAGACTAAACGGTCTTTTATATATTGATTCACTGTGTTTTCTGTGCTCGACAGCAATAAATTTGAAAATTATTTCACACTAAAATAGTCACTTATATAATTTATATAAAATAACGTTTCTTTACCTAATTACACTGTAGAGTTACGTCTGATTATAAAAATTGTTAACAGAATCAGATTCGTTTTTATTTGATAGAATCGCTGTACCATGATGAGGTGCAATACATATTCATCAGCTATTTTTGTCACTGAAGAACCACTATTACTTCTTTTGTTACGTTGCTATATGTTTCTTTTGATGTTGTGTCTTTGTTTGCCTTCTTTTTCTAATTTCTCATGCTGCCTTCACAAGGAAAATCAGGTTGCTATACCATACAACATCGCAACAAAATGAAACAAATCGTCCACACGTCATCATTTTATATCTGGTTACAGAGAAGCATTGCGCAACACTCGATGAAATATGACATGTTGGAGATAGCGTCAATGTGCGTGAGCAGACAGCAGCAAGTCTAATCATGATGTGGACTAGCCAAGTTGAGATTAGAACCGGAAAGCTGCGAATGGTTCCAAGAGGCAAAATAGAATAGTCAGCAAGCTGAAACTTATTGATTGCAACAAGTCACGACTTGTTCCAATAAGCGAAACGGGTTGTCAGTTAACATTTAACTGGCTACCGAAATTTTATCAACCTGCCCAAAATTCTATTAACGTGCATGTAAAACTGTATCAACTTGCCCAGAAAATAACAACTTGTCCCAAAACTGTATCCAACTACACGATAACTGTATCCACTTCCCAAAAACAACATCAATGTGCTCCAAAACTGTATTAATTTGCCGCCAAAAATGGGGTAGTCTTTCAAGGCGACGAGTTATCGTATTTCAGTAAGTAACACAGACCATTTACACGTGGAAGTATGTAATTTGAGAGTCCATTCTTATTGCAAAGTGTGGTACGGATATCGAATTTTTCTGTCAGAAAGTGCTGCTTAGCCTATAAGCGTTACCAGTAGTGCCAATATGCAAGCCAGTTTTTTTTTAAGTCTCATGGAACAATTTATGTACGACAGTAGTGCCAAGCGTGTTCTGTGTTTGAAGTGTTAAGTACTTTGAAAAATAATACAGCTTCATTTTGGGAAAATTTCGAAATTTTGTTCGTAATATGAGATCAGTAATTATACACTCCTGGAAGTGGAAAAAAGAACACATTGACACCGGTGTGTCAGACCCACCATACTTGCTCCGGACACTGCGAGAGGGCTGTACAAGCAATGATCACACGCACGGCACAGCGGACACACCAGGAACCGCGGTGTTGGCCGTCGAATGGCGCTAGCTGCGCAGCATTTGTGCACCGCCGCCGTCAGTGTCAGCCAGTTTGCCGTGGCATACGGAGCTCCATCGCAGTCTTTAATACTGGTAGCATGCCGCGACAGCGTGGACATGAACCGTATGTGCAGTTGACGGACTTTGAGCGAGGGTGTATAGTGGGCATGCGGGAGGCCGGGTGGACGTACCGCCGAATTGCTCAACACGTGGGGCGTCAGGTTTCCACAGTACATCGATGTTGTCGCCAGTGGTCGGCGGAAGGTGCACGTGCCCGTCGACCTGGGACCGGACCGCAGCGACGCACGGATGCACGCCAAGACCGTAGGATCCTACGCAGTGCCGTAGGGGACCGCACCGCCACTTCCCAGCAAATTAGGGACACTGTTGCTCCTGGGGTATCGGCGAGGACCATTCGCAACCGTCTCCATGAAGCTGGGCTACGGTCCCGCACACCGTTAGGCCGTCTTCCGCTCACGCCCCAACATCGTGCAGCCCGCCTCCAGTGGTGTCGCGACAGGCGTGAATGGAGGGACGAATGGAGACGTGTCGTCTTCAGCGATGAGAGTCGCTTCTGCCTTGGTGCCAATCATGGTCGTATGCGTGTTTGGCGCCGTGCAGGTGAGCGCCACAATCAGGACTGCATACGACCGAGGCACACAGGGCCAACACCCGGCATCATGGTGTGGGGAGCGATCTCCTACACTGGCCGTACACCTCTGGTGATCGTCGAGGGGACACTTGAATAGTGCATGGTACATCCAAACCGTCATCGAACCCATCGTTCTACCATTCCTAGACCGGCAAGGGAACTTGCTGTTTCAACAGGACAATGCACGTCCGCATGTATCCCGTGCCACCCAACGTGCTCTAGAAGGTTTAAGTCAACTACCCTGGCCAGCAAGATCTCCGGATCTGTCCCCCATTGAGCATGTTTGGGACTGGATGAAGCGTCGTCTCACGCGGTCTGCACGTCCAGCACGAACGCTGGTCCAACTGAGGCGCCAGGTGGAAATGGCATGGCAAGCCGTTCCACAGGACTACATCCAGCATCTCTACTATCGTCTCCATGGGAGAATAGCAGCCTGCATTGCTCTGAAAGGTGGATATACACTGTACTAGTGCCGACATTGTGCATGCTCTGTTGCCTGCGTGTATGTGCCTGTGGTTCTGTCAGTGTGATCATGTGATGTATCTGACCCCAGGAATGTGTCAATAAAGTTTCCCCTTCCCGGGACAATGAATTCACGGTGTTCTTATTTCAATTTCCAGGAGTATACTTACAAATCACATTAAGCAACGTGCGTGTCTTTTGTACTCTAAATCGTTATTTATTATAATAAACAATTTTATTTCAGTGGTAAATATTTTATTTTCTTGATAGAGACATTTCGTATCTTTCTTGTTCCACCGTTTTGTTTGGACAGCTTTCATGTCTATCTTGTTCCTCCACTGTCTTGACTGTGGTGTTTAGAACATAAGCAATCCAGAAGCACCCCTTGTATATTACAAAAAACATGCAGTTTATGTACCACATCGCAATTAAATCTCCTCTAAACCCCTTCTACCTTCCTTCCTAAAATCGTATTTGGTCAGTTTATTTGTCTTTTGGCTATGTTGTTTGCGTGTTTTTACATTGCATATTTTGAATATACGTTTGGTGTTATTTAGTAGCTGATTGTTTGAAATACGGTTTTAGAGAGCCTTGGGTTCATAGTTTTGGTTGGTAAATATCGCAGTATTCCTTAAAAGATATTTTCGTACACATCCTCTAGGAGCGATATTCATTTGTAATGAAGAGAAGTAATTGCCTCTCATTATCACTGATTATATTTTCCTAGTGCAGAACGTGACACATTATTGTCACACCCTCCAAATTCCTGTTTCTTCATATGAAAAATTCATGAAAACATTTAAAAGCTTCAGGTTATGACAGTACATTTTATGAACCACCAACAAAATAGCATCAGATTGAAATCGCAACACCCTCTATGCGACCGCATGTGTAGATATCATAGCAACAAGTGACAATTTAGACGTGGAAATGTTTAATATGAAGGTGAGCGCCAGGGAACTGTTTTTTTCTGTTTTCTATTCGAGTGGTTAATTTGTTTTGTCGGCCTGACTGGAATTTTTTTTTTTTTTGAAAATTCTAGTAAGGTTCTATGGGTTCAAGTTACTGAGGTCATCGGTCCCTAGGCTTACATATTAATTAAACTAACTTAAACTTACTTACGCTAAGGACAACACACACACCCTAGCCCGAGGGAGGACTCGAACCTCCGATGGGGGGAGCCACGCGAACCGTGACAAGCCCCCCAGACCGCACGGCTACCCCGCGCGGCGCTTCACTGGAGAATGGAGTTCAAGTTCTATTTATGAGAGTGAATTAAGGAGTTCCGGGGAACACTAAGGAAATGTATTCTGGTATGTGCGTAATTGGTTACATAATGCAATTTTCTGGGCGCAATGTGCCTTGCACACACTCATCGGCAATTATCTGTTTCAAGTGAAGGTAGCCTGAGCGTTACGCGAGTGACTACAGAGAGGGTGCACCGTTCGCTCTCATATGTGAAGACTAGCAAGGGAATTTTCCCCAGTGTCAGTAAACGATCTTGATAAAATTTGGCAGGTATGGAAGGGGGCCAAAATAGTGCAATACACATGTTTGTGTTTGTGCTCACTTCCACTAGTAAGGGGTAAAAACACACTCACAATTTTAGGTTTAGAGAGAATATCTCCGAAACGATGTTATAAAAAAGGTCTTTCATATAAAAGTTGAAGTGTAATTAATGTTCTTAAAAACTGTACAATAAACTTTTCTAATAATTTGAAGTTTTCCAAAATACTAGCGCCACCATTTATCAATTCGAAAAATGAAAGCTTTTGTTACAAGAATTAAAAAAGCTTTCCAGACCCATACAATCCTGGGTAATAAAGCTGGTTTCTGAAATAAGCTGGAAAATAAGCTATACACAATCTGCTGTCAGAGTATTTTCAACATACCTAATTAAAATACCTAAACAATCATTGTTTTAATTCATTATTTTACTTACATTTTAATCTTTTAAATTTTAATTTTAGGTTTTGCGTTCATGTTGTTTGTTTGTTTTTCAATTTACCATTTCACACAGCTGTTTTGTTAATTCAAAACAATAAGTAACTCACTATCTTGACAGAAAATAATTACGTTAATGATAATTTGCAAAGGAATACTTGAAACATAATTCTTTTTTCAATATGCACAAAAAATGAACGAAATTTCTTCACACAATATACACAGCGAAGAAGAAGATAATATTAAACAAAATTCAGCAGGATCATGATGACCATCAGGCTTATTTCAGCACCTTGGTAAGCCTTGGTGAAGTGATTTCATTATGTTCCAGTTACTGAAGCTTAATTGTATAGTTTCTCAAGTGGAGATTGACATCATAATCGTTCAGAAAAACGTGATATGGAAATCTTCTCACAAAGTTCTTCCAACACCGAAAGTCCCATTCATTCCCTGGCTCTACCTGTGTCATCGTTCCCTTTTGGGTCATCAGATGTTCCTCGTCCTCGGGTACGACACTTAAAACATTTTTTTCACACTGATCACCCGCCTTTTCATAGTTTTAAGGGAAACTAATGGTGAGTTGGGACTGAGAATTCTAGAATCTCTTTTTGAAGCTCCAAATGTCTTTATGGATGCATCGAAATTTGGTAAACTAACGTCTTATTGGGGTAAAAGATATTGAAAGATTTTTGCTTTCCTAGTGAAGGGAATATGTCTACATCTACATCTACATACATACTCCGCAATCCACCATACGGTGCGAGGTGGAGGGTACCTCGTACCACAGCTAGCATCTTCTCTCCCTGTTCCACTCCCAAACAGAACGAGGGAAAATGACTGCCTATATGCCTCTGTCCGAGGCCTAATCTCCATTATCTTTGTGGTCTTTGCGCGAAATGTAAGTTGGCGGCAGTAAAATTGTACTGCAGCCAGCCTCAAATGCTGGTTCTCTAAATTTCCTCAGTAGCGATTCACGAAAAGAACGCCTCCTTTCTTCTAGAGACTCCCACTGGAGTTCCTGAAGCATTTCCGCAAAACTCGCGTGATGATCAAACCTACCAGTAACAAATCTAGCAGCCCGCCTCTGAATTGCTTCTATGTCCTCCCTCAATCCGACCGGATAGGGATCCCAAACGCTCGAGCAGTACTCAAGAATAGGTCGGACCAGCGTTCTATAAGCGGTCTCCTTTACAGATGATCATCTTCCCAAAATTCTACCAATGAACCGAAGACGACCATCCGCCTTCCCCACAACTGCCATTACATGCTTGTACCACTTCATATCGCTCTGCAATGTTACGCCCAAATATTTAATCTATGTGACTGTGTCAAGCGCTACACTACTAATGGAGTATTCAAACATGACAGGATTCTTTTTCCTATTCATCTGCATTAATTTACTTTTATCTATATTTAGAGTTGACTGCCATTCCTTACACCAATCACAAATCCTGTCCAAGTCATCTTGTATCCTCCTACAGTCACTCAACGAAGACACCTGCCCGTACACCACAGCATCATCAGCAAACAGCCGCAGATTGCTATCCACCCAATCCAAAAGATCATTTATGTAGATAGAAAACAACTGCGGACCTACCACGCATCCCTGGGGCACTCTAGATGATACTCTCACCTCCTGTGAACACTCTTTGGTATTGTTAGACTCTTGCGTTGGTCAATGTTGTAGAAATGTTTAGAGCATCGTACCTGAGGACAAGGTACTCCTCCATCTGGTGATCCCAAAGGGCTAGACGGCTCAGGTACAGCTGTGAAACGTATACAGTTTTCGATGTTGGAAGGACTTTGTGAGAAGACTGTCAGATTTAGTTCTGCTGAATGCTTATATAGTTAATCTCCAGTTTAGAAACAATGTAATCAAGCTCCAGTCATTAGTACATAATCAATACTCTTCGCTAAGGCTTAACAATGTACTGAAATACGCCTGATACAAACATGGATATTTAGAGAACCACCCATGTCAATTTGAAATCCTATTGTAATTTTTTTAGATTGTCTTCTCCATCATGTATATTATGTGAAAAATTTCGTTCATATCATGTACGTGTTGTAAAAATTATGTTTTAAGCATTTCTTTGCAGATTATCGTTATTGTAAAAATAACAATTTTAAACCAAAAATATAATTAAAATAAATAATTAGAATAGTAATGAATGTTTAGATACTTTAGTTAGGTATGTTGAAAATACAGTAGTGTGTGTGTGCAGTTCATTTTCCAGAAACAGTATTTCTGAAACCAACTTCGTTACACAGGGGTGTGTGAGGCTTGAAAGCTTCTTTAATTTACGTTGTAACAAAAATTATCATTTTTCAAAATTATTTTCTATTTTGCTCCCTCTACACACTCACCAAGTATCATTCAGATGTTTTATTGACACTTGGAAATGTTCTCTTGTAAGTAGTGTTCATAAAAGTGTAATTATATTATGAAAACAGTGTCTCTCCCTGTGATATTTTTCCTACTATATTTTTTTCTGTTGCTGTTGAAACAGGCTTTATAATGAGTAAACCAAGGCGATACCACTACAGAGGCAGTTCAGCCTCAAATGAGGGCAGATAACATAGACTTGCGTAGGCAGTTGGATACAGTGAAAGATGATAGGACCTTGTGCACTTTTTCAGCATCCATCCCAAAAACTAGTCCCTTCCCTAGTGTCTCCTTTTTCGTTTAGGTCATGGAAGGACGTGTTAGCATTTGTGAACAAGGTGTTGGCAGCCATGAAACTGAGTTATTGGTCAGAGGAACAGTCTTGTATGTAATGTATCATGAGTTAACATATGTTCAAATGTTCGAAGTGTAGGGGAAAGGCTTATTGCAGAGTCATAGGAGGCAAAATAGTTATACCTATTATAAGTAGCTAAACAGAGTGTCACAAAGACAGAGCGAATCCATCGAGAGTCATGTGAGTGAAATAATGAAACTCAATGTCAATACGTATGCGTTGATGGAGTATGACGATAAAAATAAAGTCCTTCTGCAAGAAGCAGTGCAGAGAGCGTTTGATATATTTTTGTGGGGGATGGGACCTGAGGTGTCAAAGATGTTGTGGGTGGAAGTTTCTTAAGACTTGTCTGGGACAATAGTATCGACCACAGCTTTAGAGGAGTTAGGTACAGTGATCCGAGCCCACAATAAAAGAGATACTTTTTTCCGCTGATGTCAAATGTTAGCGCTGTGCGCGATCAAGCAGCAAACAGTGTGATAGCCATCAGCAACACGGTAAAAAGTTTGGAAATGTATGGCAATGGGAATAAGACTACTGGCAGAATAGTGGTCACGATAGGAAGATACAGATTGCGAATAATCAACTGTTAAGCGGCAACTGGAGCACCAGGGCCGTCCAATGGCGCTCCCGGTCAATTTTAACGCAACTAAAACACGTGCAGAATTTGTGGTGTCACCGCCAGACACCACACTTGCTAGGTGGTAGCCTTTAAATCGGCCGCGGTCCGGTACTATGCGTCGGACCCGCGTGTCGCCACTACCAGTGATTGCAGACCGAGCACCGCCACACGGCAGGTCTAGAGAGACTTCCTAGCACTCGCCCCAGTTGTACAGCCGACTGTGCTAGCAAGGGTTCACTGACTTCCATGCTCTCTTTTGCCGAGAAGATAGTTAGCATAGCCTTCAGCTACGTTATCTGCTACGACCTAGCAAAGCGCCAAGATCAGTTTCTATTGATATTGTAAATCACGTAGCGTCAAGAGCGACTTTCGCTATTAATGGATTAAACTTAAGTATTCCACCAGCTACGTCCGTTTTTCTCAATTCTAATTCCCTTGTCATGTTCCAGACCTCACGCCAGCCTGCATGAGCTAAAACGCGTGCCTTTCGGCCTCCTCTAGTAACACGGTGTTGGCTCTCCTGTCAACCACAACATTGGCGACGAGGCAAAACCGCGTTCTTATCGATATTCCCTTTATTTACTTGTGTAACGGCTTCGTCACAATCTACAGATGTACTGTCCGAATTTTATCGCTTACAGAATCAGCAGACGCAGGCCTTACTGGATGCCCTTGGACAGCTCGTCCAGGGTCAACGTGCGATGCAAAACGATGCGGCAGCACCCGCTTCACCGCTAACGCAGCCACAACACGCCGTAGCACCCAGTTTTCGACCTTTTGATGCTGCACTGGAAAGCTGCACGGAGTGGTCACACCAATTTGGATTCCATCTCGCTGCCTGCAGAATTCAAGGTAACGAGCGGCAGCCATTTTTGTTGTCTTCCGTCGGCGTGAATACGTACCGTGTGATAGTCAAATTATTTCCCCGACGCTACGTAGTAACTCTGTCCTACGAAGAAATTTTTTCTGCATTAGATGCATATTTCAAAGAAAAAGTCAATGTCGTTGCCAAGCGGTATACCTTCTTTCGTACAAAACGTACGGCAGGTCAGACTAATCGGGAGTGGGTTGCAACCTTGCAAGGCCTTACTAGGGATTGTGCTTTTGAGTGTCAATGTGGACTCCCTTATTCAGATGCTATGGTATGTGATGCAATTGCACAGAACGTTTCTGATGTTCGTATAAGGGAACAGATTTTGAAACTAGTAAATCCCTCCCTTCAACACGTGATGGACATATTGGATAGGCAGGACACACTTGACTTTGCTCAGGAATCATTTGAAACTTCGCCAGCAGTGTGTCAGGTTAACCGGCCCGCTGGGCGAGCTGCACGGAACAGTAAACAGTCCTCGCGCCCGGCCATCCCGCTGCCGCCAGGCTCTCAGCCACGTGTACCGCGATGGCAAGCTCATGCAGTGATCAAATCATGCCACCGGTGCGCTACTAAACATGCGCGTGAGAATTGCTCGTCACGCCAAGCTATTTGCTTTTATTGTAATAAAAAAGGACATGTTCAGAGTGTTTGCCAGAAAAAGCTCAGACCGGAAGCTCAAAACCGTTCCAGGCCCTTTGCTTCGCGCCGGAATCGGAATCGAACCAAGGATACTCAGGCTTGCGAAACTTCGCCCATGGAAATTTATGTAGTTCATTCCACTCCGCCCAGTGCCACTCTCTCTAACAGTGACTGTGTTCGTCCCAAAAATAGTGTGCGTCGACATCGCCGGAACTCCCGTCAAGTCGCAAGTGATTTTGTACCAGTGTCAGTTCACGTTGCACGAGACAGTCGCTCTTGTTGTCAGCAGGACAATAAACTTTTTGTATACTTGGACATTAACGGCAAAGTGATACCATTCCAGCTCGATATCGTAGCTGCAGTTTCACTGATCAATCAAGACACTTACAAACTGCTAGGCACACCTCCGCTGCGTGCCGCAAATGTTAACTAGCTATTCCGGTCAAGATATCCCTGTGTTAGGACAAACAAAACTTGTGTTCTTCTTCTGCAGTGAACTTGCGGTCGCTGAACATTGTTTGTCGGAAAATCACGCTATGGAGTATAACCGCATGAGGATTCTGGTACAGACGTCGAGATACTGGGACAGCGTTGTTAGAGAGGCCATCGAAATTCGCACCAATGACGACCTCATACACCGTGACTGTGGCTATAATCTTAGCAAGGCTTGGGAACCAGCGATTGGGTTAATCAAGAGTAAATCGAGCAAACGCATAGTTGTGACGACCACGGCGGACAGAGCCATCACACCGACGTCATCTCAGACGCCGTCGCAATCTGTTCCACCGCGCTACCGTGGCGCGGGGCGCGGACGGCGGAGGGAGCGCGCCGCGGGCGGAGGGTATTTAAATCGGCCGCCACCGCGACCGAACCCAGTTCCCCCTGAGCAGCCATAGCGTACGGATCTCCGTGCCGGCGCGTTCACAGGAGCTCAGTCCGTCAGTTCACCTGATGATGGCGACATGTTTGATCGCCGAAATATTGTGCCCGTTGGACACTATAGACCGGCAGTACATCCGTGGATATTTTGATTGTTTGGTTTCGATATATTTCAGTTGTTTAACTTGTCTATAGTAAATCAGGTCCTATCAGTGAACCAGATGGTGCCTTCAGACAGTGTTTCTCGTCTATGTGAAGAATTTTCAGACATTTTTGCACCGGGTCTCGGTTGCGCTAAGAACTATTAAGCACATTTGGAACTGAAAGTAAACGTGCAACCGAAATTTTTTAGAGCGCGCAATGTTCCCCACGCATTGCGTGATGAGGTCGCAAAAACATTACACGATTTGGAATCACAAGGTGTAATTGAACGAGTGCAGGCTTCTCTCTGGGCATCACTCTTAGTAATTTTGCCAAAACCTTCCGGAAAGTGGAGACTTTCTATGGACTTCTAGGCAACAGTGAATTCAGAACTAGTGATTGCAACTTTTCCTTTACCCCGCCCGGAAGATCTTTTTCACAAACTGTGCTCGGGTAAATATTTTTCGAAGTTGGACGTAGCAGATGCGTACTTGCAAGTACCGATGGACGAAGACTCCCAGCGCGTTTTGGTGGTTATCACGCATCTTGGGTTGTATCAATTCAAACGACTCCCATTCGAGTGTGCATCCGCCCCTGCATTTTTATTTTATTTATTTAAATGTCAAGTTCCGTAGGACCAAATTGATTACCAAATCTCTAAGGTCATGGAATGTGTCAGTACATGAACTTACAACATAAAAAGTAATAACAGATAAAAACAAATGTTCATGAACCTGAAAGAAAATCAGTCCTTAAGTTTAAGCAAACGGTATCAGTAATACAATAAGAAGGAACTCCACCACAGAATAGTAGTGACCCATGAGGAAACTCTTCAGTTTCAATTTGAAAGCACGTGGATTACTGCTAAGATTCTTGAATTCGAGTGGCAGCTTACTGAAAATGGATGCAGCAGTATACTCAAATGGTTCAAATGGCTGAGCACTATGGGACTCAACTGCTGTGGTTATTAGTCCCCTAGAACTTAGAACTACTTAAACCTAACTAACCTAGGGACATCACACACATCCATGTCCGAGGCAGGATTCGAACCTGCAACCGTAGCAGTCGCACGGTTCCGGACTGCGCGCCTAGAACCGCGAGACCACAGCGGCCGGCAGCAGTATACTGCACACCTTTTTGTACAAGCGCTACGGAAGTTCGATCCAAATGGAGGTTTGATTTCTGCCAAGTATTAACCGAGTGAAAGCTGCTTATTGTTGGAAATAAACTAATATTGGTAACAAGAAACGACATTAAGGAATATACATATTGAGAGGCCAATATCAAAATACCCAAACTCGTGAAAAGAGGTCGACAAGAGGTTCGTGAACTCACACCACTTATTGCCCGAACCGCCCGTTTCTGAGGCAAAAATATCCTTCTAGAATGGGAAGAGTTACCCAAAACATGCAACCATACGACATAAGTGAATGAAAATAAGCAAAGTAGACTAATTTACGTGTCGAAATATCACTAACTTTCGATACCGTTCGAATAGTGAAAATGACAGTATTAAGTCTTTTAACAAGATCCTGAACGTGGGCTTTCCACACCTAGGAATTTGAACTGTTCAGTTCCACTAATCATATTCCCATTCTGTGAGATTAAAACGTCAGGTTTTGTTGAATTGTGTGTTAGGAACTCTAAAAACTGAGTCTTATTGTGTTTTAACATTAGTTTATTTTCTACAAGCCATGAACTGAGGTCATGTACTGCTCTACTTGAAATCGAGTCAATGTTGCACACAACATCCTTTACTACCAAGCTAGTGTCATCAGCAAACACAAATATTTTAGAGTTATACATAATATTAGAGGGCATATCATTTATATAAATAAGGAACAGGAGCGGCCTCAACACTAATCCCTGGGGCACCCCCCACTTGACAGTACCCCACTCAGATCCCACATCACAGCCGTTATCAACATTTTGAATAATGACCTTTTGCTGCCTGTTGCTAAAGTAAGAGGTGAACCAATTGTGTGCTACTCCTCTTATTCCGTAATGGTCCAACTTCTGGAGCAATATTGTGTGATCAACACAGTCAAATGCCTTTGTTAAATCAAAAAATACTCCAAACGTTCGAAACTTTTTGTTTAGTCAATCCAGTACCTCACAGAGAAAAGAGAATATACCGTTTTCAGTTGTCAAACGACTTCTAAAGCCGAACTGTACATTTGATAGCAAATCGTGTGATATAAAATGATCAATTAACCTTACATACACAGCCTTTTCGATAACTTTTGCAAACACTAATGGCATGGAAATAGGTCTAAAATTATCTTCATTATCCCTTTCTCCCTTTTTATAAAGCGGCTTTACTACTGAGTACTTTAATCGCTCAGGAAACTGACCATTCCTAAAGGAAAAATTACAAATATGGCTAAATACAGAGCTAACATGTGCTGCACAGTACTTTAATATTCTACTAGACACTCCATCATAACCATGAGACTCCTTAGTCTTCAGTGATTTGATTATTGTCTCAATCTCCCTCTTGTCTGTATCACAGAGGAGTATTTGAGACGTCAATCTCGGAAAGGCATTTGCTAAGAAATTTATATGATTTCCTGTAGATACTAAATTTTTATTTAATTCACCAGCAATGCTCAGAAAATGGTTGTGAAATACTATACATATATCTGGTTTATCAGTAACAGAAATATTATTACTGCAAACTGACTTTATATCGTCAACCTTGTGCTGCTGACGAGACACTTCCTTCACAAATGACCATATGGCTTTAATTTTATCCTGTTAATTAGCTATTCTATTTGCATACCACATACTTTTTGCCTTGCTTATAACATTTTAAGCACCTTACAATACTGTTTGTAATGGGCTACTGTAGCTTGATTGTAACTACTTCTAAAAATTTGATATAATTCCCGCTTTGTTCTACATGATATCCTTATCCCACTAGTCACCCAACCGGGCTGACCATTACTGCTAGTACCCCGTTTAGAATGTTCTAATGGAAAGCAACTCTCAAAGAGCATGAGAAATGTGTTATGGAAAGCATTGCACTTATGTATATTATTGGCACTATAAACATCTTCCCACTCTTGTTCCTTGACAAGGTTTAAAAAAACTCTATTGCTGTTGGATTAACTTTCCTACGTAGTTTGTAATTAAATACGACATTGGCTTGAGTACTAAAACCTTTTAGTGTTAAAATTTGTGCATCATGGTTTGAAAGGCCATTCACCCTTTTACTAACAGAATGCCCATCTAGTAATGAAGGATGAATAAAAATATTGTCTATGACTGTGCTACTGTTCCCCTGCACCCTAGTTGGAACAAACACAGTTTGCATCAGATCATATGAATTTAGGAGATCTACCAACATCCTTTTTCTTGCACAATCATGTACAAAATTAATGTTGAAGTCACCACATAGAACTACTTTCTGGTACTTCCTACAAAGTGAATCAAGAACCCTCTCTAACTTAAGCAAAAATGCTCTGAAGTCGGAGTTTAGGGGACCTATAAACAACAGCAATTAGAAGTTTAGTTTCACTAAATTCAACTAATGCTGCACAACTTTCAAATATCTGTTCAGTGCAGTGTCGTGATTCGTCTACGGACTCAAATGAAATACTGTTTTTTACGTACAGAGCCACTCCCCCACCCCGCAAGGAACTCCTTGAGAAACAGCCAGCTAATCTGTAGCCTGGTAAAGGAAGCCTCTGAATTATCAAATTATTTAAGCGGTGCTCTGATATACCAATAATTTCAGAGTTAACATCTATTGGCAGTTCACTAACTTTATCTCTAATACCTATTATATTTTGATGAAATATGATAATTCCTTCTCTACTTGGAAACATTACATCCTCTGGAGGTGAGCCCTTAGTTAGAGGCTCTTCCTTTAAGCAGGTATACCTATCAGCTGACTTTAGTCTAAAAAAGGTGCAGCTCTAACACCAACTACTATAGGAATTTTTCCATGAGTGATACCACTACCACCACCACCCACTACACTGTCACCTACAAGCTTAGCCAGCCTCACCTTCCCATACCTATTGAGGTGCAGGCCATGCCTAATGAAACCCCATCTACTGATAGACCCAACTGGCACCACTGAGATGTGGTCCATGCCCTCTGCCATCAGTGCCCTCCCCAGCCCCACATTAACGCGCCTAACAGCCGTATTAAGGTTAGACCGATCATGACGCTAAACAGTTGCACGAAATGCACATTAGTACCACCAGTTTGAGTAGCTATCTTAACCAAGTCATCACCTACAGCATATTCCCCGTCCCTATCATGACTGTTCCCTGCTCCACCCACAATCACTACCTGATCCTCTTACGTAAAATTCTTACATAACTCCTCTATGCTTTTAGTCACCTGAGCCAACCCTGCACTAGGCTTCACAATGCTAGTGACCTGGTACTCACTCCCCAACACTTCCTGCAACTGCTGGCCCACACTTCTACCGTGGGAACTACCTAGCAGCAGAACCTTCTTTCTGCTAAACTTTGCAACTAACCTAGGCCTCCTAATTGCTGAGGACTGCTGCACGTTACCTACATCTACGGCTACACGAGGCTCCTCTCCACTCAACTCTGACAGTTGGTCGTATCTATTGCATGTATGCAAAGTAAAACTGTCTGAGTACCTCCTCTTCGTAGCTACCTTCTTGCCAACTGCCAGTTCCCATTCCCCACCACCATTCACCCTCCTCAACCTATCTAGTTCCTCCTCTGCGCATTGTAACTGCACCTGAAGGGCACAGATCTTACGCTCCCGCTCCTCTATTAACTTGTTTCTACTACAGATTCTACATTCTCAGGAGACGATCTCACTAAAATGACCACTGGCTTCCCCACTGTATTCCCCCTAATGAAAATACTTTGAACAAATCCCACACCGTAATCCACTACTCACAAACCTACGACAGTGCCCACACTTTTCACTCATGGTAAATGTTACAGTTACTGAAAAAAAACTATATGTTACGTTATCAAAGTTCAGTTACACCAGTAGAACTAATTAAGAACTAACAATAATGGTCTCGAAATTCTCTGCCTACTAAGAAAGCAGCTACTTGTATTAATACTACTACAACACAGCCGATACCAATACCAGCAAAACTTCACAAAATTATTAGCTACAAAAAAAAATTAAAACTACCCCTGTAACACTAAGCGAAGGTAAAACACAATATGAAAATTGTACTGAAATATTTCACTAGAAAGAATAATAAATGTCAGTTGAAAAATAAAGCACGAAAAATACTAATAACTTCAACACACTGAAATCTCTCTAAAACACAGCGAGCGAACGATTACAAAAGTTTATTAAGTCGTTATTTCGCCACAAACGGCACGCATCACCGCTGAAAACTATTAAATTTAATAACTGTATTACAGAGCACAAATAAGTTTGTCAGTACTTAGCTTATAACAGCTGCAGTGCACGCCGCAAAATGTAAACACACTACTCAGGCGCGACGCTTGGACGAACGACGAAAGCAGACTCACAAATAACAGACCACTCGAGTAATAACACAAGAAGAAAGACTGAGAGTAATGAAAATCCACTAATAAGTTACTTAAACGGCAAATATTAAAACGAATATACTTTAAAATAAGTAAATGAAGTCTAAAATTTATAAAATATTAACGAGCTATTTCAACAGCAGTGCAGCAGACCGCAGCACACAGTATTGTTTCAGCAATATCTACAAACTGTTTGTGCGTCGGTCTCTACAGCAGCAAATTATCTAGATGATATTGTGATCTCCTGAAAGACGGAAGACCAACATTTTGCCAATCTCAGAACATTATTTTAGGTCTTGCGACAAAATGGTCTTCGCTTGCGGAAGGACAAATGTGTGTTTTTTGCTAGGGACTTGCCATACCTGGGACATGTAAACAATGCCCAAGGTATACATCCCAGTTCCACGCACCTTCGTGCCATACAAGAGTTTCCTTCACCGCAGAATTTGAAGCAGCTACAGAGTGTGCTGGGAAAAAATACGTATTATAACAGATATATTCCGTATGCCTCTTCCATTTCAGCTCCGCTTCATCGCTTACGCCGTAAGGGTGTTCCGTTCGTCTGGACGACGGAATGCGAACGCGCCTTTCGCCAGTTGAAATCGGCGTTGCTTTCCAATAATTGCCTTACGCCATTCGATCCCCGGAAGCCCCTTTTGTTGATGGTGGATGCATCGGATTTCGGGATCGGTGCTGTGCTTGCACACATAGATGGATCGCAGGATCGCCCTATTGCCTTTGCGTGCAAATTGCTCTCGTCTGCTCAAATAAATTATTCGCAGATCGAGAAAGAAGCATTGGCTCTAGTTTTTGGTGTTACAAAGTTTCATAATTTCTTGTATAGTTGTCACTTTACCATAATCACAGACCAAAAACCTTTGACATCGCTTTTTCATCCGACCAAGCCTGTACCTCCACGTACAGCGCAGAAATTCATTAGCTGGTCTATTTTCCTCTCACAGTACCGCTACGAAATTTTGTATCGGTCCACTGCTAAGCACGGAAACGCCGATGCGTTGTCCCGCTTACCTGTTGCTGAGGATAGGGCATTCGATTCCTCTGAACTTGCTAGCATCTTCATTGATGCGGAAACCGATGACGTGGTCGAATCGTATCCGATTGATTTTCGTCGTGTAGCTACAGCCACAGCTGCCGACCCTGTCCTTGCTCCCGTTCTGCGTTTTGTTGCTACGCAATGGCCCTTGTCAAAGTCACGGATCGGGGACCCGTTGGTTGCCAATTTTTTGCTCACAAGGAGAGACTTTTTGTACGACGTGGTGTTTTGCTATTGCGTTCTGATAATGATCAGTCCAGGGTCGTGGTACCACGTTCGTTACAGTCCTCTGTCTTACAGCTTCTCCACCAAGGACATTGGGGTATAGTGAGAACGAAACAACTTGCTCGTCAGCACTGTACTTGGTTCGGAATCGATGCCGCGGTTACGAATATGTGCTCTTCTTGCATGGTGTGTGCCGAACAACTCTCAGCACCACGGCGGGAAATTCTTTGCATGGCCAAATGCCACTTTCCCCTGGCAACGCTTACACATTGATTTTGCTGTTCCATTCTGGAATGCTCGATGGTCGGTTGTGGTAGATTCATTCAGTAATTTTCCTTTTGTTGTCCGGATGTCTTCCACGACGTCATCTTCCACCATCCAAGCGTTATCCGCTATCTTTTGCATTGAAGGTCTTCCACAGACTATTGTTTCCGACAATGGCCCACAATTCATGTCCGCAGAATTTCAGTCATTCTGCAAGGCCAATGGTATTCAACATCGGACGTCCGCGCCCTTTTCGCCACAGTCAAACGGTGCCGCTGAACGATTGGTCAGGACTTTCAAGTCACACATGTTGAAGTTGAAAGGATTCGCATTCTGGGGAGGACGCGTTATGGCTCTTTTTGTCCTCGTATCGCTCTCAGCCCCGAGATGGTCGCTCGCCGAGTGAGTTGCTCCACGGTCGCCCTCATCGAACCTTCATGTCTTTGCTGCATCCGCCGCATCAGGTTCCTGTGCAGCGGCAGACACCTGCTTTTGCTCCAGGCGACGTTGTCTACTATCGCCACTACCGAGGTTCACGGCTTTGGCTCGAAGGGCGCGCTATGTATCTGGTTTTGGGGGCCTCTGGTGAGGTGCGTCGGCATCTCAATCAGCTGCGCCTCTGTCGTCGCACGGGATCTGCCGCTAGCCGGCTGCTTTCAGCGACGGTGCCGTCCGGTCAGCGCCCCGGGGACCCATCTACTGGCTCGCCTCAGCCCTAGGTGTTACCGACGCTGCGTTCCATTTTGCTCCATGGCGACGCGCCGCCGCCACCGCCGCCGCCTCTTCTCCCGCCGGCGACGCCCGCAGTGGACGCGTCGCTGCAACCGCCGGGCGCCACCCTGGGTCGCGCGCAGCCGATTGCTTCCCGTGACCAGTTGTCCTATGACATGGAACTCTTGCCCGCTCCGGACCATATGTCGTCTTCGCTCGTCGGGTGCCCGGCCGGATGGAGGTCGACACTTCGGCCCCTCCTGTCTCTCTACGGGCTCATACACCGCATGTTGGCGTGCACCCTGGAGCAGGTTTTCAGGCGTATCCTAGCTCCCCGCGGTCAGAATGGCAGGGTGCGTGTGGCACAGCCTCGCCTGTTGTTAGGCTCCCCACCTAGTCGCATACGTCAACATGGGGTCCTCCCCACGGCGGGCAGAAGCCTTATGCCACAACCGTACGCCGTTTTGCGGGGGAGGAATGTGGTGTCACCGCCAGACACCACACTTGCTAGGTTTTAGCCTTTAAATCGGCCGCGGTCCGGTAGTATACGTCGGACCCGCGTGTCGCCACTATCAGTGATTGCAGACCGAGCTCCGCCACACTGCAGGTCTAGAGAGACTTCCTAGCACTCGCCCCAGTTGTACAGCCGACTTTGCTAACGATGGTTCACTGACTTCTACGCTCTCCTTTGCCGAGACTATAGTTAGCACAGCCTTCAGCTACGTTATTTGCTACGACCTAGCAAGGCGCCATGATCATTTTCTATTGATATTGTAAATCATGTACCGTCAAGAGCGACGTTCGCTATTAATGGATTGAAGTTAAGTATTCCACCAGCTACGTCCGTTTTTCTCAATTCTAATTCCCTTGTCATGTTCCAGACCTCACGCCAGCCTGCGTGAGCTAAAACGCGTTCATTTCGGCCTCCTTTAGTAACACGGTGTTGGCTCTCCTGCCAACCACAACAGAATTTGAGTTTTGCTTAATTAGCCTTAGTGGGTAGAAGATAACAAAAGTTATGCTAGATACAGTTGTGCACTTTGATAGGTGCCTCTTTACTCAGCACATTCATTTCCTCAGAATACATTTTGACTTCTCAGGGTTCGGTATGAAGAAAATAGAAGCCTGAAAGAAGGGGACTCAATGAGAAACTGGGGACTAGTAATAGGGAAATGAGGAAGGATTTGTCAGAAAAAACAGAAGAAGTTTCTACGGAGAGAACTGTGAAAGTAATTGTTAACGTTGCTATTTCACGCGGACGGGAACATAGTTTAGAGCAAAAGACTTAATACATTAGGGAAGATCTTACAGGGAAAGTAATGCACTTAGCACACAGTTAAGGGACGATTTACGTACAGAGTGCAGATGAGAGAATTTCTACAGCAGATGGTAAATTTGCCACTGTTGAGGCAGATCAGAGTAAATTTCAAAAAGCCGTTAATGAACAGACTGAATAATTAAAAAATGATTTTCAAAATTTAAGGGAAGAATGTGACAAGACAGATTTGTCATAGAGGTGTGAGGTGATGCCTGGTGATGACGTTGGTACTCAGATTAAAGAATAAATTTAGAGTCATTCTACATTACCACAGGACTTTTAGGAGCTAAACATTATTTCAATAAAAGAGAAATTAGAGAGTGGATAAGATATTAAGCAAACAGATAAGAATGTTGATTATCTGGGGACTTCTGTTGCACAATTGATTGTTAATGTTAGTTGTGGGACAGATGATTTAAAAAAAAAAGCTTTGAAAGTTTGTTACAAGAGTTGGAATGTAATATTAGAATGTTACATGAAAATGGTCATGGTAGGAACAGTAATCAGTTAGTTTATCCCGAGCTGAGACTACAGGGAAGTGGGAATTGTGAAGATAGGTAATTTCATTTGAGTCATGATAGATATGGAAATAGTGTGTGGATGAATCGGAATGGAAGACCCATTCACAAAGAAAATGACAATTTTAGATGAGGCAGAAATGGTTGGAATGATAGACGTTTTTGGACACATCGGAGTTAGTAGGGGAAATGGCAGAGATAGTCATCGCAATGATAGAGATTCGGATCCGCGCACTATAGAGCAGTGATCATTTGATCTAGGTGTCAAAGTGTGTGTACACAGCCGGCATCCACATGACTGACAAATGCTCTTTTCAGTCGATCCAGGTGCTGGAAATATGACCAAGGATAGCTAAACTGTACACCAAAATTAAAGAGTAATTTCGAAACCCCATAATTCCTACCACTCGAAACAGTTTTTAATTAAGTTCAAAGAAGCCTATAACCTTCCTCTGTAATGTCGCAAAAACGTGACGGTCTGCGACACTTCATGTGAGGTGTAGGATGGGTTAATTATGTCACATTGGCACCAAATGGCAACATATATCTGCCCAACGTCACCGCACACACGATAGGAAGGTAGTCACACTCCTTCTTACACACATTTCACGCATTCTTTCGACAAGTATGTGATGGAGGTCACAACAATGCACCCCCAGCGTTGGAATCGCGCGTTTTCTCATGGCTGACTGAGGAAAACATTCCAGACATGTCGCCACTCAGTGTAGACACGAACATGGGATGAAATAAGGTTCACCAATGAAACCATCACTTCTCTTGGGGCATTGATTCTTACCCATTCCGCCGTCAAAAACGACAGTTTGTAGTGCAGTGAGCAACAGGACAACGTTCTCAAAATATTTGACACTGTTGATATCTCTGGACAATTCAACACCTCTCTAAGGATATCGTGGAGCTGTGACCCCATTGAATGTGTGTGCACCCCTTTCGAGATTAGTGCGATTGCAGTTCTTCTCTGGTGTACAGGGTGGAATCAGAAAGGACAGTTCAAACCAGAAACTTGAAAATAGTCCGAAGGAGCAAAGGGTGTTCACGCTTGTCCATACCTCCTGCTTTGCGTCTTCCCGTGGCGTGACCTGTGGGGATGACATAGACATACACATGAATAAAATGGCAAGGGATACCTTTGACACCCTCAGTCTGGCAACACCCTTGGTGCCACTCATGCATCTCTGCTGGACCCTTTAAAATAGCTTCTGTACAGAGGCAACCAGTCGCTGGTACTTAGGGGCCGGCTCGACAGGCATCGATTTCGACACACCTGTGATGGCACATGCTGCCAGCAGGCGCTAGTTCAGCGATACAGCAGCAGTCAGCTCAAGGGTATCTACACTGAAGAGACAAAGAAACTTGTACAGGCATGGGTATTCAAATACAGAGGTATGTAAGCAGGCAGAATACGGTGCTGGGGTCGGCAGAGCCCATGTAAAACAACAAGTGTCTGGCGCATTTGTTGGACCGGTTACTGCTGCTATGATAGCAGGTTATCAAAATTTAAGTGACTCTGAACGCCGTGTTATAGTCGCGCACTAGCGATTGGACACAGCATCTACGAGGTAGCGACTACGTGCGGACTTTCGCGTACGACCTTTTCACGAGTGTACCGTGAATATCAGGAATCCGGTAAAACATCAAATCTTCGACATCGCTGCGGCCAGAAAGAGATCCTTCAATAACGGGACAAACGACAATTGAAGAAAATCGTTCAACGTGACAGAAGTGCAACACCCTTCGCAAATTGTTGCAGATTGCAATGCTGGGCCATCAAAAAGTGTCAGCGTGCGAACAATTAAAGAAACATCACCGATATGGGCCTTTGAAGCCGAAGGCCCACTCGTGTACCTTTGATGACTGCACGATATAATGCTTTACGCCTCGCCTTGGCCCGTCAACACCGACATTCAGTACGAACCCACAAAACACTGAAGGGGCAGGAAGAACTCTATTGGTTATGGAGACAACCTCATCATCCATGGACTCTGCATGCCAGCAGGGGACTGTTCAAGCTGGTGGAGGCTCTGTAATGGCGTGGGTCGTGTGCAATTGGAGTGATATGGGATCCTCGATACGTCTAGATACGACTCTGACAGTTGACACGTACGTAATCATCCTGTCTGATCACCTGATCCATTCATGTCTATTGTGCATGCCGACGGACTTGGGCAATTCCAGCAGGACAATGCGACACCCCACACGTCCGGAATTGCGACGGGAGTGGCTCCAGAAACACTCTTCCGAGTTTAAACACTTCCGCTGGCCACCAAACTTCCCAGACTTTGTCATTATTGAACAGATCTAGGATGCCTTGTAACGTGCTGCTCAGAAGAGATCTGCACCCGCTCGTACTCTTAAGGATTTATGGACAGCCCTGCAGTATTAATGTTGTCCGTTCCCTCCAGCACTACTTCAAACATTAGTCGAGTTGATGCCACGTCGTTCTGCCGCACATCTGCGTGCTCACGGGGGCCCTACATGATATCAGGCAAGTGTACCAGTTTCTCTGGACCTTCAGTGCAAGTGGTTTATTGTCACACCGGCGCCTAGGAATAAATAACTATCTCTTTGTGGAGACACATTTTTAAAGTGTTGAACAGATATGCACATGTGGCGCCGAGGATGTTGTTGAAGTTGAGGATTCTGAGAGGCACCATTTGCCATTTTATTCACCCATGTCTCAGTGTTGCTCCCTCCTCCCCCTAAGTGATCAAACCCTAGGAGGGCTCCAAATAGGAACCCAGAAAAAGTATAAATACCCTTCACTGCTTCGGTTAAAGTCCAAATTTCGTCGAATTATTATGAACAGTCCCAAATGTTCCCACCCTTTACACCAGTGAAAAATCACAGTAGCGCTATACTCCAAAGAGGTTCGATCCTGTTCTACGGGTTTGCAGGTCCATGATGTCGATCGAGAAGGGTTAAATGCATGTGATGTTATCAACAGTGTCAGAGGTATTCAAGAACGTCTTCCTGTTGCGCATGGCACTGCAGACTGGACCCCACACCCCAAGGAAGTGAGTGGTTTCATTGATGGCCTCTATGCAGATCCCGAGGACTATTCGAGTCTGTTCAGAGCGGCGGTACGTCTGACCTGACTTCCTCGGCCATTCATAAAAAAAAGTGCGATTTCAAAGCTAGGCATCGCGGTTGTGACCTCCATCGCAGAGGCGTAAGAGAAGGGATGAAATGTCATTATGAAGGCTTGTGACGACCTTCCTACCCTTTACATATCAACAGCAGCGTTAGGTAGATTTCTTGTGAAGTTTATTCCTGACTGATGTCGTTAACCCCACTTAAACATCAAATGAACATCGGAGCAGTGGCCTCTTTTTCGCATATGTCGACACCTTGCCGTTTGAGGCGTCGCTGTGTCTGAGGTTGACGCCACAGTGCACCACGCTATCGCACCCACGGCAGAGGAAGATTGTACGCACCTTTGAGTCAAATTTCTAATCCCTTGTTCGGAATGGGAGGCAATTACGTGGCTTCAAAAATTGACCTTTCAGTTGTGTTGCTTAATATATGAGCAATTGAATATGCTGAAATTTTGGAGATTTGGGGGAACATTTGATTAATGGAAGACTGAAAAGTTGAAATAATATAATGCGTCCAATGCAAATAGATGGAATGGAATTATTTTGTCTTTTGTTCTTAGTCCAGGTATTCAAGAATCTGTGATGCGTGTATGGTATTTCAGAGGGTGAAGTGTAGGATCATGCTGTATTCTTTCTTTACAGCGGTGAGACAGGCACTTATTGGAAAAAGTGAAGTGCCGAAGAGACAGTTCTGTATTGAATTTCTTTGTTAAGGTATTACAATTTTGTAAGTTTTGTGACTGTGTATAGGTTAGCACCCGTTGCGATATTAGGGGTTGGTTTTTATTTAAGCACCAAAGAGTGCTGAACTTGGGTTGTAGTCAAATGATGTTGAAGTGTAATGATTTTATGTTGAAGGTAATTTCTGTTGACTGTTAGGGAGAAGAATTTAAGCCATTATTTCAGATTTCTCACCAGACATGAGTTACTCCTTTAGTCAAGCCTGTTGTGTGTGGCATTAGTTTTAGTGCACTAGTGTTATTAATTTGCCAATAAAGTGTTAGGACCTTAAACGACATGTGGAATCGCGTTGACTTCGTTGATGAGAAAGATGAAGGAGTCAAAGGAAATTTCTTGGTTGTACTGTGACATTCTTATTCGACGTAATATCCTGGTAAAATGAAGGCTTTTTCCTATCAGTTTAAGGTCAAAGAGCATAACAGAATATTTTCCAGATCATATCTCAATCCCACTGATTAACAAAGAAAAGGGCGAGGCTGAGATTGAAAAGGGAAGTAAGGGATAATTAAATCTGCCGTCATTTGCATAGTAAATGTAAATGTCGTGTGACTAGGACCTCCCTTCGGGTAGACCGTTCGCCGGGTGTTAGTCTTTCAATTTGATGCCACTTCGGCGACTTGCGTGCCGTTGGGGATGAAATGATAATGATTAAGATTAGGACAACACAACACCCAGTCCGTGAGCGGAGAAAATCTCCGACCCAGCCGGGAATCGAACCCGGGCCCTTAGGAATGACATTCTGTCGCGCTGACCACTCAGCTACTGGGAGCGGAAATTTCTCTAGTAACGTTGTGTTAGTGGTGCCTAAGAAGAGATGCGATATTCTGTTGGTGTTGGATTCCAGACAGATTAATGCTGTTGTGTTCGTAACTGGCATGGGATGGCTTTGCTAAAGATGACCTCAAACATTTAGAAAACCAATAAAACACCGTCGCTTTTATTTAAAATATGTATTGAACAGGAAATATATATAACTTTTGTAATGTAGGTCTGCGATTCAGTAATGACTTTCACTTGAAAGTCGTTTGAATATTAGTAATTTTTGGAAATTTGTGGTAAGAACTTATGGGACCAAACTGCTGAGGTCATCGGTCCCTAAGCTTATACACTATTTAATTTAAGTGATACTAAATTACACTAAGGACAACACACACACATTTGCCCGGGGGAGGACTCGGACCTCCGATAGGGGGAGTCGCGCGCACCGCGACGAGACGCCCTGGACCGCGCAGCTACCGCGCGTGGCAATATTAGCAGTATCATGCACTGTAAGTAGTGGTCTCTCAGTGTGTCTTCCGAGACCAGAGCGTGGAACTCAATGAGCAGTGTCTTAAGGAGATGCACAGATGAATACATTTGCACACAGTGAGTGTAAAGAATGTTAGCGTTCTCTGGTGAGACCAGGAGCGGCACCCATATGAATACGACGAGCCCTGTAGTTAGTGTGAATCACGGTGGTGTCAGCTGGCAGCATGTCCGTGTGTGTGTGTGTGTGTGTGTGTGTGTGTGTGTGTGTGTGTCACATCTTCTGAAGGGGTATGGGCGCGCACAGCGGCTGTATGTGGTCAACATACATACAGTCGATATAACAAATACAATTATTATACCAGACACAGCAGATCATTGACATTAGATGAACTTTTGCAAAAATTTCGTATTATTCAGGTCTGGCCTCTAGTTACTGATGAGCGAGCCACAGGCAGGTTGATCTTTTGCCTTCATATCGAAAATTCACGGCATTCTTATGTTATGGTTCTTGCAATTAGATTTGTAAGTTACACTCCGTGTTGAATATCAGTTTGGCTACGTTTGTCAGATATTTCAATAGCATTCCTTCAACATATTTGAAGAGAGATTAACCACTTATGTTGATAATGTTTTGAATCCAGAGGAGAGGTGGGAAAATTGTAATGCGGAGCTAGGTGGTGAACAGATTGTGGCCGCCGGAGTACACTACCGGAAAAAATTCACAACACCAAGAAGGAAGTATTAGGCGTGTGTCCACATCTTAAAGGTGATGTGTATTCAAATTTTCTACCAGTAGTATAAGAGTGATGACAGTAGCGCCACGGTGAGGATGCAAATCAAATTTGCATCAAATACACACTCTAATGGATGCAAGCGTTAGTTACTTTTGAGATTGGACTTGGTGAGTTGATGTTAGTCAACAACTCAATTAAGACGACAAAGACGTCATTATCAACACCTCACCAAGTTTGAAAGAGTTCGTGTAAAAGGGCTACGAGAAGCTGGATGTTCCATTTGCGATACTGCAGAAAGACTTGGCAGTAATGTAGCCACTGTACATAACTACTGGCAGCGGTGGTCGATAGAATGTACAGTCGCATGAAGACCGGACTCTGGATGGCCACGTGGCATTGCCGAGACGGAAGTCCGTCATGTTAGGCTTATAGCTGTGACTCATCGTACTGCATCTGCAGCAGCAACTTGAGCAGCTGCTGGCACCAAAGTGAAGCAAAGATTTGTTACAAACCGGTTACATCAAGGACAGCTCCAAGTCAAACGCCCTATAGCGTGAATCCTACTGAGCACAAACCGCAGTCATTTGTGACTTCATTGGTGCCAAGCGAGAGCTCATGGGAGAGCAGGGTCGAGGTCTCTTGTGTTTTCTGATAAAAGGTGCTTCTGCCTCCACCTCCGTGATGGCCGTGTGTTGGTTAGAATTAAGGAAGCTGAAGACTAGCAACCAATCCTGTCCGCGTGCTAGACACACTAGATGTACACCTGGAGCTATGATCTGGGCTGCAATTTCGTACGGCAGCAGAAGCACTCTCGTGGCTAGCCCACGAACCCTGACTGCAAATTCGACCTGTTGTGCAGCCATTCATGAACAGCATTCCAGGGGGGGGGGGGGGGGGGTTCCAACAGGATAACGCTTGCCCAAATACCACGGTTGTAACTCAACATGCTGTACAGTGTGTTGACATGTTGCCTCGGCCTGCTCCACCACCATATCTGTCTCCAATCGAGCACATACCGGGCATCATCGGACGACAACTCCAGCGTCATCCACCAACAGCTCGAATGCCCTATCCTCAGCAACAGGCAAACGGGACAACGCATCGGCGTTTCCCTGCTTAGCAGTGGACCGATACAAGATATCGTAGCGGTACTGCGAGAGGAAAATAGACCAGCTAATGAATTTCTGCGCTGTACGTGGAGGTACAGGCTTGGTCGGATAAAAAAAAGATGTCAAAGGTTTGTGGTCTCTGATTATTGTAAAGTGACGACCATACAAGAAATCAGGAAACTTCGTAACACCAAATACGAGAGCCAATGCTTCTTTCTCGATCTGTGAATAATTTCTTTGAGCAGACGAGAGCAATTTGGACGCAAAGGCAATAGGGCGATCGTGCGATCCATCTTTGTGCGTAAGCACAGCACCGATCCCGAAATCCGATGCATCCACCATCAACAAAATGGGCTTCTGGTGATCGAATGGCGTAAGGCAAGTATTGGAAAGCAACGCCTATTTCAACTAGCGAAAGGCGCGTTCGCATTCCGTCGTCCAGACCAACGGAACACCCTTAGTGCGTAAGCGATGAAGCGGAGCTGAAACGGAAGAGGCCTACGGCACATAGCGGCTATAATACGTAATTTTATCCAGCACACTCTGTAACTGCTGCAAATTCTGCGGCGAAGGCAAGTCTTGTATCGCACGGAGGTGCGTGGAACTGGGATGTATGCTTTGAGCATTGATTACATGTCCCATGTATGGCAAGTCCCTAGCAAAAAACACACATTTGTCCTTCCGCAAGCGAAGACCATTTTCTCGCAAGACCTGAAATAATGTTCTGAGATTGGCCAAATGTTCTTATTCCGTCTTTCCGGAGATCACAATATCATCTAGATAATTTGCTGCTGTAGAGACCGACGCACAAACAGTTTGTAGATATTGCTGAAACAATGCAGGACCGGATGCACACCCGAATGGCAGTCGTTTGAATTGATACAACCCAAGATGCGTGTTAACCACCAAAACGCGCTGGGATTCTTTGTCCACCGGTATTTGCAAGTACGCATCTGCGAGGTCCAACTTCGAAAAATATTTACCCGGGCACAGTTTGTCAAAAAGATCTACCGGGCTGGGTAAAGGAAAAGCTGCAATCACTAGTTGTGGATTAACTGTTGCCTTGAAGTCCACTTTCTTTCCGGAAGGTTTTGGCAAAATTACTAACGGTGATGCCCAGAGAGAAGACTGCACACGTTCAATTACACCTTGTGATTCCAAATCGTGTAATGTTTTTGCGACCTCATCACGCAATCCTTGGGGAACATTGGGCGCTCTTAAAAATTTCGGTTCCGCGTTGACTTTCAGTTCCAAATGTGCTTAATAGTTCTTAGCGCAACCGAGGCTCGGTGCAAAAATGTCTGCAAATTCTTCACATAGACGCGAAACACTGTCTGAAGGCACCGTCTGGTTCACTGATAGGACCTGATTTACTATAGACAAGTTAAACAACTGAAATAAATCGAAACCAAACAAGTTCAGTGCAGAAGAAGAACGAAGGACGTAAAATGACACAAGTTTTGTTTGTCCTGTGTACGTTGCAAGAAGGCTGCACTGTCCTAACACAGGGATATCTTGACCGGAATAGCTAGTTAACATTTGCGGCACGCAGCGGAGGTGTGCCCAGCAGTTTGTAAGTGTTTTGATTGATCATTGAAACTGCAGCTCCGGTATCGAGCTGGAATGGTATCACTTTGCCGTTAATGTCCAAGTATACAAAAAGTTTATTGTCCTGCTGACGACAAGAGCGACTGTCTCGTGCAACGTGAACTGACACTGGTACATAATCACTTGCGACCTGACGGGAGTTCCGGCGATGTCGACGCACACTATTTTTGGGACGAAAACAGTCACAGTTAGAGAGAGTGGCACTGCGCGGAGTGGAATGAACTACATGAATTTCCATGGGCGAAGTTTCGCGAGCCTGAGTATCCTTGGTTCGATTCCGATTCCGGCGCGAAGCAAAGGGCCTGGAACGGTTTTGAGCTTCCGATCTGAGCTTTCTCTGGCAAACACTCTGAACATGTCCTTTTTATTACAATAAAAGCAAATAGCTTTGCGTGACGGGCAATTCTCACGCGAATGTTTAGTAGCACACCGCGGGCATGATTTGATCACTGCATTTGCTTGCCGGCGCGACACACGTGGCTGAGAGCCTGGCGGCAGCGGTGCGGCCGGGCGCGAGGGCTGTTTACTGCTCCGTGCAGCTAGCCCGGCGGGCCGGTTAACCTGACACACTGCTGGCGAAGTTTCAAATGATTCCTCAGCAAAGTCAAGTGTGTCCTGCTGATCCAATATGTCTATCACTTGGTGAAGGGAGGGATTTACTAGTTTCAAAATCTGTTCCCTTACACGAATATCAGAAACGTTCTGTGTAATTGCATCACGTACCATAGTATCTGAATAAGGGAGTACACATTGACACTCAAAAGCACAATCCCTAGTAAGGCCTTGCAAGGTTGCTACCCACTCCCGATTAGTCTGACCTGCCGTACGTTTTGTACGAAAAAAGGTATACCTTTTCGCAACTACATTGACTGATTCCTTAAAATATGCATCTAATGCAGACAAAATCTCTTCGTAGGACACGTCGCGTCGGGAAAATAATTTGACTATCACACGGTACGTGGTCGGTCACCCCTACTGCAGAAAGGAGAAAAGGCTGCCACTCGTTACCTTGAATTGTGTAGGCGGCGAAATGGAATCCAAATTGGCGTGACCACTCCGTCCAGCTTTCCAGTGCAGCATCATAAGGACGAAACGTTGGGGCAACAGCGCGTTGTGGCTGCGTCAGCGGTGAAGTGGCTGCTGCCGCATCGTTTTGCATCGCACGTTGACCCTGGACGAGCTGTCCAAGGGCATCGAGTAAGGCCTGCGTCTGCTGATTCTGTAAGCGATAAAATGCGGACAGTACATCTGTAGAGTGTGGCGAAGCCATTACACAAGTAAATCAAGGGAATATCGATAAGAACGCGGTTTTGCCTCGTCGCCAATGTTGTGGTTGGCAGGAGAGCGAACATAGTGTTACTAGAGGAGGCCGAAAGGCACGCGATTTAGCTCACGCAGGCTGGCGTGAGGTCGGGAACATGACAAGGGAATTAGAATTGAGAAAAACGGACGTAGCTGGTGGAATACATAACTTTAATCCATTAATGACGAACGTCGCTCTTGACATTACATGATTCACAGTATCAATAGTAACTGATAATGGCGACTTGCTAGATTGTAGCAAATAACGTAGCTGAAGGCTATGCTAACCATCGTCTCGGCAAATGAGAGCGTAGAAGTCAGTGAACCATCGCTAGCAAAGTCGGCTGTACAACTGGGGCGAGTGCTAGGAAGTCTCTCTAGACCTGCCGTGTGGCGGCGCTCGGTCTGCAATCACTGATAGTGGCGACACGCGGGTACGACGTATACTACCGAATCGCGGCCGATTTAAAGGCTACCACCTAGCAAGTGTTGTGTATGGTGGTGACACCACAGGAAGAATTATACTGATAGTACCACCAAATAACAGAACTGGTTTGTCAGTCAACTTGCAAGAGCAAGTTAACTAGCAAGAAATGAAGTCTGAAGTGGAGCAGTGATCCTATGTCATTGGATCTCACATATTAGTATTTTGATAGTGTTAGCTTCACGACTTTCGGGCATCACAGAGAGCGTGTTGGTTACCGTGAGTACAGGTCCAGCTGCCAGGTCCAGTTCTAACAGTACTGCCCTTTTTAGGCTAAGTTAGATGTAGTGTGTGTTGATTCACGCTTACACGCGATCGAATTCCTAAGGCGACAGATGACAAGAGGTAGAGCTCATTAGTTGTAACAATACTCTCTCGCAGTCACTCTCTCACAATCTGTTTCAGCGGTTACCAGAAAATAGACGCCGAAGAAGTTATAATGTACTGCAAGAAAATACGAATAATGACACACGGGATCCAACTAGTTTTAAATTACTCTCCACTAGTTTTTTTTTATTACAACGCATCTCCAAAAATGGGACAAGGAATCTAAATTCTATAATTACATCAGAATGTCTACAAACTCATATGATTACTTGCTCCTCCTCATCTAAGATGATATTAAAGCCCCTCATATAGCATTTAACCAAGAGAAAATCTCGTAATTACATTAACGTTTGTCTTCATTTAGTCTTATAAATGCCAACGTTGAACAGCTTAATAATTTAACCCTTGGCACCCAACTGAAGGTGTGAATCATCGCTGCAGGGAACTGAAGACGGCGTTCTTGGTGCCAAATCCCGTCCGCTCATTGTGGGGCCATAATCAGAAAATTATTGGTGTGTAGGCTAATTGTTACGTGTGAATAACTTCATGCTGAAGTTAATGGAGAGATGAAGTCATTGCACATGCTTTGGTGCTGCAATGTTACAGTGTATAGATCTATCTTAGCTCTGAGGCGATTATATTCAGAGATTTTCTTTACTTTTTTCACAAAAGATAAACAAAATAATTTGTCTTCTTCTGACGCATCACTTGTTCTTCGTAAATTCGGTGAACTCAAGATGCTTCCGTTCTATACTCTTCTTAAACTTTAATGAGTTTGTCAGCACAGTCATTGAGTCTGAATTTCTTTGTCAGCTGGGATGGTAATGCTACCAGTGCATCATTATAATCCTCACATTATTACTTCCTCCCCCCCTCAGATTCATCTATGTCAGACGTCAGATGCCGACGTTAGTTGATGATTTTTCTGACGTTTCGCCAGCACGATTGGCTGGCATTGTCAACGCTCACCCTCCATTGCTGATGGTGGATTCGAATCGAGTTGGCGACTTTGTGCCTCTGACTATTGATTTACCTGGTTAAACAACAGTGCTTATGGAAACGACAGTAACTCAGCGATTTTCACATATTCCCATCTACATGAAAACTCACTGAAAAGTCTGTGAATATTCCGAAACGGGGACCTTTAACAGAAAACCTCGACGTGGCTTTTTCCTTCTATGATCATAAGTGAAGACGTTTGGGCTGATGTAAAATTTGATGACACCCTACGCTGGATGCAGCTGACTTAAGAAAAAGAAATTTAACTATCAGGTAACCTTAGTGCATAGGTAAATTGATTGTAGTTCTTGCATAGCTTGTAATAATTAGAGAATACATGAGCCCATTGCATGTAAGTGTGGATAATGCGAAACACATAGTAAAATCGATTACAGTACATCACAACTATTTTCGAATGAGAGATGGATTTAAACACGAAGACAACTTAGAAGTAAATCTGACAAGTATAAATACTAACCACAATGGACAACCCAATTCATCAGAGGATAACGTTAAAGTTACCAACAAATATTTGTGTTTGTAATAAAAACTGAGACAGGTATTTTAGGAGTTTTTAATCTCTCTCGCTCTAATTGTTTCCCATTCAAACCCATATTTTAAAAGGTAACCTAGTTTCTACACTCCTGGAAATTGAAATAAGAACACCGTGAATTCATTGTCCCAGGAAGGGGAAACTTTATTGACACATTCTTGGGGTCAGATACATCACATGATCACACTGACAGAACCACAGGCACATAGACACAGGCAACAGAGCATGCACAATGTCGGCACTAGTACAGTGTATATTCACCTTTCGCAGCAATGCAGGCTGCTATTCTCCCATGGAGACGATCGTAGAGATGCTGGATGTAGTCCTGTGGAACGGCTTGCCATGCCATTTCCATCTGGCGCCTCAGTTGGACCAGCGTTCGTGCTGGACGTGCAGACCGCGTGAGACGACGCTTCATCCAGTCCCAAACATGCTCATTGGGGGACAGATCCGGAGATCTTGCTGGCCAGGGTAGTTGACTTACACCTTCTAGAGCACGTTGGGTGGCACGCGATACATGCGGACGTGCATTGTCCTGTTGGAACAGCAAGTTCCCTTGCCTGTCTAGGAATGGTCGAACGATGGGTTCGATGACGGTTTGGATGTACCGTGCACTATTCAGTGTCTTCAGCGATGAGAGTCGCTTCTGCCTTGGTGCCAATGATGGTCGTATGCGTGTTTGGCGCCGTGCAGGTGAGCGCCACAATCAGGACTGCATACGACCGAGGCACACAGGGCCAACACCCGGCATCATGGTGTGGGGAGCGATCTCCTACACTGGCCGTACACCTCTGGTGATCGTCGAGGGGACACTGAATAGTGCACGGTACATCCAAACCGTCATCGAACCCATCGTTCTACCATTCCTAGACCGGCAAGGGAACTTGCTGTTCCAACAGGACAATGCACGTCCGCATGTATCCCGTGCCACCCAACGTGCTCTAGAAGGTGTAAGTCAACTACCCTGGCCAGCAAGATCTCCGGATCTGTCCCCCAATGAGCATGTTTGGGACTGGATGAAGCGTCGTCTCACGTGGTCTGCACGTCTAGCACGAACGCTGGTCCAACTGAGGCGCCAGGTGGAAATGGCATGGCAAGCCGTTCCACAGGACTACATCCAGCATCTCTACGATCGTCTCCATGGGAGAATAGCAGCCTGCATTGCTGCGAAAGGTGGATATACACTGTACTAGTGCCGACATTGTGCATGCTCTGTTGCCTGTGTCTATGTGCCTGTTGTTCTGTCAGTGTGATCATGTGATGTATCTGACACCAGGAATGTGTCAATAAAGTTTCCCCTTCCTGGGACAATGAATTCACGGTGTTCTTATTTCAATTTCCAGGAGTGTATAATATCGGAGGCGGGTTATAGCCCCTCACTAGGTTCGCGGCCGTAAAAACATCAAACGGTGACAGACTTATAAGGCAACGGAGAAGATTGTATATCTGAAATCAATAACCAGGACAAATCTTTTCGCGAGGACCCAAGTTACTTAATCGAATGCAAACGTGCTTTTAGAGGAGAAGGTGCTGTTTGGAAAACGCCGAGAAGTGTCCAATTGAGTTGTTGACTCTACTGTCTACAGATCTCACTGCGAAACATAACAGATCACTCTGTTAATATCTATTTCTTAATGGCAAACACCTTTACATGTGCACATACAGGCCTAAATAGAGAGATGTTACGTTGTCCTTTGTGTGGGAACAGACCAAAACATTCCTCTATCGCATCGCAATGGATAACCTGAGTAAAACGTTTCAGAAGGAAATAAACAAGCAAGAAATATTTCTCCCTCCTTCTGTTCTGCTGAATAGTTCATCAAACTATTAACGTATGTACAAATACCAGTATTCATTAATGGAGGTTTGAGTAGCCGAGAAGAGGGAAAGGGTTACAGACGTAATCGAGCGACCAGTTAAAACTGATGTATTTAAAATTAACTATGAAAAACTTTCTCAGCTTCCATTGGTGGTTGCAAAACTGATAACAGTAACCCATTTGTTAAATACATGATAAATTAATATTGTAAGAAAGCCTACAGGAATAGTGGGGCCTTCTGAATGCAGGTGTGCCATTATTACAACGAATTTAATCTCTTTCAAATATTCAGAGACAAGACTTCCTGTTTACATACAGCTGTTAGTATTTAAGTTAGACAGGATGGGTTACGAAGGATCAATGTGGAAACACACTAACGTAGTAGCCTTAAGGTGTCTCAACGTTTGAAAATGTATTTTAAACCATAAACAAAATACACTTAATACGCACTGTGCCTGAGATATAACATTGTTGTAGAGTGTTATTTAGGAGCTATGTACTCATAAATAAACTATGGTATTTATTTTTACTCTGCATAAAACCAGTTGCAGTAACAACATACATATATCCTCGGAACACTGTCTGCTTGCCTTCCCAAATTTAGCAAAATACACTATGTGACCAAAAGTGTCCAGACACCTGGCTGAAAACGACTTAAAAGTTCGTAGTGCCCTCCTCCGGTAATTCTGGAAACAATATGGTGTTGGCCCACCCTTAGCCTTGATGACAGCTTCCACTTTCGCAGGCATACGATCAATGAGGTGCTGCAATGTTTCTTTGGGAATGGCAGCCCATTCTTCACGGAGTACTGCACTGAGGAGAGGTATCGATGTAGGTCAATGAGGCCTGGCACGAAGTTGGCGTTCCAAAACATCATAAAGGTGTTCTATGGGATTCCGATCAGGACTCTGTGCAGACCAGTTCATTACAGGGATGTTATTATCGTGTAACCACTCCGCCACAAACCGTGCGTTATGAACAGGCACTCGATCGTGTTGAAAGATGCAATCGCCATCCCGGAATTGCTCTTCAACAGTGGAAAACACGAAGATGCTTACAACATCAGTGTAGGCCTGTGCTCTGATAGTGCCACGCAAAACAACAAGGGGTGCAAGCCCCCTTTATCAAAAACACGACCACATCATAACACCACCGCCTCCGAATTTTACTGTGGGCACTACACACACCTGCACATGACGTTCGCTGGGCATTTGAAACACCCACATACTGCCATCGGATCGCCATATTGTGTACCGTGATTCTTCACTCCACACAAAGTTTTCCCACTGTTCAATCGTCCAATGTTTACGCTCCTTACACCAAGCGAGGCGTCGTTTGGCATTTATCGGCGTGATGTGTGGAATATAAGCAGCCGCTCGACCATGAAATCGATGTTTTCTCACCTCCCGCCTAAGTGTCATAGTACTTGTAGTGGATCCTGATGCAGTTTGGAATTCCTGTGTGATGTTCTGGATAGATGTCTGCCTATTACCGATTACGACCCTCTTCAACTATTGGCGGTCTCTGTCAGTCTACAGACGAGGTCAGCCTGTACGCTTTTGTGCAGTACGTGTCCCTTCACGTTTCCACTTCACTATCGAAACGGAAACAGTGGACCTAGGGTTGTTTAGAAGTTTGGAAATATCGAGCGCAGACCTATGACAATAGTGTCTCCAGATCACCTGACCACGTTCGAAGTCCGTGATTTCCGCGGAGCGTCCCATTCTGGTCGCTCAGGATGTCTAATGACCACTGGGGTCGTTGATATGGAGTAACTGGCAGTAGGAGGCCGCACAACGCATCTAATATGGAAACGTGTATTTTTGGGGTTGTTCGGATACTTTTGATCACATAGTGTAGTATTCGTCTGCCAGAGTTTGTTTTCAGTTAGACGTGTCTCAGAAAAATTCTTGTTATGCAGCTTATCTGAAGAGGACAATAACTTGCTCATTTTCGGCATCCTTTTTCTTCACGCATTACTAATTTATCGAACAGGGATACTGTAATCGTTAACCCTATAGCAGTAATAATTACTGGCAAACTAATGCATAAAATGATTGTAATACTACTTTTTCTTCTATGTCGTTTCGCACCTGTCCAAATGTTGGTCTTCTGGCATTATTTTTCTGTATTACCTGTGACAGACAAATTCTATTTAGTTACTCGTCCTCTGCACGAAAAATCCGTTTTCATACTTTATATACAAAAGCACTTTAAGTTATAAATACCTAAGGCGTATTCTTTGATTGTACGCAAGCTCTCGTAAAACCTAAGGACGAGCTACGAAATTAATGAAATTCGCGAATACATTCAAAGCTAAGTGAGTTTGTTTTGCAGATTAATTTAGATAATCTGATAGCTTTTTCTCGCCAGCTAGATGTGAAACGGAGATGCGTCTACATGAACGTATATTCTGAAGAGACTTCGCGTTAAACTCGCTTTAAAAGCAGAACGGAGAAGAGCTGTACCTCGTTCTCGCATTTACCTTAGGAGCAGCTTAATGAAGTTTCATTAACTCCGTACCATTTCACCGTGGATTCATTAAAATCTTATGGAAAGACATCTGGACGACAGACTATAAATACAAAACTGAGACCGCATAGTATGAACTGCAGATCGGGATCTAAATATTATTCTATACTGCATTTGAACATTCAGGATGCTACTGATAATATAATATTACTGCGAAAATTTATCTATTAGGGCTTTCGCCGCATATTGTATAACAAATAGTCATTTTATCGCAGCTTGCGAAAACTGAACCGAATTAGACCAGCTAATATTATAATGTAAACTAGGTGCCAAATTTCTGTTGTTTTCATAACTGTAACAAGGTGTTTCATACTGCCAAAGGGGTCTGATAAATGCAGTTGTTCATTTTCCTTTTCTCTGATGTCTCACAAACTTTACAAAGGCTTAGTAAAGAAAAAAAGATTAAATATTGTGACTGAGTGTTGGAAATGCAACCCTAAATTGGAATACATTTTCTTTCTATTTCCTTGTCTCTCGGAATATATTTTTGTGGTCTTTAGAGGGTCCATAACTTCCGTATAGTCGCGTGTGTGCCACATAAAGGTATATAATGTTTTGGCTTGTCATTGTAACCCTGCACGTTTATCGTCTCTGGCTTCATCAAGTGCTAATCCCCAAGTCAACAAGCCAGAGACGATAAACAAGCAGATTTTACACTGGCGAGCCAATGCCCACCACGACGTTGGATGCCACTGGTGGCGTTGCAGGCACGTGTCGCGGTAACAAAAATATGTAACTGGGGCAGACACGGACGGGGAATCATCCAAGCGAAAATGTGGGCTCCAAATGGGAAAATCCATTGAGACAAGAGACTTTGACAAAGGTCACATTATTACGCAGAGCCTGTCAACGAATATCTCGAAACCCGTATTAGATGTCGAATTCTCACGGGCTACTCTCGTAAGCATCTACAGAAAGAGGGCACATTGTTGAACATGGAGCTCCGCAGCAGACTACCACTACGTTGACCCAACGACATTGCCAGTCACAATTGCAGTGGGCACGGGACCATCTGTATTCAACCGACGATCAATGGAAACGTGTCAGCTCTTCAAATGAATAACATTTTTCGCCGTCATCGAGGTGAACTGCGGCTCAAAACATGTATCGCGCAGCGGACTTTGGCTGGTGGTGGTAGTATTATGCTCTAGGAGTCTGCAGCGCTTGCATGAGACCTGTGGTCGCAATCGAAGACAGGCTGACAGCTGCGAACCACCTGCATCCCTTCATGATTGATGTCTTCCCCGATGGAGATGTCATCTTTCAGCAGTTTAATTGTTCGCGTCTCGGAGCCAGAACCATGCTACAGTGGTATGAGGAGCATTATAGTGAACTCAAGTTGATGTCTCGGTTACCAAATTCGCCTGATGTAAATCCTATGGAACACATCTTGGTGGCTGTCAGGCACATTCACCGCATATTCATATTAGTGGCTCGTTATTTACACGAGTTACATGACCTCCCCTTAGACATCTAATGCCACATACCTCTAAAAACTTACCAACAAACTGTCGGATCTCTTAAACACAGAATCAGTGATGTATTTCTTTCCAGAGACGGAAAGACAAGCTATTAATGGTTCAAATGGCTCTGAGCACTATGGGACTTAACATCTGTGGTCATCAGTCCCCTAGAACTTAGAACTACTTAAACCTAACTAATCTAAGGACATCACACACATCCATGCCCGAGGCAGGAATCGAACCTGCGACCGACAAGCTATTAGGCAAATGTAGAGATGAACATAACGATCAGTCGCCTTTAATAACAGCAGACATAATTTCGATCGCATTGAACAGTTCAAACTTCTGAATGAAATGACAGATGAAAAAAATTAGAGACAAGAAGAAGTGAGAATTAGGCTGCAAAACATTAACAGAGCCTACTACAAAAGCTTCTAGCATGTACAAACACCAAAAAAAGTTTTCCATCACCCCAGTTCCCAGAACTCCTGAAGATAGACGTTGCTTGCGGAAACTGTTTCACAGACGTAGTCCCTTTGGCCATTCAGAGATGTCACTAAACCCTCCCCCCCCCCCAAATATGTAAACAATCATGCATGAGCAGTGGCTATTAAACGGAGGGCCTCCGACAGCCGATCAGTTCCAGTCATTCCATCAGGAAGGAGGTACATGGCTCGTGTTGTCTGTAGTTCAACCATGCTTAGACGGTCAATACCGCGGTTCGATAGCGTCCGCAGTGTTACTTTGTGTCAGGAAGGGCTCTCAACAAGAGAAGTGTCCAGGCCTCTCGGAGTGAACCAAAGCTATGTTTTTCGGACGTGGAGGGGATACAGAGAGATAGGAACTGCCGATGACATGCCTCGCTCAGGCCACCCAAGGGCTACTACTGCAGTGGATGACCGCTACGTACGGATTATGGCTCGGAGGAACCCTGACAGCAACGCCACCATGTTGAATAATGCTTTTCTTGCACCCACAGGACGTCGAGTTACTACTCAAACAGTGGGCAATAGGCTGCATAGTACGCAACTTGACTCCGGAGTAACTGGCGCGCGGGGTAGCCGCATGGTCAGGGGCGCCTTGCCACGTATCGCGGGGCTCTCCTCATCGGAGGTTCGAGTCATCCCTCGGGCATGGGTGTGTGTGTTGTCTTTAGCGTAAATTAGTTTAAGTTAGTTTAATTAGTGCGTAAGCCTGGGGAGCGATGACCTGAGCAGTTTGGTCCCATAGAACCTTACTACAAATTTCCAAAAAATTCACTCCCGACGTCCATGGCGAGGTCCATCTTTGCAACCACGACACCATGCAGCGCTGTGCAAATGTGCCCAAAATTGGAAATTTGTGGTAAGGTCATCGGTCCCTAGCGGGCTGCTGTGGCCGAGCAGTTCTAGGCGCTTCAATCCGGAGCCGCGCTGCTGCTACGGTCGCAGGTTCTAATCCTCCCTCGATCATGAATGTGTCTGATGTCCTTAGGTTAGTTAGGTTTTAGTAGTTCTAAGTCTAGGGGACTGAGGACCTCAGATGTTAAGTCCCATAGTGCTTAGACACATTTTAACCATTTTAAGGGGCCGCAAGGGCTGCACGATACATGAATGCCATCCTCCGATCGATAATGCAACCATATCGGCAGCATATTGGCGAGGCATTCGTCTTCATGGACGACAGTTCGCGCCTCATCGTGCACATCTTGAGAATAACTCCCTTCAGGATAAAGACATCGCTCGATTAGAGTGGCCAGCTTGTTCTCCAGACATGAACCCTATCGAACATGCCTGGGATAGATTGAAAAGGTCTGTTTATGGACGACCTGATCCACCAACCATTCTGAGGGGGCTACGCCGAATTCCCGTTGAGGAATGGGACAATTTGGACCAACAGTGCCTTGATAAACTTGTGGATAGCATGACATGATGAATACAGGCATGCATCAACGCAAGAGGACATGCTACTGGGTAGTAGAGGTACCGGTGTGTACAGCAATCTGGACCACCACCTCTGAAGGTGGTACAACATGCACTGTGTGGTTTTCATGAGCAATAAAAAGGACGGAAATGATGTTTATGTTGATATCTATTCCAATTTTCTGAACAGGTTCGAGAACTCTCGGTACCGACGTGATGCAAAACTTTTTTTGATGTGTGTAAGTATATTACTGAGACAGAAAACTGAAATGAAGTTAGCTAGGGTGTTAAAAAAACGTCCAATACCTGGAAAAGTGATAGCACTCATCGAAACAAGAAAAATAAGTCCAATAAACATGTGTCGGGGAAAGCTTACTTTCCAAGATAAACACGTGTTTATAGGAAGGCCTGCGCGGCGCTTGGTTGCGGATGTTAGCACTGTCGTTGCATTGCGCTCCGTCAAATGCAACGGCAGGATATTATGATGTACTACTCACAGTCTACCTATCATTAGGTGGTCTGCTGTCAGTTGCGTCGTTAGAGTCGTGTTGTAGGCTACGTTAGTTTTCATCGTGTTTATGTATCTTATTGTACAGTACGCTCAATCCTGGGTACGTATCGTGATGTTTTACCTTCTTCCAAACGTGAATTCAATTATGTGTTTACCGTTATTGCTCTGTTTGAATATACAAATGGTGTAGTACATTTATATTTTGTTTCTTCCGACACTTTTTAGCAATGGTAGCCTACTACTGGACAAGTGAGTTGGCGGATATGATATTCTGCTATAGTTCAGCGAATGGACGTAGCCTGCGAGCCTGTGCTCTCTACGCTGAAAAATATCGACAGCGCAGAGTGACCTCTGATAAGTTGTTCGGCAGACTTTTTCAGAGTCTGAGATGGAAGAGCGTGTGCTACGTTCGGTGGAAGGAATCCCTACGATCAGTGTGCGACGATTAGCAGCAGCAGAAGGAGTGTCTCACTCTCCTATCTGGTAAGTGAGGGGGGACAGTAGCTGCACCCATATAATCTATAGCGCGTCCAGGCGCTGAAGCCACATGATCATCATGGCATACAGCGATTCTGTGAATGGCTGTTGCAGAAGTGTGCCGCATATCCACTGTTCACATCCAAGATTTTATTTACCAATGAGGCAGGATTCGCAAGAGATGGTATTGTGACTTTCCATTACCAGCATATATGGGCAGATGTAAATCCCCAAGCAATGCAGGAAAGAGGGCATCAACGCCGATTCTCAATCAACGTTTAGGCAGGCGAAATTGGCAATAGATTAATAAGGCTATACGTGATACCACAAAGGTCAACTCGAGCACACTATCTGGATTTTCTTATTAATGTATTGCCTACTTTGCTGGAGGCTGTACCATTGCCGCAACGAAACGTAGTTCATGCATGATGGTGCATGCATAATGGTGCACCAGCACACTTTTGTTACAGTGTACGCGAACATCTGACACAGACATCTCAGGACAGCTAGATTGGTTGCAGGAGCCCCACACCTTGGACTGCTGATTCCTGAGACCTCAATCCCATAGACTTTGCAGACGCTTGAAGAGATTGGTCTACGCCACGCCAGTCAGCGATGTGCGGGCCTACAGGATCGCCTCTTCAGTGCGTGCCAGCATGTACAATAACAACCGGATATGCTGCAAAGGGTGCGTCATTTCTTAAGCCGGAGGTAGAGGAGTTCATTGTCATGAATGGACGTCACGTTGCCTACTTTGGTGGAGGCTGTAGCATTGCCGCAACAAAACGTCGTTCATGCATGGTGGTGCATGCACTACCTCCTGTAAACGCGTGTTTATCGCAGAAAGTATGGTTTCCCACACCAACGTTTATTGGAGCTGTCTCAGAACGTATACATTTCCGGAGCCATGTTTATTGGAATTATTTTTCTTTTCGATGAGTACTGCCACCTCTCGAAGTATTCGACACTTTTTTTGACCACCCTATACAACTCAATCATCATATCAGTCGTATGAAAGAGAAAAAGGAAATTTAAGTGAAACGGAAAAAATTAAAAGTTTCTGTATACAGATTTTTTAGAAAATCTTTGATCCGTACTACGATAACGAATTCAATATGCACTACGTAAGATACAGTGAAATAATAAATAATCTACGTTTCATAGTGCACTAGAAGAAGCCAAACCATTTCATAAGTTTTCAACACCTGCATGTCTTTCTTAGGCTGTCTATGAATTAAACTATTGTTAAAATATTAAGTAACATTCATCTGTTACTGTGCAGCTAGCATCTACGCGTGAGGCCTTAAGCCGTCGGCACACAGGCCACCCACCCGAATGTCAACGTTGAGGGTACCGACTTTCTGACAGCGTGAAAAAAACACGATTGGGAGTCTCAGTAAACATACCAAGCATGATAGGTACTCTGAACATGTGTTTGAAGGTAGAGAAATGAGATGTAAGAACACTACCTACGTTCCACGCACGCCGGCACAGAGTTTGGAGACGCTGTGTTGGCTACCAGTTGAAGTCCATATTTGGTGGGTTCTATGCGATAACCTAGGTCCCACGAGTGTACGCCGTTTCAAAGCACTAGCGAATTGATCTATCAAAAACCCGTCGTTTATTGGTACTATCTGTGGCCATAAAATGACGGGAAACATCATATTGATGGTGAAATTATTTACGAATTATAACTTTCGTATCAGAAAAATATGCTATTTCAACGCAAGGGCACATTGAAGGCCCATCAAAAAATATTGTAAAAGTGTAGTGTAGCGTAACGAATCGAGATACAGCGTTACAAAATAATTTGTGATGTGTTGCAGGTTCACGTCTCACTGCAACCAAATTTTTGTTTTATTTGCCTTCGCGTTTTCTTATTGGTTCTGACACTTACTTATTAATTTAATGTAATATTCGATGTTATGTAAATACAAACACGCTATAAATCTTCATCTGCATCAATGGTGTGCAAGCTACCTAATAGTGCAAGGTGAAAGGTACTTGTGGCGCCTCTAACTAATCCCTCCCTCCCTGACCCACTTGCGAATGGCACATGGAAAGAAAGACAGTCAGTAAGCCTGATCTTCCTGTAATGCCTCGAATTTTTTTGTCGTGTTCATTTCGAGAGATGTATATGAGGGGATGTAACACGTTGTCTGACTGTTCTCGTGAAAGTATTCTCCCAAAATTTCTATAGTAAACCTGTATGAGATGCGCCGCGCCTTACTTGTAGCGTCTACCACTGGAATTTGTTTCGCCCCGACCAGACGATCTCGTGACGTTGGTTCTTCTATACCTCTTCTGTAAGTGCTATCTCGTGAGGATCTCAGACTGATGCCGGCCGCGGTGGTCTCGCGGTTCTAGGCGCGCAGTCCGGAACCGTGCAACTGCTACGGTCGCAGGTTCGAATCCTGCCTCGGGCATGGATGTGTGTGATGTCCTTAGGTTAGTTAGGTTTAAGTAGTTCTAAGTTCTAGGGGACTGATGACCACAGCAGTTGAGTCCCATAGTGCTCAGAGCCATTTGAACCATCAGACTGATGAACAGTACTGTCTGTCAGATGTGCGTGCGTCTTCGATTGTCTTTGTGTACAAGAGAGATTGCACTACTTGCAGTATGACATTTGGCACTTTCTTGTTTGTAACTGTATTTCACATGTTCTACCAATTCTGCTCCTGAACAGAAAAAGCGATCAAATAAGAATGACAGTAGAGCATTATTAAAATGTGAGAAGGATAAAATAATTTTTATCTTATGCAGAAGACTGTTGTAAATATGTATCATCCTATTTCTAAATGGCACTTTTGTAATCTGATGTCCTTACTGACTGTATGTCCAACTTTCCTTTTTCTCTTATAAAATGTTCACGGATATTGAAATTGTTATTTATGTATACAACAGACAGAAAAACAAGACTAGCACAAGGACAAGACAGGAAATGTGCATTTTAACAGAGCTGTTGCAGGAACTCTGTTGCCCATTGATTTCATATACAAACCTGTGATTTGCGAGCCAGATTGAGCTGACAACTGCTACTGGGGATCACTGCGATCGGTATACCATGTTGAGATATGTAAGTAGGATAGAAAGGAGAGAATCATGAGATGTAAACATCGGAAAACATATCAATTCCAGTAATATAATAACGCTGTAACCGATAAGCAGTGAGTTATCAGTGCCAGTTTCAGGCGAGATAACGCCCTTATCTCCAGGTGACTGGTAAGGACTTCCGATGACACGATACACATCTGGGTGACTTATAATCAAGGTCACCCCCCACTCCCTTCCCCCAGGGAACCACCAGAAATTTATTGAGGACACCCAGGGGAAAACCAAACCCTTTCCCTCCTCCCCTACCCCCTCCCCTGCACTTGGACCAATGTGATTGAATTACTGCCTCCCCACCTTCGTCTTTCATCACTGGGGCACTTGAGTGAGTGACTTCATTCTGGAGCTGGGTGGCATTGCGAGAGGATCAAGTTAATAACAAATTACGTGAATCCACGTTTCTCAAGAGATATTTGTTCGTAACAGTCTGGTTGGTTCAAATTGCTCTAAGCACTATGGGACCTAACATCGTAGGTCATCAGTCCCCTAGAACTTAGAAATACTTAAACCTAACTAACCTAAGGACATCAAACACATCCATGCCCGAGGCAGGATTCGAACCTGCGACCGTAGCAGTCCCGCAGTTCCGGACTGAAGAGCCTAGAACCGCACGTCCACCGCCGCCGGCAGTAACAGTCTAATATACGTCATGAGCACACATAGGCAGATACATAAGTACCCTAATTCTTCGCTAATTTAAAACATGCTTTACCCATTTTTCGCATTTTTCCATCTTTCCCACAACTTTACGTTTTTCTCCACTTTTCTGTCTCTTTCCTAACTTCCTGAGGTCCATCTCATTGCTCTCGACGTCTCATTAACATTGCGTTGTTATCATGCTGTCAGGTAATCACATTGCAGCGTGTGCACGAATTATTTACCATTGCTAAGCCACCGGAAATGGTGTGCATGGAATGATAGTAAATCTTCTTGGAACACAGTACAGAGATGCGTTGCATACGTGTCACAACAAATGTTCAGAGTGGCCTCTACGGGACTGCAGGTGATAGGGATCATAGTGGTTGTTATGCGGGATACACATAATCGTATTTTGGCTTACCCCACAATTTAAAAGGTCCGAGAGAGGAGAGAAGAGGAGGTGGTCAGAGGGAAGGGGAGGGGGGAAGAAGAAATAGGCACAGAGAGAGAGGGAGGAGGAGATGGACGAAGGGAGGAAAGAGGAGGAGATAGATATAGAGAAGGCGAAGGAAGAGATGGGGGGGGGGGGGGAGGGTAAGGAATTTATGAAGTATATCCCATTCCTATATACAAGGTGAAGCGAAATTCGCGCACTCGGGCTTCGCAGCGTGACTACTCAAATGTCAGCAATAAAAAAAATGTCTTTCTCAAAATTTCATCCAGCGAGTACATCCGGCAGAAAAAGGATGTTCAAGAGTGGCAATCTGGCTACACTGTAAGCACATGTATGCTCACTACTTCTGTCTGCACATTTATATCGTGCTTTATACGTTGTGCAGTGAATAGAGTTTTGGGTTACCATGCAGGAGGTCAAGGGTTCGATCCTGAGTGGGGTGCACTTTTTTATTTGCTAATTTCATTCTGACATTTCATACTGTAATATACGCCATTTCCTAGGTTACATGTATCCTAAATTTACAACATTTTTAACGATGAACATAACATATATGTGGTTACACAAATAAGAAATGGACAGTTGAAACAAATGTCCTGTTGTAGCACAGAATAACAACAAAAACAATACCCATGTTGAGAGGCTAAAGATGATAACACAGTACAACACAACATCTACTTACCATTTATATTACATGTAATATGAGCGCTCAGATGTCGCACATTAGCAACCAATGACAATAATAATGTTCATATTAATGACCGCATGACCGTCACAACAGATGCTCTAAATTGTGCAACCCGCTGGATCATACAGCTCTGGACCCTTCACAGCAAAGCTGCGTCCACAGTAATTATAATAATAATAATAATGCATTGAGATACGTACTAAATACCATGTGATTACCAGACTCAATGTTGAAAGGTATAATTAGTGGAGGACCATTGTGATAACTCATACAATTTGTAACCAACTTTGGACATTATTCGCAAAACGCTTTGCTAGTCCTACTGCTAACGTAAGGCCCTAACGGGAGGCAAGAATAATAGTTGCTACTAATCTATGGGACCATTGGAGGAGGCTACAAAGAAAACAGGTATCGCATCTAGTAGATGAAGTGGTGCGAATAAATTCTAGCCCACGATGTGGAAAGGGCTTCTTTCAAATCTGGACAATCTTGCATTTGTACGACTGTAGTACGTAAGTGCAAATGTTTTCTAGAGTACCCGGTGCAATCGCTGTTGACGATTAAGATGCCAGATACACCTGGGCTACGTTTAGCATATAAACAAGCATATGCCCAACGCAGGATCGAACCATGCTAACCCAAAATTCTACCCACAACAGCAACTACGCAGCACAAGTAGTAAGTACTGACAGAGATAGTTACAATACATGTGGTTACAGTGTTGCCAGATTGCCACTCTTTAACGTCCTTTTTCTGTCGGATGTACTCGCTGGACGAAATTTTGAGACAGACTTTTTATTATCGCTGGCATCTGAAGAGTCGCGTAGCGAAGCCCGAGTGCGCGAATTTCGATTCACCCTGAATATTTATCAATTGCAAAGCATTGCCGAGTTCCCTAGTGGGTTATAAGCTATTCTCTGTATGTCTGTAATTTTTAATATTTACCCTTTAACTCACGAGGCGTGGTCTCTCAGATCGTGCGAGAGTTTTCCAATTCGCTCTTCAAAGTCAGTTCCGGCGGAAAGCTTATAAACTCCCCCTACCCTCCTTAAATAGCCAATCCTGTGCCGTTTAATTTTCAGTTACATTATCGCCTAATTTTTTTCTTGTTGACATGTGTCTCCCAGACCGCAGTTCGTGAACTACGTACCTCTTTTTGTCACTACAGCACAAAAAGTCTTCACCGGAACACGTCAGCATCCTAAGCTTGATTAAATTATTTGCCCGTGTAGAGAGGATAATGCCAGTGACGTAGAATAAGAAGTAAATGAAAAGATAACCATTTTTCGATAGCCAGTAATCAAAATTCTTCTTGCGAACAAAGAGATCATTCAGAGGAAGAGCTTCAGGACAGCTACGATGAGGACCTAACTATTTCTCTAATAAAATATTTGTAACTATGGTAAACTCAATTATGTTCTGAGCGGTGGTAGACGAAAACGTAGATTCCAGCACTAAACGTCCGTTTTACAGACTTTTTTTGTGAGTGCAACCTTCATATTTGAGGGGTAAGTCTAAACACCAGAGTTTAGTTTTATATGATAATTTACTTGCTACAAAGATACCATAATTTTAACGTGTATTCCACTTCTCTAACAGTTCATTTATGTGGACTGTTGAAAAAGCATAACAAAAGTAGGTGTTTTTAAGTGATTAAAAGTCCATCACTGTAGACTCATTTTACTGGAATAAAATCAACAGCGAATATTTAAACAACATTTAAATAATTGTAAACATATATGTAATATAACGTAAAAAAATTGTCAAATTATTTACGTCTTAAACCTAGATTTACCCCTCCAGAACTCGTGATGTTTTGCAAAGTACAATAGCAGTGGTTGTGTTATCGATCGTTTAACCTTGAGCTATTGGGACACGGGTGCAACGTATGGCATATTTGAAGCTTATTCCACAATTTAAAAACAGCTCCCGTTCCTATGTTTAGTAAGTTTTCTGAATTGTAAGCAACGAGGAGTTGAATGTTGTAAAAGTACAACGCGCGCCTGGTGGTGTGAAAGTTGCACGCATTACTAAAATGTTGTCAAAAAACCTGAAAGAGCTAAACTTTTTATTATATTCGCTGATGATAGTGGGTGCAAAATACTTTCTTCGATATGTTTAATAGTCTGTTCAACACAGGCTTCCTTTTAATTAACAATGTCAATATTGCAGATTTTACAAATGGTTCTGAGCACTATGGGACTTAACATCTACGGTCACCAGTCCCCTAGAACATAAAACTACTTAAAGCTAACTAACCTAAGGGCAGCACACAACACCCAGCCATCACGATTCCCGCCGGGAATCGAACCCGGGAACCCGGGCGTGGGAAGCGAGAACGCTACCGTATGACCACGAGATGCGAGCTGTAGATTTTACAACTCGCGCCTGCTCGTGTGTATTAGGCACGCCTGCTCGAAAGTAGACGCCGGGCTAAATTCTTGTTTTAATAGGTAAATGATTTTCCAATTTATTTAACAGTCTGTTCGGCCGGCCGGATTGGCCTAGCGGTTCTAGGCGCTGCAATCTGGAACCGCGCGACCGCTACGGTCGCAGGTTCGAATCCAGCCTCGGGAATGAATGTATGTGATGTCCTTAGGTTAGTTAGGTTTAAACAGTTCTAAGTTCTAAGAGACTGATGATGTTAGAAGTTAAGTCCCACAGTGTTCAGAGCCATTTGAACCACTTTAACAATCTGTTCAGCAACAACTTAAAAATATCCTCGCTGTAAATTTTACAAGTTCCTTTTGCTGTGACAACATTATGGTTGAAGACAGAGATCCAACAATCTTCATTTCATAGTATACGTTACACAAATGCCATCTCACGAGTTAAGGGTTAACCTGGAAATCACTTACGCAAACTCATGCTGTTATGGTACTTGTATGATCTTATGTTCTCTGAGACGTTTGCTACTACTACAGAGGGTGCATAAGAGCTACACCGACTTTTATCAAAAAACATGTCTTAGTTTTATTTAAAATGATATCAAAGTCATCCAAACACTATGACGATCCGCCACTCTAGGGTAGAATTATCATGTTTATCCATACAATTGTCGGACTTGGGAACGAAATCTCACACTGGGACTGATACTTCAATCAATATACGTCTCTAAGTATTTGCTTTTGGTATGAAGAGTAGCACTAGGCATATTGCTTGTCGTAACTGGGCCCCTCCCCCACCCCATGACCCTGCGTAGCCATGTCAGAGAAGACACGGAAAAGTGTGGTTGGACTGCAAGTCCAATCACATTTACACTGAAGCGCCAAAGAAACTGGTATAGCCATGCGTATTAAAATACAGAGATATGTAAACAGGCAGAATGCGGCACCGCCTTGGCGACGCCTATGTAAAGACAAGTGACAGAAGTGCAACCCTTCCTCAAACTGCTACAGATTTCAATGCTAGACCATCAACAAGTGTCAGCGCGTGAACCATTCAACGAAACATCATCGACATGGTCTTTCGTAGCCGAAGTCCCACTAATGTACTCTTGATGACTGTGCGACACAAAGCTTTACGCCTTGCCTGGGCCCGTCAACACCGACATTGCACTGTAGATGACTGGGAACATGTTTCCTGTTCAGACGAGTCTTGTTTCAGATTTTATCGAGCGGATGGACGAGTACGGGTATGGAGACAACACCATGAATACAGGACCCTGCATGTCAGCAGGGGACTGTTCAAGCTGGTGGAGGCTCTGTAATGGTGTGGGGGTGCAGTTGGAGACATCTGGGACCCCTGGTACATATAGATACGACTATGACAGGTGACACCTATGTAAGCATCCTGTCTGATCACCTGCATCCATTCATGTCCACTGCGCATTCCGAAGGACTTGGGCAATTCCGGCAGGACAATGCGACACCCAAAACGTCCAGAACTGCAACAGAGTGGCTCCAGGCACACTCTTATGAGTTAAACACTTCCACTGGCCACCAAACTCCCTAGACATTAACATTATTGAGCATTTCTGGGATGCCTTGCAACGCTCTGTTCGTATGGATTTATGGACAGCCCTGCAGGATTTATGGTGTCCATTGCCTTAATCACTACATCATACATTAGTTGAGTCCATGCCACGTCATGTTGCGGCACTCCTGCGTGTTCGCGGGGGCCCTATACGATATTAGTCAGGTGTACCAGTTTCTTTGGCTTTTTAATGTAAAACGTATGACCAGAAGATAACGTGAGTGGAGGTGCTGTCATCATGGCTTATACCAGTAGGTTTTTGGCTACGTATGAATACTCTTCATCATTAGTAAAAAGCTTTTGCTGCTGGTGGCCATTCTGATGACATTTCCATGCTAAGACACATTTCTATGTCTGTCCTATACATTTACGATCACTAAGACAGACTGACGTGGGATGTAAACCTGCATCTTCTGCGTAATTAAAGTAAATATTGTTGACCTTCGTCGACTGTCATACATTCAAGGTAATCAGGACCGATAATCAATATGTACGTATATTTCTCTTTGTAACCAAAAATATTCACCGCCGACCAGTGGCGTTTATGCTTAGAAGCAACCTTAAGTCTCTCACTGTGCACTGTGATGTTTTGCTAGCGGTGGGTGGAAGTGGGTGGTTTTGGGTGGTAAAAATTTTAATGCTAACGTAATTAAGACTCGGCGCTGCCAATATAAATTGCGCGGTGTAATGTCTGTGTAACGAGAGAATCCAGACATGGAGATTACTGTCATTGGAGGTGTGTATAATGAGGCTTTCATAATGTTAGAAGAGTTGTGCTTTGTGATAGGTAGGCAACGTTTAGCCCAACTTGGAGTACAGCTCCTCATGAGAAGTGAATTATCCGAAGTTAGCTTGTAATATTTCTGACCTTACAGCCATGAGGTTCAGGTACAAGAAGTTCTTCTTAGACCTGTTGAGAAGGCAGCAGTGGCAAGATGACTTAATGTGGTGTGATTTTCCAGAAGCAGATGGTTTGTTCGGTTCGGGAATCGTGAGAGAGACCGCCTACAATATGGTCCTTCGTCGCAATGCCTTCTGCGTTCTTGAGTTACGCGCTAAAATGATAATCTCCTGTTATTAATACTTGAAAACTAAACAGCATATTTACTTGCATTTCATATTACAGCCTCTCTCAATATAGCTCTATCATTCCATTATCTCACAAGTATTAATAATCAACAGAATGCTAAACAACTGCTAAACGGAGAGGCAGACGAAGTACGTCGGAGATCTTCGGATCTCACCTAAATTGGATGGCGGACGAAGTAGTTTTGCTACAAGAGCTCTAAGATCAGAGCTGGTTTGGCAGTGTCGTAGGAACGAAAAGGTTGTCTACCGCGGTCGTTGTCAGTCAAGACTTTACTAGCAATATCTGGTTTGTAAATGTGAGAGCTGGTTTGGTAGCCTCGGAGGACAGACATGTTGCCTGCCGCAGTCGGTGTCAGTTAAGACTTTTTTAGCAATTTCTGGTTATTTGGACATGTAGTTGAGAACAGTGTGATAGTAATTACGGAAATATGCAGTTCATTATTTTGTGGAAGAATGGAACTTATTTATGACTCTAAAGTGGAATGTGTTCTTCTAATAAAAAGCAAATGGCATCCCGTATAAACACACAAATTGGAATTTTAATTATTTCTAACATATAAGGTCCTCGGTAAGAGTTTATTACATCCTCAAAGTAACGGATCCACGACCTACGAGCTGTTGTGTGTGAGGAATGTTTCCTGAAAGTTTGGCAATACCTTTTTGTAACACTGTATATATATATGCGCCACTGTTTTTCAGCTTACCTTAAGCTCTCAATTGACGAACGCATTCAGTTATAAACTAGAAGATTTGAATCATTTCATGAAGGAAAATGAACCAAAATGGACACAATCACAGCGGACTGTTTAATACAGGATACTGATTTGTACTGAAAGAAATGAATGTGAGATTATATTTTTGGATGCACCAGGTGACACTGATAGAACTTTTCTTACTAATTGGTCCTATTTACAATTCGAGTTAAAAAAGAATCCTATTAGAGCTAGCATCATCCGAAATTGCAGCGACATCAATGGAGGTCGGTAAAACGGCACACTCTTATTTGAAATTGCCATTAAATGTAGTTGAAGAGTCCTCAGTCAGTGATATAACGAGATTTCTGACGCCTGATAAACTTTTAATGCGATGCACAATAATTATATGGGACGAATGAACAGTGGCCCATGAAAAAAGTCTTGAAGCATTCAATACAATGTTACAAGATCTTCGGAAAAACAACAGATTAATGGGAGGAGTTTTATTCCAACTATCAGGAGATTTTCGGCAAACACTACCGGTAATTCCAAAATTAACAGCGGCAGATGAAATAAATGCAAGTATAAATAGATTAATATTTTTAGATAGGGTTAAAAAGTTATCTTTGAAAGAAATATGTATGAAATTATTGAAAGCAGATCCAAACGCTCAAACATTTGCCGAAAATTTATTGGTAACTGTAAATGGTGCTTTCCCTCTTTATTCATTCTCTGGTAAGCTTATTTTAACACAAGAATTATGGAATTTGGTATAAGGCGAGGAAGAACTTATTGATAAAGTGTATCCATCGAAAAACTGACGTAGTGGAACAAATAAATCAGAAAATGCAGAAGATGATTCCAGGGGCAGACAAAATGTATAAATCGATAAATAAAATAATGGATTTAGAAGAAAGTGTCACCAACCGAATCTTTAAATTCATTAAATCCGTCCGGAATGCCTCTACATGCACTGAAACTGAAAATTAGATCACTAATAATACTATTACGAAAATTAACTCACTCAAATTATGTAATGGAACGAGACTGTGTGTTAAATAACTACTTCATAATATTATTGAAGCAATAATTTTAACTGGTAAACAAAAAGCAAAATCGGTGTTCATGTCAAGAATTCCACTGATGTCAACTCGCATGCCATTTTCTTTTAAAGATTGGAATTTCCTGTGAAATTCAATTATAACATGACAATAAATAAGGCTCAGGGCCAAACATTTCACAACTGAGAAGCTATTTTGAAGGAACCCTCTGTCTCACATGGTCAGCTCTACGTTGTGTTTTTGCGTGTCGGACAAGCAGAAAATTGTATGTGTATGCGCTGCACAATCAAACATTAAATTTTGCATACAGGAACGTAATTTAATGTAAAGTCTTCAAATGTAAGATATTTGTTAGAATAAAAAAAAACGAAAAGAAAAAAACCTTCACTGCAGTTTTTTGGTTTATTATTACATTTATAAAACTTCTGACAGAGAACTTAAACTCCAGCGAATAGGGTTATTATCAGCTAGTTGGTTATGAAACTATATTCTGTATGTATACAATTCTAATTATTTAGATTGGAAGTCTGTTACGTGAGTTACCAGACAGCGATGCTGAGCGGTCTATTGTGGACTATCTCTGGATGGATTACTGTCTGTTCGTTTTAAGCAAATTAGTATAGGATACAATACTTTCCCAGAGGAATATTTGCTATTGTTAAGAATTCTAGTGACAGGAAATATGAGAATGCAGAAACAGCTATGCATCTGTAGAGGGCCTCAGTGTCTTGCTAGCAAAGATATAGAACAAATTATACCTTCCTGATAGATAGAGGGGCACAGATGCCCTAACTACGTTTTGTTATGTGTAGACCAAAGATCGTTCTGCAGTTTTGTCTACTGGGGTGTAATACTAGTTTATAGGTTGTTGATCAAGTAATCATGACATCTTTTCTGGTTATGACTCCTAAAATTAGAATACATAAGTCTTTTGTTTTTAGCTTGACTCTAGCTTTAATGGATTATTCGGTAATGGCAGAATGCAATATCATACCTCGATACGCCACATAGTAAAAGACAATCTGGGCCAATATTTGTTTATAAGACTAATAGCTGAGTACCCAGAATTCCCCAGGATTGTAATTATTTCTTACTTCTGTTAGTCCTTGACGCCTTCTCCCGTCTCTGTCCATCTGCTCTTCCCCCTCTTCCCCTGCCCCTCTCTCAGTTCATCTCATCCATCCCCACTCTCTTTCTGTCTCCTGATCCAGTCTCTGTCCATCTACTCCTACCCCTCTCTCTTTCCACCTGCTTCACTCATTCTCTCTGTCCATGTACTTCTCCTCCCTCTGTCCATCTGCTCCTGCACCCTCTGTCCATATTCTCCTTCATCTCCTCCTCCCCCTCTAATTCCAGGTCCTCTTCTCCCTCTCTTCGCCCATCTCCTCCTCGCTCCTCTCTCTGTCCTTCCCGTCCCCTTCCCAGTTTCCAAGTCTTCCATTACATAGCGCTAATGTTAGTTGATGCTGTAAGTAAATATCTACAATTAATCATCTAATCAACAATCATTCCTCATATACGTAACATGTTTAGAATTTTCATGGTGTTTTATAAGAAATATATGGGATTTGCTCATCAGCCTGACACTTATCAGGGTAGCTTAATAGATGTGGGCTATAATTATTGTGAAAATTTTGTTGCAGCTCTTTCATAGAAGCCTATTTTTACTGCCAGTCCAGTGTTCGTTGATCGTAACTCATTTTTTCGATCATTGTTTCTTCTTCTTTGCAGGAAGTAGTACGTGTGTGTGGGCCTGTGTTGTGATACATCGATCGTAATTTATCATAGCATAAGTACCCAAAGCGTATGTCTAATGGTCCCATCACGATGATAAACATAACACAAGTTACTACATATTCGTGTCAGAACGTTTTTATTACTACAGTTAGCATTCTAGCTCTCCAGATAAACTCTGCTGTCGTTAGTAGTATTTCATTACTGTTATTATTCTCAGTAATTAATTAGAGAGCTGTATAATAAGACTATTTTAAGGACGTTTTTATTCGTACATCAATCGTTGGCAGCTTCCCGTCTTCGACAAGTGACAGACGTTGTCCGTCTTATCTGCCAGCTTTACGAAATTACAAATATCGTCCCTAAAACATGGGCAGTCCTCAGCTACTGTTTGTTTACCGTTCGTAGAGCAGTCTGGGCGCTGGGAAGGAACTCAATGGTCCACACAGCTAGGAATATTTTTCGCGATTCCCAACAACCAATGTCCACATGTGGAGGCCACTGTGCTACTTCCCCGTAGCTAGCCATTTCATTTACCTGGGGACTGCTGCTGTGACGACACCTATGAGCTATCTGGAGCCTTTTAGTGGTCCCAAGAATCGAGGAGAAATTGCGGTGGTTTTACTATAATGATGTAAATGGAGGTCGTTTTCTTCCAGCAGTCACCGCGTGTGTGTTTTTCGTAAGCTGAACCCCGTTGGTGATGGGAAGTAAATAGTTCGCCTTTGGAGAATCTGCTTATCGACATCTATTTAATGTCGCATTTTATCGTATAGTAAGAGAGGTGCTGTTTGCAGGATCGTATTTACGAGTCTTACGTCATCTTTATACAGTGATAATATTGCAGGTTTTATTCGTATAAATATCACTTTCTGGCTGGCCAGCAGTAATTCATTGGCTTTCCATAATTAAATTTTACATATACATGCAATGTCACTCATTATTAATGCAGATAAGTTTTCGCAGAAATATTTTTTTTAATGGTGCAGTGTGCTAGCTGGCCGACGCGTAAGTTTGGAATTCGATGGATCAGTCGAACTCACAGTCATAGCAATACCATACTTGCGATTTCCTCTAGTTAAAATACGAGACTTACAGTCACGTCGAGCATACTAACAATATTGCAAGGTTTATTTTGTTTAGATACCGTAAGTATAATTACGTGTCTTCATTCTACCCGGCAGTGAAGCCTGCCTGAAAATGCAGTGACCCACGCATAACAGCTAGTTTTAAAAGTATGATGGTTGGGGAGGAACGTCATCTTTTTTTTTATTGGTCCTGAGGGAAATGTGGTCGGAAGGGGAGTGCTTGGCGCTTACGCTGTTAGCAACGCTTATCCGCAAAGTCGTCTACAGATTTTCGCTGGTAAACGTTTAGGCGTCTGCGAGTTAAGACCGGTTTGCTGTGGTGGGATGTCTGCTCGTGAATTATAGATTTCGTAGCATGCCTTTTGCGCCAGCCATCAGGTCGGAGAAGATTACATCCATAATTATTCCACTTTCTTGGTCATCGATGGGTTGCAACAGTGGAATTATGCCATATGTTGTTGTTCCAAGAGTGCCGTATCCTGCTGGCTACTTGGGGGAGGGAGGTTGTTTGAGATACCTCTTTAGATGCATATTTTTTGTTGCGCTCTGCTACTTCTTACACACCTAGTATCCTTGGCTGGAAGCTGAAAATAGAGAGTGTTTTTATTTGATTTTCAGCATATTATACTGTTCGCTGTTTTGCTTTAATTACAAAAAATGCCTTCTAAAATTTATAATAGAATTGGCTATGACATCACTATTTCCACCAGCGTTTTCCTTTCTAACTCATGCATTAAGATGGCACACGGACTACTGATGGCTTCGTAATGATGGCTTCGTCATGATAAATAATTTGTGCACATGCTGCACTGTGGTTACCTGAAAGCATCATGATGTCAACGCAATGTTGATGCCATGTTGAGAGCAGTGGAATGGAACTCACATAATTCGATTAAATCCGTAAAATTTTGGAAAGACACGGAAAATGTGGAGAAATACGTAAAATTGTTGAAAATATAAAGAAAAACGAATAATTGGGTGAAACATAAGAAAAATTGAGGAAGAATGAGATATCTGACTGTGTGTCGTCTCTGGTGCCTTGAATGACGTGATATTAACAACCTGATCCTCTCCCAATGCTGGTCAGCTCCAGAGTGAAGCAATCCACAGAAGTACCCCAGTGATAACAGATGAAGGTGGGGAGGGGGTTATTCAACCTCACTCGTCCAGGTGGAGGAGTGGAGGAGACGGGAAGGAAGGAAAGGGTTTGGTGTTCCAGTGGGTTACGTCCATCAATTGCCGGTGGTTCCCTGGGAGAGAGGAGTGGGCGAGGACCTTCATTATAAACCGCCCAACTCTGTAACCCGCCACAGGACGTCCTTATCAGTGACCTTGAGTGTTCAGCGGCACATTGAACTCGGCACTCTCAAAGTTGACGTTCGAATGCACAGTCCGTGTGCCGACGGATTTACTGCCATATTTTCGTCAACATCACGCCTTGCACGAGGTTTTGTTTGATGGTCACTGACTACACAGACTGTGTTGGCAGCTCCAGGACACCGACAAATGGAGACTCAGAGACACTACAGGGCAGTGGCACGCTAAGAGGTGGAGGAGGCGACCCAGCCAAAGGCTTCAGGTCCTGTGGAAGGGGGGAGGCTCGAAATGTCAACGGCCTTAAGATCTGGAGGACTCTCAGCACCAGACAATTTTTAACCAGGTCCCAAACAAGGTCAAAATATATTCAGTAAATAAGATGCAGTTTGGAGTTCGAGGCCTCGTACGTATGCAAAATAAATGTCGGAAAAGACTGCAGAGGATACACCAAAAGTTATTCAATCGAAGCTGAAGAAATGGAATTGATATTAAGTTGTGCAGGGCTCAAGGTTATGACAGTGCCATGTCACTGTCAGGTGTACCTGGAGAAGTACAGCGAAATATTCGAGAAGTCAGTCCAATAGTTCTGTTCAGTCCCCGAGCTAACCATTCCTTAAATCTATGTGGAGTTCATGCATTCTCATGTGTTTCCGATAGTGTCACCTTCTTGATACAGATAGGAATTACTCGCATGGATAACAGGAAATAGTTTGAAACTATTGTTTGAGACTCGCTGGAATGCTCATTACAATTCAGCTTAAGTCATAAAAGGAAACGTGGAAACAATTGTGAGCACTTTGGCAGATGTGCAAGATCAATTCGAGGCAAACCTTTATACTAGATATGCAGCTAGCTCACTGCTTCCAGCTGTATATGATTTTACCTTTTTGACCTACATCAACTTTTGGTACACTATACTGAAGGAAGCAAATTTAGTCCAACAGTATCTGCAGTCTCCAAAAACGACTTTGGATAAAGGGCTCGCCAAACTGAAAACTCTAAATGAGCTCTTAATGACGGAACGAATTACAGTATTATAGACGCTGCTGTTACATTTGGCATTAAAACATACAGTGATACAGACATTAACATTGACCAACAAGGAGGAATGAGGGTAAATAAAACGTTTCCGTGTAAACAAGCTCATGATGTTGGATTATCGATTCAACGATAAGTTCGTCAATCAATATTTGAATACATAGACTGATTTATACGAGAACTGCCACAACAATTCACGGTCACGAATGAAATCACCAAAATTTACGTAATTGTTGAAATAAAATTTATGGTTGAAGCTTCCGAGGACGCTTTGTCTGTAGCACTGGATAATGTGGTAGAAATTTACTGTAGATTCATAAGGAACAGGTGCTGCAAGGAATAAAATTATATCTTAGGCATCTGCGTGCAACCGATACGAGTGTGGACGTTGTTGCTAGATGCACAGTCCAAGAAATCCTTCAGCTTATGATTAAATGGAACTTTAGTTAACCATTACCTTGCACTCCACTTATAATCCGGTACTTCTGGGACATTTGTGTCTCAGTCTCACCATGCGAGAAAAGTTTTCCTAAACTCAAACTCATAAAAAATTACTCCACAATGAATCAAGAACGACTAACCAATCTGCCCATTTTATTAACTGGAAGAAATGTTTGAAATGAAATATGTTTCAAGGACTTTATTGAGAAATTTTAGTACAATAAAGACACGAAAACATGTACTGTAATAATGTCAATAATAACTACTATATTTTGCTACGGTTAGGAAACTGGTATTATAATCGTACAACCTTTGTTTCCAGACATATAGAATCAAAAGTCATTTTCTTAGTCTAGTCTTTATTATTTCGTTGCATTCTAACTGATAGTTGTTGTGCTGATTCTTATTCGTATTCTACGTTCCTCATCTACACGTCTAAGTATGTACACTCCAAGAGAAAATGAAACATATTCAAGGACTGGTTCACTTTACTGAAAAGTTATGGGACCGGTAGTTCGTCATTGTAGGACTATATGACAAATAAAACGCACACGTCACAGAACAAGGTGCCCAGACAGTTTCATCAATACTTAGTGTATCCCTGTGGCGGCAATGCACACATGTATTTTCGCATGCAAATGATCATGAAGATGCGGAATGGCATCCTGCAATAGGTTGTCCCTAGCATCTTTCGCCTTTTGTTGCAATTCGGTAATGTCTCTTGCAGGTCTCGGAGAATGATGTAGTTCCAGCTTCATCACGTCCCGTACGTGTTCAATTGGGGAGCGAACTGGTGATCGTGGTGGTCAGGCCATATGTTGTATAACACGAAGAGCACATTTAGTCGCGAGAACCGTATTTGGATGTGCTTTGTCCTGCTGAAAAAGAACACAATCTTCCTGTTGTAGTGCTGGCAGGAGCACTGGTAATTTATCCTGCAGAAACATCGAAAATGACTGCGAGTTATAACAGATCCCGCCGCCCCCTCGCCATGATGCCTTCGACTGTACTGCTTGTCATGAGCGAATGCACTCTGGAACAGGTAATTCACCAGGTCCACGTCATACACCTGTAAGTCCACCACTCGCATACAAAAAAATTGTTCAAATGGCTTTGAGCACTATGGGACTCAACTGCTATGGTCATTACTCCCCTAAAACTTAGAACTACTTAAACCTAACTAACCTAAGGACATCACACAGGATTCGAACCTGCGACCGTAGCAGTCGCACGGTTCCGGACTGCGCGCCTAGAACCGCGAGACCACCGCGGCCGGCACTCGCATACAGACGGCATCCAATCTCATCACTGAAGGCAACACATCGCCACTCTCCAGTCAACTATTTTACGATACTGGAGTAGCCATGCTGGCTGTGTAGTGGTGACAGTGGTAGCCTGACTAGAGGCTCAAATGATCCTAATCTTCCTGAAAGCAGCCGTTTCCCAGTGGTCCCTGATGTCACATATGCCCGGATTTCGTACTTGGATGACGTTCGGTTGGCCACCGGTGCTCGCACAGTGCGTCGATCTTGACGTGCGTCTGACTACGCACACGTCCACAACCTAGTCTACAGTTGTTGGAATGTTCCACAGGCCACTGTTGAAAGCAGCAGCACACCACCGATACACTGTGCTGAACATGTGCTGCACTCAGTTAATACATCCATCCAGATTCCCGAAGACTCATTATTCGACCCCTTTCAAACGGCTGAAACTGTTACACAGATGATGCACGGACTAGCCCCCTGAGCATCATCTGATCGCCGGTGACCGTGATAAATGTATCAATAACACTACAGCCCCTCACTATGTACATTCTTTGGTACAACTGAACACAGTCCTTGAGGGGTTTGCATTTTTTTTCCGGCAATGTATATTATAATTCGGACAGTGTACAGTAGGCCTAAACGCATTATAAAAAAAAACTTATCTTTTTGTCAACCGTTACATCTATGCTATTTAGTTTTTACAAAATGTAAATACAAAAACATCAATATTCAAACGGACCGGGGGCCTTACTTAGATTCGCTGTCCCGAGCTCAGAAGTGCTTAGTCCACCACTGCCAGTGAATCCTATTTAAAAACTGGGCCTCTGCGAGAATACATCCGACTGCCAGGTATGAAATATTTTCGATTATCACCCTAAATGGCCATTCCTACAAAAAGCTGTGTCCATCGTACAAACGAGTTCAGAGAGAATTCTCCAGCTCAGTAAGGTTACCGTTATATGACTGGTCCTAAAATCTTCGAGTCCCTTAGAGAACAAGAAGGTTAGATAACGTAAAGATGATATACCACATTCTATCCGACAAAGAACCGTATTTCATACCGTATACTACGTTTTTAAATACCATCCTGGTTTCTAAAGTTGAGGCCATAACCGCTTTTCTGGGAAATAATTTCATCTATGGGGTATCTCTAATGGAACCCGTACCGTGAGATATGAAACACCATTCTGATGATCCAACAATACTTATATTAACTTCTTTGTCTTTGTCATTGTCATGAAAACTGGTCAAATGAGTCCATCGTATCGTAAATGGTTTCCTGGTAATTTCAAGAACTGGTGGTTTCTTTGTCTAGTTAATTCCATGCTACGACGCCTCATGAACATGAGAGTATCTCCTGACACTCGCTGCTAGATAGATCTATGTAATTCATCTGGTCGGAAGTGTATTTCTCTGAAGACTGTATTAGGCTCCAACATGTGTCGTAAGAAATCATAGCAGGAAAGCAAAAACCGTTTCTATTTGACACTTTCCTCAACAGAACCATAACTAGAGAACACTGATTAACCTGATAGTGTGGTTACGTTTGTAACACTGGCTTAAGGTGTTTAGTTGTTGCTAACACTTAAAAGCCTAATTTGTAGAACAGTTCGTATTTCAGCCCATACTACTTCCATGCCATTGAGTGTTGAGTCAAGTGGAAACAAATCTGTCTGTTGACAGGAGGATGTTTCTAAATGCTGGGTATCTATGCTATGACTACCCGAAAAACTTCGAGTACGAAACGTTAAGCACCAAAAACATGCTAGATAGAATAAAAGAAGAAATCACCAGATTCAGACTCAACAGACAATGGTTTACGGTGCCTGATAAAAAAATGAAGCACCCAGAAGGGAAGCAGGAAACAAAGTGAAACTTTATGGGTTGAGAAGCTATGTTATTTTACTTCAGTGATTGCAATGTCGAATCAAACTTGTACATTGTAGCATCAGTCACAATGAGTCCATTTATCAGTATGACGTTGCAAGCCGTCTGACCTGGATGCGTGCTTTGATTCGGTTCGGAAGGGTGCCAAAATGGCGTAGCATCCTCTCCTGAGGCAAGCTGGCCCACAAGTGGTGTAACTGGTCCTGAAGGTCCTGGCTAATGACTGTAAGATGGAGCTGACGACCGAGCTCCTTTTACACATGTTTTATCGGAGCTACCTGGGGATCTTGCTGCCCACAGGAGTACCTCAACAGTTCCTAGACACACATGCCACGTGTGGACGAGCATTGTTCTCTTAAAAAATTGCACTGGGAAGGAGGGGCGTGGGCGGAGTGAGTCATTCGCCATTGGCGTCAGATCCCAGACCATTTTAATCGAATTCCAAACAAGGCAAAAATACACTCCTGGAAATTGAAATAAGAACACCGTGAATTCATTGTCCCAGGAAGGGGAAACTTTATTGACACATTCCTGGGGTCAGATACATCACATGATCACACTGACAGAACCACAGGCACATAGACACAGGCAACAGAGCATGCACAATGTCGGCACTAGTACAGTGTATATCCACCTTTCGCAGTAATGCAGGCTGCTATTCTCCCATGGAGACGATCGTAGAGATGCTGGATGTAGTCCTGTGGAACGGCTTGCCATGCCATTTCCACCTGGCGCCTCAGTTGGACCAGCGTTCGTGCTGGACGTGCAGACCGCGTGAGATGACACTTCATCCAGTCCCAAACATGCTCAATGGGGGACAGATCCGGAGATCTTGCTGGCCAGGGTAGTTGACTTACACCTTGTAGAGCACGTTGGGTGGCACGGGATACATGCGGACGTGCATTGTCCTGTTGGAACAGCAAGTTCCCTTGCCGGTCTAGGAATGGTAGAACGATGGGTTCGATGACGGTTTGGATGTACCGTGCACTGTTCAGTGTCCCCTCGACGATCACCAGAGGTGTACGGCCAGTGTAGGAGATCGCTCCCCACACCATGATGCCGGGTGTTGGCCCTGTGTGCCTCGGTCGTATGCAGTCCTGATTGTGGCGCTCACCTGCACGGCGCCAAACACGCATACGACCATCATTGGCACCAAGGCAGAAGCGACTCTCATCGCTGAAGACGACACGTCTCCATTCATCCCTCCATTCACGCCTGTCGCTACACCACTGGAGGCGGGCTGCACGATGTTGGGGCGTGAGCGGAAGACGGCCTAACGGTGTGCGGGACCGTAGCCCAGCTTCATGGAGACGGTTGCGAATGATCCTCGCCGATACCCCAGGAGCAACAGTGTCCCTAATTTGCTGGGAAGTGGCGGTGCGGTCCCCTACGGCACTGCGTAGGATCCTAAGGTATTGGCGTGCATCCGTGCGTCGCTGCGGTCCGGTCCCAGGTCGACGGGCACGTGCACCTTCCGCCGACCACTGGCGACAACATCGATGTACTGTGGAGACCTCACGCCCCACGTGTTGACCAATTCGGCGGTACGTCCACCCGGCCTCCCGCATGCCCACTATACGCCCTCGCTCAATGTACGTCAACTGCACATACGGTTCACGTCCACGCTGTCGCGGCATGCTATCAGTGTTAAAGACTGCGATGGAGCTCCGTATTCCACCGCAAACTGGCTGACACTGACGGCGGCGGTGCACAAATGCTGCGCAGCTAGCGCCATTCGACGGCCAACACCGCGGTTCCTGGTGTGTCCGCTGTGCCGTGCGTGTGATCATTGTTTGTACAGCCCTATCGCAGTGTCCGGAGCAAGTATGGTGGGTGTGACACACCGGTGTCAATGTGTTCTTTTTTCCATTTCCAGGAGTGTATGTTCTGTAAATAAGAAGCAGCTGGTAGTTTGAAGGCCCATACATATTAAAAATATAAACATCGGAATATATTTACTTATTATCAGGCCATGGCAATTGTCAATGGATGTGTTCACTATTTTTAGATTTTTTGTAATGCGTTGCATGAAACTTAAAAACCGTAGAAAGAGAAAATGTTGCCTGCTAGTCGCAATTATTTTACATGAAACGTTGTTTTTACACCAGTGACATATACACAGATATTCTATAAGTACGATTAAAAAATACCCTCGTTAGTGCAGTGAAGAGCTTGCAAATGATTTAGTGTTTTTTTCAACTACAATACTACATTCAAGAAATTACTTTTTCGAAGGTTATACACATGAGGGCATGCTGGACAGTAATGCCTCCGAATTCTTTCAAATATTCAGATTTGTGTGAATTCCTAAGGGACCAAACTGCTGAGGTCATCGGTCCCTATACTTACACACTACTTAAACTTACTTTAACTAACTTATGCTGAGAACAACACACACACCCATCCCCGAGGGAGGACTCCAACCTCCGGGGAGAGGGTCGGCGCAATCAATGACATGGTTCCTCAAACCGCGCGGCTCCGAATTCTATATGTGAAAACTATTAAAGCTCTTTAAATCAAAAGACGTTCTTAACATTCTATATCGTTATTCTTGACGTCTAGATATTTGCAGCACTCTGTCGCTAGAGGGCTCCGAACTGTACCATGTAACATAGCAGTAAGTCACGTAACTATGTCGGCGCGTGAGAAACAGCGTCGAGAGCGAAGAGTGCGTTCAAACATGTAAAACCATCTTCATCAGCATGACAACGTCAGACCACACACCACCGTTACGACATTTGCAACAAACCGACACCTTGGTTTCACTATCATGGATCATACTCCTTAAAGTCCAGACGTCGCCCCATCACATACACGCGCACGCTAGAATACCTAGCGTGCGCTTGTATGTGATGGAGACAATTAACATTTATAATGCCATGTCTCATGGACGCCTGTGTGCTACTCACGACAATTTTGTAAGGCCTGTGTGTTATAGGCAACTATTAATATCATCATTGTTTGCCTTGATGTTGTAACCTGTATGTGTCCTAAGATCCGATGATGGCAACTTTAGTTTCGCCGAAACCGGTAAACGTGGAATAAAAAGAATTCGTGCTATCTTGGCTACCAGTTACGAGCACAATGTGCTCCCTATTAATCCAGATTATTGGAGCAAAGTTCGGTAGTCAGAACTTCACTCCACTAATTCTCCTTCTCTTTCTGTTGATGCTGAAAATTTCTTCCACTACCAGTATTCAAACGGGTTATCTCCGAGCAGAGCGCCACTGCGTTGGCGGCCTGGGTTACAGAGCGAGATGCTGAGTAGGAAAACTCCCTGTTTCTTGAAGGTATCGATTGTGGGTGTTTTCTTAGGAAACCGATGCTCGTTGATACTTCTTTCATGTCTACCAGTACCTCAAACTCATCGTAACAATCATTTTATATAGCTGAAACACTTCGTAGATCCAGAACCTGACATGTAAACTAATGTTAACACATACTGAATGCTTAGCAGCAGAGCGGTAACTAATTACATCCACATCTATACCCTGCAGTCAATGCCAGGGGTTACTTCTCATTATAGCTTGTATTAGCGCAGGAAGAATAAATGCTTAAATGTCTCAGGGAACGTCGTATTTAGCCTACCTTCTCTTGGCGGTCCCTATGGGTACGACACGCAAGGCGATGTTGTATATTCCTAGGTTCCTCACTTAATACTGCTTCTCGAAACTTCGTAAATAGGCTTACGTGAAGTAACTGGCGTCTGTCTTCAAGTGTCTGCCAATTTAATTTTTTCAGCACTTCGCCGACCCTTTTTCATGGGTCACACAAGTCTCTTTGTGGATGTTCCGTTGGGTACCATGACGCATGCGTCTCACTCATGCTCATAACTCATAAATCACGAGTTAAACAGGCGTTCCTTAATTAACATCGACCATTCGTGTGAGACATACATTCTCCCTAAGATTGTCGGTTTGGTTCTGACACATCCTGTTTAATTTTACAAGTACTCATCAACAAAATGACGGATTTAGTTAGTAGCACTTACAACATCTTTCTCTTCTGTAATGGAAAGCATTATTTCCAAATTTCAGAATGTTACAAAGAACGATTATTCCTTGTGAGAAGATACTGTGTGGCGAAAGTGTTGGCCCCCAATTCTGTAATGAGCATCGTATCGCGAGGAGGTGATGGCTCCCTTTTAGGAGAAGAAGTAAAGTCACAGACTTGGCAGTAGGGGGTGAGGCTGGGGCGTGGGCGGGAAACTGTATTAGGAGCGGGCATGCCAGCGTGAAATTGCTTTTCTGTCTGCGGCTCCCGCGCCAAACTGCGCATGCGCAGTTCGTTTGCCCCTGCGCAGGGAGCGCGCTGCGCGTTGCTTCCTATTCACAGTCAACAAAACTAAGCTGCCGGCTGAAGTTTGCAGTCGTGCTTTGTTCCCAACTCAGTTCATGCGCGCAATACCTTTGTGACGCTAGAGTTGCCCACATTTCCTCTCACTAGCACGCCCGTTACACCATCTGCGATTTCCCCGTTGTCTAAGGAAGAAGTAACACATACAGGGAAAATATGAGACAAAGTTTTCTCCTTTTTGTTTCGTTTCGAGCAGTGAGCTCTTGAAGATGATTAAACTTAAATCTCTTACATCAAGTGGACATAATCCGTTCGTGATATAAAGGGGAAAGTATAATGTCAATTCCATTTAATATGGTTTATAATTCCAAAGCAATTACTTTATTTTTTAAGCAGCAGAAAACATCGAAACAAGTTTTTGTAAAGCGGTAATATACATAGAAGTTAGTACTTTTCGTTTACTTTTGTAGTTGTTATACAGTTTTCTTCGCTTCCTGCATCGGCTGTGCCAAAGTCTTTATTAGGAATATCGTTATCTCTCTGATGCCACTGTTCATGAATTCTTGCTCTCCTTGTTCTCATGTCTTTCTCGTCATTACTCGGATTCGTCTTTCACAATTGACATAATTCCCTACTTTTACAGGCCACATTTTTTCTTCCATTCCCTTAAAATGTCCACGCCACACTCGCTTCTTTCGCTGTATCAAGTCTGTAACCTCTTCTGTCATCTTTAATCTCTCTTTTATGGTGATAAATATCACGTGTTCCAACCACTGTACACTATCTGACCAAGAGTATCCCGACACCTATTAGTGAATATTATTTAGTATTGTGTTCACTCTCCGCCTTCTAAGAATGCTTTAACTCGGCTGCTGACATTTTCAATGAGGTGTCTAAATGTCTGTGGAGGAATGGCAGCCCATTCTTCCTCAGCAGTCAAAACCAAAGACGATAGTGATTTTTTATCATTTATTTATCTTTTATAATTAAAGCCATTGTCTGAATAGCCAAAACAGGCCATACAAATCACATTTCATTGCATAGTAATAAATTTGTATATTAAATATTTATTTCTGATACTGTTTTTTTAAATACTGCAACTACATCTACTACTAGAAAACCCAGTTACCCAGCTCTTAATACTACTATAAGCCCTACGGAATGTGTTCTGTTTTGTTCATTTATTTTGATGCATTTAACTTGCAGATGATTGTTTCCGCTACTGGAACCGCCCTCATACAGCCCCGGTCAATAGCAGTTGTGTTACGCCTTAAAGTCCACAAAAGCGCAGTGTAGATTCTTGGGAAGCTGTTTAATTCGGTTGCCGCCGAACTCAATTATCTTCTCTCCATTTACATAGTATGTTATCTAGCCTGGATGGCAGCATGCTGACTTAGTGTTGAATGCCTCGTGAAGTCCTCCTTGGTCTTCCTGGATACTGCGGCTGCAGTTTCGTCCAAGATGCGTCAGGTCGACTCTCTCCTTAGTGCTGCTTTGGGATCCAGCATTCTTAGTATCTGACTTCCATTAAACGCCGCATCTATAGAGCTCTTAGTCCCAAAATGTATGTTCTGGTGTGCCCACACTGCCGCAATTGCAGCTGGTTTTCATCTGTCTTTTGATTTTGAATAGATAAATAGCATACGGGGCCAGGCCAGCCAGGTAGTGTATCAGTCCAGTCGACAGGTCAATAAACCTCATTTTTATTCTCTCCTGCCCTCACTGAAGTGTCCCATTCATTTTTACACATTTGTTATACGCCATCTTCTATTGCCTTTTCCGAACTGGCCTCAGATCCAAGCACACTTCGTACTTCCATTTGATTGTCTTTCTTTAAACGGTAAATGGCTCCCCTTTTTCTAATTTCCAAGTCCAGTGGGTATATTCCTGGAATTACTAACAAAGCATCATTCGGGATAGTGCAGTAAGCGCACGTTCACCCCTTAGCTTACAATGTCTGTGAGAGACGTAGCGTGCCGACCTGGCCAAACATCAACTATACGTATCAGAGAGGTGGTACGTTTACCGCGCCGAACAAGCGCATGTCGCGTGAGAGACTTCGTCGCCAAATGTAAACAGAACGTCTCTGACACGTTGCGGAGCTGATCGAGTACACGCAGCGTACACAAAGTGTTCTTCGACGCATTCGTACCTGTCGACATTACAAAAATACTTTCACAATGTTCCCAACGTGTAGCAACTGTGTTCACGAGGAAAGGGAGACATGTGGTGGCATAGCCAACAATGATTTTGCAGGATATTTTGACAGCGGCAGTGACAGTGGTAGCAACGGTTTACCTCCTGTACGGAAACGGTGTAAGCGGCTGGTGATCGGAGATGATACTGACGAAGAAGAGCAAACCTACCAGCAACAATCAGAGTCGTGGATGTGGCAAAAGGAAGACAATGAACCAACAATCTGAACGTATACGGAAATTCCCGGAATAAAGAAGCAACTTTACAGCACGTGAGTACAAGCATAAGAAAATTAGACGTTTTCTATGTAATATTTAATAGTACATTTTGGGAAAGCATCGTAACTGAGACGAATAGATATGTACAAGACGTAGTCAACAATGAACAGAAGAGACGAGAAATAGACCAAAAGTGGTCTCCTATTGACTGTAATGAAATAAAAATATACAATGCGCTATGTATAATCATGGCTGAAGTAAGGAAACCGTCTATTCAGATGTATTGGTCTAGGAGGGCCGTTATAGAAACGCCAATATTTAGGAAGACAATACCATTCAGGAGATTTCAGCACATAAGTATATTTCTGCATCTAGCGAATAACAAAATGGCTCTGAGCACTATGGGACTTAATACCTGTGGTCATCAGTCCCCTAGAGCTTAGAACTACTTAAACCTAACCAACCTAAGGACGTCACACACATCCATGCCCGAGGCAGGATTCGAACCTGCGACAGTAGCGGTCACGCGGTTCCAGACTCAAGCGCCTAGAACCGCACGGCCACACAAGCCGGCCTAGCGAATAACAGTTTAGCCAACAAAACAGATAAGCTGTACAAACTAAGGCCAGTCATAGATATGTTCAATCAAAAATTTAAGGAAGAGTACACAATGCAAGAGAATATTGCCATTGATTAATCACTAATGAAATTTAAGGAGCGCTTATCCTACAAACAATTTAACCCATCAAAAAGAGCGAGGTTTCGTATTAAAATTTATAAATTGTGTGAATCAAGTTCAGGATACTGCTATGATTTTACGATATACACGGGTAGTGACAAACGTGATGCTAGTGGTAGTTCCTCTGAAAGTGTATTTCTAGAACTATCACAGTCGGTATTACACAAAGGGCATACTCTGTATTTAGATAACTGATTTTCTTCACCGATACTTTTCAAAACTCTCCTCACCAATAAAACTAATGTGATTGGAACAGTGACCTCAAACAGAAAAAATGTGCCCACACACTTCCTGAAGGCAAAATTAAGGAAGGAAGAATATACAGTGAGGAGTTGTAATGGAATATTGGCACTAAAATGGAAAGATAAACGAGACGTTTGCATGCTTTCCACAAAACATTCAACAGCAGAAATGATTGCCACAGACACACCCCTCCTAAATGCGTCTTGGAAACCGAAATATGTCGTCGAATACAATAGAGGCAAGATTGGAATTGATCGCCAAGATCAGATGCTCGAATGCCTCCCTGTGATGAGAAAATGTATGAAAGGATACCGCAAGATATTCTTGTACTTATTTGATGTTACTTTATTTAGCAAGTACATTTTGTATTACAAAATAAATTGCGGCAAACGACAGAGCTACTCAGAATATAGGATTCATATTACAAAATCATTGTTGAAAACTACACCTTTACCGGAATATAATCGGAAGGTACGATTAGCATCCGGCGATATACCACAAAGACTGCACGCGCAACATTGGACACATTTTCCCAAACATATTGATCCAACACCATCAAAAGTATATCCAGCTTCTGTAGTGTGCAGAAAGCATAAACGACGCAGCGAAACAACGTGGGAATGCAAAAATTGCAGGGTTGCATTACATGTGCCAGATTGTTTTGAACGATATCATACAATCGAAAACTATTAAATTCGTGTACATGTCATTGTGCAGACATTGCGTTTGAAAATATGTTTGCCAATGTACTAACGTAACCGGTCTCAGAATGTTTTGAGCAAAATATTATACATTCTAAGATCATTGCATTGTTGTGATTATTATTATTAAGATGTATTTCATCAATGTGTGTGTGGTGTCACCGCCAGACACCACACTTGCTAGGTGGTAGCCTATAAATCGGCCGCGATCCGGTAGTATACGTCGGACCCGCGTGTCGCCACTATCAGTGATTGCAGACCGAGCGCCGCCACACGACAGGTCTAGAGAGACTTCCTAGCACTCGCCCCAGTTGTACAGCCGACTTTGCCAGCGATGGTTCACTGACTAAATACGCTCTCATTTGCCGAGACGATAGTTAGCCTAGCCTTCAGCTACGTTATTTGCTACGACCTAGCAAGGCGCCATTGTTAGTTACTATTGATATTGAGAATCATGTAATGTCAAGAGCGACGTTCGTCATTAATGGATTAAAGTTAAGTATTCCACCAGCTACGTCCGTTGTTTCTAAATTGTAATTTCCTTGCCCTGTTCCAGACCTCACGACAGCCTGCGTGAGCTAAATCGCGTGCCTTTCGGCATCCTCTAGTAACACGGTGTTGGCTCTCCTGCCAGCCACAACAGTATGTTTGCTTATAACGGGAAATAAAACGTTTGTGATTATATCGTTCCGTTTGAGACAATGAATCTTTCGTTTCCAATGATCAACTAATCGTCATTATTTATGATACCTGTAGAAATGTCACGTTACTGGTATCTCACACACGTATTTACAAATCCTGAGGGAGTCTGCACGACTTCGAACGCCACCAGGCGTAGTGCACCGCAGCCTTAGCGTATGTAAGCGCCGGGAATCGTAAGGCGCATCCGTACCTTGCAGTCACTTACGGCTCGCGCTAACGGAACTTAAATCGTAAGGCAAGGGGTTAATCTGAGTAGCACTCCTCGTTAAACTCTTCTCTTCACTCTTCTCTTCACTAGTTGCAATCTATGAGCCCAAACGCTCGCACCATATCCTGCGATTAATGCTAATATACATTGGTGGTACACTCTGATTGTTTTCAAGGGAAATAGGAATCGCCAATCAGCAATGGTTATAATTTTATTCATTACGTTTGCAACTTTTTTTTCTAATTCCTCTATATGATTTACAAAGTTACGACATTCGTCCAGGAGTGCCCCTAGATATCTTGTTTCTCCACGTCTCCTAATCCTTATATCATTTAATTTTATTGTAGGGTTTATTACTAGATTCCCTTTCAGCAGGAGGTACGTTGTTTTGTGAGGTGCTAGTGACAATTTAGCACTTCGCTACCAGCCTTCAAGTTCGTGGAGTGTCGCGTTACAATTGTGTTCTACAACTCTTCTTTGGTCACCACTTACAACGAACTGGACGTCATCTGCTAATGCTATCAGTCCGCTTATGTTACCGCTGTCATGTAGATGTCAGGCAGTCATATTGGAAGCTGGAGTCCGGAGAGAAACTGACGTTCTAACTCATCACAAGCGTATTCCACCTGGTTCAGGTCGGAACTCTGGGCAGGCCAGTCAGTTTCAGAAATGTTATTACCCACGAACCATTGCCTCACTGATACTGCTTTATGGCAGGGTGAATTCTCAGTCCGCTTATGTTACCGCTGTCATGTAGATGTCAGGCAGTCATATTGGAAGCTGGAGTCCGGAGAGAAACTGACGTTCTAACTCATCACAAACGTATTCCACCTGGTTCAGGTCGGAACTCTGGGCAGGCCAGTCAGTTTCAGAAATGTTATTACCCACGAACCATTGCCTCACTGATACTGCTTTATGGCAGGGTGAATTCTCATTTTGATTCAAACAATTATCGACTCCAAGCTCTTCCTTCACCGGATGGAATTCCAGTTCGGTTTTACAAAGAATACTGTACGGCATCGGCCCCTTATCTAGCCTGCATTTATCATGAATCCCTCGCCCATCACAAAGTCCCGCGCAAGTGGAAATAAAACATAGGTAACTCAATTGTATAAGAAAGATAAAAGAACAGAAAATTACAGACCAATATTCCTAACTTCTGTTTGCTGCAGAATCCCTGAACATATCCTCAGTTTGAATATCATAAACGTCCTTGAAACTGAGAAGATAATGTGATTCTTGAGTTTCTCCCGACGTATTTGATAATCAAAATATCCACGGGTATACTGCCGGTCTACAGTGTCCAACGGGCACAATATTTCGGCGATCATACATGTCGCCATCATCAGGTGAACTGACGGACTGAGCTCCTGTGAACGTGCCGCTACGGAGATCCGTACGCTATGGCTGCTCGGGAGGAACTGGGTTCGGTCGCGGCGGGAACTCAAATGGAAACCCTACAGGGAAGGCGATGTTCTTTTCGAGAAGCAATATTGAGAAAATTTAGAAAACCGACAATTGAAGCTGACTGCCAAAAGATTCCACTATCGCCAACATAATCGCGCTTATGGACCACGAAGGTAAGATACGAGAAATTTGGGCTCATACAGAGGCGTACAGAAAGTCGTTCTTCCCTCTCTCTGTTTGCGAGTAGCACAGGATTGGAAATGACAAGTAGTGGTACAGAGTACCCTCCGTCACGCATCATATGGTTGCTTGCGAAGTGTCTGTGCAGATGTAGATGTAGATATCGTGCCAAATGCTGACGAGTAATCCACACGTATGCTAGCACCATAACCAACTACAGCTGTTAATATCGTCACACTACGAAAATATTTAAATGAAAACTAAATCGTCGTTGCGGTATGTAAACAGTTTTGTTCACAATAACCAAAACTATAAAGCATCCTGAACTTTGTAAGTAAGAAAATTTAATTTCTAATTCAGATGCATCCCGAGCGCAGTGGTTAGCACACTGGACTCGCATTCGGGAGGACGACGGTTCAATCCCGTCTCCGGCCATCCTGATTTAGGTTTTCCGTGATTTCCCTAAATCGTTTCAGGCTAATGCCGGGATGGTTCCTTTGAAAGGGCACGGCCGATTTCCTTCCCTATCCTTCCCTAACCCGAGCTTGCGCTCCGTCTCTAATGACCTCGCTGTCGACGGGACGTTAAACACTAACCACCACCACCATCAGGTGCATCCCGAGATATTTACATGTATCGTATAGATACCTCACTAATTCAGATTACGTGGTTTCGAAAATGGCTCTGAGCACTATGGGACTTAACATCTGTGGTCATCAGTCCCCTAGAACTAAGAACTACTTAAACCTAACTAACATAAGGACATCATACACATCCATGCCGGAGGCAGTATTCGAACCTGCGACCGTAGCCGTCACGTGGTTCCAGACTGTAGCGCCTAGAACCGCACGGCCAGAACGGCCGGCATTACGTGGTTTCGGCTGTAACTCAGTCGGCCTTATAGACTGTCCAGTCACATTACTGTAACTACCTTTCAAAGGCGTAAATAACCTATTTTTGCAGTGCAGACCACTGCGAGATGTGCAGGAAGGGAGTCGATGAGGTTCTGGACGGTACCGATAGAAACGTGGAGCTATATCGACTCTAGTGCTGTGGCCAGCTGCGCTAGGTTTCTCGGATGAGGATCCAGAGCACGAACAGACCGATCAAGGTCGCCAAACATTCTCGATCGGGGTTTAACCCAGGTAGTTTGGTGGCCAGAGGTGTACGGTAAATTCACTCTGGGGCTCTTCGAACTTGGTACATATACTGCGAGTTGCTTGACACAGTGTTCAAATGTTCAAATGTTTGTGAATACCTAAGAGACCGAACTGCTGAGGTCATCGGTCCCTAGACTTACACACTACTTAATATAACTTATGTTTAGAACAACACACACATCCATGCCCGCGGGAGGACTCGAACGTCAGGCGGGAGGGGCCGCGCAATCCGCGACATGGCGCCTCAAACCGCACGGCCACTCCGCGCGGAGTGACGCGTTGCATTAATCTGCTCGTAGAAGCCATAGTACCGGGGAAAAAGGAACTGCATATATAGATGCAGTCCCCAATGATAGATGCATACTTCTGTTTATAAATTGTGCCTACCAGAATGACGATATCATCCAGAGAATGCCACGAAAACATTCCGCAGACCATAATAATCCCTCCTCCAGCCTGGACCCTTCCGATGATTGTTGGAGGGTCGTGAGGAGACACTGTTTAGCCGCATGATTCATCTGGGAGCTTAGTTGCTCAGCAGTTGTACATCTATTCGACCTTACACAACTTCGTAGCCGTCGTTCACCCTTATCATCTATGTCCCGTGGCGCACCGCAGTTGCTTCGGTGCTGGTTTCGGATAGCGCCATTTCTCCATGCACGGTGTACTTTAACAGCAGCGGCACGCTAAAAGTGTACAAACGGAGCCGTTTAGAAAATGCTCCAACCTTGGCCCGAAAGGTAACGATCATTACCTTTCGGACATCAGATAAATCACTCCGTTTCCGCATTATGATGACTGCATCATTTCCTGTGTCCCTCAGACATGTTTTTATACCCTCCATTGCTAGTACTCCCACCTTCCATCTAAGAGTGGCTATTGCATGTCGACATCGAAAATACGCGCTGGTCATATAAGCCTGACTGGGCTGCATATATGGACTGCCTTCCAAGGTGCAATGGAAAGTTTAATTACTCATTATCGTACTCTGTCCAGTAGAACTTCCACTCTCGTTTCTAATTGCAATCCACTTTTACCCTAGGTTAGTAGGAGGTATCACCAGCGTACTCAGTTACTTCCAAAGCTATGAGTTCTTCTAGTAGGCTGTTCATAAGTGGTACGACATTAATATTCCAAAATTTAGAACTTAACTCCGAGGGTAGCCATTGGTGGTTGTTTTTGTCAGATTATTGTTCTGAGTCAACAGAGTTAGCTCTATATGGTCAGTGTGGTCTAGAAGACATTTACAAAGTTTTCCTGCGCCGTCACAGTACTTCAGCCGCACAAAGAAGAAGGGGCGTCCAAAGTTATCTAAAATACTAGATAAATTACTTTTAATGCCGACGGTACACAAGGCCACGGAAACCAGAAACCTAGTTTTGAAACGAGGTCCTCCATAATTAGAGCTTTGGGGACTACAAGCCTTCCTACCAATACCGTGAAACTGAGTGGCAGTTATTGGTATGATAATTTCTTCTTCTTCGTTGACGTGAAAATTACACAAAGAATTTGAGTTTCCCGGCTCTCGATTAACCCGAAGAAAGTAATCGTGTTAACGAAGGCCTCTCCACTTCTTGTGCAGAATGCAGAAGAATACCTTGGAAGATATTCACATCTTGCCAGTGGTATCTGGCACCTAATCAATAGACTTGCTACCAATCTCCGGTGAAATCAGATTTCTGAATCTGAATGTACTCTTAAAGATGAGGGGTGTATATTAAAGCTCACGTTAAAAGGATCTGTCCGAGAGAGAATACGCCTATTACGGACGAAAGTTCTCTAATTACATTTGGTCTGTTCTTTTACGTTCTTCAGTGCCGTCAAACACGAATATTCTGCTCCATTTCACTCCTTAGTACTTCTTAAATTAAACGAGTCTGCCCTTGCGTCGGAAAACCCACTGGCGTTACTTAAATATCTGAGAGAAAGATTTGTCCTTAGGTGGAAAACTTAGAGCAAAATTCAAACCAAACGTGTTTCCTCCGCCACGTTCAGGAGACCATTTTCCGGCTCGCACTCTAACGAAGTCCTCGCCAAATTAAAGTGGTGGAATGAAATGAGAAAGGTTGGAAAGCATTCGAGAACGGCTGCGCTCAGCACTAAAGCTTAACAGCCAACAGCGTGCCCCAGCGAGAAGCTTTCTGCTTAACATCTTCCAACGCAGTCGTGCACGTTGCTCTCTTCTCATTTTCTCGAGTGTCTGCAATGGAATGTGCCATTCTGGTGCGTCTTAAGCGTTAAGCAAATATTAAGTTCTGTAAGCCGATCATTTGATAACTGAAATTAAAAAGAAGGGAAAGCGTTGTCACTCACATTTTAGGCTTGAACATTTGCCGAAAAACACACATAAAGACGAAAAAGGTCACTGGAATAATCATAGCGAATATCTTATTCTTAAAAGAAGTTCGTGACCTGTACACTTGTTTGGCACTGAGCCCACAAGTACGCATAAGAACATTCGGGCAATAATCCACCAAATGCTATTGTACTTTCTCTTTATTATTGATTCTATCTCACAAATAAAAATTATGGATCTTGAATCCGGATATATGTCCTCGGTGTACAGTACTGTCCTACTTTAGTCACTAGATCACGCCTAATGGACTGACTTAAGCCTTCAACTTTCACCATTTCATATCTCCCTAACTCTGCAGAAGTTCACCCACAGGGATTTACTATCCTTTGAGAGAATTAACAGAGTGGAGTGTTTGGCTTCTCCACAATTTGTAGGTTGTTACTGAACAGCAAATTTTCGCTTCTCCACTGAGGCTGAATTAATACATATTAAAGAGGTAGATCCAATAAATTCTATCTAACATGGAACAGTGCCGAATATGGATTCCTCACAAATAGGTGCTGTGAAGCTCAGTTCGCCCTGGACGTCCTTGGGATATAGAACGCCTTAGACAACGACACCCATCATGCTCTCGTTTCCTTTGACTTCCAGAAAGCATACGCTGTCGTTTAGTGAAATACGAGGTTACTGAGTATTGGACCAGATTCCTGACTGAATTAGGGACTTCCCGGCAGACAGAACTTAAAACATCGTTCTTAATGGAAGACAATAGACAGTTGTAAATACACCTTCTGAAATACCGAAAGGGAGTGTTACAATACATATAAATGATCTAGCGAATAACGTCGGATGCACCATGAGGCTGTTCGCAATAGTAACGTAATTCCTGAAGACTGTAGCGAAATATAGGAACACTTAGAAAGAATCGAAGAATGTGCAGGGGCTGGTAATTGACGTAAACAAACACTCCATCCACATCCCTGGCGGACCCATCCTTACCGACCGACCTCTATGTCATCCTCTCCTAATGATGTCATTGGATTCGGTATGGAGCGGCGTGGGGTCAGCATACCGGTTTCCGTTGTCTGCTTTTTGTGACCTGGAGTCGCTGCTACTCGGTCAAGCAGCTCCTCAGCAGGCTGATTGCATCCCGTTCCTCCAAGGACAAAAACCGTGGCAGCTCTGGAAATCGAACTCGGGTCCTTCGCATGGCAATCGAACGCGTTAACCACTCAGCGGAGTAGCCGGATGGAACGGCAATTGACGCTGAACGTTATTAGCTAAGGGACTGAGAGTACACGTGGTACAAGTGAGGTTTCGCAACAGCATGAGTTTAGTGCACATTTGGAGACCTAAACTGTGGATCTTTTCCGAGTAAAAGAAATACAAGCGTTTTCCTGCATAGTACACACTATGCGATAGTAAAATTTAAGGTATAAGCCAATGATCGTACTGCATTTAGAATGCAACTAGTGCAAGTGAAATGGCGTACAGTAAGAGAATTGCTACTATCTTTTATGAAGGTTAAGGTATGTATTTTTAGAAAGTACAGCAATAGCCTAATGTGTATGCTTTGAATAGCACTAATCGTAATATGTAATGTATGTTTCAGTAGATCATATTTTGAAGTACCGCTTGTAAAGCTTGAGGAAAAATCAGTTTATTGACTCATTAGATCATAAGTTACTTGAACCTTGCCATAAATATATGGAATGAGATAAACATTTTGGTTTATCTGAAAAGGCAAAGAAATACATGAGACAGGTAGGAAGCAGTAAAGCAGGTCAGCAGAAAGGTCTCCATAGTGAAAATTAAAACACGAAACTATCTTTCAATTAAAGTCATGGCTCTCACAGCAAAGAACAAAGTTGCTAAAAACACTGAAGGAAACCAGATACAATGGAGGAATACAGATGGCTCTGAATCAGCAAAGAAAGTCCTCTAATAATGCAGTTCAAATATTTAGTAAACTAAAAATCTTCAAGAGATGAACTTCATCCCTCCACTTTACCATGGGTTCCATAACAATATGTCACATTACGAGGCAGCAGTTATCATAGGTGTAAGAAAGGGGTGGGGAGAGAATGTGGGCAAATGAGGGTATGAGGAAGACTGAAAAATCCACAATGCAATCGCACAGCATCCCTAGTGTTGCCCAGGAAGTGCGTTCTTCAAGAGATATAACAGAAAAAAATAATTGTGTACTATAGGCAGTGACTGTTAGAGGATTATAGAAATTAACTATGAATAATCTTTTTCGTGTCAGAATATCAATATATTTTCATTTTAGTATATTAATTTTATTTGCTATTATCTATTGTTTTTCACCTTGTTATATTAATTACACTTTATTACTCATACACGCTTGTCTTATAATGAACATGTATTATACTATGTATATCATGTATGATGTACCAAATAATCTTCCAAATATAGCATAGCAAGCAAAGTGTTTTTCCGCACGTAACTGTTTTACTCTAATTAGTTTCAAGATACTAGGAGTATAAGTACTTTAATATATTTAAAAAAAATGCCAGGGCTCTGCAGTCTCCACCCATGCCAACAGCTATACTCAGACTAACTAACCATTAGGCAACAGTACCGGATAAACTTCCGCAGTCATCTACTCAGTTGGCTTCAGCAAAAACTTGTGCCACTTGTACTCTCAGGCCCCAAAATGTGAAATAATCCGGATAAATAGACGAAAACTTGTATTACTTAGCGATTACAGCAACAGAGCTTAGACTGATGATCTTCAAGGACACCGGTAAACAAACGAATCGTTGTTGAGTTACGTGCTTGCTTACACATTGTGCATTAGGGCAGGCGTTTGGGGGACTTCTTCCCTTGACAAAAGAACAGTGGTTTTCGGCGCTGTTATCTTGTTTCTAATTCAACAAGTTTCATACACTTTATATCATTGAGGTAAGTTGCTCTTCGAGCTCATTTCAATACCGCAGAAAAGAGAATATAATTCCATTAAAAATATTTTGACATAATTCGGCAGTTATAAAGTTTATTTATAAATAGTTGCGTATGTAATAAAATTCGCCACATTGGATGATATAACTGAGTTATTTATTTACTTATTCTGGATATATTGGGGTGGCCTGTCTTTGCTACCTCACCTTGTTTCTCTGACGATGCTCATTTAGCGTAGTAACTGTATGTGATGCTTCTTTGTTGTTTAAAAATGGTTATTTCCCGTTTGGTACAAAAATTGCTCTTATGTTCAAAGCAATCCTGTAAGTTGCTGAATGTACTGTCTTAGACACAAAATCTGGCTGGTACAGAGGCTAAGTCCGAGTCGTTCACTAAAGGCAGGCAACAAATCCGGACACCCCTCAGACAGGCCATGTGCACGATGTGCCAACAGTTTAGAATGCGGAAGTGTCTGGAAGAGTTGTTGTCTTCTTCTAGAACTAATACACTGCTATGTTAGCTTGTGGTCTGTTAGTTTCAGCGTGTTCGTTCAGAGGACTGGCTGCCTTCTGATATAAATAAAGAAAGGGAAAAAAACTGAGTCGAGTATTCAACTATGAACCTGCAGGTGAGTTGTGTAACTTCACCCCAGGACAAATGAAGAGAAAACTGACGAACAGAATTATTTGCCGGCATGGTTCAAATGGCTCTGAGCACTATGCGAGTTAACTTCTGAGGTCATCAGTCGCCTAGAACTTAGAACTAATTAAACCTAACTAACCTAAGGACATCACACACATCCATGCCCGAGGCAGGATTCGAACCTGTGACCGTATCGGCCGCTCGACTCAAGACTGTAGCGCCTACAACCGCACGGCCACCCCGGCCGGCGCCGGCATGGTAGCTCGATGTGTTCGATCAGAGGGCTGGCTACCCTCTATACTAAAGGAATTGCGTGAAGTATGCAACGATCAATTTGAAGAGGTGTTATGTGACATCCGCCTCGATCAAATGACTAGATAAAGGCCGAAGAAAAAGGAAAAAAAAGTGGTTTAACTCGCGCAATGTAGACGTGTAGTCGTGATTTCGAGTCAGTTAACAGTCTGCTGGAACCAAACTTAACCCACCACTAACATCAAAAACTTCAAAAAACAGTTCTTTAAACCAACTTGTGGCGGTGTCAAGATAAGGACAGTTTACGCTCGTGAGTTTCCTCGTCATAAAATGGCCAACTGTCATTTTCTTATTTGAAGTTAAGGAATGAAGGTCGTTTAACCGTTGTAAAACAGAGTCGCAAATGGAAAACGGTCTAACTTTTGAGATACACTTTTCGCTTTGGGCTTCATAGAGGGATTAAGGCAGCAGTGGCACATTGCAATTCTTCTATCGTGTATGGGGCGAGTGTTTTTGCACAAAACGAACCAGAAAATCATTTTCTTGTTTGAAGAAAGGTAGTTCTGGAATGAATGATTTTCCACATTGGGGAAGTGTAGACAGCAGGTGTATGTGATGAATAGCGATCACTTAACCTTTGCGCAACATTTGCATTCAATAGGCATGGTCCAAAAGTGGGGTGTAGGACTACGCCACGCTCTAATTCAAAACAACAGAAATCAAAGACGTGACTACGACTCTATTTTTGTTTGAAAGTATTCAGTTGACTCATCGAGCATTCCTATACAATATTCTTGCTCGTGAGGCGTTCTGATGGATTTATGCGAACGCGTAAAGGTATTCTCGTAAATATAATTTGGTTTATCTATACTCAATACGAGCCCTGTTCATCGTTCTAAATATTTCTTAGGATGCTAACGTGTTAATCGCCTTATGGTACACTATGAAGGCCATGTGACTTGCGAAGTTACACTCCATACACTTCTCTATTAGTCCCAATCGCCTTCTTTACGTTTTTGTTCAGGTCTGTGAATGCGGCTGCGGCTTCGCTAGTGTTTCGCATTTCTTATCTAAGTTGTTTTGAATCTCGGATTATTCTGCATTTGGAGAGATCTGACTTTCTTTACTGCATGTTGAATATTGCTGATAATCTCTCTCTCGAGGCGAGTGTTAATATGGAACCTGGCTCTAACTGACATATGGTCGCTACCTATGCTGCAACGATTCGTGTCTGACGTAACTGGGCGCATTCTAGTGTCCGACGTGAGGAATTGAGTCAGTTTCTTTCTTAATCGTGCCATCAGGGCTTGTTCAGATCCACTTTCTTTTCAGATTTTTCTTGTAAATTATGTTCATGTAGTATGAAAAATCCTCTCCACTCCCCCCCCCCCTTTCCCTTCGCCTTGAATCCATTATGAAAACTGACATTTCAGTGCGAGATTCCTCGCCTCAAGCTCTACTTGCCTGTGGTTGGCTCGTTCTAAAGTTCAGATTTTCGGTTTAGGAATGGTTTGGACAATATCTCCTCATGCTTGTCCAACGTAGATTGAGAAGATTTGGAGGTCTGTGTAGGAATTAATACAGCTTTGGGTGGATAATGTTGTTACGGCATGTAGATCTCAGGAGATAGAGGTGAAGAAGAAAAAGTGCTCATCTATGGCAGCGTCGTAACTATCTGAGATGATCCTGCTCACAAAGTTGTTGTCACTTTCGAGCCCACTCAGGAACACATCAGCTGTTATTGTTTCTACGGATAGTGTAACTCAATCATGCTAACAACGCTGAATAAGTTTGGCAACTCTGTAACCGACGAGTTACTTTCTAGACAGCACAGAATTATACTGCTAACTTCACCAAGTTTTATTTGTCATTTCCACTGAATAATTATAGTGATTTTCAGTTAAAGTGTGACATAACGTTATTTACTTATGGATTTTGTCCAGGAAAATTGTTCCACTAGGAAATCAGTTCAAATGGTTCAAATGGCTCTGAGCACTATGGGACTCAACTGCTGTGGTCATTAGTCCCCTAGAACTTAGAACTACTTAAACCTAACTAACCTAAGGACATCACACACATTCATGCCCGAGGCAGGATTCGAATCTGCGACCGTAGCAGTCGCACGGATCCCGACTGCGCGCCTAGAACCGCGAGACCACCGCGGCCGGCAGGAAATAAGTGCAGACGAACATCGCAGCGGTTCACTAACTCTGAGGTAACCTGGTTGCCTGTAAAGTGAAGACTGCTTCGACTGGCGGTTCCATTCTCGCTAAAGACCAGATATGAAGCCATTCTGTTAAAGAGCTACAAACAGCCACATCGGAAATTAATATGTAAATCTTAAGAAAACGTGTCCATCAAAATTTTTATTATTCTTTCCAGTATCTCACAGCGTAAGAGCGGCGAAAAAGTGTCGATACCGCACAACTGATTATATGCCTTTCCAGTACTGTCGACATAATGTTTGGTCTTTGCGTGTACACAGTTTCATTTTGGAGAGGCCTTAGTTGCGAACTACTAGAGTATGACACAGAACAGAAAGTAAACACACAGCCTTTCGGAGTCCAAAGTGGGAAAGAGCTTACTAATTCCCGCCAATATATTCAGGCTCTTGTTACAGATACTTTACGTTTTATTGAAAGAGTTTTTCTTTATAAGTTTCTCGTGTCAAGTTGTATTTTATTTTTATTAGTACAACGCATATTTTAATATCATTTTCCTTTTGTTTATGTAACACAACAGTAACTACAAACAAAAAATTAATCATAAACAATACATTCTCTTGTTGGCAACTAAAATCATCTGCGGTGGAGAAGTTAGTAATGCACAATACCCATTTTGAAACAGTAGACTTAAAACATCATCTCCATTCTGCTTTTCTTAGCTTCATGCGTTAATTTCTTCTTAAAAAGTTCAACTAAAGACCTGAGAACTCGCCACCAGTAAGAATATTGCATAGGAATGCTCGATGAGTCAACTGAAGACGTTCAAACAGAAACACAGTAGTAGTGACGCTTTTGATATTTGTTGCAATGAATTAGAGCATGGTGTAGTCCTATACCACACTTATGGACCTCGTCTATTGAATGCAGATGTTGCAAGAAGGCTAAATGTTCGCAATTCATGACATATGTCAGCCACAGAGACTTCAATAATGTAGAAAATCATTCATTCCAGTACTACCTTTCTTCAAACATGAAAATCCTTTTCTTACGTGTTTTGTGCAAACGTAGTCGCCCCATGAAAAATTCATGATAAATTCTAGAATCTCAAATAACACAATGACCGTCGGTTGGTACACTCATAGCGTCGCGCCGCGGTCGCGTGGTCCGACCGGGCCTGACGTCAGACAGCGATTGTCGTGGCAGCCGGTGGTCGCTATAGGGCGAGGAAATTCACGAGCGTTAGCTGTTTTACGGACTTGTTTCTGAAGTTTTTTATATTACTGGTGGGTTGGACAGTGTAGTGAGGCGAAATGTAGTAAAAAAAAAAAAAAAAGTGGTTCGTAGTACAGGAACTGTCGCAGCTCAGTGGCTGCTTCAAATTTACCTTCTTGATGGGTTGGCTCCGATTTATTTCACAACCATTTCTTGATTGTCCTGTGCTTCGGTTTTCCGATATCTTTTATTCTTTTTACCATTTCGGCTTCTGGTTAACACGAATCGGGTCACTCGCCAGAAGCTCCGCACTTCTGCTGCTACCGACGACATTGCAATTACGTTCCTGAGATTTATGTTTGTTTTGTATTTATATATTTATTATTATTATTATTATTATCTTTAAACAATTGAATTTTTGAATACTGAAAGAAACTCGGATCATGCTAGACCAATTAAACAGAAACCGTTACATGCATTCCTGTTGCCTGAGAGCTGAAATGTGTCCAAACATTCCTCAGAAAGTAAAACATGTATTTAAGTAACTTAAAGTGTGTTATGAACCCATAAATTAACAGGCATTACGATAATTCAAACACAAGTCGATATAAAATACTATTGAGAACAAAAATCTTTCTTTTAAGAGCAGAATGCTTCTATAAAAACACATTTCTTGTATAGTTCTACAAGGAAAAAACATTATAATATACATGAACGGCGTTTTTTATTGTCATTGTAAGTTATGAACCACCAGTAAATAGCGACCCATCATTGCTTTCTATTTTATTTTTTTTATGTTGAGAGTTTCCCATACTGTTGCGTGATGTCGCTCTGAAATTCCAGTAAAGATTTCTTGCCCAAGCGGAACTCAATGAACTAACTATTAACCATCAGGCTGACAGTCGTTTTTGATTTGGGTAGGGCCACCTCGTCGGAACCAACAGTTCTTCCAATGTTACATTGTTTTCAGAGGTATGGTTTATGATGACAATTTTATCTCTTGTCCATTGCCATATTTAGTTAGCGGGGCAGCAAGTGAAACGGTGAAGTGTAGCATCTATTTGCTGACAGTCCAAGCATTTGTCATATTTGATAAGCCAATCGACACTCATTTATACCTAAGGTATGTCTCTTACGTGTGCAGTAATGTTTTGACAAGAATATTTTGTCCAACCCTTCTCCGAGTGATTGTGGGGTAGCTCTTCGCTAGTTTACTTGTACACTTATCTTTTGTCAGCACTTTGTAGAATTCCTTACTTGTGTAGTTCCTCACTCTTTATTTGATTTAGTTGTTTCAGGAAGGGTACTGTTTGTTAGTCAACCCTAAGGACACGCCCTCTCATTACGAACCACGTATGTGCAGATTCAACGCGTTTCACTGTTGTTGCAGGAAAGGGGAACATACTTCTAAGGTAGCGCACCTCAAGAAGAACGACATGATTTATCAGGGTGATTTTTTGTATTATATCTAGACAACGGTTGGAATTCTCTCTTAATAGCACAATGAGGTTCTTGAGCTTCATTTCCCAATTCCCGTATTTCCAGACGCTATCTCCTCGTTATGCTTGACCATTTCCAACAAATCCTATCCATTATGCTAATTGAAAAAATGCTAGATCTACCCAGGAACAGTAACCATATGTTTGAATCATGTTCTGTATTTTCATGAGATCGATTGGATTGGTCACGTACACGGCCAGGTCATCAGTGTATCCTTTACAGACATATTTGTTGTCTCCAGGTTCATTTCCAAGGTGGTTGACAAAGAGTAATCGTAGAACGGGCTGTATAAATATCGGAAAATGCGGTATCTGGTTCAAATGGCTCTGAGCACTATGGGACTTAACATCTATGGTCATCAGTCCCCTAGAACTTAGAACTACTTAAACCTAACTAACCTAAGGACATCACACAACACCCAGCCGTCACGAGGCAGAGAAAATGCCTGACCCCGCCGGGAATCGAACCCGGGAACCAGGGCGTGGGAAGCGCGAACGCTACCGCATGACCACGAGATGCGGGCACGGTATCTGGAGTCTTATCGACGCATTGACCATTTACAACAATTCTTGAAGTTACATGAGAGTATAATTTCCTGATAATATTTACAAAAAATTTCTTCGCTCCAGTTTACGACATAACACGTAGCAGGTACTTACGACGGACCCTGTCAAGTGCTTTGTTCATTTCTAACGACATGATGGCCGCTCCGTAATTGGATGACGAAGCGACATCCGTCACATCCAGGTAGGTATTCCTCCAGTGCTTGCATTATTGTCCTCCCAGCGACGGCGTACGTCTGACATTGGCCGATGAGGCGACTGGCACTGGTGTTCGAGCATTGAAGCAATATCTTAGCAACTAGCTTGTAATCAGCATTTACAAGCGACATAGGACGCACATCCTGTAAATCATTATCGCAAATCCTTTTAGGAGCCATTATTATGAGACATTCTTAGTTCTGTAGCGCCAATTCTTCCTTAACAACATTTGACGAACTCTCTTTAACTCGTGCCCAAGCTCACTGTCTATAAAGTGGGATATGTTGAAATTTCACGCACCTCTAAAAGTTCTTTGCCTTGGCATGACAATAAGAGGTACAACTGCCAAACGCTCAAAAAAAACTTATTGGACAAGTTTCGGAGCTGAGTGCACTTTTTTATGCTACTGGAGGGGTAGACTCTCTCTATCTTACTGACGGAATGGCTAGTAATATAGGTGACCCTTGCTTTCCCTCTTGGCTGCCTGAGACAGATGTCGATGGCGCACAATCGTTTCACTATGTCTCCTAGTTACAGGAATATGTTAGGAATTGGGCGCTTGGCCGGCGCCTGAAAGAAAACAGTTAAAAATTACCAGCAAGGATGGTGTGCTCTTTCGAGGGATTGGTTAACACAGCTATACTTTCTTGAAGAAACACAGTTCTCTTCATTCTGGCTTGCGAACCGGATGAAGTGTAGATACTAATGATCGGAGATGTGTTTGTTTCCACCGAAATTCCTCTTCCACTCGCTAATTTTTTAACACTTCTAGGTATAATTCCATCTTTGAATAACGTGGCGGTACAGCTTTCAGATCCTCTGTTGAGGATTTCATAGTACCCCACGATATGTTACACTCTGTCTGTACGCGCTTCTTAGAACATTACTATTTCTATTTCGAATGCATTTGAAAGTGTCTTAGGCATTCTATTTTAGTCGCACTAGTGATCCTGTTTTATGTTAACGATAGTTGTACCATATGATTGTAAATCAGTGTTAGGATTAATTTCGGTTAATCTCTGATTTATTACAGCCCTGTCTTAATAGACGTTGTCTTCCCCGTCTTCATCAGTCCTACCGAGTTTCCCTGTTCACGTCCGCTACTGTATGTTGCCGACAGATTACCCTCTTCCATTTCTTCATGCCAAGGTGTGTTGTCAGGTATTGGCGCAATCACGTCCATGCTGTTTTAATACAGCTATCACTGTATTCCCATGCGTTTTCTTCTGAAGTTGCCGCCACGTCTTGATCGTGAACACCTTCCTTCTTATGAACCACTCATGCCTGCGAGATGGTTGGCTCTGTGTATTCCTTTTTTCCCCTTCAATGCTTCCGTAGGTTGGTTGTCCGTGTTTACTGCACCTTTTTGAATCATTATGCCATTTGTGGATCCCTCTAATTTTTCCGTTCCGCTGTCTGATAATACTGCTTTCCATAATTTCTTCAATGTGTATTCATTCTCTTCGGCTTTCTGATGGCCGTGTAGTTTCTGTCGTACCGGCTTCACCTTTTCTCACAGGGTGGGCGCATTTTGTTCCGTACTTACAAAGCAATCTTTCTTTTTTGTTTTCCTAGGTGTAGTTTTTTGTTGTATTTCCAGTTGTAATCTGTGATTCAGTGGCATGTGTTGACTTTTTGTTCATTGTTTGGTGTTACGACCGGGTCATTCGTGTATGTACTGTTGTGCACAGTATCTGCACTACTGCCTAGTTCTGTTTCACAGAGATAATCTGAAACTGCTTCGCATATAGTTTCTTCTATACTGTACCTCGCCACTAGACCATAAGCTAATACACTAGTATAACAGCTCGAGAAGAAGACAACATTTCTCCCAGACACTTCCGACTCTGTACTGTTGCCGCATCTTCCATATGTACGGACATAGAATTCTGAGCGGTGGCTGGTTTTATTGGCTGCCTTAAGCGAATGACCTGGACTTACGCTCTGCGGCTATAGCCTGACGGCAGGGTTTTATGTCTAAGACTGTGCACACTGCCCATGTCAAAATAAATAAACTTCTTTAGCGTATGTATCTTAGATACATCCATATAGAGAAAACCTTTATGTAGTTTTTGAAAGTGATATCGGTACGTTTTTGTGAGAATTAATTAAGAAGAATGTTGGCGAATTTCCAGTGTGAACTGAATATCTTCATTAGAACGAAAACAGTTATGAGGTAATAAATGTACCTTAAATACAGCTGTGTTGAATTTATTAGCGTTAACAGTTGACATTTTATGGAGTCATATGCAAACTTACGGAGCAAGATACCTCAGGTATGTGTCTAGGCACAATCAAATTACATGCCATGATATTTAGATGCTGTAACTGCAGAAAGTAGACTTTTCACACCATAATGATTATTCAGTTAGAGCTTATGTGCAGTTCTGTAATCTTAATCGTTTGGATTTTGTCATGGACCTAATCAGTGCTATAAAATGTGTACCATTTACATATATCCTTTGTGTTCAGGTTTCATAAATGTTAGTGAATCATAATATAATTCAGCTGCCATATATAGTCTTGACAAATGAAACTGCATAAATTTTCGAAGATACAGAAGTAGTTCACAGGATATTTCCTGTCAAGCTGTCATTCACTGGAAACAAAAGGTGGTAGACCTGTAGCGATCTGGAATACCCTCACGGTCGTTCTCCCAATCCCCAGGAGTCTCACGTAGTTAAAGAAGTTGACTGAGAACTATGAACCATGTATCTTAATACACTCCTGGAAATGGAAAAAAGAACACATTGACACCGGTGTGTCAGACCCACCATACTTGCTCCGGACACTGCGAGAGGGCTGTACAAGCAATGATCACACGCACGGCACAGCGGACACACCAGGAACTGCGGTGTTGGCCGTCGAATGGCGCTAGCTGCGCAGCATTTGTGCACCGCCGCCGTCAGTGTCAGCCAGTTTGCCGTGGCATACGGAGCTCCCATCGCAGTCTCTAACACTGGTAGCATGCCGCGACAGCGTGGACGTGAACCGTATGTGCAGTTGACGGACTTTGAGCGAGGGCGTATAGTGGGCATGCGGGAGGCCGGGTGGACGTACCGCCGAATTGCTCAACACGTGGGGCGTGAGGTCTCCACAGTACATCGATGTTGTCGCCAGTGGTCGGCAGAAGGTGCACGTGCCCGTCGACCTGGGACCGGAGCGCAGCGACGCACGGATGCACGCCAAGACCGTAGGATCCTACGCAGTGCCATAGGGGACCGCACCGCCACTTCCCAGCAAATTAGGGACACTGTTGCTCCTGGGGTATCGGCGAGGACCATTCGCAACCGTCTCCATGAAGCTGGGCTACGGTCCCACAAACCGTTAGGCCGTCTTCCGCTCACGCCCCAACATCATGCAGCCCGCCTCCAGTGGTGTCGCGACAGGCGTGAATGGAGGGACGAATGGAGACGTGTCGTCTTCAGCTATGAGAGTCGCGTCTGCCTTGGTGCCAATGATGGTCGTATGCGTGTTTGGCGCCGTGCAGGTGAGTGCCACAATCAGGACTGCATACGACCGAGGCACACAGGGCCAACACCCGGCATCATGGTGTGGGGTGCGATCTCCTACACTGGCCGTACACCTCTGGTGATCGTCGAGGGGACACTGAATAGTGTACGGTACATCCAAACCGTCATCGAACCCATCGTTCTACCATTCCTAGACCGGCAAGGGAACTTGCTGTTCCAACAGGACAATGCACGTCCGCATGTATCCCGTGCCACCCAACGTGCTCTAGAAGGTGTAAGTCAACTACCCTGGCCAGCAAGATCTCCGGATCTGTCCCCCATTGAGCATGTTTGGGACTGGATGAAGCGTCGTCTCACGCGGTCTGCACGTCCAGCACGAACGCTGGTCCAACTGAGGCGCCAGGTGGAAATGGCATGGCAAGCCGTTCCACAGGACTACATCCAGCACCTCTACGATCGTCTCCATGGGAGAATAGCAGCCTGCATTGCTGCGAAAGGTGGATATACACTGTACTAGTGCCGACATTGTGCATGCTCTGTTGCCTGTGTCTATGTGCCTGTGGTTCTGTCAGTGTGATCATGTGATGTATCTGACCCCAGGAATGTATCAATAAAGTTTCCCCTTCCTGGGACAATGAATTCACGGTGTTCTTATTTCAATTTCCAGGAGTGTATTAAACCTATTGGGAAAGTAACATCTGATCGGTCGCGAAATGGAAACTACACTGAAAAATATCCGGAATGTTTTATTTGCAACAGTTTGCTCTACACCTTCCAGCGCCTTCTCTACATATTCGCCTCCCAGGCTTAGACATTTGTCGTAGCGTTGTACGAACTTTCCAGTACCCTCGCCGTAGAAGGCAGCTACTTGTGCTTTCTACCACTTCTCTACGCTGGTCTACATCTACATCTACATGACTACTCTGCAATTCACATTTAAGTGCTTGGCAGAGGGTTCATCGAACCACAATCATACTATCTCTCTACTATTCCACTCCCGAACAGCGAGCGGGAAAAACGAACACCTAAACCTTTCTGTTCGAGCTCTGATTTCTCTTATTTTATTTTGATGATCATTCCTACCTATGTAGGTTGGGCTCAATAAAATATTTTCTCATTCGGAAGAGAAAGTTGGTGACTGAAATTTCGTAAAAAGGTCTCGCCGCGTCGAAAAACGTCTATGCTGTAATGACTTCCATCCTAACTCGTGTATCATATCTGCCACACTCTCTCCCCTATAACGCGATAATACAAAACGAGCTGCCCTTTTTTGCACCCTTTCGATGTCCTCCGTCAATCCCACCTGGTAAGGATCCCACACCGCGCAGCAATATTCTAACAGAGGACGAACGAGTGTAGTGTAAGCTGTCTCTTTAGTGGACTTGTTGCATCTTCTAAGTGTCCTGCCAATGAAACGCAACCTTTGGCTCGCCTTCCCGACAATATTATCTATGTGGTCCTTCCAACTGAAGTTGTTCGTAATTTTAACACCCAGGTACTTAGTTGAATTGACAGCCTTGAGAATTGTACTATTTATCGAGTAATCGAATTCCAACGGATTTCTTTTGGAACTCATGTGGATCATCTCACACTTTTCGTTATTTAGCGTCAACTGCCACCTGACACACCATACAGCAATCTTTTCTAAATCGCTTTGCAGCTGATACTGGTCTTCGGATGACCTTACTAGACGGTAAATTACAGCATCATCTGCGAACAGTCTAAGAGAACTGCTCAGATTGTCACCCAGGTCATTTATATAGATCAGGAACAGTAGAGGTCCCAGGACGCTTCCCTGGGGAACACCTGATATCACTTCAGTTTTACTCGATGATTTGCCGTCTATTACTACGAACTGCGACCTTCCTGACAGGAAATCACGAATCCAGTCGCACAACTGAGACGATACCCCATAGCGCCGCAGCTTGATTAGAAGTCGCTTGTGAGGAACGGTGTCAAAAGCTTTCCGGAAATCTAGAAATACGGAATCAACTTGAGATCCCCTGTCGATAGCGGCCATTACTTCGTGCGAATAAAGAGCTAGCTGCGTTGCACAAGAGCGACGTTTTCTGAAGCCATGCTGATTACGTGTCAATAGATCGCTCCCTTCGAGGTGATTCATAATGTTTGAATACAGTATATGCTCCAAAACCCTACTGCAAACCGACGTCAATGATATACGTCTGTAGTTAAATGGATTACTCCTACTGCCCTTCTTGAACACTGGTGCGACCTGCGCAATTTTCCAATCTGTAGGTACAGACCTATCGGTGAGCGAGCGGTTGTATATGAGTGCTAAGTAGGGAGCTATAGTATCAGCGTAATCTGAAAGGAACCTAATCGGTATACAATCTGGACCTGAAGACTTGCCCGTATCAAGCGATTTGAGTTGCTTCGCAACCCCTAAGGTATCTACTTCTAAGAAACTCATGCTAGCAGATGTTCGTGTTTCAAATTCTGGAATATTCCATTCGTCTTCCCTGGTGAAGGAATTTCGGAAAACTGCGTTCAATAACTCCGCTTTAGCGGCACAGTCGTCGATAACAGTACCATCGGCACTGCGCAGCGAAGGTATTGACTGCGTCTTGCCGCTTGTGTACTTTACATACGACCAGAATTTCTTCGGATTTTCTACCAAATTTCGAGACAATGTTTCGTTGTGGAACCTATTAAAGGCATCTCGCATCGAAGTACGTGCCAAATTTCGCGCGTCTGTAAATTTTAGCCCATCTTCGGGATTTCGCGTTCTTCTGAACTTCGCATGCTTTTTCCGTTGCCTCTGCAACAGCGTTCGGACATTTTTGGGTACCACGGGGGATCCGTTCCATCTCTTACCAATTTGTGAGGTATGAATATCTCAATTGCTGTTGCTACTATATCTTTGAATTTGAGCCACATCTCGTCTACATTCGCATAGTCAGTTCGGAAGAAATGGAAATTGTCTTTTAGGAATGCTTCTAGTGGACTTTATCCGCTTTTTTAAATAAAATTATTTTGCGTTTGTTTCTGATGGATTTGGAAGAAATGGTATTGAGCCTAGCTACAATGACCTTGTGATCACTAATCCCTGTATCAGTCATGATGCTCTCTATCACCTCTGGATTGTTTGTGGCCAAGAGGTCAAGTGTGTTTTCGCAACCATTTACAATTCGCGTGGGTTCGTGGACTAACTGCTCGAAATAATTTTCGGAGAATGCATTTAGGACAATCTCGGAAGACGTTTTCTGCCTATCACCGGTTTTGAACAAGTATTTTTGCCAACATACCGAGGGTAGGTTGAAGTCCCCACCAACTATAACCGTATGAGTGGGGTATTTATTTGTTACGAGACTCAAACTTTCTCTGAACTGTTCCGCAACTGTATCATCGGAGTCTGGGGGTCGGTAGAAGGAGCCAATTATTAACTTAATTCGGCTGTTAAGTATAACCTCCACCCACACCAATTCGCACGGAGTATCTACTTCGACTTCACTACAAGATAAACCACTACTGACAGACACAAACACTCCACCACCAATTCTGCCTAATCTATCTTTCCTGAACACCGTCTGAGACTTCGTAAAAATTTCTGCAGAACTTATTTCAGGCTTTAGCCAGCTTTCTGTACCTATAACGATATCAGCTTCTGTGCTTTCTATTAGCGCTTGAAGCTCAGGGACTTTTCCAGCGCAACTACAACAATTTACAACTATAATTCCGACTGTTCCTTGATCCAAGCACGTCCTGTAATTGCCAAGCACCCTTTGACATTGCAGCCCATCCCGCACTTTCCCGAGGCCTTCTAACCTAAAAAACCGCCCAGTCCACGCCACACAGCCTCTGCTACCCATGTAGCCGCCAGCTGAGTGTAGTGAACTCCTGACCTATTCAGCGGAAACCGAAACCCCACCACCCTATGGCGCAAGTCAAGGAATCTGCAGCCAATACGGTCGCAAAACCGTCTGAGCCTCTGATTCAGACCCTCCACCCAGCTCTGCACCAAAGGTCCGCAGTCGGCTCTGTCAACGATGCTGCAGATGGTGAGCTCTGCCTTCATCTCGTAAGCAAGACCGGCAGCCTTCACCAAATCAGATAGCTGCTGGAATCCAGAGAGAATTTCCTCAGATCCAAAGCGACACACGTCATTAGTGCCGACATGTGCCACCACCTGCAGCTGGCTGCACCCTGTGCTCTTCATGGCATCCGGAAGGACCCTTTCCACATCAGGAATGACTCCTCCCGAAATGCACACGGAGTGCACACTGGATTTCTTCCCCTCCTTAGCCGCCGTATCCCTAAGGGGCCCCATTACGCGCCTAACATTGGAGCTCCCAACTACCAGTAAGCCCACCCTCTGCAATTGCCCGGACCTTGAAGGCTGAGAATGATCCTCTGAAACAGGGCAGGCAGCTGCATCTGGCTCAGCCAGAGACAGTGCCTGAAACCGGTTTGTCAGACGCACCGGGGAGGCTTTCTGATCAGCCTCCGGGGACGCCTTTCGCTGCCTGCCACCCCTTGGAACGACCTCCCAATCAACCACAGGCAAGGGCTCAGCCCCACTGCGGGCAGCAACCGGGGCAACCACAGCGGCAGACCGATCTGGGGACAGACGGGACGAGGTTGACATCCCCGTGATACCCGAGTCCGGCTCCCCACAGTGGTGCCCATTGGCAACAGCCTCAAGCTGCGCGACCGAAGTCAGCGCCGATTGCAGCTGTGAGCGAAGGGATACCAAGTGGTCTGCAGTTCGTTGTTGTGCCAAAATGTTGTCTGCATAGCCAAGGTTAATGTGAGCGGAAATGGAGATCAGAAGGGTGATCAGGTGGGTAACCAAACACTTCCAATCGATAACACTGCAGGGGCGCCTTCATTGCCCCCGCAATATGTGTCCGAGACTTATAGTGAAGAACGAAATACATGATAGGTACGTTATGTGAGGCTGTATGAAATCAGGCTCAACCTCGTAGCGGGTACCCAGACATGGCAGCTGATATGGAAATCTTAATGGATTCACTGTGCGCTCAGTCAGGGTGACATGACGCGATCGACAGGCATACTAGAGACACGGAAAGCTTCATCGGATTTTCACTGTTGTTCCCATTTCGCGACCTATCGTTTCTTACTTTCGGAGCAGCCCTCGGTGATCCTTCAGCAGTGGACAGTAATATTAAATTTTCTAAGATCTTTGAGATTGACTAATATGTATTGCTTTATCATGCTTTAGAACCTGTGGTAGGGTGGGCGACTGGTATCGAGACAAGGGAGATTTTGAGGACAAATTTAATTTAAGGGAATGTCGCCCTGCTAGTATGCGTGATTCTGTGTGTGAGATAATGACAAAAACAGTGATATTTCAAAGTGCGTCACTTACAGGTCCGAACTCTACAAACAAAAAATGTACACCATGGTTCATCATTTGAAATAGTTAATAAATTTGATTTCGTAACATGAAACATACTTTAATACTTCCTTTAGACATGATGTCTAGAGAATTCCACTGCAACCAGTTACCACAGGGAGATTAGAGTTCTGAGAACTGTCAACAGTGTCGTTAGAGCCAGACTGGACACAAATGGAGAAATAAATCTATAGTCGCCCAGTTCAACCAGTCATTCTGGTATTCTAATGCAACATAACTTAATGTATGATACAACTAGTCAATATCTGCTGCCCTAACTGGCATAGTCGCACTTAATAGGCATGAAGATAATTCATTAATTAGTTACACAACCATAGGTCATTGGTACTATTGTCGCCAAAATGATGTAGAACGAGTCAGTTTATAAACTACATGTACATTACTTGTTTGTCAGTATGGCTGCTTACGGGACACACACAGGTAATAACGCATTGGGTTGAATATAGTAAGAACTAACATGTTATATTCATTTATATTCAGTATTTCTTAGCTGCACACGATACCATTTTCTAATATGTATACGCTAATGGAATTAAAGCTGTTGTCTAGAAGGAATGGTTCTGGCTATATTTGAAATTTGCTTTGCTACTGTTCAGACGCTTTGTTATTGGGCAAAAGATGTAACAATAGATTGTTGCTTGTCTTATCTGACATTACGTCTGAACTTAATCATTCCATAAGCTTCTGACCTACACCCATGTTCAGACTACAACACACAAACCGCGTGCGATTTTAAGTGTAACTCCTACAGTTTGAAAAAAAATTTGCATACTTGATTAGTATACAAAATTCTTTAATTGTTTAACATATAAACTGTTAAGCACCTTTAGTTCTTCGTACCACAGGAGAAACATTTAGAGTTACACAAGACATGTATGCCTCCGTCTACAGTGTTGCACAGCAGAATAGTAATTAGGTGAAGGAATACAAGTTGTATACAACCGGCTGAGACAATGTTAAATGCAACACATCCACTAGGTACGCAACTGTGGCCTGACCAATTAGTGCAGAGCAGACACAACGCTCTTCTGTAACGAGCCCACAGGTGGTAACTCCACATAGGTATGACACAAGAACGCCTTTCAGGCTGTAAACTTTGCATACAAGAACGCTCTCAAGTCCAGAAGCTAAACATTAGGCCAGACAAGAGCACAGACAGGCTGAGAAAACCGAAGCACATTAGGTCACACATACTGGGAGAATCACGTCATCGGCTACTATAAAACTTTCAGTTTCCTTCCACTAACTCTCGCAGTTAGACCCTACGTTCTGCATCACGGATACAGATGGAATGTCAGCTTTACTTGTCTCAGGATGCCCTGGCGAATACAAGAAAGTGTGTACAGTAACCACCACTGTCACGAGTCCACAACCTGCTAGCTGTGGAGGGAACTTGGGCTCTGTGACCGGCACTCCTGCCACTCACAACAGTGACTGACTTAAGATGAGTGCTGGACTGCTCTTTCGTTAATAAAGAACAGATATGCCCATCTGCGAAGTGTTCATCTTGGGAGCAGGGTGCCTGTGTCGCCACTACAGGTTAGTAAAAGTAGCACATTATCGACTGTATTCTGGGACTGCATCTCGCTATTGGGTGTTCCGCCTACTCGCCGTCTCGACATCCAACAACAGGGACATGTAGATTTCTGGGGTCGGGCTTAAGCGCAGCTTCACTCAACGAGAGCGCTGAGGCTCCAACAGACGTCCACGCCACGCTGGGCTGCAACGACACGCCGACCGCCGGACCCTCCTACGATGAATCCGCAACAATGACTCCGGACAATGCCACCACATGCGCCAACCAGTTCCTTGACTGATGCTGACGCACTATTCTGCCCCTTCGTGCAATGCGGGCTCAGCACGGCCGGTGCTAGAAAGTGCTGAGAAGAAGACAATGCGAATGTGAAACTCTTCCTGATAAATGTTAATTGATTGTTGTCCCATTAGCGTACTGATTCCCACAGGTCTCTAATGCTGCACCTCCTCTCATCTATCCCACGCTGACATAGGAGGCGGCATCTGGCGCACTGGATTAATGCCAAAATAACCTGCAGTCCTACAAGTTGGGCGCCAGAGGTGCTGACATCGGCTACCGTCGCCGTCTAGAAGCCATACCTGCATATCAGCAGCCACAGAGATCTGTTATTATTCAGGGTAACGAATGACCAATTTTTGTTGGCCTGTTTTCATTTCCTTTTATTTCGGGGCAATATTGAGTCAGAAGTGTCTGCATATGAACCTGATAGTGACGTTTTATGAGCCACATGAACCTGTAGACCTTTCACTGCTCCGAGGTAACTGTAGCGAAGAGTACTTGTGGCCGACTAGGTGCCAGTTTTGTAATCTATCAGGGTACAAATTACCGTATGTTAAGGCAGTGGAAGTGACGTGTGAAACTTGTAGAAGGTTTGGCTATGAAGCACGGTAGTGCAGTGAGTCCCACTGGTCTAAGATATGTAGAAAAGATTCACATACTTGTTTTTGCTTATTGATAGCGTATTCTAGGTTTCTACTTTTTCTGTACTGTAAGTCGAAATGAAGGTTGTACCACGACCAAAGAGTTGTGGACTGTCTTTGAGTGAAACCGCTGAACTTTTGGAACGTCAGGCGGCCGTGTTACTCCATCATAAAACACAACGGAGCCAGGCTAGTGAAAAAATACAGAGAGAGCTACAAGCATTGCACGCCACAACTGGTTTGACACGATTGCAGGGAGGGGATACCAATACCGTACTAGACATACCTGTCCCAACCGTTGACCTTATGGCAGCTAGTCTCAGCATACATTTTTCTGGGAAATCATCTGAGAATGTATTGGATGATGTGAAAAAGCAGCTCAGTTAGATTGGTCCCAATGTGATTTGGCTGTCTGTCGCTAAATTACGGTTAACCTATGATGCTGATATGTATGTCACATACCATGAAACCCTTAGTAAAATACGGATATTTCATCAGCTAGCCCAAGGGCCTACCTACTACTATAACAAGAGAGATAGCGCCAAAATTTTCAGAGAAAAGCTGATGGAATTAACAAAGAAACACAATGAGTCAGTAGATGCATTCTGTGACGTAATTCGTAAGCCTAACTCGCCGACCTACGAACTGACGTGCAATGCGAAGGTGAACAGAGTCCTCTTCCGGGATGCAGAGACTAGACCCTTAGACTTATTAGTAAGGGGTACATTTGTTAAACTACCGTAGGCTGCCTCCAACTATCGTAAGTAAGCGAAGACTACGATTGTTTCCCTGGTAGCTTTGGTCAGTTAAGATCGTAATCGCGTTACCTGTATATTAGGTGTGCTGCATACCTATCGGGCATTACTTCGTTTCGATTGCTTTTTTCTGCGTATGCGATCAGTGTCCTACTAGATTCCCTTAGAAACAGGAGGCGGTGAACCGTCTAGAAACTGAGTGAGGATATATAAAGGGTCGCGTAACCTAGGAAACATTTTTCTCATACATACTTATACACCTGTCTGTTAGTTAAAATTAAACACTATTTATAGAAAAATTGAAACTCTCATTGTTTAATTCAGATTTTATTCAAAAATTGTTGATCGGTAACGTGAAGCAGAGGGATGCTGTAGTAAAAAAAAAAAAAATGCAGATTTACCATATAACTATAGAACACGCAATGTGCTGAAAAAAGGTAAAATAAAAAATCTAAAACAAAAACATATCATATATCGCTTCAGTACCTTGTCGAGCTTATATAAAACTTGTTTCTGTTATTGCTAAACAACTTTCGCACTTACCAGCTATAACAGGAAACTTTTGCCTTTGATAGTGATGAAGAACGTTCTATTGAGTACAAAATAATAACAATAATTATACAGACTTTTCCATGTTGATACATGTAAGATATAACTGCATCAAAACTAATTGTTTTGGTTACATAAAGACGCGAAAGTTACGGTAGCAGTTAATATTTTTTTACTTATAGAATGCAATTTGTATTTTGTAAGGATATAAAATACTCAAAAAAAAAAAAAAAAACGATTTCGGCGGCCTCCAGTTACCCTCTTACACATTCATTTATGTGTGTTTCCCTACCAATGCTATCAAAACTACCGGTAGTCCTACCATTTACTAGGTCATTGATGTACTGTACCAAAACTAACGAAATGAAGTTTTGGCACAGCGCAGCCCTGGTAACGCATATTTCAGCGGATAAGTCCGATGGGTTAGGATGAAAAATCGTAGTAACTTGACTCAGCTGTTACAATTACCGCACAGCTGGAGGGCATTCCTACTCGGGAACGGAGTGAACATGGTGCCTTGTCCTCTGAGATCAAACGCTGCAGATGTGGACGAGTGGGCCAGGTGAAGAAGCAGTATCACCAGCCACAGTGCTTTGAATGTGGTGAGAATGAGCAGAAGGCTCCTGGCTGCAAAGGCAGCAGGATAGGCGCAATCGAAAGAAGAGTGCATTAAACCATTTAACACGAACTGGAGTTCTTTTACCGTCAGAGGTCATTCCCAATCAAACGATATATTGCAAGGATGTCTGTTGAAGACAGTGTTTGGGCAATTGGCAACGGAATTGATACTGAGTCCGCTAAACACCAAGCGGACTATAAAAGATGATCCGAAATGGGTAGGAAATCAATTGGAGGCTACAGATAGGCAGATAGCTGCAGCTACACTATTGCAGACTTTGACAGACAGTACCACTGACACAAGGTTGGTAACAACGAAGTTACAGGAATCCATCTTCCATGCCACACATGGGCACATAAGTGCTACACTATTGCCTATTGCTGTCGCAGCAATTCTTAGCCGGACTACGAGAAGCAGAGAAGAATTTTTACCTGAGTTATGGTATGTAGTGGAACCAAGCAGTAGAAATTAAGTTCTGTTTTACCACATGTGGCCAGTCGAAGTGAGGAGAGATGAAGCAAGACTACATATTGCAGAACGTTTTCCGGTAGTAGACTTGAATACTTGGTGTCTCTATATTATTGTCACCAATACGCGCTGAAATGGGCACAATAGAGGAATGGGTGCAAGTATGTACTAGCGAAGTATTAATTACGTCATAAAACAGGAAAACCTATGCGCTGATGTCCATTGAAGAGTTACGAGATTGCCAACAGGTGAGTATCACAGTCTGTCCAACCAGAGTAGCCTGGATTGACATACAGGCATGTGAGGTGCAGTTTTCCTGGGGATATTTGAAGCAACAGAAAGTCGAAGGGAACTACTAACACCCTAACAGAATTTTCAAAAAATGGGCGCTCATTAGATATCTTCGGTACACACACCATAGAGTATAATTCTTAATTGTAACAGCCGGGCGTAGTGGCCGCGCGGTTAGAGGCACCATGTCACTGATTGCACGGTCCCTCCCACCGGAGGTTCGAGTCCTCCCTCGGGCATGGGTGTGTGTGTTGTTCTTAGCATAAGTTAGTTTGAGTAGTGTGTAAGTCTAGGGACCGATGACCTCAGCAGTTTGGTCTCATAGGAATTCACACACATTTTTAAATGTTACAAAATAGGAAAGCCACAGGGTATGAGTGATATGGAGCCAAAAGATAGTGGAGTCCTGATAAATGGAACAGTTTGCGACATATCCGGTACAACATTTAACCTACCAGCCACAATTACAAGTACGGCAATGACTGAGCTAACACATCCCTTGCTCTTTTGTCCATTGAAGCTGTTAAAGATGTTGCCAGCCAGAACCTAAATTTTTAAAATGATGCGCTAAAGGCAGATATCCTTCACTCATTGGACCAACAAACGACTTCACAGAATGGGTGGATTTCCACAGAACATATGTAGCAACACACCCAACAATACAGCGAGAAACAATGTGAACAGGTTATGAGCAAAAGCATTTCAGCTACTAGTACTGTGGCGATTCTGTTCGCCATTTGGGTAATTTACGTTTGTTGCAAGAGGGGAACAGTACAGCACTCAGAAGTACCTGTGCATCAGTTACCTGTTGCTTGGTTTAGCAATATAACAGGAAATTCTATGGAATAATTAAAGTCGAATTATAGGTTTTCGCACTAAGGAATTAGAGTGATAGTTTAATGGGATTCAAATTAGCTTCAGTTTAAAACGAGAATATTGCATGAAGGATGAATTAATAGAATATGTATGATAGTTGGTAAAGTGCGAAAATTCTGGATGAATTTTATACATTACAGAAGAATGTTGCACGGCAGAATAGTAATTAGGCGTCGACATATAATTTTGTCAGAATATGCTGGGACGATTCTTAGTGGAATACGTCGACCACGTACGCAACGGTCATGAAATCAATGTCAACACTCTGAACAACAGAAGTAGAATCAGACGGGGAGCTCATTGCCTCGTAGTGTGTGAGAAACGACACCAGAAAACGCTGATTTAGGACTTAGATAAGAATGCACAACGTTCTTCTATAACGAAGCAACCTGTAGTGGCCCAACCCAGGGAAGATACAAGGATACCTTTCAGGCAGTAAGCTTTGCATAAAAGAACGCTTTGAAGACTTCAAATTAAGCATTAGTCCAGCCAAAATCGCTGACATGCCGAGAAAACAGGAGCACGGTTGGTCACCTGTAAGGAGAGAATCTTGTCTTTGTGTATCACAGATACCGATGGAAGGTCAGCTCTCCTAGTTGCAGGATGCCCTGGCGAATACAATGAAATGTCTATAGCTATCGCCACCATGGGGTCCACTGTTACGAGTCCACAGGCGTCTGGCTGTGGAGGGAACTTTGACGCTCTGAGCTGCTCTCCTGCCGGTGAAAATGGTGAATGAGTGAAGATTAGGGCCGAGCTAATCTTCCGTGAATGAAGAACCGATCTGCCCGTTTTCGAGCTGTTCAACTTGGGAGCAGTACGCCTGTGCCACTCCTGGGCACTACAAATACGGCCTTACCGTATGTATCCTAGGACCGCCTGTCAGGCTTTTCTTTGTCACTGTTGGATCTTCCACCTACACATCATTTCGGCAACTGATAACAGGAGCATGCAGAGTTCTGGGACCGAGCCTAAGCACAGATTCACTGAAAGAGAGCGCTGAGGCTCCGACAGACATAGTAACCACAGTGGGCTGTAGCGACGCGCCAGCCGCCGGAACCCCTTACGACGGGCCTGCTGCACTGACCCCGTCAACGCACGAACTTGAGCCTAAAAACTCCTCGTCGGGCGCTAAGAAACTACTTTGCGCCTTCGTGCAATATGGCCTCACCACGACTTCTCCTCATTAGCGCCCCAGTGCTCCACAGGACGCCACCATCACACATCCGCTCATCACTCCTATTCATACGTAGGAGGCCGCATTTGAATGCCGCGTACAGAATATCGAAGTATGCTGAAAGCTAGTTGCGTAAATCAATCATACGATGAAATTATGGTTCAAAATAACGAAATGGAAAATAATGCCACCCGGAAATAAATAAAAATTGTTAATGTCAAAGTTTTGTATAGCATTACACTAGAGAACTTAGATCAAATTTTTACCGCTATCTGTACTAATTATAGATAACGTGACTCGAATAATCCTGGAACCGCCGGACGGTGTGGCCGAGAGGTTCTAGGCGCTTCAGTCGGGAACCACGCCACCACTACGGTCGCAGGTTCGAATCCTGCCTCGGGTATGGATATGTGTGATGTCCTTAGGTTCGTTAGGTTTAAGTAGTTCGAAGTTCTAGGGGACTGATGACCTCAGATGTTGAGTCCCATAGTGCCCAGAGCCATTTGAACCATTTGAATCCTGGAACTGTACACCAGTTGAATAACACACGATATTGTGAAAGAGAAAATATAAAAATGCAGCAAGTGAAACAGACGAAACGGAGTACAGACGTCTAAAGTACGAGATTGGCAGAAAGTGCAAAACGGCAGAGCAGAAATAGATAGAGGAGAAATGCAAAGTTGTAGAAGTATGCATGACTATTGGAAAAATATATGCAGCGGAGAAAAGCAGAGCTACTTTTGAAGAAAAGAGAAGAACCCCTATAAATATTAATAGCTCAGGCGGCAAGCCGGTAACAAAGAAACGAGACAGGACTAAATGGTGGAAGAAATATATATAAGGACTATACAAGTGGAACGAATGTGAAGACAGTATTATATAAATTGAAACAAACTAGATGAAGATGGGATGAAGATATGATTCTGCGAGAGGAATTTCACAGAGCTCTGAAAGACCCAAGTCAAAAATAAATATCTGAAGTAGACAATGTATCCTCAGAACTGAGATTCTCTGGGGAGTTAGCTATTACGTAACAAGTCCATATAGTATGCTAATGTATGAGAGTGTCTAAATACCCTCAGACATCAATAAGTATGTAATAATTCAAATTCCAAAGAAGGCATCTGCTGATAACGTGTGAACGTTACTGGATCAACAGTCTGATAAATTATAATTACAAAATTCTGACACGAAGTTTTTATTGATCAACGGAAAAACTTTCCTAAGTCGACCACAGGGAAGATGAGCTAGATTCCGGAGGATTTATCAATATGCAATACAATACTGACCCTATGACTTGTCTTTGAAGATAGGCTGAAAAAAGGCAAATGTACATTTATTGCATCTGCATATCTCACGAAAGCTTTCGAAAATTTTGACTTGAACACATTCTTTGTAATAATGAGCTTAGCCGAGATAAAATACTGAGAGCGAAATGTTATCTGCAGATAGTAAAGAAAGCAGACTGTAGTTACAAGTGTCGAAGTGCATAAAAAGTATTAATAGTTGAAAAGAGTGTTATACTACTTCATCTCTATATTGAGCAAACTGTGAAGGAAACCAAGGAGAAATCTGAAAGGGAATTAAAGCCCAGGAAGAAAATGTTAAAGTTCTGAGGTTTGTTAATGCCATTGTAATTCTGACAGAAACGGCAAAAGACTTGAAGAACGGTTCAACGGAATGGATAGTGTCTTACAAAGAAGTAATGTTATGAGTATCCGTAAAAATAGGACAAGGGTAATGGAATGCAGTCGAATTAAATCACCTGATTAGGAAAAGAGGAACAAAACTTTAATGAATTTTTATTTGGGCATCAAACTAAGTGACGATGGTCGAAGTAGAGAAGATATGAAATGCCGACCGGCAATAACTGTAAAAGTATTTCTGCAAAAGAAAGCTTTGTCAACATCGAGAATAATTTAAATGTTGTGAATTCTTTTCTGAAGGTCTGAAGTGTAGCCTTACATGGAAGAGACACGTGGACGATTAACAGTTCACAGAAGAAGGGAATAAAATCTTTTGAAATGTGGGGCTGGCGAAGAATACTGAGAATCAGTGGCGTAGATCCTATGACTGAATAAGGGGTACTGAATCGAATGGGAAAGAAATATATGGCATAACATTACTAAATGAAGAGGCCGATTGACAGGTCGCATACTGACGCATAAAGAAATGGTATGAAGGTTACTGTAGTTATGCGGAGATGAAGGGGTTTGCACAGGAAAGAATTGCATCTAGCAACACTTTGTAAAATAAACTACTTCCCAGTTTCATATTTTGAGAAAATGTTATTATAATCTTTGGTATGTTTGATTCCTTTTTATGCTCGCAATTCTTTTATGAATTTTAAAAATACTTTTGTAAGTATGTTTGATTCCTTTTTATGCCCACAATTCTTTTATGAATTTTTAAACATACTTTTGTAACTACCGTCACCCTCCCATGTTGGTAGATCTTTGTTTGGGAGTTGCAAAAGACGAGAACTGAAGGAAATCACTTTGACGTATATTGATTGATTCATTTTATTCACCTTCTTGGGCTTGAAGCATATATTGTGCTATATTTGGCATAAGCGCTATTTGAACACCATCAAATAACGTTAGGACCACAGTTTTCTACGTACATCAGTCTTTCTTCCTTACTTTGGATAATACTCGTCCAACGAGACAGGTGGGAGCAGGTATCATTATTCTCACTATTAGTTCCGCATGGAACATTGTAATGGTCACAATGAATACTACTTATGTTACACTAGATGGTATACACACACACGAGAAGCGCGTTATGTATGCCTTTGAAGTAGTTTCTTACCTCATATGGACTGAACACAGTTGGAGCTGGAAGACTGAGCATGATATTCGTTAGCACTACGGGATCCTGAGATGTTTTTCGTCACAACAGCGGGGAAAAAAGCGAGTCCTCAATTTATTTGTTAATAGTATGAAATCTACAGAGATAATTAGTTTTATACAGTCACATATGAAACATCGTTGTACTAAGATTATGCATTGCCTTTACGAATGAAGGATATGTATTACATATATAATTTAAATGTTTATGGTCATTACACAATTTAAACATTAATTAAAATTTAGTTATTATTTTCAGTGCGTGTATACTACAGTGCGATGTCCACTGAGTTCAGTCATTCAATTTCCTCAGTTGTTGCTGGTAACATATCGTCCCAACTCCCTTGGAATTTCTTATGTGCTGTGCTGTTTCTTCTGGAACACCACAGTCGCATTTTCAGCCATTCTCCACTTAAAGAGCATAGCTTTCGTTCTGGCATGCCGTGTTTTGACTCTATCCAAGCGGATCCATGAGTTTCGAGGAAAACGCATTCCTGTTTGTGGCTTGGTGTACCTGAGTAGGCTGTGTAGTTGAAAGGATACCCATTCTCATCTGCATTGTTCTACCAAGTAATTTTCGAATTCGTTTCACTTCGTAGCTACCTGAAGACAGACTGTCCGCTTTCGCGACTGCACCAGCACTGTCCCGCTGCCCGTCTCCGGCCGCGTCTCCCGCGTGCCGATCATCGTCGCTCAACTGACTAGTGCAGTTCCCTTCCCTGAAGCCGCCCATCTGATTGGCTACAGCTTATTCTACATTCTTTTACATTTTAACATATTTAAATAATCAAACCTTGACTACTTTCACATTCTAAATAAAGTAACAATAACGTCCATTACATAATAAACGTTAAATTCATTTAAATAAAACCGATACAATTCCATTCTTAACTTTGAATGTCACGGCCAGCAGCGTTGCACCAATGCGCTTTCTGATAAATAAATGAAGAAAAAAAGTAACTATTATGCACTAACTTTACAACAAATATTCTATTACCTAATTATTCAATAAAGTATCATACTGTCATCGTTCAATGTGTTTTGTGTAGGAAATGATGATCTGATGCTTAACTGAAAATATTGATAATTTAAAATTACTATATCTTTGAAAGAAATAATGTCAGAGAGTTGATACTTACAACATTTGTCATTTTAGTGGTTCAAATGGCTCTGAGCACTATAGGACTTAACATCTATGGTCATCAGTCCCCTAGAACTTAGAACTACTTAAACCTAACTAACCTAAGGACAACACACAACACCCAGCCATCATGAGGCAGAGAAAATCCCTAACCCCGCCGGGAATCGAACCCGGGAACCCGGGTGCGGGAAGCAAGAACGCTACCGCACGACCACGAGATGCGGGCTCATTTTAATGATGCGCTTTTATATGAAATGTCGATCGTTGAGATTGACCAAAGCGTTCAAATTTTAGCTTTCAGGACTTTGTTACAAAACTTGTTGATTTCACTTTAACAGTAAATACTAAACTATTAAAGATATTTCAAAATTCTAAACATGTCTGAAGCAGCAACTGTTGAAAATCTTCACGGTAAATGATAACAGCCAAACAGTTGCAGGATAAAGATTTACAGAAATCCTTGACCACGGTTTCGGTATATCTGAATATACCTTCATCAGAAGCAAAAATACATCCGAACAGAAAGACACCTCCATTATCAAAAAACTTAGTAACTTAACTGAGATAGAATAAAAAGACAAACACTTATAGCATTAAGTAACCATGAAAATTACCATAATAATTACAAGTACAAAAACTACTAGTCACTTACTAAAATCACATCCTGCAGTTAAGATGCATAGAACAATCGCGGCAAAGGCGTCGTCAGTAGTTAAAGTCAAAATATCCCCTCCATCTCTACAGCATGATTATGAAGAGATGCTCGATGCGAACACGGCATATTATCAATACTTAGCCTGTGAACTAGCGTGTAGAAGGAGTGGAAGCACTAGGACAGACAGTTTCACCGAGAGAGGGCACTTGTAGTATGCGCGAAACACAAGCCCACACAAAAACCCAGGGATACAAACTCGTGCGCGTCAATTTTTTTAAAGGTTGTGCTAATTCAAATCCTCTGTCTTCATAAATAAAACATATCGCAACCATTTAAAACACCTACATACAATATAAAATATGAACACCTATTTGCCTGTGTCCTAGTGTCGAGCAGGTGAAGCTTGCGCTAAGGATCACATCTAACGAGAGAGGGCACTTGTGTTATGCGTGAGAATCTCTCGCAAATTAAAGACTGGGATACATACTAGCGAAAAGGAACAAAATGTTGTAGTAAATCGAAACCATCTGCCGCCAAGAATAAAAAACATAAGAGAATCATTTGAATCACACTTACACATCGAAAACCACGAACAACAATCATCAAAAATACGTAAAATCCCAACAAGACAGGAAAGGAGCATCTCAGCAGCATCAACCGACAGGGAAACTAACTTCTGGTCAGGCAGGCTATATTACGTTAGAGCAAGAAGGGGTTTGAAACTATCCAAAAATTTTTGTTTCTAAGATTGCAGCTGTTCGTTAAGAATAAATCAATCTTTTTGAGATAGATGTTTGAAAATTTCTAATTCCTCGAAAGGTCCAGTTTGTAGCCCTTACTCACTTCATTTAGTAATTCTACCTCATCCAGCTTACGTGTCGTATGCTGTAAGGGCAATAGATGTTCAGTAAACGTGGAATTGTACACGTTTTCCCCGTTTTTACCTACCTGTACCTGTCTGTCTAATGTAGCTATAAATGTTTGTTTTTTTGTTTCTTCTATCTCAGTTAAGTTGGTAAGTTTTTTGCTAATGAAGATGTCTTCCGGTTCAGGTATATTTATGCTTCTGATTAAGGTATATTTAGATATACCGACCTTGGTAAAGGATTTCAATAAGTCTTTATCCTGCAAGTGTTTGGCTGTTATCATTTACCATGAAGTATTATAGATATGATCAATATTCACGTTTCATTGGGATCACCATGAAAATTTAAGACAGATGGTAGTTTAAAATTACGGTGGATCCATTCCCTGAATTACTACAGAATTAAATAGTTTTCACAAATGTTTCCCTTTATGGCCGATCTTAGGTCAGCCATATTTAACACCGCTACGCCTCCGTGGGCACAAACAGCTCCTACGGGATTTCCTTGTGATGTAGGTTCTTGTCTGTCTCACTCACCCAGTACAGCGCTTAGGCCTGATCAGCTTGGCCTCTTTCAGCACAATAGATGCCTGTGGATTTCCCATCTCGTGGCGAATCTGCGCTCTTTGTGGCGCATGGTCCTGGACGACAGGGTTCGTTTCACAAGTCCTGGGAGGATGTCTCTTTCGACCATATGCTTAAGTGAGAGCTAAATGCTCGTTAACTCACACACCTCCATTTCATAGCATGTTGTCGTGCCATATGTGTTATGAAGTAGCACCCAAAGTTAGATAATACATATTCATAATACAATAACATAAATATCCTAAGCGCCAGACCAATGGTGTAATTATTTGCAGTGGTGTTGATGCAGCATGCTTTAAATTTAAAGAAATTTATATCTAACATAAATTATGAATTGCGGCCTGTTAATTGATTTCCAAATAAAACTATACATTTATCAAAATCTACTGTATATTGAAGTGCAGCAGAAATATCACCGCCACTGCTCTCACTTTTACAGAACTTTTTCGTCACAACGAAGTCTCCAGAGGCGCTCCACAGATTTGGATCCGAGTACCCCGCCGAAATTTTGTATGGCTCTGCATTCCATCACCATCGTTTCGCAGGAACAAATCTTTTGAAATTCGAATCGGGTGTAGATACCAGAAAACAAACACTTTCCGAAACCACCCAGGATCTGCACTGAACACTTCTCCCAGTGGAGCCGCTACAAACACATTTAAACTCCACAGTAAACAACTCATTTACAGCGTATGTGAGATGCTCGTAAATTGTTCAATGATTCTGACATTTTATCCAAGTCCCACTAGAGACATGTATCTCGTGCCATATTCCCAATCGACTTCATCGACAAATTAATGTTTTCTTCTAATTTAAATAATTCCCTTGGACTTAAAACTAACAAAAAACATGAACAAATCTCACCCTCGTTTAATTCTGTGCAGTGAAGCTGCGTACCCAAATCGTTACTCTATACAAAAATTAATTGTTCCACCCAAATATTCTCAGATATGTAGATAAACATACATCTGTCTTCCTGGGTAAGCATTATTAATTTTCATTTTCCAAATTTCTTCGACCACCATGCAGCCAAATTTGCGTGACCATAAACATAAAACCATCCAAAAACTTAAGCCTAACACATACATAAATCGCTTATGTACCCCCATAAACCTAATTTACACGCATACTGTGCACTGAGTTTTTACTTGATACCGTTCACCAAATAATCGAGTTCTCCGATTTCCTCGCACTCGAACGTGTGTCTAAACTCTCTCTTTCTAATTGCACAGAACTTGTGCCAAAAAAAAATCATTATGCGACGAAACAGCAAACAAGCTACAATAAATCCTGAAATAAAGCATTGTAAATTACCCCTCCAAATAATCTTATAATCTAAATACAGATACACTTATTTCTTAACCTACTTTCCCCTTATCGATGTACAGCCTCAATTCCATCAGATTTCCTAATGGCCCATAGTGCAGCTGAAACAACTGTTTAATTTCTACACCCACTTAGCTGGACTTTTCTTTCGTACGTACTAGGACTCTGTCTCCTATTTTGTATTTAAGTGGCCTGTACCGCCGTGCCGTTTCTTCCTTTCCGCTGCCAACTTCTCCATACGCCATTTTACCGCCTGCTCCCTCTCAGCGGTCGACTCAGCTTGGCGCTTCGGGAACCCCACAGTGCCGGCCGCGGTGACCGAGCGGTTCTAGGTGCTTCAGTCCTGAACCGCGCGTGTTAGGCAGACGTGATAACCGCTACACTACGGAAACGACATACACGCCGAGTCCATCCTTGTACAGTCGAAGACGCCTCAGCCTTCCTCTCGTCCGCGCATGCACACACCGTAGTTCTTTTGACAGCCCGAAACCCATCGCAGCCGAGGGCTCTACAAGTCTTGGGGTGCTCGAGAGGGTGTCTGTCGTAGCATCCCGACCGAGATAGCGGCGTTTCGCGCAGTCGGTATTGCAAGTCACATTAGCGAAAACAATCACCTCCTTTGCAGCAGGCAGTGGGTGCCCAGCAGCATGTACCGTAGCGGTCGCGGTTCTAGACTGCAGCGCCTAGAACCGCTCGGCCACCCCGGCCGGCAGATGTTAAGTCCCATAGTGCTCAGAGCAATTTGAACCATTTGAACTCCACAGTTTCCGTTAACAGAAATTTCGGTTTGACTCCCGTCATCACCTCCAAGGGCGAATATCCAGTTGTGTTACTTTTCACGCTGTTTCGACCGTCCTCAAACGAACGTACATATTCCACCCACTTTGAGTGTCTATCACTCGCGTTAATTCCGACACAGCCGTCCAACTTCATGGATGTACCTTTCGCAAGGGTTATTCGCACGGTGATACACGGATATTTTAATGTGTTTTATAGCCTTGTCCTTCATAAATTTGTTCCAAACGTTTCACGTAAACTGAGATCCGTTGTCAGATAACAGCCTGTCTGGTTTGATCACGTTTTTAAAGAATTCCTTTTTAAATTTGGCTATCAACGTCACGCTGTTAGCTTTCCGTATCGGATGAAGTTTAATATCTTTTAAAAACAGGTCCGCAACAACAAATATGTGCTTCACACCGCCACGTCTTGTGGGCAGTGGGCAAAATTGTCAACCGTCAGTAGCTCTCCTACATTGGTCGGTATTATACTTTGCATTTCCCAGTGGTTGAGTTATAGTGCAATATTTTACTCGCTGACATCGTCCACAGGCAGCCAGCTGTGCACGTACTCGTCTGGCGAGGTTATTAATGTGGATGTATTGCTTTATATGATCCGTGCACTTCTGGGCGCCGTAATGACCGTAACTTACTTGGACGTAATCTGTTCAGCTTGTTGTCTGGAAGCACAGTCACCAGTGATCCCTCTTCCCGTCTTTTCTGTGAAACAGCACATCCTTTTGGATCTTGAAATAGTATGGTATATTTTCGTAGCCCTTGCTGTCAAAGTTGATTTTGATGTCCTTCAGTTCAGGGTCCTCATTTTGCGCTCTCCGCATATCCCTGCAAACCGCACGAATTTACTTTTCCTCCAGTACTCCTTTCATGTACAGCAGCTGAAATTCGTTCTTTGTCTCCTCCCCTTCATTGTCTTCCTCTCCAACAGGCAAACGCGACAGAGCATCGGCAATACAGTTCTCGGTTCCTTTAACGTAGCGTATCTGGTAACTAAACTGCTGCAGGAACATTGCCCAGCGCATCAAACGGTCGTTTAGTATTCTACAGTCTTGCAGAAAGCTAAGGGTCTTATGGTCGGATAGCAATGTTACCTCTCTATCTTCCAAATACATACGGAACTTTCTGAATCCATACACGATTGCAAGCAGCTCCTTCTCTGATATGCTGTATCCGTGTTCGTGTTTGTTGAATATGCAGCTGGCGGAAGCCACATTCCGGTGTTCTATCTTCCCTTAGATTTCTTTTTCTTGGAATATTTCGCAGTCTATCCCGTAATCTGAACGGTCCGACGACAAACACAACTGAAGTGTCATGTCGAGAATATAGAGCATCTTGCTCGCACACAGTTTATACGTTATGTTCTGAAATTCTTTTTCACATTCTTGGTCCATTTCCAAGATGCGTTTTTCTTCCGTAATTTACATAAATGTGGGTTATTCATTGCTCCATCCCCCAAGAATTTTCGATAAAACCCACATAATCCGAACTAAGATTTTAATTACTTTCTGTTGGCATTCTGTTGGTCCTTTACTTTCCGTGATTGATTTTAGTTTCTCAGATCCGAAATGTGAAATAATTTGGGTCAAGGTCATGGTTGAAGCAGGCTCAGACATGGTAATTGGATGTCTCTATAGGTGCCCTGGCTAAGCAGCTGTTGTGGCTCAGCACCTGAAGGATAATTTGGAAAATATTTCAAGTAGATTTCCCCACCATGTTATAGTTCTGGGTGGAGATTTTAATTTGCCGGATCTGGACTGGGAGACTCAAACGCTCATAACGGGTGGCAGGGACAAAGAATCCAGTGAAATTTTTTTAAGTGCTTTATCTGAAAACTACCTTGAGCAGTTAAACAGAGAACCGACTAGTGGCGATAACATATTAGACCTTCTGGTGACAAACAGACACGAACTATTTGAAACAGTAAACGCAGAACAGGTAATCAGCGATAAAGCGGTTACTGCATCGATGATTTCAGCCGTAAATAGAAATATTAAAAAAGGTAGGAAGATTTTTCTGTTTAGCAAAAGTGACAAAAAGCAGATTTCAGAGTACCTGACGGCTCAACACAAAAGTTTTGTCTCAAGTACAGATAGTGTTGAGGAACAGTGGACAAATTTTAAAACCATAGTACAATATGCGTTAGATGATTATGTGCCTAGCAAGATCATAAGAGATGGAAAAGAGCCATCGTGGTACAACAACCGAGTTAGAAAACTGCTGCGGAAGCAAAGGGAAATTCACAGCAAACATAAATATTGTCGAAGCCATGCAGACAAACAAAAATTACGCGAAGCGAAATGAAGTGTGAGGAGGGCTATGCGAGAGGCGTTCAATGAATTCGAAAGTAAAGTTCTATGTACTGACTTGGCAGAAAATCCTAAGAAATTTTGGTCTTATGTCAAAACGGTACGTGGATTAAAACAAAATGTCCATGCACTCTGTGACCAAAATGGTACTGAAACAGAGGATGACAGACTAAAGGCCGAAATACTAAATGTCTTTTTCCAAAGCTGTTTCACAGAGGAAGACTGCACTGTAGTTCCTTCTCTCGATTGTCGCACAGATAACAAAATGGTAGATATCGAAATAGACGACAGAGGGATAGAGAAACAATTAAAATCGCTCAAAAGAGGGAAGGACGCCGGACCTGATTGGTTACCAGGTCGATTTTACACAGAGTACGCGAAGGAACTTGCCCCCCTTCTTGCAGCGGTGTACCGTAGGTCTCTAGAAGAGCGTAGCGTTCCAATGGATTGGAAAAGGGCACAGGTCACTCCTGTTTTCAAGAAGGGACGTGGAACAGATGTGCAGAACTATAGACGTAAATCTCTAACGTCGATCAGTTGTAGAATTTTGGAACACGTATTATGTTCGAGTATAATGACTTTTCTGGAGACTAGAAATCTACTCTGTAGGAATCAGCATGGGTTTCGAAAAAGACGATCGTGTGAAACCCAGCTCGCGCGATTCGTCCACGAGACTCAGAGGGCCATAGACACGGGTTGCCAGGTAGACGCCGTGTTTCTTGACTTCCGCAAGGCGTTCGATACAGTTCCCCAAAGTCGTTTAATGAACAAAGTAAGAGTATATGGACTATCAGACCAATTGTGTGATTGGATGGAAGAGTTCGTAGATAACACATCGCAGCGTGCCATTCTCAATGGAGAGAAGTCTTCCGAAGTAAGAGTGATTTCTGGTGTGCCGCAAGGGAGTGTCGTAGGACCGTTGCTATTCACAATATACATAAATGACCTTGTGGATAGCATCGGAAGTTCACTTTTTTGCGAGTGATGCGGTGGTATATCGAGAGGTTGTAACAATGGAAAATTGAACTGAAATGCAGGAGGATCTGCAGCGAATTGACGCATGGTGCACGGAATGGCAATTGAATCTCAGTGTAGACAAGTGTAACGTGCTACGAATACATAGAAAGAAATATCCCTTATCATTTAGTTACAATATAGCAGGTCAGCAACTGGAAGCAGTTTACTCCATAAATTATCTGGGAGTACGCATTAGGAGTGATTTAAAATGGAATGATCATATAAAGTTGATCGTCGGTAAAGCAGATGCCTGACTGAGATTCATTGGATGAATCCTAAGGAAATGCAATCCGAAAACAAAGGAAGTATGTTACAGTACACTCGTTCGCCCACTGCTTGAATACTGCTCAGCAGTGTGGGATCCGTACCAGATAGGGTCGATAGAAGAGATAGAGAAGATCCAACGGAGAGCAGCGCGCTTCCTTACCGGATCATTTAGTAATCGCGAAAGCGTTACGGAGATGATAGATAAACTCCAGTGGAAGACTCTGCAGGAGAGACGCTAAGTAGCTCGGTATGGGCTTCTGTTAAGGTTTCGAGAACATACCTTCACCTAAGAGTCAAGCATTATATTGCTCCCTCTTACTTATATCTCGCTAAGAGACCATGAAGATAAAATCAGAGAGATTAGAGCCCACACAGAAGCATACCGACAATCCTTCTTTCCACGAAATATACGAGGCTGGAATAGAAGGGAGAGCCGATAGAGGTACTCAGGGTACCCTCCGCCACACACCGTCAGGTGGCTTGCGGAGTATGGATGTAGATGTAGATGTAGACGTATATGTAGATGTACTCGGTAAAATTCCCTCAAATGTAAAAGTGTGTCTTAGAAACTGAATTTCCGCTAGGACAAAGTCGCAATTGGGAATCTTTAACGTCATCCCGCCTCATCTTAAGGCCACAAGCACTTCCTCCAGCAATTTACAGTGTTCGTACCAGGATTCCGTCGCTATTAAAATGTCGTCCACATAGATCACCAACTTACTCATCAAGCGTTCTCCTAAGAAATGGCTTAGCGCTCTCACAAATACTGCCTCTGAAATCATGAGGCCGAACGGTACAACCTTAAACCGGTAGCTTACTCCTTCTAAAAAGAAAGCTGTGTGACGTCTGCTTCCTTCTGCCAATGAGGTTTGCCAAAATCCTGAGGTCAAGTCAACACTAGACATCAATTTTATGTTTCTGAAGGTTTGAAGCAGTTCCCCCATATTACCAGGCTGGTCGAGTTCTCTCACAATTACCTTATTTATCTTACGCGCGTCTAACACGATTCTAACCTATTTGTCTTTTTTATTTACAATTACATTGGGATTACAATAATCGATCCTACACTGTTCTATAAAATCCCATTCTAGCATTTGCCTAAACCTGGCCCTGACGGCTTCCCGATCAGCAGTAGGAATTATATGAAGCTTGCACTTAATCGGCTAATGCGGCTTAACTTTAATGGAGTATTCCAAGTCTGTTACTTTACCGGGACGAAAATATGTCCTCATAACGGCACAACAATTCACATAACTCCTTTTTCTCTACCTCCGATATACCCTCGACTGCTTCTACCGTTTCCTTTATCTTGTCATACATATTGTTTTCTTCATCCCAACCATGTGTAATTATGGTGTGCACAATCTGGTTGTCCCCTCTCAAAAGATTCTTACATTTTACTTTCCTTTTTGCACGCTCAGTTTCAAAATCCAAGCACATCACCACGCAGTGAAGCGAATGTTACTTCTAACCTGTGTAAAATCGAAATACTCCCACATTAATCCGAGAAAGCATCGTTATGCAGTTCAGTGTGTTATGTACTGGATATTAGGTTAGCTCATCGTAAATACTATGTGAGGCTGGCATCTTTCGGAGGTTGGTCCTTAGCTATTAAGCAACGTCCTGACAAACTAAGTGATGCTGGATTCTTTGACACAAGATGAAACCATGTGTTCCCAATGCAGTGGAGGTATGAAATATTTTGATAGAATGAACAACAAATGATTTGACTTGTTGAGTAGTTTTCCAGGTGTGTGTTTGTGCTTCTTGCGAAGTGTGAGGAGCTTGTACATAATATCTGTCAGAACACAGATGCAGCTAATACTGAACTTTCGTCAAATCTTCTGAAAGCAGCATCAGAACACAAAGTAACTACGAAAGTAGGCAATGCTCGTTCATGTAGAATCTGCTTCCAGGAAGAAATGAAAGGGATGTTGTGAGATATACTGCTATTTTATTGTATATTTTTATACATTTCTGATACACATTGTGAAAAACTGAGCATTAACGTTAAAACACATTCTGTGCTCTCAATATGATATCTATGACTACACTGTGATCTTAACACCTCCAGTCTTGCGTTAAAGAATCTACATCTACATTTGAGTGATTACTCTGCTATTCACAATAAAGTGCCTGGCAGAGGGTTCAATGAACCACCTTCAAGCTGTCTCTCTACCGTTCCACTCTCGGACGGCACGCGGGAAAAACGAGCACTTAAATTTTTCTGTGCATGCCCTTATTTCTCTTATTTTATCGCGATTATCATTTCTCCCTATGTAGGTGAGTGCCAACACAATGTTTTCGCAATCGGAGGAGAAAACTAGATTTGAAATTTCATAAGACGATCCCGTCGCAACGAAAAACGCCCTTGTTTTAATTATTGCCACTCCAATTCACGTATGATATCTGTGGCACTATCTCCCCTATTTCATGATCACACAAAACGAGCTGTCCTTCTTTGAACTTTTTTTATGTCATCCGTAAGTCCCACTACATGCGGATTCTCCAACGGACACCGATGCTCCAGGATAGGACGGACATACGTGCTGCAAGCAGTCTCTTTAGTAGACCTGTTGCACTTGCTAAGTGTTCTGCCAATGAATCGCAGTCTATGGTTTGCTCTACCCACAAAATTATCTATGTGATCGTTCCAATTTAGGTTATTTGAAATTCTAGTCCCTAAGTATTTAGGTGAATTTACAGCCATCATATTTGTGTGACATATCGCGTAATCGAAATGTAGTGTATTTCTTTCAGTACTCACGTGAATAACTTTACACTTTTCCTTGTTCATGGTTAATTGCCACTTTTCGCACGACACAGATGTCTTATCTAAATCATTTTGCAAAATCGTTTTGGTCATCTGAAGACTTTGCAAATGGTAAATGACAGCATCATCTGCAAACACTCTAAGAGGGATATTCAAATTGTCTCCTATGTCGTTAACATAGATCAGGAACACTAGTTGGCCCATAACACTTCCTTGGGGAACGCCGGATATTTGTTCTGTTTTACTCGATGACTTGCGTTTATTACTACAACCTGTAAGCTTTCTGACAGGAAATAACGAATCCAGTGGCACAACTGAGGCAGTATTCAATAGGCACGCAGTTTGGTCAGAAGACGCTTCTGAGAAACGGTGTCGAAAGCCTTCGGGAAATCTAAAAATAAGGAATCAATTTGACATCCCCTTTTGATAACACTCGTCATCTCATGGGCATAAAGAGCTAGTTGTCTTTCACAAGAACGATGTTTTCTGAATCTGTGCTAACTATGGTGTCAATAAATCCTTTTCTTAGAGGTAATTCGTAATGTTCTAAAACAGCATATGTTCCAAAACCCTACTGCAAATCGACGTTAGTGATACGGGGCTACAATTCGGCGGATTACTCCTATTTTCCTTTTTGGGTATTGGTGTGATAAGAGCAATTTTCCTGTCGGAACTTTCCATGAGCGAGCGGTTGTATATAATTTCTAGAGATGGAGCTATTTTATCAGCATATTCTAAAAGGAACCTGTCTGGTATACAACCTGGACCGGAGGCCTTGCCTTTATAAAGTGATTTAAGCAGTTTTGCTACACCGAGAATATCTACTTCTATGTTTCTCATCTTCACAGTTGTTCTTGATTGGAATTCAGGAATATTTACTTCGTCTTCTTTGGTGGAAGATTTTCGGAAAACCGTGTTTAATAACTCTGCTTTAGTGGCACAGTCATCAGTGACTTTACCGTTGTTATCGCGCAGTGAAGGTATTGATTGCTTCTTGCCACTGGTGTGCTTTATGTATGACCAGAATCTGTTTGGGTTTTCTGTCAGATTCTGAGACAGAATTTCGTTGTGAAAATTATTACAAGCATCTCGCATTGAAGCAAGCGATATTTCGAACCCCTGCAAAACTTTGCCAATATTATGGATTTTGCTTTCTTTTAAATTTGGTATGCTTTTCTCGTTGCTTCTGCAACAGCGATCTGACCCGTTTTGTGTACCATGGGGGATCAGTACCATCACTTATTAATTTATGTGGTATATATCTCTCAATTGCTGTCGATACTATCTCTTTGAAATCACGCCAGATCTTTTCTACGCTTACATGATCAGATCGGTAGGATTGGAGACTGTCTCTTAAAATGCGTTAAAAGCATTTTTTCAGCTTTTAAATAGATGGTGTACTTTGCGTGTCTTTTTGATGGTTGTGGGTGTTACGTTATTCAGCCTTGCAGAAACTGCCTTGTGGTCGCTAATCCCTGTATTCACCACGATACTCCCTATTTGTCGAGGGTTATTTGTTTCTAAGAGGTCACGTATGCATTCGTAACCATTTACGCTTCGAGTGGGCTCATAAAGAAATTGTTCAAAATAATTTTCTGAGAAAGCATTCAGTACAATTTCGGATGACGTTTTATGCCTGCCACCAGCTTTAAACGTATAATTTTTCCAGCATATCGAGGGTGGATTAAAGTCACCAATGACTATAATCGTATGAAGCAGCAAATTTGAAATGAGACTCAAGTTTTCTTTCAACTGTTCAGCAACTATATCTTCTGAGGCGGAAAGACGCTGAAACTATCGAGTTAATAGTTTAGTCCGATTGTCGAGTATAACCTCTACCCATACTATCTCGCAGGAACTATCTACTTCAGTTTCACTACAAAGCTGCCTCTGACAGCTATAAATACTCCACCACCAACTGTATTTAATATATCCTTTCTGAACACTGTTAGGTCGTTTGAAAAAATTTCGCCTGAACCTATTTCCGGCTTTTGCCAGCTTTCCGTACCTATAAATATTTGAACTTCAGTGCTTTCTATTAGAGCTTGAAGCTCTGGTTTGTGACTGTTTTAATGTCTAAACATAGAACCGGCATAAAGTATCATCGTTCTCTCAACATATGTAGCCTTCCATGGGGTTAAAAATATTTTTCTTCTCCAAACAGCGTATTCCTTTAAGACCTGCGTTACACAGTTCCATATGATCTGTTAACAAGTGCTTTACGACATGTACATTCCACTAAATAAGTAGCGACTAGATTCTCTATTGTGGTGTACTACAGGGAGAAAAGGAGCTGTGAGGGCTGTATATCGCCATTTGACACATTACTTTAGTAAAAAGCATTATACACCAGATGTAATCGGAATTGGCGGTAGAAAGGGCCTGGTTTGTTAATGTATGTACTGTATGTCGGATGGAAGGGTAACGTCACATATCAGTACGTTAAATGGGGGACATCTATGCAGTATAGCCACATTTTACCATTTCCCATAGTCTGGAGCATGATGCATATTTGGAGAAATTAGTATGAAGGCATCAAAAATAAATGAATTCCTTCTAAACCAGAACTGATTGACGTAAAAATGGATCACCAGCCTAGACTATGTCAACTGTCATCTACAGGTCACTATTTGCTTATAGATCCGGATAAAAGTGCGACTTTTTAACAGGATGGATATTTAGGACTCCTAATGTCTGGCAGAAATATTTTCATCTTCCAGCAATAAAAAGAACATGGTTTTGAGCCTTGATTTATAAAATTGACTGTATTAAATATTAGCGACTGTATTAAATAATAGCTATATGGAAGTACATTTCAAAACGCAGAGTGAGATGTATATGGTGCAGAAGACTGTAGTTATAGCGGAACATTTTTTCCATGATGGGAGGGAGTACTGTGCACCTCTTCACTGTACTTAGATAGCCCTGACAGTCTTTTGGAAACCATGATACACACATCCGATTCCATTGCTTCGCTGGATGACTGGGTATTGTTTTCGTAAACAAATTACATTTCTAAATTAGGAGGGAGTCTACATGTACGTATAGGTAATGGAAGACTGCAATTTTAATGGAACGCGCAGCAACGGTGGGACGGAGTACCACACACAGCAGCACTGTACTTAAATAGTATTGGAAGTCATTTGGAATCTATGATACATACACATCTCATTCCATTTCTCTACTAAATAACAGAGATTTTCTTCATAAGCAAATTACATTTCAAAATTTGGACGAAGTCAATATGCCATAGAAGACAATGGAAATGAGTAGCTAACTGACTATTCGTTATAAGCATATTAAGTGTCAGTAATCAGTCTGAGATGTACACTATGTGATCAAAAGTATCCGGACACCTCGTTGAAAATAACGTACAAGTTCGTGGCTCCCTCCTCGGTAATACTGGAATTCAGTATGGTGTTGGCTCATCCTTACCCTTGATGACAGCTGCCACTCTCGCAAGCACACGTTCAGTCAGCTGCTGGAAGGTTTCTTCGGGAATGGCAGCCCATTCTTCATAGAGTGCTGCACTGAGGAGATGTATCGATGACCTTCGGTGAGGCCTGGCACGAAGTCGGCGTTCCAAAACATCCCAAAGGTGTTCTATAGGATTTCCGTTGGGCTTCTGCCATGGAAGTAAGGTGGGGAGCAGACAGAGGTGGACAGTTGCGGAAAGCGGCAACAGCTATCAGAACATCGTGTTCATCCTGTAGTTCGTCTCGGGAAAGGTCTTTGACAAAGGGGTGGTTTTGGGCTTCGTCACACTGGTAAATTTCATTTAAATACATAAATCATTCACCATGGAATACTGCGATGAGTTGACACCATATTTCTCCATTCATAATTAAAAACCAACAATTGCTTATAAAATATAAATAACGAATCAGGGATTCATATTTGTTGTAAATGAAGTTTACCTTAAATACTATTCCACGAAAATTGAAAACGCGAAGTAAAAGTAAGTTCTGCCTCACATCCTAGTTGCTCCTGTCACCAGCAAAAGGCTGCATTATAGAAAACGAGGGCACCTTTCATAAGCATATGTCTGCAACAACTGCTTTCAGATTGTTGCTGCCTCCAACAGATGACTGCACTGTAGAAACAAGGATACTTTGTTCTTTGAACCATTTGCAGTAGTTCTCACTCTTCCAAATACATGGCTCGACTGTTGAAAACTGCAACAGGGCTGTAAATTAATTACACTCCTGGAAATTGAAATAAGAACACCGTGAATTCATTGTCCCAGGAAGGGGAAACTTTATTGACACATTCCTGGCGTCAGATACATCACATGATCACACTGACAGAACCACTGGCACATAGACACAGGCAACAGAGCATGCACAATGTCGGCACTAGTACAGTGTATATCCACCTTTCGCAGCAATGCAGGCTGCTATTCTCCCATGGAGACGATCGTAGAGATGCTGGATGTAGTCCTGTGGAACGGCTTGCCATGCCCTTTCCACCTGGCGCCTCAGTTGGACCAACGTTCATGCTGGACGTGCAGACCGCGTGAGACGACGATTCATCCAGTCCCAAACATGCTCAATGGGGGACAGATCCATAGATCTTGCTGGCCAGGGTAGTTGACTTACACCTTCTAGAGCACGATGGGTGGCACGGGATACATGCGGACGTGCATTGTCCTGTTGGAACAGCAAGTTCACTTGCCGGTCTAGGAATCGTAGAACGATGGGTTCGATGACATTTTGGATGTACCGTGCACTATTCAGTGTCCCCTCGACGATCACCAGAGGTGTACGGCCAGTGTAGGAGATCGCTCCTCACACCATGATGCCGGGTGTTGGCCCTGTGTGCCTCAATCGTATGCAGTCCTGATTGTGGCGCTCACCTGCACGGCGCCAAACACGCATACGACCATCATTGGCACCAAGGCAGAAGCGACTCTCATAGCTGAAGACGACATGTCTCCATTCGTCCCTCCATTCACGCCTGTCGCGACACCACTGGAGGCGGGCTGCACGCTGTTGGGGCGTGAGCGGAAGACGGCCTAACGGTGTGCGGGACCGTAGCCCAGCTTCATGGAGACGGTTGCGAATGGTCCTCGCCGATACCCCAGGAGCAACAGTGTCCCTAATTTGCTGGGACGTGGCGGTGCGGTCCCCTACGGCACTGCGTAGGATCCTACGGTCTTGGCGTGCATCCGTGCGTCGCTGCGGTCCGGTCCCAGGTCGACGGGTACGTGCACCCTCCGCCGACCACTGGCGACAACATCGATGTACTGTGGAGACCTCACGCCCCACGTGTTGAGCAATTCGGCGGTACGTCCACCCGGCCTCACGCATGCCCACTATACGCCCTCGCTCAAAGTCCGTCAACTACACATACGATTCACGTCCACGCTGTCGTGGCATGCTACCAGTGTTAAAGACTGCGATGGAGCTGCGTATGCCACGGCAAACTGGCTGACACTGACGGCGGCGGTGCACAAATGCTGCGCAGCTAGCGCCATTCGACGGCCAACACCGCGGTTCCTGGTGTGTCCGCTGTGCCGTGCGTGTGATCATTGCTTGTACAGCCCTCTCGCAGCGTCCGGAGCAAGTATGGTGGGTCTGACACACCGGTGTCAATGTGTTCTTTTTTCCATTTCCAGGAGTGTATTTTCCAAATCTAAGATGTTGAAAAATTTTATAATATGCAAAATACGTTGGCAGTGCAAAAAGTGCGATGTTTACACCTAGCATCCAGGACCCAGTTGAGTTTAATACATGAAGAAATGATGTGAGACTTAAATCAATTAATGTTATGTCACAATCTTGAAAAAGTATGTCTCCAATGCAAAAGAAGTTTTTCTAGTCCATCCTTTCCCATTGTATTCACCACCACCTTGACCAGCACCACCTCCTTCCCGTTACCCAGTCGGCTCTCAGCCGACGATCAGCTCCTTAACCTCACCAATCTTCTTACCCTCCAACTGAACTCCAGTCACTCCGGTATCTTTGTTTCCCTCGACCTCCAGAACGCCTACAACCGTGTCCAGTATCCTGGGCTCCACTTTAAAATCCAGATAACCCTCTTCTGTCCGCCCCTGGTAGCTGAGTGGTCAGTGCGACGGAATGTCATACCTAACGGCCCGGGTTCGATTACCAGCTGGGTCGGAGATTTTCTCAGCTCAGGGACTGGGTGTAGTGTTGTTCTTATAATAATCATTTCAAGCCCATCGACACGCAAGTCCACAAAGTGGCGTCAACTCGAAAGACTTCCACCAGGAGAACGGTCTACCAACGAGAGGGCCTAGCCCTCTTCCCATCAATTTCGTCCATCTCGTTGCTTCCTTTCTCTCCCATCATCCCTCCTAAATCACTATCCACAATACCAACTCCTTTACTTTCGATCCCACCGCCAGCGTGCCCAAGGCTCTGTCCTTACCCCTCTCCGCTACGTCCTGTATACTTCCTTGTATACTGCAGGTATGCCCAAACCTTCCCCACCTCTTCACCTCCTCCAATCTGCAGATGATTCTGCCTTCCTGGCCATTTATCCAAACCTTCAACAGTCCCAACGTGCCCTTCGAACCCACCTTGACCAGTTCACTGGCGTGTGCAACCAGTGGCTCCTTTGTGTCAACCCTTCCAAGACCCAGGCAATCAACATAGGTCGTACCAGCCGCTCCTTCCAGCTCCACGATTTTTACCTCGCCATTTATGGTCGCCCTATCCATCTCACTCCTACCCTGAAATACCTCAACCTCATTCTCAACCATCACCTCACCTCACCTTCACCCTGATATCCTCCCACCCCACCTGTCTCCTCCCCCTTTGTGCACACCACGACCCCCCCTTTCTTTTCATCCCACCCCCTCCCGCCCTTCTACCTCACTGCACCTTCCTGTCTCTTCTTTTTCCCTCCTCTCAGTCCTTCTCTCCCTTGGCAGGTCCCTCCTAGCAGTTTTTATTCTTCATCAGGTGTGCTCCATGTTTTATAGTGGTTTCAAAATGTCATTGTTCTGTAGTGTTTTAATACTGTGGCCACCTTTTAACTTCTGTGTGTAGCTACAGTGTATTTTATGTGCTCCACGCATCACTAACTGTTTTTTAACTTTATGTCGACTTTTTTAACTCTCCCACAATGAACGTCTCCGTGTCAGTGTACATTTTAACCTCGATTGTCTCCACTTATTCTGTTCTTGTGCCCCCCTTTTTATCTCCTTTTATATTATAATTTCCTCGTTTTATTAACTTTAATGTCACTCAGATGAAGAGCGGCGGATTGTGCTGCTGCCAGCCCTCCCCTGCCCATATGGGGCAGGGGAAGAAAAAAGTGGCAAAGGGAAGTTTAAATTAATTTCACTATGCACATATTTACGCCAAATTAGTTACCAAAATTTTGAAGTATGTACTCCAATGCTACATTTCCATATGTAACAATAGCTGACGTTTCAGATGCAAAGTCTGATAATTCAAAGTCCTAAAAGTAATATGACTGGGCTTATAACTGCAGAGAAAGATATGATAGCTAAATACAATGATAAGCAGGCAAATACACAGACTGAATGTAATTAATTAGGCCTGCTCTTGATGTGAGTCACAACACACCTTCAAAGTAAACATTTCCTCTTGTAAATTGATCTCAAGCACCATTTTAGGAGGGGCAGATATAATGCATCATGTTATTCAGAAAAAACGATAATACCGATAGAAAATTACTGCTGTTATTACAAATGACACAGGAGTGCTGCAGACTACGTAAATAACAATAGTTTGCAGTCAAAAGACTCTCTAAAAGCTTTATAGATTGTTTTTGCCCATGTTACTGTTCACACTATTTTAAAAATATGTGATAAATGTGAAGAGTGTGATGTAAGGCATTATATGACCACCCTCCATAGCTATAAATGCTAAAGAAATGCTGCAACACGCATTAAAGTGAAGCTATTCTCTGTCCAGTGGCGTACAGAGGGGGAGCAAGGGTCCATTATGCCCCAGGCGCCACTTGCAGAAGGGCGCCAAATGATCTCCAAATCAAATAAGATTTTCCAGAAAATATATATTATATTACTATATGTGTTTCGGGAAGGGGCGGGCCGCCAAAAAGTCTAGTGTCCTACCCTGGGAGCCAAGCAGGAGGTGGGAGGGGGGGGGGAGACACCAATAAACTGTGGTGCAACGTGTGCCGATGAGGGGTGGGGGGGGGGGGGCTCAGTAGTTCAACAAAGTGTCGTGCACTGGCGCCAATTATATTCGCTGTACTACTGACTCCATGCCATACAGACATGCAGAAGTAGACGTTGTGATGCTCCACTCAGTTTATCCTAATATGGGTAGTTATTCACCTATAATTAACTATGACGGGTGATTGAGCTCCTAAATGTTTTTGGGCAGACACTCTCGTGTAGTAAGTAATCAGCCTTCACTTTACTGATCTTTCTCTACAATGTAGAGTTTGTACCTTACACAACAACAGAATTTTGAATAAAGGTACCGACAAAGTGACGTTATTAAAACACTGAAGAGGAGGGCGATATTACATTGAAAATGCCTAATATTGACACCATACACGTACTGAGTTAATTATCGGTAAAATCTCTCATCTGTACTTATAAACAAACGTACAGTGAAATATTCACTGAAATTAACCTGCGAAGCATAGAATGTCCTTAGCTATTGTGGTGGTGCTTCTATTAGTAGTGCACCTAGCAGTCATTAGTTTCGTATTACTTTATAATATCTGATCACTCTGTACGGAAATGTGCTTTATATTATTATTAAAACGTTACACTTTATGTCGAAACAAGCCCACAATGATGTGACTACTCTATCAATAAATAAAAAACACTGTATCCTGCATTTTATCAAAGCGGAAGTACTTCCCTCACACGCAAATAAATTTATGAAATTTGAGTAGACTTAAGTGTCAACACAGTATTTTTCTGTTGTAGGTACATTAAAATTGCGCAGTACCTTGTGGTGTCTTCTTCTGCAACACTGCTTCCAATTTGTAGTGGTGTTTATAGCAAAACAGGTGGTAAGAATTCTTTCGGAACACAACGATTTTTTACTCAATTATACCAGTAATAGATCTTTAAAACATGTTACATTTATAACATCTCAAATATCTTCACAAAAAGAGAAAGAAGATCATGACTTTTACAATATTTCGTCCTACTGTGAAAACTATTATACACTGATACACTGAACAGCACCAATAAAAATATACTTTTGTCTTTTCACAGGTGATGAGCACTGCTTGTAGCCTCCTACGAGAATTGCTAGAGCATGATGAATTTGTAGTTGTTAATTATGGTTTAGATGTAGTACTTCCCATCTTCATACTTGACCAGCACAATACATCTTGCTGCAATGTAATGCATGCCGTAGGCCAGCATACAACTTCAAACTGACCAACAAAATATATAGCCACCTCTTCTTCCTTGGATAAGAGCTGCTTAAAACACTGCAAAATTGATAGTTGTTACTTTGTCTTGTCCATCCGAGGCTTTTAAACAATTATGCACAATTTTTTCCACAACACCATAATATAATTATGTGTTCATCAATTCACACGTAGCTCTAGACTGTCTTCCATTTCTTCTTAGAGAATTTTCTAATGAGTAAAAAGAGAGTAATTTCGCTGCCAAATCCCTTCCACGGGGAAGTCTCTACTTATTATGTCTTAAAACGAAAGCCATGCCCCTGTACATTTGTATTTACGCAAGTCCATGACAACTACAATGATAAAAGTAATTCAAAAAAAAGATATAACAAGACACAAGTCATTATTTCAACAGTAAACTTCAAAAACATATCTACGATTTAAAATTGCTCGCTTATCCGTCTGGCGACAGCACTGTACAGTGCTTACAGTGCTAGGTGAGCTTATTTTATTACTGTTACCGCTAGAGGGCAGAAGAGTACCGTGCTTGCTCTAACACCTCAATGCCTTCTATATATTGTTATCCATCTACGCACGGCTAACACCCATAACAACAAGTTACGAAAAAAGTTCTATTATTGAAATAAAACAGTTTATACAAAGTGGTAATGATACTTGTTTCGTTACAGCGTGGAAGCAGTTGACGTTCTAAAATTTAGCGTGTCAAAAATGGGAATGACGTTAAAGATTCTGCTAACTCATGATGCTGCCTCAATATACACTTCATATCAAGCCTTCGATCACGCCGTTCATGTTTATATTTCCTGTAATCAAAGCTTAAACAAAACAGCTGCAAATATTATGAGGTAAGTACCTCAATATTACTGTGTGGCAGTATGATAGTGCATTACAGCACCAATAGCTGTGACGAACAATCAATAATTGCTAAAGTGAGGTTAACTGTATCCTATAGCAGAGTAGTTGGAGGGAATGATCGAAGTCATGATATATGGTACATACCTGAACAGAGATGAAAGACAGAACCAATTCTGTAGAGGTCTCCATCCTGGTAATACCATGTTCTTTAGGCAAGGAAGCTGTATTAGTCGTATGTGTACATACTTTGTAATATCCATAAGGTGGTTATCAACAACGTTGCTCGCTCCTGGGTTTTTACTCTGCAGTTGTAGGTCACCGACATTAAACAAAAAAAGGGTTCAAATGGCTCTGAGCACTATGGGACTTAACTTCTGAGGTCATCAGTCCCCTAGAACTTAGAACTATTTAAACCCTACTAACCTAAGGACATCACACACATCCATGCCCGAGGCAGGATTCGAACCTGCGACCGTAGCTGTCGCGCGGTTCCAGACTGTAGCGCCTAGGACAGCGAGGTGACCCCGGCCGGCCACATTAAACAGTGAACCAAACTGTCTTATAATACAGTGTAGCACTAGTTATCACTGTATATGCAAGATGTCACCTCCAACCGAACAGTATGCTCCACCTAGGAAAAACTTTACAGAACTACCAAAACCAGGCTGGTTATGGCAATGTAGATTTATAATGTAGGTTCATGATACAGAATACTATGTGAATCCCTCGTGCGCTATGTATAAATTAATGAAATCATATTATATTCAACGAAAAATAGCGGCAAATAATAAGTTAACAGGAAAATTTAGTGATATATTCCGCGATTGGTATTGTGGAGAACAACGTCCCCCGTCCACCTCCCTGTTTTAATATAGCTCTTCTACATCTACATCTAAGTGATTACTCTGCTATTCACAATGAGTCGGAGTAGCTTATTATGGCTGTATGCAGACTGAATATAGTTAATGGTCTACCTGGATGACAAACAGTAGAATCGTTAAACACCACACAGCGACTTTTCTGTAAGTTATTCGTTAATTGACACTACAAGGAATCAATTGGCACAGAACAGAGTGAAGCATATCATAAATACTGTAAGATGTTGTTTGAGTCTTGCACAGGGTCAAAGCACACAGTCCATCCTGTTCCCAGCTACGGTATTCTATTGTACCCTTTATTTGGAATTTGAATACAGTGGTAGTCTATTCTCATACATACGATCTGCAAGTAAAGTTCTGGGCATAACAAAAAAGCAACCATTTGCATTGTTTAACACTGATAGAATACTAGCTTGAAAAACGGTCCATGGCCTTCTGCTGTCATTTTCCAATCGTAAGCCTCTCAGCATACAGAAAAAAAGTCAATATACGTGTGGCGTTCTGCAGTTTGTATAGCGGAGTAATAAACCCCTAAGCACAGTCAGAGTGTTACACACAAAAAAGAAAGGAAAATGGAAATATAGGGCCTCGAAGCCATCTAGGGGCTCGCTACAGTTTCAATTAGCCATTTTAAACTACTTTTCGAGGCGGTACAATTACCCACGCCCCATTCACGTATATCATTGTAAATGGGAGACTTTTTAGTATTTTTGCCAGGGCAGATAATAAGAAAGCATAACATGTTCTCAAACTATATAAATTCTTGCATGTACATTCACAGACAGAAAACAACTCTTTCTTTATTGTAATTTGGTGTGACTTTAATAACTTCCAGCTTACATTTAAATTGTATTTTACATCTACTTTGGAATCTTCTGACATACATGCAGGATGCGCCTGTATTTCTAGGTCCTCCATCTTGGGTCATTATCTTATGTTCTGATATGCACTCATATTCTCTGAATTTATATATCGATTTTTTTTTATTTCACACTAACAGGACAATGCCCCATCATGAATGTTTTAAAAGGTTTCTTCCATTTTACACCTAAGGAAACTGTCTTACTTCCACAGTGACGTCAGAGGAGCAAGGGAAATACTGTAGAACAATTGGGCTGTTTTGATTTTCGCGTCGTTGTTTTTAATTTCCCACCGTTTTGTACATATGGCTTATGTTAGAAACGTGAGGGAGAAATCTGGCCACAATACATGATGTCTTCTATGACATCACAGAGGAGGGGGACATAATTTGACGACAATGCAGAGCACACTGGAGCTGTCATAGTTCTAAAACTGGCCTGCTTTCATTAATTTTCACGCATTTGGGTTTATGCAGTTAGAAATAGTTTAGATTTCGTTCTGCCTTTAACCTAGTGCGCACCTCTCAATGATGTGAAGATTCTGCGCAGACGACATGTGGTTCAGATTCCACGTTAAACTGTTGCCCTTCTTTCCCTGACAATTATACTTGCATAGGTTAAAGATACTCAAGTCGCCTAAATGGCGTGCAGTGGAAAGATTTGCATCAAGGTGTTGATCCACAAGAAATTATCACTACACATGCTATAAAGATTGAGAGGCTGCATTCCTGCTGGATACCGTTATTCTCAGTTATATGTTTACCACTTGAACTGTCCATTTCTCTCCACTCTAAAGTCACGTGAGTATCTTGCAGGCATTCTGAAGGGTATGCTAAGCTTCCCTTTAATCAGTTAGCACAATTAAACGAAAGTAATACACTGAAGAAAAGTCTAGTCTGTGGTCTTTTGTATTAAATATGTGTCGGCGTTTATGAAGGGCTTTTCATGGCGTGCTTATCGAAGCACGAGCCCAGACCGTGAGCTGGAGTATTGCGGTCTTCACTGGGAGCTGCCTGGAGCATCCGGCCTCTCGAAGCGATTATCCGGACGTCGATACCAAGCGATTAACTTTTACAGGCACAGCTTCATTAGAAAATTCCTGCCCATTCACGGAACCACGCCAAGGCATTAAAGCAGAACAAAACGCTTTAATTAAACCCCAGCCCCATCCTGCACTTCGGGCAACTTAGTCTGCAGCTAGCGCCGCAGTTCTCAAACACCAGTGACTACTTCTCTGCATAAATGAATACACTTTTGTCCAGCTCATTTTGGTATTTTTTCCATGTCATCGTCATATAGCTCGATGATAGGACGTACGAAATGTGTCTAAATCCACTCTTAGCCGAAAGCTTTTTTTCTTTGTGATCCGAAGGAGATCATAATATGTCATTAATATTAAAGGATGTTCAAAACATTTGATTAAAACGGCAGTAAACGTTAAGAATGGATAAAGTAAGAACAAAGCGGTCATAGATCTGGGAGTAAAACAGGGTAGCCAGTGTCACCAGCATTATTTCATATATGCAGGCGGAAGGGAGCTGCAAAATAGTCTGACAGATAATTTTAAACACCTTCTCATTTGCAAATGACCAGGTTATTTTACCTGTTCAGAAGACGATCTGCCATCAGCAGCTAATAAGCTTGGAAACATAGCAAAAGATTTTACCCCGCCGATATCTCCAAAAACCAAGGTGAAATGCTAGCAAGTGAAACAGTATCTGCGTACCAAAATGATTATAAGCCGATAACATTAGGGAACAAGAACACAGTTTCAGTTCTTAGGAGTATAACGTACTCTGCTCGCTATTGGAACACCATGAAGGCGCCATGTGACAAATGTCAAATTGGCAAGAAGAGAACTTGGATATGCAACCGCACAGATTAGGTAGGAGTAAAAGCAGTGTGTTTCTCTTTCAGAAATCGCATCTGAGTGTTGGTTTTCTGTAACAAGATCGTGTTATGCCTTATCTGCGGAAGGGAAACGTCCATCAGCATGTGTCGTTATTCTAAAAGATAGGATCGTTGCCTAATATAGCAGCTCGCGTTGATCGCGATACCACGACTATCCTGAACATATGTAAGCAATGGCTTCAGCATGGCCATGCGCAACGGTACACAGGATCTCAATGGTCTCTGCAAAGGTTACCCGGAAGGACAGGCATATTGATCGTTCTGTTGTTCAGAATCGTGTATCACGTTACGTACTATGAACCAGGAAAAGGGCTTGTCTATGGTAAGACAAGCATCTATAGGGACAACCCAATGACATCTGGTTGTCAGTTTGACGTACAGCAACACAATGATCAAGTCCGTGTGGGAATGAACGGTGTCCGGTTTGCATTCGTCATCATCAGACGGGCGTGTTGGTATGGTGTGCCATTATTTACACGATCATCTCTGCTTTCCGTAGCCGTTAATTTATATTTCTGGTGTTTAAAGACCGATGACTATGCCCTATTTGCGAGGTATCCGTGGCGTTTTCCGTCTAGGTTATGTGAGATCTACTTATTGTTTATTTTTATTGATATGAACTCTAGCCCCAACTATTAATGTGGAATCACAAATCCACGACTACCTAGGTATGCTTAGGTTGTAGTTGCTTGCTGTCCAGAGTGCGCATCTATGGCTTCATATGTATATCTGAGATGATGTTTAGGCTTCATGAATGAAAAAGAAAAAAAATTGGAATAAATTTAATGTTATTGTTCAGTACGTAGACATCAACAGACCGATTCAGTGCCCGACTGCCGTATCTCACTGATTTGGTGGGTCAGTTTTACCACCCCCAACCTAGGCAAAAACATCGCCACCTTATAAACATAAGTACATGTGTCTTCTGTTAATGCTCTGCCAAGACTCTCACCCCAACAATAACACACGCTCGTGCTACTGGCAAACAAGGCATCCCTTACAGCTGAGGCCGCTGCTTTTAATCTCGGGGCCAGTGACGTCATTGTCATGTCAGACAAGCTCTACGTCAGAATTTCAACGTGGCTTATGACTCAAACGATATAATACGCGAATTTAAATTATGCTGATGGCAAATAATGCAGACAGTTCAATCCATCCAAATGACAATGGAAGACCTGCACAAATTTTCGTTTCTGATTGCACGCAAATTATAATATTTCGATTGCAGCGGGGCTAAAAGCGTGGAAGGAGCTAAAAACAGACAAAAAAATTAGTAGAAATACCGTTATGCAAAAATAAAAATTGAAACAGAATGTTATCATGATGTAAATTGTACGATTGCATTTGATCAGAGGATTACGAGACTATAGTTGTATTTCGTTTAGGCAAAGTATCATAAAAGTTACTGACATATCTTTATCGCTGGTTTAATTACACTCACTACTCACACACTTAGTTGGCCACACGAACCGAAGTCGGTTCTTTCCCCCACTCTGTAGTCTGTTCCATTGGTCTGAGCTCCGGTGTACCAAGGCGACTCGTCACTTGCGGCTTCCCTCCTACCGGTGCCTTTACCATCCTTTCATTCCCTCTTACCACGGGTCCCAGCCATTCATTTCTTCTGCTCTTTACAACAGCAGCTACATCTTGTTCATTAAATACCTTGTGGATTTCTGTTTTCTTTTTCCTTCTTCTAAAAATTTCATTTTCTGACCCCAGCCCGAAGGTTTTTCTTAATATTTCATAATTTTTGTTTCCATATTCTTGCTCAGTGACCATGTTTCAGCCACATACATTAATATCGATAGCATAATTGTCTTGTATGTGCGAAGTTTTGTTGTTGTTTTTGTTAGTTGTTTCCTGCTGAATAGTTTGCCTGTTGAGAACGTGCATTGAGAATACTAAATGTGAAGTGAGGGTTGAAGACAGGGAATCATAATGTCTTGCAGTGGAGACAGGTGTCTGTGGATTTTATTCGATTCAGAATCTCTTCCTACATGTCGTTGTTCGTGCTGAGGTATTTCCTAAATATTTAAGAACCTAGTCTTCTTAAATTCCGTAACTTTTATCGCCAGTGATAACTCGGTTTCCTCTTCACAGTTTCTTTTCTCTTTTATCTCGACTGATCCTCAGACCCACTTTGTGTGCCTCCTCTGTAAGCGCTTACTTGTTATTCTTAGAAGTTCATCATCCTCCTACGCCATAACTATAACATCATCGACAAACGCTAATTGTTTCTCTTGACCAACTGCATTTATACTTCTTCCAATCGATAACGCTCGTTTTAGGGCCTTTTCCAGTATCAAGTTATATAGGGCGGGGGAGATGCAGTCTCCTGTTTCCCACCAGACTCCACTGAAAAATATTCAGATTCCCTGCCTTCAACCCTTAGATTACTAAGTTCTAGGGGACTGATGACCTGAGATGTTAAGTCCCATAGTGCTCAGACCCATTTCAATCATTTGAACTCGTCCATTATTCTCCAAAAAATTTCCTTGTGAATAATGTCATAGGCTTTCTTGAAACCTATAAATAGGCAGTATACCTTTTTTTCAAATTCCCTCATATTATATTTTATCCGTAGTTAACATGCCTTTCTGAATCCCATCCTAGTGCTCTTGAAGTTTTTTCCCTATTTTCGTCACTAGCCCCAGTAAGAGAACGCGTGCAAAGATACGCATGCACGGCATAATAATGATGTAACCCCATAATTGTCACACTTGTTTTTTTCCTTTCTTGTATACTAGACTCATTATCGCTTGTTGCCAATCCTTGGGTATATTTTCGTTTTTCCTGATCCGCAAAATAATTCTATACAGTGAATTTCTACACTACTGGCCACTAAAATTGCTACACCAAGAAGAAATGCAAATGATAAACGGGTATTCATCGGACAAATATATTATTCTAGAACTGACATGTGATTACATTTTCACGCAATTTTGGTGCATAGATCCTGAGAAATCAGTACCCAGAACAACCATGTCTGGCCGTAATAACGCCCTTGATACGCGTGGGCATTGAGTCAAATAGAGCTCAGATGGCGTGTACAGATGCAGCTTCAACATGATACCACAGTTCATCAAGAGAAGTGACTGACGTATTGTGACGAGCCAGTTGCTCGGCCACCATTGACCAGACGTTTTCAGTTGGTGAGGGATCTGTAGAATCTGCTGTCCAGGGCAGCAGCAAAGCATTTTCTGTATCCAGAAAGGCCCGTACAAGAGCTTCAACATTCGGTCGTGCATTATCCTGCTGAAATGTATGATTTCTCAGGGATCGAATGAAGGGTACTGCTACGGGTCGTACACATCTGAAATGTAACGTCCACTGTTCGAAGTGCCGTCAATGCGAACAAGATGTGACCGAGACGTGTAACCAATGGCACCCCATACCATCACGCCGGGTGATACGCCAGTTTGGCGATGACGAATACACGCTTCCAATGTGCGTTCACCGCCATGTCGCCAAACACGGATGCGACCATCATCATGCTGTAAACAGAACCTGGATTCATCCGAAAAACTGACGTTTTGCCATTCGTGCACCCAGGTGCGTCGTTGAGTACACCATCGCAGGCGCTCCTGTCTGTGATGCAGCGTCAAGGACAACCGCAGCCATGGTCTCCGAGCTGGTGGCCCATGCTGCTGCAAACGTCGTCGAACTGTTCGTGCAGATGGTTGTCGTCTTGCAAACGTCCCCATCTGTTGACTCAGGGATCGAGACGTGGCTGCACGATCCGTTACATCCATGCTGATAAGATGCCTGTCATCTCGACTGCTAGTCATACGTGGCCGTAGGGATCCAGCACGACGTTCCGCGTTACCGTCCTGAACCCACCGATTCCATATTCTGCTAAGAGTCATTGGATCTCGACCAACACGAGCAACAATGTCGCAATACGATAAACCGCAATCGCGATAGGCTTTCAGTAGTTCTATTGCCATGGCATGGATTTCTGCAGCTTTATTCTTCTTTGTTTGTCTTAGAACTTCATCCATTTCCCTGACTATAAGCTCCTCCGCTTTTGGTTGTGATCCTTCATAGGTCTTAGTCTCCTCAGTCACCTCTTTATTCACAGAGACTTTCAACAATTCTCCGAAGTAATCCAATCATAAATTCATGTCCTGTTCTTGGCTGACCACCAAGTCATCTCAGTTGTTTTCCATCGCTGGAATTTTTAGTTTGTATCCCGTCTTGAACTACCTTGTACATCTATGAAATTCTCTTACATTGTTCTCGTTTCTCTTCAGCCTTATCTGGTTGACTGCTCATGAACTGCCTCTTCTCTCTTCCTATTACTTTCCTTGTTACTCTTACTGCCTCAGTGTATTCTTCTATAGATTTTGGGGTTTTTTTATTTAGCAACGTCTGTTTCTGCTCCTTTCTCTTCTGTATGGCCCTTTGCATTCCTCACTGTACCGCATTTTATGCTTCCCTATCCTTTCTTGTTTCTGTCGGTGTACCTTCGCAATCTCAGCCATGAAGGATTTGAAATGTTTCCCAGTTTTTTATTCCTACTCCTCTTTTCTTCCATTTCTTGCAGGATTTGAAATCGATTCTGTAGCTTCGTCTTGTATTCACATGTTATTGCCTCATTTCACAGTAGACTTACATCTATTTTGCTTTTTAGTGTGCTGGCTGTTGTCATTTCTCTCATTATATTCTTTATTTTACTGTAACTAGTACCAAACTAAAATCACTTCCACTTCTTCTCCTTGTACTACTCTGACACCCTCGATTCAGATTACATGTCTTGATCCCAATGTTAGATGACCCATGGACTGTTATTTGTGGACCCTGAAATGAGACATCAGGATGACAGAAGATTTGTTTAATTAACATCTTTTTCTGGTTTCCGCAATATTACATCAGGAACAGCTAGGTGTTGGCGTCCAGTTGCCTCTCATTGGAAACAACAGATGTCATGCATTGCTGACGGCGCAAAGAATGGGGCTGAGTATGGCGTCACTTGAATAGAGCCGTCAGTGATGTCTCCGGCTACGACCCTGATGACAGTGTGGCAGCGCGGTTGACAATTCCCTGTGGGATGGCCGTGACCTCCCTCCAGTGAACGATCGGCTGTCTGCACCTGCGTGGCTGCTTTTGTGACTCAGAGCCCTGTCCAGTGGTCGAAAAGCAGACCCTCTATTGCATTCCAGGATGTGTCTCCAGGCGTCACAGGCTTGTGGTGTAAGCTGTGTTACTGAGATGAGGTTATTTTAGTACACAGATGGCAGAGTACTTATATGATCCAGACTATTTTCATTTAGGACTTCGGACACATACCCTAAAGACTACCGTGGTGGCAAATGAGGAAAGCTTCCATCCTACCACTAGCGTACTGCAGCATCGGCTATTGCCATACCGAGTCCAGTTGGCTGTCCTTCGCAGCGTCTGTGAGCCGTGTTTTTCTTCGCGAGGATAACACTCTTGCTGCCTGTGACTGGCTCTGTCGTCACTCACTTCTATTCTGACGCACTTTTGACCGAATACAGTCGATACGCTACATTTCCCTCCTTTTTATCAAGATCTTGTCCCTCAGGCCGTCCAAAGTAAGTTATCCTTTACACTAGAGTTTCTGGCGATTGGCCCTTCTGGCCCTGTTTCATCTCTTAAGAATTATTCTAACAATTGGTTTCCTTAACCCTATCTCTCAATCTTGCACATTCCTATAGGACACCTTGTCCTGTTCCTTAACTCTAACACCATAGAACTTATTTCATTACTGGGCTCCTTGCACAATAAGTTCTAACTCTCTATCCCAAACTTAGCAGCTACTATAAATCAATTATTCTTAGCACACCTACTTGTTCGTTCATCTTCTATCTGCTGCTTTATTCTCAGTCTATCCAATCCACTAGAATCTGAATGACAGCAGGATCTGAACTCAGTCCTGTGCTTCATCCTCTACATAGCAAAGCAAGGATTATGCTAAAAAAAAAAGAACAAGTGCTGCTACAGTAGTTGGCATGACAATAGTCAATATTGTCTCTTTCCAGTACTGATTTTCCAGATATACATTTACATGCTGCAGTAAGGTTTCCACAGAGACTTGTCCCTCCAGCTGGTTCAGAAGTGTATACAAAGACTGCGTTAATTCCAGCTATAGAGTTTAATTTAAGCTGGTTAGATCTGAGGCAGGTAGCACTTCCATGTGCTCCTCTCGCCAATACAAATGAGGCTGCGAAATATTCAGGTGGATTATCCTTGAAACCGCGACTGGCAGATGGAAAGTAAGCCCCATTATCTCCCACGCTCTTCTGTTTAATGACAAACCACTCTCACGTAATTCTAGCCTCTTTGCTGACATTAGGTCTCCTTCCCGAAACAACTAGCCACTACTACCATCTTGTCAAAGGTAGAGCACAACCAATGTGCCTTGACCTGTTGAAAGTACAACTCCAGCTCTATCACTTCTTTATTGCATTCTCTTACGTCCTTTTGTCCCATCAGCAACTCCATTGCTCAGGAATACTGCCTCTCTCTTATTACCATATTCGAAAAAGACTGTGACTTCCCCTCGGTAGCATTTTTTTAACTTTTCTTTCTCCATTTTTACATATCTTCCCTCGTCTTCTGCAATTAATAATAGTTGCTGCGTTTTTACTCTTACAAATTTCTTCTATATCCCCCATTTAACAGGTTACACATGAACTACGTAGCATTTTAACGTACTTTTTTCCCCGCAGATGGTATAGAAACGGAAATGTAAACTTTCGATCCATCAGTTCTCACTGATACTGTGTCTACCTTCAAATGGAAAGGTAAGTTTTTGTGCTCGGGTTCTAAAACCAACCCTAACTCTGACGGTATTTCCTTCTATACTTTCCTTAGAGCCTCTAAATACTTCTCTGGCGACAACGAATTTACCCCTAGCTGATCTCTTAACCTTCTGCACAGCCTCCTGTAGTTCTGTTACTTTCCCTCATGCATCCCCGAACACTATCTTCTATGTATTGCAACTATTTTGTCATTACTACTTCCCTATCTAAGACATCTACTGCGGTTTGTAGTTCCCTGATATTTTGATTGACTGCCTCTTCCGCAGCTCTGGTATACCACGTTACTTCTCGTCAGTTGTCGTAACAGTCGTTTGTTATTCAATGCATCCTTCTCTGAACTAGCGATCTACGTAGTGTGCCAATCACTCACGGTTTTGTTACCTTTTGCCTGCTGCTTAATATCATCAATGGTGTCGTTCACCCTTTGAATGTTTCCCTCATCAGCAGTGCCAAATATTCTTTTCATATGCCAACCTCCAGTGTTGATCCCCCTCTTCCTTCTTGTATGTGGAATAACCCTCAGTACCTGGGTCATCTCACTACTTAATTTCTCTTACACTCCTTGTACTCTCTCACATACCGCAGCACTTCCTTAGAGTATCTTTCCGTTCCCTGACAGAATTTGTCAAATACTTCTTTCAATCTTCTCACCTCGTTACGAATCTCCCATTCTTTGAATACCACCTGCATCACCCAGCGATGAGTGGTGATTACTACGTCTTCCTGCTCCGTGAACAGCACTCCCCCTTCCAGGTGTGGGTTCCGTAATGCTTCAATCCCGACGAAGATCTGTAGCCCCACTATGAACCACATCATATCACCTTCTCTGCACCTCACCTATTAGTTTTCTCCATCTTAAAATCATTGCTGCTCCAAAGCTGCTTATACTAATTACACTAAATGTATACCTAATCTAAAAAATATATTAAATGACCACCTTCTAGGCCTTAATCCATACGGGTTCATTTTTACCGTTTCATTTACAGCCTCTTGTTTGTCTTCCAATACCATTCTCCTCAATCTCCCTTTCCAGTCCACATCTCCTGTTCCTGAAATAACTTACGGACTCCTTTGAAAAGGTTTCAACCGACCTACAATCACAATTGTCGTTCTCGTCCGCAGACATACTCTCTACCAATTGGTATGCCCCTTATACTTTGTAAAAGATTTCTTTGTCTTTTCCTTCAGCGTATATGAAGTTGATAGCATCATTCACTGATCAATCTTTGCTGTGGCATTCTTCCCATACGGCCCATTGCTTCTTCCTGTTTCTCCTGTGCTCGTATATTTGCTCTCCATACTCTAGTCCAAATTTACCTAATCACTCTGGCAAACTCCTTGACAGACTTTCCAGTCTTTCCTTTCTTCCTTTTCAATATGTCGAACGGTGATGTCATTTTACGACCACATGCTGCTTCTTATGGAGATAATCCTGTATTCGTATGCTGTTTTGAGTTGTAGGCGGAGATTACGTACTTCAAATAGACATCCCAGTTGGTGTGATGTGAGTCAATGTAGTATTTAAACATCTTCCCGATTGATCTCTGAACTTTTTCAGTTCATCCGTAGGCTTGTGGATGGAGAGGACTCGTCCTTAACTTATTCATATTAAATAACTTACACAATTCCTTGAATAGATCTGACATGAAGTTCGTTCCATGGTCCGTTAATACTGTGTCAGGCACTCCGAACAGCAGTATCCAATCATTTACAAGTGCTAGGGCCGCTGTCGCTGTTGTAACATGACCGTTCTGGTCGCGGGGTGGCCATGAACGAAAGTGCAGTGGGACCGAACGGGAGCAGCCCGCGAACAAACAAGATGGACGAAAGGGAATGGATGGACACACACAATGACAGATTGGTTCAAATGGCTCTGAGCGCTATGGGACTTAACATCTGAGGTCATTAGTCCCCTAGAACTTAGAAGTACTTAAACCTAACTAACCTAAAGACATGACACACATCCATGCCCGAGGCAGCATTCGAACATGCGACCGTAGCAGTCCCGCGGTTCCGGACTGAAGCGCCTAGAACCGCTCGACCACCACGGCTGGCCACAAAACGACAGACAACCGAGCAAGACACCAAGAGCAGCAAGACGCAAGAAGCAACGGGGTCACAAGCGGAAAACTCACGAAATATACAACGTCCAGTCGGACACAGAAACAAGCAAAGTAAACACGATATCTGTAAGCGAGATACCGAGAGACTCACGCGAATATCAGACTGCCTCGCTGAGTGAGAGGCAGGTGCTTAAATACATGATAGGGCACGTCGCTATTGGCCGCTGGGACCACGTGCTCCACAGTGACGCCCTCACATTATACGAGGGCCAGGAGCGCGTGCAGCCACGGCTTACGGCGCGACAGCTGCTGAGACCTATAGTGGTAATCGAGGTCCATGCCGCCTGGCGCGGATTCGAAACCTGCGGCACTCGGTACCAGAGTTGCTGCTTGCTGGTTTGGCATCACGACCATTTTTACATATCTTGATAAATGATCTATGATTGTATGTACTTACGCCTTGTAGGTGTTTTATTGAATGGATCTAAATCATAAATCCTCAGAAATTCGAATTCTTCTAATACTTCAGGTAACCTCAGCAATTGTACTCTTGTTAGACACAAATTCGCTCTCCACGTGCACTGCACGCAATACCGCACATACTGATTTACGTCCGTCTGCCTGTTCCTTCACCAATACCTTTCTGATGCTCTTCTGTTGGAAGATCTCCAACCTCCATGACCTGCTAATATGTGATCTTGACCTTCTTGTAGCACTCTACTCCGTAGCTTCACTAGTACCATTAACCACAGATCTAACGTAGTTTCTCCTTGTAGCAACCCATCCTGCATCCAAAACTGTTACTGCTTAAAAAATTTCTTACATTAGTCACACGCTCTCTGAGCAGTTTCTCATTCCTTATTATCATTACCTCCATTATGTAATACAGCTACTTTTCCAGTTAAGCCATCTGCATTTCTGTGCGTCTTCCCAGGTTTATATGTGTCTTTACAGCGAAATTCACTTAGTCTTACTTCTCATCGCGTCAGCCTACTAGAAGTACCGTTTAACGGCAACAACCGTTTTAATGCCACATGATCTCTTATTACTCTAAACTTTTTACCGTACAGATAACATTTGAAATATGTGATTCCATAAATAAGGCTCAACATCTCTTTCTCCGTTGTGGAATACTTTCTTTCTACAGAATTTAGTTGTGTTAATGTGTAAGCTACCTGATGTTCTACACCTTCTATGTCTTGTGACAACACACTGCCAAGTGTATGCTTTGATGCATCACATGGTAAAACAAATTCGCTATTAAAATCCGAAAATATCAATATCGGACTCGATGTTAAAGCTTCTCTTAGCTCCTCAGAGGCATGCTGTCACTCTTCCGACCACATAAATTAAGTATCTTTTCTTTAACTACTGTGTCAACGGTCTAGAGATATCCACAAATAGTTTTACAAACTGGCGGTAGTTGGTGACTCCTAAGAACGATTGCAACTCCTTTACAGATTCTGGTACAGGAAATCCAAGAAAAACTTTAAATAATCTTGAGCCTGTCTTAACCTCATACACTCCTGGAAATTGAAATAAGAACACCGTGAATTCATTGTCCCAGGAAGGGGAAACTTTATTGACACATTCCTGGGGTCAGATACATCACATGATCACACTGACAGAACCACAGGCACAGAGACACAGGCTACAGAGCATGCACAATGTCGGCACTAGTACAGTGTATATCCACCTTTCGCAGTAATGCAGGCTGCTATTCCCCCATGGAGACGATCGTAGAGATGCTGGATGTAGTCCTGTGGAACGGCTTGCCATGCCATTTCCACCTGGCGCCTCAGTTGGACCAGCGTTCGTGCTGGACGTGCAGACCGCGTGAGATGACGCTTCATCCAGTCCCAAACATGCTCAATGGGGGACAGATCCGGAGATCTTGCTGGCCAGGGTAGTTGACTTACACCTTTTAGAGCACGTTGGGTGGCACGGGATACATGCGGACGTGCATTGTCCTGTTGGAACAGCAAGTTCCCTTGCCGGTCTAGCAATGGTAGAACGATGGGTTCGATGACGGTTTGGATGTACCGTGCACTATTCAGTGTCCCCTCGACGATCACCAGAGGTGTACGGCCAGTGTAGGAGATCGCTCCTCACACCATGATGCCGGGTTTTGGCCCTGTGTGCCTCGGTCGTATGCAGTCCTGATTGTGGCACTCACCTGCACGGCGCCAAACACGCATACGACCATCACTGGCACCAAGGCAGAAGCGACTCTCATCGCTGAAGACGACATGTCTCCATTCGTCCCTCCATTCACGCCTGTCGCGACACCACTGGAGGCGGGCTGCACGATGTTGGGGCGTGAGCGGAAGACGGCCTAACGGTGTGTGGGACCGTAGCCCAGCTTCATGGAGACGGTTGCGAATGGTCCTCGCCGATACCCCAGGAGCAACAGTGTCCCTAATTTGCTGGGAAGTGGCGGTGCGGTCCCCTACGGCACTGCGTAGGATCCTACGGTCTTGGCGTGCATCCGTGCGTCACTGCGGTCCGGTCCCAGGTCGACGGGCACGTGCACCTTCCGCCGACCACTGGCGACAACATCGATGTACTGTGGAGACCTCACGCCCCACGTGTTGAGCAATTCGGCGGTACGTCCACCCGGCCTCCCGCATGCCCACTATACGCCCTCGCTCAAAGTCCGTCAACTGCACATACGGTTCACGTCCACGCTGTCGCGGCATGCTACCAGTGTTAAAGACTGCGATGGAGCTCCGTGTGCCACGGCAAACTGGCTGACACTGACGGCGGCGGTGCACAAATGCTGCGCAGCTAGCGCCATTCGACGGCCAACACCGCGGTTCCTGGTGTGTCCGCTGTGCCGTGCGTGTGATCATTGCTTGTACAGCCCTCTCGCAGTGTCCGGAGCAAGTATGGTGGGTCTGACACACCGGTGTCAATGTGTTCTTTTTTCCATTTCCAGGAGTGTATTTTCTTACGCTATGACCTATGTGTGCCATTACTGCCATCACAAAATTACACTTTTCTGAACTCAGTGTTAACTTCAGTGATTTTAACCTTAGGAATACTTCTCTTAATCACTGCACAAGCTGTTCCATATCACTCCCAAAGACGTTTATGTCATCAAGATACTCTAAGCATTACCTCTGGATACTCCATCCAACATTCTTTGAGACGTTGCAGGTGGATTTTTTAATCCGAATGGCATTCTTCTGAATTTGTAGTGTTCCCAGGGTGCTAAAAACACTGTTTTGTGTCGATCCTGTGGCGCAATCTCCATCAGGTGAGAACCTCTCTTCAAATACATTGTTGAAAAGTATTTGCATTGCGCTAAATTATCCAAGTTTTCTGTGAGGTTTGGCTATGGGTAGGCATCCGTTACGGTTTTTGCATTTAGATGTCTGTAATCACAACAAAACCTATATTTTCGTGTTCCATCCATTCATTTTTAGGCAACATGCCCCACATGCACATCCATTTATTTTTTGTCACAAAGACTACTCCTGCCTCCCATGCACTGTTACTTTCTTCAACTATGACATCATTCAGTTGTTGATCGATAAATTCCCCCAAAATTGGCTGTATGTACCCATATATTCTGTATGATTTGCAGTTGACTGGTGATTCATTTTCCGTTGGCATGCATTGCTGTGTAATGTGTGTAGCTGGTAATGACTCTTTTGGAAAAAACAAATCCTTAAATTTCAAAAGTAATTTTTCCACCGTCCCTTTGTTGCTTCCCTCTAGGTGCTTCACTTCTTCTTGGAATGCACTTTCAATGGCGTCTAGCGATTGTCCGTGGCTGACACCCCCTGTGTCCCATTCTTCTTCTTCCAGCATATGCATACTAATGATTAACAACGTCTCTGTTAATCCTACTTCCTCTGCGCTAAAATTATCTATTTTCACTCTTTATTTCTTGTACGCTTACAATACCTCTTTTAACTAAGCAACCCCCCTAATTTAATACTTCATTCTCTTCCAGCTATTCCACCATACACAAAATTCCTGGCAACAAGCTGGACTCAACACTGACCCAAAGTGATTTCCTTGTACCCTCAGGTACACTATCGTTCAAATCAACACTGCCAATGCCTTCACTTAACTGAAACATTTTTCCGTCAAGTTCCACCCCACGTTGCGGAAGATCGATTACGGCACAATGCTGATATGAGAAATCTAATCCTAGATTCATGTCATAGCCCTCAATCATGTGTGACACAATCTCCACACATTGTTTACATTGAACTGTATCCAGCCAGAGGTCTGTGTCCACCGATCCTAACGATGTGACATCTCTAATCCCCACTCCACGTAATTTGTACCGTGGTGGGTCTCGTTGCTTGCGTTTAACCAGATCACTATTGGCAACCGGCACGTGTGCTACTGTGTCCAATAACATCCTGAAAAGCTTTTTCTTCCTAGTATGCCTCTTATCGCACAATGCACCTCTGCATACGATTTCGTAACATCCAATCTTAGTGGGAATGACCATAGCTGGACTTGGGGCTCCCGTTGGCGTTCAGCACCCTATCCGTCGCCAGTCCTCAACGTCTAAAACTATTACTTCTTCATACTTTATTCATATCAACCTGGGGCTGGGGACACTGCCTCCTTACATGACCCTTTCGCCCACACTGAAACATTTTATACTAGCTGCAAACACCGTCCGTTAACTCCAGTCAACAATTAGATCTCCTCTCATTCTATACCTAAGGGCACCGCTATGCGCAAATCCGTCTGACCCCTTCCGTACATGTCTTGACTTTTCTGTCTGCAACCCTCTTAAAAAAGCATCTAGCGCCTTCTGTTCAGCTTCTTGCAAAATAATTTCATTGACTGTAGCAGTCCTTCATACTTAATAAGTACCCATTAATTTTCTTTGTTCTATCAACAAATTGTTCCTTAGTTTCGTTGTTACTCTTAGTTTTTCTCCTAATTGTTCCCTATACTGTCTGGCACTATTTCCTTTCGTTGTTATTGTTGTCTTCAGTCCTGAGACTGGTTTGATGCAGCTCTCCATGCTACTCTATCCTGTGCAAGCTTCTTCATCTCCCAGTACCTACTGCAACCTACATCCTTCTGAATCTGCTTAGTGTATTCATCTCTTCGTCTCCCTCTACGATTTTTACCCTCCACGCTGCCTTCCAGTACTAAATTGGTGATCCCTTGATGCCTCAGAACATGTCCTACCAAGCGATCCCTTCTTCTGGTCAAGTTGTGCCACAAACTTCTCTTATCCCCAATTATATATAATACTTCCTCATTAGTTATGTGATCTACCCATCTAATCTGCAGTATTCTTCTGTAGCACCACATTTCAAAAGCTTCTATTCTCTTCTTGTCCAAACTATTTATCGTCCATGTTGCACTTCCATACATGACTACACTCCATACAAATACTTTCAGAAATGACTTCCTGACCCTTAAATCTATACTCGATGTTAACAAATTTCTCTTCTTCAGAAACGCTTTCCTTGCCATTGCCAGTCTACATTTTATATCCTCTCTACTTCGACCATCATCAGTTATTTTTGCTCCCCAAATAGCAAAACTCCTTTACTACTTTAAGTGTCTCATTTCCTAATCTAATTCCCTCAGCATCACCCGACTTAATTCGACTACATTCCATTATTCTCGTTTTGCTTTTATTGATGTTCATCTTATATCCTCCTTTCAAGACACTGTCCATTCCGTTCAACTGCTCTTCCAAGTCCTTTGCTGTCTCTGACAGAATTACAATGTCATCGGCGAACCTCAAAGTTTTTATTTCTTCTCCATGGATTTTAATACCTACTCCGCATTTTTCTTTTGTTTCCTTTACTGCTTGCTCAATATACAGATTGAATAACATCGGGGAGAGGCTGCAACCCTGTGTTACTCCCTTCCCAACCACTGCTTCCCTTTCATGTCCCTCGACTCTTATAACTGCCATCTGGTTTCTGTAGAAATTGTAAGGAACCTTTCGCTCCCTGTATTTTACCCCTGCCACCTTTAGAATTTGAAAGAGAGTATTCCAGTCAACATTGTCAAAAGCTTTCTCTAAGTCTACAAATGCTAGATACGTAGGTTTGCCTTTCCTCAATCTTTCTTCTAAGATAAGTCGTAAGGTCAGTATTGCCTCACGTGTTCCAGTATTTCTACGGAATCCAAACTGATCTTCCCCGAGCTCGGCTTCTACTAGTTTTTCCATTCATCTGTAAAGAATTCGAGTTAGTATTTTGCAGCTGTGGCTTATTAAACTGATTGTTCGGTAATTTTCACATCTGTCAACACCTGCTTTCTTTGGGATTGGAATCATTATATTCTTCTTGAAGTCTGAGGGTATTTCGCCTGTCTCATACATTTTGCTCACCAGATGGTAGAGTTTTGTCAGGACTGGCTCTCCTGAGGCCGTCAGTAGCTCCAATGGAATGTTGTCTACTCCGGGGGCCTTGTTTCGACTCAGGTCTTTCAGTGCTCTGTCAAACTCTTCACGCAGTATCATATCTCCATTTCATCTTCATCTACATCCTCTTCTATTTCCATAGTATTATCTCAAGTACATCGCCCTTGTATAGATCCTCTATATACTCCTTCCACCTTTCTGCTTTCCCTTCTTTGCTTAGAAGTGGGTTTCCATCTGAGCTCTTGATATTCATACAAGTGGTTCTCTTTTCTCCAAAGGTCTCTTTAATTTTCATGTAGGCAGTATCTAGCTTACCCCTAGTAAGATAAGCCTCTACATCCTTACATCTCTCCTCTAGCCATCTCTGCTTAGCCATTTCCTTTCGTATATCTCTGAATTAAACCTTCTTACATTCTTGGAATGTTGCGGCTCCCTTAAGAGCTTCTGTATACCCTACATAAGTTTTAGCTTCCCCTGTTAGTCTGAAGTTGGCCTTACGAGAAAAACGAGCAATCAAATTTGCTACTGACAAATCTACACTGCGTTGTTGCGACCGCGATTCTACTAAACCAAGCCGTTCTGTGTTATCCACAGTTAATTGTGCTACCTCTCCTAACAATATGCGTACTGCTTCCGGATCTGACACACCTTGTGTCTCTGTTCTGTCGAAGCTTTGTTCTTGACAAAACTCATTTTCAGAACTAACACTCACAAGACAAGAAAACAAAATACATTAACTTAATTCTTACTTCTAATCGTGAGACGTCTCGACTCCCGGCATTACCTAGCCATATGCCCCCAAAGATTACATGTATAACATTGTACTGGAACTGATTTTGTACATGGCGCTGAGTCACCCTCAAGGTTACACTGTGCATCTCTAACAGACACTAACCAATCGTGACTTCCATTACCTCGAAAAGCACAAACGTTCACTGGTTCTCTATTCACAATAAAATCTACTTTAGAAATTCCACGACAGTCAGACATTTTCTCCATGACCAAAATAGAATCAAAATTTTTGGACTCACCTTGCATTAAGCTATAGATTCAGACGTTACTCTAAGAAGGGGATCCGACACCAATGTTAAATGAACCATAGATTTTCACCCGTTGAAAGTGAAATGAGGAGTCAGGACCACAGTATATTTGTTTAATTAATTTCTGTATTTTGGCGCTCGACAGTAGAACATCAATAGCAGCTTGGTGGAGGCATCCAGTTGCCTCTTATGCGAAACAATAGACGCCTGGTATTGTTGACAGTGCAAAGAGCGAGGCCGAGCGTGGCGTCATTTAATGGCGCTGTCAGCGACGTCTCCAGACGTGGCGTTACTCCAGCAAGAGGGCGGCTCTCTGCTGTGACGGTAGCTTCTTATGCGACTCAGGGTAGGCTGCCATGTCCCGTGGTCGAACAGCGGACCTCGTACTGCAGTGCAGGACGTTTCCCAGACGTCGCAGACTCGTGGGGTACGCTGTAATACTGAGACGAGTATTTTTAGTGCACGAATGGCTAAGTACTTATACGCTCTAGACCAGTTCATTTAGGGCTTAAGCCACGTACTCTAAGCACTCCCGTGGTAGCAAGTGCGGAAAGGCTTCTGTTCCATTAGCGCATTGCAGCGTTGGCTGTTAGTCTATCACGCCTACCTGGCTCTGCTTCCCAATACGTGCTGGCACTGTTTTGCTTCGCAGTCCATAACACTCTTGCCTGCCTGCAGTTGGCTCTGTTGCAACTCACTTCAGCTCTGGCGTACTTTTTGACCAAATATGGTCGATACGTTACACCAACAACATTTGGTGATTTAGGTTGGTACACTTGATTCCTGGAACATTCCAAATTCCTAAGCCTATCTCTTTAGGCGGGAACATTGTGCCGACAGTCTTCATGATCTTTGCAGTTGAATGTGTTATGAGTCTTGTCTCATCGTCATTTGATTCTTTGTCCATGGTATATGGTCAATTATAGATCCGTTTGAAAATTCAGTGACAACTTTTGCCCCTTCATCTCCTATCACCACCTCCATGTCGTATTGTGACGTCGCATTTAAATGTGCTACCTCCAACAATGACATTATTGGTGTAAGTTAGTTAATGAAGGCATTTTGAAGCAAATAACTTCTATTTAAAAAAAATGGTTCAAATGGCTCTGAGCACTCTGGGACTTAACTTCTGAGGTCATCAGTCCCCTAGAACTAGTTAAACCTAACTAACTTAAGGACATCACACGCATCCATGCCCGAGGCAGGTTTCGAACCTGCGATGCCATGGTAGCGGTCGCGTGGTTCCAGACTGCAGCGCCTAGTACCGCTGGGCCACTCCGGCCGGCTTCTATTTTTTCACTTCGGATTAATTTGGAGAAAAGTACATTCAACTTCAGCAGCGTTGTTTCGAGGATGATCTGGTGTTAATAATGGTCTGAGTTTTTATCAGTTGCTTGAATAATACGCAAACTTCTTTTTTGGATATTTATTCACACCAAGAAAAATTTCTTTGTGTATTTTTGAAATAGACGAGACATCGCTTTCATCACGGTAACAGTGAAATCAAAGTTTCTGATGTATCATCCAAATAGCCAACAATCGTCCACAATGGATAATTTACCAGCCCCAAAGTTACAGGCACGCTAACACAGTTGCATCCTCACACTTCGTTACGTAGATACTGATTCCACCATGGTTCCAAAAACAAAGATAAACTTACGCCAAAGTAAAGCTTCCAAGAAGTTACATTGGTATGAAAAATAAAGTATGACATAAACTATTGTATATCAGACAGCCGAAATTTTGGGTTATTTCAAAATATGATTTTAGTTCATATATTCGATATACACTCCTGGAAATTGAAATAAGAACACCGTGAATTCATTGTCCCAGGAAGGGGAAACTTTATTGACACATTCCTGGGGTCAGATACATCACATGATCACACTGACAGAACCACAGGCACAGAGACACAGGCAACAGAGCATGCACAATGTCGGCACTAGTACAGTGTATATCCACCTTTCGCAGCAATACAGGCTGCTATTCCCCCATGGAGACGATCGTAGAGATGCTGGATGTACTCCTGTGGAACGGCTTGCCATGCCATTTCCACCTGGCGCCTCAGTTGGACCTGCGTTCGTGCTGGACGTGCAGACCGCGTGCTGGACGTGCAGTCCCAAACATGCTCAATGGGGAACAGATTCGGAGATCCTGCTGGCCAGGATAGTTGACTTACACCATCTAGAGCACGTTGGGTGGCACGGGATACATGCGGACGTGCATTGTCCTGTTGGAACAGCAAGTTCCATTGCCAGTCTAGGGATGGTAGAACGATGGGTTCGATGACGGTTTGGATGTACCGTGCACTATTCAGTGTCCCCTCGACGATCACCAGAGGTGTACGGCCAGTGTAGGAGATCGCTCCCCACACCATGATGCCGGGTGTTGGCCCTGTGTGCCTCGGTCGTATGCAGTCCTGATTGTGGCGCTCACCTGCACGGCGCCAAACACGCATACGACCATCATTGGCACCAAGGCAGAAGCGACTCTCATCGCTGAAGACGACACGTCTCCATTCGTCCCTCCATTCACGCCTGTCGCGACACCACTGGAGGTGGGCTGCACGATGTTGGGGCGTGAGCGGAAGACGGCCTAACGGTGTGCGGGACCGTAGCCCAGCTTCATGGAGACGGTTGCGAATGGTCCTCGCCGATACCCCAGGAGCAACAGTGTCCCTAATTTGCCGGGAAGTGGCGGTGCGGTCCCCTACGGCACTGCGTAGGATCCTACGGTCTTGGCGTGCATCCGTGCGTCGCTGCGATCCGGTCCCAGGTCGACGGGCACGTGCACCTTCCGCCGACCACTGGCGACAACATCGATGTACTGTGGAGACCTCACGCCCCACGTGTTGAGCAATTCGGCGGTACGTCCACCCGGCCTCCCGCATGCCCACTATACGCCCTCGCTCAAAGTCCGTCAACTGCGCATACGGTTCACGTCCACGCTGTCGCGGCATGCTACCAGTGTTAAAGACTGCGATGGAGCTCCGTATGCCACGGCAAACTGGCTGACACTGACGGCGGCTGTGCACAAATGCTGCGCAGCTAGCGCCATTCGAAGGCCAACACCGCGGTTCCTGGTGTGTCCGCTGTGCCGTGCGTGTGATCATTGCTTGTACAGCCCTCTCGCAGTGTCCGGAGCAAGTATGGTGGGTCTGACACACCGGTGTCAATGTGTTCTTTTTTCCATTTCCAGGAGTGTATATTCAATTATTGTTTCTATTAAAATCCGTTTTAGACCAAATGTAAAATACTTGATTGACTATTCTTCTCGGAGTTACTCCGTTTACGTCTTCTGAACATACAAAAAGTTCTCACGTAACCTTTAAATAAGAAACTGGCTTGCAATAACCAAAGGTCGAAGAGAAATAATCAGCCCGCTTCAAAACCGAAAGACGTGTAAAACCACAAGAAGCGTTACCGGAGTCTTCGCTTTAGAAATGAGTCATCGACAGGTTCAATTCTGTTCACACAGCATCAGCTTAGGATCGTTAACCGCCGCCATAAAAACAGCCCTTTCTGTCGTCATCCTTTTCTATCTAAGGCGAATATGCACTGAGGATGAAAATGTTTTTAAAGCTTCCCTTAGTTCTCAAGTAGCAGAACATTTCACTGATTGCTACATATTCGGCTACAGTGTGCTGTATTTTATTATTGTTTTTTTTTTCCTTTCTCCAGTCTCACTCTGAAATATGGTATATTTCTCTCCTTTCTGTGCATTCATCTTACCATCTTATCTCCTCTGAGATGAGAAAATACATATTGTGGTCACCCAATACTTCTTCCAATGGCTTCACTGCTCCAGGTGCATTCATCGTTTTGACATTTCACTGTCCCATCCGTAAATGTTTGTATGGTAATCCTCATCCTGTGCCATGACTGTCAACATATGAATACATCTTCGAGGGTTCTTTTGAGTGTTTCGTAACAGGTCGCTTTATCACGCTGGGCTATCAGACTGACGCCCAATCCCTACCTGGAGGACCAGGAATTGTATAGGGTTTACTCCATTAAAGAGACTGGTTTCGCTGACCGCTGTGGCCGAGCGGTTCTAGGCGTTTCAGTCCGGAACCGCGCTGCTGCTACGGTTGCAGGTTCGAATCCTGCCTGGGGCATGGAGGTGTGTGCTGTCCTTAGGTTAGTTACGTTTAAGTAGTTCTAAGTATAGGGGATTCATGACCTCGGATGTTAAGTCCCATAGTGCTTAGAGCCATTTGAACCATTTTAGACTGGTTCACTCCGCCTTATAGAGTTCCCTCTATGATTTTTTGTTGTGTTGAATCCCTACCTACACGGAAGTGGGGGAAGCTCTAATTCATTAGTCTCCGTTTTCTACCAGTAAAGTACATATGCTTTATTTTAATTTACTTATATCGGGCATAATGCACTCACAACTACCCCGGACACTTTTCTGATCACGACTGATACGTACAACGTATTGAGGCCACTGCAAAAGTGCCACCAGCTAGCTTGGAAAATATCGGCATCTATGTTCAAGCGTGCATTTTCGAATTGTTTCCAGATTTTTCTTCAACCGCTGTATTGTCTCAAGGTATAATATGCTCAATAAAGTTTTGTAAATACTGGAAGTATCGCCACACCAAGTATTGCAATACGAATCAGAAGACAGGCACACATTTATAGTTCAATGTCTGCGAATGCTTCGCAGCCTATGTCTTCAATTTTATATAAATCTTACTCGACTATAATATCGTCTTACCAGATCGGCATCTCTCAAGCTTTAGCCGCCTTCTAGACCTGCTTTGTCTATTGAGATCCAAGCGTTCTCCACCCAGCCACATGCCGCGTTCGACTCTGATTGGCGCGTGACTCGGCACCCCAAAGAGCATGTGGCAAACATTCTGCTGAGTGTGGTCAAAGACAGTTGTGGTTTCAGAGAGCGATAGCTTGCTACAGAAGATATCATTTCAAAGTACTGCGAAGGAAAAATCAATAATTAAAGCCGTGAATTTGACGGACAATTTTCGCCCTGTTAGTCCTATTTGGTATGGGTCCTACACAACTGAGCAGTATTTTAGGATGAGTGAGATGAGTATTTTGTAAGCAATCTGCTTTGTAGATTCATTGTATTTTCCCGGTATTCTACCAATGAACCGGAATCTACCACCTGCTTTATGTATACTGAGTCAATATTATCATCCCATTTCCTGTCCTTACAAACTTTTATATCCAGATATTTGTGAGAGTTATATGATTCCAGTGGAGACTCACAGACATTGTACTCATACAATATTAAAATCTTTCGTTTTGCGAAGCGTTCAGTTTTACATTTCTGAGCACTTAAAGAAAGATGAGAATCTTTACCCAACTTTTAACCCTATTAATATCTGACAGAACATTTCTGCAAATTTTTTTTTTCAGATTATACTGCACTACAGGTGAGTAAAATGTCAAGTAACATATTTTAGTTTACTGTTGGTATTTTGGGCCAGACTGGGCTTATATTTAAGCAAGATAATGCCCACTCGCACACGGCAGAATTTCCACTGCTTATATTCGTGCCTGCCAATCGCTGTATTGTCTCCATATCTCTCCCCAATTGAGAACACTTTGAGCATTATGGCCAGGGCCCTCCAACCAGCTAGGAATTTTGACGATCTAACGCGCCAATTGGACAGAATTTAGCACGATATCCCTCAGGAGGACATCCAACAACTACATCAATCAATACCAAGCCGAATAACTGCTTGCATAATGGTCAGAGGTGGACCAACGCGTTACTGACTTGCCCAATTGCTCCGTGGTCAGCCTTTTTTTTTTAGTGTATCATACGAAAAGAAAGTGTCCCCACACAATTCCACTAAACAAAAAATTGGAGTTATGTCTATATCTGCAACCAACGAATTTCCAATATAATATGCTGCATCCTACCTACACAGAAAACCTCAACCCACTCACTGATTTCGTGTGATACACCATACGATCGTACTTTGACAGTAACCGTTGATGTGGTACTGAGACAAAAGCTCTTCGGAAGTGAAAAAGTACTGTCTTACTGACTTGATCCATGGCTTTCACTAAGTCATGTGAGGAAAGAAGATAAATTTAAAAATTAATTTTGCAAAATTTTTAAATTTATCTTTCGAGCTTAAACATTTCGGCCTTCTGCCTTTAAAAGATTATGGTAATATATTTTAAAATTTTGAAACTTAATTGTGGTCTTCAGCCATTGGTATTGCACCTTGCATATGTATGTTTTATCTGCTTAGCCTTAAGGCTTTACATGTAGCCGTGATACTTTTCTTTATTTATTTGATTTGCCTCTTTAATTGCATTTTAATCTTGTTGATTTTAAAGATTTCTTGTTGTTAAACATTCTGGCCTTCTGCCTTTAAAGGTCTATGGTAATATATTCCAAAATTTTGAAATTTAATTGTGGCCCTCAGCCCTTTGTATTGCACTTTGCATATATTTGCTGGTTTTTCTATTTTTTTCAAATTTTTTATTGCTATCTTGATTGGATTTTTATCTCGTTGATTGATTAAAATTTCTTGTTTGGAGGTCTTCAGCCGTGAAAGAGTTGCATTCGGTAAAGGTCCGGCTATGTGCCGCTTTGGTTTTAAAGGTTATTAAATTACAATAAATGACGGTTAGAAAGAGAAACTGAGCTTAACCTTTGGCCCTTTCCACAATCCTATTACCTGTCCTGCCCAGCGGGTTTAGCAGGCCGAGCGTGGTTACGCTCGTGCTTGCCAACCTAGTTGTGGTCAGTTTCACGCTTGTTTCTATTGTGCCTGTGGCTTAGTACTGTTTGCCTTGTCATTGTTTCAGATGTTACGATAATGGCAGTCCGGGAATCCGGAATCGGCCTGCTAAGAAGCCCATCTCGTTTGCGAGATGACAGTAAGGCGTCAACCGACGGAGGGTAGTGTTCCAGAATTGATAGCTCGTTTGCGTGCTGCCGTGCTGCAGCCGGTTGACGTCACTTCGGCAATGATCGGTGGTGGTAGCAGAGACAGGAGCGGCAATTCGGTTTCCTTTAAGGCTATTGAATGCCTTGAAGACACTATTTGTCTTTTAGAGGGGACCAAACCTGATGACAGCTGGATTGAGTGCAGACACTGATAATTCGTATTCAGACATTATCTTCTAGTCTTAAAGTTCTGGTAGCTCTTTGGTTGTCAGCTTCGAATAGTCCCTTCAACTTTGGTCTTCTTGTGAGGCTTAACACGGTGCCTTCTACTGTGTAGTGATGTCGGGTTGCATGGGGCATGTTTCCTCTGCATTGTTGAGGTCCGAGTGGGTATCTCGCTATTTTCGTCGCTGGCTTAGCATGGCTGTGAATTGGTCGTCTTGCCGGACGTAGGTCGGTCTCTTCCCGGGGCAGGGAAAAGTCATCACGAGGCAGAGAAATTCCTCACCCCGCCGGGAATCGAACCCGGGAACCCGGGCGTGGGAAGTGAGAACGCTACCGCACGACCACGAGCTGCAGACTGTATTTAACAAGTTAGCCCACTGAGTCCACACATGTCAACATCGGTCACAACCATCGGTCAGAATACTACTACTTATCGTTTTCCGTGATGCTGTACAGAAGGTTCACAGTCTTTGTCTTCCGAAGGAGCGGAAGAACATGTCGTTCGTAAACTGATTGGTTCTGATCAAATATATCGCAATGTAAGAGTATAGTTAAATATCGATAAGGAGTCTAGGAATATTATGCCACGACAAATAAGTTCCTTAGTAGTGCAGAGCAGTCGCCTTTATTTTGTGTAGGGGCAGTACATACATTATCTGATCAAATGAAGCCGGACACGTATTAGTGGACATAATACAGAGTGTCCCCATCCTTTGCCTTTGTGACGACTTGGACTTCACTGGGGACATTTTCATTGAGTTATCTGCATGTCTATGGAGGAATGAAAGCCCAGTCTTCCTCAAGAGCAGAACCCAAAGAAGATACTTATGTAGGACGCTGGCGTGACCTGTAATCGTATCCGATGCTTCTCCACATCATGACGCCAGGAATAACACTTCTGTCCTCTCCTAAACACCTCTCCCTAGGCCGACCCCATACTCACTGACGACGGTCGTCCGGGGTCGTGGAGAGACGCGATTCATCGCTGAACACAGTAAAACGTAACTCGTCAGCGGTCGATGCATCCGAATCACGGCACTACCACAAACGCAGTCGTTTTTGTTGTGCCCATGCATGGGAGAGTAATTCTACAGTACAGCTGCTGCTATTCGCTGACCAACGGTACGGGATGCCACAGAACGTTGCAGGAAGGCCATTACTTGTTCTCGGATGGCAGGCACAGATCTGAAGGCGTTACGATGTCCTTGGTGTAAAATATGCCGGTCCTCCTTTTGGTGGTGATATGTGGGTGCCTTGCATGCCTCAGCGATACAGATGGCCGTACCGTAGGTGCAACCACAACGGAGGGGTATCTGTTGAGAGGCCAGACAAACGTGTGGTTCCTGAAGAGGGGCAGCAGCCTTTTCAGTAGTTGCAGGGGCAACAGTCTGGATGTTTGACTGATCTGGCCTTGCAACATTAACCAAAACGGCCTTGCTGTGCTGGTACTGCGAACGGCTGAAAGCAAGGGGAAACTACAGCCATAATTCTTCCCGAGGACATGCAGCTTTACTGTATGATTAAATGATGATGGCATCCTCTTGGGTAAAATATTCCGGAGGTAAAATAGTCCCCCATTCGGATCTCCGGGCGGGGACTACTAAGGAGGATGTCGTTATCAGGAGAAAGAAAACTGGCGTTCTACGGATCGGAGCGTGGAATGTCAGATCCCTTAATCGGGCAGGTAGGTTAGAAAATTTAAAAAGGGAAATGGATAGGTTAAGGTTAGATATAGTGGGAATTAGTGAAGTTCGATGGCAGGAGGAACAAGACTTCTGGTCAGGTGACTACAGGGTTATAAACACAAAATCAAATAGGGGTAATGCAGGAGTAGGTTTAATAATGAATAGAAAAATAGGAATGCGGGTAAGCTACTACAAACAGCATAGTGAACGCATTATTGTGGCCAAGATAGATACGAAGCCCACACCTACTACAGTAGTACAAGTTTATATGCCAACTAGCTCTGCAGATGATGAAGAAATTGAAGAAATGTACGATGAAATAAAAGAAATTATTCAGATAGTGAAGAGAGACGAAAATTTAATAGTAATGGGTGACTGGAATTCGAGTGTAGGAAAAGGGAGAGAAGGAAACATAGTAGGTGAATATGGATTGGGGCTAAGAAATGAAAGAGGAAGCCGCCTAGTAGAATTTTGCACAGAGCACAACTTAATCATAGCTAACACTTGGTTTAAGAATCATGAAAGAAGGTTGTATACGTGGAAGAACCCTGGAGATACTAAAAGGTATCAGATAGATTATATAATGGTAAGACAGAGATTTAGGAACCAGGTTTTAAATAGTAAGAGACTTCCAGGGGCAGATGTGGACTCTGACCACAATCTATTGGTTATGACCTGTAGATTAAAACTGAAGAAACTGCAAAAATGTGGGAAATTAAGGAGATGGGAGCTGGATAAACTGAAAGAACCAGAGGTTGTACTGAGTTTCAGAGAGAGCATAAGGGAACAATTGACAGGAATAGGGGAAAGAAATAGAGTAGAAGAAGAATGGGGAGCTCTGAGGGATGTAGTAGTAAAGGCAGCAGAGGATAAAGTAGGTACAAAGACGAGGGCTGCTAGAAATCCTTGGGTAACAGAAGAAATATTGAATTTAATTGATGAAAGGAGAAAATATAAAAATGCAGTAAATGAAGCAGGCAAAAAGGAATACAAACGTCTCAAAAATGAGATCGACAGGAAGTGCAAAATGGCTAAACAGGGATGGCTAGAGGACAAATGTAAGGATGTAGAAGCTTATCTCACTAGGGGTAAGATAGATACTGCCTACAGGAAAATTAAAGATACCTTTGGAGAGAAGAGAACCACTTGTATGAATATCAAGAGCTCAGATGGCAGCCCAGTTCTAAGCAAAGAAGGGAAGGCAGAAAGGTGGAAGGAGTATATAGAAGGTTTATACAAGGGCGATATACTTGAGGACAATATTATGGAAATAGAAGAGGATGTAGATGAAGACGAAATGGGAGATACGATACTGGTTGAAGAGTTTGACAGAGCACTGAAAGACCTGAGTCGAAACAAGGCCCCCGGAGTAGACAACATTCCATTAGAACTACTGACGGCCTTGGGAGAGCCAGTCATGACAAAACTCTACCAGCTGGTGAGCAAGATGTATGAGACAGGCGAAATACCCTCAGACTTCAAGAAGAATATAATAATTCCAATCCCAAAGAAAGCAGGTGCTGACAGATGTGAAAATTACCGAACTATCAGTTTAATAAGCCACGGCTGCAAAATACTAACTCGAATTCTTTACAGACGAATGGAAAAACTGGTAGATGCAGACCTCGGGGAGGATCAGTTTGGATTCCGTCGAAATGTTGGAACACGTGAGGCAATACTGACCTTACGACTTATCTTAGAAGAAAGATTAAGAAAAGGCAAACCTACGTTTCTAGCATTTGTAGACTTAGAGAAAGCTTTTGAAAATGTTGACTGGAATACTCTTTTTCAAATTCTAAAGGTGGCAGGGGTAAAATACAGGGAGCGAAAGGCTATTTATAATTTGTACAGAAACCAGATGGCAGTAATAAGAGTCGAGGGGCATGAAAGGGAAGCAGTGGTTGGGAAAGGAGTGAGACAGGGTTGCAGCCTCTCCCCGATGTTATTCAATCTGTGTATTGAGCAAGCAGTAAAGGAAACAAAAGAAAAATTTGGAGTAGGTATTAAAATTCATGGAGAGGAAGTAAAAACTTTGAGGTTCGCCGATGACATTGTAATTCTGTCAGAGACGGCAAAGGACTTGGAAGAGCAGTTGAACGGAATGGACAGTGTCTTGAAAGGAGGATATAAGATGAACATTAACAAAAGCAAAACGAGGATAATGGAATGTAGTCAAATTAAATCGGGTGATGCTGAGGGAATTAGATTAGGAAATGAGACACTTAAAGTAGTAAAGGAGTTTTGCTATTTAGGAAGTAAAATAACTGATGATGGTCGAAGTAGAGAGGATATAAAATGTAGACTGGCAATGGCAAGGAAAGCATTTCTGTAGAAGAGAAATTTGTTAACATCGAATATAGATTTATGTATCAGGAAGTCGTTTCTGAAAGTATTTGTTTGGAGTGTAGCCATGTATGGAAGCGAAACATGGACGACAACTAGTTTGGACAAGAAGAGAATAGAAGCTTTCGAAATGTGGTGCTACAGAAGAATACTGAAGATAAGGTGGATAGATCACGTAACTAATGAGGAGGTAATGAATAGGATTGGGGAGAAGAGAAGTTTGTGGCACAACTTGACTAGAAGAAGGGATCGGTTGGTAGGACATGTTTTGAGGCATCAAGGGATCACAAATTTAGCATTGGAGGGCAGCGTGGAGGGTAAAAATCGTAGAGGGAGACCGAGAGATGAGTACACTAAGCAGATTCAGAAGGATGTAGGTTGCAGTAGGTACTGGGAGATGAAGCAGCTTGCACAGGATAGAGTAGCATGGAGAGCTGCATCAAACCAGTCTCAGGACTGAAGACAACAACAACAACAACAACAACAACAACATGTGGGTGACCGAAAGGTTGATGAGGAGTATGCCTACATTCAGCGTTCCCATGCAGTCCACGTTATGTCACTGTCACACCCAAATGCCCCACAAATCTAGATATTGCACGATTCGACCAGCCAGCCAAACTTAGACCCACAATGGGGACAGTTTTCTAATTCTGTCAGGTGTTAATAACCCAGTCTCACACGTGTGTGCGGTATTTCGGCGTCGTTCACAGTGATCAGAACAACATGTGGTGGTGTTCGCGCCCCTTATATATAGTCTACAAAGAATGATAACAGCACCAATGCAACCTGGTGGCCGTTCTACCCATCGCAAAGAAATGCGACGTTATTTACATACACACTCACCAGTAGTGTGGACATGTATGATGTTACATTGACTTCTGACCATGTCTTCTTAGTGCTTCTTTTTTTGTCAGGCGATGTATTAACACTTGAGTTCGATCAATTACGACCATTTTTCATGTAGGTATTTGTTTCCCGACAGCGATGACCAGTGACACATCTTTTTCCAGAAGGTCACGGACGAGTTCTTGATAAACTAACTGCCAGGTATTTGGGCACCATTCTGTTTTAATATCCGTCCCTATTTATTAAATATTCCAGTGAAACCGATTTCGACAGATCCCTGGAATAAACTGTCTTGGGTCACCTCTGAATCGTTCACCATGTACCTCCAATCGAGTTAGCGTACCGTCCCTAATAATCTCTACATTAACGGGAAGTTAAAGTATGACCTTCAAGTGCTACATGACCTTCAAGTGCTACATACTCCTCTGATTGGAGTGTATCATAACTTAATCATAACTTAATGTTTTTGTAAGTACTTCAGTTATTTTTACTCAGCTACAAGTAACTGCAGAATATATCCCTGAAGAGCAGGAGCTAGATGGTAGCTGCAGAAAGTGTTGTGGTGAAAAGGAGACTATATCATACATAATATCTGGATTTAAAGCCTTGATACCCGTGGAATATTTGAAAAGGCATGCTGAGATCCCCAAAACAACCCACCAGAAAACAGGACAGAACTATCGATAAACGAAAGATTTTTCTCCATACTACATATACGGTCTCCCCATTGTTGTAGAAAACGAAAATTTAAAGATGTACTAGAACCGCAGCATAATAATCGATAAATAAATTCGTGGTAGCACTCCTGACATAACAATGATTAATGAAACTGAGCAAGCCACCGTCCTTCTACAGACCGCTGTGTCCAACATCCATAATTTGTAAACCTCCTGCATTGAGAAGATGGCCAAATACAGGACTTGGCAGATGAGATAAAACCCATCTGGAAACAGAGGTCAGTACACATCGTCCCTGTTGTAACATAGCGCATCTGAATTGTCCCAAAACTGACTGTGAAGAACCTACAGCACCTAAAACTGCAACTGACAACAGCAGAGAGCAGCTGTTCAGAACAAAATAGTTTGTTAAGGTTCTTGGGAAATATAATTGAATTAAGGCCAACTTATTATTTGAGCCGTTATCATTACAGCAATATCATGTAAATATGAGTGGGCCAATTAATAATAATAACAGTAACACCTTGGATAATTCCTTATAGCCAACGAGCTAGATAATGACACCTTCAAATCAGTAGCGAGAAGAATGTGACTAACTTATCTTCATTCCTACTTTAAGTTTATTTTTATATCTGTTACATTAATAATCTGCTTATCATCATTGTCTTTTCACCTACAACAGGGGCGGGCTCCTTCAGACTTCTGGTGCTCCTTCAGTGAAAGGAATAACGACAATGGATCTTTAGGGGAGCAGGAGACTTCTGGAAATACCTAGAGCTACTGCAGACGAGAAGTCTGGAATGAGATGCAGACCTGTTCGTACTCAGCCTGTACAACGAGTAAGTTCTTTGTATATGGCACAGCACAAAAAATTTCATGATTTTTAGAATTCTTAATAATGGACAAGGAACGGGATATTAGTCGTTCATGGTTAACCTGGCAGTGTCTTCGCAACCGAGGTGGCGATTGCTGGATCACGTAATCAGATGTTAATCCTCCTTATCTAACCGTTTTTGTGAGCTTTCATTTAATTTTTGTGACCTACTGCCATCATAAAGCAAACACGTGGATATAAGCACTAATATGTGAATCCGCTACTTTCAGTGAACTGGATTCCAATGATACAATTAAATCTCAAATGTAGTCTTGCAAAGTGACAGATATATGAAGAAGCTATTTTTAGTCATCATCACATCATTTGCGCAAAAGTTACTGGAACCATTCTATAGCATTTTCGAATGTATATGGGAGAATTTTTTTTCCAAACGTGTATTTATTTGAATATCTGTTGCATTAATAGTAACAAGTGAAGTTTAAGACGGATGAGCAAATGAACAACATCCTTCATGGGCTGTACAATTTAACCTATCACTTAGGGTGCAATGTAGACTTCACATGTTGGGTACTGCACTTATGGAGGAAATGTAGCCAAGCTTCTTACATTTGCCATTCATGAGCAATTCATTTCTTTCATGAATCATTTCTTCCATGATTTCTAAGAGAAAAATTTTTTCTGATGTATTTTTTCTCGCTCTGAAGGAGTACACAAAAGTAAATCCATATGTCCCACACACTACTGTTACTGCTCTAGTACAGAAATACAGTATTTTTATAGTCGTATTTCGTTAAATTCAGTTACAACAGGAAAGCGATAATACATTCTGAATGGCTATAAACCCAAAAACTGAAAAAATTTTCGTGCTATGCTGCCGAATTTAAACAGTTTAAATCAGTTATTTCACTAATGCGTACTTTTCAGAAGTGCTCAATAAATTCCATCCCATTGTAAAATGCGTATTGTATATTGCAAACATTCCAGACAAACATGTGAAGTGCAACTGGAACATCTGAAATTCAGCAGTCCAATGAAATTTTTTTACGTGTCATGTTGACAGTTAAATTTAACTTATCGGTAAAAGAAAACAATTTGGATGATCACCACGACCTATATATAAAAATCTGCATTAAATTGCAGTGCATATACGTGTAAGATATTATTCTGAAACGTTTCAAGAGCGTACCTCACTGTATTACCTCTCTCTCAATCTATTTCGCTTTCTCCCCCCCCCCCTTTCCCCCGTCCTCTCTCTCTCTCTCTCTCTCTCTCTCTCTCTCTCTCTCTCTCTCTCTCTCTCCGTCCCTTTCATTTTATGATGTACGATTAATTGTATCTCATTTACGTAGGTTTGTTTTAAATTTATTTGTAGGTGATTCAAAATAATGACAAGAACTTACATTGACTCACTACGAAATCTTTATGAACAGAACATAACTTCAAAATATAAAACGAAATTTCAGAGAGAAGAGTGAACAGCTGGTCAAAAGAGCAGACAGTAATCAGGATTACAGGAGACCTCAGCCAAAATAAAACACATTTAGTTTTTGTCATCAGATGGTTCTTCTCACCAACGAAAGAGAAACGATTATCTATGGGGAGTAGAGGGGAATGTACAGTTAAAAACAAATAAGAGGAGGATAAGAGCAGGGAAGAGTTTAAGATCCCCTCAGCGTCAAGGTCATTACAGCTCATTTGGCCTTAGAGGTGAAATTAAATACGCTATACTGTTTTTGTAACTCGTTTACCGACATTACACCTGAGCTCTGGGTATATCAAGTAGGCCGTGAGTATAGGAACTGTGTACCAGTACTACTTCAAATTACAATATTAATTCTTCCCCTGTGAATCACAACTCTTTTATGAGTATGTGCATGCCGAGCATAGGGCTCCGAACCATATCAGTACTTCTTCCTCTCCTGCGCTGTAACCTTTCTCTCCAGCTACCAACGAGGACATAATGAAAAGTAATGGCTCTGAACTTTTTTATGTAAATCTCTTACAGCTTTTTAAATATAAAACGTTTTTAACATTCTATATTTTTATTCTTTATATATACATACCTACTTTGTGAGCTAACGAGCATTTCCCTCTCATTTAAGTGCATGACCGAAAGAGATAGCCTTCCAGGAATTGTGAAACGAATCTTGTCGTCCAAGACCATGTGCTACAAAGAGCGCAGATTCGCCACGAGATGGGAAATCCACAGGCGTCTGTTGTGCTGAATAAGGCGAGGCTGTTCAAGCCTAAGCGCTGTAGTATGCGAGTGAGACAGACGAGAACCTACGCCATAGGGAAACCCCGTAGGAACTGTTAGTGCCAAGTGAGGCGTAGTAGCGTTAAATAAGGCGGACCTAAGATCGGCCAAAAAGAGAAACATTTATGAAAACTATTTAATTCTGCAGTGATTCAGGGAATGAAGCCACAGTATTTTAGTCTACCATCTTCCTTAAATTTTCAAGGTGATCCCAATACAACTTGAATATTGATCATATCTATAAGAGTTTAGAATTTACTGTTAAAGTGAAATTAACAAGTTTTATAACAAAAACCTGATTGCTAAAATCTGAACGCTTTGGTCGATCTCAACGATTGACATTTCATATAAAAGCGCTTCATTAAAATGACTAATGTTGTAAATATCAACTTCGTAACTTAATTTGTTTAAAAGATATAGGAAATTTAAATTATCAGTATTTTCAGTTAAGCATCAGATCATCATTTCCTCCACACAAAACACACTGGACGATGACAGCATGACACAATATTCGAATCATTAGTAATAGAATATTTGTTGTAAAGTTTAGCGCATAATAGTTATTTTTTTACTTATTTATTTACTAGAAAGCAGATTGGTGCAATACTTCTGGCCGTGACATTCAGTGTTAAGAAGGAAATTGTATTTATTTTAAGTAAAAGAATTTAACGTTTATTATGTAATGAATATTATTGTTACTTTATTTAGAAAGAGAAAGTGGTAAAGCGTTGATTATTTAAATATGCTAAAATGTAAAATAATGTAGAATAAACTGTAGTCAATCAGATGGACGGCTTCAGGGAAGGGAACTGCACTAGTCAGTTGAGCGACGATGTTAGGCACGCGGGAGACGCGGCCGGAGATGGGCAGTGGAAGAGTGTTGGAGGAGACTCGAGAACGGACAGTTCGGCTAGAGACACCAAAGTGGACAGTTCTGGTCTAGACACCAAAGGGTGCAGTTCGGATTGAGACGTGAAAGCAGACAGTCGGTCATTAGGTAACTAGGAAGTGAAACGACTTAAAAAATTTCTTGTTTTGTGGTTTCTCTCTGAGCGATGAGTGTGAGCTCTAACTTTACGTGTAGACAAGGAAGTGCAGTATTGGACTTGTATTTCCCGATGCGATTGTGAAAGATCGAACTGTGTCAAATGGATATGCGCTCAACTGTAACAGTAACTCTAAATACGACCACTTTCGCTATTAGTTTGCTTTCTGAAAAAACATTATTCTAACCAAATCGCAACTGTGTGGCTTACATCATTTATGGGTCGTTAAGTTAGGTCCAGATATTATTATTACTGTTATTATGTGTTAAATTAATTTTGTATGTTTAGCACAATTTCACAAACTTACGGCACAACTAGACAATTTAATCAAGTGGTAAGGGGTCACAAGTGACTAATTTAGGGCGTGTAACGCGGCGTGTAATGCAACACGCCCCCCCCCCCCCCCCCTCCTCCCACTCCCACTCCATGAACCACGGACCTTGACTTGCTGTTGGCTAGGAGGATTACGTACCTCACCGATACAGATAGCCATACCGTAGGTGCAGCCACAATGGAGGGATATCTGTTGAGAGGCCAGACAAACATGTGGTTCCCGAAGAGGGGCAGCAGCTTTTTCAGAAGTTGCATTGGCAACAGTCTGGATGACTGATTTGGCCTTGTAACATAAACCAAAACGGCCTTGCTGTACCAGTACTACGAACGATTGAAACCAAGGACAAACTACAGCCGTAATTTTTCCCGAGGGCATGCAGCTTTATTGTATGGTTAAATGATGATGGCTTCCTCTTGGGTAAAATATTCCAGAGGTAAAATAGTCCCCCATTTGGATCTACGGGCGGGAAGTACTCAGGAGGACATCTTAATCAGGAAAGAAAACTGGCGTTCTACAAATCAGAGCGTGGAATGTCAGATTCCTTAATTGGGCATGTAGGTTAGAAAATTTAAAAAGGGAATAGGATAACTCAAAGTAAGATATAGTGGGCTTTGGTGAAGTTCGTTGGCAGGAGGAACAAGATCTCTGCTCAAGTGAATCCAGAGTTATAAATACAAAATCAAATAGGAGTAATGTAGGAGTAGGTTTAATAATGAATAAAAAAATATGAGCGAGCGTAAGCTACTACTAACAGCATAGTAAACGCACTATTGTAGCAAAGATAAACACGAAGCCCACGCCTACTACAGTAGCACAAGTTTATATGTCAACTAGCTCCGCAGATGACGAAGAGATTGGAGAAATGTATGATGAGATAAAAGAAATTATTCAGATGGTGAAGGGAGACGAAAATTTAATAGTCAAGGTGAACTGGAATTCGATACTAGGAAAAGGAAGAGAAGGAAAGCTTGTAGGTGATTATCGAATGGGGGGGGGGGGGTTAGGAATGAAACAGGAAGCCCCATGGAAGAATTTTGCACAGAGCATAACTTAATAGTAGCTAACATTTGGTTTAAGGGTCATGAAAGAAGGTTGTACACGTGGAAGAGGACTGGAGACACTGGAAGGCTTCACATAGATTATATAATGGTAAGACAGAGATTTAGGAACCAAGTTTTAAATTGTAAGAATAGGTAGCTTTGAGAGATGAAATAGTGCAGGTAGCAGAGGATCAAGTAGGTAAAAATACGAGGGCTAATAAAAATCCTTGGGTAACAGAAGAGATATTGAATTTAATTGGTGAAAGGAGAAAATGTAAAAATGTAGTAAATGAAGCAGGCAAAAAGGAATACAAACGTCTCAAAAACGAGATCGACAGGAAGCTGAAAATGGCTAAGCAGGCTGGCTAGAAGACAAATGTAAGGATGTAGAAGCGTATATCATTAGGAGTAAGACAGATACTGCCTACAAGAAAACTAAAGAGACCTTTGGAGAAAAGAGAACCACTTGTATGAATATCAAGAGCTCATCCATTATCACCATAGATAAAGATGAAACTCAAATCTCTCAAAGAAAATTTAATTAAATTTCCATTTCTATATTTTTTGTGCATGTGTTAGAAGGCGATTCTGTAATACTGACATGTTTTTGCTTTGTAAGCAAAGAAGTGAAAGCAGAAAGGTGGAAGGAGTATATAGAGGGTCTATACAAGGGCGATGTACTGGAGGGCAATATTATGGAAACGGAAGAGGACGTAGGTGAAGTTGAAATGGTAAATGTGATACTGCATGAAGAATTCGACAGAGCACTGAAAGACCTAAGTCGAAACAAGGCCCCGAGAGTAAATAACATTCCATTAGAACTACTGACAGCCTTGTGAGAGGCAGCTCTGACAAAAGTCTACCATCTGGTGGGCAAGATGTATGAGACAGGCAAAATAACCTCACACTTGAAGAAGAATATAATAATTCCAATCCTAAAGTAAGCAGGTGTTGACAGGTGTGAAAATTACCTAATTATCGGCTTAAAAAGTCACGGCTGCAAAATACTGACACTAAAAACTGGTTGAAGACGACCTTGGGGAAGATAAGTGCGGATTCCATAGAAATGTTAGAACACGTTAGACAATACTGACCCTACGACTTATCTCAGAAGATAGATTAAGGAAAGGAAAACCTACGTTTCTAGCATTTGTAGACTTAGAGAAAGCTTTCGACAATGTTGATTGGAACAGCCTCTTTCAAATTCTTAAGGTGGCAGGGGTCAAATACAGGGAGCGAAAGGTTATTTACAATTTCTACAGAAACCAGATGGCAGTTATAAGAGTCGAGCGGCATGAACGGGAATCAGAGGTTGGGAATGGAGTGAGACAGGGTTGTAGCATATCCCCGATGTTATTCAATGTGCATATTGAGCAAGCAGAAAAGGAAACAAATGAAAAACTTTGAGTAAGGATTAAAATCAATGGAGGAGATTTAATAATTTTATGGTTTGCCGATGTCATCGTAATTCTGTCAGAGACAGCGAAGGACCTGGAAGAGCAGCTGAACGGAATGGACAGTACCTTGAAGGGAGGATACAAGATGAACATCAAAAAAAGCAAAACGAGGATCCTGGAATGTATTCTAATGAAATCCGGTGATGCTGTGTCAATTAGATTAGGAAATGAGACACATAAAGTAATAGATGAGTTTTGCTACTTGGGGAGCAAAATAAGTGATGATGGTCGAAGTAGAGAGGATATAAAATGTTGAGTGGCAATTGCAGGAGAAGCAATTCTGAAGAAGAGAAATTAGTTAACATCGAGTAATGATTTAAGTATCAGGAAGTCTTTTCTAAAAACATTTGTGTGGAGTGTCCATGTATCCATGTGAAATATGGACGATAAATAGTTTAGACAAGAAGAGAATAGAAACTTTCGAAATATGATGCTACAAGAGAGTGCTGAAGATCAGATGGGCAGATAACGTAATTAATGAGGAGGTACTGAATAGAACTGGGGAGAAAAGGAATTTGTGGCACAACTTGACCAGAAGAAGTGATCGGTTGCTAGGACATGTTCTCAGGCATCAAGCAACCACTAATTTAGTATTGGAGGGCAGCGTGGAGGGTAAAAATCGTAGACGGAGACCAAGAGATGAATACACTAATGGGATTCAGAAGGATGTGGGGTGCAATATTTACTCGGAGATGAAAATGCTTTCACAGGATAGAGTAGCATGTACAGCTGCATCAAACCAGTCTCAGGACTGAAGACCACAATAACAACAACAACAATGCGACACGTGCGGTTCAACTCCTAGACGAGTTTAAGCCAAGACGCTTAGACGAAGAGGGACCACATGTGAGTCCGAACACCTTGGGGATGTTAAATCGCAACTTCTCAACACAGTCACCCTAGTGGCGAACATATTTCTTCCAACGAGAGACCAGTCTGTCGATACCGTCACTGTAGAACGTTTGCTGACCGAGGCACAGTGTCACCTCTGCTTGTACCTCAACATCGCTATCAAAGTGAAGTCCTCACAGGGATTCGTTAATTTTTGGAAATAGATGCAAACTGGGTGGGGTGAAGTCCGGACTGTAGAGAGAAAGATCGATGACAATGAACCCAAGGTGTCGGATTGTAGCAGACGTCGTAGCGCCCGTGTGTACAGTCTGGCAGTGTTAGGCTGAAGGAGAGGATGCTCCATGTGTCAACGAACTGCCTAAATTCGAGACTCAATTACAGCACGCTGTTTCTCACGCACCGACATAGTTGCGTTACGCGCCGCGATGTTACACGCTACAGTTCGGATCCCTCTTGCGGCAGAGGTCTGTAAATATGTAGACTTGAGGAACACATGTGTGGAATGTGAATAAGGTTGGTTTTATTTAAACAGCTTTTAGAGTTTCCACATTAAAAATTCGGAGTCATTACTTTTCAGCACTTCGGTGTATACTTTTTTGAAGGCTGCAGGAGAGATTCCTTGTTGACAATCTGGTTCGTCTACTGGACATTGGTTTTTAGTTTTTTCATTTTGATTATTAATTTTTTAAATGTTATTTTACCTCGCTCATTTAATTTACATTATGTTTGTCTCCAACATCTGAGCTCTATACCGACTTTTTCAAAAAATTTTACGGAAGTTGAGCCTGTGCTGGAAAGGTAGCTCAGTACCCAACATGATAGTTAGTCCCTGTGCCGTTTCGTTAAGTGCGTTCACGGTGGTAGCCATCTAGGGAGATCGTTACCACCCCGAGAACTTTCCCTCCAAGGTCACACCATTGGAGGAATCCCAAATCAAATGAACTCCCCTCAGCTTCTGGTTTGCACCCGGACTAACGGAGGGTCCTTTCTAGTTAACATGCCTGTGTTCGTTGTAGATAATATCTAAACTGTATTTGGAGAAATTTCTTTCCTTAGTAAACTACTTACTCGTTCTGTTTCACTTAAAACAGTGACACGTACCCAGTCCCGGATGTTATTCTGTTGCAAGCAACTTGAAGACAGACATGCCACCGTAACACTCCATAAGAGCCTGTACGCGATACATAGAGATGTGCCGGCCGCGGTGGTCTCGCGGTTCTAGGCGCGCAGTCCGGAACCGTGCGACTGCTACGGTCGCAGGTTCGAATCCTGCCTCGGGCATGGATGTGTGTGATGTCCTTAGGATAGTTAGGTTTAAGTAGTTCTAAGTTCTTGGGGTCTGATGACCACAGCAGTCGAGTCCCATAGTGCTCAGAGCCATTTGAACCATAGAGATGAGAAATAACACGAGAACCTGGAGTAGCGAGAGGTCCAATTTGTGCGTCAGATATGTTGAGGCCCGCCATACAAGGTTGACACCGAAAAATTCTTCTTCACTTTTGAGACAAATTTCTTTCTTGAGAAATTAAAAAATCATAATCTTCTGTCGTGGCGTGAAGCCGTACTTCCCAACCCTTATGCGAGGCTTTAATTGCCAGAATTTTGGCGAAATGTCTCCCCACTGTACGAACAACCCAGCTTACGGGGACTGTGGTTGGTCACTTGATTAAAACTCCCCATATTAACAGCGCTCAGCATCACCACCCCGATCCCTGACCTGTGCTACATAATTAAGGAACTTAAAATGCAGCAACATAAGGCATCCCCACTGTACGAACAACCCAGCTTACGGGGACTGTGGTTGGTCACTTGATTAAAACTCCCCATATTAACAGCGCTCAGCATCACCACCCCGATCCCTGACCTGTGCTACATAATTAAGGAACTTAAAATGCAGCAACATAAGGCCTCCGAAAGTCTCTCATATTCTGAAGCTTATAAATGCACGAATGCTTATTGAATTTTGCCAATAGTACGATCAGATCATCGGCAATATCTCGAGTACTTACTCTCTTCTTTCTCTAGACCGAGGTGGAGCACTGGCTAGAACACCGAGATGGTTCAAATCTCCATCTGGCGGTCCAGATTTAGATTTTCCGTCATTTTACTACATCGCTCCAAGCAAATGCCGAGATGCTTCCTTTCAAAATGGCACTGCCAATTTCCTTCCTCATACTTTCTTAATCCCATCTTGTGCTACATCTCTAATGAGCGCACTGACGACGAGGCGTTAAACTCTAACAATCCTTCCTTTTGTTTCCCCTCCAACTCCATTTCTTATAGTCGCGGATCCCACACCAGACAGTGGCTGAAGGAGCCACGAACTATGGGTCCCAAGCCTATCCATTCCTCAACAGGACCCTTCGCAAGAGTTCCGTCCCGCTAAAGAAGCTAAGGACGAAAAAAAAAAAATCTGGGGAGAAGGCTACTCCGGTGATCCTGGTGGTGCCATATCTCCCCACGATTAGGGGCTTTCAAACCTGATTACGCTTCTCATTCGTCGGTTTTTAGCCCTTCTCTTGTTCACAATTATAGTTGACGCATTGCTAAGCTCCCCACGGGCCCATGAGAACAGCGTCCCTCAGTGCGCCATGCTGAATGATATAAACTTCCTTATCGTCATAAATGGGCTAGTGATTTCAATAATACCAGTGTTTAACTTCTCGCTGTATGGCGACAACTTTCGCATTTTGAATAGTTCCCAAGTTGCAGCTTTGGCTGTACGTCAGCTCCAAGAATACATCCGATGATTACTATCGTCGTAGCACGCTCAGCCCGGCCGAAGTCACTGGACTCGCATTCGGGAGGACAACGGTTCAATCCCGCTTCCGGCCATCCTGATTTAGGTTTTCCGTGATTTCCCTAAATCGCTCCAGGCAAATGCTGGGATGGTTCCTTTGAAAGGGCACGGCTGACTTCCTTCCCCATCCTTCCCTAATCCGATGAGACCGATGACCTCACTGTTTGGTCTCTTTCCCCAAACAAACTAACCAACCAACCGGCGGAAATCTCTGCTTGTGTACCCAGCATCAAGACATTGTTGCGTATTCCAGATTTTTGGGACTCACCTCTGATAAATGTTTGACATGGCTGCCCATATTCGTCAATTTAAGACTGGATGCATGTAAAATCTACTACTTATGTTAGAAGACAAGTCGAAGAAACACAAGTCGAAATTTTACGGTTAGAGAAAGTTTTTGACAGTGTTGATTGAAATAAACTGTTTAAAACTGTAAAGGTAACAGGAACAAAATACACGGAGCATAATGTTATCGACAACCAGTGGAAAATCAGACTATAGTGAGAAGAGTAGAAGGAAATGCAATCGAAGCAGTAGTTGAGTAGGAAGTGAGACTGGGTTGAGTATATTATCACCGATTTTGTTGAATCTACACACTGAGTAAGCTGTGAAGGAAACGAAAGAGAAATATCGAAACGAAATTAAAATTCAGGGAGAAGAAATCAGTACTGTGCGGTTGGCTGATAACACTGCAATTCTCTCAGCGACAGCAGAAGAGTTCAGACAGCTGTTGAATGGAATGAATAGTGTCATGAAACAGCTTATAAGATGAACATTAACAAAACTGAAATAAGGGTATTGGAATGAAATCGAATTCAACTACGCAATGCTGAATGGATTAGACAGGAAATGAGATACCAAATGCAATAGATAGTTTTTTTTTTATTTCGGCAAAATGTGGCCTAATATGAAAGTGAAATGTGGACGATAAATGGTTCAGTCAAGCAGACTATACAATTTTTGGAAATATGGTGCTACAGAAAATGCTGAAGGTTAGATTGGTAGATTGGATAAATCATTAGGAGGTACTAAATCAAACGGGGGGAAAAGAAATTTATGGCAAAATTTTGCTATAAGAAGGGACCAGCGGCTAGGACACATCCTGCGGTATCAATGAATCGTTAATTAGGTAATGGATGTAAGTGTGGATGTAAAATAGAAGAGAGGAACCAAGAAAGTTCAAATGGATATAGGTTGTTGTAGTTATGAAGAGCTGAAAATACTTGCACGGGATATACAGGGTGGTCCATTGAACGTGACCGGGCCAAATATCTTACGAAATAAGCGTCACACGAAGAAACTAAAAAGAACGAACCTTGTCTAACTTGAAGGGGAAAACCAGATGGCGCTATAGTTGTCCCGCTAGATGGCGTTGCCATAGGTCAAACGCATATCAACAGCGTTTTTTTAAAAAATAGGAACCCTCATTTTTATTACATATTCGTGTAGTACGTAAAGAAATATGAATGTTTTAGTTGGACCACTTTTTTCGCTTTGTGATAGATGGCGCTGTAATAGTCACAAACATATGGCTCACAATTTTAGACGAACAGTTGGTAACAGGTAGGTTTTTTACATTAAAATACAGAACGTAGGTACGTTTGAACATTTTATTTCGGTTGTTCCAATGTGGTACCTGTACCTTTGCGAACTAATCGTTCCTGAGAACGCATGCTGTTACAGCATGATTACCTGTAAACACCATATTACTGCAATAAATGCTAAAAATGATGTTCGTCAACCTCAGTGCATTTGGAAATACGTGTAACGACATTCCTCTCAACAGAGAGTAGTTCGTCTTCCGTAATGTTCGCACATGCATTGACAATGCGCTGACGCATGTTGTCACGCATTGTCGGTGGATCACGATAGCAAATATCCTTAAACTCTCCCCACAGAAAGAAATCCGGGGACGTCAGATCCGGTCAACCTGCGGGCCATGGTATGGTGCTTCGACGATCAATCCACCTGTCATGAAATATGCTACTCAGTACTCCTTCAACCGCACGTGAGCTATGTACCGGACATCCATCTTGTTGGAAGTACATCGCCATTCTGCCATGCACTGAAATATCTTGTAGTAACATCGGTAGAACATTACGTAGGAAATCAGCATACGTTGCACCATTTAGATTGCCATCGGTAAAATGGGGGCCAATTATCCTTCCTCCCATAATGCCGCACCATACATTAACCCGCCAAGGTCGCTGATGTTCCATTTGTCGCAGCCATCGTGGATTTTCCGTTGCCCAGTAGTGCATATCATGCCGGTTTACGTTGAATGACGCTTCGTCGCTGAATAGAATGCGTACAAAAAATCTGTCATAGTCCCGTAGTTTCTCTTGTGCCCAGTGGCAGAACTGCACACCACGTTCAAAGTCGTCGTCGTGCAATACCTGGTGCATAGAAATTTGGTACGGGTGCAATCGATGTTGATGTAGCATTCTCAACACTGATGTACGGATTAGCCGCGACAGCTTCTGAAACATCTACTTGGGCATCATCATTTGTTGCAGGTCGTGGTTGACGTTTCACATGTGGCTGAGCACTTCCTGTTTACTTAAATAACGTAACTATTCGGAGAACGGTCCGGGCACTTGGATAATGTCGTCCAGGATACCGTGCAGCATACATAGCACACGCCCGATGGGCACTTTGATCACAATAGCTATGCATCAACACGATATCAACCTTTTCCGCAGTTGGTAAACGGTCCTTTTTAACACGGGTAATGTGTCACGAAGCAAATACCGTCCGCACTGACGGAATGTTACGTGATACCACGTACTTATACGTACGTGACTATTACAGCGCCATCTATTACAAAGCGAAAAAAGTCGTCCAACTAAAACATTCATATTTCTTTACGCACTACTCGAATATGTAATTAAAATTGGGAGTTCCAATTTAAAAAGACGATGTTGATATCCGTTTGACCTATGGCAGCGCCATCTAGCGGGCCAACCTTAGCGCCATCTGGTTTCCCCCTTCAAGCTTGACGAGTTTCGTTCTTTGTAGTTTTTCTGTTTGATGCTTATTTCGTGAGATATTTGGCCCGGTCACTGTCAATAGACCACCCTGTAGTAGCGTGAAGAAATGTACGAAACCAGTCTTCGAACTGAAGACCACGGCAGTGTAAACAGTAAATCAGTTGACAGCGTTTATCAGATTCACAAGTGATTTAAATTTTAATTCAGTTTATTCAAAAGACACAAAAGTTAATTTTACTCACCCATCTTTCATCTGCTCCTGCAAATGGGAAATTCTGAGTGTGTGGAAGTACGAGAGCAAAAGACATTTTCTATGAGACTGATGATCACTTATAATCTTTCCGTATTCCTTTAATCAGTCGACACTCGTGAAGAGCACCAGCGCTGTTGCTGATATTTATGATACAACAGTTTTACGAGTGCAGCCCTATTCGCCTTATCCAGAACAATGTCGACTGTTCGGAGCTGTAATGCACTCTGATGCTTGTGTATCAACCCTACGTCGCCGTACAAGTACCAGCGCCTAACGCCGTCGGCAACGGACCTCGCATTCGAATGTCAACTTTCTGTGTGCTGAGTTCAGTGTGGTGCTTGCTGAACGAACAGAAACGATGCGACTCGTGCGCGCGGTACGTGTGCCTTAAGGTGATAGCAGTTCGCTCCAGCGGCAGTTCCTGGCTGTATCTGGCTCGCAAATCACACTGTTTCAGAAACTGACGGGCGTAAAAGTCCTACGTTAGATCTGTTAATACTCATATTTCTTCCTTTGTCCACATTCTAGTGAAATTATCCTGTCTGTAGGATACATAAATAAAAACTTCAGTATCCCTGAACATATTATAAGGCAAAAAGGAAAATACCACATGTCCTGTTTCCGAATCTCTTTATTAAACAATGTTGCGCCTTTGCCGTCTTCAATCCACTTACTAGGCACATAATTCTCTAGACCACTATTTACAGTCCCCTTAATCTTTGTGCATAATTCCTCTACGTCCATCTTACTGGAACAAATTGATGGCAGTTCATTGTCTTAGTAAGATGTTAACAGCTGCTTTTCTGCTCTATCTAGCCTTCTTTACTGATTGACTTTCGTAATCGTAGTTGATATAATGATATCATGATCGTTAATCCCCCTTTCTATACAGAGGTGTTCGATAAATTCCGGCCTATTTGTAACTACAAGGTCTAGGATATTTCCATTGCGTGTGGGCTGCCGAACTAGCTGCTCAAGATAGTTTTCAGAAAACATGTTCAAAAGTATCTTCGATGAGTGTCTGTCTCTTCCACCTGCAATGAATCCATAGACATCCAAGTCTATACTCGGTAGGTTAGAGTCGCCTCTATCTAGCAATGCATAATCTGGGTATTTATGCGCTACTGACAAGAGACATTCTTTGAACGACTCTTAAACCGTCACAACAGAATCACGTGGCCGATAAAAACATCCAGTAATTAACTTGGTTTCAGCTAGACTCGTTATACTTGACCAGACAACTTCACTGCAGCATTCAACTTCGACCTCAATAGAGACATTATTTTTGTCAACTGCTATGGACACTCTCCCTCCTAACGTCACTAATCTGTCTTTCTGATATGCGTTCCATGACTCGACAAGTATCTCAGAGCTTTCCACTTCGGGTTTCAGTTATCTCTCGGTTCCGAGAATAATTTGACCACGAGAGCTTTTCTGGGGAGCAGTAAGTTAAAGAGGTTGGTTAAGAATTCTTCGACAGTTCAATGATAAAAGTTTGACAGTCGAAGCGTCTTTACTCTGAATGCGGTCTGACTTGCGTTGCTCGTATCGAGTAGCGAGTGTTCATCAGAGCACCTCAAACTACCACATGGCCTAAAAAACCCTCTTGTCCACTCCACAAGTACTCTGCTAACCGAGTAGCTGCTTCATTTGTGTGGTACACACCTGACCTATCAAGGGGAGTCCTACAAATCCTTAACCGGTAACACAGGTCTATAAATGGGCAGTCAAGGCCATCACAGAGCTGACGAATCCCTTGGTTGAGACCCTCCACACGACTCCAAGCCAAAGGACCCCGATCAGCCTTGGCAACAATGCTGCGTATCGCGAGATGTACTTGCATCCCAAGCGCGAGACCAGACTTCCGCCTGCCCTCTGTATGAACTGAGGATAGTCTCAGAACCCATGTGACAGATGTCGCAGGTGCCGTTGTGAGTCACAACCTGCAGACGACTGCACATATCATAAGAGCAATTCAATGCACGCCTACCACACCAGCATACACTGTTCAGTAGTAATACATATATGGAGCGAGAGAGTGCCTGGACAGAACTGTTTGTAATTTATCAGTAGAATGGTATAATATTTAAAGTAAAGGTGCTGCATTGAAGTGAAATGTGTGTGTATTTCAAGCCATTGATTCTTCAAAAAACTGACACGAAACGCATCTGGCAGTATGTAGGTCATGTTTTATCAGTTGTACATAGACATAACCTAAAAACATTAATACTGATCGAGACCATGACGTGGGGCTCTTAAGAACATAAACTGAGTCTTTTGAGGTAAACATCAACGGCCAGAGCGGCAGTGGCTAACAAGTCCAAAAGAGCCACAGAAAAGGAGGTACCTGAACGCGTCATAAGAAGACAGCCGGTTCACAAGAACAAAGTGCACCACTATTTAAAAAAAAATTCATGTGGACAGCAGACCTACATACAAAGAGCCAAAGCCTCTCATTAGGATTTCCTTCTCTTTTTCAACAGGATGACCACAGCACGTGGCAATACAGTACAAAAGCCTTCAATGTCTATGTGCACTTGTATTAAATGTTTTTGTACAACCACTGAAGCTTAAGATCTAACTTCGAAACATGTTGGTAATCAAATAATTTAAGCAGTCAACAAATTTTGAGATTGGTGACGGTAACTGAAAAACCTTTTCATATCTTTGAAACAGTCACGGTTAATCAGCAGAAAATGTGGCTTTAAATTGTCCTTGAACTCAACTGGCCTCCCTCCCTGTCCACCATCTCACCCACCCTCCGACAGCCAGGGCTCCTGAAATGCTTAGAGAACCTCGCTGGCACTGGCACTCTTTCCTTCCCATCTACGACTGGGGAACATTAACATGCCATCGGCAGTTACAGAGACACATCCGCAATGTGTTTAATAGCTCTAACTGGCTACTGTCATCCACTAAACTCAGTATAAGACTACCAATAAACTGTAATATGTATCTGCAAGTTTGCTACCGAATCACTGACCACAATTCTGCTCCATTCTAGTCACCCCTCCACAAAGTTAGCCACTCCCTCACAATCTAATCAAAGACAACATTTTCGTCTCTTACCTCAGAGTCACCTTTCCCATTATTGATAATGCCTGCTGAAATCTCATCATGGCCCCATTTATTCACGTGCATAGACACATCTGCTGTTTTCTTTGTTTCTAGTTTCCACACTCTGAATAGAGTAGGTACACTCATCACAGCACACGAAATATAAGGTGCTGTTGCAAATAAACAGTCTTGATTACATCACATACCACCATATTAAAAGAAAATCCTTTATTCTTCCTAGAAACAGTTCCCATCCAGTATAACACCATCCTCTACAGTCATCATCCTGAGCCTTGGGAAACATAAAACAGTCTTCCGTTCCTAAAATCCAACTACCTCCCTAATGAAACCTGATCCTACTGACCCTTTCGCTTTACGTTAGTCTTCAGAAAGGTCTTCGCATCCATCCTCTCCAAATGCATCCACAAACACCTTGTATAACACCTTGTCTCGCCGAGTGGCCGCGGATTGCGCAGCCACTCCCGCCGGGGATTCGAGTCCTCCCTCGGGCATGGGTGTTTATGTTGTTCTTAGCATAAGTTAGTTTAAGTAGTGTGTAAGTCTAGGGACCGATGACCTCAGATGTTTAGTCCCTTAGGAATTCACACACATTTGAATAACACCTTCCTCTCCCCCTGGCACATACGTCCCCACTATCCAGCTAATGATCAGTTCCTACACTTAGTACATTTCCCATACAAACAACGCAACACACGGTGACATTCACCTTTCTGTCCCCAGAAATCGAAAAAGCATACAGCTATGAATGTCATTCTGGTCTCCTATTCAAACTCCATTGCTACACGCTTCCGTCAATTTCATCCGCCTGATTGCATCATTTGTAACTAATCGTTCCTCCTATGCAACAATAAACTACACTCACTCCCGTATTTTACATCCAACTGTAAGTGTGTCCCAAGAAACTGTTATGTCAACAGTCCTTTATCTCCTGTCCTATACTTATCCATCCAATACATCCATTTCAGTATATCGACGACACCGCTGCACTTGCTGCCTATTCCAACTTCCATTCTTCCTAACGATATCTTGAACTCTGTGTCGATAACTTCACCTCCTTGTTTGTCTAACATGTAGTGTCTCTTAATCAGTTCTAGAATTATAGTAAAAACAATTCGAGCGTTCTATCTTCGAGATTTCTACCTCCCAGTCCCCGACCGCCCAAATCACCTAACGAAACCAATAACAAAAACCTGGATTAAAACTTGATCAATAGGTAATCTGGATCTCCCCCCCCCCCCCCCCCTCCTAAACACCCAAAGACAACCCACAATCTACTAAAATTACTAATCGATAGAACATATGGACTAAATCCCTCGACTGTCATATATACTTACAATATCTTCATTCATCTCATCCTCATCTATGCAACTGCTGCATGGATCTTGGCTTCTCCCATGTATTAAGACTCTCACGAGATCTTTGAGAGCCAGGTACACTGCTTCGCTTTCCTATCCCATCCCCCATCCCTCTTACCCGTTTCTTTTATCAGCTAAGTTCCCTAGTCTCTTCAAACATCTGAAACACTTGCGAAACCTTCCGCAAAGCTACCAGGGTAATTTCAACCAACTTCCCGTCCTAGATCATGAAATTATTCCTGAGATCTACCTATTCTTCAAATGGTTCAAATGGCTCTGAGCACTGTGGGACTTAACTACTGTGGTCATCAGTCCCCTAGAACGTAGAACTACTTAAACCGAACTAACCTAAGGACATCACACACATCCATGCCCGAGGCAGGATTCGAACCTGCGACCGTAGCAGTCGCGCGGTTCCGGACTGCGTGCCTAGAACCGCTAGACCACCGCGGCCGGCCGATCTACCTATTCTATCAGTTATAATCTTCTCTGCCTCTTCCTTTCCAAATGAAAACTACAGTGCACCCTGTCCTTGTATTAATGGACTTCTACTCGTCTCCTACCACCTACACCTCGTCTCTTGATCCTTTTTAATACAAATCCCCCAACCTTTTTCACATGACTTCCTGACCAGTCCTATTTGCAGCCAAATTCCTCACCTATAAAATGTCACCAGAAACCAATGGCATTATCGCCCTAACAGGTCTCCAGATCACACACATCACCAAACCTAAGGTCAATGTTTCTCTGCTTATAAAATTATGTTTATGTATGTAAGTGTTTTAATCAAAGCCTCAGGAGCAGCTGCATTGCCACTGCCAGGTTACCCCTCCGCCTTTGGAGGGGCATGGGGGGCCTTAAGAGTCAATAACTGTTAAATAAGCAATTCTTGAGCTGAAGCAAGATCCTGGCAGGTAGTGCTGCACCTCGCCCCTTGGTACTCGCACCACATGGAGTCAAAATTTGAAACTAGGTTACAAACAGTCGGTTTCTTGCTACAGTAATATACATGACCAAATAGAAACAAAAGAACAGGCTGCAGTGATTAAAACACTATTAACAAAAATGTAGACAATCAGTTTAAAACTCTGTTTACGTAAGTCTTTCATTCGTTCTCCATTTTGTAAGATAGTACTATTGACTCGTAAGATGATTTTAAAACAGCTAAGTACGCTTATAATATGGACTACTGCATTACAATTTGTAATTTGCTAGGTTCAAACGTACGATACCGTTGCTGGCAAATGAAAACAACGATTCTTGGAGGTACTAAAAAAGTGTCACCACATGTAACACATTTTCAGAAATCGTTGAAACAACGATTATGGGGCTGAATTCAGATGAACCAAACGCAGATGAATGAAGTAATTTAAAATTATATAGAGGCTTAAATACATTAATTTTATGTTAATGAACTTTTTGATTAGAACTTAAAATAATGGCATACTCTACAGTGTAGTTAATGGCTTTTCACAACATTTAATTAAATTACTAAAAAAAACTTCAAATTACGAGGGCTGTTCGGAAAGTAAGCTCCGATAGGTCGCAAAATGAAAATCACAGTGAAAATCAAAAATATTTTATTCGCAATGGTTGCACACACGTTCCAGCTCTCTCTCTAAATAGTCGCCACTCCGACTTAGACATTTGTTGTGACGTTGAACAAACTTTCCAGCCTCCTTGTCACAGAAAGCAGACGCCTGTGCTTTCCGTCAATTCTCTACACTGCTCTGCCTTTCGTTGTTTGTGCCAAAATGTTGTCTTCGTAGCCAGTGGTTCATGTAAGCAGAGATGAACAACGGAGGGAGCCAATTAAGGGCTGTATTGTGGGTGATCAAACACTTCCCACCGACAATGCTGCAGGAGAGTCTTCATTGCCTCTGCAGAATACGGCTGAAAATTGTCTTGAAGAAAGAAACGCATGATATTTATGTTATGTGGGCTGCATAGCTTCAGGCGAAATCTCTCACCAGATCCACATACTTTGCGGCAGACACTGGTGTTTTAGGCATTTCTAATGATCACTTTGTGCTCTGAAGTGAAAAGAGTGACGTGAAGCGATCGATAAGCACACTAAAGACGCTGCCCAACACATGTGTGGAAAGTTCCAATGGATTTTCACATGATTAGCATTTCGCGCCTAATCGGACATTTTTTCCGTATACACCTCGTATTTAGCCGTTAACAGATAGAAAAAAAGTTTTGTTTACTTAAGTAATGGCACATAACAGATTATAACTGATGGCAGTGACATAAAACATTAGAGGGAGAAAAAATTATCCGTGTGTATAGTACCTAACAGTCGCCAGAATAAAATTCATTAAAATCAGAATTTATCCTTGAGAAATAAGTTAAAAAAGCGTGTAATTCATTGAGAAATCATAGAACACGCTCTACTGAGCACATTCTCAAAGAAGCGCACATATCTACACGCATTTTAAAAAACTCCAGAGGAAGCCAGAAAACATATTCAGCATACTACTTACTGAACCATTTATATCGCGTTCTCTTAAAGTGCCAAACACATGCTCTCATTATAATGTATGACGATAGCCTAGCTTCTGTTCGCAGATCACACACTGAATGATGTCTATTAAATGATATGCCTAAAGGCATTTTTGCCTAAGATGTCTGAAAGGCTGTGCAGCTAACTGGAAAGGCTTTTTTCCTTCCTAGCTCTCAATGGCACCTTTTCTCCGTGAAAAATCTGGGTCTTAAGTGCCTCTGGCGAATGAAAGTGACTATGACAAGACTTTCTCTTGTTATATGGTGTGATCATGTGCAATGTGCTACAGCACGCTGTACGTAAATATCACACTAAAATTATGTCACTTCTCTTCGAATGCGTGCTGGTATACAATTAAAACAGACAACAAAATGTTTTGCAACGGTCTCTCTGCAATAGCTAGAAACCAGTGACGAGTGCTAAAATGATAGTCAACCATGCTACAATCAACTCAGAGAAGGGACGCTACTGTTTGTTTGCGACTGCCTGTGATCTCATGTGACGTCATCCTTGCCGGAACTAAGACGTTGCTCACGGCACCAGGCCATTATTTTTCTTTGAAAGTGCGTGTAATGATTGTGCAAGTAACATGGCGAATTCTGTACACGATCTGCTAAAGACGCCTTTTCCAGTAGATCTATGGAGGACAAAATAAGAGTTAAAATTTTAGGGAAACCTATTACAATTTAAATCCAACAAATTATTCTTGGAACCGAGAGCTGGCTGAAAGCCGAAGTGGGAAGGTTTCGGATAATTAAAGGGTCATGGGACGTACGTATATCGGAAAGATAGATTCGAGGCCACAAAAGGGAGAGTTTCCATCGCAGTTGACAAAAATATTGTCTCTATTGCGATCGAAGCTGAATGTGACAGTGAAGTCGTGTGGTCGCTTACAAGAGGTATAGTGAGACCATGTTAACTGTAGGATGTTTTTACCGGCCACTCGACTCCACTGTGGCAGTTCTAGAGTCAGTCAGACAAAACGTCTACGGCCAATAGCACGTAAATACTCAAATCATACAATACTAGTTGGAGGCGACTCCAGCCTGCTGAGTATAGACTGCGATGTCTGTTGATTCATGGCGGGTGATACAGGCAGACAGTCATGCGAAATTCTTTTGAACACGTTTTCTGAAAATTGTCTTGAGCAGCTAGCTCGGCAGCCCACACACAATGGAAATATCTCAGACCTTTTAGCTTACATATAGGCCGAATCTAATCAGCAACGTCGGAATAGAAAAGGGTATTAGCAATCGTTGCTGTTGTTGCCGTCTTCAGTCCTGAGACTGGTTTGATGCAGCTCTCCATGCTACTCTATCCTGTGCAAGCTTCTTCATCTACCAGTACTTACTGCAACCTACATCCTTCTGAATCTGCTTAATGTTTTCATCTCTTGGTCTCCCTCTACGATTTTTACCCTCCACGCCGACCTCCAATGCTAAATTTGTGATCCCCTGATGCCTCAGAACATGTCCTACCAACCTGTCCCTTCTTCTTATCAATTTGTGCCACAAACTCCTCTTCTTCCCAATTCTGTTCAATACCTACTCATTAGTTATGTAATCTACTCATCTAATCTTCAGCATTCTTCTGTAGAACCACATTTCGAAAGCTTCTATTCTCTTCTTGTCCAAACTATTTATCGCCCATGTTTCACTTCCATACATGGCTACTCTCCACACAAATACTTTCAGAAACGACTTCCTGACACTTAAATCTATTAGACGTCTCGGTCGCCTCTTGTTCGCATTGACGGCCGTTTGAACACTGGACGTTGCATTTCAGATGTGTTACGACCCGCGGCTCTACCCTTCATTCGATCCCTGCAAAATCCTACATTTCAGCAGGATAATGCACGACCGCATGTTGCAGGTCTTGTAAGGGCCTTTCTAGATACAGTAAATGTTTGACTGATGCCCTGGCCAGCACATTCTCCAAATCTCTCATCAACTGAAAACGTCTGGTCAATGGTGGCCGAGCAACTGGCTCGTCACAATACGCCAATCACTACTCTTGATGAACTGTGGTATCGTGTTGAAGCTTCATGGGCAGCTGTACCTGTACACGCCATCCAAGCTCTGTTTGACTCAATGCCCAAGCGTATCAAGGCCGTTACTACGGCCTGAGGTGGTTGTTCTGGGTACTTATTTCTCAGGATCTATGCCCCCAAATTGCGTGAAAATGTAATCACATATCAGTTCTAGTATAATATATTTGTCCAATGACTACCCGTTTATCATCTGCAATTATTCCTGGTGTGGCAATTTTAATGGCCAGTAGTGTAGTTGTGTGATTAGGCCCAAACTTTATGATTAATTACGTAAATAGAACCTATCTTTACTTCATTTTACCGACCAAAATAAATAAAACACACTAACCTAACATTCCTCACTTGCATATGGACATTTTCCATGGGTTGGGGACTCCACTTTGGCTTTCCATCCAGTGGAACCAGGGTTCGAGTCCCGGAAAGGACACCACCTTTTTTAATTTCCTGTCAATTCCAAGCACCTCTAGTTGTATAATTCTGATGGGGGGGATCAAATTGGGCTTTCCGTTCAAGAGGAACAGGGTTCGAGAGGAACAGGGTTCGAGTCCCAGTTTGTTTTCCATCCAACTCCTGGGTAGGGGGTGGGGTGGGGCATCAGCAGAGCCCTGGGACTAAAAAATCCCCGTGAAAATTCGAAATTCCCGCCAAAATTCGAAATTACACGCAATAGGGTAGGCTTGGGGGAGGGGAAGGTTGTTGAATACACAACAACCACTTGCAGACTTCATGGCTGAGCTACACCAGAGCCAGTCTAACCCCCATTCATTACAACATTACTAATTTCCAGATTCACAATATTGTCATCATTGGTTAGATCACACTCTCCTTGACTACTAAACATGCTAACTGAATCATTACTCAGTGCATTATTACTCCTTTCAGTGGCACCCTCTGATAAGACATCTGAATCAGAATGTTCTATCATTCAAGATTCCTCTCTTTCCCTACTTTTTTTCAAAACTGGTTATCCTAGTCCATTTCTGACTCGCTGTGACTTTTTCTATAGTGTACTAAACATTAACACTACCAAGCTAAAATCTTAGATTGTGCATTCATGGCACCAAGTAACAATAAAATTTTGCAACTCCAAAATTACTTAAAAATGAAAAATTACGCTCAGAATCATTAACAAACCACTGAACTATGAAAACAATAAAGACTGCTGCTCATAACCTCTTATTGTTAGCATCAGTAGCCAGCAAATCAAGAATTACAGAAGAACATTATGACACATGGAAAATGTTGAAAAATGAACATGTGTAACCATATAAATAAGACATTTAGGAATTCTCTTCAAAATTTTGACTAAAAACACTGACTGTCCCCAAAACCTTAATACCTTCACTGAATCTACAGTATACCTTACATCACCTCACACATTAGTTCACATACAGGATACACAAGCTTAAAAAAGTTTTCAAAAATCATCAAATAAATTAACTCAATGATAACCTTTAAGTAGGTCACCATAATTGTCCTATACAAATTATGTATAAGTTTCTCCTGAATTATCTATGCATGACCAATTTTTCCATACAGTTCACCTCAGGGCGGAGAGGATGGAAGGAGGCATTTGGGAGTAGGTTGAGGATTTCCTAAGTCCGCAGTTCCTATGCCCAAATTTTTATTTTACACTCCTAATTACTATGTAATATTATCAGTTTCTGTTGACAACTATGACATCATCTCCTAGTTTCGTCCTTCTGAGAACTAATAAAATACACTACAATACCTAACTCATCCTCAAACTTCAAGATACACCTGTCATATGCTAAAGAAGAAGTCTCAAAATGTAAATCCCATATTACACAAAACGTATGAAAGAAATAACATTAACACTTCAGAAGCAATCATACTTCAGCACGCAAATCAAACGTATAGATAAGTTACTTCACATACGAAAACAATATGAACACGTTGCCCCTGTTGTATTGCTAAATGTCTAAGAGAAAAGTTGTGGCGAGACTTCACCAGTCATAAGACTGTCATATTCCAGACATTACCCTGCCAGCACTAAAAAACCAGGATTGTCCGAGTTAATCCTGGATGTACGGTAAGCCTAGACGTGTAGTACGTGATAAAATGCACCCCCCCCCCCCCCTCCCTTCCCCATTTGGCGTGATTACGATAGTGCACATTACAGTATATACTCTCTAGACTTCAAGAGTGTTCGAGAAGTATCCTGATCCATAACAATCCAACCGCCGTCTACAGCTCATGGGATTACTCAGAACTGGGTGCAAGACGCAGACGTATCGTTCAAGAACGTTTCAGAGATACACAATAGGATTGACATCATGTGACTTCGAGGCCACATAAGTGCTCTCCTGCCTGTGAAGTGTTCCTCAAATCAGTTTTCACATGTGAGGAGCGACTGGGAGATATATTCCCTTACTGTAGGTACAAGTCGCCTATAGATTGCTGTAGGTAAAAATGATCGAACAATAGGTGCCTGAATCAGGGGTCATTACACAAGAGAAAACCTCCAACACCTGTCTAAATTAAGCTCTTTTGGGAAGCAGGGTATATCGCCTAGTGCTGTTTCTTTATGTACTAGTACTGTTCAGGGGGCCTTTCTGCTTGTTTTGAGAGTCTAGTGGTGGTGTTACTGCTCCCTTGGCAATTTCAGTGTTTGTGAAGCGCTGAGAGCAGAAGTACAATCTCCCGATATTGCCTTAACTAAACCATAGCAAAGAGGTTATTTTGGTTGCCAGGGCTCGCTGATTGGAGTTGTTGTCCAGAACTGAATTTGCGAGTGACATACAGTACTGTGGTCAGTCCATCCATTTTCACCACGCATAATAGTCGACACCTGCCACGCTATCAACATGTTGCTACACACAACAGTTGGCTGTGGAATCGACAGTTTCCCTTGCACTCCCTTGACATGGTGCCATGCAAAACCCAGTGTCGTCAAGGAAGTGGAGTATCCAGCTCCCATGATCTGCATATGATAAAGTGCACTGACGTTGCTCACTTTGCTCAACTCCCGAATGACAATACAAAATATGACCTCATCCAGTACATTAAAAAAAAGAAAAACTCCATGGACAGATTCCCAACTGAAAGTGGAGGAAAAAAGACCCTATGAACATGTGTTCGCAAATGGACGGAATACGCAGAATGACAACAAAACGACCCAGTACTCAGTACAGAGCTGCATCGCGTCCACATTACAACAGATCTTCAAAGTGGCGTCCATGGGAAGCAAAGCACGCGTTCACACGTCGCATCGTCGATCGCTGCATTATTTAGCACGTTCCAGCCTGTCTCCGAATAGCGTCACAGGCGTCACGAATAAGCTGTTCAAGGGTCCGCACATCAGGAACTGGTTCAGTATACATAATGTCGTGTCCAACGTCCGGGAAAGGTGTCGCTGAAGAGTTGGTGAACAGTAATGCGGAGGTGGGGTGGTGCTTCTTAGTGCAGAAACCAAGTAACCTTTCATATTGCCAAAGACACATTCTCAAGCACACCATGTAGAATATTCCAGAGGAAGTCCAGCTACATTCCTCCGGTGAGCCAGCCGGCCTCTGTGGTCGAACGGTTCTAGGCGCTTCAGTCCGGAACAGCGCGGCTGCCACGATCGCAGGTTCGAATCCTGCCTCGGGCATCGATATGTGTGATGTCCTTAGGTTAGTTAGGTTTACGTAGTTCTAAGTCTCGGGGACTGATGACCTCAGATGTCCCATAGCGTGTAGTGCTATTTGAACCATTTGAACCATTTTGAACCTCCGTCGAGTCGTTGTGGAATAATAACTGGTTCAAGCATGTGGTCACCAAAAATCCCTGCCCACACAGTGATGCTGAACTGATGCTGGTACCACTCCCCGAGGATTGTCTGTAGTCCACAAATGACAATTATGAAGAATGATGATTCCAGTTCTGGTAATGGTTGCTCCGTTGGTAAAAAGGACTGATGAGAGTAATCCCCTAATTTTGACGGTCTGGTGCAAAAACCATCGACAAAATCCTTCCATTTGAGGGAAATCCGCTGCTGATAATCCTTGCACTCGTTGCAGGTGATAGGGACAGTAGGCCGGAGGACCCGGTCCTCCAAATTTGGTTTCCACACAGCCCGACGTCCCTTTGCACGTTCATATGCATGAAAGAACCCATGATCACACAAACGACTCAGAAGGGCTTCACGTGTTGGTGTCTGTCAAGTTTTGGTATAGCCGAACTAGTCCGTTCACCATGATGATCAAAGGGCTTTCGCTCCATCACAGAAAAACGGTTATTTCAAGTTTTGATCTTTCACAAGGTTGCAAATGATAAGGCCAGTGCCTGCCATAATGTGTATTCGTCTGAAAAAAGTTATGGGTAAGTCTTGTGGCATTTTTTGCAAGGGGGCCACTTTGGTGTAGAGTCGGACACCTAATAGCAAACGGTTTTCTTACTCTGGGCACAATTATCGTTTACATCGTGATACATGACAGTTGTTTCGTAGATGTATCTGTTGAGAGCATGTGACTGTGACAGAGGTGTCTACAGGGTGGTCCATTGATCGTGAACGTGCCAAATATCTCACGAAATAAGCGTCAAACGAAAAAACTACATAGAACGAAACTTGTCTAGCTTGAAGGGGGAAACCAGATGACGCTATGGTTGGCACGTTAGATGGCGCTGCCATAGGTCAAACGGATATCAACTGCGTTTTTTAAAAATAGGAACTCCCATTTATAATTACATATTCGAGTAGTGCGTAAAGAAATATGAATGTTTTAGTTGGACCGCTTCTTTCTCTTTGTAATAGATGGCGCTGTAATAGTCACGTACGTATAAGTACGTGGTATCACGTAACATTCCGTCAGTGCGGACGGTATTTGCTTCCTGCTACATTACCCGTGTTAAAAAGGACCGTTTACTAACTGCGGAAAAGGTCGATATCGTGTTGATGCATGGCTATTGTGATCAAAGTGCCCATCGGTAGCGTGCTATGTATGCTGCACGGTATCCTGGACGACATTATCCATGTGCCCGGATCGTTCTCCGGATAGTTACGTTATTTAAGTAAACAGGAAGTGTTCAGCCACATGTGAAACGTTAACTACGACCTGCAACAAATTATGATGCCCAAGTAGATGTTTCAGAAGCTGTCGCGGCTAATCCGTACATCAGTATCAGACAAATAGCGGAATCTCGAAAACGTCGGTGTTGAGAATGCTACATCAACATCGATTGTACCCGTACCAAATTTCTATGCACCAGGTTTTGCACGACGACGACTTTGAACGTCGTTTGCAGTTCTGCCACTGGGCACAAGAGAAACTACGGGACTATGACAGATTTTTTGTACGCATTCTATTCAGCGACGAAGCGTCGTTCAACGTAAACCGGCATGATATGCACTATTGGGACACGGAAAATCCACGATGGCTGCGACAAATGGAACATCAGCGACCTTGGCGGGTTAATGTATGGTGCGGCATTATGGGAGGAAGGATAATTGGCCCCCATTTTACCGATGGCAATCTAAATGGTGCAACGTATGCTGATTTCCTACGTAATGTTCTACCGATGTTACTACAAGATATTTCAGTGCATGACAAAATGGCGATGTACTTCCAACACGATGGATGTCCGGCACATAGCTCGCGTGCGGTTGAAGGAGTATTGAGTAGCATATTTCATGACAGGTGGATTGGTCGTCGAAGCATCATACCATGGACCGCACGTTCACCGGATCTGACATCCCCGGATTTCTTTCTGTGGGGAGAGTTTAAGGATATTTGCTATCGTGATCCACCGACAATGCGTGACAACATGCGTCAGCGCATTGTCAATGCATGTGCGAACATTACGGAAAGCGAACTACTCTCTGTTGAGAGGAATGTCGTTACACGTATTTCCAAATGCACTGAGGTTGACGAACATCATTTTGAGCTTTTATTGTAGTAATGTCGTATTTGCAGGTGATCACGCTGTAACAGCATGCGTTCTCAGAAACGATAAGTTCACAAAGGTACATGTATCACATTGGAACAACCGAAATGAAATGTTCAAACGTACCTAGGTTCTGCATTTTAATTTAAAAAAACCTACCTGTTACCAACTGTTCGTCTAAAATTGTGAGCCATATGTTTGTGGCTATTACAGCGCCATCTATCACAAAGCGAAAATAGTGGTCCAACTAAAACATTCATATTTCTTTAAGTACTACACGAATATGTAATAAAAATGGGGGTTCCTATTTTTAAAAAACGCAGTTGATACCCATTTGACCTATGGCAGCGCCATCTAGCGCGCCAACCATAGCGCCATTTGGTTTCCCCCTTCAAGCTAGACAAGTTTCGTTCTTTGTAGTTTTTTCAGTTGACGCTTGTTGTTTGAGATATAGTGAAGTCTCATATTTGTGTCGTATTATGATGAGAGGAAGAAGAAGGTGAAACCCATTGCTGGTACTTCTCTCGAACACCTCCAAGGGATTGCCAAATCGAACAGAGCCGATTTCCTTATCCATCCGAGCAGCGTAAATGTACGACGAAAAACACATGAGGCGATGCGACTTGCGTGATTCATTGATTTCATCCACATTTATTCCATTGATTTTATTTCAATGAATTTAATTCAGTTATTGTACATTCCCTTAACATGGTACGCCATGGCCCTCCATTGGTGCTTTTTCCCAGACAGTTGAAACTCTAGTTGTTTATTCGGAAAAATAGGAGAAAGTTGCTCGGAAAGTTTTCATGTGAGTATAAATTCTTAGTTCATCCATAATTTATAAATATTTGGCTTTATCAGCAATGTATAGAAGTGACGTGCATTGTGATATGTCTGTCATTTTGTGATTTTGCTCTCTCAGATGTGTATTGACTGCTGTTGGATTGATTTCTCTGCTATTCATGTGTTCTCGGAAACTTGTTTTAGGATATCGCCCGTTTGACCGATGTACATTTTCTCACTTCGGACCTGGAAAACTTGGTTGGCTGTTCTAGATAATGTTATCTTATACAGGACCGCCGACGACGAGCATGTCCTCGATAAAGAAATTATATATAAAACAAGCAGCCTTCTCTTTATATACACAAATAAAAATGTCGTTCTTGAACTAAATGAAGGTTGCAAGACATCTTGAATGCAAAAGATAATTTGAGGTGTGCACAATACCAGGACAGGATCCTCCAAACTATTGTTCAACCGTGCAGTTAATATTTAGGTGACGGGTTCACTTTTTAAGCCGGTAAAGTGCGGGTACAATGCGCACAACTCGTGTATAAGTTACTCAAAGAAGCAGAAATGAACCGAATGGGACTTCTTGTTATATCTAATGATGTTAAACCATTTGACAATGTTTGATATGAATGAGTGTTCTTTCAGGCATGTCCGTAAGACCAGACACCACGCGGAATCTGCAGCTTTATACGCACATCATAAAAAGTTTTGCATCACCATGGTTCCCAGAACACCTGAACACAAACGGTGACTGTGGATGTTTAATCACAGACACAGTCTCTTTGACTGTTCACAGATGTCACTAAACCCGCCCAAAAATGTAAACAACCATGCATGAGCAGCGCCTATTAGACGGAAGGGGTCCGACAGCTGTCCAGTTCCAGTCATTCCACCAGGAAGCAATTATAGGGTTCGTGTTTTCTGTAGTTCAACCATGCCTAGATTATCAATACCGCGGTCCGATCGCGTTCGCATTGTTACCTTGTGCCAGGAAGGGCTCTCAACAAGGGAAGAGTCCAGGCATCTCTGAGTGAACCAAAGCGATGTGGTTCGGTCATGGAAGAGACACAGAGAGACAGGAACTGTCGATGACATGCCTCACTCAGGCCGCCAAAGGGCTACTACTGCAGTGGATGACCGCTACCTCGGAGAAACACTGACAGCAAAGCCACCTTGTTGAATAATGCTTTTCGTGCAGCCACAGGACGTCTTGTTACGACTCAAACTGTGCGCAATAGGCTGCATAATGTGCAACTTCACTTCCATCGTCCACGGCGAGGTCCATCTTTGAAACCACGACACAATGCAGCGTGGTACAGATGGGCCCAAGGAATGGACCGGTCAGGACTGGCATCACGTTCTCTTCACCGATGAGTGTCACATATGTTTTTAACCACACAGTCATCGGAGACGTGTTTGGAGGCAAAGCGGTCAGGCTGATCGCCTTTCCTGCTGTTTTGGGATGTCATTATGCGAGGCCGACGTACGCCGTTGGTGGTCATGGAAGGCATCGTAATGGCTGTACGATACGTGAATGCCATCCTCCGACCGATAGTGCAACCATATGGGCAGCATATTGGCGAGGCATTCGTCTTCATGGACGACAATTCGCGACCACATCATGCACATCTTGTGAATGACTTCCTTCGGGATAACGACATCGCTCGATTGGAGTGGCCAGCATATTCTCCAAACATGAACCCTATCGAACATGCCTGGGATAGATTGAAAAGGGCTGTTTATGGACGACCTCACCCATCAACCACTGTGAGAGACCTACGTCGAATCGCCGTTGAAGAATGGAACAATCTGGCCCAACAGTGCCTTTATGAACTTGTGGATAGTATGCCGCGACGAATACAGGCATGCATCAGTGCAAGAGGACGTGCTACTGGGTATTAGAGGTACCGGTGTGTACAGCACTCTGGATCACCACCTCTGAACGTCTCGCTGTGTGGTGGTACAACATGCAATGTATAGTTTTCATGAGCAATAAAAAGGGTGGAAATGATTTTTATGTTGATCTCTATTCCAATTTTCTGTACAGGTTTTGGAACTCTCGGAACCGAGGTGATGCAAAACATTTTTTATGTATGTACTTATTATGCAAATTGAAGGTGGAGTTGGGAGAAAGAAAAGGAAAGGAGCTATTGATATCAGCTGCAATGGGTCTTAATGCAGAATCAGCGGCAACGACTGAATGCAGCTGACATCAATAGTTCCTTTCCTTTTCGTTCTCTCCCCTCTACCTTCAATTCACACAACTGAGAATGCTTCGAACAGTTGAAACTTGTGCGTCGCCGCGGGAACCCTCCTCAGACACTGAATGGAATCAGGAGCGTCGCAGTCGAAGTGTGGGACAAATTTGAGCGTCAGTGTCTCTAATACCTAGTTGATAGAATGCTGAGGAGGGTCCATGGCTGTTACAGAATATGGGTTGGAGAAACACAGTACTGAATAATACCCAGCATCGGATAAGTATTTCACGACTGTGCAACGATCTGCACTTTCGAACAAGCAGCCTCTATCCTAATTTTAAAAAATTTAATTACTTTGTAATTTTTGTAGTTTCTTGGGGCTTATTCCTTAATTTTCTGTCCCCTTTGAGTCTTATCCCACACTCACTGCCGGATATTCAGGTGTTGCAGAACTTTTTTGAACACTTTATTTTAGACTCAGAACATGTGATTTGCTGGCCCCCACGGGGATGACAGGTAGATGGGATAGAGAGCAGTGCATGCAGCTGCCAAGTAGGCGAGAGCAGAGAGAGAGGTGGCGCATCTTATCTGGCTGTTACATACCCGCGTCACGTCGCACTTGGGTAATAGGAAAATTCAGGGGAGAGCCCGCGCCGCGCGCTTCCGGAATTCCTGATGGCTCAGCCGCAGGCGCCATCTTCACAACTCTTCAAAACCCAGTCGATAACTAGCTCGACCAGATACACTGACAAGTCCTCCATTAGGCGAATACGGACTTTGCTCGAATTCCGTTGAAAAACGGAACACAGTTCACTGGGAAGAAATTTCTCTAATTGCATCGATGACCACTGGCAATACCCCGTGCTATTCACGCGCCCTAGAAACGCTGGAAAATTCCAGCAACAACAAGTATATGTGAACGAAGTTTGAAGGGCATGCTGGAGAATCGCGAAAAATCACCTGAATATCATGGAGTGAAAATAACCTGGGAACAAAGGTACAAAAAATAATTCATTTTCACCCACCTAGAAAAATTTCATGCGAAAGGTACTCATCTTGAAATTTTACTCCAGTTACAGAAAACATTTACCTGCAATAAGCAACATAAAACAGAGCGCTATTATGACCAATTCTTCAAAACTCAAAATACTTTTTACTCAATTATATTAGTCCTCAACAAACTTAAAATTACGGTTCATTTCCATTTCAGTATTAAACTGGAATAACGCTTTAACTATACAATGTAACAGTTCAGCTGAAATAAAACCTTAAAAAAACAATAAAAACAGTCTGGACCGCGTTGTTAGATATTTTATTTGTTGGAAACTGGTTTCGTCCCTTTCCTCGGACATTTCTTTATTTCATTTCATTAACAGTGCAGAGTAACCCATCGTCTTGAAATGTAAGGTGCGTCGGGTGCTTCTGAATCCAACAGTAAACACTTCCCATTATTACAATGTTATTGGTATAAAGTTGTTAATACTTTTCAAATAATATAAAGAACATAATATATAAACATTTCTCTAAGTTTACAGAGAATTGAGTGCTTAACAGCTGTTAAAATGGTTTTGTACAATTTGTTTCTGCCTAGTTGATGAGAATGCAAATGTCAAAGAAAAACTTTAAAAAAATATAATACAATGAGTGTGGTGAAAATAATTTTCAATATGTAGAGGGAAATAATATATAATATATAATATATAATGGCCAATTTCTACCTATTTCAAGTGAGAAGGTGTCGGTAGTATCTCAAGCTCTTCTCATCTGAAGTGGTTTGTGCTTATGTATGTTTACTGTGTTTGTGTGTATTGGTATATTACAGGGAGTGTTGCAAGTCAGGACACTACATGATAATCAGGAGCGGTCTGTTTGTCCTATTTCTGGTAGTTGCGGTATATTCTATGTGATACCTTAGATACATACACCTGGTATTATACAGATTAAATACTGACTGAGCATTTGATACATGGAATATATGATTTTAGCTTCATATGAGAAATATACATATATTTTTAAATTTGTTAGTAGAAATAGAATGCAATTCATTGCTACCTGAATGCACCATTCCTTAAATAACTTAATACATTACTTTTTTTAGTTTTATACATTCTTTATACAGAAATTACATTTGATGTAGAAAATTAATTCATTGTAACTTTAAATAGAGAAGAGAATATACTTCTATCCACACATAATAAGATGAATAACACATTACTGCTTGTGCGCAGTATACTTTAAACACTATGCAGTATGTCGTTGGGTAGTAGGCGTCTCGGAATAAAAGTTCTTCGAGCCTTCTCCTCCAAAGCGACATTACGTTATTACTAGAGCCTTAGTATGTGGTGTCAGTGTTTCTTTGTTTCATGATTTTTACTGCCTGTTGTGTTGTTTGTGACTGTGTCGTGGCCTGCAGTGTCTTGGGTTGTTGGTTTGGGTCCCTTACGTGTTGATCACGTCTGAGTCATGTTCACTTAGTGTGTTGGTTCCTTCCTGGGTTTCGCAATCTGTGGTCGTGCTTGTGTCCTCCCATGTGGTTGTTGCGTTGTTTGTGCTTCTCTACGCCTCATTCCATATAGGTTTTGGTGCTTGTATTCTTCATGCAGGGTGTTCGATACAATATCAGCTACGCTTTTTATTGTGTTTCAATCATCGGGATTGCGTATTATTCTGGTGATGTAACTGTCGTTCGGTATAGCTCTCACTTCTGCAAGCGTGTTGCATAGCAGTGTGACATGTTCTGATGACCCAGTTTCTCCGCAAACGCGTACTTCATCGATAGTTAGTCCCATGTGGTTTAAATGTACCTGATACGGCCTGTCAGGAAATGGACCATCACCCTGATTGGGTAGACATGTTTCAGTTATAACCTTTCGCGTACGTCAGGAAAGAAAGAGTGTCCTCGGCGACCCTTCTCAGATGCGTCCCATTCTCTCTGCCATGTTTGAATCCACCGTTGTTTCATTTGTGTTTTGTTCATAATGTTGGTTCCTGTAATTTCGGTGACTTTATCAAGCCTGTCCCTCTTAAGCCAGTAAAGTGCAGCTCTATAACGTATTGTTATGTCCCCATAACAATGCAAGGTGCCTCTAGTGATGTGTTGTTGAAGGTTCCGCTCATTCTCAGGAGTACACTACGTTGCCGTCGTCTGGAAATTGTCTTGTTAGTCTGTATGTTCAGTCTGTGAGCCGATGCACTTGCGGTGAAGCATGCGATGGATTCAAATATCGCAATGTGGTAGTTCCTTATCGTCTTAATAGATAATTTGTATTGAGTTGTGTTGAGTATTGCTAGCATGTGCATAATTTTGGAGGCTTTGTCAATTGTCAATTTGATATGATAGCTGAAAGTCTGATTTTCGTCAAGATGCAGTCCTAGGTAACGTGTGGCTTGCTTCCTTCGTATGCTTGTATTGCCTAATTTTAGAAATGGATTCCTCTGTAGTGTCCCTCTGAACAGTAAATATACAGTTCTGTTGGGAGCGATTTTTAATTTATTTTCTTTGCACCAACTGTTAATTTTCTGAAGCAGCTGCGTGCCTTTTATCTCGAGTGCTGCTCTCGAGTTGGCTGACACCACTACGAGCAGGTCATCTGCGTACACCACCACACCTCTTACCCTATTGTCACCGTCCAAAGTGTTCAGCAAGGGCTCGATTCCGATATCCCAGAATATTGGTTCGCAGATAGAGCCCTGTGTACATCCCTCCGTCATTCTCTTGAAACCATGCGTGTATCATCACTCCGCCCCTCTGCCTCCACAGCTATTGTAGAGGGAAGCTGATAGCCTCATTTCCCTTAACCTGGCGAAGAGGGACGGCCACCACAGACTGTCAAAAGCCCCGGCTATGTCGATTAATGCGGTGGCCACGTATTTGTCACTGATGCTATTTGTAGCTGTCAGTGCTTGGTTGACGGCGTCTTCTATTGATCTACCTTCCCCGAAGCCGAATTGATGGGGCATTAGCCCGAGGGGCTCCTGTGCGATTGTAAGCGGTCACACAGGAGCTTTTCCTGTACCTTGGCTAGAGTGTTTAAGAGGCAGATCGGTCCGTACGTTTTGGGATCTGTTGCCCCTTTGTCTTGTGATTTTGTGATTAATACTACATTAGCAGTTTTCAAGAGGTTTGGAATTCTGCCTGTTAGCAGTGTCTCGTTGAACATGTTAGTAAGAAAAGGTGTGATTTGTATTATTGTTTGTTTTAATGTTTCTGAAAGTATTTTGTCTGGGCTGGTTGCCTTTCCGTTTTTCAGCCTGCTAATTGCTGTCGCGACTTCTTCTTGTGAGAATGGTATGGTTACACTGTCACTGATGTATGGTTGCCTCATGCTCTCTCTTAGGTCAGCGTTGTCTCGCTCTCTTGTGTGGGGTCGTCACCTGGGAGGAGGCTGTTCAGAAGATATTCTGTTGTGCTTCTCCATCCTCTAGTCATTGTGCTGTCAGCTTGCTTTAGTGTTGACAGAACTCTCGGTGTCTAACTCGTTCTGTTTCTATTTTGAAAGGTTGTCCCCTTATGTCGTTCTGTAGCAGGGTTTTGGCGAAATTTCTCCAGTAGTGTTGCCTTATTGTCTTAAGTTGTTTCTGATATTTCTGTTTAGCGTCTCGGTACAGGTCAAGTCTTATAAATCTTTCAGGAGCTGTCTTTGCTTGTTGGTAGTACTTTCCTTTGTCCCGTGAATCCTTTCTTCATCTTGCCAGTTCTGTCGACCACGGTTGTTTCTGTCCCCAGCCAGCTTTTGCCCGTGGTATAGCTGCTTCCTGTTCTCTTTGTAGGACCTCTGTCAGTACAGGAGTTTTGAAATCTATACTGCCTTGAACAGTGTTTAGTGATGACGCCTCAACAACGACAGTTGGACAACCGTACTTCTACGGAACTCCCTCCGTCTGCAGCCAACAGCAGCCATAATGGTGGTGTAGACCTGAAGCTGGTCCGAGAAAAGGGCCGAAACCGGCTGCCAACAAAAAATAAATCTAAAAAAGCGATCGAGACTGCTTTTGTTAAAAAAATGTTCAAATGTGTGTGAATTCCTAAGGAACGAAATGGCTGAGGTAATCGGTCCCTAGACTTACATACTACTTAAAATAACGTATGCTAAGAACAAGACACACACCCGTGCCCGAGGGAGGACTCGAACCTCCGGCGGGAGGGACCGCGCAATCCGTGACATGGCGCCTCAAACCGCGCAGCCACTGCGCGAGGCACATTCTGTGTCATCCCTCACCATTGGCTGGAGACTAGCAGCAGCCATACTAGGAAATAACCATCCCGTGTGTATTTTGCCACTAACACGATAACACAAACGACTGCATTGGAAGTGATGCCTCGAGCAGGATTGCTGATTAATTGCGTCGCATTGGGTTCATCAGTGAGTGGCGGTTTTGTGCCACTCTGGATGGCCATCAGCGGTGGGCATGATGGCAGCCTGAAGAGTATTCAGTGCTTCCAATGGTTTGGAGAGGCACTGCGGTGTTACTCCTGGCTTTGTGGTATGGGAAGCCATCGCATTATGACTTCAGGTCACGGCTGGTAATGATTGACGGAACTCAGAAGGCACAACGGTATGTCACAGAAATATTTCGTCCTCTATAATACTCGTCCACACATGCACATGTCTCTATGAACTGTTGGGATGAGTTTGAGATATTCCCCTGGCCATCAACAACCCGATGTCAGCCTCCGGTACAACACTGAGGAACCAGCTCGGACGTCAAATCTGTCTCAGTGCCAGCATCCAGAATATAAAGGACCAGTTACAAGTGTTGTGGGCTAAACTGCCTTATCAGAGAATACAACGGCTTTATGACACTCTTCCCAAATCGCGGTGGTCGTGCGGTTCTAGGCGCTGCAGTCCGGAACTGCGGGACTGCTACGGTCGCAGGTTCGAATCCTGCCTCTGGCATGGATGTGTGTGATGTCTTTAGGTTAGTTAGGTTTAAGTAGTTCTAAGTTCTAGGGGACTGATGACCTAAGATGTTAAGTCCCATAGTGCTCAGAGCCATTTGAACCATTTTGTTCCCAAATGGATCAGTGTATGCACCCAGGTTTTACTTGAATTTTATCATGCTTAGCAGCACATTTGTTAAAGTAAAATTTTGTTTATTTCGCTTACTGCGCTTACTGTATCCAGATCAGGCTTCCATGTCACAAACTCACAAACTGATATGATTTCTCTTCTCCATCATCTCTGAAAGTCTGAAAGTTTGTTTCATCAGGGCAGAATTGCTTTCTATAATATATATGATGGGAGAAAAATAGTCAGTCTTGTCCCTATCCGAAAAATGCATCATAAACAACTGCGGCTAATTTCCTTGCTCAAATAAATATTGTTCGGTGGTTTGGATGCTAACCTAGATCATTTGGATATTTTCTGGTGATCAGAAACCGTCAACCAATTTATTAGCATACGTTAAGGACCTCGGCTGTCCGTCTTCGTAGTTCAGAGGTCAGCGTGGCTGACTGCTATGCGGGACCCGAGCGAGGTGGCGCAGTGGTTAGCACACTGGACTCGCATTCGGGAGGACGACGGTTCAATCCCGTCTCCGGTCATCCTGATTTAGGTTTTCCGTGATTTCCCTAAATCGCTTCAGGCAAATTCCGGGATGGTTCCTTTGAAAGGACACGGCCGATTTCCTTCCTCATCCTTCCTTCACCCGAGCTTGCGCTCCGTCTCTAATGACCTCGTTGTCGACGGGACGTTAAACACTAAGATCCTCCTCCTCCTGCTATGCGGAGGACCTCACTTCGATTCCCTGTAGTGTCTGGGATTTTTCCTTGGCTTGCACCCTTGTGGTGCAAATTTGAGGAGAAGTAGCGCCACAAAGTCTGCTAACTTGACAACGGTTGCGACAGCGGTGTGCTACCCAATCCCCTATACAGGGTGTTACAAAAAGGTATGGCCAAGCTTTCAGGAAACATTCCTCACACACAAATAAAGAAAAGATGTTATGTGGACATGTGTCCGGAAAGGCTTAATTTCCATGTTAGAGCTCATTTTAGTTTCGTCAGTATGTACTGTACTTCCTCGACTCACCGCCAGTTGGCCCAATTGAAGGAAGGTAATGTTGACTTCGGTGCTTGTGTTGACATGCGACTCATTGCTCTACAGTACTAGCATCAAGCACATCAGTACGTAGCATCAACAGGTTAGTATTCATCACGAACGTGATTTGCAGTCAGTGCAATGTTTACAAATGTGGAGCTGTCAGATGCCCATTTGATGTATGGATTAGCACCGGGCAATAGCCGTGGCGCGGTACGTTTGTATCGAGACAGATTTCCAGAAAGAAGGTGTCCCGACAGGAAGACGTTCGTTTGTTGTAATGCCAAGAACATGGGGACTGGAGCAACGAGCAGTGGGGTCACGTTCTCTTCTCTGATGAGAGTGGATTCAATCAGCATAATAATTCTGGACGTAACCCCATATGGCGATAGGTGGAAACTCGTAATGCACCCAGGAACTTTGTCGAACATAACAATTTTGGTGGTTCAGATGTTATGGTGTTGGGCATACTGATCTCTAAATCGTTGAACACCGGTCAAAATTATGGTGACAGTGTCCTCCTTCAAGACGTGGGTCTTTTCAGGAATGAATTCGCCTCTGCCTGCATTCATATGGATGACAATGCGCATCCGCATCAAACAGCGCAGTTGGAGGGGGTCTTGGAACGAGGGAATGTTCGACGAATGGACTGGCCTGCCCCCTCCCCCGACTCAAGTCACATCGAGCACGTGTGGGATGTGTTGGGGAGACGCGTTGCAGTACGTCCACATGCACCAATAACCATACAGCAATTGTCAGCCGCGCTGGTGGAGGAATGGTACGCCCTACCACAACTCCTTACCAACCTCGCGGCCAGCACGAGGGCGCGTTACACAACATACATTGCCTTCCGTGGTGATCATACACGGCATTAAGGACAATATCGCCTTTTTAATGTCCAGAGGACCATCATAAACAGCTATGACAACGAAGTACTTTTTTCTTTGAATAAAAGTGTCACTTCTATTCGTCTCACTCGGTTTTTGTTTCAGTTATCTTCTGCACTATAGTGTAGCAAGTCTTTCTATATATGGTCCAAGCTTCATCGAGCTATGTTGGTTGGTAGTGACATATCATGCGAAAGTTACTTTCGTCCTTAAGTTTTGCACAACAGTTTACTTTTATCCGAGCATAAATTTCGTTCATAGACAGAATAATTATGAAGGACATTGTTATTCTTTATTTAGAACACTGATACCATACTAACTGTAACAGACAAAAGAACATCATCTTAAGTCATCACAAGTGATGGAAATTTTGATTCAACTATGACTCGATGATAAAGCTCTCTTTGATCAGTGAGATAGCAGAGACTCAGACACTGATGGTCCCCAGTGTATTGAACTCGCGTCTTCTAGTGTCCCAAGTGAAACAGTGAGAAATTAGGTGATATAAACTACGGAAATGTTGATTTCCTTATCCATCATGATGGAACTCGGTATAGTAAATCACTGCCACCTATGATTAGAGTACGTGTACCCAACATCTTAACAATTGCTCCTGGTCCACTAAGAGATAATGTAAAAAAAAAAAAAGGACGTTCTCCTAGAAATGCAAGTGAGACGCCCGCTAAACCCGCTGGGCAGAGCAGCCAATAGGATTGTAGAAAGGTCCAAGGGTTGAGATCAGTTTCTGTTTCTAATTGTCATTTATTTTAATTTAATAACCTTTACGACCAAAGTGGCCTATAGCCGAATCTTTACGGAATGCAACGCTTTCACAGCTGAAGGCCTTCAACAAGAAATCTTAACAAGATAAAAATCCAATGAAGATAGCAATAAAATAAGTCAAAAAAACAACATACGCAAAGTGCAATACAAATGCCTGAGGGCCACAATTAAATTCCAAATTAAGAGTATATTACCATAGACCTTTAAAGGCAGAAGGCCAACAAGAAATCTTTTAAAAAATCAAAAACAATTAAGATATCAATAAAATAATTTAAAACCCAAAAAAAGCAACACATGCAAGGTACAATACCAATGGCTGAGGGTCACACAATTAAACTTCAAAATTTTAAAATATATTACCATAATCTTTAAAGGCAAAAGGTCGCAGGGTTTAAGCTTGAAAGATAAATTTAAAAATTAATTTTGCATAATTTTAAGAAAATAAACAAATAACCATAAGCCTAAAATTTAAAATAACTGCCAGCCGCGGCTGCCGAGCGGTTCTAGGCGCGTCAGTCCGGAGCCGCGCGACTGCTACGGTCGTAGGTTCGAATCCTGCCTCGGGCATGGATGTGTGTGATGTCCTTACGTTAGTTAGGTTTAAGTAGTTCTAAGTTCTCGGGTACTGATGACCTCAGATGTTAAGTCCCATAGTGCTCAGAGCCATTTGAACCATTTTTAAAATAGCTGACAACAGATAATTAAACACCGGTGGCACTCAGAAGGCCTCCAGGGAGGTCGGTCTGCTCTCGTTCACTTAGGTGAGACAGGTGGTGAGCCTAACTATACTTGATCCGTCGGATCCCAACCGGAGAACAGCCACGGACCGACCGACACAACGACTTGTTTCCCGACAATGTTACAAACGTGATAATCGACTATGGAGTATGTATTAGCTGTCAAAATTTACACACCATGTTGGACAGCGACAACAGGTGAGGAAAGAACGCTGCCTGAAATTACGTTAGTGGCCATGGCATGTAACCGGAACACTAACGGCCACTAGGCAGGAAATTCCACTGGTGCACTCAAATTGTAGTGGACCAAAATAGTTAATTACACCGCATGGCGGCTAAATCTCAGCAGTAGAACCACTCGGTGTTGCTCAGCAACAGCAACAGCAAACCACCGAAGCGAATCACCACAACATGATAGACATGGCTTGGGTAGTTGAAATCACTACTCAACTTCAACGTCCTGGGTCGGTGAACTACGAGGCTCGTAGCTCCACACATGCTCCGACACTGCGCAGGGGGTGCCAGCGGCCCCAGCCGACTGTACCGCGCGGAGATAACTTCCCTCGTCCGCAAAAACCGACAGACTGACTCCAGACCCCCTTGCCGGAAACTATATGCACTAAACCAAAGATGGTACACGGCGCAAATATCGATACACATCACTACTGCCACACGTAGAAGGAAGAAGAACCACGACGTAACCACGACAAGAGCGGGAAACAAAACACAGATAGGCAGCGAAGTTCACGAAAACGCATAGTTGAGAGAGAGCACGGCTCAGGAGATTTCTGCGTCTAGAGAATTTTTATCATCATCCCTGAAGTCTGAAAGGTACATAGACGACTGTACGATATGTGGCCACAAAGATCGAAAGTGTGATATTACTAAATTCTGAGCACCATATTACGAATTTAAATGAAGTAAGTAATAACAAGAGAGAGAAAGTTTCATTTTACACTGAATATAAATCACGAGCTGATTCTCTGGACCAGAATGCACGTACATTCACTCAAAAGGGACAGTCAAGGATCTGGTATTTTGTCTTATGGACAATTGTATTAGATGCAGCAGCAATACATGTCTTGTGCTTATTTTCACAGCAACATTGCACGTACATGAAAGGCAGACAATATAAAAGGATAATTTTCCTCGTATGGAGAGAACAATCAATAACGCCTCCAGAAGCAAGTTTTGCAAGCCACGGAATGGCTCGCCAACAGACGAAGATTGCGGTAACTGGAAGATCACCAAAAAGGTGTTTCATGTGCCCAGATCTATTGCACAGAAAAAATAGTCATTCTCAAAGAATATATGCAAACAACAATGAGCCTGGACCCCGGATGTAGCGGCCTCATCACAATATGCAAACCAATTCTTTCTGTCTATATAATATATTCAGCCTAAATGCTTAACTCCCCCCAGAGTACACAGCCTATTTGTGCAAAACACAACTTCCCTCACTCCGGCTGCTGTTTTCCGATATCTCACGTTTTTCGACAGATCACTGAATTTATCTCTAACACTGGCCAATGGTACTTTTTTGTAATGGTTGTAGTCCTCTCTCCAGAAGCTCGATAGAACTATTCCACTGATCAACTGACTTACCCCCACCCCCCTCTCAATCTAAATGTGTAACTCAGAATCTTCATCACCGGACATCCACGAGCCAGTGCTAGTGTCTTCCCCATCAGTGCGTTTTTGCCACAATGGGAAAACAAAAAGGAAAAATCATTCTACTTTTCTTGGCGTCGTCCGGAGAGCCACCAAGAACATGTGCACAAGGTAGAAGAAGTGGGCGTCAGCATTTTATGTTGCCAAAATATGACTGGTAAAAACTGACTGCCAAAGAGGTTTGTTGCGAAATGTGGATATACATCGGGGTCTGGAGAAGAGGAGAGGCGAAAATCCCAAGACATGGCATGGGAGATCGGGAGGGGAGCCTATGAACTGGAGGTTGAACAAAGGCCAGTAAAGGCGTCCGTTGTTCAGTACCCCTCACTGCAGAAATTATAACATGCCAGTATCTCACTTTGAAGGCGTGCGATCGTGGTGGCTGGCAGCGACCATGCTGGTTACCCTAGCGCTAAATGAAGAAATATAAAATTTTCTTTCCATAACAATAAATTAGGTCAATCCTCTCCAACGCGTGAGGCGCCTGTATATGCTTCCCCTTCACACATCAGTCGAGCGCAGACTGTTAAGAACTTTTCAAACAGTAATTGAAATTAATTTGTTAGAAAGCTTTTGGATATCCACGGATGACGGCTCCGAAGGGGCCATGCAAACTAAGGGAGGGTTCAATACTTTTAAATATCTCTCTGCAAAGAGTAGGGCATATTTCATTTCTTAATTACTAAAAAGGTGAAGCGTAATCTGCAAACAAACCTGTCACAGCTAAGGACTAGCGGACTTCTATAATGGTAAGGGCAAAAACGAGTGTATGCCACGAATTTTACCAGAGCATACATTTTAGATTGGACAATAAACAAAAATTCAAGGCGAACAATTTTCTAGCATCCCTCATCTTTGCAGACGACATGGTGTACTAATTTAGACCTGTGGGTGATTTTGGTTGGCAGGTCACAGGATGCACACAATATATAATAAAAGGTAAAGTGCGCCTACAATTTTAATGACAACATAAGCTGATGTATCATATTCCGTAAACTAAAAATAAATTGTATGTGTTTCAAGAGAACAATAAAAACTCACTGAGGATTCCACAACTGTGGTGAAACATGTTTTTGCGTGATAAAACAAAACAATAATTTGTGGAGCCATACGTAATTCATTATTAATTTTCTGTAAGCACGGCAACTGAGCTCAAAATTCCAACATGATAAAGTAACACGTAGTTCAATAAGATGGTCAAAATAAATTGTCTTTTAGTTTTCCATGTATGAATCACAATAAATCACTGGTGGTACAGTAACTTCTATCTCTGGTTCTTTTTCGGCTAACACAAGATGAAAATGTTCTGACCATGTGGCTTCGTCACATCTTGCATGGCGCAAGTGAACGGCGGGCTGATCAATGACGGAGAGGTGTGGTTCGTGTGGACAGCGGGTGGAGATCTCACCCCCAAGGAACGTTACCGAAAGCTGCAACACTCTGTCCGGTAAGTATTTATAGGAGGCCTGGATGGAGAGTTTACACAATAAGAAAAGGCTAATGTATGAGTAATAAGGGGTCCTTCCCGTTCAATTGCTACATTTCACTAGTGACAATACAGCCAGTTCGTCCCAACATTTGTAACATTAATTTAGGCTTTGAAGGTTAAATATAAAACACTGACATTAAGTTCAAGAACACTTTCAAAATTTTTTCATGCGAATGACCTTAGAATTATCCTTATGCATCCAGGGGAGAATAGATGCTTCACTGTTCAATGAAACTGCTTCACGGCTAGCACTCAGGAAGAAAAGGTTGGAGGGATTTACAAAAGTATTTAGAATAGCCTTTTTCATATAGCAACCACAGGAACACAGCAAGCAGTGCTAGAGCTAGACGTGTGGATATGCCGCTAGTCAATGTCACAGTTGACATACACTCCTGGAAATTTAAATAAGAACACCGTGAATTCATTGTCCCAGGAAGGGGAAACTTTATTGACACATTCCTGGGCTCAGATACATCACATGATCACACTGACAGAACCACAGGCACATAGACACAGGCAACAGAGCATGCACAATGTCGGCACTAGTACAGTGAATATCCACCTTTCGCAGAAATGCAGGCTGCTATTCTCCCATGGAGACGATCGTAGAGATGCTGGATGTAGTCCTGTGGAACGGCTTGCCATGCCATTTCCACCTGGCGCTTCAGTTGGACCAGCGTTCGTGCTGCGCGTGCAGACCGCGTGAGACGACGCTTCATCCAGTCCCAAACATGTTAAATGGGGGACAGATCCGGAGATCTTGCTGGCCAGGGTAGCTGACTTACACCTTCTAGAGCACGTTGGGTGGCACGGGATACATACGGACGTGCATTGTCCTGTTGAAACAGGAAGTTCCCTTGCCGGTCTAGGAATGGTAGAACGATGGGTTCGATGACGGTTTGGATGTACTGTGCACTATTCAGTGTCCCCTCGACGATCACCAGAGGTGTACGGCCAGTGTAGGAGATCGCTCCCCACACCATGATGCCGGGTGTTGGCCCTGTGTGCCTCGGTCGTATGCAGTCCTGATTGTGGCGCTCACCTGCATGGCGCCAAACACGCATACGACCATCATTGGCACCAAGGCAGAAGCGACTCTCATCGCTGAAGACGACACGTCTCCATTCGTCCCTCCATTCACGCCTGTCGCGACACCACTGGAGGCGGGCTGCACGATGTTGGGGCGTGAGCGGAAGACGGCCTAATGGTGTGCGGGACCGTAGCCCAGCTTCATGGAGACGGTTGCGAATGGTCCTCGCCGATACCCCAGGAGCAACAGTGTCCCTAATTTGATGGGAAGTGGCGGTGCGGTCCCCTACGGCACTGTGTAGGATCCTACGGTCTTGGCGTGCATCCGTGCGTCGCTGCGGTCCGGTCCCAGGTCGACGGGCACGTGCACCTTCCGCCGACCACTGGCGACAACATCGATGTACTGTGGAGACCTCACGCCCCACGTGTTGAGCAATTCGGCGGTACGTCCACCCGGCCTCCCGCATGCCCACTATACGCCCTCGCTCAAAGTCCGTCAACTGCACATACGGTTCACGTCCACGCTGTCGCGGCATGCTACCAGTGTTAAAGACTGCGATGGAGCTCCGTATGCCACGGCAAACTGGCTGACACTGACGGCGGCGGTGCACAAATGCTGCGCAGCTAGCGCCATTCGACGGCCAACACCGCGGTTCCTGGTGTGTCCGCTGTGCCGTGCGTGTGATCATTGCTTGTACAGCCCTCTCGCAGTGTCCGGAGCAAGTATGGTGGGTCTGACACACCGGTGTCAATGTGTTCTTTTTTGCATTTCCAGGAATGTATATTTCTACCGGTGCCAAACCTCAATATACGTGATAGCGCGATCCACACTAATTTGGCCTTTTTCTCGGGCAGTAAGTTTATCCGACGATAGTACCAAATGTTCGCCGGTAAAATTAAGTGGCGACGACCAATTGACTTGGGAGTGCGCTTCTAAAGGTAGGTATATAACAGAACTGGCTTCACACTAATGTTAAAGTGATATTCCGTGGAAGCGGTTAGTTTAAAGGAGAAAATAACACAGTGAGAGCTATTAAATAGCAATCCACTGCCGGCCACAATTACATGATACTTTTGGGGCACCAGTGCATGGCCGTAACAGACTAGGACAACAGTTTGTGGCTTAGGCGTAGTGTACAACCTGTTATCACTGTGTTCGTGTTCATGGACACGGAGATTTAGTAAATTTGGTTATCAGAGAAGCCATATCATAACTCCTGCACATCGTTGCAGCTCGGCAACCATTAGGCTGACATATGTCTGTCGGTCGTTACTGCCTACTTTGAATTCCTGTGTCTTCTAAATAATATGTTTCTGGAATGGTTCTCATGCTACAGGGAATGTGCAGTTAGTTTTATTTGTACCAAGAGGCTATCACTAAGGCGGGTTGTTTCCACAAGTGCAACGGTGTAATAATGAGAGAGGTAAAATTCAGTTACCGTGTAAATCATTCACAATTGTGCCGTAAAGCGAGTGGAGACATTTGCTAATAGACTCGAGAGCAAGTCAACAGGCAAGAGGGCGGAACTGAGTTCCATGGATAGTAGTAGGTAAGGTGTTTACGTGTAATACATCAGCATAAGTGCTGTATGTAAAGATTTGTATTGCCCGTGTTACTACTACTGCAGCAGTAAGATTGAATATGTTCTCATCCACCAATAGGAGATTTGGGTAACGGCACTCTTAAGTTTCACGTACTGTCGCGTTAAACCAAGGTTAACTGATAGGATTCGTTGAGTGGTGGCGAGCAGATTGTCTTTCAAATGCGTATGTCGCACACGTTGGCGGACAAGTATACATTATTACTATTCGAACGGGCCGTGGGGCTGTGTAAAGCCGTGTCTCAACGGTTTTCGGCTACGTGATTAGATGTATCAAATATAGTTTTTGCCACAGGTCCTCCTGCATCAAACCCCGCTTTCTCTACACGGTGGGCTGGAACGGCATCAGTGATGCTGCGTAGCTTTCCATGTACATCATTAACTAATCTGATTACGTCTCGTAGTGATCGAAGGGTTTTAATGGTGCCTAGTGGTATTTAAAGCACGCAAACACTATATCAGTTTTTCAGCCACATGATGCAACTTGGCTTTTTCATTACGGAACAGTGTCAACTTGACCTCTTCAAGAATTACTGCTTGATGTGGTGTATACAGCAAGTTATTCACACCTTCGAATAATATGCTAGCCCATGACTCCCGAATGTCAAAGAGCGGCGATACAACGATGGTGGAAAAACAAAGGACTGTAATTCCACACTTCATTTTGTATGAAACGTGACTGCGAAGAAAAAACGCAAAGGGAAAGGACAAGATTCCATTTAGACCGCCAGAGATTAATAGCATAGTATTTATAAAATGACAGTTTCTTTAACTTTATGTGGAAATTAGGCCAACCTGTAACACCGTAGCTCTAATACACTACTGATTTATCTTGCTTTCGTTTTATTTAATGTTACATCGTTGAGCTTCTGTAAATGTATTTGATTGAATAGATAACATAAAATTGTTTTCTCCTTTCTTTGTTAAAACTTTGATATCGTGGTTTGGTTCTATGTTATGTAGTATATCTGTCATTTAAATTCTTTGTCCCATTTGGTGAGAACAAAACTCACTATATATAATTGTAATTTCTGTGTGAATAATTGTTTTGTAGAAATACTAATATGTGCAAAAGTCCTGTTTTGTTTAATGTGTTTGGTTGCTGTTATGTAAACTGCTGAACTTCACTTAGGATTCTTAGTTATTCTGTGTGTAAAAGGTGATGTGGTTCCCCTCGGGAACGGAACTGTGTAGCACCCGCAAGTTGTGATTGGCCTAGGTAGAAAAGGTTGAACAAGAGTCAGTCGGGGACGAGCTACCAAACTGTGCACTGGCATGTAAAGGTTTATATTGTGCTGGTTCCAAGAGAGGCTTTTTCTGCCACTTCCAATGCCTCGGATGGATAGATAAATAGCTGGAACGATTCTGGAATTGGTACTCATCATCGCCATCAAGAAAGGCCAGAGTCAAGCAATTCTGTCTGCAGATCCACCTACCAACATGCAGTTGCCACCACATTGCGCAATCACTGTAAAGGAGTACTATAATAATGTACAGTGAAGGATCAGCTTATTTGGTGATTTAGTGTGCACAAATATAAGGTAACTTATAACTGAATTTATGTACCTACCTTGATTTTTCCCTATCACAACACCTTTCAGGTTCCTCTCCATTTAAATTATGATTACCGAGTGTCCTAGTTTGTGGGAAAAAAATGAAAGCCTCAGAACATTAAATAATGTTGTTTGATCTTTGGTAAGAAGGGAGTGTTTAGACTCACTGTGGATTTAATGAAATTGTGGGAGGTAGTAAATGTAGTCTTGTGAAAGCCTCCCATGGATGAAAACAGTCTAATTTAAAGTGTAGTGGAGTTGCAAAGTCTCCTATTTAATCATTTACTTGAAAGTAGAAGGTTGTGGCAATAAAGACAATTTTCAGTTTCTTTTAAAGATGAAAAGCTCTTAAAATTGAGGCTTATTAAGTGTTGCTTAATTCATGATCATAGTGCTGCCTGTAGTAAATTTTAAAACGTGATTTTGTCAACATAGTGTCTCATTGCAGCAAAAGTGGTGAATTGCATTTGTGGAAAGTTATATTGGCTTGCTAAGCACTTGTTTCTTTCGGGTATTGAAAGAGCATATTAATAGTGTAATAAGATCTACGGGTTGTCCTTTACCACTATTTATGAAAACCATAATTTCTTTATTCAAAAGACAGTGAGAAATAACCTGTTAGTGAATTCCATTTAACTTTCATTCTAAGTAAAATAGTATGTAGTTGAGAGATATTTAACCTGTAACCAGTTCATAAAAATGCAGTGCACTGCATTTATAATTTTATGACAGCTAGGGCAATATTTGAAGAATAGTACTGAACCTATGTCCAATTAATGATTCTGCAGTGAATAGTAGTAATAACGTTATAAAGACCATTCAGTTTGAATAAGCACTGGAAGTAATAGTGTGTTTCGTTATTTGTACTGTTTATGCAAATAGTTTGTGCTGCTCTAACTGTTAGTTCCAACCTTAACGTTAGCATATGCAGGTGTCAGAGTTCATTGCACTCGCGTGTGGTAAAATATAGGTTGTGTTATCCGTTAAAGTTACTCATACCTAATTTCTTAAACAAGAATGTTAATCATCCTATTGCCTACGTAGGCTGGCGACCGTTTTCTTTACTCTTTAAACAGTATAGCTAAGTAAAATACTATTTGTAACTGTTTAAATGTTTATGCAGTTCTGATTTTCACTTCCGATAAGCCACTTCCGTTAGGTACAATACGGTCAACATAACAAAATTGCTCTCAGAGGGTAACACTGCTCAGTTGCGTTATACCGTAATTACTTTAATAAGATAGTTTTATTTCACTACCTGCCTTCATCTTTAAGGTTATGGTGTAGCAGTAGCCGGCAGGAGTGTTGTAACCCGAGCAGACATCAGGCTTAGATTACGGCAAGCAGCTTGATAGTGGAAATTCATGTAAATAATGGGAGAGGATGATTTCCAGACAGGCTTGGGATTGGTGATTGATTATTCATCCCTAGCTTCACAAGCAATATTCGTATTGCTCACTACGTAGGCTTGCTGCATCGGCACTGTCTTGGCAAGACTCTAGGAAGATAAGATGAGCATATAGATTTGTTTGCGGAACATATGTGAAATGTGCGTTTATCCCGGCTCCAGGAAAGGCATAAATTAGGGGAGACGAGCAGTGGCTTTCAAGAGTGTTTGACCGCATGAGTTGCGTCTCCGTATAAGGGCTATCGTTGACCCGTCGGGGCATACCAAGAGCAAGTTTACACACTAATAACTAAAAATATGAAGTTAAAGACACAGCTTGGCCAGTTGCGAAGGCATGCAGCCCACGCAGCTATACCGATGGTAGACGTGTGTGTTCAGGTCTCTTTTTGATGATTAAGAGGAGCAATGAGCAGTGAGAATAGTAGTGATAGTCACCTGAGCATATTATTAGAGCGAGTGGAAGACCTGGCAATCAAAATTATACAGTAGCCAACTTTTGTCAATAGTTTGCTAACGGTTGCCCTCATTGCACCTTTCTTACGAGACGTACCTCGAACAGGTGAACACTGGTGGTGCATACAGTTATAGGGGAATACGAGGGAGGCATACGATTGTTTTGGATGGGTATTTCTGACACATAACACTGGTCAGGCATCGAGGCTTTGGCACCGGTAGATAGATGAGATCGACAACAGAAAATCGCAGTATTAGGCGGGCATCTGAACGAGTGAAAATTATAGGGCGCGACGATGAATTTACAGACCGAGATTATCGCTTCAGATGAGGAGGAAGAATACTGTTCTGAAACTCGACACATCTACATATATGGGATGGTGTGGTTCCGCGGTGAAAAATAAGTTCAATCAGCATTACCAACTCATATATACGTTGTTAGGCCCGTATGACTGAGTTAATAATAATAATGTTGTGTGACTAGGGCCTCCGGCCGGAGTGGTTGTGCGGTTCTAGGCGCTACAGTCTGGAACCGCGAGACCGCTACGGTCGCAGGTTCGAATCCTGCCTCGGGCATGGTTGTATGTTATGTCCTTAGGTTAGTTAGGTTTAAGTAGCTCTAAGTTCTAGGGGACTGATAACATCAGAAGTTGAGTCCCATAGTGCACAGAGCCATTTGAACCAACTAGGGCCTCCCGTCTTTCGATTTGACGCCACTTCGGTGACGTGCGCGTCGACGGGGTTGTAATGATGATGATTAGGACAACACAACACCCAGTCCCTGAGCAGAGAAAATCTCCGACCCAGCAGTGAATCGAACCCGGGACCTTAGGATAGACATTCCGTCAAGTTGACCACTCATCTACGGGGGGCAGACTATGACTGAGTGTCAACGTTCAAAGTCCCAGTCAAGGCAAACGGCCGTGTTTACACCCTTGCAAAGATGTCCGAAATACAAGACAACAACAGCTTAACAGGAGCATAAGATGGCTGCATATGACCAACAGCGTACTTGGCATGATCTGCGTAGCTCATAAGCCCAATCGGAAAGGGTTCATTCTCACGACAGAGTATTATAGAGAGAGACTAACCGACGCGGTAAGAAGGGAGACGCGATGTCTCAGTGATGTTGGCTGGAACAAATGAGACAGTGTATCGGTATTGCTGAAAGAGTCTAGCCAGGGACTACCCTTCTTCCCAAAAGTAGAAATCCAGGACAGAATGGCTATCTCAGCAGTATAATAAGGATTAGACAGAGACGGACTCAAATTAACCGAGAAGCAGCCGGCGGCAGTCGCCCACCGATGCTCGGCAGGACGGACGACTTCGGCTTTGCCTCTGTGGTGCGGAAGAAACTGAGCTACTCAAGATATGTCGGAATCGGTCTCTGTCTGTCGTGAGAGTGATACCATATTTCTCCTTATCCATCATCTGAATAGGTAATATGTAATCCAGTGGCTAATTCCGCAACTTCTGCACTGTAATGTGCAGTGTGAAACTACAAAATAGGGCGTACTGAATGATTCGTGGAATGTGTTTGTGTAACGTGTTATAAATTCATAATGTATTATGGACAATAATCAATAGATACAATGTATCTATTGACCGATCCAGGCAGAAGACCGAGACGGAACCAATAAAGCTGGACATTGTTTCCAACAGGGAGGTCGACTGAGAGTGGTCCCACTATTCGTGGGTGAATTTAGCCATTGACAGAGGTCTTTAAATCACACGTTGCCTAAAGTTGCGGATTCACCAGTGTCCTATATGTGTAAAACGTGCCAAAGTACAAAATGAGGTAGTGTAAGACATAATGATACGGAATCAGTGGTAAACTAACCGGTGAGAGGTTAAATACGGATCTCTCAGGATGTATGTCAAATGGCTCTGAGCACTATGGGACTTAACTTCTGAGGTCATCAGTCCACTAGAACTTAGAACTATTTAAACCTAACTAACCTAAAGACATCACACACATCCATACCCGAGGCAGGATTCGAACCTGCGACCGTAGCGGTCGCGAGGGGTTGTATGTCCGATGGAACGAAGTATGTACATCATGGGTGGTTAAGATTGGTATCTTTCCGCACCAAGATATTCCGTTCAGGAGAGGTACTTATGCCTTCAAAACTTTTATGCAGGCTAAAGTTCACGTGTCCTATGGAGACTACAGATAATGGATATGAAATATGACGTGACGCTCAGTAACATTACTCCATTTGTGTAGTGAACGAGAACTTATGAAGCAATAAAAAGAGGTTGTATGTTCATTCCTATCGATGGCCATGTGTGTGTGTGTGTGTGTGTGTGTGTGTATGTGTGTGTGTGTGTGTGTGTGTGTGTGTGTGTGTGTGTGTGTGTGTGTGTCTGCTAGGTCACAATGTCGTGTCAGTTGCGCACCGTGTCAAACCATGTATTTTCACGTAGAATCGTGGGAGCCGCGGACGGTTGAGAATACAGTGCAAAACGGCCAGGTAAGATTGGTAGATTCCAGCATAGCGGTGCATATCTAGCCGTAGGTTTGGAGCAGCTCTAGCCCGTAAGACAGGAGTGGCTACATAGTGATGCAGAAAACTAATATGTACGAAAATACAGCATGTAAAACACTATCAAACATCAAGACGGTAGTAGAACATCAACTCATAGACGCAATGTTAACCAATATAAAGTTAAACTGTGAGCAGAGGCCCTTTCAACTATAAATGTGACCACTTTTCCACATGGTACTACTACGTGGATAGACTTTGTATCCGCCGCTGGAAAACGTTACCTTGGCGCGCGAGTAGCGCTCTGGAGACAAGAAGTCTTAAGAAAACCTGGATCGACGGATGGAATGCAACTTAACGGACGACTGACCGACGACAGTGCATCTTGATACGAGATTCTCGACAGCAGTAGGGCCCAGTAACCGCAGGTAGTAATGGCACACATCCGTATCCATAAAACCAAAAGTGGGGCACAGAGAATGTCTGGGTACAGCCTTAAGTCTGGAAGAGGTATTCCAGAGACAGGTAGACTGTCTAAAACTCAAAGGTTAGAAGACAAAACCAATAAACCATTAGAGGTCAGTAAGAGACTCGCAGTTCAAAATGAGCAGCCGTGTATGGAAACCAAAGAGATTGGACTGCAGACCGATTTAGAAGAGAAGGATGCATTTGAAACTAAGGGTAAGGCATTGGAAGGACAGTTGCAACAGAGGGTGAATCTGGAAAAAATATGTGTTTACAGTGACGTAGTTTATTTAAATTGCCGCGCAGAGTGGCCGCGCGGTTAGAAGCGCAATGTCACTGATTGCGCGGCCCCGCCCGCCCGAGGTTCGAGTGCTCCCTCGGGCATGGGTTTATGTGTTGTTCTCAGCATAAGTTAGTTTGAGTAGTGTGTAAGTAATTAGTTGTTCCTAATCGGGGCAGGTTGCAACGCTTGCCGAAAGGAAAACGCAGCATGTTTCCAAGTACAAGTGAAAAATTTATAAAATTATCGATGAAAATGTAAAGTCAGAAAATCGCAGGATCCTTTGCTCAAATTTCCGGTAGAAAGTGTTAACGTAATTTGTATATTAATAAGGCGTGAAGTCAGGGAATGCTTGAGCGAGTACGACCGCGTTATTCACACATAGGTAATGTTCGGCTGTGGTGGTAGTAGCAAGGACAATCATAACATGAATTTATTTTGTAGGATGTCACAATTAGAATCAGTAGTAAGAAGAGATATACTCTAGGACGGTTCGTGACGTTAAGATACAGAGGGAATATCCGTACCAACACACATTTTTTCGTTGTAAGACTGAAGATCTGATGTTCTAGTGTGATGATTCTCAGGATATTTATCCATTTGGATTTCATGTATCATTGCATTTGTGGCTAAGCTTTAGGCAGATGGGTAGCGTATTTTCATATACACTCCTGGAAATGGAAAAAAGAACACATTGACACCGGTGTGTCAGACCCACCATACTTGCTCCGGACACTGCGAGAGGGCTGTACAAGCAATGATCACACGCACGGCACAGTGGACACACCAGGAACCGCGGTGTTGGCCGTCGAATGGCGCTAGCTGCGCAGCATTTGTGCACCGCCGCCGTCAGTGTCAGCCAGTTTGCCGTGTCATACGGAGCTCCATCGCAGTCTTTAACACTGGTAGCATGCCGCGACAGCGTGGACGTGAACCGTATGTGCAGTTGACGGACTTTGAGCGAGGGCGTATAGTGGGCATGCGGGAGGCCGGGTGGACGTACCGCCGAATTGCTCAACACGTGGGGCGTGAGGTCTCCACAGTACATCGATGTTGTCACCAGTGGTCGGCGGAAGGTGCACGTGCCCGTCGACCTGGGACCGGACCGCAGCGACGCACGGATGCACGCCAAGACCGTAGGATCCTACGCAGTGCCGTAGGGGACCGCACCGCCACTTCCCAGCAAATTAGGGACACTGTTGCTCCTGGGGTATCGGCGAGGACCATTCGCAACCGTCTCCATGAAGCTGGGCTACGGTCCCGCACACCGTTAGGCCGTCTTCCGCTCACGCCCCAACATCGTACAGCCCGCCTCCAGTGGTGTCGCGACAGGCGTGAATGGAGGGACGAATGGAGACGTGTCGTCTTCAGCGATGAGAGTCGCTTCTGCCTTGGTGCCAATGATGGTCGTATGCGTGTTTGGCGCCGTGCAGGTGAGCGCCACAATCAGGACTGCATACGACCGAGGCACACAGGGCCAACACCCGGCATCATGGTGTGGGGAGCGATCTCCTACACTGGCCGTACACCTCTGGTGATCGTCGAGGGGACACTGAATAGTGCACGGTACATCCAAACCGTCATCGAACCCATCGTTCTACCATTGCTAGACCGGCAAGGGAACTTGCTGTTCCAACAGGACAATGCACGTCCGCATGTATCCCGTGCCTCCCAACGTGCTCTAGAAGGTGTAAGTCAACTACCCTGGCCAGCAAGATCTCCGGATCTGTCCCCCATTGAGCATGTTTGGGACTGGATGAAGCGTCGTCTCACGCGGTCTGCATGTCCAGCACGAACGCTAGTCCAACTGAGGCGCCAGGTGGAAATGGCATGGCAAGCCGTTCCACAGGACTACATCCAGCATCTCTACGATCGTCTCCATGGGACAATAGCAGCCTGCATTTCTGCGAAAGGTGGATATACACTGTACTAGTGCCGACATTGTGCATGCTCTGTTGCCTGTGTCTATGTGCCTGTGGTTCTGTCAGTGTGATCATGTGATGTATCTGACCCCAGGAATGTGTCAATCAAATTTCCCCTTCCTGGGACAATGAATTCACGGTGTTCTTATTTCAATTTCCAGGAGTGTAATAAGAAGGGGAACGTATTTCACAGTCATGGGACAATAGCAGCCTGCATTTCTGCGAAAGGTGGATATACACTGTACTAGTGCCGACATTGTGCATGCTCTGTTGCCTGTGTCTATGTGCCTGTGGTTCTGTCAGTGTGATCATGTGATGTATCTGACCCCAGGAATGTGTCAATCAAATTTCCCCTTCCTGGGACAATGAATTCACGGTGTTCTTATTTCAATTTCCAGGAGTGTAATAAGAAGGGGAACGTATTTCACAGTCATCGACTATGTTTTAATATTGTTTAGTGTGTAGCGTGTGCAGGGTGTCCGAGAGCGCTAATGCGCTGCTTCCTGGACTCGGGTAGGCGCTTCGGCCTCGGATCGAATCCAACCGGAGGATTAACGATGAGGGCCGGTATGCCGACCAGCCTGGATGTGGTTTTTAGCTGGTTTTCCACATCCTGCTAGGTGAATACCGGGCTGGACCCAACGATCCGCCTCAGTTACACGACTCGCAGACATTTGAAAACCGTTCGCACTATTCCATGGCTTACACTAGATGCAGGCAGCTGGGGTACACTAATTCCATCCAGTAGGGTTCAGAGTGGCGGCAGGAAGGGCATCCGGCCACCCTCTGCAACTAACACTGCCAAATCAATACTAACAAGGCCGACCTCGCATTGCAGCGGGACAACGGCCTCAGGAAGGTAAGAAAGTAAATGTGTAGTGTATATAGGAGAGTGTCTGTAAGTGTTGTGCTGATTAATGATCACGTATCGGTGTGGGTACGATGTTCGATCGATATTGACCTATATAACAGGAGTGAACGTTGTACCAGTAATCATGTTTTCTTGGACCACTGTACAGGCTGTAGGCGAAGATGTTAATTGGAAAATGGTGTCGTAGTCACGTATACAGGATATTATAAAGTCTATGGAGAAATAGGTAATACATTTTCTCGAGGTCACTAGAGCGCGACTGGTTCAGAGCGAGGCAAGCGGCCGGCTGTGAACGTTGCGAAAGCGAGCTCGGGTACTGAGCGAGCGCATTTCCACTCAGCGTGCACGTCCAGAGAGTTTAGTTTGCTCAGCCTCTGGCGTAAGTTCGAGATCCCCGCCTCTAATGAGCGAGTCACCATTGAATGTACAGCAGAAAAAGACATTTCTGTATAAGTGTTGGGAGAGTAGATGTAGTGTCTCTCTATCATGACTGTGTAAAAGCATGCGAAGCATTGACCAAATTACAGTGTACCTTATGTAACAAAATAAATTGAATGTCGCGAACACAAGACGGTTCGGACAAAACACACAACAAATCGGTTCGTCACACGTGACTCATTACCGTACCGGCATTATGGACAACGCCGTAACAGAGGCAATATATATATACGCTATGTGATAAGAAGTATCCGGACACCTGGCTGAAAATGACTTACAAGTTCGTGGCTCCCTCCATCGGTAATGCTGGAATTCAATATGGAGTTGACCCACCTCTGGGCTTGACGAGAGCTTCCACTCTCGCAGGCATACGTTCAATCAGGAGATGTAAGGTTTCTTGGGGAATAGCAGCCCATTCTTCACGGAGTGCTGCACTGAGAAGAGGTATCGATGTCGGTCGGTGAGGCCTCGCACGAAGTCGGCGTTCCAAAATATCCCAAATGTGTTCTATACGATTCAGATCAGGACTCTGTGCATGCCAGTCCGTTACAGGGATGTTATTGTCGTGTAACCACTCCGCCACAGGCCGTGCATTATAAACAGGTGCTCGATCGCGTTGAAAGATGCAATCGCCATCCCCGAATTGCTCTTCAACAGTGGGAAGCAAGAGGGTGCTTAAAACATCAGTGTAGGCGTGTTCTGTGATAGTGCCACTCAAAACAACATGCGGTGCAAGCCCCCTCCATGAAAGACACGACCACACCATACCACCACCCCGCTACACACGCTGGCAGATGATGTTCACCGGGCATTCGCCATACCCACACCCTGCCATCGTATCGCCATATTGTGTACCGTGATTTGACACTCCACAAAATGTTTTTTCCACTGTTCAGTCGTCTAATGTTTACCCTCCTTATACCAAGCGAGGAGTCGTTTGGTATTTACCAGCGTGATATGTGGCTTATGAGCAGCCGCTCGGACGTGAAATCCAAGTCTTCTCACCTCCCTCCTAACTGTAATAGTACTCGCAGTGGATCCAGATGCAGTTTAGAATTCCTGTGTGATGGTCTGGATATATGTCTGACTATTACACACTATGACCTCCTTCAAGTGCCGGCGGTCTCTGTCAGTCAACAGACGAGATCGGCCTATACGCTTTTGTGCTGTAAGTGTCCCTCCCCGTTTCCACTTCACTGTCACGTCTAAAACAGTGCACCTAGGAATGTTTAGGAGCGTGGAAATCTCGCGTACAGACGTATGACACAAAGTCCCGCGTAGCATCCCCATTTTGCTCTCTCACGATGTCTAATGACTACTGAAGTTGCTGATATGCAGTACCTGGCAGTAGGTGGGAGCACAATGCATCTAATACGAAATAGTATGTTTTTGGGGATGTCCGGATACTTTTGATCGCATAGTGTATATATACGAGGTCTGTTAAAAAACTTCCTGAACATTCGTAATTATGCGCCCATGGTGTATTGGACCGAAATGTGGTAAGCGTCCCTGCACACGCCTGTGTCTAATGTGTAACTGCCGGAAGTTTTATTGGTGTATGTCTGTTAGTTATTGTTCGGTGCAGTATTGAGTAGAACGTTATGTCGCACAGTTAGCGAATTTCGAGATGACACAGTAGAGGAGCAACACGTCTCCATTAAATTTTGCGTGAAGCTCAAGAAAACCTTCATAGAGACACACCAAATGATGCAGGAAGGCGACTGTGATGAGCGCTTAAGCCGTACCCGGTGTTATGGATGGTTCATACGGTTTAAAAATGGCGAGACGGTAGTTAAAAATCACCCTCGTTCAGGACGCCCTTCGACGTCTCCCGACGACGTTCATGTGAAGAACGTCAGCGAAATCGTGCCTGCCAGTCGAAGACTGACTGTCCGAGAGATTGCAGAAGAATGCAACATTTCAGTTGGATCATGCCATGAAATCCTGATCCAGCATCTTGGAAGCCATCGTGTTGCCGCCACGGCTCATGAGTCAAGACTAGAACGATCTTCGCCTCCCAGTCTGTGAAGAGCTTTTCGGTCACGCAAATGACAACGAGATGTTCCTCAAGAGAATCGTAACTGGTAAGGAGACGTGGGTCTACGATTATGGTATTGAGACGAAGATTCTATCTTCGCAATTGGACGGGAAAGGTTCTCCAAAACGAAGAAAAACTTGTCAGGTCAAATGTCAAAGCAATGCTGACAGATTTCTTTGCTTTGAAGGATTAGTTGATCACGAATTCGTGTCTTAAGGACAGACTGTTACTCGATGGTACTATTGGGGCGTGTTGCTACGCCTATGAGAAAATGTGAGAAGGAAACGTCCTGAAATGTGGCGTGACACTTCATGGCTCTTTCATCCCGATAACACACCCGCATATTCATTCCTGTTGGTGGGTGGCTGTTTCATACTGCCTTATCCTTCGTACTCTTCACACCTGCGGACTTTTCTTTATTTCCAAAGTTGAATTCCTTCCGAGCAGTATCGGGAAAACGGTGAGGCCAAACCACAATCTTCCTCTCCACCCGCCCCTTAGTAATTTATGCTTGCGTAAACCACGGGAATGACATTGGTACCACTTCTCCAGAGGTTAGCGGTTGAAATTCTAAAACATAAAGTTAGGGAATTTATTCCGAGTACAGAAGATGTATATCCATGTAATGTGAGTTTGTAATATACGAGGGTTGGATCTTAAATAGGGGCAACTATTTATTCACAACCGACACAAAATAGTTATATGTTTGCACTTGTCACTGTCCTTCAAAGTAGTCACTAGCGTTGTGTAGTACCCGTTGCCAGCGATGTGGAAAGCGTAGTACACCGCTAGCAGAGCCTGTTCTGTTGATGGTGCAAATGGATCGGTCTGTTGCCTGTCGAATCTCTGGAACAGTTCTGAAGCGAATGCCACGAACTGGTTCCTTCAAATCAAAGTCGCAACGACTTAAGTCCGGGGAGTAAGGCGGATGGTGCAGTACTTCCCAGTCCCATCGACCGAACAGAGCAGCCATTAGCTTGCACTGTATGCGCCCACTCATTGTCGTGCAAAATGATGGGTGGGTTGCGCAGAATGTGTCGCCGCTTCTATCGCAAAGCTCGTCGCCGGTGATGCTCCAAAAACGAACAGTAATACTGTGCACTGACAGGGTCTGCCATGGAGGAACGTAATACGTTAGGATAACACTATCACAGTCGTACACGAGAATCACCGAAACTTCAGACCGCTCCATTCGCACCATCAACAGAACAGGCTGTGCTAACGGTATACTACGCCTTCCACATCGCTGGTGACTACTTTGAAGGACAGTAACAGGTGCAAACATGTAACTTGTAGTGTCACCACCAGACACCACACTTGCTAGGTGGTAGCCTTTAAATCGGCCGCGGTCCGTTAGTATACGTCGGACCCGCGTGCCGCCACTATCAGTGATTGCAGACCGAGCGCCGCCACACGGCAGGTCTAGAGAGACTTCCTAGCACTCGCCCCAGTTGTACAGCCGACTTTCCTAGCGATGGTTCACTGACTTCTACGCTCTCCTTTGCCGAGACGATAGTTAGCATAGCGTTCAGCTACGTTATTTGCTACTACCTAGCAAGGCGCCATTATCAGTTACCATTGATACTGTGAATCATGTACTGTCACGAGCGACGTGCATCATTAATGGATTAAAGTTATGTATTCCACCAGCTACGTGCGTTTTTCTCAATTCTAATTCCCTTGTCATGTTCCCGACCTCACGCCAGCCTGCGTGAGCTAAAACGCGTACATTTCGGCCTCCTTTAGTAACACGGTGTTGGCTCTCCTGCCAACCACAACATAACTCTTTTGTATCGGTTGTGAATAATTAGTTGCCACTATTTAAGTTCCAACCCTCGTATTTGCGAAACAATTATCTGTTTGTGTTTCCATATCGCCTCCTTATAACAGAACCAGCTGTTGACAGGATTGCGTACAAGTACAATATTCCCAATGATTGTACATAGATCTGACCCAGCAACCAGAGAGGACAGGAAGCAAAACATCCGTGTCCATGGCACTCCATCAGGTGCCTACATTATATCCATTCTTATCGTCAATGTGTAAAGAATTCTCATCACGACTGTGATTCGGTGAATGGGCGTGGTCCTGCCGGATTACTCTCTCAGTATAAGCCCAAGCTGAGTGTCACTGGAGCGCCCCATAATAGTGCACGTTAAAGCATTGTCCAGTATCTAACCAACCCTGGGATATCATTTGCAAGAGCGACCATCAGTCCCATCTGCAGACAGCCAACACCGTAAAGCAATGTAATGTTATGGAGACAAATCAAAGGAGGCCCATTTTATTCATAAAATATATTGTTATAAGCCATGCACGGCACGCACTATCGTCACAAGCGGCATGAGGGTAGAACACTGATATACCCATTTGTAAGTAAGCAGATTCTCGCATCCACACGCCGGTGACAGCAAAGATGACGGGCGGTAATCTCGTGGCTATTGTCGCCGCGCAAAGGCTCGCGTAGGCGCCGGAGCTTAGGGGAAGCGGAAAGAGGGGGTGCTAGTCACTCCTCAATGATGCCCGCCTCAGCGAAGAGTGGAGTTTAGTAGCGCACAGCATAAGTGTACTTTTAAAACTGATGCATATTCCCTTGTCAAAACACTAACCAACTAGAAAACTACGACGTACAAGGAAGCTGTGGCGTACGAAAACTCTCCCCATGACATGGGGCTATCTGTTTATTCAGTTCCAATGAACTCAAAAAAAAAAAAAGGCTCAGAGCACTATGGGACTTAACATCTGAGGTCATCAGTCCCCTAGAACTTAAAACTACTTAAACCTAACTAACCTAAGGACATCACACACATCCATGCCCGAGGCAGGATTCGAACCTGCGACCGTAGCAGCATCTCGGGTCCGGACTGAAGCTCTTAGAACCGCTCGGTCGGTAGGCTTGTATGCTACCGTGACAGTGAGCAGTTATTCGGTTCTGGAGTGACTTTAGTATCACCAACTCGTTTCCCAGCAGGGTTTTAGGGTACAATATACCAACTCCAACATGACATCAGATAGGGTGGCATAGTGTTGAAAATCAGAAATTTTCTCTGGGGTGTGTTTTGTTTCGGCTATTAGTACTTCGTCAACTTGCACTACTTGGACGTTTCTACTGAGGCCATCTGCAGTTTGGTGGCGTCTTCGAGATTTGCTTCACGTCCATACTCTGCTAGTTTTAAAGCCCAACACATCAGGTTACTACTGGGATCTTCTAAAGTTCACAAAAAGGCAGCGCGGTCTGCCATGCTGGTAACATTTAAAGTAGTTAACATCGAACATTATGAGCCACCAATTCTATTTCAGCTTTATTGAACTGGCAAGAATGTAACCAACAGGTTTTTCTTTTCCATTATGTTCTTGGCGCAAACTAGCGCATAATCTGAGGCATTGTATCAAAGTGTAAATGGTTTCTCAAAATCAAGACATATAGATAAATGTGTACACATCAAAACTTCTTTAACTTTCAGCATGGCGGTTTTACGATCTGCAGTTCATTCAAAAGGTACTCCTTTCTTTAGTAACTTAGTTAGAGGCCTACTCACAGTGGCACAACCCTTTACAAAACGACGATAGTAGCTACTTAACTCCAGGGAACTTGGTGAATATTTTCCATTTGTGGGAGCAGGAAAATTATCCATGGCTTCTTTGAAACGTGCGCCTTGTTTAGTCCATCAGAGCTAATAATGTGTCCCAAGTACTGGACTGGCAACTCTATAAAAGATCACATTCCCAACTTTAAACTTAGATTGGCATATTGTTACCTGACCCACCCATTTCTCATCAGTTCTGCATGTTCTTCAATAGTTCAGGCAAAAATTATGATGCTATGAAGATACACGACAGAGGTGTTAGGTTTAAAACGTCGTAACAACAAATCAGCAAATCTCTTAAATATAACGGGTGCTTTTCTTACGCCAAAAGGCATCCACAAAACCCGTAGAGGCCAAAGGGTACAGTAATGCTGTTTTAGGACAGTCCTGTTGAGCTGTCGGGTTGTGATGATAGCTTGAATGCATACCAAAGGTTGTAAAGAACTTGCAGTTTCGTAATCTATCAAGCATATCGTCAACACCTGCCAAAAAATAGGTGTCAGGAGTGATGACTTTGTATACATCTCTCACATTCACACATAGGATATAGGTTTTCTCGCTTTCGATAGACGTTTTGGGACAACAACAGTCGGACTCAGCCAGGGACTGGATGGTGGCTGAATGATTCAGACACCAACTGTTGTTGGACTGTCTCTTCCACAACGGACTGTGATTGATATAGGACTGTATACGGTTTTCCTAGAACTGGTCTTGCATTTCTGGTTTGAATCTCATGCTACTCAAGATTCGTGTCCAGAAAATTTGCCTCTCTTTGAATAACCATGATTTCTACGTCAAAACGAGGTATAATAAGTTCTGCTCAGAGTCAGATAACTGTGATAACATATTCTGCAATTGTTGCTCCAGGAATGGCGTGACAGGTAACGATTTTCGTCTTCTTTTAACTTGCTTTCGGGAATGGATTCTTCACTTTCAGCTACTCCTTGCACACTGGCCAGTATGGTTCCTCTAGGTATCTCCACATCTCTAATTCCACAATTATCAGTGCACACAGGAATTCGGACTTCCTGTACTATGTATTGTATTCTGCAGAGGCTTCATTTGCAACGAACTCGCATTCAGTCGAGGATGTCGCCTTGAGTGCGTGGATCACTCGAAAGGACATTCTCTTGAGGTCCCTGCATTTTGATAGCCAACCAAAGAATTCTTCCGGTCCCGCCCGTTACTTTTACAGGAATGGTTGCTTTCAACACCAGGATACGCGATGTGTCGGATTTTCAGGGAATGAGCCCCTTCCCCATATTTCCTCGCACCTGCATGGTGCTGTTGCTGCCAAATTAGAGAATACTTCTCTGAATCTGACCATATGCGACCAGAAATCAATCACTCCCTGATTCTGAAGTAGAAAATCATTCCCCAGTACGACATCAAATCAGACCTTCTCTGCCTTATCTCCTCCTTCTCAAATTCGTAGGTGGTGTCATCAATTTTCAGCTTAACTGAAAGCAAATCTGCACGATTTATACAGTAGCTTCACTACTCAATCCACTGATACAACATTGAGGTGATTTCAGCGGGTGCTTATTTCTAGGAGAAACAGGCATTAGGCTTATCTGTGTGCCTGTATCCATTATAATGCACGTTAGTTTTCCTCGTATCTCTCCTCTAACAAATACTTTGCCATCTCCTACAAATTTCGGTATTTCATGGAGTTAACTATATTTACTGCGGGGGGGGGGGGGGGAGGAATATGATGGTTGTGCCAGTCCCTCGTGGTTTTCCTAATTAAAATAAGCATCTGACCTTCCCCAGGGGTAACGACCACAGCTATGGTTCTGTAGACACTACATTCCTAAATGTCCGAACTCCCGACAATGAGGACAGTAAGGTGTTCAACTTGTTTTGGTCCTACGGCTGGTGCGTTTCCGTTGGTAACACTCTGATTCATTTGTAAATACAAAGTGTGACTTGTTTTTATGTGCTGCGATGGCAACGAAGCGACTGGCTTGCCTGTTCAGTAATACCAAACGGACTGCATCGTGGAGTGAGGTATGAGAAACTACCTCAATTTCTAGGCCAATTTGCGGATTGACACTACGAGCGAAGACATCAACCGCACGTGCCTCAGCTTCTTCAAAAGTACATCTTTGTGGGTTGCATCTCAACCAAGTGTATAAGTTTTGCATGAGATGGTTCTTATGCCGTCGGCAAATTGTTCAAGATCTCCCCCAACCTTGGTCGAAGGGTGGACACTTTGTCACAGTAGTACGTAACACCACAGTTGTCGAAATATCATTTTTTAAACCTTGTGTCAGGGATTCAAATCTGATATCTGTGTGTCTGGCTAGTTTAAGTCACGCCACATTCAACAGCAAAGTACCAGGCTTGGCGCAAATGCGATCCAGATCGTCGACATTTTGCAAAAAGGTTTCCACGTTTTCTGCAGGCTTTCCTGAGAAGGAGGGGATGAAGTTGACTGTGAAAAAACTACTGGCAATACCAAACAGGACAGGAGAGGTAGTAGCCAAGCTACTTTCGACTCGTCTTGCTTCACCAAGGTTAGCTTCAACATTGAAATCAACCTTTGATGAGGCTGCACGAACGACTTGGGCTGTATGGTTTTGCAATTCAGCATTTTTCTTTATTAACTTTTTTGACCAAAACCTCACTGAGTTTTCGGTGTAAAGAATCAGTAAGACCGTCATCCTCGTTCTCTGAGGCATTTTCACCTTGAGATCGAGTTTATTGAGGCATAATTACAACAAATGAAACCTACAGTATGCAATAATGGATTGAAATAGCACTGGAAGTACAAAACACCCCGCAGGGCCGAAGTCCCAACTTCTTAAGACTGCTAAACGACGGGCATAATTGCCGGCATGTCGACGACAGGATACAAAAAGCAGAGGCTAGAGACACCTACATTAACGACGTTGCGTGAAGAAGGCAGTTACGGCGGCCGTGGCGACGGCGTGGAGACTGCAGTGGTGAGCCTAGGATGACGCAGGCGTCGATTCCGTGATGCTCACGGTAACGGTGGTAACAGGCTGCACGCGTAGCTCGACATCGAACAACGAACAGGTAGGCAGGCAGCGAGCATTGGCAAACTGTACAAGACACAGGCGGTGGTGAGCCAACCAGCCAGGATTAACCACGGCCGCAGACAGCAGCAGAGGAAGCGCCAGACAAGCGACCCACACATGCCAAGATAGCACATGCGCATGTGCACATGAGTGCCGCATGTTCCACTCTGAAGATGTGTAGCACAGCAGGAATTAAGTGTCCATACGCATCGCAGTGCTGGCTTAACCTGAACCAGAGGTGGCTAGAGGCCATACCAAAAGTTATGTTAGCCTCTCGTCCATTAACATGCGAAATACTGGGGGCATCCCACCGCAAAAGGATCACTATGGGGCTTATCCAACGGCACTGATACCAAACGTGTACAAGGTAGGCATGAGCGGAGGAGGAGTAGGCATCTGGATGAACAAAGGCTCACTGGCAATATCTGAGGCCTGAAGAGGTTTATTACAGAATGTGGGTATGCATTCATGCCTGGAGAAGGGGAGAGATGACCAAAGCAGCTTAAAGTTCAACTATCGAAAATCTAAGTAATGGCATAGGAGAGTGGGAGAGAAGCATGTTCACTGGACGAGAACTGGTGGGCAAGAGAGAGTCCTGTGCTCCTACTCAGTTCCTTGCACGTTTTCACCTAAGGCAATGTGTGATTCCTCTTTCACCTCAACATTGTCTAAAGATGTTCTAACATGTCACATCTCAAGTTGGAAGCATGCGATCATTGTGGTTAGCCAGCATCGAAGTTGGTTACCACGTCCCAGTAGGAAGAAATGAACAAAATAAAATTTTCAATTCAAAATAATAAATCAGGTCGACCCTCTCCAATGCTGTGGGTTCAAGCTAGGTGGTATTTTGGTATGTTTTCCAGAGGTGTTATCTGCAGCCAGAGCCTATGCTTCCACCAGCTCAGAGACACTCATAGCGCTTCTGCAAAATCTCTCACCCCATTGGGAAAGTCGTACCATGTCATACTGAGGGTGAGTGCTATGGCCAGCAAGTTAAACTGGCGGAATTGTGGGGGGGTTAACTCAGAAGCAGAGTCTCAATACATTGTTAGGTGGCTCTGGAGGTCCTATCGCGTGGTGCTTTGGTTGCAGCAGCATGACCATACCCAAAATGTTTCACAATATGTCCATCCTTCTGCCTCCAGGATGCTAGTGCACTTTCCAGTCTATAAGGAAGTCGCCTCCCGCATCCCCAGAACCACTCCACAGTGTGATGAGCTTTCTCCATCAAGTGACCACTCGCCCCATAAACCTCTTCTCCATCTTAATACACAATTACTACAGCATGCAGGAAACCAAATCAGAATGTAATAAGCACAGAGAGTTAGTAGTGACGTTGCAATCACTGTTATATCCGTTGTTCAAATTCCAGGTCTTATAATCGAGTCTAATTATCATTGACATGCTAATTCGTCCCATGATTTCATACATGAATGAGATGTGGCTAGGTGGAATGAGTAGCCACGTTTCAAGTGTTTCTCAGAAAGGTAGCCTAATGACAAGCAGCCTTGCAATCAGCACATTCACCTTTGCCAGCTGAGGTTGTACCAGGATAGTATGACAGCATCCCAGCTTCAGGTGGCAGTCAGGTAGGCCAGAGGCGAGGTTAGTGAATAATGATAGAGCTCTCCGCCGTCATGATCCTGGACACATGGGTGTGGCACTGCGTCTGGTGGCTAGACCCCCATGACACAGACATGGGTGGACCTCAGTCCGTATCTCAGACCAGAAGGTGTTGGCAGGGTACCTGGCAGGTAGCCTCGTGGAGATGGCAGCAGAGCGAAGGTAACCTGATGGCTAGGCCGTCAGGCAGCAGTCATTGGTTTGCATCCTGGCTGTGATGGTGGTAGCTGCGTCCAAAGAGCGTCGTCGACCTCACGCTAGAGGCCGACACACAGCGAGCGTTTATTTATAGCCGAGTCAGCTAGCCTAGGGATGAGCAAAATTGGCTTGCTAATGCGGAAGATAAGTACTGTCATATACCTCAATGCTGCCGAAACCCTCTCAGCCTTAGTCGCTATCTGCAGAACTGGTTCACTAATGAGGACACTGCTGGCATGGCGATACGCCATGTTCGCTGGCTGTAACTAACGGCCTTGATACTGCACTATATTATTGTCTTTTATCTTTACACTGACAGGTAATACAGGAACCTACCAGCTGAAAATGTGCATCCGTTTGTTCACCAACTGCAGCATATAGGTAACCTGTACATTCAGCCATATAACGTGTAAGTGGACTACGGGTAAAGGCAGTGATTCAACAAATGTTTGGGGGACAGAGCATGAGTCGTACGCGTGTGTTTTAGTGGAAGAGCCCCGGCTCTCCAAGACCCAAAAAAGCGAGGCAGGTGAAGAGCAAAGTGAAGAGCATGATCATAGTTTTCTTTGATACCAATAGAATTGTGCACAAAGAATTCGTCCCACCCAACCAAACAGTGAATTCCGCGTACTACTGTGACGTTTTGCGACGGCTCCGTCGGCCGCGACGAAGGCCCGACCTTTGGCGTCAAGGGAACAGGCTGCTGCATCACGACAACGCGCTCTGTCACACATTATTACTCACCAGGACCTTGTAGGCAAAAAACAACATGGCGGTTGTACCGCACCCACCGTACTCTCCAGATTTGGCACCTTGCGACTTCGTACTATTCCCAAAACTGAAACTCCAGTTGAAGGGCCGTTGGTTCGACACTCTAGAGAGGATTCAAGAAGCATTGTTGGTGGAGATAAACACCCTCAAAGAACAGGACTTCCAGAAAAGGTTTGGTCATTGGCAGAAGCGCTCGGACCGGTGTGTACGTGCGGACGGGAACTGTTTCGAGGATGATGCTGACCATTAGTCCAAAGATAAGGTTTTTTTCAACAGATGGCAGCTCCAGTCCCAAAAATTTTGGATAGCACCTCGTACCTGTCTGACTCATCATCAATAGTATTGACAGCCCCTCCACTATTTATGCAAAAACATTTTTCTCAAATTTTAGCAATAAGTCTTCCATTGCTAATTTTTCCTCTTCTTCCAAGTGTTTTACTTTCTCCTATAATTAACTTAAACTGTCAGAGTGTGATTAGGGACCAAATTTATCCTATCCAGATCAGCTTCCTCCAAAATCGTAAAATTGGGGCATCAGTAAACCTTAGACATGTTCGTGTCTTAGGTCCTAAAGTTATCTACTCCACTGGGTATCACCTGTTCACTGTTTGTCTCCCGTATGCGTAATACACTCCTGCATACAAAATATCATGCTTCATCCAATTCATCATTCCCCTTCAGTGGTTGAACCACACGTAACACATTTATTAGCAAATCAATGCCAATTCCCACCCATAGAAGTTTCCCTGTGCCTCGCAGTTTTTTTATAATACAGATTAATTCTTAATGGCCTTGCCCACATTTTAAATGGTTTTTCTTTCATTTCAGACGAAGCTTGTGGCAGTGTGCCACTGAAAGCAGTTTTCCTCTCATGAAACTATGTCCCACTATACACAATCCAAAGTCAGTTTGAACATGATGTTCATATAGGAAATCTAACAATTAGGGTTGCACAACAACCACAGTATATATGAGGATAAACATTCCTGAAAATGCTTTGCCCCAACAAAAAAGTCAATGTCGCTGATCCCAATAAATGCACACCATTATCACCCACTCCACGTAACTTAATGGTGGGCTTAACTGCCTCTTTCTCATGATATCTGAATCAGAGGCTGAGACGGTTCTGCGACCGTGTGGGCTACAGATTCCTCGGCTTGCGCCAAAGGGTGGTGGGGTTTCGGGTTCCGCTGGATAGGTCAGGAGTCCACTACACGCAGCAAGCGGCTACACGGGTAGCAGGGGTTGTGTGGCGTGGACTGGGCGGTTTTTTAGGTCAGATGGCCTCGGGCAAGTACAGAAAGGGCAACAGCCTCAAAGGGTGCGGGACAAAGTCAGGACATGAGGGGACCAAGTAGCAATCGGTATTGTAATTGTAAACTGTCTAAGCTGCATTGGTAAAGTACCGGAACTTCAAGCGCTGATAGAAAGCGCCGAAGCTCAAATCGTTATAGGCACAGAAAGATGGCTGAAGCCAGAGACAAATTATGCCGAAATTTTTACAAAGGCACAGACGGTGTTTAGAAAGGATAGATTGCGTGCAACCGGTGATGGCGTGTTTATCGCTGTTAGTAGTAGTTTATCCTGTAGTGAAGTAGAAGTGGATAGTTCCTGTGAATTATTATGGGTGGAAGTTACACTCAACAACCGCACTAGGTTAATAATTGGCTCCTTTTACCGACCTCCCGACTCAGCAGCATTAGTGGCAGAACAACTGAGAGAAAATTTTGTATACATTTCACATAAATTTTCTCAGTATGTTATAGTCTTAGGTGGAGATTTCAATTTACCAGATATAGACTGGGACACTCAGATGTTTAGGACGGGTGGTAGGGACAGAGCATCGAGTGACATTATAGTGAGTGCACTATCCGAAAATTAACTCGAGCAATTAAACAGAGAACCGACTCGTGGAGATAACATCTCGGACCTACTGATAACAAACAGACCGGAACTTTTCGACTCTGTAAGTGCAGAACAGGGAATCAGTGATCATAAGGCCGTTGCAGCATCCCTGAATATCGAAGTTAATAGGAATATAAAAAAAAGGAGGAAGGTTTATCTGTTTAGCAAGAGTAATAGAAGGCAGATTTCAGACTACCTAATAGATCAAAACGAAAATTTCTGTTCCAACACTGACAATGTTGAGTGTTTATGGAAAAAGTTCAAGGCAATCGTAAAATGCGTTTTAGACAGGTACGTGCAGAGTAAAACTGTGAGGGACGGGAAAAACCCACCGTGGTTCAACAACAAATTTAAGAAACTACTGCGAAAGCAAAGAGAGCTTCACTCCAAGTTTAAACGCAGCCAAAACCTCTCAGACAAACAGAAGCTAAACGATGCCAAAGTTAGCGTAAGGATGGCTATGCGTGAAGCGTTCAGTGAATTCGAAAGTAAAATTCTATGTACCGACTTGACAGAAAATCCTAGGAAGTTCTGGTCTTACGTTAAATCAGTAAGTGGCTCGAAACAGCATATCCAGACACTTCGAGATAATGATGGCATTGAAACAGAGTATGACACGCGTAAAGCTGTAATACTAAACACATTTTTCCAAAGCTGTTTCACAGAGGAAGACCGCAGTGGAGTTCCTTCTCTAAATCCTCGCACAAACGAAAAATGGCTGACATCGAAATAAGTGTCCAAGGAGTAGAAAAGCAAATGGGATCACTCAACAGAGGAAAGTCCACTGGACCTGACGGGATACCAATTCGATTCTACACATAGTACGCGAAAGAACTTGCCACGCTTCTAACAGCCGTGTACCGAAAGTCTCTAGAGGAACGGAAGGTTCCAAATTATTGGAAAAGAGCACAGGTAGTCCCAGTCTTCAAGAAGGGTCATCGAGCAGATGCGCAAAACTATAGACTTATATCTCTGAGGTCGATCTGTTGTAGAATTTTAGAACATGTTTTTTGCTCGAGTATCATGTCGTTTTTGGAAACCCAGAATCTACTCTGTAGGAATCAACATGGATTCCGGAAACAGTGATCGTGTGAGACCCAACTCGCTTTATTTGTTCATGAGACCCAGGTAGATGCTATTTTCCTTGACTTCCGGAAGGCGTTCGATACAGTTCCGCACTGTCGCCTGATAAACAAAGTAAGAGCCTACGGAATATCAGACCAGCTGTGTGGCTGGATTGAAGAGTTTTTTGCAAACAGAACGCAGCATGTTGTTATCAATGGAAAGACGTCCATAGACGTTAAAGTAACCTCTGGCGTGCCACAGGGGAGTGTTATGGGACCATTGCTTTTCACAATATATATAAATGACCTAGTAGATAGTGTCGGAAGTTCCATGCGGCTTTTCGCGGATGATGCTGTAGTATACAGGGAAGTTGCAGCATTAGAAAATTGTAGCGAAATGCAGGAAGATCTGCAGCGGATCGGCACTTGGTGCAGGGAGTGGCAACTCACCCTTAACAAAGACAAATGTTATGTATTGCGAATACATAGAAAGAAGGATCCTTTATTGTATGATTATATGATAGCGGAACAAACACTGGTAGCAGTTACTTCTGTAAAATATCTGGGAGTATGCGTGCGGAACGATTTGAAATGGAATGATCATATAAAATTAATTGTTGGTAAGGCGGGTACCAGGTTGAGATTCATTGGGAGAGTCCTTAGAAAATGTAGTCCATCAACAAAGGAAGTGGCTTACAAAGCACTCGTTCGGCCTATACTTGAGTATTGCTCATCAGTGTGGGATCCGTACCAGATCGGGTTGACGGAGGAGATAGAGAAGATCCAAAGAATAGGGGCGCGTTTCGTCACAGGGTTATTTGGTAACCGTGATAGCGTTACGGAGATGTTTAGCAAACTCAAGTGGCAGACTCTGCAAGAGAAGCGCTCTGTATCGGGGTGTAGCTTGCTCGCCAGTCTTCGAGAGGGTGCGTTTCTGGATGAGGTATCGAATATATTGCTTCCCCCTACTTTTACCCCCCGAGGAGATCACGAATGTAAAATTAGAGAGATTCGAGCGCGCACGGAGGCTTTCCGGCAGTCGTTCTTTCCGCGTACTATACGCGACTGGAACAGAAAAGGGAGGTAATGACAGTGGCACGTAAAGTGCCCTCCGCCACACACCGTTGGGTGGCTTGCGGAGTATAAATGTAGATGTAAGTCCAAACTTGTCGCAGACACATTTGCACTTATATCGAATAGAAATTTGTTTTATCTTATGTCTAATTAAGCAAACTTACGCCTCTGCACAGGTTTTAGTCATGATAAAATGTTCTGTGAGGACTGCACGGAAGCCCTGGAGCCGCTATTGTGGTTGAACTGTAGGTTAGTATTCCCATTTCTTACGTCTATATCATGCCTCCTATTCTGCCTACAGTCCTATTTCTCATGCCCTTTTCTACCACATTTCCTACACTGTAGCTAACAACAGTCTTGCCGTATGTAGCCTGATCGCCCACAATGGCAACGCTTGACGTCATCAAAAAAATGCTCATTTTACAAAGGATTCAGGTCACTGCGTCTATCTCTTCTAATGCTGTTGCTGTTCCTATGGCTCCAGCTAAGTCTTGGAGAAACTATGTCCGCACTATTCTCGGCACATTGGATGAGAACCACAGCAAAAATGTTTCTAACGCTCCTTGTTCTCCTTCCTTCTAAAGAAGCACTTTCGATCAGTTCATGGGTATTGAAATTAAGCTTTCTAAATCTGTCCACGAAACTCTCGATGGACTCATCCAAGCTGCTTCCTGTAATATCTGCGATTATTCTTCCTCCCACAATGCTGTAACTAACTTTTCTTCAGAACTTCGGACGTCTCAGTTTTTCTAAACTCCTCACAACACATCGCATATGCTTTCACATCTCCCGCCAACCGTAACTTTGCCACATGCAGCAACTGTTCTTCCGACCAACAACACAGCTTTGCGACTGTCAACAGGCTGTCTAGAAACACTAAAACATCCTCTCATGGATTACCTGAGAAAGGAGACCCTATGGTAGCAGTACTGACATCTGGGATGGATAATGGCATACTGTACGAAGATCTAACTTCTGTCACTGCATCTACCTGCTTCTGTAAGTCCGTATTATCTTCCCGCATTTGAGCCACCTAATTATGAAAGCCTGAACTGCCTCCACTGTGATAACCCCTTGTTTCCTATATTTTCTCATTTAAAGCCTGTCACTACAACAACACGAAAAGCACAATAGGAAAAATACCACAAGAAAGAATTTAATACTACTATCACTGATACACTTTCTATTAGAGACACTCCTACTCCTTGTGCCTGAACACTAACCATGCACATTCTTTACATTATCTGACACAATGCTCAGACGTCCTACATTTAAAGGACCGATGACCTCAGCAGTTTGGTCCCTTAGGAATTCATACACATTTTCTACTTTGAAGATCCAACGGAGAGAAGCGCGCTTTGTTACAGGATCATTTAGTAATCGCGAAAGCGTTGCGTAGATGATAAACTCCAGAGGAAGACTCTGCAAGAGAGACGCTCAGTATCTCGGTACGGGCTTTTGTTGAAGTTTCGAGAACATACCTTCACCGAGGAGTCAAGCAGTATATTGCTTCCTCCTACGTATATCTCGCGAAGAAACCACGAGGAAAAAATCAGAGAGATTAGAGCCCACACAGAGGCATACCGAAAATCTTTCTTCCACGAACAATACGAGACTGGAATAGAAGGGAGAACCGATAGAGGTACTCAAAGTACCCTCCGCCACACACCGTCAGGTGGCCTGCAGAGTATGGATGTAGATGTAGATGTAGATTTAAAGCAGATCACCACAGAAGAATGGGCGCATGCACCACTAGGTATCGCTAAATTACACTTCCCACTCCTAAATGGGAGAAAACTGCTATCAGTTTCTTTAGTGTTCCCTCTAAATTCATTCATATCACTCCCTGGCTCTACTTTTAAGTATCACACTATCCTACCAACTCTCCAGTCCAGCCAATCAGCCACTGTCAACCATTAGAATGGAAAGCAGTCAAAAATCGTTTGTTCTCACTTCCCATATTGAGATGGGAATGCTGAACGCTGTCCCACAATGTCAGTCGTTGTCACAGGCTCTCTTGCGATAACAGCGTAATAGTTTTGGGGTTGCAGACGCCATTAATCGGCAGGATGGCCGTCTTTAATTCAGAATGGGGTGTACATGACGTTGGGTTGTGTAGCCACAGCAACATGGCTGGCGTGGAATCAGAAGTCAGTTGGCAAATACATTCTTTATTCCGTGAGACGTTGGTACAGTGATTTATGGTGGCAACTATATGGAGTGCGTTGACACTCAGACGGTATTAGCTATCTCAGCATAGCATAAGGCGGCATGTGGACGTCAGGCAGGATTTATGGCTAAGAGAATTGTCAGCAGCTTGTGGTGACCGTGCTGACGTGAGCCGGATATCAGATGTCGGCGAGCAGTAGGTGCACGTGTTCTGTATAGCTGGTTGATGTGGCTGTGGGTCAGATGTGTAGCACGCTAGTGCACAGCCGCGAAGCCGGAGAGCCCTTGGAGACACCCAGAAACCGGACGGAATCACCCTGGATGTGGCTATAGCTCGAGCCACAGAATCATCAAATCTAGCAGTGGCTCGTAGGCAGTCAGGTACCGATGAAGTTGCTAAACGCAGAAGCTAACTCACCCACATGGGAGCATCGACTGGCATGTAGTATGTCTCAGCATCGCTAATAGACGAAGACAAGATACTACTGGGATCTGAGTGGCGAGTATTTTAGTGGCTTTGCCCAACTTTGTTGTGACAGGACTCTGCCTTCAGTGACATGAGGGACCAAGTCACTGCAACATGAAATAATATAGCTCTCCACTACGACGAACTGGGGTCTTGAATCAGGCAGTTTCAGCAATATTATTGGCCTGGCATCAGGAATTTACACGCAGCTAGCTTGCCCGCCTCGTCACAGGTTGTAAACTCCGCACGAATGGGTACTGACACAACGCCATCCTCAAAAATTATGGATTAAGTTATGAAACACAGGTAATGATTTTGTTGAATACATACAACCTTCTATGTTAATCACAGTTTGGGCTCCAGTGTAATACAAGTACAGACTCAGACATAGTGAAACTCAAAAAAAATGGTACTTAATGCCACTGACAAGCATAATTGCGTCACAGGAAATTTCTTCAATTTTTCAAAGGTTTTCGGTAGTGTTGGCCATAGATTCTACTACATAAGCTAGAATCGTTAGATATAATAGATGTAGTTAATAACTGGTTCCAGTCATATCTTACAAACAGGGTTTAAAGAATACAGATAATACAAACATCAAATAAGGCTAAACTTTTGGTGAAACACTTATCAGAACGAAAATACATTATTGTATGTGTCCCTCAGGATAGCATATAAGGACCAGCAAGGTTGCTGATATACATCAATGACTTCCCCAGTAGTGTTAGTCACATCGAAAAATTTACTTAGCTATTGACAGCAATATTATAGTAATTCTTGAGTTTCTCCCGGCGTATTTGATAATCAAAATATCCACGGGTGTACTGCCGGTCTACAGTGTCCAACGGGCACAATATTTCGGCGATCAAACATGTCGCCATCATCAGGTGAACTGACGGACTGAGCTCCTGTGAACGTGCCAGCACAGAGATCCGTACGCTATGGCTGCTCAGGGGGAACTGGGTTCGGTCGCAAAAAATAGGATGGGGCCCCTCCACGCCCGCATCAACGTGGTGACCAAACCAAAAGTTCTACTGTCACCTCCGTAAGCATGTTAGTTTGAATCAGGCGTCACAGGATGCAGGCTGTGATGTTGTCCATGCGTCTGGGTAAGATTACTCATTTACATGGTCCATCAGGAGATAGAAGTGGTCGAAAGCGATTGAAGGGTAGCGGTTGTAAGGGCAGAGGGAAAAAAAGTGCCAAGGCCAGAGCCAAGGGAAAAAAAACCTCTGCGACAGTAGGACGGGTAGTAAGGGCAGTAGCGGCTTGCTAGCTGCGATAGAGCATGCAAGGTGAGGTCGGTTAGCGTGAGGTATCATGCATCGTTACCTATGTGCTGCGTGTCCGTTAGCTGGGTCAGTCCGAGTGCTGCGGCTGGGCTCGCTTGTAGTCCCTTGGGCCGGCTGCAGTGGCTTCCTCCCTGTAACATAAGAGTTCGGCGCGGCAACGCATGCGTTGCTGTTGGGCCCTCTGCTGCGCCTTGTCGTCGGTGACTTGGTGCAGCTTCATCAGGCTGGTGCAGAACGACAGCGATCGGCTACCGTTCAGCGTCCTCCTCTACTGCACGCCGCAGCTCTTTCGCAATGTAGCGTCAAAGAGCTCCGTTTGTTCGAAGAGCTGCGTCAGTTCAGCGTCCGAGGAAGTTTTGCCGTTCGCTCGCGCCTGGGCGATAAAGGCTGCCCTTTTGGCTTCTCGATCCCTTGGGGGACCGGCTCCCGTCGCGGTCGGCGTTGCCACCGGTTCAGCTCAGGCGCGCGGACGTCCTTCTGCGAGGTCGCAGGAGTGTTCGCAGGTACTACTGCGCTGGGGCCTCGGGCGAAGACTGCTCGCAGCTGCCTCAAGGCCTCTTCTTTCTCTGCAGCCACGGCGGCTGCGAAGGCAGCCCTCTCTGTCGCAATGACGGCTCTGAGGGCTGCAGTGGCCTCCTTCACGGCGGTGCCGAGTTCGAGGTCACGTATCTTCTCGGGAGCGCGGGCTGCGTCCTGGCCGCCCGTTTCCAAGCGGTCTTCCCTGCTCCTGGCAGGTGGAGCTGCTGCTGCGCCGTCCCTCTGCTGCGCCGGGCTGTTCTGCGCCCTACGCCGTTTCTGACGTCGTCTTCGCATCTTCCGCTGTGTCGGTGCGGCCGCGGCCGCCTCGCCGCCCCCGACACGGCTGCGGCTTGAAAAAGCAGCACAGCCGCGCCAGCTGGCGACGTGCGGGCCGCCACACCGGACACAGGTCGGCAGAACGTTGCTGCCGCGGTCGCAGGCGCGGCTGTCGTGCTCCCCTGAGCACTTGACGCACCGCACCGCGTTGCGGCAATACTTCGCAACATGGCCCTCGCCCTGGCACCTGAAGCACTGGGGCAGGGGGTCCATGGCGGTCGGGAGAGCCTCTGACGTCACCGGGAAGCCCAGCAGCTTCCGCAAGTCGAAGATGTCGCTCCCGCCGTCGACCGTATGCACGGTAACGGCATAGAGCGGCGCCCTCTTCTTGTTGGTTCGGTTGTGCAGCCTTGCGGTTACACCACCAAACCCGGCTCGCAGCAGTCCTTCCCGGACCGCTGCCTCGTCACAGCACCAAGGTAGCCCCCTGAGGAGTGCCTTGGTCGTCTTCATCCTTCCTGGGGAAGGTGCCTTCTCACGCGTCGGCGGCGCGTCGACGATGTGGTCGGCCACTGCGACCTTGATCGCCCTGTGGTCGGCCACGTTTGCGGCTCGAACGCAGATCAGCGAGTCTGTATCGACAGACTCGTAGACCACTTCGTTCCGTGCGCAGTTCGTCATGGTGTCGAACAGCGCTGTCCACCCACCTTTACACTTGATGTATAAAGGGGGGACAGGCCGCGGGTTCGGTCGCGTCGGCGGCCGATTTAAATACCCTCCGCCCGCGGCGCGCTCCCTTCGCCGTCCGCGCCCCGCGCCACGGTCTCGCGGTGGAACAGATTGCGACGGCGTCTGAGATGACGTCGGTGTGATGGCTCTGTCCGCCGTGGTCGTCACAACTATGCGTTTGCTCGATTTACTCTTGATTAACCCAATCGCTGGTTCCCAAGCCTTGCTAAGATTATAGCCACAGTCACGGTTTATGAGGTCGTCATTGGTGCGAATTTCGATGGCCTCTCTAACAACGCTGTCCCAGTATCTCGACGTCTGTACCAGAATCCTCGTGCAGTCATACTCCATAGCGTGATTTTCCGACAAACAATGTTCAGCGACCGTCGACTTGCTCGGATACATTAGTCGAGTGTGCCTCTGGTGTTCACGGCATCGATCCTCGACAGTACGCATCGTCTGACCAATATACGACTTGCCACATTGACACGGAATCTGGTAGACGCCAGCCTTCCTCAAACCGAGGTCATCTTTGGCGCTCCCCACCAGTGCACGAGTTTTACTTGGAGGACGAAACACAGTTCTGACACGGTGTTTCTTCAGAATGCGGGCGATTTTCCCCGAGAGTGCGCCTGTGTATGGAATAAATGCAGTGCCTACCTCCTCCCTCGTGACTTCATCCATATCAACAGGTTGTGCTGCAGTGGTTGGGCGGAGAGCACGTTGGATCTGCCACTCTGAGTACCCATTTTTTCGAAACACAGTTCTCAGATGTTCCAATTCCTGGGGTAGACTGTCTGTGTCAGAGATAGTGCGCGCCCTATGTACTAGAGTTTTAAGTACCCCATTCCTCTGTGAAGGGTGGTGGCAGCTGTCTGCGTGCAAATACAGATCAGTGTGTGTTGTCTTTCGATACACCCCATGACCTAGGGTGCCGTCAGCCCTTCTCCTGACCAAGACGTCAAGGAAAGGTAATTTACCCTCCTTTTCAGTCTCCATAGTGAATTTGATGTTGGGGTGTATGGAGTTTAGATGTGTAAGGAAGTCAAGGAGTTTATCCATACCATGTGGCCAGATGACGAACGTGTCGTCCACGTAACGGAAAAAGCAAGTAGGTTTCCATTCGGATGACGACAGGGCTTCCTCCTCGAAGTTCTCCATGTACAAATTCGCCACCACCGGTGAGAGTGGGCTACCCATGGCGACTCCCTCCGTTTGTTCGTAGTATTCTCTATTAAAAAGAAAATACGTGGAAGTCAAGACATGCCTAAAAAGTTCAGTGGTATTCTCGTCAAACCTCTGACCAATCAACTCTAGCGACTCTCGCAGGGGTACCCTCGTAAACAAGGAAACGACGTCAAAACTCACCATGATATCTGACTCATCCAACCTGAAGCTATCAAGGCGTTTAACAAAATCCACGGAATTACGGATGTGATGAGGGCATTTACCCACATAAGGACTTAATATTCCCGTCAGGTATTTGGCCAACAAATATGTAGGTGCCCTGATGTTGCTGACAATGGGGCGTAATTGTACCCCCTCTTTGTGAACCTTCGGGAGTCCATATAGTCTAGGCGGTACCGGACCTTGGGGTAACAATTTCTTAGCGTCACCCTCCGGTAAATCTGCGTCCTTGAGAAGAACCCTCGTCTAGTTCTCCACCTTCTTTGTAGGGTCAACGCTGATCTTCCGGTAGGAATCGTCATTTAGCAGGCTCTGCATCTTATCAGTGTAGTCCTTACGGGAGACAACAACTGTAGCATTGCCTTTGTCAGCCGGTAAGACAACAATTTCAGAGCGTTCCCTCAGATCACGAATGGCCGCCCTCTCTTTACTGCTGATATTTGACTTCATCGGCTTGGATTTCGTCAACGCACGACAAGTTTCACGACGTATTTCCTCGGCTGATTCTGGCGGAAGTCGAGCTGCAACCTGTTCAACAGCACTAACAATTTCTGCCAAATACCTGACGGGAATATTAAGTCCTTATGTGGGTAAATGCCCTCATCACATCCGTAATTCCGTGGATTTTGTTAAACGCCTTGATAGCTTCAGGTTGGATGAGTCAGATATCATGGTGAGTTTTGACGTCGTTTCCTTGTTTACGAAGGTACCCCTGCGAGAGTCGCTAGAGTTGATTGGTCAGAAATTTGACGAGAATACCACTGAACTTTTTAGGCATGTCTTGACTTCCACGTATTTTCTTTTTAATGGAGAATACTACGAACAAACGGAGGGAGTCGCCATGGGTAGCCCACTCTCACCGGTGGTGGCGAATTTGTACATGGAGAACTTCGAGGAGGAAGCCCTGTCGTCATCCGAATGGAAACCTACTTGCTTTTTCCGTTACGTGGACGACACGTTCGTCATCTGGCCACATGGTATGGATAAACTCCTTGACTTCCTTACACATCTAAACTCCATACACCCCAACATCAAATTCACTATGGAGACTGAAAAGGAGGGTAAATTACCTTTCCTTGACGTCTTGGTCAGGAGAAGGGCTGACGGCACCCTAGGTCATGGGGTGTATCGAAAGACAACACACACTGATCTGTATTTGCACGCAGACAGCTGCCACCACCCTTCACAGAGGAATGGGGTACTTAAAACTCTAGTACATAGGGCGCGCACTATCTCTGTCACAGACAGTCTACCCCAGGAATTGGAACATCTGAGAACTGTGTTTCGAAAAAATGGGTACTCAGAGTGGCAGATCCAACGTGCTCTCCGCCCAACCACTGCAGCACAACCTGTTGATATGGATGAAGTCACGAGGGAGGAGGTAGGCACTGCATTTATTCCATACACAGGCGCACTCTCGGGGAAAATCGCCCGCATTCTGAAGAAACACCGTGTCAGAACTGTGTTTTGTCCTCCGAATAAAACTCGTGCACTGGTGGGGAGCGCCAAAGATGACCTCGGTTTGAGGAAGGCTGGCGTCTACCAGATTCCGTGTCAATGTGGCAAGTCGTATATTGGTCAGACGATGCATACTGTCGAGGATCGATGCCGTGAACACCAGAGGCACACTCGACTAATGTATCCGAGCAAGTCGGCGGTCGCTGAATATTGTTTGTCGGAAAATCACGCTATGGAGTATGACAGCACGAGGATTCTGGTACAGACGTCGAGATACTGGGACAGCGTTGTTAGAGAGGCCATCGAAATTCGCACCAATGACGACCTCATAAACCGTGACTGTGGCTATAATCTTAGCAAGGCTTGGGAACCAGCGATTGGGTTAATCAAGAGTAAATCGAGCAAACGCATAGTTGTGACGACCACGGCGGACAGAGCCATCACACCGACGTCATCTCAGACGCCGTCGCAATCTGTTCCACCGCGAGACCGTGGCGCGGGGCGCGGACGGCGAAGGGAGCGCGCCGCGGGCGGAGGGTATTTAAATCGGCCGCCGCCGCGACCGAACCGTTCCCCCTGAGCAGCCATAGCGTACGGATCTCCGTGCCGGCACGTTCACAGGAGCTCAGTCCGTCAGTTCACCTGATGATGGCGACATGTTTGATCGCCGAAATATTGTGCCCGTTGGACACTTAGACCGGCAGTACACCCGTGGATATTTTGAATATTATAGTCATTAGAAAAACGAGATAGGTCCTCGTAGAGAAAGGAAATTAATCTTATAAGGAAATTTACAGTTGGTTAATATGCAACAAAGGTACATTCAACAAAAAGAAAACAAATGACATGAATTTGTTTGAAGAGGGTAAATGACATCATTGTATTAAATGTAGATAGTACCTCCATAGAGTTCGTAACAAAAACCATATTTCCAGCAATGAATTCTGATTCTCAGTTCAGATGGTGTGAACATACTGAGATACAAAGATACTAATAAACAGAAATACAACTAAATTTGGCGAATGTTTAAATGGGCTATTTTTTTCAAAATACATACTGCACAGTTTTTTTAATAAATTTTAGTATCTTATTCCAGTGCTAAATACTGAAAGAAGAAATAATTTATTTCCATTTAAGGTAACGTGAATAACTAGACGTACTATATTATTCTAGCTTGACTGAAAATGTCTCATATTGAACTCAGTGAAGAGAATGAAGATATAAATTTTCTGCAATTTTTTATTTTATTGAAAGAAATTTATAATTCCTTGATTTAGAAATTATTTCTTCTCCATCGAAAAAAGTGGGACAAAATATTCAAAAAGTATCAAATTTTATACTGATGTGTTAAACGTAAGACATAGTTCCAGTGTGTAAGTTATATACACTCCTGGAAATTGAAATAAGAACACCGTGAATTCATTGTCCCAGGAAGGGGAAACTTTATTGACACATTCCTGGGGTCAGATACATCACATGATCACACTGACAGAACCACAGGCACATAGACAGAGGCAACAGAGCATGCACAATGTCGTCACTAGTACAGTGTATATACACCTTTCGCAGCAATGCAGACTGCTATTCTCCCATGGAGATGCTGGATGTAGTCCTGTGGAACGGCTTGCCATGCCATTTCCACCTGGCACCTCAGTTGGACCAGCGTTCGTGCTAGACGTGCAGACCGCGTGAGACGACGCTTCATCCAGTCCCAAACATGCTCAATGGGGGACAGATCCGGAGATCTTGCTGGCCAGGGTAGCTGACTTACACCTTCTAGAGCACGTTGGGAGGCACGGGATACATGCGGACGTGCATTGTCCTGTTGGAACAGCAAGTTCCCTTGCCGGTCTAGCAATGGTAGAACGATGGGTTCGATGACGGTTTGGATGTACCGTGCACTATTCAGTGTCCCCTCGACGATCACCAGAGGTGTACGGCCAGTGTAGGAGATCGCTCCCCACACCATGATGCCGGGTGTTGGCCCTGTGTGCCTCGGTCGTATGCAGTCCTGATTGTGTCGCTCACCTGCACGGCGCCAAACACGCATACGACCATCATTGGCACCAAGGCAGAAGCGACTCTCATCGCTGAAGACGACATGTCTCCATTCGTCCCTCCATTCACGCCTGTCGCGACACCACTGGAGGCGGGCTGCACGATGTTGGGGCGTGAGCGGAAGACGGCCTAACGGTGTGCGGGACCGTAGCCCAGCTTCATGGAGACGGTTGCGAATGGTCCTCGCCGATACCCCAGGAGCAACAGTGTCCCTAATTTGATGGGAAGTGGCGGTGCGGTCCCCTACGGCACTGCGTGGGATCCTACGGTCTTGGCGTGCATCCGTGCGTCGCTGCGGTCCGGTCCCAGGTCGACGGGCACGTGCACCTTCCGCCGACCACTGGCGACAACATCGATGTACTGTGGAGACCTCACGCCCCACGTGTTGAGCAATTCGGCGGTACGTCCACCCGGCCTCCCGCATGCCCACTATACGCCCTCGCTCAAAGTCCGTCAACTGCACATACGGTTCACGACCACGCTGTCGCGGCATGCTACCAGTGTTAATGACTGCGATGGAGCTCCGTATGCAACGGCAAACTGGCTGACACGGACGGCGGCGGTGCACAAATGCTGCGCAGCTAGCGCCATTCGACGGCCAACACCGCGGTTCCTTGTGTGTCCGCTGTGCCGTGCGTGTGATCATTGCTTGTACAGCCCTCTCGCAGTGTCCGGAGCAAGTATGGTGGGTCTGACACACCGGTGTCAATGTGTTCTTTTTTCCATTTCCAGGAGTGTATTACGTGCGAATATAACTCGCCAGATAGTAGTTAATATTTTAGAAAATTTGTCATGAAAGTAGTTGAAAAATGATAAAAATATAGCTGAAAAGGGAAAATATCAAATTTGTATATGACACGAAAGAGAATTGTTGTGTTAATGAAGTCATGTTCAAGTCCTACAGCTGTTCAATATACAGACTGACATCTTTTCCCTTGAAACTGTAATTGTTCTAATCTTTGTAACGCTCTTAATGGCTAAATTTAAAATAATACATAATCGTTCTTCGTAAAGCGTTGACATAACACATGTCTTATCAATATGACTTTTGAAAATCTACTTTCGCCATACGCAAAATTCTGATGTAGTATTGTATTTTTTTAAGATAAGCCTTGCGAGAAATTTGAGTCCCATTAGAGAGGGATTTAATAGAATATTTCACGTTTAAAATATGTTTATACTAAATAGGACAATATATGATATTGAGTTCAGAGGCGCCTCAATCCACACATTCGCAGCTATATCGCAAGCGGCTCGTTTATGGATATATGCTAACTGTCAGGTTTTTTCTTCTATACTTTCTCTCGTGTCCGTCTTCATCACCAATTATGACACACCTTGTCCATAAATTTTGCGCTATGGTTCTCCTCTGAGCTAGCGGCCGCTTGTCTTGCTTGGGCTTTAAACCGGACCCGCCAACAAGAATACAGGTCAGCGAACGTGCAAAAAATTGTTACGTGAAGGGCACTCGAATACTACATGCAGGGTAAAGAGCATATCTGAAAAGAGCGGAGCGGACAAAATACACTTTCTGGCAACTGTTTCTCATAATCCAATGTTAGTTCCGTAGAAAAAGCATCTAGACTAATCATCTCACATTTTGCACTCAACAAGCTTCCATCCGTACCACGTCACTTCACCCGCAAGTTAATCAGCACGACTGCAAAAACACATGGAATACTGTCACTTGGTTTTAATGCAGCGTCAGGACAATTGGTTATTTCTTCAGAGACTTCTCTTTACCGATGAAGATATGTTTAAAAATCATGGAAAGCAGAATGTAAGAAATATGCATGATTAGACTGCCAGAGTCACTACTAGATGAATCAGGCTGAACATCAGAGGTGCTGCGGGATTATTGGCGACTGAGTGACTGGTCCTAGCTGCAGTAAGGAGACCTTAACGGGTTAAAGATACGTACAGTTTCTTTCGGAAATGCTACGGGCTCTTCTAGAAGAAGAACCGCTTAAAATACGTAGATGTATATGGTGCCAGCACGAAGGGTTGGAGGCTTCCTATCCGCTTGTGGCTAGGAAAGCTTTCCAGCTGCATAGAACATGAAGGCGTTATCGACTAGCTTGCACGTTCACTCATTCTGACGCCACTGGACTTCCTTCTTTCGGGTAAACTCAAAGATGAAGTCTATGCACAAGTTCCAACGACCCAAGAGGATTTAAAACATCGCATTGTTGCAGTATCCGCAATGATACGGAGGAATCTCTTTAGTCTGTCTAGAACTGCTTGCACCAGAGCCTACAAACGCGTACTCCAGTAGACGGCAGGCATTCCGAACACTTCACGAAATGTATAGAATTTTAAAGAAATACACTCTAAGACAAAGAAAAGACGCATGACGAAGGAATTATCCGAATGGGACGCAAATTAGTAGATGTGACGTACATGTGCACGCAAACAAATGTTAACAATTTGAGGAAAATTGAATGATTTAGTCAAGACAAAGAGATTCACAAATTGAGCAGGTTAATAGCGTTGGTCCACCTCCGGTCCTTATACAAGAAGTTATTCGGCTTGGCTTTGATTGACAAAGTTACTGGATGCCCTCCTGAAGGATATTTTGCCAAATTCTGTCCAATAAGCACGTTAGATCATGAAAATCCCGAGCTGGTTGGAGGGCCCTACCCATAATGTTCCACTCGTTCTAAAATGAGGACAGATCCAGCGACCTTGCGGGTCAAGGTAGGCTGTGTCAAGCACAAAGAAAAGCAGTAGAAACTCTCGCCGTGTGCGGGCGGGCATTATTTTGCTGAAATGTAAGCCCACGATGGCTTGCATTAAGGGCAACAAAACGTGGTATAGCATATCGTCGATGTACCGCTGTGCTTTAAGGGTGCCACAGATGACAACCAAATGGGTCCTGATTAAGTGAAATGGCACGCCGGACCATCACTCTAGATTATTGGGCCGTATGGCGTATAACAATCAAGTTGGATCCCAGCGCTGTCTGAGCCGTCTCCGCACACGTCTTCACTCGTCATCGGGGCTCAGTTCGAAGCGGTACTCATCACTGAAGACAATTTTACTCTAGTCAATCAGATTCCAGGCCAAAGACGTGTGTGGCGACGCCCCAAACAGCGGTGGGTTACCAACTTGACTGTCGCACACAGTACTGCCCGACAACCAGGAGTGGTCTAGGGTGCCATTTCCTTTCATAGCAGGACCCCGTCGGTTATCATCTGTGCAGCCCATGCAGCGCAGTTGTACATCGACGATATTTTACGCCCCGTTTTGTCGCCCTTCGTGGCAAGCCAACCTGGGCTGACATTTCAGCAACATAATTTCACCCAAAACATTTCGTTATCTGTACATATACGTCACATCTACCGATTTCCGTCCCATGGGGATCATTCCTTCGTGGTGCTTTCTAATTTTTTGTGTCTTAGAGAGTATTTATGACCACATTCTTTGGGATTTCAGTTTTTTTTGCTGCTGATGATGTAATTTTGCAAAGTGTATCTTGACGTTAAATACATTATGCGAAGTGATTATTTAACAATCTTTATGCCACAGTTCTCTTTGAAAAATCCATTTTGAAGAGCACTTTCCTGCCAAGCTTCTGGCAGAAACAACTGTTACCGTAGTGAATCATCCTATGATGCCAAGTCCTTAGATTCAGTGTATCGATTTAATCTCATGTAGCGAAGTGTGATTAGTACAGATTTTAAATAAAACTTTTCTTCACTACGCCGCTTTTGTAAGTAGACTCTCATAGCTGCATGAAGCTGAAGCGATCCATCAGCCTGATGGGAGAATTCCTTATTACAGTGCAAACTTCCGCATAAGACAAACGGTTTCAAGTTCAAAACAGATAAATCGTAAGCTACAAATAACATTATTTCTCTAAAACTACTAGCCGGACCTTGAATAGTGAAAAGCTGTTGAACTCGTCTCTTTTGAAGCTATTATAGCAGCAAACACTGTTATAGCTCCGTTTAGAAACGGTAACTTGATGTCGATAGCTCTGTACTTATTACAGATATAAAAAGGGAATATACGGTCTTAGTGAGGGCTTTTACATAATTGATTTAGGTGGAAACGGAATTTAAGCAGTTCAGGAAATATCTGCGAAGAACATCTTGACTGAATCACCCTATATATGTATTATAACTTTTTAAACATTGTCTTATCGAATTCGAGTCCATCGTCTTACCCCTGCGCCATCCCACTAGACCAGAATGGTCTTATCACAGTATGTTTTCCGCGCTATTACGCAGCATGGAAGTCAAAAATATTTCGTCCAAAATGTAGGTGGATTACCCCAAAGCGTGTGACTGTCACCAGTTGCGCTGGTGGTGCGTCCTTCACGAGAATGGAGACCGTCTGCTGAGTGAAGAGCGCGAATAGCGCCTGACGGCTAGCAGCTGCGGCAGCGCCACGGCTGGAACCACCACCGCCGCAGCCGACCCTTTCATTATCCCCATAATCCGAGCCAAATCCACATCCCCCGAGCTCTTGTAATCAGGTAACTTCATTTTCTTCCAGCAAACTCGCTGTACAGCAGGCATTACAGATACGCACCATGTGCCAGAGAGAGAGCGCGTCGCGCTGGATTACGGGATTAGCCTGCTTGGCTTCCCCCACAGCCTCCGGCTCGTTCTCTTATTTTCACGCCACTCTTCCGCGTCGTCTGCAAGCCCACTCCCCGTTGTAAGAACCCTGTGAGCCACTCGGTCGTTTCTCATTGCACGAAGCGTGCCTCGCAAAGGAATATAACTGCAATTCTAAACCACCATGTTACTCGATGAAAATTATCGAACCTTAATTAACATCGACTTAAAGTGTGCCCCAAAAAATAGGGTAAAAATTATACAGATGTTATAGAATATTTAATACATTCCTTTGGTATAAGGAACGTACGGTCGGAAATTAGTATTTAGTTTTCTAAGGACACAACTTACATCTCATAGCAACAACATTAGCTCATAGGAACTTTACGGTGAACTCGCTCATCTCAATGCATACAGTAAGACGGCGTATTTTTTTTTCTTGAGTATCTCTGTCGCCTTTTTTAAATGAGATAGATAGCTGGGCCCTTCTAACCAATATCTCCTTAGTTTGTATTCTTGTACACAAACGACTTCACGTAGCATTATTGAAAAAAATCCATAGTGACGGCCGTAGGACAGCACTTATCTTCCAATCCAGAAACGACGGTTTCCGATATTCAGGTGGGAGCGTGTATTAGTAACGAAGTGGGGTGGTGCGATGTCGAGTCGAAACCGTATCCTCCTGCAGACAACAAGAGGTATGTTCGCCGACAACTGTACCAGTACAACTCGAACGAACACCAGGTAACGTGCGTTATTCAAACAGGGTGACGGAAAATAAAGCCCTGTTACCTTATCTTGCCTATGTCCAGCATATACACTACTCGCCATTAAAAGTGATACACCAAGAAGAAATGCAGATGATAAACGGGTATTCATTGGACATATATATTATACTAGAACTGACATGTGATTACATTTTCACGCAATTTGAGTGCATAGATCCTGAGAAATCAGTACCCAGAACAACCACCTCTGGCCGTAGTAACGGCCTTGATACGCCTGGGCATTCGATCAAACACAGCTTGGATGGCGTGTACAGGTACAGCTGCCCATGCAGCTTCAACACGATACCACAGTTCATCAACAGTAGTGACTGGCGTATTGTGACGAGCCAGTTGCTCGGCCACCATTGACCAGACGTTTTCTATTGGTGAGAGATCTGGAGAATGTGCTGGCCAGGACAGCAGTCGAACATTTTCTGTATCCAGGAAGGCCCGTACAGGACCTGCAATATGCGGTCGTTCATTATCCTGCTGAAATGTACGGTTTCGCAGGGATCGAATGAAGGTAGAGCCACTGGTCGTAACACATCTGAAATGTAACGTCCACTGTTCAAAGTGCCGTCAGTGCGAACAAGAGGCGACCGAGACGTGTAACCAATGGCACCCCATACCATCACGCCGGGTGATACGCCAGTATGGCGATGACGAATACACGCTTCCAATGTTCGTTCACCCAACACCGACTCAAAGGAAGGCCTCGTCGCTTGCTCGTGACGTCTCGTCAGCTAGGCACGGCGAACGCCAGGTCTGTTGCAGGCATACTCATGATGGTGGTGTCTCCCTCTCTGACACAGGAAAATGTGACCAACACACATTGTTCTGAGAGATTTTTGCAATCAATTAATTGTGCAATACATTACACTTCTTAACAAATAGCGTACTCCTGAACTTAAATTTCCACCTGTTTTAAGGATTGACATACAAAAACAACTTCATGGTCCAGCAGCAACAGAATTCGTGCCTCTTTACCTTATTTGTATATATGAGGAAGTTACGTTTGTACTGGGTTGCTTTTACAAGAAACTGTGAACATATTGGTGCTCTTCTTTAGGTATCTTGGTTCACTGTGGGGTGAGGAGCACTGAATGTTAATGAAATATCTTGCGATTGTACACGTTGGGGGAGTAGGTGGGGGACAAAAGAAGAGGCAAAAGAAAGATACTTGTTTTATCAAATATTTTTTTTATCTTATAAAGTTTCTTCTTTCAGTTGCAAGAGGGGAATATTTATCTTTTCTAATGTGCATGTTCAAAAAAGTTTAAGCTCAGCAGCATTTTTCATGTATGAAGCTATTTTGTTACCTGTTAAGAATTCCTTTCGTTGAAAACGACTGTAATCTAATGACTGGCAACAGTTGGCCATTTACACATGTAAATTAGTTCACATTTCCAGTGACGATGTCAAACGAAAATAAATAAATAAATAAAAGAAATGATTTCATTGTAAGGGGGTTGGGGTAAGTTTCGATAACAAAATGGATCAAGTACGTATAGTTACTTGAATGTAAAATTTCCGAAGCTTGCAATGGGGCAAAGCGTCTTCTCATATGCATCTACGTTTGTTTCGACAGGATTCGGTAATACAGAGATATGATCGTCATTTGTAGTAAGAAAATCTTTCATCTAAATAAAACTGCGGAATCCAAAACAATACCAAACATTTTGTCCAAAAATAAGAGATTTATAGTGATAAGCACGCCCAGGCGTTTCTGCCAGCAACACACCTGGCGTTCGCCATGCCTAGCTGACGTGACGTTACCAACAAGCACCGAGGCCTTCCTTTGAGTCGGTGTTGGTTCACCGCGATGTCGCCAAACACGGATGCGACCATCATGATGCTGTAAACATAACCTGGATTCATCCGAAAAAATGACGTTTTGCCATTCGTGCACCCAGGTTCGTCGTTAAGTACACCTGTCTGTGATGCAGCGTCAGGGGTAACCGCAGCCATGGTCTCCGAGCTGATAGTCCATGCTACTGCAAACGTCGTCGAACTGTACGTGCAGATGGTTGTTGTCTTACAAACGTCGCCATCCGTTGACTCAGGGATCGAGACGTAGCTTCACGGTCCGTTACAGCCATGCGGGTAAGATGCCTGTCATCTAGACTGCTAGTGATATGAGGCCGTTGGGATCCAGCACGGCGTTCCGTATTGCCCTCCTGAACCCACCGATTCCATATTCTGCTAAGAGTCATTGGATCTCGACCTACGCGAGCAGCAATGTCGCGATACGATAAACAGCAATCGCGATAGGCTACAATCCGGAAACGTGATGGTACGCATTTCTCCTCCTTACCCGAGGCATCACAACATCGTTTCACCAGGCAGCACCGGTCAACTGCTCTTTGTGTATGAGAAATCGGCTGGAAACTTTCCTCAGGCTAGCACGTTGTAGGTGTCGCCACCGGCGCCAACCTTGCGTGAATGCCCTGAAAAGCTAATCATTTGCAAATCACAGCATCTTCTTCCTGCCGGTTAAATTTCGCGTCTGTAGCACGTCATCTTCGTGGTGTAGCAATTTTAATGGCCAGTAGTGTACATTCTTGGTTATGTAGGCAAGTGTGGCGTAAGGATTTCCACCACTCCAGATATACCTACTGCTGCAAAATATCTCAATCCCGAACGATACAGTCCGTAGGAAGTTCGGCATTGTACTATTGTGCCGAACAATCCATTGACAGAGATGAACTGTTTGTTCAACATCTATGGGCTCCATTATTTGTGCACGTTTTTTTTCTTTTTCGACAGGGGTGCAAATGCTGTTCGGGTGGTACTTTCCTCACAGTATTCTTCAACGTGTGCATCTCACGGGCATGTTGGCGGATGCTTGATGAATATTCTCCCACCATCTCCGCAAATTCGATTTTGTGAACAATTATTTGTCAAGAATCTTTGGCTTGTTTCTGTTAGTTCAACAGGGCAGTTTCTCGTTAGTTCCTACCCACTACAACAAATTTCTTGCATTTAGGAAGACATTGTTTTCCAAACTTCTGACTGTCCAGGCGCTGCTTACTGCTGCACCATACACTGAATGCATGTCTGCAACTTTATATGACGAAGGATGCTCTATTATTATCTCAATATACTCTACTTGGGCTCCTCTACTACTTGTATAATGCGACCCTAAAGATTTAGGATATCCTGTACGTGATCTTAAAGCCACTGCACAGAGCATGGCGGAGGGTATTTCACATCAATATTAATATTTATGTCATGGTCCATTCAAGTCCTGCGTGAGAGAAAAATAACTGTCCATATTCCCCTATACGCTCGCTAACTTTCCTTATATTATTCTCAAGATCTTATCTACGCAAGATACATTGTGGTACCATTTGATTGATCACGCAGTTTTTCTCGAATAGCGCTTTTCTTAATTTATCCACTAGGATTTCACGACAACAGTGACGTCTTCCTTCTGTGGACTCCCACTTACGTTCGTTGAGAATCTATAACTCTCCAGTTCTGTCTGCTTACACTCAAGTTCCGGAAGGCCTGGCGTTAACGGAGTTCTCAGGCTGCAGCAACTGGTTGTGCCTCGTAGGCGGTCATTTGCAAACTGCCGAGAATTTTAATGGAGATGTAGCTCAGTCCCGACCGTAGAAGGCAATCCAATATCGTTCGTACATGAAGCGGATCTAAATTAATTAAGAGACAGAGAAAAGTGACAGGTGATGCAACTCTAACTAAAGCAGATGAACGTTAAACAATAGAATATATTCTTCTAGAATGTACAAACATATAGCCGGAAGCAGCCTTCACTCACTAGATAAACTGTCAGTTTTGTTGCTGTGTCCTTCAGTCTGAAGACTGGTTTGAGGCAGCTCTCCATGTTACCCTATCCTTGGCAAGACTTTTCATCCCCTGAAAAATCCTAAATCCTTTTCAACCTGTTTACAATATTCGCCACTTAGTCTCCCTCTACAATTTTTACACCCTCCTCCCCCCCCCCCCCCCACACACACACACATACACACTTCCCTCCAATACTAAACTGTTGATACCTTAATGTGTAGCTTTCCTATCAACCGATCCCTTCTTTTACTCAAGTTGTGTCACAAATTTCCTTTCTCCCCAATTCTATTCAGTACCTCCTCATTAGTTATGCGATCTATCCATCTAACCTTCAGCATTCTTCTGTAGCACCACATTTCAAAAGCTTCTATTTTCTTCTTGTCTGAGCTGTTTATCGTCCACGTTTCTCTTTCGTACAAGGCTACATTCCGGACAAATAACTTCAGAAAAGACTTTCTAACACTTAAATCTGTGTTCCATGTTAATGTGCTCCTCTTACTCATAACCGCTTTTCTTGCCATTGCCATTCTGTATTTTATATCCTCTGTATTTACCCACTATCAGTTATTTTCCTGCTCAAATAGAAAAACTATCTACAACTTTTAGTTCCTCGTTTATTTTCTAGTTCCCTCAGTACCGTCTGATTTAATTCGACTATATTCCATGCCATTATTTTGCTTTTGTTGATGTTCACCTTATATCCTCCTGTCAAAACACTGTCCCATTCAGCTGTTCAACCAAGTCCTTTGCTGTCTTAGACAGAATTAAAATGCAGTCGACAAACCTCAAAGTCTTGATTTCTTTTCCCTGAACTTTAATTCCTTGTTGAAATTTTCATTACTTTCTTTTACTGCTTGCTCAATGTATTGATTGGATAACATCGGGGATAGACTACAATCCTGTCTCACTCCCCTCTCACCACTGTTTCCCATTCAAGCCCCCAGACTCTTATAACTGCCGTTTGCTTCCTGTACAAGTTGTAAATAGCCTTTGTCTCAATGTATTTTACTCTCGCTACCATCTGAATTTCAAAGAATCTATTCCAGTTAACACTGTCAAAAGCTTTGTGTAAGTCTACAAATGCTTAAATGTAAAAGAAGTACAAAGCAAAGAAAGGAAAGCTGAAACGTGGAAGAAGTAGACAGAGAGGTTATTCAAGGGAAATCGTCTAAGAGAATTCATAGGGTCAGTATTCCCTCATGTGTTCCTACATTTTTCTGTAATCCAAACTGGTCATCCCCGAGATCCACTTCAACCAATTTTTTCCATTCTTCTGCAAAGAATTCGTGTTAGTCTCTTCCAACCATGACTTGTTAAACTGATAGTTCGGTTACACATACACCTGTCAGTACCTGATTTCCTTGGAACTGGTGTTAATACGTTCTTCTTGAAGTCCAAGGATATTTCGCCTGCCTCACATCTCTTGCACACCAGGTGAAATACTTTTGTTGTGTCGGACTGTCCCAAGGATACCTATAGTCTTAACGGAATGTCGTCTTCTCCAGGTTTAGATCGTTCAGTGTTCTCCCAATTCATCTCGCAGCATCAAATCACCCATCTCATCTTCAACTAAGTCCTCTTCTCTTTCTACAATATTATCTTCAAGTTCATTTTCCTTGTATAACCCCTCTGTCTACTTCTTCCACGTTTCAGCTTTCCTTTCTTTGCCTTGTACTGCTTTTACATTTAAGCTCTTGATATTCATGCAACTGCTTCTCTTTCTTCCAAAGGTCTCTTTAATTTTTCCGTTGGTGGTGTATATCTCTTCCCTAGTGATATGTGCCGCTAAATGATTATGTTTGTTCTCTAGCCATTCCTGCTCAGCCAAACTGTAATCCTTGTCAGTCACAGCTTTTAGACGTTAGCGTTTCCCTTTCCCATGCTTCATTTGCTGCATTTTTAAATTTTCTTCTTTCATCAATTAAATTCAACACCTCCTGTGTTATACAAGGGTTTCTACTAGTCCTGGTCTTTTTACCCTCTGCCGCCTTTACTATTTCATCTCTTAAAGCTGTCCACTTATGCTCTGCTGTGTCCTTCTCCTCTGTTCTAGTCATCCGTTGCCTAATGCTCTCTTTGAAACTTTCAACAACGTCTGGTTCTTTCAACTTATCTAGGTCCCATCACTTTAATTTCTTGCTTTTTTGTAATTTTTTCAGCTTTAATCTACAGTTCATAACCAATAAATTGTGGTAAGAGTCCACATCTACCCCTAGCAGTGTCTTAAAGGGTTCCAAAATATCTGTCTTACCATTGTATAATCAATTTACTGAGACATAAGGGAGCGACACAGACTAAAAAAGGTCCTTTGGAGACCTTTTTAAAATCTAATAACTTTTATACTTTTTGAAGCTCTATGATTCACAAAATGAAGTTGTATTTTCATGTATCACTTTAAGATTGTTAAAAACTGTACTCACTACCAAACCTTACAACATATCATAAAGGTGCAATTATGCATTTCGTATGAGCTATAAGACCAAAATAATGCACTAAATATGAATTAAACACATGTTCTATTGCACTATTTTGACAGAAGAGACAGAGTTTAATGCAAAATAATAAAAAACACCTTAACCTAAGACTTAGTGTAACATATAAAATCCTAAGAGAAACTCTAAATTCATTTTTTTTTGTCTGGATGAAGAACTTCTTTTGTCACATGCTCTCTTGTGTTGTGGATGACTATCACGTTGCACCAGTCAACGACACTCGGCCATCATGGTTCTACTCCATCGCCCCTGATACATCTTTCCTGTTTCTTAACGGTCTCGGTGAAACCTCTCACCCTGTTCTTCCCTCACTGCCCTGAGGTTTTCTGGAAACGTGTGCATGTGAATGAAGGAAGTGTACGTTCAGACTCATGTTGCATCCTAGGGCCTTATTCTTATTTCCCAAGTTCTAGTGAACCACTTCTTTGAAACCAAACTAAGCTTCCTTTTCATGAGAAGTCATACACTTTTCTAATTTTACGTTTACTTGGATTTCTTATATGTGGTCCTAAAAATTATACCCTCTTTGAATTAGGCCTCTGAGAGTGCAGGAATATTGTTGGTCAGCTATTTAAAAAATTTCCATTTTTATACAATGGGTTTGTAAATTGCTTCATCGATCACAATTTAATATGCAAGAATTTTCTGAGGATCTATAAAGCTTTCGCTGGCGATATTCTTGGATCCTACAATCAGTGTATTTCCGTCAGGTTATTCTCTTGTTGTCCAATGGTTCTTTCTATCTTTAATGTCCCATTGACTAATGTAACATGCGTACGACATACACAAAACTTTCAAATCATCACAGATCATCCATTGATGTTCATTGTAATTTATTTGTTTTCGAATAGCATCTTCAGATTCTTATAGGTCTGCTTGAAATGAGCATAATGTACCACAGGGCCTGACGATAGAATATTGCCATTCTGTGGGAATACACTTTTTAAATTTCTCTTACTTGAGTCAATGAAAAGCCTCCAGTTATCTGTCTTGTACACTTCTCCTAACTTGTTAATGAGGACTGGAATGTCAGTCCAGTATACTAAAGACTCTTTTTGCCTAAAATACTCCTACAAGTCTTTCCATCTGTGTCTGTAAAATGTTACACTTGTTTCTTTTGTTTCAGCCTTCAAGTTAGGAGTTCTTAAGAATCCTTTGGGACAGTTAAATTTCTTATCAAATCGTTTGCCTCAAGTTGTGTGAAAGATTGGGGCATGTCTAGCACACCTGCCCAATCAGAATCTATAGACGGCTCATCTGACGTACAGCTTGATTCGGAACGCAGCATCTGAAGGTTCTTAGAAGGGATATGTACCAGAACACCTGGACCATGAGCTACAGCACTTCCAGTAGGCTCCAAATCAGGATAAATGATATTTTTTTGTTTCTCTTATTCAAGCCTTTCATTTTGTAAATGTGGAAATAAGAGTCATCCATGTGGTTTTTTGATGGACACTACACCATTGGAACTCCAAAAGTAAGGAGCTCCTAACTCCGCAACACGAACGCTACACACTCTATGAAGAGCCCAATGATTTATCCTGTTCCCACAGTTTCACTGCAAGCAAATCAAAGAATTTTAATAAACGGGGATATGTTCCGTGTATGTGTGGCGATCATGAAACGTCCACAAATTTAACAAAATTTGTGAAGATTTTTCAAATTTTTCTCCTCAGCGTGGTTACAGCTCAACAAAAAAATCAAAACAAAATAGTCCACTAAAATACTCTTCGTGATACTCTTGCTGAGCTCTAGTCGAGTTGCTTATATCCGATTTCTGCCATTATAAAAGTGGAAAGTGCTGCCATCTGCTGATATGTCCGTATAATACCTTTATCCACGAAGAAACAGTAATAAGAAATTAATTACTCCGAATAGGCTGTTTACTTTTAAACAGACATTTGAACTTCTGTTTTTCGGGCATGCTGGGTTTTTAATGATATTGCAAACACTAAAATTACAAAAAGCTTATGTATGATAGGATAAAAAAAAATGGTATTTTTGGATTCAGGTAAACAAAGTCAATATGAAAAATGTGTCACAATCAAAAAAGTAAAATCAGTGTTCACCTGTGCAGTCAGTGAATGCAGGAATCAACATACATAATTATAGAAGGAATTTAAACGACCCCTGGACTCGAAGTGCAGAAGAGAGTTTAATTCATGTGAGAATCATAACATATCATGGAGACATATGATTCCTTGTGGTGCGATTGGGGTGACAAATACGGGGTGATTGCCATAATGGCTTACCGCAAGGCTGAGTGTGTCGTCTCGCTGCAATAGCGCTATGTGGTCACGACTGTTGTAAACGGTGGCACCTATACGTGATCGACGTTTCTACCTTCTGCTCTGGGTAATGAGTAGGCCAATACCACTCTAACTCAAGGCAACAAGTGCTGGGAGAACGTCACTTGTGCGTTGGATTCGCTTTGCCGTAACCGTTGGTCCGAACAAAAGCTGGCTGAGGATGGGGCGGCTGCACTCCACAGTTTTATGTCTCCTGAAGATCCGCACACTGGTATGCTTCCGACATCAAAAAACAGGGTCAGCACCAAATTCTGGGAAGGGCAGTGGTCAAGGACTGCCTGCTGGAACTTAGAGAACAGATTCTGTCTTTCCTACACAGAGATTTCTCCTCCTGCCTTGAACCATCTGTCGAAACATAACAGTTTTTGCAGCATTACGCCTCCTATAGGATGAAGATGAAGCGTCTGAAATTTGGTCCGAATTTAACAGTTGCCGCCATGTTGAGCAAATAGTCAAATTCTCACAAAATGATCTTACCCAAATTCAGATTCCGGCATACCGTTCCTGGGCATATCAGCCTTGTCAGGGCTTTGACGTTACAAAGCGCTTTTACACTTTGCTGTAACCTATACCAGTCTGTTGTGGTCCAAACGGCGTACCTCTGAATTCCTTCGACACTTGCTGTCATGTCTACACGATAACGACCACCGACTGAGGTGACGCCGTGATGCGGCACAGGACGGTGGTTGAATTTCACGTTCGGCCACACAGATTTAGGTTTCCTGTGGTGTTCCTACATCGCGTAAGGCAAATTCCGGTGCGTTTCCTACTCCAGCCCAAGCTGAATATATGCTCCATCGCCATTAACCTTGTCGTCGACAGGACGTTAAACCTTTATTTATTCTACAACTGCATCTGCTTTTGAATTGCACACAGTCCCTGTTGCGGTTTCCCAAATTCTTCCAACAAATCAGTGTTACAGTCGTCAGTCGGACACGGCGCCCCACTGCAGATTGTTAATGTAGGTACGAGCATATGGAATATGTTCCGAGATATGTGAGTGGTTCTAAGACGTCTTGAGTAATAGAACCCAGTATGTAGTCCGCAACGGTCAGTGTTCATCAGAACAAAGGTATCGTCAGGAGTGCCCAAGAGAAGTGTGATACGACTGCTGTTATTTTCTATTCACATAAATTATCTGTCGGACAGGGTGGGTAGCGATCTGCGGTTGTTTGATGATGATGCTGTGGTGTACGGGAAGATATCGAAATTGGGTGACTTCAGGAGGATACAGCATACCACTGACAAAATGTGTGATGAATGGCTGCTATCTTTAAATGTAGATAAATATAAGTTAATGTGAATGAGTAGGAATATCAAACCTGCAATGTTCGGATACTGCATAAGTAGTGTCCTGCTCGATACACTCACGTCGTTTAAATATCTGGGCTTAACGTTGCAAACGCAATGAGTATGTGAGGATTGTGGTAGGAAAAGCGAACTGTCGACATCTGTTTATTGGGAAAATTTGAGGAAGGTGTGGTTCATGTGTAAAGGGAACCACTTATATGACGCTAGTGCAACCTGTTCTTGAGTATTACTCCAGTGTTCGAGATCCGCACAAGGTCGGATTAAAGGAAAACATAGAAACAATTACGAGGTGGACTGCCAGATTTGTCACTGATATGTTCGAACAACACGCAAGTATTATGGAGATGCTACGGAAACTCAAACGAAAATCACTGGAGAGAAGTCGACGTTCTTTTAGAGGAATACCACTGCGAAAATTTAGAAAATCGGCACAGTGATTCCCCTGCGCCAATATACTACATTTCATTTGAGGACAACGAAAATAAGATACGAGAAATTAGGGTTTATACTTAGGCATACAGACAGTCGCTTTTTCCTCGTTCTGTTTGCGATTGGAACAGGAAAGAACATAACAAGTAGTGGTGCAGGGTAGCCTTCGCCATGCACCCTTCGGTCGCTTGTGGAGTGTGTATGTAGATGTACTGATTTTACCTGTTTACCTTAACCTTAAATACACTCCTGGAAATGGAAAAAAGAACACATTGACACCGATGTGTCAGACCCACCATACTTGCTCCGGACACTGCGAGAGTGCTGTACAAGCAATGATCACACGCACGGCACAGCGGACACACCAGGAACCGCGGTGTTGGCCGTCGAATGGCGCTAGCTGCGCAGCATTTGTGCACCGCCGCCGTCGGTGTCAGCCAGTTTGCCGTGGCATACGGAGCTCCATCGCAGTCTTTAACACTGGTAGCATGCCGCGACAGCGTGGACGTGAACCGTATGTGCAGTTGACGGACTTTGAGCGAGGGCGTATAGTGGGCATGCGGGAGGCCGGGTGGACGTACCGCCGAATTGCTCAACACGTGGGGCGTGAGATCTCCACAGTACATCGATGTTGTCGCCAGTGGTCGGCGGAAGGTGCACGTGCCCGTCGACCTGGGACCGGACCGCAGCGACGCACGGATGCACGCCAAGACCGTAGGATCCTACGCAGTGCCGTAGGGGACCGCACCGCCACTTCCCAGCAAATTAGGGACACTGTTGCTCCTGGGGTATCGGGGAGGCCCATTCGCAACCGTCTCCATGAAGCTGGGCTACGGTCCCGCACACCGTTAGGCCGTCTTCCGCTCACGCCCCAACATCGTGCAGCCCGCCTCCAGTGGTGTCGCGACAGGCGTGAATGGAGGGACGAATGGAGACGTGTCGTCTTCAGCGATGAGAGTCGCTTCTGCATTGGTGCCAATGATGGTCGTATGCGTGTTTGGCGCCGTGCAGGTGAGCGCCACAATCAGGACTGCATACGACCGAGGCACACAGGGCCAACACCCGGCATCATGGTGTGGGGAGCGATCTCCTACACTGGCCGTACACCTCTGGTGATCGTCGAGAGGACACTGAATAGTGCACGATACATCCAAACCGTCATCGAACCCATCGTTCTACCATTCCTAGACCGGCAAGAGAACTTGCTGTTCCAACAGGACAATGCACGTCCGCATGTATCCCGTGCCACCCATCGTGCTCTAGAAGGTGTAAGTCAACTACCCTGGCCAGCAAGGTCTCCGGATCTGTCCCCCATTGAGCATGTTTGGGACTGGATGAAGCGTCGTCTCACGCGGTCTGCACGTCCAGCACGAACGTTGGTCCAACTGAGGCGCCAGGTGGAAATGGCATGGCAAGCCGTTCCACAGGACTACATCCAGCATCTCTACGATCGTCTCCATGGGAGAATAGCAGCCTGCATTGCTGCGAAAGGTGGATGTACACTGTACTAGTGCCGACATTGTGCATGCTCTGTTGCCTGTGTCTATGTGCCTGTGGTTCTGTCAGTGTGATCATGTGATGTATCTGACCCCAGGAATGTGTCAATAAAGTTTCCCCTTCCTGGGACAATGAATTCACGGTGTTCGTATTTCAATTTCCAGGAGTGTATTTGAACAGTGAGTAAACCCGCAATTCTTTACGCAATCGAACTCTCACAGATGAAACAGATTCAAACGTATGATATACAAATGAGTTAATGTAATAAATATTTAGCTTTAACCATGCAAAAGGAGAAAAAGTTCAGGAAAGGTTTGAAATTATGCTTAAAGTGTGTTTTAATTCGCAAAGCGCTCTCGTTATGAAACGCTGTATGAATGAATACTGCCCAAAACGATTAAAGGCTTACTTATTGAAACCCGTCATTTTCCCCACTCCGACACAGAAGTTTGAAATTTGGCACAAAGTTGCCTACAACCGTCCTCTGTAACGGTGCAAAAGCTTGGCGCTCTGAGAAGTCAACCTCGGGCCCCAACGGAAGGAGTTTCCTGAGAGCTTCTCTGTCGATTCTGAGCGGCAGTGTGTCTGAAATATTTCCGTCAGCCACCTATGAAGAAAGTGCGTTATTTCAACCCTGGGTGTCGTGGTTCTGACATCCATCGCTGAAGCGTCAAGAGAAGGGAATAAATATAGGTTAGGGGGGAGGTAGGTGGGGGGCGGGGACGATCTTCCCATCGTGTGACACGTCCATGGAAGCGTTGGGCTGAATGGTGATGAAATTTGGTGCCAATGTGAAACTCACCTTACACCTGACATGTACCTCTGAGGTCTGGCCTTGCTACTTGAAGCGTCGACGAGCCTAGGGTGACGTCGCAAGGAACCACGTTTTTGTACCATTACAGAGTACGGCTGTAGGTACCTTTGTGCCTAATTTCAAACTTCGGCGTCTCAAATGACAGGATGTCAAAAAAGTGACCCATTAAGTCTTTTGTGCAGTGTAGTCTGGGTAATTTGTTCTCCATTTCGAGCAAAAGCTAATTTTTTATGCATCCCATGTTTATGATGTCCTATTTCCTGAACTGTGTGTAGTACAGTGACATAATTTCGGAAGAGTTATATGTGGATAGTAACCGCAAAGTGTGTCGCAAATAGAATTAGTATCAAAGATATAATAAAGTAAAACGGCAAAAGAGATGTCGAAGTTTTACTGCGCCCTATTTTAAAAAGAAGCTGGTGCTTCACGAATCTATATGTTTAGACGTCATATTTGTTGAACTATGTGGCTCACAATGACATAATTTTGCAGTGATATTCAATGGTATATGTGGATTCTGTGTGCAAACTGTGTTGCAAATAGACTTTGTAGTGAAGAAGTATTAAATTAAAACATCGCGTCTGATGCTGAATTTTGATTAAGTGAACAGTATAAATGCAGTAAGAAAGAAACTTTTAGTCCTTTCTTCAGTTCGTGTACGGTGTCAGCAAGAAGAAGTTTCGTAAATGTTGAAAATTACGTGCAAATTTTGTTGGAAGTCGCTAAGTGTTGTCTTTCTCAAATATTCGTTGAAAATAATCGCGTATTTGCTCGCCGTCAGTTACACAGCCTCAAGACAAACACACAGATTCGAACTGTAACACACGTCTTACTGTACTGACCTTTCAACATAAGATAATACACTGAAGAGCCAAAAAAAAAAACTGGTACACCTGCCTAACATCGTGTAGGGGCCCCGCGAGCACGCAGAAGTGCCCCAACACGACGTGGTATCGACTCTGCTAATGTATGCAGTAGTGCTGGAGAGAACTGACACCATGAATCCTGCAGGGCTGTCCATAAGTCCGTAAAAGTACGAGGGCGTGGAGCTCTCTTCCGAACAGCGCGTTGCTTGGCATCGCACAGGTGCTCAATAATGTTCGTGTTTGGGGGGTTTTGTGTCCAGCGGAAGTGTTTAAACTCAGAAGAGCGTTCCTGAAGCCACTCTGTAGCAATTTTGGACGTGTATGGTGTCGACATTGTATTGCTGGAATAGCCCAAATCCGTCGGAATGCGCAACAGACATGAATAAACGCAGGTGACCAAAAAATCTACATCTACATCTACTCCTTAAGCCACCTGACGGTGTGTGGCGGAGGGAAAAAATGGTTCAAATGGCTCTGAGCACTATGGGACGTAACATCTGAGGTCATCAGTCCCTAGAACTTAGAACTACTTAAACCTAACTAACCTAAGGACATCACACACCTCCATGCCCGAGGCAGGATTCGAACCTGCGACCGTTGCGGTCGTGCGGTTCCAGACTCAAGCGCCTAGGACCACTCTGCCACAGCTGCAGGTGATCAGACAGGATGCTTACGTACGTATCACATGTCAGTGTCGTATCTAGACGTATCACGAGTCCCATTTCACTCCAACTGCACACGCCCCACACCATTACAGAGCCTCCACCAGCTCGGACAGTCCCCTGATGATATGCAGGATCCATGGACTCATGATGTTGTTTCCATAACCGTACACGTCCATCCGCTCTATACAATTTGAAACGAGACTCGTCCGACCAGTCAACATATTTCCTGTCATCAACAGTCCAAAGTCGGTGTCGACGGGCCCAGGCGAGGCGTGAAGATTTGTGTCATGCAGTCATCAAAGGTACATGAGTCATCCTTCGGCTACGGAAGCCCATATCGATCGTGTTCCATTGAGTGGTTCACACGCTGACACTTGTTGACGGCCCAGCATTGAAATCTGCAGCAATTTGCGGAAGGGTTGCACTTCTGTCACGTTCTCTACAGTCGTCGTTGGTCCCGTTCTTGCAGGATCTACTTCTACCCTCCACGATGTCGGAGATTTGATGTTTTACCTGATTCCTGATATTCACGGCACACTCGTGAAATGGTCGTACAGGAAAGTTCCTACTTCATGGCTACCTCGGAGATGCTGTGTCCCATCGCTCGAGCGCCGACTATAACACCACGTTCAAACTCACTTAAATCTTGATAACCTGCCATTGTGGCAACAGTCAGCGATCCGATAACTGCGCCAGACACTTGTCTTTATATAGGCGTTGCCAACCGCAGCTCCAGATTCTGCTTGTTTACGTATATCTGTATTTCAATACGCATGGCTATACTACTTTCTCAGGCTCTCCAGTGTACGTCGTAATGAGTGTATTATGAGAGTATTTTAAATTTTTAAATTCGATCAGTAACTACGCGAAATGTTGAAAATCAAATTTTTCTTGCCCGAGGAAGCGGTTAGATATGCAACTTGCAAGTGATACGAGTGAAAACGAGACAGATCGAAAGGAGTAAGTAAACAGTTTATTATTTCAAAAGTAATCTTCTTAACTGTTACTAAATTTATCCCACTATGAGACAAGAATGCTAATACATTCATGCAACAAAGTTTGCAGATGCTTTCGGCACCATGATTTTACTCGGGCAGGCATCTCTTCGTCCGAAACAAGTCTACGGCCATAAGTGTCTTCGTTTAATGAACAAAGTAAAAGCATATGGACTATCAGACCAATTATGTGATTGGATTGAAGAGTTCCTAGATAACAGAAAGCAGCATGTCATTCTCAATGGAGAGAAGTCTTCCGAAGTAAGAGTGATTTCAGATGTGCCACAGGGGAGTGTCGTAGGACCGTTGCTATTCACAATATATATATAAATGACCTTGTGGATAACATCGGAATCTCACTGAGGCTTTTTGCGGATGGTGCTGTAGTAGATCGAGAGGTTGTAAAATTGGAAAATTGTACTGAAATGCAGGAGGATCTGCAACGAATTGACGCATCGTGCAGGGAATGGCAATTGGATCTCAATGTACACGAGTGTAATGTGCTGCGAATACATAGAAAGGAAGATCCTTTATCATTTGGCTACAATATAGCAGGTCAGCAAATGAAAGCAGTTAATTCCATAAATTATCTGGAAGTATGCATTAGCAGTGATCTAAAATGGAATGACCATATAAAATTAATCGTCGGTAAAGCAGATGCCGGACTGAGATTCATTGGAAGAATCCTGAGGAAATGCAGTCCGAAAACAGAGAAAGCAAGTCACAGTACGCTTTAAGCCCTTTGCTTGAATACCGCTCACGGGTATGGGAACCGTACCAGATAGGGTTGATAGAATAGATAGGGAAGATCCAACGGGGAGCAGCGCGCTTCGTTACAGGATCGCTTAGTAATCGTGAGAGCGTTACGGAGATGATAGATAGACTCCAGTGGAAGACTCAGCAAGAGAGACGCTCAATAGCTCGGTACGGGCTTTCGTTGAAGTTTAGAGAACATACCTTCACCGAGGAGTCAAGCAGTATATTGCTCCCTCGTACGTATATCTCGCGAAGAGACCATGAGAATAAAATCAGAGAGATTAGAGCCCACACGAAGGCATACCGGCAATCTTTCTTTCCACCAACAATACGAGACTGGAATAGAAGGGAGAACCGATAGAAGTACTCAAGGCACCCTCCGGCACACACCGTCAGGTGGCTTGCGGAGTATAGATGTAGATGTAGATGTAGATGTAGATGTACTCAAAAAATGTGGAAATCGCATCAGGAGAGATCGGAGCTTAATGGAGGATGTGAAAGAGCTTCCCTGTGAAACATCTGCATCATACTTGAAACAATCTTGGTAACATGCGATTGGGCATTATCCTGCAACAGAATGATGCCATTCGTCAACTTTCCTGGGAGTTTGGATTTGATAACGTGCTCCAATTTTTACAAAGTGTCCTCATACCACTGTGCGCGCCGTCGACTCCAAAAGCCTACGTATGTTGGTAGACGGCATCATTCTGTTTCAGTATAATGCCCTCCCACATTTTGCATTATTGTTTCGACTAATCTACAGATGTTTCACTGGGAAGCCCTAACACATCCTCCATACAGTCCCAGTCTCCCTCCATGCGATTCCCACATATTTTGAGTCCAAAAGAAAGACATTCATGATCGTCGATTTGCTTCTGATGAAGAGGTGCATGCCTGAGTACGATCATGGTTCCGTACACTACTACAAATATGTTTCCACTAAGGCATTGACTGAATTGTCACCTAGTACTAACAGTTATGGTGAGTACTTTTTAAATAATAAACAGTTTAGTTTTTTTCCATCTGTCTCATTTTCATTTGACAGACTCGCAAGACTTAACGCTAATCTCATAATGGAATAGTGTTGTGCCTTTCTTTTTGTTGTTGTGGGCATTATACTGCATTTATCCACATTTAAAGAGAGATGCCTCTCATTAGATCAAACCTGGCCAAACAGCGCTCCGCTAGAGCAAAGCAGTCGGCTTGTTACAGTTTGCTAACAATACAACTGTATTAAATTATGTTTACGCGTTTGCCTTAGGTACACCATGGCGTCTATGCACTTGTCCAGAAAAGAAAAAAGTGGAGAAGCGACATGACTCAATGTGAATGGGCATTACTTTACTTTACGTATCTTTTCTAGGCCATGCAAAGTGCTTAATAAGCCATCACTTTATTATGAGCTCCAAAACCATCACTGGAACAAGATTACAACACCAACCACAGAAACGTTGCGATGCACTTGTCTTCTGAGGAACGAAAGTGAGTGCTGACTGAACTCAAGGCAGTGATTACAGAAGAAATTAAGTACAGGGTAAACAGAGCGCTGTATCATACGTTTATAGTCGACATCGTCAATTGTTTGCATTCATTAATGCAAGAGGATAACCGTTTGGTAACAAATATTGCGAGCAAGATTTATCAGATTTGGCATCAAGGATCACAACCTTGTTAATTTTTTCTTCAACAGTATCTGCACAGCAGATTTCTTCTTTCACATCTGAAAAAAAAACAAAATTGATACAAATTATTTTTTAAGTTCAATACACTGCTGCTAAGAGAGAGAGAGAGAGCGAGAGAGAGAGAGAGAGAGAGCGAGAGAGAGAGAGAGAGCGAGAGAGAGAGAGAGAGCGAGAGACAGAGAGAGCGAGAGACAGAGAGAGCGAGAGACAGAGAGAGCGAGAGACGGAGAGAGTGGTTAATGAATCATTTCCTCAGTCGTGTAATATCATTCAAAGTGTTAACATGTCTAAACACAAAGCTCCACTCCCTGTTGCAAGACAACCCTCATGTAAGTAATAGTGACAATAATGATGATGGTGGTTATGAATGTAGTCACAAAAAGAAAAATATGTGTAACTCATAGTTTACTTTCGCATGTCGGTGAGTCAAAGTCATTGCATGAGCCTCCTGATGAGGAAATAATATTGTTTAATACGACTTATAGTTTAAACAGCAGAGGCAGCACTAAGTGCATCGGTGTGGGAATGATCTCAAATCATGAGTTATGTACCAAGTTTTGGCTTTAGAAAATCCTTTATTTAGTAATACCAAGGTCATACTATTCGTGGATGAATGGTTTTATCTATACGACAGCTCAGTGCAAATTGCTGCCATGTTCCATGGAGATGCTCACTGTCCCTCAATGATACTAGACGATCTTATGATCAGGAGACTTCCCATGAATAGTTAAATTGTTTACTCAGAATGAGTGCACTCACCTACAAGAACATAAGTTTAAAAACCTAATGCGTGAATTTTATGCATTCCAGTATGCTTTAGACAAGCAGCCTAGCTGGCAACCATAAGTTTATAGATTCTATGAGAAAATGTGGGCCAAAATATTGTATTTAGTGTGCCAAATTCTTCATCCATCAGAAGAAACATCACTCAATTTTATGATTCATCTTGTGCATCAATAAATTTAAATATGAGTGAATCACATGTGTCAGAGGTTACGTTAGGTTAAGTTACGGCACAGAAGTACATTATTATTTAAGCAAGTTCATGTATCATGCTATAACTAAGAGCTTATAAATAAAATAAAATGTAAGAGCTGCATGTGTTTTTTAATTTCTCTATAAAGTTCCCTGTATGTTAATGTAAATGCATAGTCATCACCATGAGCAAGTGGATGAAACACCCCAGTCACAAGCGCCTTGCAGTAATTGGCTGATCCTGCCATGCCGGCCGCGGTGGTCTACCGGTTCAGGCCCATCGGGAACCACGCGACTGCTACGGTCACAGGTTCGAATCCTGCCTCGGGCATGGATGTATATGATGTCTTTAGGTTAGTTAGGTTTAAGTATTTCTAAGTTCTAGGGGACTGATGACCACAGATGTTAAGTCCCATAGTGCTCAGAGCCATTTGAACCATTTGATCCTACCATGGTGCTGCGAAGAAGAAGAAGAAGAAGAAGAAGAAGAAGAATGGATTATATATACAAGCTACAATTGTTGGCCCACCCAATTGTGGCACAACAAATATTATATCATTGCTAGCACATCAAGAAGGGACCCACTTGAAGCATGTACATAATGTTCAAAAACATTATTTCAGCCCAAGTACCAGTTATAACAGGAGATTTAACATTATATCGATGATGTAACTGACCAGGCATTCAGCAAAAGCAGTGATATCCCACCACCTGAAAAAGCAAAGCTTAACAGTTTATTCATATTTGACAATGTTGCAGGGGAAAAACTGAATCAAACACAGAAATATTTTTGTTTCAGCTGCTATACAGGGTTTGACATCTTTTACCTGAGCCAGACATATTCCAGTGCCCAAAAGCAGTTGGTAAAGGATAATTAAACCTTATTATCAGTTTCAAACAGGATAAACATGAATTTCAACATATCCATCAAGCACATGTTAGAGCTGACATGAGAGCCAACGAAATTTTTATCATATGTGGGAATCACGGAAATCACATGCAGTGTGTGTTCCTGGTCATTGATAAAACTAGGAAATTAAATGATGGTCGACGTAGATGAAATTTCTAGGAGAGTCTGTTTAAAATATAGTGTACCAATATGTAACTTCATCAATATATTGTGTACCATGTATAAATTCACGTGCATGTCATGCACTCAGTCCAAGGAGATAATGCATAGGGCAAACATTCACTTATGTGTTGACAGAAAAATTGAAAAAATAAACGGAAGTCTTAAAAACTCTGCTACAGAAATTGGAAACATCAACAAAACTTCCAAACATCATACTACAGAAATGCAAACGTTAGGAAATGCTCTGGAGATGGTAACTGTATGAAACTGCTACACATTAGAAAATATAAAAAATTCCTGTAAATATTACAAGAAAATGCTTGTGAACAAAGCAGTAGAACTATTCTGAGATTAATTGACGTAGTAAATGTAGGGTTGACAAGACCGGAAAGTAGCAGACATGCAAACAGAAAACACTGTATAGGTCTGTAAGGCTACATAAAATGTGTACTATCTCAAGTTTAGTACGCAACAGCATGTTGACAAAACAAGGCTATTTGTCGGAATTACTACTGTTGTAATGAGATCATTCTCTCTCAGAAAGGTTTAAGTAGTAAAGAAAGCATTAAACAGCTTTCACAAATGTCGAAAAGAGGTAGAAGAAGCAGAGAAGAACTAGAGCATTAAACATCACCATGTTAGTGCAATAGATGTGACATGTGGGGTCAGTAGGGATAAACTGTAAGTGCTCGGAAAGCATCCTGCATATTTAACCAAGCCTTCAGTAACAGCTGCTGAGAGGGAATTTGGATGAACACCTGGTTTAGAGGATCTAAATTTGTTAATAACTGGGAAACCTGGTAAGTATTTGCCAAAAGAGATGCAAACACACGTTAAAATATTACATAAGAGTTATTGACAAGGATGAAACGACGAACAGGAAGGATAAATAAAAATCCCAAACAGAAGGAATGAAAAAATATATCATAGGAGTACATACATTACAGTGGCGCCAATTAAATAACGTAACAACTATGAATGTCCGTGGCATCAGCCACCACAGGGAAAACAGGTCACATGAATGAAAGAAGTGTTACTGAATAACAATGGAGACAGTAGTATGAGAATCCCATAAACTGGCGCGGGAAACGTTCCTGTGTAGATGTTATAATATGAAGTATGGATGATCTATGGCACGCAGGACTTGTAGATATGAGACAATATTGACGAGTGAACAAAGGTATCAGATATATTTTAATAGTAATAGATAAGTATTCCAAAATTTTTCTGCGCCTTACCTATGAAAGCAAACACTGGGAACAAAGTTGCACATGTGTTTGAACAATTGCTGCAAATGGAGGCACATTGTTGCCCAGACAACCTTCAAACCGACCGCTGAGGCGAATTCTGCAATAAGCATTTCAAGAGAGTTTTGGAGTGGTACAGGAAACACCTGTACTCTACATTTTTCTGCATAAGAGCCAATATTGTGAATTTCTTGAACAGAACAATAAAAGACCATATGTGGATGCTTTTTATTCTTTGAAGATCATTCAAATGGCTAGATATTCTTCTACAAATAACTAACCAGTACAAACCGAATAAACTTCATAAAATAAAAAATAGACCAGTTGATGATCAAAATAATGAGCAACTAAATATAGTATACCATTGTATTAAAATGGTGGTGCCAAAACATCAGAAATTCAGTGTAGGGGATTTTCTGCATATTTCAAAATACTAAATTGCACTGAAGAAGTCTTACCTACCAAACTAGTCAACAGTTTCCAATGTGCTACTTAGAAACCAAAATAATTACACTTTAAAGGGCAGGGATGGTGAATAAAATGTTGGCAGCTTTTACACAGAAGAATTACAGAGAAGATCTGAACTGGACATATTTCTTATAGAGTGTGTCGTAAGACACAAATGAAACAACGCTTTAGTTAGTGTGGTGTCACCGCCAGACATCACACTTACTAGGTGATAGCCTTTAAGTAGGCCGCGGTCCGGTAGTATACGTCGGACACTCGTGTCGCCACTATCAGTGATTGCAGACCGAGCGCCGCCACACGGCAGGTCTAGAGAGACTTCCTAGCACTCGCCCCAGTTGTACAGCCGACTTTGGTAGCGATGGTTCACTGACTAATTACGCTCTCATTTGCCGAGACGATGGTTAGCATAGCCTTCAGCTACGTCATTTGCTACGACCTAGCAAGGCGCCATTGTCAATTACTATTGATATTGTCAAATATGTACCGTCAAGAGCGACGTCCATCCTTAATGGATTAAAGTTAAGTATTCCACCAGCTACGTCCGTTGTTTCTAAATTCTAATTTCCTTGTCCTGTTCCAGACCTCACGCCAGCCTTCGTGAGCTAAAACGCGTGCCTTTCGGCCTCCTCTAGTAACACTGTGTTGGCTCTCCTGTCAACCACAACATTGGCGACGAGGCAAAACCGCGTTCTTATCGATATTGCCCTGATTTCCTTGTGTAATGGCTTCGCCACAATCTCCAGATGTACTGTCCGAATTTTATCGCTTACAGAATCAGCAGACGCAGGCATTACTGGATGCCCTTGGACAGCTCGTCCACGGTCAAAGTGCAATGCAAAACGATGCGGCAGCCGCCGCTCCACCGCTACCGCAGCCACAACACGCTGTTGCACCCACTTTTCGACCTTTTGATGCTGCACTGGAAAGCTGGACGGAGTGGTTACGCCAATTTGGATTCCATCTCGCCGGCTACAGAATTGAAGGTAACGAGCGGCAGCCATTTTTGTTGTCTTTGGTCGGCGTACATGTGATAGTCAAATTATTTCCCCGACGCGACGTAGCAACTCTGTCCTACGAAGAAATTTTGTCTGCATTAGATGCATATTTCAAAGAATCAGTCAATGTAGTTGCCAAACGGTATACCTTCTTTCGTACAAAGCGTACGGCAGGTCAGACTAACCGGGAGTTGGTTGCAACCTTGCAAGGCCTTACTAGAGATTGTGCTTTTGAGTGTCAATGTGGACTCCCTTATTCAGATACTATGGTACGTGATGCAATTGCACAGAACGTTTTTGATGTTCGTACAAGGGAACAGATTTTGAAACTAGTCAATCCCTCCCTTCAACAAGTGATGGACATATTGGATCGGCAGGGCACACTTGACCTTGCTCAGGAATCATTTGAAACTTCGCCAGCAGTGTGTCAGGTTAACCGGCCCGCCGGGCGAGCTGCACGGAGCAGTAAACAGCCCTCGCGCCCGGCAGCGCCGCTGCCGCCAGGCTCTCAGCCGTGTGTGCCGCTCCGGCAAGCAAATGCAATGATCAAATCATGCCCGCGGTGTGCTACTAAACATTCGCGTGAGAATTGCCCGTCACGCCAAGCTATTTGCTTTTATTGTAATAAAAAAGGACATGTTCAAACAGGATATGTTCAGAGTGTTTGCCACAAAAAGCTCAGATCGGAAGCTCAAAACCGTTCCAGGCCCTTTGCTTCGCGCCGGAATCGGAATCCAACCAAGGATTCTCAGGCTCGCGAAACTTCGCCCATGGAAATTCATGTAGTTCATTCCACTCCGCGCAGTGCCACTCTCTCTAACAGTGACTGTGTTCGTCCCAAAAATAGTGTGCGTCGACATCGCCGGAACTCCCGTCAAGTCGCAAGTGATTCTGTACCAGTGTCAGTTCACGTTGCACGCGACAGTCGCTCTTGTCGTCAGCAGGACAATAAACTTTTTGTGGACTTGGACATTAACGGCAAAGTGATACCATTCCAGCTCGATACCGGAGCTGCCGTTTCACTGATCAATTAGGACACTTACAAACTGTTGGGCACACCTCCATTGCGTGCCGCAAATGTTAAGTTAACTAGCTATTCAGGTCAAGAGATCCCTGTGTTATGACAGTACAGCCTTCTTGCAACATACAAAGGACAAACAAAACTTGTGTCATTTTACGTCCTTCGTTCTTCTTCTGCAGTGAACTTGTTTGGTTTCGATTTATTTCAGTTGTTTAACTTGTCTATAGTAAATCAGGTCCTATCAGTGAACCACACGGTGCCTTCAGACAGTGTTTCTCGTCTATGTGAAGAATTTGTAGACATTTTTGCACCGGGCCTCGGTTGCACTAAGAACTATAAAGCACATTTGGAACTGAAAGTAAACGCGCAACTGAAATTTTTCAGAGCGCGCAATGTTCCCCACGCATTGCGTGATGAGGTCGCAAAAACATTACACGATTTGGAATCACAAGGTGTAATTGAACGTGTGCAGGCTTCTCTCTGGGCATCACCCTTAGCAATTTTGCCAAAAACTTCCGGAAAGTTGAGACTTTGTGTGGATTTCAAGGCAACAGTGAATCCACAACTAGTGATTGCAACTTTTCCTTTACCCCGCTCGGAAGATCTTTTTGACAAACTGTGCCCGGGTAAATATTTTTGTAAGTTGGACCTCGCAGATGCCTACTTGCAAATACCGGTGGACAAAGAATCCAAGCGCGTTTTGGTGGTTAACACGCATCCTGGGTTGTATCAATTCAAACGGGTGCCATTCGGGTGTGCATCCGCCCCTGCATTGTTTCAGCAATATCTACAAACTGTTTGCGCGTCGGTCCCTACTGCAGCAAATTATCTGGACGATATTGTGATCTCCGGAAAGACGGAAGAAGAACATTTGGCCAATCTCAGAACATTATTCCAGGTCTTGCGACAAAATGGTCTTCGCTTGCGGAAGGACAAATGTGTGTTTTTTGCTCGTGACTTACCATACTTGGGACATGTACTCAATGCCCAAGGCATACATCCCAGTCCCACGCACCTTCGTGCCATACAAGACTTGCCTTCGCCGCAGAGTTTGAAGCAGCTACAGAGTGTGCTGGAAAAAATAAATTACGACCACCGCTATGTGCCGCATGCCTCTTCCATTTCAGCTCCGCTTCATCGCTTACGCCGTAAGGGTGTTCCGTTCGTCTGGACGACGGAATGCGAACGCGCCTTTCGCCAGTTGAAATCGGCGTTGCTTTCCAATACTTGCCTTACGCCATTCGATCCCCAGAAGCCCCTTTTGTTGATGGTGGATGCATCGGATTTCGGGATCGGTGCTGTGCTTGCCCACAAACATGGATCGCACGATCGCCCTATTGCCTTTGCGTCTAAATTGCTCTCGTCTGCTCAAAGAAATTATTCACAGATCGAGAAAGAAGCATTGGCTCTCGTATTTGGTGTTACAAAGTTTCATGATTTCTTGTATGGTCGTCACATTACCATAATCACAGACCACAAACCTTTGACATCGCTTTTTTATCCGACCAAGCCTGTACCTCCACGTACAGCGCAGAAATTCATTCGCTGGTCTATTTTCCTCTCGCACTAACGCTACGATATCATATTGGTCCACTGTAAAGCACGGAAACGCCGATGCGTTGTCCCGCTTGCCTGTCGCTGAGGGTAGGGCATTCGATTCCTCCGAACTTGCTTGCATGTTCATTGATGCGGAAACCGATGACGTGGTCGAATCGTTTCCGATTGATTTTCGTCGTGTAGCTACAGCCACAGCTGCCGACCCTGTCTTTACTCCCGTTCTGAGTTTTGTTGCTACTCAGTGGCCCTTGTCAAAGTCACGGATCGGGGACCCGTTGGTTCGTCGATTTTTGGCTCACAAGGAGAGACTTTTTGTACGACGTGGTGTTTTGCTGTTGCGTTCTCATAATGATCAGTCCAGGGTCGTGGTACCACGTTCGTTACAGTCCTCTGTCTTACAGATTCTTCACCAAGGACATTGGGGTATAGTGAGAACGAAATAACTTGCTCGTTAGCACTGTACTTGGTTCGGAATCGATGCCGCGATTACGAATATGTGCTCTTCTTGCATGGTGTGTGCCGAACAACAATCAGCACCACCGCTTAAATTCTTTGCATGGCCAAAAGCCACTTCCCCTTGGCAACCCTTACACATCGATTTTGCTGGTCCAATCTGGAATGCTCGATAGTTGGTTGTGATAGATTCATTCAGTAATTTTCTTTCGTTGTCCGGATGCCTTCCACAACGTCATCTGCCACCATCGAAGCGTTATCCGCTATCTTTTGCATTGAAGGTCTCCCACAGACTATTGTTTCCGACAATGGCCCACAATTCGTGTCCACAGAATTTCAGTCATTCTGCAAGGCCAATGGTATTCAACATCTGATGTCCGCGCCGTTTTCGCCACAGTCAAACGGTGCCGCTGAACGATTGGTCAGGACTTTCAAGTCACAGATGTTGAAGTTGAAAGAGTCGCGTTCTCGGGAGGACGCGTTATTGCTCTTTTTGTCCTCGTATCGCTCTCAGCCCCGAGATGGTCGCTCACCGGCTGAATTGCTCCACGGTCGTCCTCATCGAACCTTGATGTCTGTGCTACATCCGCAGCATCAGATTCCTGTGCAGCGGCAGACACCTGCTTTTGCTCCAGGCGACGTTGTCTGCTATCACCACTACCGAGGTTCACGGCGTTGGCTCGAAGGGTGCATTCTTCGCTGCATCGGACGCGCTATGTATCTGGTTTTGGGGGCCTCTGGTGAGGTGCTCCAGCATCTCAACCAGCTGCGTCTCTGTTGTCGCACGGGATCTGCCGCTCGCCGTCTGCTTTCAGCGACGGTGCCGTCCGGTCAGCGCCCCGGGGAACCATCTACTGGCTCGCCTCAGCCCCAGGTTTTACCGACGCTGCTTTCCATTTTGCCCCATGGTGACGCGCCGCCGCCACAGCCGAAGCCTGTTCTCCCGCCGGCGCCGCCAGTAGTGGAAGCGTCGCTGGAACCGTCAGGCGCCTCCCTGGGTGACGCGTCGCCGATCGCTTCCCGTGACCAGTTGTCCTCCGATATGGGACTCTTGCCCGCTCCGGACCCTATGTCGTCTTCGCCCGTCGGGTGCCCCGGCCCGATGGAGGTCGACCCTTCGGCCCCTCCTGTCTCTACGGGCGCATACACCGCATGTTGTCGTGCACCCTGGAGCAGGTTTTCAGGCGTTTCCTAGCTCCCCGCGGTCCGAATGGCAAGGTGTGGGTGGCACAGCCTCGCCTGTTGTTAGGCTCCCCACCTCGTCGCATACGTCAACAAGGGGTCCTCCCCACGGCGGGCGGACGCCTTATGCCACAACCGTACGCCGATTTACGGGGGAGGAATGTGATGTCACCGCGAGACACCACACTTTCTAGGTGGTTGCCTTTAAATCGGCCGCGGTCGGATAGTATACGTCGGACCCGCGTGTCGCCACTATCAGTGATTGCAGACCGAGCGCCGCCACACGGCAGGTCTAGAGAGACTTCCTAGCACTCGCCCCAGTTGTACAGCCGACTTTGGTAGCGATGGTTCACTGACTAATTATGCTGTCATTTGCCGAGACGATAGTTAGCATAGCCTTCCGCTACGTCATTTGCTACGACCTAGCAGGGCGCCATTATCAGTTACTATTGATATTGTGAAATATGTACCGTCAAGAGCGACGTTCATCCTTAATGGATTAAAGTTAAGTATTCCACCAGCTACGTCCGTTGTTTCTAAACTCTAATTTCCTTGTCCTGTTCCCGACCTCACGCCAGCCTGCGTGAGCTAAATCGCGTGCCTTTCGGCCTCCTCTAGTAACACGGTGTTGGCTCTCTTGCCAACCACAACAGTTAGATGGCGTGGCTTTTCATCATCACACAACGGTTGGGTGAATGCTCATGATTTGGTACATACGAGGGTTGGAACTTAAATAGTGGCAACTATTTATTCACAACCGATTCAAAAGAGTTACACGTTTGCAGCTGTGATTGTCCTTCCAAGTAGTCACCAGCGTTGTGTAGAACCCGTTGCGAGCGATGTGGAAGGCGTAGTATACCGTTAGCAGAGCCTGTTCTGCTGATGGTGCGACTGGAGCGGTCTGCTGGCTGTCGAATCTCTGGAACAGTTCTGAAGCGAATGCCACGAAGTGGTTCCATCATCTTCGGAACCAAATCTAAGTCACAAGGACTCAAGTCCGGGGAGTATGGTGGATGGAACAGTACTTGCCAGTCCCATCCACCGAACAGAGCAGCCACAGTTTGCACTGTATGCGCCAGCACATTGTCGTGCAAAATGAAGGGTGGGTTGCGCAGAAAGTGTCGCCGCTTGTTTCGCAAAGCTGGTCGCAGGTAATGCACCAAAAACAAACAGTAATACTGTGCACCGACGGTCTGCCGTGGAGGAACGTAATGCGTTCATTCGTACACGAGAATCACCATAACTTCCACGATACTGGGGCTTTGACGCACTTTCGACTCTCGCAGCGACCCGTTTCAGATTTGGCTCGTACGTTGTGGCCCATGCCTCATCCAGTGTTACGATACGGCGTAATAAAGACTCTCCTTCACGCTCATAGCGCTCCAAGTGCGTCTGAGCAGCGTCGTAACGCATCCAGTTCTGCATTTCCGTCAAGTCATATTCCCCGGACTTAAGTCCTTGTCACTTTGATTTGATTCCGAAGATGAAGGAACCACTTCATGGCATTCGCTTCAGAACTGTTCCAGAGATTCGACACGCAGTAGACCGCTGCATTCGTACCATCAACAGAACAGGCTCTGCTAACGGCATACTGCGCTTTCCACATCGCTGGCAACGCGTTCTACACAAAGCTGGTGACTACTTTGAAGGACAGTTACAGGTACAAACCTGTAACTCTTTTGAATCGGTTGTGAATAAATAGTTGCCACTATTTAAATTCCAACCCTCGTAAAAGGGTGCACAGACCCTAAACAGTGCAGCAGCGTAACGTAAGTACTAAGAAGTGCATCAGAGGAAGTGATGGTAGGTGAACTGCACATCCCTGGATGTAACTACAGTCTAGTTTGTGGTGTAATGGGATTAGTTTATTAGACAAGGCGTGCAAGAAACAGGATTTAGCAAATACTGCAAATCAAGATTTGGCAGAACGTCATGCTGCTGACCCGATAAGGCTAAGCACATACAAGTCGTGTGAGAAAATTTATGAGACTAACAGCATTGGGAACTATGTGGCCAATCTGTGTTGTTCTACTTCTGTACCCCACAGTGTTCATCTCTTCCAGGTGCTCAATCCGGGCTTCTGCTCTGTTCGCCCTCATGTGTTTTTGAGAGCGCAATCAGTGAAGTTGTGGTTTTGTTATGTACTATGATAATGGAACAAGGGCATTTAGAGCAATGTTATGTCATCAAATTTAGTATTAAGCTCTGAAAATCCTCGACAGGGACTCTCGAAAGTTGCAACAGGCCGATGGGGAACATTCCTTATCAAGAACGCAACTATTTCGCTGGCAGGCCGAGAACACACCTTCAGCTTCAAAAACCGACGGAAACATCTGACAGGTATCACACAATAGTATCAACGAAGTATTTTACGAAGATGTCCTGGAAAGGTTCAGGAAAAGGGTGACTCGCGTGAGACTGCACACTGCAGACCAGTGGATGCTGCATCACGACAACGTTCCACGTCACATGGGCACTTGCATTACGGAATTTTTGACGTCAAAAGACATTCCTGTTGTTCCACAGCCCCCACCTGTTCACCTGATATGAGTTCCTGTGACTTTTTCATTTTCCAAAATTGAAGAACGTCTTAAGAGGACAACATTTTGGGGCTCTGGAAAACATTCAGAATAATGTGAACGACATGTTAAAGGCATACCAGTTGAAGCCTTTCACCGCTGCTACCAGGAATGGAAACAACAGCTCTGTCGAAGGTAATTAATTTGAAGAGGGCAATATTGTTGTTTGAAAAAATTAAGAGATTTGGTAGATAAAAGAATCAGTCTCGTTCCTTTTCTCACAGATCTTGTATGTCAAAGAAAAGACATAGTCATAGATCAATGTTGATAAAGCAATGCACGCCAAACTTAAACTGGATGCTGGGATAAGTTTCTGGCAAGTTATGACCGCAGCTCATTGTAGTAAACAACTGAGTCCAGTCAGCTTTGTCAGTAACTAAAAGCGGCTTGAAACAGAACAGAGCAAGAAGAAGATGGGCTAAGGTACCTAGTGTTCTACCAAGACCTAAGACATCTGGTGGAATTATCCCATAGCTAAGTCCTGCATTGGTGGGACAATCAGCTATCGGCTTTTCTACTGTGGGAGTGACAGCCATAGACCAAACAGTGAAGTATGCGTAAAGGAACTTCAGGCGGCGAAGGGCATAATAGGATAATGGAAGCTGTCGCTATCAAGGAAGAACTAAACGGAAAACCACACAAGAAAGGACAAGGACTGCTCATAAAAATAAAAAACGTCCTAGCTCCACTCATACAGCAATTTACACCCACCTGAAGAATTGCGCCATTAGTTCACCAAAAATAATGTTGTTTACTATTTTCGACCTTATTGAGACTTCGATTAATATATCTGCGAACATTTACGCCAAATGTTCTCCTGACGACTGCATAAAAATAAGCAGCATGCATATCATCGTGTGTGTTGAAGTTTAAATGTGGTATAATACTTTCTACTTATAAAAGAACGGTCTTGAGTATTATACATGAACTGGTTTCTGCCAGTAGGTCCAAGCAAGGCGGAATGGAGTATTGTAATGATAATTACGGAAATACACAACAGGATATCTGTTATCACCGAGATGAACAATGAACTACATCTAGGAAGTAGCATGGTTGCGGAAATACCGCCTGCCTCATACATTGACGATTCCAATGCGTTTATAAAGTGACCAGTCAAAGAGTTTGAGTTATTTACAAACGTTAACATATTTAAAATGGAAGTAAAAACAACAAAACAGACAACATACTTTAGCCAGGAAGCTTAAATAAGATCACTACTGGGTTTCTCAAGGAGTCAAGCTTCAGAGAAGAACAATGGTAAAATTTGCGAGTGGGAAAAACCAGTGGATTTACAGTCAGCTAGCGAGTTTCATGTCGAATTTTATATCGCAATAATTTCGTATCTCAACGGTAGATTAGTAGAAACCTCCTGCAGTATGTCATTTTGGGAATGGAACTTATTAGAGTCATCCACACTATCGCTTTCAATGATTCACCAAGGAGAATTTGAGGGACCACCATGAGATTCACATAGCTTATCACTGGGATGGGCATTATGGTACAAAGGATTATATCGCCAGGTCAAATTTCAAACAGGCCACTATCATCGATCAAAGATTAGTCGGTCTGAACATGGCTGAAGTTTCAGTAAAATTCAGAAAGCCTGTGTATGTCGATATGTATACATTGGGCATTTCAAAACTCCAAATTTACCAACGTCCCTATGAGTTTGAGAAACTTAATTTCGCTTATCGAGAGCTGCTTTATAGGGAGACATACAGCTTCATCTACTGGATGCAAGGCTGCGATCCATATAAAGCACTGAGATGCCACCTCAACAAATTAGACAGTCTGGATGTGGCTGGTAACACCTCGAAACAAGATGGTTGTCAGCCTAATGAAAGATGAGACGAATGGGTCACAGGCTGTCGATTTTGTGAGTCTCAGATTAACAATGCACACATGTCGCACAGGCACAGGCGCCACTGAAAGGTGGGCTAAGGGTATGCAATGTGTGGTGCCAAGGGCCCTCATGATCGATGATTACAAGTAGCTCAATGGTGTTGGCTGTGCTTCTTCTCAACCTGTGCATTTGGCACTCCAAGTAAGCATTTGATTAGAAGGCAATGTGGTACACACTGAATCACGACTGAAAGTCGGTCTGTCATACCATAACAATAAACGGTCCATCTGTGAGAATGGGATGGGGACCCTCCACTTCTCACACTGTTCACTTGGGTGCTTTAGAGTCGATGAGTATTTATTTGCAAATAGTGTATATGTGTGCAAGTGTATCCAGATTAGCGGTATGGACTGTTGTCATAGTGTAAGTAGATGTGTGTGTGTGTGTGTGTGTGTGTGTTCACCTGCTGCTGGTTTTACCAGTCAGTGTTATTAGTGTCTCGGATCCCTTGTAAACAATAAAAGCCTCTTTATTCAGACTGTGCTATGAAAACGTATGTATTATGTAAGAAAACCACATCAGAAAAGAATTATTGCTGTAAAAATTGAAGCAATTGTATAAAAATGTATATTATGTTAAAAAACCTGTGAGAAAAGAGTGTTTGGTGCAATAATTTTTTTAAATATTGCCATGGGAAATAGAGTATTGGTGTCTCTGTGTTTATGTATGTATATAAGAAGTATCGCTCTAGAAAAAAGAATTGCTAGTTCTCATGTAAAAGAATATCTGTGTATATTATGTATAAGTTTTCGATTCATTATTAAAGTACAAAAATAGTTAAAATTTATTCAAAAACTGTTAACAAATATAAAAAAATATCGTTGATAAACTAGAAATTAAATTATCATATTTACCCTGTTATTATTTTAAAAAAAAAAACCACACCCAGGCCCAGCCAAACCGAGCAGCTGATCCTTTCACTACAGTTAACAGACCAAGACGATAAGGCTCACGCAACTGCTCTAGTGAGAAAAGGGGAATGGGAGGAGAGGGGAACTTGATTTAAGTCATCTTATTGGCCTAGACAGAAAAGGGGGGAGGGGAGGGGGCCTTGCTTTGTCCACTTTTTTAAGTTATACAATTGGCCTAGTTCAATGGGTGGATAGTGATTCTGTCTTAAATCATTATTTGAACCACAGGCAGAACTGTGGATGCGTGAGCTTCATTTTCCCTTCATTCTTTAGTCACACCATTGTCTGAAAGGCGTCAGTTACATCAGAGAAGACATGTGATAGGTATCAGGTTACATCTTGAGCTTGAATGTACCACACACAATTGCCCTAGATGCATGGGTGGGGTATCAGGTTAAACTGTGACCTTGAGATAAGATCGATATCTGGGATGAAACTCATACTGATTACTACTCAGAAGTATTTGGAAATGTTTAAATGCTCATATCTCCTCATATTGCCTGGGGTTGTTTACACCGCAGTAGCCGATTCCAGTCATCTTGTCTTTCAAATTTATCAAAGTTCTTGGACATTTTTCCGAAACATTATAACCACAACAGTAACAAGTGTTATGTCACTGTCCTCGTCTCTCTCGTCTCTTCAAGAGCTTTAAAAAGCTGTTAAACATTGTGTCGTTTCATAAAAATAGAAAACATACTTATTTCAATATTTCGATTCATACGAAAGTTAAAAGGATCGCATGCACAAAAAATTATATGCTCTGAATATCTAGGTCAGATACTTTGAACCTTTCACGAAATAAAAGCGATGTTATGTCTTATGTGACTAACGTTATACATATCCAGAAGTGTGATCCTTTTGTTCAAAATGTTCAAATGTGTGTGAAATCTTATGGAACTTAACTAGTAAGGTCATCAGTCCCTAAGCTTACACACTACTTAACCTAAATTATCTGAAGGACAAAGACACACACCCATGCCTGATGGAGGACTCGGACCTCCGCCGGGACCAGCCGCACAGTCCATGACTGCAGCTCCCTAGACCGCTCGGCTAATCCCGCGCGGCCTTTTGTTCAGTTCACAGGTTTCACACCGTAACTTATATCGTTAATATGACTTGTGGGACACGTACAAATAACTAATAACACGTAAAGGAAACGTACGAAGAAATTGCTTGTTCAATAATCAAGGAAAAAGACCTTGAAAATTACTTTAAAAAGCCCAACACCCTGTTTTCAGAGCGGAATCCATGAATACTGCATTATCCAATCTCCTTCATGAAGCTGCCACAGAGACAATGAGGAATTAACTAGGTCAATAACAGCTACGGTAGCAGCTGAATATACTCGAAAAGAAACTGTAATAAATTGTATTATAAAAATTAACCTTTCTCTCGCAAACTATAATGACCTGTGAAATATAGATGTATCATTATATAGGAGTATAGCATTTTTTTATTATCTTACTGCCTAGAATTAGCTTAATTCATTCTTAAGCATTTCCTACCACTGTCGTTAGCAGACATTTATATCAGTACCCTATCTAAGATGGAAACATTTACATTGTAAGGATTACAACTTTATAAAACTGAAAAGCCACTTGTAAAGCATAGAAGATTTAAACCAAAAGTACCTTACCAACTTTTGAATAAAAGTGTGACATTTACTCGTACCAGAGTTACTGTTTTTAAGTTGTAATCATCACAAGTGTACAACAACTACGTTTTCTCATTAAGTCCTGATTTGACATGATACAAACATTTCCGTTCGTCGGTATCTGAGGAAAGCGTAAAATGGAATTAATTTGCATTCACTGTGTGTTACGGAGCCTACGAAGCACGACAACGAGGTTTAATGAGGTTCACTAACAGCTCCGCGTCTTAATCAAGTAAAACGAAATTAAAGGCATGCACCGCTGTCTCGCGAACTGAGAGCCATAGTTGATTGAACTACACTACAGGCGCGCGAAGCTCTCGTATTACACGCTCCCCTCATAAATATTCAGTACCGGCGCGGGCCACGACACGAAGGAACATGATTTCCAAGGCTATAAGATGCCGGGCGGGCAACTGCATGCCCAACTCTCAACGCTGCTTCTGCGCTCTCCAAGTCTGTTGAGTGTGATGTAATGAATAAACAATTTTACCCTCCCTAAATGTTTACTGATGCTTCACAGAGAGTAAGGCAACAACACATCAGTCTCTTTCCAGATATTTGTGCTATGACCAGCATTTAAATTTACGTCACGTCACAATATCGTACCTTTGATCTAAAACCCTATTAAAACTATTATGAACGGACAATATTATGTAAAGATAATCAGGTTTCTTATTTGAATTAATTGTCGTTTGTTTTCAGTTTGACAAATATGTGTTTAGCAGTGAATGGTCTGTTCTAGTCATTCCTCAGTTTTCAAGTTTCTTGTTTAAAATACTAAGCGCAAAGCGCCAAAGGCCTCCCCTAGAACAACATAATCGTGTTATCTATTTTCTAAGCCATGTCGTATAATTTCTTAAAGGTTCTTAATTGCTGACAGCTCACTTCTAAACACGAACTGATCCTTGTTTAATAGTTCGATATAACCAAATAGTTAAATTTTTTTATTAAGTTTCCCATGTTCTTTACAGATTCCTACTATTGGATTAAATTTGAAATTTTGAGATGAGTTTTTCTTCCTTTTTATTTTTGGGAAGGATAATTGTCAGTTTCGTGCACTATAAAAACAATGCATTATCTAAATATCCTGCAACTAGCTGTTACTTCTTTTAGGATCAAAAACGAGAAACCATGTTCAGTAACTCGGCAGTTCCAGAGTTATTCAATGTTGCGGGTACACACGGTAGAACACACACACACAATAACAAATTACCTATTACGATGTACGAAAACCAACGGCTTTCAAAACGGCTTTCAGTCGTCTCGAAATGGATAACTACCAGTTCTGTACCGTTCTCAAATGAACTTTATACCATTCTTCCGGCAAGACAGTGGCTAGTTCAGGTAACGATGAAGGAGGTGGATAGCGACCGCCGGCTTCGGTGGCCGAGCAGTTCTAGGCACTTCAGTGTGGAACCGCGTGACTACTACGGTCGCAGGTTCGAATCATGCCTCGGGCATGGATGTGTGATGTCCTTAGGTTAGTTAGGTTTAAGTAGTTCTAAGTTCTAGGGGACTGATGACCTCAGATGTTAAGTCCCATAGTGCTCAAAGCAAAATGGTCACATAATCCTTGGTAGTAATGCACTTTTGCAGAGTAGCCATGGGGCCCATGGAGTAACTAAATAGCTGCCAAAATCATCACCGGACTCCCGCCACGTTTCTCTTGGGTCGTAAACTTAACCATAAGTTATCAACAGTTCGCAACAAGGCTTATCCGACAAAATGACTTTCTTTCATTGCTTTCTAGTCCATGTTTTACGACTTAGGCACACTGTTTTCTTGTTACATGCATTTGTATCACTGATGAGTGATTTTGGGATTCCAGCTCACCCTTTAATTCGCTGCTACTGGAGCTTTATTATGGTGCTAACAGGGTCCGCGAGTGCGAAATTCAGTTCTTCAGTGTCTCTTGCATCTACGGTCCTCTCATTTTTCGTTACAACCCTCTTCAACGATAGTCTGCCACGACCACTAACACACTCTTCCGTCCGCGTTGTGACGTAGGGGATGATATTTTTCCGCTTTCCCTGTATGAGGTGTAAATCTTGGATCTGATGCCTTTTCAAACATCAAACACTTCTGTTACCTTGGTTACGGAAGCACCCACCCACAAACAGTCTGCCCACGTTCAAAGCCACTTAGGTCCTACATAATCTGACATAATTCACTCACAGCTACACAGAACATTGTACTGAGCACGATTGACACTTGCAACGTAGCGATGATACTGCACAGCTGCTGTTCGTGGTCAAATAAAACAGCACCGTCAATTGACTTGGCTTGCATCTGCATTTACGTTCGAGCAAGCATTTCTCATGGTGTATCCATATTTTTGTGCAACCCCCTGTTAATATAGTATATTCATACGCTAGATAGTTTTTTCACAGAAAATATTGCAAAGATATATTTAAATTGATGAGCCAAGACGTTATGATCACCTGCTTAATAGTGTGTTTGTCCATCCTTGGAACGAAATACATCACTGACTGTGCTTATCAGAGATCCGACAGATTGTTGGTAGGTTTGTGGAGGTGTGTGGCAGTAGATGTCTGTGCACAGGTCATGTAATTTGCGTCAATGACGGGCCGCTGATTTGCTTACGCGTTGTTGGCGCCAGATAGCGAGTCAGATGGTTTCCATAGGATTTACACCAGGCGAATTTGGTCGCCGAGACATCAACGTGAGTTCACTATAATGCTCCTCAAACCACTGTGTCTCGGAGACAGGGACAATTATGCTGCTGAAAGATGACATCGCCGTCGGGGAATGCATCAAGCATGAAGGGATGCAGGTAGTTTGCAGCTGTCAGCGTGTCTTCGCTTACCACCACAGGTTCCACGCAAGCGCAGGAGAATGTCCCCCATAACATAATACTGTTGCCACCAGCCTCCGTCTGTGGTGCGCTTCACGTTTCGAGCTGCCGTTCAACTCGACGACGGTGTTTGTCGAGACGACCAGCGAACTAATTTAGCCAAAATGTGATTCATCCGTAGAGCCGACACGTTTCCATTGATCGACGGTCGGGTTCCGATGGTCCCATGCCCACTGCAATCGTAATTGATAATGCCGTGTGATCAACATGTGAAGACGTAGGGGTGGTCTGCTGCGGAGCTCCATGCTCAACAATATATGATGAATGATGTACTCCGGAACCCTTTTGCGTGCACCAGCTTTGTGCTCTTTCGGCACAAATGCCACAGATCAATATCTATCCTACCTTAATGAGCAGACAAGCCTCCGAACCCAGCGTTCTGTGAAGAGTCGTGGACGCCCAACCGTTTAGCGCCTAGAGGTATTTTCACTGGCCTTCTACCTCTTTCCATAGACGCTCATGACAGTACAATATGAACATTCGACCAGCTTTGCCGTTTTCGAGATACTCATTCATAGGCTGCACGTAATAATAATCTGCCCTTTGTCAAAGTCGCTCCTTTTGGGGCTCATCTCTTCGCTTGGGTGGTCCCCCGTCCATGTGTGCTCCACTTATATACGGTACTTCTGTAACCGCATCAAATGCCCGCACCGCCACCAGGAGGCATCAAACGTCGCGGTGGGCAGCGGTCACAATGTTTTGGCTTACCAGTTTATTAGTTAGTTATATGTTGCATAGGTCACTTAGTCACGGTATGTGTCTACTGGGCGCCCTGGTAGTATTATCTTGAGATTCGAGTGCCACAGATTTCAAGCGACTGAGATATTAGTGAGACACTTACTGGATCTGTCCAGGTATCCAGTGAGGAGGTTAGGAGGTGCTGTCCAGGTATCCGGCGAGGAGATTATGAGGTGGAGCAGATCTCACAGTGTAACTAGTCATGCACTGCAAAAAATTAGCCTGCCACAGTCCGCCAAGGGTGATCTGGCCTCTCTCTGGAAACGCAGTCTCCTTCAAAGTCGCTGCACTAACACTCCTTTGGCAAATGATAAATGCTGGGAGCAAAATTTCTCTATGATTATCCAACTGTTGCAAATGAAGTTACTGGAAATTTAGAGTTTTCATGGTTAAAACAAAGTGCACGCTGTTATTTTTAATTAGTACATGGCACCAGGTATAAAATAGTCAATTTGACAAAGTTTTATTTGTGCTGATTTCGTTTTATTGTCATAACTTACTGACTGAGTAAACAAAAAACCTAAAATTTACATCTTGTAGTTGCAAATATTCATGAAAATTCAAAGAAAAACATTTTAACAACTTCAAGATTTGATTGCTTACATGCTGTAGGCAAATGTTGGCATTGAAAATCAGTGCTTTAATAACAATACACAAAATATAAGTAGTACCACTTACGCTAAAAAGATAGTGTTGAAGTCATTATCTGCTGCGTGATAAACTACAGTCGGTAAAACTATGAGAACGAACAAATGATCCACAAATATCAATGTCATGAGATCTATTGTGAATTCCATGAGCAAAAAAAACTGATCTTAAATACGGACAGTAATGTTATTGATGCTAATGGTAAAAGCACGATGTATACAGGAGAAGTAGTTTTCTGTGCTAAAAAAACAAAAGTTTAGCAGAAATCAGTTCCACTTAAAATTCAAAGATGCATTGTAGATAAAAAAAAATTCAGTTTTCAGACAAAGACAGAAAAGTAAAAATAATAAGAGAGACTGTTAAACTGGCAAGTTAAGAAAACAGCTTGCATGTTTAACACATGACATGTTGAGTTCTTATGCACAATAGGTCTTCATTTTTTGTAATGCATATTTTCTATGCGTGGTCTGCAGAACGTGTTTCCTTAGTGAGCATACCCATTCACAAATGGAAGGACTCCCTGTCGTCAAGCCACTTTATAAACTTTTCTACGAACTCACTCTTCTCATCATCCTTCTTATTTATAAGTGATTTCTGCATTTCTTCACTAAACCTAAGTCCTACCAAAAGATTTTTAACAATTATAATTCTCCACCAAGTGCTCCTGATATAAATGATTCTTGTTGTGACTATATAATTTTGAATGTCATTTGTGAGTCCCCAACTCCAGTAAATTCACTTGATATTGTCACTGAAAATTTGACAGACGAACTTAACGTTTCGTTTTTCATACGGAGAAGGCCAAGATGGTCTTATGTTTAACCCATACCCAAATTTCACTAATAGTATTTCCAGCACTGCATATAAGCCTGCAATCATAGCTAAAAAAAGCACCAATGACGCAAACACTGGAACTTGGAGAGGTGAGAAGCTTAGCTAAAGCAAACTCATCTGCAGTCTTAATACTGCACTCAAACTTTACGTTGCCCAAAAACTCTACAGTTATATCTTGGAGGTGATATGGATTTTTCTCTTATTTACAGTCAAAAACTTCAATACATTTGGCTAAGATTTTACATTTTTGGTACCGACCCCGCAGCTCCAGAAGTAAATTCTTACACTAAGCTCCAAGTTAATAACTACATACAAAGTATCGTGAGGTGTTTTTCCGGAAGGTAAATATAAAATATATATGAATCTTTTACTGCTGTAAACCACTTCTCACCACATGTAACATGGTCAAGTTTCTGAAGTAGTTCATAAAATGAACTGAAAGAAAACTTCTTATTACTTATCCGGTGTTTTAATGCAGCACTCTAACTACACTTTAAGTGCGGTGACTTCGCTCTTCTCCCGAATTTCAGATAGATCATATCCGGTAGCTGCCATTGCTTCGCACAGCTACAAATTCCAGTTAGGAAGTCTGCAGGGTTTTATGAACTGTGGCTTGCTTAAAGGTGCAGTTATTGTAGCCCCAAAGTGCCAGTCTAATGCACAAGTTTCCCACAGTACAGCACAGCCGAAAGAACGCCTGTAGCAGAACTACAAATTGAAAATCTATAACTGTATGCTCATGGATAAAACGTGCACCATGAATTCAACTTAATGTGATACTTTAGTCAGATTATTTGGCATCAATGAATGCTTAAATAGGAACTACTTACCACACAATGCTTGCTTGGAACGAAATTATTCCTGTTGATCACAGATATCCACTTCATTGCATTAGTTCTTTGATTGGATATTCGAAAATGTGGACCTTCTTGTTCTGATCGTAACCGCCTACACAGAAAGCAACACAATTGTTCAACGTTCTAAATATTAACTTTCATCGAGAAACGTTGTCTATATCCCAGACGTTACAAAGAAGCACAAAAACCAGAACGATTTGCAAATGGTTTTAAGCATCAACGAGCGTCGTTGTCTCACCTGAATGACTGCATCACTGAAGCGGGTCCCACAGGAAGATTTTGTTGAATGATACCCCATGTAAATGAGAGAGCTGTGAGTCCCTGTCCTGTTGGTGGCTAGCCCACCAGTCAGCCTCAGCTCCGTTGGCTGGGCCGGCCGTGTGGCCGAGCGGTTCTAGACGCTTCAGTCTGGAACCGCGCGACTGCTACGGTCGCTGGTTCGAATCCTGCCTCGGGCATGGATGTGTGTCATGTCCTTAGGTTAGTTAGGTTTAAGTAGTTATAAGTTCTAGGGGACTGATGACCTCAGATGTTAAGTCCCATGGTGCTCAGAGCCATTTGAGCCATTCCGTTGGCAGATATTGGGCATTGGGTTGGCAGACCTATAGTTACAGTCCGCAAACTGCACATTTGCACCTACACTGTGGCACTGATCCCATCTTTATCTTGCAGAGTCACCGAGTTTCAAATAATCTACCCTATGAAATGGGATCACGATGGCAGGAGTGTTAATTCATACCACTGGAAGTCAGTATGATGAGGCAGGATGATTGGCAGGGCAGTATGTATGTACAGCCTCTCTGACGACTGCCTTCAAGTAATAGAACCAATGAAACGCAATGTTGTCTCTTTGAGGTCAGCGCCCAGGGACGCACGTTGGCCACAAACGATGGTGTGCGCTTCGCTCGGCATGCAGCCTCGGAAGACAGCCAGCGTACCGTGTCGCCACACCAGGCAGGCGATGGCATTAACTAAGTTGCTTTGTCAGGATCTTGGCGAGTGTAGAACCTGGTCAGGCCCCAGCAGGAGGCCAGCATTCAGCGGTGGTGATCACCGTACCAAGTCAGTCGCACTGTCTCAGAAGGAACCTCTTGAGTACAAGGTCGCAAGTTCAATGTTTAATAAGGCTCATTTGAAAGTGTTGTGTTTACAATTATGACACGAAAAAAATTAACTGCTAATAACTCAACATGTGCATCGGGAGGATCACAGGAAATGAGAGTTCGGGAGGTCTATATTACACTTCACAAAATGGACAATGTCGACATTCAAAAAACGTTCAAAACAAACCAATAACTTGCACCATGAACATCAAATCAAAAATGGCACGCCACAGTGATCACAAAGAGGTCGCACCATCAAGATCGAAGGTGGCGTCCTTGGGAGTTACAAACCATGCTGGGCGTTCTGCTTAGCATCCACTCTTAAAGAATGCATATAGAATCATACTGGTGGCGGAATGTGATGGCATGCAATACTATGCAAAACAGTCTGTCATAGAGCTTATCGTGAAACTAGCTATCCCTTAAGGCGTAGCTGCAGATAGTGCGATAATCTGTTTTAGAGGCACGGAAGAAACAAACATCCACAGACTGAACTTGTCCAGTGGTTCCATGTGGTAGGAATTCCAAAGTCACACACTTTTCAGGAACGATAATTTACTCTAAGGGCGTATGGTTTTCATATGAAGCCCAGGAATCAAACCAAAGCAAGTTATTTTGACGAGCTATTGGCAAAACGCAGTGCTCTTACGTTAGTTGTAGTTCTCTTATGCCCATTTTCCCACTCTTGTTTGCTGTGAGGTAAATATTCCCTATTACTCTTGCAAGATCACAAACACAAGAAAGAATCGTAAGGGTCAGAGCACCTCCAACTTCTCGCAGCACAGTGAATAACTTTCCAGCCAATTTACCAACGAGATTAACAGTTGGCATAATTGTATCCGAATGCGTTAAGGCCTTGATGTCAGTTGGTCTTGATTCAGTTCTCTTCATACCTCCAATTTCCAGGGTTCCTTTCATATGCATTTCCTCTTCAAATCCCGATTGGTCGGAGTTGAAAACAAATTCCTTACTGAACGATAACATACGTTTGTTTGTCATCTAGAAATGTCCAGGCCGCTTCCGCAGTTTGCTGTGCATCGTCGAGTTGAAGCGTTGTTTGAAATTTCGTTCTCTTTCGTTTTCGAATTCTGTAGCACTGTTTGAAGTTATACAACATTTCAGTGCTTCCCTTGAAATCACTGTAATCTACGTCGTGCGCAATTTGATGTGCATAACATAGCAGGTCACTATCTTGTACATCCTGTAAACTGTATCTTGCATATCAGTAGTTTGTCTTATGCACTACACGGTCCTAGTGTTAAGGACGTATTCGAAATATTTTCATAATTGTTTTTCACTGTTCTGCAAATGATCTTCGTACTTAATTATGTTTAGTACCTGCTCCTTGGAGAACGATTGACCGTTATTACGTTTCAGGAGACAGGGTTTGTTGTTCGAAAATGCTCGACATCTGTTTTAACATCATTGCTTATTAAACATGTATCGCCATCTTTGTACTCCTCAGTACACTGTCCGCACAGTCGAGTGTATACAGCACCATACATTCCACTGATTCATCTTGCAGTAACGCTAATATGCCATCTTCCACTTCTTTCTCGCTCTGTGAAATTCCCTGGGTTCCTTTCTGACGAAATTTCAACTTCACCAACTGTTGTTGTAGATATAATGCAATAATTGCTTTGTTTAACATTGCCATTGCTCTGCTTTGTATCAACACCACAAGCACTGTAGCACTTTTGCAAGTTACTCGTTGACTAAGCAGTTCAACTACGCTCCACAGCCTCATGCTGTGCTCACTATCGGATACCTCCAGTCCCGCCCCCTGTTTCCATTTGCAGCCAACAATGTGGTTGCATGGTAGACCACACGTGGAGAGTCAAAACCTGTAAAAATCATTGGCCTTCTGCGACCGCACATTCAAGTGGTTTCTAGTCAGCGGAACAAGCACCCAAGCATGCAGAGGTGAACCAAGGACCCCAGCATAGGATGCAGTGACAGTGGCCCGCAAACACAACTCTGCTGTAGCAGTGTGTGCGTATCCAGGGTAGTTGGTGGTTCGTTAGGTGCAAAGCATGGACCACCGAGTAGGCGCCCTGCTGGCAGAGGCGACGTCTAGCAGCAGTATGGTGACGAATGTTGTGGAGTTGCCTATCTCGTGGAGATGCATGCAAGCAGTGACAGACGCTGGATAGCTCGAATGGGCGGCCCATCCTTTTGCAACACGGCGTCATTCTTTCTCTCGTAGACCAAGGCAGTGTCGCAATGTCAAGCTCAGATGTGAGGTAATCCAAGTCACCACTACGACAACTGCACTACTGCACTTAGTGTCGACTGTATTCCACACCTGGCACCTGTCTCAGTTAGTATGTTAGATTCATGTATGGATCATTTACATGATAAATCCTAATGATGTGGAACGAGTCATCTTATACTCACATCACAAATTATTTTGGAAATATGCCTACACGCTGGTCACTTACAAGTTCTTTTTTTATTTTTTAATACATACAGGTGTCAGTTAGTAATTCCTACACACCACTTATTACACATTACTATAATAGGAATTCTTTCTCGGAATAAGAGTTTTCACGGAGAAACTTCTTCATTTTACTTTCAAATTTTACTTTACTGTCTGTCAGGCATTTTATGTAATCGGGTAAGTGAACAAAAATTTTGATTGTAGCATTCTGCATCCCTTTTTGTGCTAAAGGTAACCTTAATGTGACGTAACGAACGTTATTTTTCCTTCTGTTATTGTAATGATGCACGTACCTGTTCTTTTGAACTGTAGTCTATTATTGACAACAAATATCATGAGAAAATAAACATACTATGAAGCAGTTCTCAGAATGCCTATCTCCTTAAACAGTTGTCTGCAAGATGATCATAGATGAGCATCACATATTACGCTAAGCTGTTAGAACAATATGTGGTGCTCACCTATGGCCATCTTGCTTACATCTGTTTAAAGAGTTACGTAATGAGGAATTTCTTCCTTAAAGATGAGTTACTCCAGAACATTATTCCATATGACATTATCGAATGAAAATATGCAAGATATGTCAACTTGCTGATTTCTCTCCAAAATATTTGCAATGATCCTAAGTGCAAAGTGGCTGAAGTTGTTTTAAGAACTCCTAAACGTGCTTTTTGCAATTTAAATTCACATCAGCATGGCAATCTAAGAATTTTGAAGTTTCCACCCTATTTATTACTGCCTTACCATGTATTACACTTTTCATGGGTGTAGTACCTCTAGATATGCAGAACTGAATATGTTATTCTTTTAATTGAGGGTGAGACCATTAGCAGAAAACTAGTCAATATCCACTTTTAAGAACATTGCTTACCGGTTTTTCCGTTGCTGTAAGTACTCTTGAACTGACTGCAATACTGGCGCCAGTCACAAAAAGAAATAATTCTGCTTGTTATATATTAAATGAAGCTCGTTTACATAGTTTGGAAATAATAGTGGAAGAATTTTTTCAGGCACGCAGTGAAATGTCTTATACAGGTCACAGAAAATACCAACTGGTGTTATTTCGTTATTTAATGCTTGTAATATTTCTTAAATGAAAACGTAAACGACATTCTCAGTAGAGCATCTGGATTTGCACTTACCCTGTGGCTTTTCCCACATATGCTTTCAATATATATATTGAACACACCTTCCCCACTGCCTCTGCATACATCTCTTCCTCCCTCTGTCTGTCCACCTCGCCCTCCAACCGTAATCTATCTCCTCCTCTCACTCTCTATCTCTTCGTCTCCTCCTCCTCTTCCCTCTGACCATAACTTCCTCCTCTCTCTCTTCCCATCTCTGTCTACCCCTCTTGCTTTTCCAACCGCCCACTATCCCTCTAAACCGTCCACCTGACTCTCGCATCTTCCCCTTCTTCCCTCTCTCTCTTTATTTCCTCCTCTACCTCGCTCTGTCCATCTCCTCCTCTATCCATCCAAACGTGTCTCTAGCCATGTTCATCATCACATCTAGGCGCTGCAACAAAGTTCAACAAAGCAAGCCAATACTACTCCCACAGCACGTTAGTCATGCAGGGCAGGTTATACATATGGGGCTTGAAAATACTTTATTTGCCCTTGATTTATAGGCTGCTATGCAAAGCATGTTGCTAAAGTAGGCCGACCGGTGTGGCCGTGCGGTTCTAGGCGCTTCAGTCTGGAACTGCGTGACCGCTACGGTCGCAGGTTCGAATCCTGCCTCGGGCATGGATGTGTGTGATGTCCTTAGGTTAGTTAGGTTTAAGTAGTTCTAAGTTCTAGGGGACTGATGACCACAGATGTTAAGTCCCTTAGTGCTCAGAGCCATTTGAACTATTTTTGCTAAAGTAGGCCAATACTACTCCAACACAACATACCTGTTGTACAGGGCAGCCAGTAGCCAGGGGCTGGAAAAGAAGACGTTTTTGCCCCTGTCTCCTCTCCTATTGGAGCTAGGCGGTTATAAATTTCACAGTGCTCTTACTCGTGAGGCTTGCTACTTCTGTGCCAAATTTGGTTGAAATCTATCCAGGGGTTTGACAGGTGATCCTCAACATACACACCTACACTTCGCTTTGTATATACAACAGATATTATTGTGGATTACGGGAGGTCCAGTTCTAAAATACATCAGCTTCTCAAAAATTACGGAAAATTATGTCTAGTGAAAAAAGGTGGTATTTATTGACATCTGTCCTACAGCTTTTTACCCAGTGGCTTAACAATGTCGTATTCCAGTATTTCTGAAATAATGCCTTGAGTTAGTGATGCATTATATATTTCAGATAAGACAGGGCTAATTATATCAGAACACATCTCTTTTGAAAACCATCAAATCTAGACGAGCTGCTACTTTTGAGAGAATATATAAGTCTCTTGATTTCAGAAGGAGAAGTTGGTGATACATTCACATGATTAAGTTTTATGAGAGTTCTGCTGTGATTTTTTCTCTTGAAAAATTTGTCTCTACATTTTCTACTATATTTAAGAAATGATCATTAAAGATATTTCTTATCAGTGACCCACCATTTATAGCCTTGTCAATCAGTTTAATATAGTACTGATGTTATTCTGTTTGGCAACTGGTTGTCCTGTCTCAGGTCTCACTAGATTTCTTACAGCCTTATGTATGTTGTCGGGATTACTGATTTCTGACATAATGTACATATTCTTTGATTTTAATAACTTTTCTTCGCAATTTTGAGTAGTTCTTGAAGTGTGCAACTACTGCAGAATTTCTACTGGTTCTTGCCAACCGCTAAATCTCTCCAACATTTTTCTTCTGTAGAAGTTTAACAATTGCATATTTCAGTCTCTCTTGAGTTAGTGACACATTGCATATATTAAAACAGGGTTTTTACATTGAAACAAATCTTTAGTACCCAACTTCTACATGTACATAGATACTCCGCAGCCCACCGTACGGTGCGCAACAGAGGGCACCCTGTACCACTACTAGTCATTCCCTTTCCTGTTCCACTCACAAATAGAGAGAGAGAAAAATGACTATGTGCTTCCGCATGAACACTAATTTCTCGTATCTTATCTTCATCGTCCTTACGCGCAATGTATGTTGGTGGCAGTAGAATCGTGTGGCAGTCAGCACCCAAATATCGGTTCTATAAATTTTCTCAGTAGTGTTACTCGAAAAGGACGTCACTTTCCCTCCAGAGATTCCCGTTTGAGTTCCCAAATCATCTCCGTAACATTTTTGTATTGTTCGATCCTACTGGTAAGAAACCTAGCTACCCACCTCTGAACTGCTTCATTGTCGTCAATCCGACCTGGTACAGATCCCAAACACTCGAGCAGTGCTCAAGAAGAGAATACACCAACGTCCTATGTGCGGTCGCCTTTACAAGTAAACCACTCTTTCCTCAAATTTTCCCAATAAACCAAATCACCATTCCTCTTTCCTACCACTATTCTCACATGCTCGGTCCATTTCATAGCGCTTTGCAACGTTACGTCCAGATATTTAAACGATTCCACCGTGTAAAGCAGGACACTATTAATATTTTATCCGGACATTACAAGTTTTTTCTGCCTACTCATCCGCATTAACTTACATTTTTCCACATTTAGGGCTAGCTGCCATTCATCACACCAACTGGAAATTTTGTCTGTGTCGTCTTTGTATCTTCCTACAGTCACTCAGCCTCGAAACCGTACCGTACACCACAACACCATCAGCAAGCAACTGTAGATTGTTGCCCACCCTTCCCATCAAATCATTCATGTATATAGAGAAAAACAGCGGTCTTATCGCACTTCCCTGGGGTACTCCTAACGATACCCTTGTCTCTGATGAGCTCTCGCTATCGAGGCCAACATACTAGGTTCTACTATTTAAGAAGTCCTCGATCCACGCACATATCTGTGTCTTATTCCATATGCTTGTACCTTCGTTAACAGCTTGCTATGAGGCACCATGTCAAATGCTTCCCGGAAATCTAGAAATATGGAACCTGGCTGCTGCCCTTCATCCATAGTTCGCAGTATATCATGTGAAAAAAGGGAAAGCTGAGTTTCGCGCGAGTGATGCTTTCTAAAACCATGCAGATACGTCGACATAAGCTTCTCCGTCTCAAGAAAGTTTAGTATATTCGAAGAGTTAATATCTTTAAGGTTTCTGGAGCAAACCGAAATTAGGGATTTTGATGTGTAATTTTGCGGGTCGACTCTTTTACCCTACTTATATATTGCAGTCACCTGGGCTTTTTTTCAGTCACTTGGGACTTTGAGCTCGGTGAGAGATCCACGATAAACGTAGGCTAGCTAAGGAGCCAGTACCGTAAGTACTGTCTGTAAAACTCAACTGGGATTCCATCCGGACCTGGTGATTTATTTGCTTCCAGATCTTTTAATTGTTTCTCTACGCCAGGGATGTTTATCACTATGTCGTGCATACGGCAGTAAGTACGACAGTCAAACGACGGTATGTTTGTAAGATTCTCCTGTGTGAATGAGTTCTTGAACGTGAAATTTAAAACTTCGGACTTCGTTTTGCAATCTTCAACTGCCACACCAGCCTGGTCAACAAGGGACTGAGTGGAAGCCTTAGACCCGATTTTACGTAGGACCAGAATTTTCTCGAGTTCTCCGCCAGATCTTTTGCTGCTTAAACTTTCCCCATAATTCCTCTACATCCATCTTACTGGAACTAAGTGATGTCAGTTTACTGTCTAAGTGAGATGCTAACAACTGCTTATCTGCGCTGTCTAGCAGAAACACTTTCCTAGGCTTTTTGACTGATTTATGAACTTTCGTAATCATAGTTTCTCTCATGACATCATGATCGCTAATCCCCGTTTCTATGCTGACATTGTCGATAAGGTCCGGCCTATTTGTAGCTACAAGGTCTAAGATATTTCCATTGCGTGTGGACTGCTGATTTCGCTACTCAAGACAGTTTTCAGAAAACATGTTAAAAATTATTTCGCATGATGTCTGTCAGTACCCCCTGAAGTGAATCCATAGACAACCTAGGCTATACTCAGTAGGTAAAAGTCACCACAAATTAGTACTGCATGACCTCGGTATTTATGCGCTACTGACCGCAGACTTTCAGTGAATGACTATACCTGTCACAGCGGAATCGGGTCGCCAGTAAAAAAACATCCAACAATTAACTACAGCTGTCCGACCAGATAACTTCACTGTAACACACTGAACTTGGGCTCTCTTGGGTACTCCATCAAATCTAGATACATAATGTGATCAAAAGTATCTGGACACCTGGCTGAAAATGACTTACAAGTTCGTGGCGCCTTCCATCGCTAAGGCTGGAATTCAGTATTGTGTTGGCCCACCATTAGCCTTGATGACAGCTTCCACTCTCGCAGGCATACGTTCAGTCAGGTGCTGGAAGGTTTCTTGGGGAATGGCAGCCCATTCTTTACGGAGTGCTGCAGTGAGGAGAGGTATCGATGACGGTCGGTGAGTCTGGCACGAAGTCGGCGTTCCAAAACATCCCAAAAGTGTTCCATGGGATTCAGGTCAGGACTCTGTGCAGGCCAGTCCATTACAGGGATGTTATTCCAGTGAAACCACTGCGGCACAAGCCATGCATTATGAACAGATGCTAGATCCTGTTTAAAGATGCAATCGCCATCCCTGAATTGCTCTTCAGCAGTGGGAAGCTAGAAGGTACTTAAAATATCAATGCAGGCCTGTACTGTGATAGTGCCACGCAAAACAACATGGGGTGCAAGCCCCCTCCGTGAAAAACACGACCATACCATAACACCACGGCTTACGAATTTTACTTTTGGCACTGCACACACTGGCAGATGACGTTCACCGGATATTCGCCATACCCGCACCCTGCCATCGGATCGCCACATTGTGTACCGTGTTTCGTCACTCCACACAACTTTTTTTCCACTGTCCAATCGTCCAATGTTTACGCTCCTTACACCAAGCGAGGCGTCGTTTGGCGTTTACCGGCGTGATGTGTGACTTAAGAGCAGCCGCTCGACCATGAAATCTAAGTTTTCTCACCTCCCGCTTAACTGTCATAGTACTTGCAGTAGATCCAGATGCAGTTTGGAATTCCTGTGTGATGGTCTGTCTATTACTCACTACGACCCTCTTCAACTGTCTCTGTCACACAACAGACGCGATCGGCCTGTACGCTTTTGTGCTCTATGTGTCCCTTCACGTTTCCACTTCACTACCACATCGGAATCAATGGACCTAGGGATGTTTAGGAGTGTGGAAAACTCGCGTACAGACGTATGACACAAGTGACACCCAGTCACCTGACCACGTTCAAAGTCCGTGAGTTCCACGGAGCACCCCATTCTGCTCTCTCGCGATGTCTAATGAGTCCTGCGCTCGCTGATATGGAGTATCTGGCAGTAGGTGGCACCACAATGCACGTAATATGAAAGACGCATGTTTTTCGGGGTGTCCGGATACTTTTGTTCACATGGTGTATGCTTTTATTTTTTGAGAGAATATATAATTCTCTTAATTTCAGAAGGAGAAGTTGGTGATACATTCATATGATTTAAATTTTATGAGAGTTGTTATTTAACACACTACACTTATTTTTCTCATGAACTGTTATTATATTTACTGCCATTTTAAGTAATTATTATTAAATATAATTGCTACCTGTCACTCTTCATTTATAGCTCTTTCATCGAGTTTAATATCGTAGTGATGTTATCCTATTCTGTGATTGGCTGTCCTATCTCTCGTTTCACTACGTTGCGTACAGCCTCATGTTTGTTATCGGAATTACTAATTTCTGACGTAATGTGCCTGTTCCCTGATTTTTAATAACTTTTGTTAGTAATTTTTAGTAGTTTTTTAGTGTGCAACTACTGCAGCATGACTACCTCTTCTTGTCAACGGATACATTTACCTTTTCCTTTCAAAAGATACTTTATTCCTCTAGAGTCCTATCTGATTAGCTTATGCAGAAAGCTATATTCAACTAATGATATGAATTTATCATGAAACAGATTAAATTTTATGTCAGAATTTGATTCATTATAAATTTCATTCCACATTATCTCTTGCAAACTATTCTTAAAAACATTTAGTCTTGAGTCAATAATTATTCTAACTGATTTCCACTAAGAAGTATCAACAGTGTAAGCCACTATTTTATTTATTTTAGTTATCTGTGCACCATGATCACAAGGAGAATTTGTTACTATATTCTCGCTTCAGTTTCATCCAAGAAAGCATTATCAATTAGGGTTTTACTCTGTTTATCTGCCCGAGCTAGAAACAAAACTAATGTGACCAAATTTCAACATCCAAATAAAGTTTCCAGATCATTTTTCCTATCAAAATCCTTTAGAAAATCTACAATGAAATAACCACAGACGAATCCATACATAGCTACAATTAAAAACGAATTATTTTACAGTATTCACATATCTATGAGCTGATCACTACAAAGTCTACTTGTCCCAATGTTTTTGAACTTGTGTTCTGTCTTAATATATGCAACAACTCTTCTTTTCCCATGTTAGTTCTACATGAATAAGATACTGGAGTGAAATCTATCATATGTAACTTATCTAACCCTGTGGTTATATGGTACTCAGATAGGCATACGGTATCTATCTTTCCAGAGCTCTCTAAATTTTCCAAACAGACAAGAAATACTTTTAGATTATTACGTAGTCCTCTGATATTTTAATGAAAAAGCTAAACTTACTTCTCTGAGCATTCTTCAGCATTTTGTGGGGCTCTTGTGTTATTTTAACGTTTTCCATAAAAGGTGCCTAAATGCTGCTTCTAACCTGAAAAAGATACCTCTCTGACACTAGTAGCCACAGGGATCGTGCTTTGTGTGGTGATGACCTTCTATCCATTTTCTGCAAGAAGCTCAGCAAACCTATCTTTCCCTCTCTCCACATGTAGGCTATGTCTAGTGTATCCCCATCTCCCAATTGTAGCAACAGGCTCTCCACATGTATGAGATTTCAGTCAACAACAGTCTGCTCAACTCAGTGTTCACCAGTGTTAATCTAGGATTGGTTACAGCGCTGTAAGACTTCCAAAAGCTCGTATTTGTGTGTATAGTTGCCACTCTTGTTTCATTCAGGTCATTCCTAATGCTGCAGTTTATGTTTTTTTATAGACTATACCCTATTCCACCTACTACGATAATCAGGTACTCTACATCAGAATCTTTGCACAAATTCCCTATATCCTCTGTCATCTCATTAGGGATAGTAGTTGGCTTCACAATACTTGTAACCTGGTTCACCGTTCGTGGTTTGTTCTGTACCATCTGGCCTACACCAGTACATGGCTACTACCTAGCAGCAAGACTCTTCTCCTTATTCTCTTTTTATACTGACTTACACTTCTTTGCTAGAAGTCTGCTGCACCCTACTGTGACCTACAGCCGAACGAGGCTCTTCCCCTCCTACTTCAGGTAACAAACCAGTTTTTTCGATATTATAAGCTCAGATGCAGATGAAGCTGAAGAGCTGTTCCACTTCGCCCATTACTTGTTACCAGAAACCATTTCCGACAATCTAATCCTGCTTTAACTTATCCAGTTCATATTTTGCATGGTCTAATTCGCCCTGAAAGGCATAAATCGCTGCCTCCTGTTCAGTGATTCTCTTGTCTTTTTTGCAGAGCCTACAGTTCCATGGGAGAGCCTCCTTGAGTCCCCATTCGATTCCTCACCACAGTTGCGATAGAGGAACTCTACCCCACAATCTGTGCATAGAACTCTACGACAACATCCAAACTTATCACAGGTTAGCACATCAGGTGTCATAAAACGTTAATCATTTAAGCTTAAAACGAGGACACAACAGTCACATAACTACAGTATCTATTAATTCACTTAATCAAAGTAAAAACTTTTAATGTAACTTTACTGTATGCAAAATGTATGAAAAGAAGCTACCAGTGCATAGTTTATGAATCAAACACCTCAAGATTTTCGCTACTTTCCGGAAGTGCAAACTTAATAATGAAGGGTTACACTACACTTAAATTGCTCGAAAGAAAGAAAAGAACAATTTAAGGGGTTCTCTAATCTCCTGCGCAAAAACGTAAACAAAAAGACGATTACAACCCAACTTTACGATCTTTTCGTCTTTTCTGAAATAATACGAAAATAAAAGCAAAACTTTTGATAGTAAGCTTAAAAAATACACTAACAGACGTATTTAATAAGTATTCTGTACTAAACTAACTGCTGTTACAATCTAAATTACTTATCTTTGAAAGACCACAAAAACTCGCGTTGGTTGCCTGATGCAGGGCTGCTCATAGGAGGCAGAAAGCCTCAAGGCTCAATCTATGGTAGCCAGCCCTGCTTTGGTGCCAGGTCAGAGCCTTCCTTTACGCCAGGTCGATCTTTCTATCGCTTCTTGAGTGAGATTGTAGTGACAGCGTTTCGTTTGCTTGGCTGCAGGCTATAGCCGCCAAGTAAAAGGCAGTGGCGCCACCCACCCCTAGTGTGTGGTACAAACTTAAGTTGCAGAAGTATTTTGCCACATGCACAATCAATCATATGAGTTCGTTTATTTCCAAATAAGAGAAAGTAATTAAAACATGCATCTGTCATAAACCTGGTCACATGAAATACTTCCGTCATGAATGAGGCTCACGTAGGAGACTTGTGTTTTTTTTAAATGCTTCTTCATTAGTTCCACCACAAGGAAAAAAATTTCATTATTTATTCATCCTTCACTAACGTTAATAAAACAGTGCAGTTTTATTGTAAAAAACTATAATGACAACGTTAAAAAGTAATTATTACTCATGTTTTGTGTACCTGTTGTATACGTCTCCTCTCAAATAAGTCACATGTGACTGAAGTTGCGAAAGCTGCGGTGATAACAGCATGAATAACTAAAATCTTTTGTGCCAGCATTTGTAAATACGATTCTTTTATGACTTTAGGATTTTGCTGGCAACTTAACAGATGTAATTCCATTTGTTTCAGTATAATATTAGCTAATATAAGGGTGTTTCATATTAGTTCATAACAGACACTATGATGTTCCATTTTTTGGACAGTTGATGCTAATGTAATGGTTTCTATACCTGGAGGCTATTTCACATATCCTCAGGTGCGTCATCGTTAGAGGCCCAGGATTCAAATCTGGTTTTCTGGGACGTCAGACCCACTGCTGTAGTTTCACTTGGTACATATAAAGATAATCAGGCCACAAGATTTACAAGAAGTCACCGTTAAACGACAGTTGTAACAATTAATATGTCAAATTCTTACTATAGTGTATATTGTGTGCAACGAATTCGATAAATTTACTTCGAGACAGATAATTTCATGATATTTTCCTTTGAGTTGTGTGCTCTTAAGACAGAATCTTTATGTATTTATCTTACTTTTTGCGAGTTCAAGAGAGCGCATATAAGTTGTTGGCCACGTTTTTGTCAGTTAAACTGTATATGTAAACGTCCTTACGTTAAGCTTCAGGTACGTCACAACAAAATATTCGTCTGTAATTTTTAATTTCTTTATCACGAATGCTTTCGCTCATTTAACAGTAAATATATTTCCTGAGAACGGATATGAAATATCGTGTTTCCATACTAAAGCCTTATACAAAAACTAATGAATCTGACAGAGAGATGAATAATCACCTGGAATTCTTGATAACGAGTCAGCATAAACTGAACAGACAAATGCTGTTTTTCAATAACCTGTTGAAATCTGGTCACGAATCTAACCAAGTGCGTAGATGGTTCTCCAATACCGTAGCTTAATCCGTACATTTCTCCACGTTGAAACAGTAACTATGCGATTACTTCTATCACATTTGCAACTGTCGAGAATAGTTTTCACCTTTCTTAACCATCATTTTTACTGAACCTTTAAGAGAACTAGGGTCCAGTTAGTTTTAAACGCGCTGTTAAGTTTATTTGTGTGTATTGTAAATTTAGCAGTCATGGAGCATTCTCTTTCAAAAATTTCCTCTCGTCTAACGTGTGACGCAAAACAATCTAAAGAATATGTGCAACAAAAGGCAGACAATTAAAACGTTTAAGTTCAAGCTTCAGGTTTAATACTTGATCAGTAACAAAAGCAGCATTTAGTAAGTCGTCATCCCTAATACTGTGGCGTTCAACTTCTGAAAGTATTTCTTTTTTAACATGTGCTGCTGTTTACGACTCTTAACAAAGATTTCACTATATATAAAACTAGTCTCCATTTTAAAATCCTTGATTACATAGTGAAGGGTAAAAACAAATAACAGATTTTAGTGAACATGGTGTTTGTGAACTGGTATCAATAAACGTTGGGATGGGCTTCTGACACCGTGTGATATGGGTCCAAAAATCCTTCGTTAACTTCTTCGTTGATGGGATACATATACCCCACTAAAGTAATAGGCAGTTTTGTGCCAGGAGTGTAATAATATGTTCCTATGCGAAATCTCGTAGTGAATACACTGTAAATGGTAATGTGTCTTGTTTCTTATAATCTACCTCTGCTGCTATGAAATATCCTAAGGCTTCTGGTACATACACTCCTGGAAATGGAAAAAAGAACACATTGACACCGGTGTGTCAGACCCACCATACTTGCTCCGGACACTGCGAGAGGGCTGTACAAGCAATGATCACACGCACGGCACAGCGGATACACCAGGAACCGCGGTGTTGGCCGTCGAATGGCGCTAGTTGCGCAGCATTTGTGCACCGCCGCCGTCAGTGTCAGCCAGTTTGCCGTGGCATACGGAGCTCCATAGCAGTCTTTAACACTGGTAGCATGCCGCGACAGCGTGGACGTGAACCGTATGTGCAGTTGACGGACTTTGAGCGAGGGCGTATAGTGGGCATGCGGGAGGCCGGGTGGACGTACCGCCGAATTGCTCAACACGTGGGGCGTGAGGTCTCCACAGTACATCGATGTTGTCGCAAGTGGTCGGCGGTAGGTGCACGTGCCCGTCGTCCTGGGACGGGACCGCAGCGACGCACGGATGCACGCCAAGACCGTAGGATCCTACGCAGTGCCTTAGGGGACCGCACCGCCACTTTCCAGCAAATTAGGGACACTGTTGCTCCTGGGGTATCGGCGAGGACCATTCGCAACCGTCTCCATGAAGCTGGGCTACGGTCCCGCACACCGTTAGGCCGTCTTCCGCTCACGCCCCAACATTGTGCAGCCCGCCTCCAGTGGTGTCGCGACAGGCGTGAATGGAGGGACGAATGGAGACGTGTCGTCTTCAGCGATGAGAGTCGCTTCTGCCTTGGTGCCAATGATGGTCGTATGCGTGTTTGGCGCCGTGCGGGTGAGCGCCACAATCAGGACTGCATACGACCGAGGCACACAGGGCCAACACCCGACAGCATGGTGTGGGGAGCGATCTCCTACACTGGCCGTACACCTCTGGTGATCGTCGAGGGGACACTGAATAGTGCACGGTACATCCAAACCGTCATCGAACCCATCGTTCTACCATTCCTAGACCGGCAAGGGAACTTGCTGTTCCAACAGGACAATGCACGTACGCATGTATCCCGTGCCACCCAACGTGCTCTAGAAGGTGTAAGTCAACTATCCTGGCCAGCAAGATCTCCGGATCTCTCCCCCATTGAGCATGTTTGGGACTGGATGAAGCGTCGTCTCACGCGGTCTGCACGTCCAGCACGAACGCTCGTCCAACTGAGGCGCCAGGTGGAAATGGCATGGCAAGCCGTTCCCCAGGACTACATCCAGCATCTCTACGATCGTCTCCATGGGAGAATAGCAGCCTGCATTGCTGCGAAAGGTGGATATACACTGTACTAGTGCCGACATTGTGCATGCTCTGTTGCCTGTGTCTATGTGCCTGTGGTTCTGTCAGTGTGATCATGTGATGTATCTGACCCCAGGAATGTGTCAATAAAGTTTCCCCTTCCTGGGACAATGAATTCACGGTGTTCTTATTTCAATTTCCAGGAGTGTATTTTTAATTGGAGCCGGAGTTGAAACGATGCCAAGTGTGTTTCAGTAATTAGTTTTTAGTAAAGTTTTATTCCTGCCAACAAGAGTAATTGTATATATTTTATCATTTATTTATGTTTTTAAGCAGAAATATGTGCAACTACAGTTAGGTCACACATCAACCACGACGCAGGTCATCGCCGAATGGGTACTGGTTGCCTTATAAATAATACTTGTCTTAGCTACTTTTAGCAATATTGTCAGTTATCGTGGTTTATGTTTTCCAAATGTTGGACAACACTTTATGAACGACTCCAGTGACACTGAGAGAAAAAATCGCAACATCAAGAAGGAATTGTACGACTTTTACGAAAGTTCGTAGGCATGCTCCTGCATCTGAAAGATGATGTCTATTCAAATTTTGCACCGGACGCTTAAGAGTGGCGCTAGTAGCGGCACTATGAGGATGCAAATCAAGTTTACTTTAAATACACGCTGTAACGGTCGTTGGTGTCAGCTGCCTTTGTGATTAGAGCTGGTAAGTTGATGTTAGTCAAGAATGTCTGTAAGGCGACAAAGACGACATCGACACCTCACTGAGGGTGAACGAGGTTACGTGATAGGGCTACAAGAAGTTGGATGTTCCTTCTGCGATACTGAAGAAAGACTTGGTTTCTTTTTTGCTGTCGTGTAATACTTATTATGTTTCTTTTATTTTCTGAAAGAAAGGACAGGTACTTTTCGTTCAAATGGCTCTGAGTACTATGGGACTTTACTTCTTAGATCATCAGTCCCCTAGAACTTAGAACTACTTAAACCTAACTAACCTAAGGACATCACACACACCTATGCCCGAGGCACGACTCGAACCTGCGACAGTAGCGGTCGCGCGGTTCCAGACTGTAGTGCCTAGAACCGCTCGGCCTCCCCGGCCGGCGACAGGTACTTTATTTCAGTGTCTACAGTAATGTGTCACATCACCAACAGCTTTAATCTTGGCACAGTTCAGTGCACCTTTAACCCATACAGACACAGACTTTGATTCATTTACTTTACGGCGATTCCTTGTCCTAAGAACCAGCGGCATTGTAGACATATAGTAAGATTAACCACGATCTCTGTTATACACATCACATATCTGAAATGTACGACAAACAATAACTTCTCGGCCGTTAAAAGTCTCCAGCCCTGATATAGTCTCCACTAAACAACCACGAAAAAAATGGCTCTGAGCACTATGGGACTTCTCAGGTCATCAGTCCCCTAGAACTTAGAACTACTTAAACCTAACTAACCTAAGGACATCACACACACCCATGCCCGAGGCAGGACTCGAACCTGCGACCGTAGCGGTCGCGCGGTTCCAGACTGTAGCGCCTAGAACCGCTCGGCCACCACGGCCGGCTGCCACCATGAACTAGAGCCACAGTTATCCAACCATTACCACGTGCACTACTATCAGCATTAGTAAATGTGAAATTCAGTACGCATCCACAAAACACTGAAGGGCCATGAAGAATAACTTGCGCACCTACTCCGCTCTTCGTAGTAATAGATATATTATCAATAGCTTTATACACATGGCGCGAACGCACACGATTACTGGCAGTGGTGGTCACGAGGACGTACGGTCACAAGAAGACCGGGCGCTGGACAGCCAAGTGGCATTACTGAGAGAGAAGAGCACAGTGTTTGGCGTACGACTCTGGCGCATCGTACTGCATCTGCAGCAGCAATTTCAGCAGCATTGGCACCACAGTGACACAATGAACTGTTACAAAACGGTTACTTCAAGGACAGTTCCAATCCAGACGCCCTGTAGTGTGCATTCAACTGACCGCTAACCACCGCCATTTGTGGCTTCAGTGGTGTCAAGAGAGAGCTTACTGGAGAGCACGGTGGGAGTCCGTTGTGTTTTCTGAGGAAAGCTGGTTCTGCCTCGGCACCAGTGATGCCCATGTGTTGTTAGACGGAAGCCAACTGGGGGCCTGTAACCAACCTATCTAAGTATTAGGTGCATTGTACCTACACCTGGAGTTATCGTTTGGGATATGATTTTGAATGACAACAGGATACTCTCGTGGTTATCCAATGCATCCTTACTTTAAGTCTATACGTCAGTATGGTGACTGGACCTGTTATGCTGCCATTCATGGACAGCGTTCGAAGGGGTGATTTCCAACAGGATAACGCACGAACACATGCCACAGTTGTAACCCAACATGCTCTACAGGATGTCAATATATTGCCTTGGCTTGCTCAATCACCAAATCTGTCTCCAACGGAGCACATATGCGACTTCATGGACAACAACTCCAGTGTCATCCGCAAAGAGCATTAACCGTCCTTGTGTTGACTGACCAAGTGCAACAAGCATGGGACTCAGTTCCACAAGCTAACATCTGGCACCTGTACAAGACGATGCATGCACATTTGCATGCTTGCATTCAACATTCTGGCAGCTGCAACGGTTATTAATGTAACATCATTTCACATTAGCAGTGACTTATCTTGCACTTACATTAACCTGCGACCTTGCAATGTTAATTTTACCTAGAGAAATGTATTCCCGAAATTTCATTACTCTATATTAATTATTTTTTGCTGTGGCGATTTTTTTCCATCAGTGTACATAGAGCTCCACAGCATTATGACATGCACTGGAGTTAGTTGTGTAATGTATCTGATGATTTGAATTGCATGTAACCAGTATGTTACTTTCATCTACTCTTGTACAAAACTTATCTAACTATAATATGTTTTGATTCATGCATATGTCTTACTGTAATGTTTTCTTATTTGTTATTAGCACTGAAGATAGCCACACAGTGGATGAAATCTAAATCTGCAACAAACATATTATTAGCGACTGATTGCTGTACATTTTTTCATCTGCAACTCCTGGTGTACCCTCTCTATTCAGCTCTACACATGTTCACAGCATTATCTTCACAAAAATTTTATTGTGCTTCTGTAGTATATCTTCTAATGATCTTCAGTGATTAGGTGAATGTCTTGCGGTTATTCTCTCTTATGTGACTATTTATTGCCTGTTAACCTCTTAATCAGACAGTTAATTCTGTGTGATCATTCAGTTATGTCTGTTTTCCACGAAGATGAGTTTTCAACTCCACTGTGAATATCATCTCAGCTGTTTTGGTTTGCTTGCGTCGTAGTGATTTGTACAATATAATGCTGAATACTGCTCTGTTGCCTATTTCTCATCTTTTCCATTTGTTGACATGTCCGATATCAATTCAGTACTGAATAGTGTCGCCCAGTAATCTAAAGTCTCTACAATTGCTGTTGCTGTTAGTTGTTCTTATTCTTTTCAGAGACTTGGTGTTCAGTGCATTTATAAAAAGCCCTTGAATGAAAAATATACTTCATTTGAAGCCCATCCTCCACTGGGAAATAACTCAGACACGTTTCCTGTTATCCTTCTGCCATTCTCATTTTATGCATATGTTGATATTTTTATATTTGCTCTTTGCCCTAATATCTCTCTCACTTTCTCTGAGTACCATTTCTATAAACAATACTACACTCCTGCCTTCTTCATTAGACGGCCCAAGGTACAAATGCTTAATAATATGAAAAATTCAGCTGCAAAACTGGTCCTATATAAACCAGTAAATTCAGTAGTACACTTCTCAGCATTCTGTGTAGAACCTATTTAGGTTTCATTAGTCTTGCCCTATTTACCTACACAGTTGGTCACAGTATAACCTTCTATCGATGAGAGTATGCACAAGTTTAACTTGATGATGAATTATATCAGAATATTTTAACGATCTGAAGATGGCTATAAGCCGAAACCGGTCATTAAGTGTAAAGAAATCTACGTGATCAAGACAGACTTGTAAAAATAAAAGACAATAACTCGCCATATAGCTGTCACAGGAGCACATGTCTACGGGCATGTAACCGAAGGCTCCAGCATGTTTATTGCATTCTCGACCGACATTTCGGACACGAAACGGTGATTTATGTTAGTGGAATTGACAGAAATTTTGAAAGTGACAGAAGAACTGTTAATTTTGGTACCAACGAAAGACACGATAAGAGGGATTGACTTGCTGAAAACTGCTGAAGCCGTTAGCCTGAACGGGAACATGGTTGTGTCATTTACCAAATATGGAGCGCCAGCGATGCGAGGGGCACAAAATGACCTTGTAGCACTGTTGTGCAAAAATCTAAATAAATCAACAACTGATTTGTATGATACAATTTGTTTCGTAAATCAAGAAGGAGTTTGTGCTAAATTTGGAGGAATGGAGCACATCAAAAACTGATTGTCCAAAATAGTAAATTTACGTAAGTCATAGGGGTTATTACAACATCACTTTCAACAGTTTTTGAAGGAAATGAACGAAGAGTATGGCGACGTTATTTACCACTGCAAAGTACGTTGGTTAAGTTGAGAAGCATGTCTGGGATGATTTTTTTTTATTTAGTACCTGCTGTTGTTCAATTTATAAGACCATGACTCCCATGGATTGATCAGGTCTGAGAGGATATGAGTATGCTGGGGCTGTCTGAAGAAGAATATTTGGACCCAGGACGCTGGAGGAGGCTGATTTGTGAGGCCAAAGACCGACCACGGTGTGTGTGGGCAACGCAGTAAGTAAGTAAGGTGTTCAATTTATGAACGAAAAAGGAAAGCACGAACCAAAATTAGTAGACCCAAACTGGATTGTAGACGTCGCATTTTTAGTTGACTTGACTGCACACTTCAACGGCCTCAATAAGACACTGCAAGGCGAGAAGTAACTAGTATCTGATTTAACGTGAATAGCGGATGCATTTAAAAAGAAAATCACATTGTGGAGAGGACAGCTTCTGACAAAGAACACTGCTCATGTCTCTGCTGTTAAAGAAAATGTTCATTTTGAACAATTCACCTCGGTGTTGGAAGAAATACAGGAACAGTTTCAAATCGTTTTCAGGACATTGTCAACCTCAACGCCTGTTCTCGAGGCATTTTCGCGACCATCTACCATATCAGCTGAAAATGCCCCTTCCATTTACAGATGGAACTGAGCGATCTGCAGAGTAATTCCCGTCTAAAAGACATATTACTTTATGAGGAAACTCCCCGGGAGTTCTATTAAGGTTTTCCTGGCGAAGAGTTTCCATGTTTCCATAATTAGGCTGTCAAAGTGATACCCCAGTTTGGACTAACGTAGGTTCGTGAAAGGCTTCTTCAATAATGAAACTAAGTCACGAATGGTAACATGAGTGACAAAAAACCTACAAAACTGCCTGCGCCTGTCCATGTGCTGATAGATTGTACCAGATATACATTTAATTATGTCTTCAGTGACAGTATATAATTAAATAATGATGAAAATGTTGTTTTGTTTGTGATATATTTTGTTGAGTACTGTAACTATGGCAGTTTTGCTAGAGATGTTCTAGACAGTGACGTTTGTTTCTTCTACACACACGCGCACACACACACACACACACACACACACACACACACACACACACACGAACACTATGCAGACCGACGAGAGATATCCAAATGCATGCAGGAACTTCGCATGCGTGCAGAGTTCTTAGCTGCCCCTGTTCTACCCTTAAACTACACTTAAAGGCCAAAAAGAAAAAAAAAAACACCACGAAGGAATTATCCAAATGGGATTCCCATTTCAAAAAAATTGGATGATTTATACAAGAGAAAAAGTTTCACAAATTGAGCAAGTTAATAACACACTGATCCACCTCTTGCTCTTCTGCAAGCAGTTATTCGACTTGGCATTGATTAATAGAGTTGTTGGATGTCCTCCTCAGGGATATCGTGCCAAATTCTGTCCAATTGGCGAGTTAGATACTCGAAAACTGCAGCTGGTTGGAGGGCTCTACCCATAATACTACAAATAATTTCAATAGGGGGCAGGTTTGGTGACTTTTCTGGCCAATATAGGGTTCTGCAAGCACAAAGATAAGCAGTAGACACTCTATGTGCAGGCGAGCATTATCTTGCTGAAATGTAAGTCCAGGATTAAGGGCAGAAAAAAAATCGTCAACGTAACACTGTGCTGCAATGGTGCCGTCGATAGCAACGAAAAGAGTCCACCTACTCAAAGAAGGCACACCAGATCATTTCACGTGCTTGTCGGACTGTACATCGGGCTATAGACAGGTTGGTATCCTCCCACAGTCTGTGACGTCTCCAGATATGTCTCTGGCCTGGAATCTCATTGACTGGAGTAGAATTGTCTTCAGTGATGAGTCCTACTTGGAGCTGAGTCCCAATGACCCACGAAGACGTGTCTGGTGTCGCCACAGACAGTGGTAGGATACCAGCCTGACTGTCAACAGTCATACTGCAAGACAATCAGGAGTGATGGTCTGAGGATGTAACTTGGAGAGGAAGCCTTAGGATGCCATTGAGAGTTATGTGGAGTTGCATAATTATAAGTTAAAGGTAAGATTCCACTGTTGCTGTAAGGCCTAGAAGTTTCAGCAATACTAGACAGTCTGGAACAAGTGTTATGGAAATGACAAAGCAGCGGAGGAGCATAATCATTAGTTTAAGGTATTGAAGAATGCCGGCTATGGGTCCCTTTCGGGAAATGTGTCCAACATGGAATTGCTATAGACAAATGTTCGTTGTGATGTGTGTATATGAATGGAGGCTGGGTAAACGGTAATAGATTCTGCTGTGGTAGGCATGAAGAGAGCCTACAGGCGAAGGAGGGATCAGCAGGAGTGAGTATCTGCCCTTCAGTCTGCCGCCAACAGCTGCAGATGTTCTAAGTGTTGTTTGGAAATACCAAGACTCTGAGCAGAACACACACTCTAATAGCTTGGAATTAGACAAGGAATATTGATGCAATAAGTTTAAGGGTTATATGTGAGTCCAAGAAAGGCAGTACTATGTGAACAAGCAATAACTGTAATTACAAGCATAACTGGACTCTACATGGTGAAGGTTTAAGCAACATAAGAACAAACAATGCTGTCATACAAGGTATACTTAATATCTGATAATGACATTGCACAGTAAGCATTATCACAAGTTACAAAGCATATTAAATTATTATTAAATATGCTATGATGTTAAGTGTCTACATTAAGTGTGCCATACCAGAAAGTACTCCACACATGCACTTATAAAGCAGTACATAGTTATTTGTATATTAAATTAATTTAGCTTTTAACCTTGTTGACAGTATTTGATTGAAAGTGTAATAAATGCACATCCTTGTCTATGTAAGTCATATACACTCCTGGAAATTGAAATAAGAACACCGTGAATTCATTGTCCCAGGAAGGGGAAACTTTATTGACACATTCCTGGTGTCAGATACATCACATGATCACACTGACAGAACCACAGGCGCATAGATACAGGCAACAGAGCATGCACAATGTCGGCACTAGTACAGTGTATATCCACCTTTCGCAGCAATGCAGGCTGCTATTCTCCCATGGAGACGATCGTAGAGATGCTGGATGTAGTCCTGTGGAACGGCTTGCCATGCCATTTCCACCTGGCGCCTCAGTTGGACGAGCGTTCGTGCTGGACGTGCAGACCGCGTGAGACGACGCTTCATCCAGTCCCAAACATGCTCAATGGGGGACAGATCCGGAGACCTTGCTGGCCAGGGTACTTGACTTATACCTTCTAGAGCACGTTGGGTGGCACGGGATACATGCGGACGTGCATTGTCCTGTTGCCGGTCTAGGAATGGTAGAACGATGGGTTCGATGACTGTTTGGATGTACCGTGCACTATTCAGTGTACCCTCGACGATCACCAGAGGTGTACGGCCAGTGTAGGAGATCGCTCCCCACACCATGATGCCGGGTGTTGGCCCTGTGTGCCTCGGTCGTATGCAGTCCTGATTGTGGCGCTCACCTGCACGGCGCCAAACACGCATACGACCATCATTGGCACCAAGGCAGAAGCGACTCTCATCGCTGAAGACGACACGTCTCCAATCGTCCCTCCATTCACGCCTGTCGCGACACCACTGGAGGCGGGCTGCACGATGTTGGGGCGTGAGCGGAAGACGGCCTAACGGTGTGCGGGACCGTAGCCCAGCTTCATGGAGACGGTTGCGAATGGTCCTCGCCGATACCCCAGGAGCAACAGTGTCCCTAATTTGCTGGGAAGTGGCGGTGCAGTCCCCTACGGCACTGCGTAGGACCCTACGGTCTTGGCGTGCATCCGTGCGTCGCTGCGGTCCGGTCCCAGGTCGACGGGCACGTGCACCTTCCGCCGACCACTGGAGACAACATCGATGTACTGTGGAGACCTCACGCCCCACGTGTTGAGCAATTCGGCGGTACGTCCACCCGGCCTCCTGCATGCTCACTATATGCCCTCACTCAAAGTCCGTCAACTGCACATACGGTTAACGTCCTCGCTGTCGCGGCATGCTACCAGTGTTAAAGACTGCGATGGAGCTCCGTATGCCACGGCAAACTGGCTGACACTGACGGCGGCGGCGCACAAATGCTGCGCAGCTAGCGCCATTCGACGGCCAACACCGCGGTTCCTGGTGTGTCCGCTGTGCCATGCGTGTGATCATTGCTTGTACAGCCCTCTCGCAGTGTCCGGAGCAAGTATGGTGGGTCTGACACACCGGTGTCAATGTGTTCTTTTTTCCATTTCCAGGAGTGTATCTATATATAAAGGAATAGTAATTAGTGTCAGTAGACATAGTATCAAATAATGTTTCATGTAACATCTGTAAGTTAATTGTAGAATTATTAGTGCAGGAATGGTGGTCCAGTTACATTTATATATACATTTATAACATTTCTAGTTCACTTTCATTCCATTTCAACTGCTCATAATGTAACAAGGTATTGTAAGAAGTGCATTATGTGGTGAAGAGCTACTTGAGCTCTCATTAGCTAAAGTTTGATGACATTGGTGGACATAGTGGTGCGAGATGTAGTCTAGTAAGCTGCTGAAAAATGCAAGAGGGAGGTTATATTATGGCTGTAGGACATGGAGGGCTGGTTTGGTTTTTCTTATGTAATAGTGGATGTTCAATTATGACCATCAGATACATGTTTCTTACTATCAGGAATGCAGCCAAATGATAGATTCTGAACACAGATTTGTGACTGTGACTTCAGCTGTCGGAGCATGAAAAAATATTTCATTATACATGGTCTTTAGTTTACACATCTGAGCATGGTGTTAAGAGAACTGGTGTACAAATGCACTTAGTAATCTGAGCATTTCAAGTGGAAACTATCATCACTTAAGTGCTGTTAGTTAACTTGAAAATGGGATATTTTTACTAGATGAATTAATCTGGAGTGTAGCATACATTATTCACCTGATTTCAAATGTTTAATAATCTTTGACTCTCATTATGTTTCTGCCCCCAACAATTTGACTGTAGGATCACCAGTACAGCAGATCGACTGGCCATTACCATATAAGGATGTAAACCAGACAGTTTGCAGCTTGACACCAAGATATCTAAGAGCCAAATTTTAATGAACAGAGTCATTCATTAGCCCAAGGAAGGTATGTCGCAAATGGGGTATTTTTCATTTAGGATGAGGACTTAATTTCATTGAGTTCTGAATTTACAAGCAAGAATCAGTGATCCAGGTCCTGACAGGTGTAGGAAATTAGCATGGGGGCTCCAAACTTAGAGATATTCAGCAGCAGTAGTATGTAAAGTGAATAGCGATTTGAAGCCATGCAAGAGGGAAGAAGAGAGAGACATGAAGGTGTACTGAATGTATGTCATCGGCTTCAACATCAGAAATAAACAGTGCAGACACCAGCTGCAACTATGAGAGGTGCACTGTTGGCATCAGCAGCAGATCCAGCCATTGACAGCTGCTTCACTTTTGGGCAACAATATCACAGCAGAGGCAGTCATCACAGCACAAAAGATAATTTCTGGTGATGAAAGTGTCAATTTGTGTAGCTTTGTAGGTCTATCATCAGGAACGTGAGATGTCATGTTGAAACAGTCACTGTGCAAATGCAGTTTGGCGAGTCGCATAGCCTGAAGTCAGTGTGGAAATGATTAGATTTTAAAGGTCCAATTACTAACATGATGAGGGTTCACAGCTTAGTATGGAGAAAATGAAAACTGATTTTTCAAATGAAATTTTGACTGTTAGAACTCAGATCTCAACTGTTAAAACTGAACTAAATCGAAAGATAGATGATGGCAACACTAAATTAAAAAATGAACTAGGAGATGAATTGGGCTAAATTAAAATGGATGGAGGGAGTGTGATTGAAGGGAAGACGACTGAAATTAGAACCAAAATGGGAAAAATTACAAATGAAGTATGCCACATGAATGATAAAATAAATTATGTTAAAAATTCAATGGATCTAAACATGGAAAAGATTCACAATGTATTGGGGGGTGATGTAGATAACTGTTTCCTGTGGCAGAATGCCACTCCTGAATGTGTCTAAAAAACCTGAACACTGTGAAACAGTCATTGGAAAATATAAGCAGGGGTTTGCAGGAGATGAGCTAGAAATTAGACACGTTAGTGACAGGTCAGACCACAACCATAATAAATGTACCATAGGGTAGATCAGGAATTTCATTATGTTTTGCTAACAATGGAAAGGACCATCTGATAGATTTTCTTGTCACATGTAAAGACAGCTTCACACTGGGAATGTCTGATGAGACAAAAATAGAACTGATGAAAAGCAGTCAGAAGGAGATGGGCTAATTGATGATTTGTTTAGCAGTTACAGGGCATTTGAAAGATGGTTTGTAAATAAATTTTGGAGTGAGGCAAAACAAATGAGACTCCAAAATGATTTCTTGAATGGGTTGAGTTACAGAGATGGTGGTGTGATGAGAGAATTTTGTGTACATGGGGCCCATAACTTGACCACTAGGCATTTCAACTGAACTTACAATGCTCAAGCAACAATTGCAAGAATTGCTGCAGTGAGGCCTTGTACATAGCCCAACAAACTCTATGTACAAACTCGATGAGTTTTTGGAGAAATTGGAACAAGTGCTGAAATTTAAACTGCAGACTTTAAGCAGCACGCAAGAGAACAGAAACCACAACAGAAATTTTTACATACACAAAACAAATCAATCCAATCAATTTCACAGGAACAGCAACAATAATGGAAGCAGTTACGAAAGAGGGAATATCCAGGACAGAAATTTCAGAAAACATGACAGGGAACAAAGGTTTGAAGGAGCAGCACTGTAAGGACAACATAACCATGACAGTAGATTGGAAAAATAGATTTTTCCGCATCTCAGGTTCAGAAATGGCAATGAAAATCAATGTGGACAAGGAAAAGATGGGCAGCAAATCTGAAGTTATATAGGGAATTAGAAAGCAGATATGAAATTATGTGAATGGAGACTGTAAAGTAGGCAAGAAAATATGGAAAACTAGGAGCAGAGTAACAGTAAGGGAAGAGAAATATATGGTGCAAGTATATTAGATGACAAGGAAATGGGAATAAAAGATTTATTTGATTCAGGGGAAGAAGATTCTAATAGTAGGAAACTTCCCGACCAAAAATTCAGTCTCAGATTTGAGACCATAACCAAGCAAACATTTAGCAGAGATTCAATGTAATGTGATCTCAACTGACACAAAATCCAATATCAGTAATCACTATGATGTAGGTAGTAATTCAGGAATTGTAATGATGGATGTTGAAGCAAATAATATAGTGATCCATATGTTGTATCAACGGATATGGAGAAGGTTGAATGTACATCAGCAGATGTAATTGATTCATTGGCAAAGAAAAGACTTTGACATCATTCTGAAGACCTAAGGAGAACAAAATCAGAGTACCTCATCTGTGCAAATTGCATTTTCAAATTAACAAGAGAAATAATCCAATGAACCCCACACCCCATAAACAACCAGGTAAATGCAAGCTGCTCAGTGTATAGACTCTGAAATATGAGACTAACACCTTACACTATTGCAAACATGACACTTACATCTTAAAACTGCACACAAATCTAATGTATGTATGTCCCTGGTGCAAATCTCTTTATTTGACACCACTTTGGTGACCTGAGTATCAATTATGATGAAATGATGATGAGGACAACACACACACACAGTCTTGAGCTGTGAGAATCCCCGAGCTGGCCAGGAGTCAGCAATGTTAAATGTAAGATCACAAGCTGTAGACTTCAAACAGCACAGTCAGCGTAGAATGACAGATGGAATGATCAGAAATTCAGATTTCCATCTGTTCTCTGCTCTCAGCCCAATCTCCATTGGAGGGGCAACAGCATGCTTGCAGCCAGTGTTGACAAATGTGAAAGTGCCTGGCAGCATGAAAAGAGAGAGGAATGCTGCAAATGTTTTTGTGCTTTGGTGTACAAATATGCAAGAATAATTTATTACATTTGTATCAAGTTTGAATGGTCTTTTACTATTGGTTGATGTAGAATACACAGTGTCTAGTAAGGAAGGCAAAACACAAGATTGGAAGAACAAAAATACTGTTGATATAATGTGAAATTTCTCACATTTCATGGGAATGGAAAGGCAGGATGCTTATTGACATCCATACTGAATAAATACTTGCTACATCTTTAGTGGCCACTTGGGAGCTATGACACTTCTGTGGCCACACATAAGGATTAACGCATGGAAGCTACAACTTCAGAATATGTTGAGCAGCCTTGGAACACCACAGAATGACACCCAACTTGAGGTAAGTTTTTCTACAGCAACTCATCAGTAAACCATTGATGTCCCAGAATCTGCCTGCTTACATGACAACCTTTCAGCCACTACCCAACGGTTTGTTTGCCTGCTTTCAGCATAAAATAAATGTAACTAAACTGATACACAGTCATGAAGTGATCTGTACTATCCTATTACAGGTTTTGTTTTTATTTTGATCTCTTGACTATAGCTACAGCAACAAGATTCAGTGCATTCAACTCCCATGTCAGATCTTAATGTGATAAACATGTCTCACACAGTGGCAGCCCACTGGCACCGTTCCTCATGCTGGAAGCCCCATCTTGTTCCAAGGCAGCTATCAGAGTGGTTTTGGTTGTCCCATAGCTGTTCCCTTGCTGTTTTCTGTTTAATACTGCATTCACACCTTAGATGCCCTTAATACAAAGCAGAATGCCACCAATGTTCTCTTAAACTGCATATTGTAAGGACATGTTAAATTGTCAAAGTATGGCAGGTTTCAAGTGGCATCCTTCATCAAATCAGATTGTAATACTATAGACAGCGATTGTGTAGTAGTGCCTAGGAAGTCACTGTTACATGCAGAATTATAGGAAATGGCAGTGCCACTTTCCTTTGATACTGGTGCATCACCCTCAGTGATAAATCAATCCACAGACAGGATCAGCAAAATATAACTGACCTAGAAAGTACGTCATACACCTTAAGTCAGGCATCCCAACTTATATCATCTGTACTGGATGCAGAAGATTTAAATTGATTCCCTACCTTAAGGTGCAAGAAATATTTTCTGGGCCATTTGTATTTTACCACTATGTATTTCAGTATTCGTGCTCCACCATGTGCACTCAAGATTTTGAGCATAGAGATGTCATGAGGTTCCATTGTTACGCCAAGTGTAACTTTCAGTCAGATAAAAAGAAGTTACTTGGACACTGCTTTTCCTGCTGGTAGCAGACCCAGTTGTGGAAAACATTTCCGTGCTGAATGCACGCTCGACAATTGGGTTTTCTGTTTAACATTCTGTGCACTCTATTCAACCTTCATTGCCACATGAAACAACAGGCAGTATCCTCTCTCAGTATCCACCATTGTTTGAACCAAGATTACGAAAGACTGAACTTTTGTGCCCACTCAGTGTTGAAACCTTCAGCAGGGCTGCCATTCTTTCAGTATGTCACTTTCTGATAGCATCCAGAGATGAGTTTCAGGCAGAATTGGACAGATTGGAACAGTAACAAGTGCTTTGCCCCATTCTTTTAGGCAATGGGCAACCCTTGGACTTTCTTCATTTGTGTAGCAGTTTTAAATTTCTGTTTAATGCACAAGCAGAAGTAGATTCACACCCCTTACTATGCCCTGAGCAATTCTCATCTAAATTGTCAGGGGTTCAACTTTTTTCCGAACTACATCTTGCAAAGGCTTATTTTCAGCATCATATAGATGAGGAGTCCTCAAAAGTTTTGGAGTTGGACACTTCTTTTGGCCTCTATCAGTACAATAGATTGTAATTCAATGTCCCTAGTGCACCAGCCTATTTCAGAGATTTTTGGAACAGCTCATTACAGGCATCCCTTACTTTGTAAACAAATTGGAAGAAATTTTGGCCACAGATGTACTAACACAGAACATTTATGTAATTTGCATCTCATTTTCATGGCACTCGCAAATAAAGGCTTGGTGTGATATTTTTGCCATGTACCATAATTTTGGATAAGTTCTCAACAAAAAGTGACTGACATATGCAAAAGTACATTTCTGCAATACACAGAATGCTAGTCCCCAGGTCTGTAAAAGACTCTCATGTGTTTTTAGACAAGGTTAACTATTATTCTTAGTATACCCTGCTGGAAGCTTCTATCACCTACCTGCTGAATCAGCTGTGCCAATAGTGAGTTCCTTTCCATTGGTCAAATACTTGTCTGAAGTCATTACAAAGCTTGAAATCATGTTTTTAGCCTGTGCTCTCTTTAATAATGTTCTAGCCCAGTTACCACTAATTCTGCCTATGGATGCCTCACCGTGTGGTGTTGAGGCCACCCTGTCTCATAAGCTTGCCAATGGCACTGAAAAACCTAAAGTGCTTGTGTCAGGAAAATTAAATCAGGCCCATAAACTTTACTCTCAAATTGAAAAAGAGACTTTGGCTATCTTGTATGGTGTGCCCAAATTTCATATATTTTAATATGCCAAAAGTTCCATTTAGATACAGATCACAAGCCTTTATTCTCACTGCTTGGATCCAAAGCTTAGCTCCCAGAACACAATGTTCATCAAATGCATTGGTGGGTCTTGTATTTATTAAACTATTAGCATTCTGTATACTACCATCTGTCCACCCAACATTCAAATGCATGTGTCTTATCGAACTTCCCATGAGCCCATTTCCAGACTGTGACAAGCATGAATCACTCTGTTTCCTGACAGACACCCAAATACAGCAATCCGTGGAAGCCTTTCCAATAAATTGTGGAGATGTTGCAGCTGCTGGAAGTGAAACACACAAGATGAGAACACCACCTTTTGAATTGTGGTACTCCAGATGAATGAAGTTTAGGTTGGTACACTAGATGACTAATAATGAAGTACTGAATTGACTTGGGAAGAATAAAAATTTATGACATAACTTGACTGAAAGAAGCAATCAGCTGACAGAACACATCCTGAAACATCAACGAATAGATAATTCAGTATGCCGTTCTGAGCATGTGCAGCAGTTACTCTGATTCAAGAAAAAGACATTTTCAGATGTGTGATGGGGACATGTGCTTTTTAATGCTTCTTTATAATGTCAGCCATAAATGAAAATGCTGCTACATGTGAAATCAGATCTGTGATTCATTTTCTAAATACAAAGAAAGTTAAACCAAAGTAAATTCACTGGCAAATCTGCGAGGTTTACGGACAAAATGATATGAGTGATTCAATGGTTAGAAGATGGGTCAGACTGTTCAATAAAGGATGTGATCAAGTGCACAATGAAGAATGAAGTGGATACCCACATGTCTGTTACTGATGAACTAGTTCACACAATTTAAGAGAAGATTAAGCACAATTGTAAGTTTACACTTAGTGCCCTCGCTATGGAAGTTCCGCATATCTCACGATCACTAATTCATGAAATTGTTACTGAAAAACTGAAATTTCGAAACCTTTTCTCACATTGGGTACACAAGATTCTTACTGAACAACACAAAAAAACTGAGGATGGGCAGTGCACTTCATTTTTAGACATGCTACAATGAAGAAGGCGATGGTTTTCTTTCTCGGATAGTCATGAGAATGAAACTTGAGTATCGTATGACACCCCTGAAACAAAACAGCAACCAATGGAATGGAGGCATACTTCATCCCCAATGAAGGTGAAGCCTAAGCAAATCTTGACAGCTCTTTGGGACAGAAAAGGCATTTTGCTGATGGACTTCTTACCTCAAGGCCAAACAATCAATGTTCATGGCTACTGTGAGACCATTAAGAAATTGCACTGCATGGTGACATTTTCAATTACGGCTGACATTATAAAAAAAGCGCTACAAAGCACACATCGGCAGCAGTGATCTGAAAATGAGGTACATGTCTTCTTCTTGAGTCAGACTAACTGCTGTGCATGCTCGGAACTGCGATCATAGCACTGCTGTGGATAGAAATAGGAAAAGAACTTACTTTGTGAATAATCCTCATAGTTATTTAGAGATGAAGGAATTTGCATGGCATAGACCAATATAGAGAGCTGCATTAACCAGTCTCAGGACTGATGATCATAACAACAACCAATAACTGAAACAAAATCATTTGTCGACAAGTGATGGACAGTCATTCTGCCTCACAAGATAAATCAGGGAATCTCCAAGTTACAAGAACTCATCCCCTTAAAACTTAGTTGGGATCACTGAAAACAGTACTACAACGGCCACTTAAATGGTTACCCACCCACATCTTAGCTTTGTTTTTTTGCACACTGCAAGTAACTTTTTTTAATTTAGATTATTACATATTTCCAATCTATCCATTACAGAGATTTTATCATTAGCATATTAGTTTTGGTACTTTCAGGATTCCATACTTCAAACCACTTTTTAAGTTAAGGGAAGTTCCCATAATTCTGTATTAGCTTGTTAGAGAAGCTGTTTCTATTTTGCAATGATCCCCATCACCTACCCACAAAAGGATCATAGAGCATTTATTTGAACACAGTTATTACAAATGTGATAATTCGGACAGAACTTATAACAAAGTACTTTAACATGTTGCTTTCACTTTCTATTTTCTATACGTACAAAATTCATATCTCCCTATAGTAGTGAGATAACATGTATAAAGTTCATTTTCTCCTTGTCATAAAATTATATATCTCCCAAAGGTAGGCATTCTGAGAAGCCATTCTGACTGACTATATATGAGGGGGTACCCAAAAAAAAAAAAAACCTGGAATAACATTGCTGTGGGCAGAGCTTGTATAGTACACATTTCTGCAACTAGGTGTTTACAGAGCAACTCATTGCCAGTTCAGTGCTGCCTATGTTGTTGATCTGGTTTGTTCTATTCATCTGTAGTTATTGTTTTGCTAGTGCTGTTGTGTTCTTGCTTTGTTTTTTATGATGGCAGGTCTAAGTGAACAACATGCTGCTGAAACTGTTTTAATGTTGAAAACAGCTTACCAAGATGACACTATGTAAAAACTCAAATGTGTGAGTGGTTTACTCAATTTAAACATGGCACCATATTGATTGGTGACAAACTTCATTCTGGATATCCATTAACTGGCCAAATTGACAAAAACACTGAAAAGCTTCAAGAGCTTGTGCTCACAGACCATTGGCAGACAACTGCTCAGCTGTCACAGACTAGTGGGTTACCTTGGAGCTTGGTTCAGCAAATACGTGACAGACAGGAGACTGGTTCTGTCACCACAACAATGACTCTGCACATACAGCCATCTCTGTTACACAATTTTTGGCTAAAAATGATGTGGTTCCCCTGCCCCACACACTTTACTTGCCTGACCTGGCTCCATGGAACTTTTTCTTATTTCCACACATGAAAAAGGGCATGAAAGGTCACCAATTTGACAAAATTGAAGAAGTCAATAAAAAAATGAGGGAGAGGAGCTGTCAGCCATTTCAAAAGATGAGTACAAAAAATGTTTTGAATCGTGGAAACACAAGTGGGAATAAAGCATTAGTTTCAATGGAGATTATTTTGAGGGGGATAATGTTTTTGTAAAAACAAATTGAAAATATATAAAGTATTTAAAAGATAATTCGATTTTTTGGGGTACCCATCATACGTTTCTACTTTTATGTATCTAACTGCTACAACTTCTTAGATATTTCTTCTAGCAGATTATTTTCTCTGGCATAGCAACATGATATATGTATGCTGCAATCACACAGCACTCCATTACACACTTTTTATTATACTTTACATATTTTGTATTGAGCAATACTCAAGTCTTACCAGAGACTGAAAGGATGTTACTATACTGCCTGACATCATCTTGCAGTCTGATTCAGATTCTGCTCTAAAGTGGTGTTTCAAAATGTGAGGGAACACACACAATATTACACAAAGGTAACACTCCATCTGTTTCAAAGGGAATATCTGTACTTGAAGAAGGGGCTGTCATAGACCAACAGACATTGTTGAATGGATAAGAAAATCATGACTGAAACAAAATCACTGAATAATTACATGATTTATAAAGCTGTGAGGCATAAAACAATTAGTGAAAGAAGTGGATAAATTAATTAAAGAAATGAGGTATATCAGTGATTAATGAACTGTGGATTAAATTAATGTATTTAACAATCGTAATTTATCAGTCATTGATAACATGCGTGCTGGTCCCCAGCAATTTCAGTGAGAATGTGGGACATAGTGATACCAATTTTTTGGAATTTCTGGTCACAAAATTTTACATCAGTACTGAATCAGCTCATGCCATTATTATAAAAATCACTTCAGACTGTGGGTAAGGTATATTTTCTCTGACCAAGAATGTGTGTCAGTCACCATTCTCCACCCTTATGAATGGACAAATTTTGGAGCACTGTCAAAGAGGTACAAAAAATGAGTAGTGTTCAGTACAGTGGAATGTTGGTTAAAAAGTTGAAGCGATTAACCATATCACATAAGAATGTGATCTGGGCTGTTAGACTACTGTCTATATTTATTCTTCTCCTTCACTGCAACAATCACCCTCATACTACAGCTACAACTATTGAAATGGTTCAGAAACTGAAATTTGAATCCCACAGGATCCCTTATAAACTCCTCATCTTGTTCCTTTCATTAACCATGTGTGGGCCCCTGAAATATGCTTTGACAGGACAATATCTTGTATCTGACAGTGTTTCAGATTCCTACTAAGCTGCAGTATCAATCTGGGATCTACAATACTACCACTAGCAAGCAGCCACAGTTCCTTGTGAATCTGAAGGTTGCATAAGCCCTGTATACACTGACAGAGTTCTGCACTTATACACAGGTTTGGTAACATTCTGCCACTTGCTAGCTTTTGCTTGAAACTTTCACACTGTGCCATCTCATTATTCATTCTGGACTGTTATTGTATGCTTATAGCATGTTGCTGCATTCTGGGCTCTATTTCTAGCCAGCCATTAATGATGTGAACTTAGTCATCTACAATGACTCAAAACTGCCATTTGTTCCTCTGATTGCTGCATCAGTGTATGCCGAAAGAACTGAACTTTTTACTACTGACACCAAGAAAGATAGTAAACAATAATTTGAGAGTGATGTCAAGGCCACAATGGATGGTGCGTTTTTGATTGAAGACAAAATCAAAAGTGTTTTTTTGGTGGAACACAAAGACTGGTGAAGCATTGGGAGACGTATTGAAAATAGCATGGTTATGTCAAGAAATATCACACTTTTAGTATTTCAAATTGACATATGCACCTCAAAGAGAAATGTATACTGATTTGCTTTTCTCTCAGTTTCATACAGCTCTCACACACCACCTTTGTTGAAATGGTGTTATTGTTTCTTTTATTTGAACTCAAAGTCTGGTTACAAGTTCTGTACATGTAAACAGCTCAGAACACAACATACAAAGCTTACTGATGGCAGATACGCAAGAAATTAGCACTATGAAATACTACAAGAGTATTGAATAAGTCAAAGTACATTGTAGCACTATGATAATTTCAGTCATGCGTGAACCCCAGACTGAGACCATGTTTGCAGTGTATGTTAGCAACAGGAAGGAAACTGTCATGTATCTGGTAACCATACAGACGTACTACTAGAGTGACTTGCTGTCACTGTGTGAGCCACTTCATCCTACTCGAGACATGGGTTCATGCCATAAGACAAGACATGATGATAGTGGGTGTAACTCCATCCAACAGCTGTGCACTTCCTGCAAAATGCAAATTTATGGCACTGTTGGTTGTGGAAATGAGTTACAGTCTTGCTCTCTGAGCAGATAACATAATCACTGGGAACGGTAACCCATTTCCTCATAAAGTTGTGACTGTAGACCATACTCATCAAATTTTGAATTTATGTTGACTTGTGTCCTGCTGCATGCAAAACTTTTATAATACCATGTCAGAAGAGCTGAAAGTATGTGCTACATTTACGTGCTCAAAGCCACAGAAGTGATAACATCTGTGGGAAACACAAATGACAAATTTGGCTCCTGTCCAGCTGTACAAAACTCAACTTATGCCACACCACTGGTGTTGTCACTGGAATATCAAATCCTGGGAAAAAATTAGCTTTTCTATTGTTTGAAGCATTCTTGTGGAATGAGTGAAGAGCACCTCATAGTCTGTTTGGACTAGATGATGAACGTAAAAATTTTTTTCATTAAATTATCAGACTTTCTTTAGAGACAGACAGGTAGGAACAGGGAATTTCCATCCTTCCCTTTAATCTTTTTCAGTAAAGCCATGGCTGATTTCCTGATTAGTTTATGCCAACACGAAACCACCCTCAGAATTCCATCTCTAATAATCTCACTGTTGATGAGACATTCAGTCCTGATCTGAATAGATAAGTCATTCATACCTGTATTTTCTTACTTCTCAGACTAAAGATTCAACTTTAGTTTTGCTGAGTATGGCCAATATACACACAGTGATAATAACAATCATCAATCACTCTGACGAATGCATCTGAACTGCAATATTAAATACATCTGTAGTATTGCAAGGAGACAGCAATAGTGTCCATAACTCAACTCCAGAAAGCAAACTTACTGCCAACACATATGCTTAAAAATATAAAAAGGTGTTATCTAACTTTCAGAACTGTTAGTGCCATGGGAGGCTATCATCAGGATTTTGCCAGACATATGGGTTAAAGGTAGGAAGCAGAAAGTAGGTATCTTATTAAGTGCATAAAAGCCTTCTGAAGGCTGCAGCCTACATAAAACTTAATGCTTTTTGCAAAGATGATTTAATGGGTGACTTACCTGAGCCATGTGCAATATGAATTTGCCATAGTATGTAACTTTCTCCAGGTATGATTGTAATTCCTTGAGATTTTTGGGGGCAGCCAGATTATCCATAGCATCAAGATGCTTTAACATTGACTTCACCCCAGCTTTACTTCCTCTAGGTTAGGAAAAAATATATTTATTCAGATAACAGCATATCTCATTCAGCTGGGGTCTATCAGACTGCTTGTAGATTTTTAAGAGTTTGCTCTCTCATGGCCCAGTAATGAGATAATGTCATCCAGATAATTTACAGATCAAGGATCTCCCTAGATGAGTTTTTCCAAGCATCTCTGAAATATGTCTGGTGCACTTGTGATAGGAAAAGGTTATCTGTTACAAGTATATAGTCCATATGGTGTATCTATTACTAGGAGTTTCTGAGTTTCTATATGTAGTGGCGGTCATTTATGTATCCATTAAGTCTATTATGGAAAACTATTGGCCCACAGCTAGTTTTACCAACAACTCCTCTGGCCTTGCAATAGGGCAGGGGTCAACCTTATTTCAGGTATTGATGATAGCTTTAATGTTACACAAATACACAGAAGTCCTGTATATTTCTTAATAACTATTGTAGGCAATGCTTATTGAGTATATAGAATGTGTTTAATAACCCTCATTTCTTGTAAACTGTTCAGTTCCACCTTTACCTGTTTGCACATGGCAAAAAAGACAAGAGGAGCTCTGCAAAACTGCAGCACATCCAAGGATAGTGATATGTGAGATGAAAACTTTTTTTCCCAATCCAGGTATTTTCAGACAATTTCTTACATGCTTGAAACAATGTTTCTAAGTGTTTGAACAGTAGGGTATGAGAGATGAGATTTAAATTTTCATTACTTTGATAATCTAAAAAAAAAAGACAGCATCAAGACCAAACATTGTAGTTGCGATAGGTGAAGCTAGTACTAAAAATGTTTGTATTCTACACATAGCTTGCACTGTTTACCTGGGCTTTGAGTGGTATAGTTTGTTCACCATATGAAACCACTTGCCACTTTGCTGGCCTGGTGCCAGCATTTGCCCATATTGATAAAAGATTAATAACTGATACTGCAACATTCTTATTGACCTGGAACTCCACTTTGCTGGCATTGATGTTCAGCATAATGGTTAACTGGCCGGAAGCTCCATAGACTATGTTGTATAATGGTTTGATGTCATGAACCAGCGTGTTGGATTTGGACATTGCTTTGTAGTGGCCCATAGATGTGGCAACCATGTGTCCTCTCTTCATGCACTCATATCATACTGCATTCCAGTGTGGACAGTAATTACAGCTGCACTTGTTATAAGAGCCCCTACTCTACTTGCACAATGCCACACTGTATTGTTTACCCTCAACTGGGCCTATTTTTAATGTAGTGAAGTGACGACACTTAATTGAAACTTTATTTGCTGAATGGTATTCATGTGTACTAGGTGCTTTTTATAGTGACTTCCTACAGACCATAAGAGAGTTTTGTAACAACTACTTCTCTATTAACTATTCTGTAGCTACACATTGTTGCCTTATGCCACATCATCATATGTCCACTCTGGAGGATGAACAGTATCCATCTGTTGGTTGTTGAAGAGACATTGTTGAATATTAGCCACTTCAACATTATTGTAAATGCTCTTTGTGTACCTTAAGCTATCTCAAACAATTGAGCAACGTTTATAACATTACTAAAACTTTGATCTGCTTTGTTTATTGCTTTTGTAACCACTTCATGATCTGCTGCTAAATGCAGTAACCCATCTCAGATAAGAGAGTCTACATGTAATATTTCTTAAGCCTGACTTCTGGTTTTGAAAATATATTCACACACAATTATATCAAACAACAGTGTCATCTGAATTCAAAAAATGCTGCCAGAGCACTGGAATATTCAACCTGACCACCGCTGCTTTACAGCCAGGAGTGAGGTAGCTGGTTAGGACAATTAAAATGCATATGGCGAAGATGGTCCAAACTCAGTCTCCAATATAAGTTGCACTGAGCTTCCCATAAATTGCTTCAGAAAGGAAGGAAGATTATGGTTTAGTGTCCTGTCAAAATTGATATCATTAGAGATGGCAATGGTTTTAGTCTAGCAGACAGGTGCTGGTATCGTTCCCTGTTGTCCTTGTTGTAGCCAAACACAGAGCCCAGAACCCACTGTCAACAGTGTAATACCATGCAGGCTCCCGTGTATGGGCTCACATTTGGCCACACAATAGGGTGGAATACATTGTCATGGTTTGCAGGGAGCATCAATTATTTGAAGTTACAAGCAGCCTAAACAAATTGCTTTGACATTGCAAAAGGCTGCAACCACCACACTACAGCACCACACCTTCTAACAGCTGCACAGGCCCTGTGACTGCTCTAAACCTGGCTTCTCCACATTCAGTGCTCTAACCTCCACCTATACAGCAATATGATGTCCAACCTTGTGTCCAGCCACCACCACAACTTCAACCCCTAAGATGTGCATCAATGGAAGTTGAGCCATTACTACAGCATTTAATGAATCTTGTATGCAGCCCAAAAAGGCAGGCAGACTTGTGGAGACAGGCCACAGAGCAAACTCCTCAGAAAACTTGTTGCCCATGCTACTACCCTTAAATGAGGCAGATTTCATCACCCCATTATTCCACTCATGCTAGCAGAGGCACAGGCTGGTTCACCAGTATTGACAGTATCCCTTGGCCATCAGGCAAAGCACCAGTTGGACCAAAAAAAATGGTTCAAATGGCCTCGAGCACTATGGGACTTAACATCTGAGGTCATCAGTCTCCTAGGACTTAGAACTACTTAAACCTAACCAACCTAAGGACATCACACACATCCATGCCCGAGGCAGGATTCTAACCTGCAACCATAGCGGTCATGCTGTTCCAGGCTGAAGCTCCTAGAACTGCACGGCCACACTGGGCCGGCCCAGCTGGACCATACACATGCCTATGCGCTAGTTAAATCTACATCTACATGATTACTCTGCAGTTCACATTTAAGAGCCAGGCAGCAGCTGGACCATACGCAGCCCTATGTGCCAGTTAAATCTACATCTACATGATTACTCTGCAGGTCACATTTAAGAGCCTGGCAGAGGGCTCATCGAATGACCTTCAAGCTATTTCTCTACCATTGTACTCTTGAACAGTGAATGGGGAAAACAAACAGTTAAACCTTTCCATACGAGTTCTGTCTTATACGATTATGATGATCATTTCTCCCTACATAGGTGAGTGGCAACAAGTTTCTACATTCGGAGGAGAATTTTGGTAATTGAAATTTTGTAAGAGGTCCTGCTGTAATGGAAAATGCCTTTGTGTGATAATTGCCAGCCCAATTTGCATATCTTATCCATGACATTCTCTCCCCTAATTTATGATAGTACAAAATGAGCTGCCCATCTTTAAAATTATTTGATGTTCTCCATCAACCCTATCTGATACAGATCCTAATCCATGCAGTAATACTCCAGATGAGGACACACAAGCATAGTATAGGCAGTCACTTTAGCAGACCTGTTGCATTTTCTAATTGTTCTGCCAGTGAATTGCAGTCTTTCATTGTCTTTCCCCTGGTATTATCTATGAGATTGTTCCAATTTAAGTTATTCATAATTTTAATACCCAATACTTAGTTGAACTCACAACCTTTAAAATTCTGTGATTTATCGTGTAACCAAAATTTAGAGTATTCCTTTTGGTACTCATGTAGATAAATTCACACATTTCATTATTTAGAGTCAATTCTCACTTTTTGCACCATGTAGATATCATGTCAGAATCATTTTGCAATTGATTTGGTCTGCTGACTTTACAAGATGGTAAATACAAGCATCATCTGCAAAGAGTCTAAGAGTGCTGTTCAGATTGACCCCCTAAATCATTTATGTATATCATGAAGAGCACAGAGCCTATAAAACTCCCTTAAGGATTTCCGGATGTTACTTCTGTTTTACTCAGTAACTTTCAACCAGTTACCATAAACTGTGACCTTTTTAACAGTAAGTTCAAATCCAGGTGCACAACTGAGGTGATGCTGCGTAGGCACATAATGTAGTTACAAGTTGCTTGGGAGGAACAGTGTCAAAAGACTTCTGGAAATCTAAAACTATGGAATCTAATTGACACCCCCTGTCAATAGCACTCATTACTTCATGAGAATAAAGAGCTATTTGCATTTCACAAGAACAATATTTTCTGAATTAGTGTTGGCTATTTATCAACAAATCATTTTCTTGTAGAAAATTCATAGTGTTCAAACACAGTATATGTTCCAAAACCCTACGTTATTAATATGGGTCTGTAATTCAGTTGATTACTCATTAATTCATTCATTCATTAACTGAGCATCCATTTTATCATATACAACATAGAAGTTGTCATGTTACATTATATGAGTTTGTAATCATACAGTAAATTAATAACATAGGCCTACAATGGTAAAACATATATAAATATATATCTCATGCAGTGTATAGTAGATAATAACAAAACAAACAATAATTAATTATTTATAGTGCATACTATTTCATACATTTGTTTTTCAGATATGACTTATCATTATCATTGACCACTCGAGTAGAGAATAACAGAACAAACAATAATTAATTAATTATAGTGTGTACAGGCAGACTATTTTCATAAATTTGTTCAAATATGAATTATCATTATCATTGACCACTATGTCACTATGTTCTGAAAATCCATGTACTCTGTAACACTGTAAAAACATTCTCAAATAACATTTTTTTAGCTCATTTTTAAAAATGTAAAACTTTTCTATCTTTTTGATGCTTAAGGGAAGAGGACTAAAAAGGATTTTGGGGTGATATATTGCTCTTTTGTGATATTGGGCTGTTTTGTGTGTTTCTCTGTGGAAAGCATTCCTGTGTCTTGTTGGGTAGTCATGGCTCTCACTATTTAAAGAAGAAAATTGGGGGTGAGATTTGAAAAATCAGATACTTTCATAGATATATAAATATGGAAGATGCATTATTTGAAAGTTTTTGAACATTTCCCTGCAGGGTTCTCTTGGTGCAGCCCCTTTCCTTTCTTGAGTACAAGTGCAACCTGTGCAACTTTCCAGTTTTTAGGTATGGGTGTAGTAGGCAGTTGTATATGATTGCTATGTACGAAGCTTTTGTATCAGCATACTCTACATCTACGTCTACATTGATACTCTGCAAATCAAATTTAAGTGCCTGGCAGAGGGTTCATCGAACCACCTTCACAATTCACTATTTTTGCAATTTTGTATAGCATGCGGAAAGAATGAACACCTATATCTTTCCATATGAGCTCTCATTTCCCTTATTTTATCAAGGTGATTGTTCCTCTGTATGTAGGTCGGTGTCAACAAAATATTTTCGTATTTGGAGGAGAAAGTTGGTGATTGGAATTTCGTGAGAAGATTCCGTCACAACAAAAAACGCCTTTCTTTTAATGATTTCCAGCCCAAATCCTGTATCATTTCTGTGACACTCTCTCCCATATTTCGTGATAAAAAAAACATGCTGCCTTTCTTTGAACTTTTTCGATGTACTCTGTCCATCCTATCTGGTAAGGATCCCACACTGCACAGCAGTATTCTAAAAGAGGGTGGACAAGTGTAGTGTAGGCAGTATCCTTAGTAGGTCTGTTACATTTTCTAAGTGTCCTGCCAATAAAACGCAGCCTTTTTTTAGCCTTTCCCACAATATTTCGTGATAAAACAAAACGTGCTGCCTTTCTTTGAACTTTTTCAATGTACTCTGTCCATCCTATCTGGTAAGGATCCCACACCGCACAGCAGTATTCTAAAATGGATGGACAGTGTAGTGTAGGCAGTATCCTTAGTAGGTCTGTTACATTTTCTAAGTGTCCTGCCAATAAAACGCAGCCTTTGTTTAGCCTTTCCCACAACATTTTCTATGTGTTGTTTCCAATTTAAATTGTTTGTAATTGTAATACCTAGGTAATTAGTTGAATTTACAGATTTTAGATTACACTGATTTATCATATAACCGAAGTTTAACGAGTTTCTTTTAGCACTCATGTGGATGACCTCACACTTTTCGTTATTTAGGGTCAACTACCACTTTTCGCACCATTCAGATATTTTTTCTAAATCGTTTTGCAGTTTGTTTTGATCTTCTGATGATTTTATTAGTCGATAAACGACTCGTCATCTGCAAACAATCGAAGACGGCTGTTCAGATTGTCTCCCAAATCGTTTATATAGATAAGAAACAGAAAAGTGCCTATGGCACTACCTTGGAAAATGCCTGAAATCACTTCTGCTTTACTCGATGACTTTCCGTCAGTTACTACAAACTGTGACCTTTCTGACAGGAATTCACAAATCCAGTCACGTAACTAAGATGATATTCCATAAGCACGCAATTTCACTATGAGCTGCTTGTGTGGTATAGTGTCAAAAGCCTTCCAGAAATCCAGGAATACAGAATTGGTCTGAAATCCCTTGTCAATAGCACTCAGCACTTCATGTGAATAAGAGCTAGTTGTGTTTCACAGGAACGATGTTCTCTAAATCCATGTTGACTGTGTGTAATATACCGTTTCCTTTGAGGTAATTCATAATTTTCAAATACAATATATGTTCTAAAATCCTGCTGCATATCAATGTTAATGATATGGGCCAGTAATTTAGTGGATTACTCCTACTACCTTTCTTGAATAGCCTATTGGTGTGACCTGTGCAACTTTCCAGTCTTTGGGCACAGATCTTTCATCGAGCAAACGGTTGTATATTATTGCTAAGTATGGAACTAATGACTGATTGATTTGATTTGATTTATTGATCCATCTTTAAGTATTTTTCATGCAATTGATGTCATCATTTTATATACATTATATAATTACAAAATAAGTCATATATTTTTTACATTCTGAATGAGTAAATATGTTTTATACTGCACATGTTTAGTAGTCATTAAACATAAATGTGTCGTGCAGAATGACAAAAGGAGATACTGTATATGTACCACAATACATATGTTAAGAAAAACATTTTAACAAATATAAATGAGACAGGCTTAATACATGTTAAACATTGGGGAAAATGCATTATGTAACTAAAGCACAACAGCATGGTACAATAACATTTTCAGAAGAACTTATGTAATAGGGTGGTCATGTCATACAGCAGTTAACTATTGAGTAAAAATACATTATGTAAATAAAAAGCAACTGCATGATACAATAACATTTTGAAAAGTGCTCATGTAATATGGTAGTCATGTCATACAGCAGTTTTAATAGGTTAGATCATTTTTATTACATACTTTAAATTCTTCTATTGTATAGAATGATTTTTGTCCAAGCCACCTTCTTGTAATATTTTGAAGACATTCAGTGATACACTGTGTGCTGTAGGTGGTAGCATGTTAAATAATTGTATCCCTGTGTATGTGTAACTGTTTTGGTTTTTTTAAAGCCTAGTAACTGGGATGTCCATCATCTGCCTTTGGCATGAGTCATGGCTATGTACAGACTCATGCAATTTATGGCTTTCTTGGTTTTCCTTTATGTGCACTAAGCAACTGAGAATAAACAGTGACGTAAGTGTCAGTATTTTTAACTCTTTGAAATAGTCTCTACATGATACATGGTTTCTCACTCCAGCAATACACCTAAAGGCCTTTTTCTGCCAAAGAAAAATTATTTTTGCCCCAGAGGCATTGCCCCATAACAGCACTGCATACGTGAGGTGGCTATGAAAAAAGGCATAATAGGCATTTAGAAGTAGCTCATCTGTCACACAAGTCCTGAGCTTATTTAGCAGATAGGTGACTCCGGATAACTTTTTGCAAACATTATTGGTGTGAGTTTCCCATGTTAATTTTGGGTCCAGAGGAATGCCAAGAAGCTTAACTGAGGAACTACAGTTGTCATTTTTACATAGGCTGAATAGAATGTTTACAGTTTTAGAGTGGTTAATTTGTAATTAATTAGCTCCGAACCATACACTGGATATTCTGAGTTGTTCTGCACTTTTGTGCTTGAGTATGTCCAAGGTCGTATCTACTGTAAGAAAGGTGCTGTCGTCTGCATATAGTATGGACTTACAAGGCATCATATTGGACAAATCATTTACATAAATTTTGAAAATCAAGGGTCCAAGCACAGACCCTTGTGGCACACTTGATGTAACACACAGTGTGTTTGATGTGTTTCTGTTAAAATGCACTATTTGTTTTCTCTCTCTCAGATAAGATGTAATCAGAGATAGTACTTTGCCTTCAAAACCATACAAGCAGAGCTTATTTAATAGAATTCTGTGGTTGACAGAATCGAATGCTTTACTTAGATCTACAAGTGTGGCATTTATGGAAAGTTTGTATTCGAATGCAGACAAAGTGAAAGAAATAATATTTTCCACTGCCTTCACAGTTGATAACATAGTTCTGAATCTAGATTGAGAATCACTAAGGAGGTTGCTGGCAGATAGATGCTTATGGATTTGGAGTTGCATGCAATGCTCTATTACTTTCGATAGAATGGGTATAAGAGAAATTGGTCGTTAATTACTTGGACATGACTTGTCTCCTTTTTTATGTAGTGGTGTGACCACTGTCATTTTTAAACATGTTGGGAAACAACCACTAGTAAACATCCAATTTACAAGTACACAGAGTGGAAATGCTATTATATCTCCTATTTTTTTTTAATTACAAAATTAGAAAGACCATAAATGCCTTCTGCTCTTGAACTTCTTAATTTTGCAATTGAACTCATGATATCACTTAACTGGACCTCTTTCCATTCACATTTAGGAGAACTGTGTTCCAAATGTTGTAGGAAAGATACAGCTTCTTTTAGGTCCTGTTGATGTTTGTTATTTGACTCAGCTGCAGCAGAGGAACTTATGTCACAAGCATTAATGAAATAGGCGTTGAATTCATCTGGTGTGATATTCACTTTACAGTCATCACTTTTACAGTTCTTACTTCTCCTCTGTTCAGTCTTTCCAACATTCCATGCAGCTTTACTTTTGTTGCCAGAATTATTAATGTAATTGTCATTTGCCTCACACTTTGCTAACCTGATTTCTGATCTGTATTTACTCTTTAACTTAATATAACTAGCTTTGTCTGCATCATGATTTTTATATTTATCATAATAAATCATAACAAATGCTCTAAGCCTCTGCAGAGTGGGTGTGAACCACATGGGTGTAGAGTCATGTTTTCTGGTTGTTGCTGTATTTCTTTTCAGAACTTTTGGATGACAGGTCTTAAAAATGTCTGTGAGTATATTGATAAAATCTGTAAATGCACCCCGACACTTCCACTATCAAGTAAGAAGTCATTCCATCTAACCATCTGCAACTGTGTCCTGTAGTTGTCAATATTTTGATCATACAGGAGCCTGATATGCTTTGCTTTGTGGCATTTAGATATAGGTTTATTGATTTTTAATTTTAACCATATCCCCTCATGGTCTGAAAGAAAATAAGTACTGAACAACCCTAGCTCATACAGATCTTTTTCAACATTGGTGATACCATTATCAAGACAGGATAACTGCCTTGTTGGATTGTTATTAATGCAATATAGATCATGTGATCTTAACATATTCTATAGATAAAGCTGCTTTGATGCCGTTAGCCTTATATCAATGTTTATGTCTTCAAATATTAATATTCTATATTTGCTTAACTTTTCAAAGTGTAAGATCAATTTTTCTAAGACCTGTGTAAATAATTCACTGTCACTATCTTCTATGAACCATGGACCTTGCCGTTGGTTGGGAGGCTTGCGTGCCTCAGCGATACAGATAGCCGTACCGTAGGTGCAACCACAACGGAGGGGTATCTGTTGAGAGGCCAGACAAACGTGTGGTTCCTGAAGAGGGGCAGCAGCCTTTTCAGTAGCTGCAGGGGCAACAGTCTGGATGATTGACTGATCTGGCCATGTAACAATAACCAAAATGGCCTTGCTGTGATGGTACTGCGAACGGCTGAAAGCAAGGGGAAACTACGGCCGTAATTTTTCCCGAGGGCATGCATCTTTACTGTATGACTAAATGATGATGGCGTCCTCTTGGGTAAAATATTCCAGAGGTAAAACAGTCCCCCATTCAGATCTCTGGGTGGGGACTACTCAAGAGGATGTCGTTATCAGGAGAAAGAAAACTGGTGTTCTACAGATCGGAGTGTGGAATGTCAGATCCCTTAATCGGGCAGGTAGGTTAGAAAATTTAAAAAGGGAAATGGATAGGTTAAAGTTAAATATAGTAGGAATTAGTGAAGTTCGGTGGCAGGGGGAACAAGACCTCTGGTCAGGTGACTACAGGATTATAAACACAAAATCAAATAGGGGTAATGCAGGAGTAGGTTTAATAATGAATAGGAAAATAGGAATGCTGGTGAGCTACTACAAACGGCATAGTGAACACATTATTGTGGCCAAGATAGATATGAAGCCAACACCTACTACAGCAGTACAAGTTTATATGCCAACTAGGTCTGCAGATGACGAAGAAATTGATGAAAGGTATGATCAAATGAAAGAAATTATTCAGATAGTGAAGGGAGATGAAAATTTAATAGTCATGGGTGACTGGAATTCGGTAGTAGGAAAAGGGAGAGAAGGAAACATAGTAGGTGAATATGGACTGGGGCAAAGAAATGAAAGAGGAAGCCGCCTGATAGAATTTTGCACAGAGCACAACTTAATCATAGCTAACACTTGGTTCAAGAATCATAAAAGAAGCTTGTACACATGGAAGAAGCCTGGAGATACTGACAGGTTTCAGATAGATTATATAATGGTAAGACAGAGATTTAGGAACCAGGTTTTAAATTGTAAGACATTTCCAGGGGCAGATGTGGACTCTGACCACAATCTATTGGTTATGAACTGTAGATTAAAACTGAAGAAACTGCAAAAAGGTGGGAATTTAAGGAGATGGGATATGGATAAACTAAAAGAAACAGAGGTTGTACAGATTTACAGGGAGAGCATAAGGGAGCAATTGGCAGGAATGGGGCAAAGAAATACAGTAGAAGAAAAATGGGTAGCTTTGAGGGATGAAGTAGTGAAGGCAGCAGAGGATCAAGTAGGTAAAAAGACGAGGGCTAGTAAAAATCCTTGGGTAACAGAAGAAATATTGAATTTAATTGATGTAAAGAGAAAATATAAAAATGCAGTAAATGAAGCAGGCAAAAAGGAATACAGACGTCTCAAAAATGAGATCGACGGGAAGTGCAAAATGGCTAAGCAGGGATGGCTAGAGGACAAATGTAAGGATGTAGAGGGTTATCTCACTAGGGGTAAGATAGATACTGCCTACAGGAAAATTAAAGAGACCTTTGGAGATAAGAGAACCACTTGTATGAACATCAAGAGCTCAGATGGAAACCCAGTTCTAAGCAAAGAAGTGAAAGCAGAAAGGTGGAAGGAGTATATAGAGGGTCTATACAAGGGCGATGTACTTGAGGACAATATTATGGAAACAGAAGAGGATATAGATGAAGATGAAATGGAGATATGATACTGCGTGAAGAGTTTGACAGAGCACTGAAAGACCTGAGTCGAAACAAGGCCCCCGGAGTAGACAACATTCCATTGAAGCTCCTGACGGTCTCGGGAGAGCCAGTCCTGACAAAACTCTACCATCTGGTGAGCAAGATGTATGAGACAGGCGAAATACCCTCAGACTTCAAGAAAAATATAATAATTCCAATCCAAAAGAAAGCAGGTGTTGACAGATGTGAAAATTACTGAACTATCAGTTTAATAAGTCACAGCTGCAAAATACTAACGCGAATTCTTTACAGACGAATGGAAAAACTAGTAGAATCTGACCTTGAGGAAGATCAGTTTGAATTCCGTATAAATGCTGGAACACGTGAAGCAATACTGACCCTATGACTTATTTTAGAAGCTAGATTAAGGAAGGGCAAACCTACGTTTCTAGCATTTGTAGACTTAGAGAAAGCTTTTGACAATGTTGATTGGAATACTCTCTTTCTAATTCTGAAGGTGGCAGGGGTAAAATACAGGGAGCGAAGGGCTATTTACAATTTGTACGGAAACCAGATGGCAGTTATAAGAGTCGAGGGACATGAAAGGGAAGCAGTGGTTGGGAAGGGAGTGAGACAGGGTTGTAGCCTCTCCCCGATGTTATTCAATCTGTATATTGAGCAAGCAGTGAAGGAAACAAAGGAAAAATTCGGAGTAGGTATTAAAATTCATGGAGAAGAAATAAAAACTTTGAGGTTCGCCGATGACATTGTAATTCTATCAGAGACAGCAAAGGACTTGGAAAAGCAGTTGAACGGAATGGATAGTGTCTTGAAAGGAGGATATAAGATGAACATCAACAAAAGCAGAACTAGGGTAATGGAATGTAGTAGAATTAAGTCGGGTGATGTTGAGGGTATTAGATTAAGAAATGAGACACTTAAAGTAGTAAAGGAGTTTTGCTATTTGGGGAGCAAAGTAACTGATGATGGTCGAAGTAGAGAGGATATAAAATGTAGACTGGCAATGGCAAGGAAAGCGTTTCTGAAGAAGAGAAATTTGTTAACATCGAGTATAGATTTAAATGTCAGGAAGTCGTTTCTGAAAGTATTTGTATGGAGTGTTGGAAGTGAAACATGGATGATAAATAGTATGGACAAGAAGAGAATAGAAGCTTTCGAAATGTGGTGCTACAGAAGAATGCTGAAGATTAGATGGGTAGATCACATAACTAATGAGGAATTATTGAATAGGATTGGAGAGAAGAGAAGTTTGTGGCACAACTTGACCAGAAGAAGGGATCGGTTGGTAGGACATGTTCTGAGGCATCAAGGGGTCACCAATTTAGTATTGGAGGGCAGTGTGGAGGGTAAAAATCGTAGAGGGAGACCAAGAGATGACTACACTACGCAGATTCAGATGGATGTAGGTTGCAGTGGGTACTGGGAGATGAAGAGGCTTGCACAGGATAGAGTAGCATGGAGAGCTGCATCAAACCAGTCTCAGGACTGAAGACCACAACAACAACATTATCTGGAGTATGGTATCCTGACACAGTTATGAATTTTAGTGTTGGAATTAGCATTGCAGCAGCTTCAAGCACATTCTCTATACAGTATTCAGCAATGTTAAAGACACTATATTGCAAATAAAGATCATTACTAATATAAATTGAAACTCCACCACGCTGTTGTGTTTTTCTACAGAATCCTGTAACTAAATCAAAGCCCAGTGGTACATACAAATCCAACTGACCTTCACTTAGCCAATGTTCATTAACACATAGTATGGTGGTTTTGTTATTTCCTAAGAGAGTTTTCAAGTCATCAATTTTATTTCTGGAAGACATGATATTTATATTCATGAATAAAAGGGAGTCACTGTTACATGATGGTAGGTCTAAATTGTTCTGCAGTTATACATCAGTTTGTGAACTTGCCTTGTGAAGTCTTCTGTTACTTCGAGTTGGCTTACTCACACATGTTGCTAACTCCTTGTAATGCATCAGCATACTTGGAAAGGAACCTAATTGGTATACAGTCTGGACCAGAAGACTTTCTTTTATTAAGTGATTTGAGATGCTTCACTACTCCGAGGATATTTACTTCTATGTTACTCATGTTGTCAGCTGTTCTTGATTCAAATTCTGTAATATTTACTTCGTCTTCTTTTGTGAAGGCATTTCAGAAGGCTATGTTTAGTAATTCTGCTTTGGCAGCACTGTCTTCGACAGTATCTCCATTGTTATCGCACAGAGAAGGCATTGATTGTTTCTTGCAGCTAACATAGGCCTACTTCACATACGACCAGAATCTCTTTGGATTTTCTGCTAGATTTTGAGACAAAGTTTCGTTGTGGAAACAGTTATAGGAATCTCTCATTGAACTCCGTGCTGCCTATACTATTTCTTTGAATTTAAGCCACATCCGGTCTATACTTATATTATTAATTTGGAATGAGTGGAGATTGTCTCTCAGGAAGGTGTCAAGTGAATTTTTATCTGCTTTTTTGAATAGGTATATTTTTCGCTTATTTTTTGAGAATTTGCGGATTACAATATTCAATCTCGCTATGACAACCCTGTGTTCACTAATCCCTATATCAGTTTTGATGCTTGTTATTAACTAAGGATTATTTGTTGCTAAGAGGTCAAGTGTGTTTTCACAACCGTTTACTATTCATGTGGGCTCATGAACTAACTGTTCGAAATAATTTTCAGAGAATGCGTTTAGCACAATTTAGGATTATATTTTATGCATACCTCTGGAATTAAACATGTATTTTTGCCAACATATCAAGTGTAAATTAAAGTCACCACCAACTATTATCGTATGAGTCGGGTACATGTTTGAAATCAAACTCAAGTTTTCTTTGAACCTTTCACCAGCTGTATCATCTGAACTGGGAGGTCGGTAAAAGGATCCAATTATTATTTTATTCCAGTTGCCAACAATGACCTCTGCCCATACTAACTCACAGGAAGTATCTACTTCAATTTTGCGATAAGCTAAACTACTTCTGACAGCAACAAACATGCCACCGCCAATCGTGTTTAGCCTATCTTTTCAGAAAACTGTTAGGTTCTTCACAAAAATTTTAGCTGAGCTTACATCTGGCTTTAGCCAGCTTTCAGTTCCTGTAATGATTTGAGAATCAGTGCTTTCTATTAGCACTTGGAGCTCTGGTACTTTCCCAATACAGCTACAGTAATTTAAACTATTATACCAATGGTTCCTGTATCTAAGTTCTTCCTGTGTTCAGCCTGCACCCTTTGTGACTGAAGCCCTTCTTGTCTTTGCCCGAGACCCTCTAACCTAGAAAAACCACCCAGTCCACGCAACACAGCCCCTGCTACCCATGTAGCCACTTCCTGTGTATAGTGGACAACTGACCTATTCAGCGGAACCCGAAACCCTACCACCCTTTGGCGCAAGCCGAGGAATCTGCAGCCTACATGGTCGCAGAACCATCTGAGCCTATGATTCAGACCCTCCACTTGGCTCTGTACCCCAGACCCTCTAACCTAGAAAAACCACCCAGTCCACGCAACACAGCCCCTGCTACCCATGTAGCCACTTCCTGCGTATAGTGGACAACTGACCTATTCAGCGGAACCTGAAACCCTACCACCCTTGTTAGCTACTTGAAACCAGAGAGAATCTCTTCTGATCCAAAGTGACACACGTTATTGGTACCAATGTGAGCAACCGCCTGCAGTTGGCTACACCCTGTGCTCTTCATGGCATCCAGGAGGACCCTTTCCCATCTGGAATGACTCCACCCAGTATGCACACGGAGTGCACATTGGTTTTCTTACCCTCCTTGTCAGCCAAGTCCCTAAGGGGTCCCATAACATGCCTATCGAAGGAGCTCCCAACTACCAATAATCCCACCCTCTGCGATTGTCCAGATCTTGCAGGCTGAGTGGTTTCTTCTGAAACAGGACTGGCAACAGCATCTGGCTCAGCAACAGTGTCAGCCACAGACTGCACCTGGAACCTGTTTGTCAGACAAACTTGGGAGGCCCTACGAACAGCCAACTGGGAAGTCTTTCGTTGCCTGCTTTTGCCCTGGTGCGACCTCCCACTCAACCACAGATGAGGGGTCTGCCTCAGTGCAAGCTGTAACTGGGTTTGCCACCGGTGGAGACCGACCAGAGGACCCTGATGTGCTGGACGTCCGTTGGATCCCCACGACCGGCCCACAACTGTGGCACCCATCAACTGCAGCCTCAAACTGTGTAACCAAAGCCATCACAGCCTGAAGCTGAGAGTCAAGTGTCACCAACTCAGCTTGCATCCGCACACAACAATCACAGTCCCTGTCCATACCAAAAACTGTGGAAAACTAAATTATTCAGATAAACGGACTACTTTCTGTGCAACTCTACTGTAGACCCTGGTGAAAACACATGAACTGGGTCTAGTAATATGCAGATATTCAAAAACCTAACTACCAAAGCACTCAAGTGAAACTAAATAATTTTCCCCTGATTAGGAACTTTTAATATGTTACAAAATCGGTTTACTCTCTGACGCAAATGAAAACATGAGAACTGTGGCTATTAGATGTTAAATTCACCTGCAGAATCTCAAGAAACTAAACTATTAAAGCACTTAGATGATACAATAAAATTCACTTCTGGTTAGGAACTCGTAAATGACTTCCCTGTTGCTGTTTCTGTTTCGGTCAGCTACTGTTGGCTGCTGACTCTGAAAGGAACCTAACTGGTATAAAATTTGGGCAAGGGCTCTTCCCTTTATTAAGTGATTTAAGCTCCTTCTCAACATCAAGGATATCTACATCTAAGTTACCTATGTCGTCAGTAGCTCTTGATTTGAATTCTGGAATATTTACTTCGTCTTGTTTGGTGAAAGAATTTTGGAAAATCATGTTTAGTTGGGAGGGGAGGTATACTGCACTAGTAGACATAAAGGGAGTACATGGAGATATCAATATGACCAACTCTGGGCATATCACTGGAATGCAGAACCAACAGAGGTCATGTGAAGTGCTAGAGTCTGCTGCAGGCACTGTGCACTAGGTGAACCCTCTGATATCTAGTGGCCCACAAAGTCTCTGCAATGTATGTCATACCCACTTTACTCCACTATATTAAGCTATTTGAAACAAGTCATAGTAACCCAGTATTGGCAATCTCATCATGTTCTTGTATTTTATTTTGGATTTACCTTTGGATTGCTTGTACTCTGTTACTGATGGACTTCGCAGAGTTTACAGTTTGGATGGATCATAGATACTGCACTTGTCCCCATCTACAGGCAGGTATGAACTATGCATCTAATACATTGGTGTTTAGGGTTTAAGGTCCTGAACTGAAACATCACTTTGTGGGACTCTCATTTGACACATGTAATGGATAGTGCTTGTTTATGTCTTGCAGGACACTAAGTCTTTTCAGTGGTAAGTTAAATAACCAAATTATGCACAAAACTGCACACATTTCCAATACATTCTGCCACCCTGCTGGGCTTTAATATTTGTTAACAAACTTCCTTTGTCATTAATATACTTTTGTTTCTTTATCTTGTTTTTACTTTTTTGTTTTCACTTTTCTCTTCTCTTGTCCTTTTACTTGTCACACTGTTTGTTTTGTTTTGTTTTTTTTCCATCTCACCAAGGCTGGCACAGTACTTTCTAATGTATTATCCTTGAGTTCCTACTCTCTCTGATGCGGTATCCTTCATTTTTGTCTCCCCTCATCCTCACATCAGATGAGTCTATTTCACCCTGGGGACAGAAATTACCTACTTCTTCTTTCCAAACTTATAAAATCTATGCCTCTTTCTTTTCTAACTATGCAGCTGGCAGTTCAGAAAGCTAGGAACAGATTGTTTTCCTACTCCCATTGTGTCTTTCAGCAGTACCAGAATTTCATCTCTGAGAGGTAAGTACTGTTGCCTTATAGCTTATTCTGCTGTGACTCAGTGGAAACCAACAAGGTAATACGTTGCACTAGCTCACTAAGGAGTCCAGAACAAATTATCACAGAGAATGGGATGTTAGTGTCATGGTAGACTATTCTAGGATAATTAAAGAATGGTGGTGGGGTGGGACACTTAATTAGGAAAAAAGACTGCTGAGACAGATAATGTAATCTGCGCCTGTAGTTTAGCATATAATCTCAGATGGAGGAAAGTACTGATTATTTTTTTGGTTTACTTTTAACTAAACAAATGCAATAATATGAAATTATTACAGATATCACTGGACACTCTCTGAAGCCTGCATGAAACAGAAATTATAATTGTAAATATAAGTGTCTGACAAAGCAAATGGATATTTGTGAAAAACATTGTGTTTATTTGTAACAATAGAAAATCCAGGATGGAATAATGACAGCATTATGAAAAAGAGAGGTGTTGAGGTACAACAAAAACACTGTCAAAAAGGTAAGATTTTATCCAAAAATGCTTTCTTCTGTATTGGACACAAACACACGGGTTAACATGTTTGGCAGTAATTTAGTTGTACCTATCTGCTGTGACTCAACATCTCAACTATATGGTGAGTAGCAATCTATACTTTTCATAATTTTTGTTTATTTATAAACAGAGTACATGTCCTCCTACACCACTAATATTTTTACTCACTCTGGAACACCTCATGCAAATCATGGACAATCTCAGGCTAAAATCTGCATCATGCATCTGAAAGTGTACTGCTTCATTATTTTATTTGTAACAGTGGGATAGTGTTTGTTCCAATGTTTGTAACTGATCATAATAGCTGATTTATGTTTAAACTGAATGACTGGGTAGTCAAAGTAAGTACTGAAGATTACGTGCATATTCCTCATATTTCAATGTTTATATTGACATACTGTCATCTTGAAATGCAACATCCAGCAAAATGACACAGGAAATCTACGTGGAGCCTATTGCTACACATGAAAACCAAAATAAGTACCAGTACTGAAAGAAGTCAGACTAGAACACAAATCACTAGTCTAATGGCAAAATATTGGTCCTGATGTTGTCACTATGATCAACATTGCTGTTATTACAGAGAGAATATATCATTACACACCATTCATAGGGTGGAATATGAAAAAAATAAAAAACAGCTTAAAGTAGACTTTTATGCAACTGATACATTCCACACATCAATATGTTCATCTAGATATTTGCTCAGAAAGTTAAGATATTTTTATAGGAAATGGAGTTTCTTCCACAGGTTGCATGTGGAACATCATTACATTATTTTGACTGAGAGACCAAATAGTACAGCTCCATCTGAAGATTTCCTGCCTTGTAGAGATCAGATACAAAGCTGTCATACAAGGTAATCTCATTTTTTTGTACTCAGAGTAGTATTAGTGTCTTCAACCGTAAATTGCTTTTATAAGAGTGCTGGACATGTCTTGATATTAAAATTTAAGAACAACAAAAATAACATAATTCATACACCATATATACAGCTTTACATACTTACAGGCCTATTTTCACAAGGAGAGGAAAGGTAGTCAACAATGATCTGATAGCAGGAACCATCCTTACATTTGCCTGAATTAGTTTAGAGAAATGATGGGAAATCTAAATCTGACTGACCAGATGAAGACTGGAGCCTCCACCTTGGTGAATACAATGTTGATCTATTTGAAACAGTACTACATTATTTGGTTTATCCCTAGTGTACAGTACTGTTCTGTAAAGAAATTATTCAGTAATATAAAAAGCTGGTTTTAAATTTTTTATTCATTTCTCATCCTGAATTCCTGCACCACTACACACAGATTTCATAGTGGAACACTACACTAACCATTAGTTGGTGTCAAGATCATAGCAACTACGTTTGTTTCCATTTTGTGTACTGCAACTTCCCATTTGATAGCATGAAAAAATGAGTCAGCATCCCTCTGTAATAATTAGGATGGAGAGGATAAGGTCTTAGCATCCTTTGGGAGTGAGTTTAAAGAAAAAAGAAAAGAGAGAGAGAGAGAGAGAGAGAGAGAGAGAGAGAGAGAGAGAGAGAGAGAGAGAGGAAATATCATGGTGTGCAAGTGTTATGTGAAATTATGGGTGGTGTATTATTATTATTTTGTATTTGTGTATATTTTTTATCAAGCACCCGATTCTGTCTTATACAGTAATCCTTCTCTTTATAGAAGATATTGCTTTGTTTTAGTAATCTCTTTAATCCCCTTGGATAATTTATTGAATACTTTTATGACTATTTGAATTTTATGTACATTCTTTCATGAAAAATGTAAATCCAGTCTAGATCTTGTTCCTTGATCATCATGGACAGAACTGTTTGCACAGTAATTATCAATGTTATTTTTTATATCTGCAATTGATTAGTAAATTTATTCACATTAGGTTGTTAAAATCCCCAGTGTTTAGAATAGATCTTTATAATAGTTAGACTACTACTTTTTATTATTATTCTTGCAGTCCTTCTCTGTAGTTTGAAAACTGTGATCAAATTTTGTGCATTTGTTCTCTGGAAAAGAATTCAGCATACATATGAACAGTACGTAACTAAAAGACACTGGCTGTTGCACACTGAAGACAGGAATCATAGCATATTGATGACATTCTGTTTGCTAGTACCTTTGTGTGTTCACACCATTTTAACTAAGAATCATTATTCACTCATAGAAATTTTGCAATTGTTATGTGGTCTATAGGGGTTAATTTAGGTGTCATTTTCCCTCTTCAAACTGAAATTCATGACATTTGTTTTCTTTATGTTCAATGTCACTTTATTGCATACTAAGCAACTGTAAAATTTCTTGAAGGTTTCTGTTCTAACCCAAGAACACTGTAATTTGTTGCTCAAACAGTACACACATATGGAAGATCAGTACAATACAATTAGCAGTACGCAAGTGGCCAGCAGAGCCCTGTGCAGCCTAAATATTCATTAGTTCCAACAGAGGTTGCAGCCAGCACACTGCACATGCAACTGCTGTCTTATTAGCAATCTGGATGGCTCTGGTGGCCAAACCAAACACTAAATTGTGTGTGAACTATGAAGGAGAGCACACAAAAAATTGGAAGTTACAGCAATGCTCTTCCTTTGCAAAGAAGTGGGCACTGTGCTCATGGCCATTTCTTCTGTGGTTGATGTAGGTTATTGAGTCATTCGATGAGCTGCCACCAGCACATATGGTCAGAAGTGGTGTGAGCACAGACTGGTGCAGCAACCACCCCCTGTGAGAGGCCATATGGTAGGACAAGTGACGCTGGTGTGGCATCCATTTCCATGTCTGAGTACAAACCCAAGGAAGGATGTTGTGGTGAAGCGAGTGGAACAGGTGGTGCCAGCTATGATGGAGGTGGCAGAGGCGGAGGCATCAGCTGTGACAGTGTAGCAACTGGGTCCCAACATGACCCCCAATAGCTGAAGGGGGCACCCACAGCTGAGGAGACAGTCATGAAAATGTCGGCAGCAGTGGCAGAGAAGTCAAGGGGATGTAGAAGACAGCTGGGCTGATGAAGGATGTGGGGCAGTGGAGGCACATTCAGTTTGCCGCCAACACATGAGGTCATAGCTGGTTGGTATGTCACAATGCCCTCCTGACAGCCATGTGGACAATGCAGAGGTATTAGTATTGGGTACTCTTGATTACTTCCAGCACCCATTTTGGTTGGCAGCCAAACCCCCAAACCCAGAGAGCTGTGCCAGGCTGGAATCATTGTAGTGCCGGTGCCAGTGGATGGCCTGGTGTCAGGCAAAGCAGATGTAGCAGAGTCCAGGGATGATAACCATGCAGCAACTCTGCTGGACTCTTATTGCCAGCAGGGATGAACCTATAAGAACTGATGAACTAGTCAGGAGCTACTTCCGGTGAACATCCAAAACCTATCTTTCCATTTGAGTCTTAAATGTTCATACTTGTTGTTCCTCTTCCCCGTTCATTTAAAAGTGGAAAGGATGAGCCTTGACAAGGTGAACACCACATTTTTTTACAAAAATCTCCAAATTCCCAATATCTGAACTAGGGGCCATTGTCAGTGACTAACGTAGACCTTCCATCACAAAAATTTTTGATGAACTGAAGGGGAAATTGTTGCCACTGCAGAAGCAGACAGACAATGCACCATATATGGAAACTTAATAAACATCAATTACAACAAACCAGTAGAAATTTAAAAAAGGTCCTGCAAAATCTACATGAATCTGTCCCTAAGGCTACTGTGGATCTGACCACAGTGACAAAGAAGCATGTGGAGTAGCCTGATAGATGGCATACTGTGGGTAGGCTGCAACAACTCATGCTACTTCCCCATCAAAGCATGGCCAAAGACATGTCTGCATTCTAACAGTTTTGTATGTGACACACCCCAATGGTCCACAGGTAATAAACACATAACCTCACACTGAAGGGTGGATGTGACTACAGCCTGAGGAGTGGTTTCTCCTGTAGCTAACAGCAGCACTCCATCCCAAACAGAAAGACCATTTTGTATGAGGGCCACCCAAAAAAACACAAGAATTATTTTTTTAAATCTGTATATTTTCAAAATATTGTCCATTACAACTAATACATTTGTCCCACCAGTGTTTCCACCATTCAAAACATTTTGTAGTCATCTTTAGGAATGGCTGACATCTCCTCCCTCATTCTTTTTACTTATTTAATGTTGTCAAATCAGTGTCCTTTCATGGCTGTTTTCATGTGTGAAAATAAGAAAACATCACACAGAGCCATATCAGGTGAGTAAGGTGCATGGGGCAGGAGAACCACACCATTTTTGGCCATAAACTGTCTAACAGTGATGGCTGTGTGTGAAGGCGCATTGTTGTGGTGGAAGGACTACTCTCCTGTCTGCCACAGATCCATTAAAATTCATTGAACCGATCTCCAAGGTACCACCCCACTAATCTCTGACAGTTAATCAATTTTCTGTTGACGGCCTGCGAGCACAAGCTCTCAAATTTTTTCAACATTTTCATCAATACAGGCAGTTTATGGAGACCCAGAATGAGGTTTGACATCAATCAACATGTCGTCATATTTAAATGAAGCAAACTACTCATAAACTTGAATTTTTCCATAGCATCATGTTGGTAAGCTGTTTACAACATCAAAACAGTTTCAGAAGCATTTTTACCAAGTAGAAAACAAGATTTCACAACTGCATGTTGTTGACTTAAACATGCCATCATAAAAAATGAAACAGGAAGAAAACAGTGCTGCAAACAGTGCTAGCAAAACCAATCACTGCTGATGAACAGAACAAACCAGATCAACAATACAGACAGTACTGAACTGGCAATGAGCTGCACTATACACTCCTAGCAGCAGAAATGTGTAATACAGAAGCTCGACCCATAACAATGTTATTTTGCGCTTTTTTTTTAAATCCCCTCATAATGCAAAATAATTTCTCAAAGGATCAGAAGTGTGTCTCTGAGGTTTGTGTGGCCGGATTCGTTACAGAAAAGAAATAACTTTACTTAAAACAGGATCTCTATCTACTGTGGGTAGTGGGTGCAATTTTAGTGCTAGTAATATGAAAACCATCACCAACATTTTGAGCTTCTATGTCTAAATGAAAGCAAAGTAATTCCTATTTATCAAACCTCTGGGCCTGGACCAATTGGTAAACATCTGCATGTTGCACCATAGGTTGAAAGTGTAGCTCATAACTGTATCATGACAGGGAAAGAATGCTGAAGGGTTAAAATCAGTGGTTTGTGGTCTACGCTCAGATGACATTTAGACAGAAAAACTTGAAACTGTTTTAGAGCATACACAATCACCACAGCCTCTTTCTTTACCTAAGAACAATGCTATTGAACTGAATTCAAGTATTTAGAGGCATATGCAATACGGCGTTCAGAACCATCCATGAGCAAGGATGGTGCCAAGACAAAACTAAAATGTGTCTGTTGCTAACACAAGGTGTTGGCCCGGCCAAAAAGTGATCAAACAAGGCGTTGGCTGCAACTTAGATTTCAACAACAGTTAATGCCTGGTCACAAGCTGCAGACCAGTGAAAAGGAACATTTTAAAGTAACAATTTCTGGAGAGATTGTACCACAGTAGCAGCATCTGGTATGACTTTGTGGTAGTATGCAATTTCACCCAAAAATGCCTGTAATTTCTGGAGAGACATAAGTTTTATGCAGCAATAGCACCAATTTCCTGGCACGAAGGTTTAATACCAGCACACAACACTTCAAAAGCCAAATAAATAATGGATGGTTGATATAAGTGTGTCTTGTCCAAACTGCACTGTAACCCTGCAAACTGTATAACAAAAGAGAGTACAAAGGCTCTATAAATGCTCCTGTGTGGAGGCACCAGACACTACTATGTCATCTAGATAGTTGATGTAGCCTAGAACTATGCAATAAGTTGCTATAGAAAGAACTGAAAAATAGTTGGAGTACTTGCAACACCAAAAGGCAAATTCTGGTATTGATAAAGCCACTATTCACATCCATGTTTGTTTCATCTTCACTCAGGTTTGAAAAGAAATTACATACAACAATATGTTCTTTCTTATGGCACCTATTACATGTTGCCCAGTTCTAGGGACATGCAGTCCATTTGTGTTGAATGAAGCTGTATGGGCATGGGGGCAGCAGAGTATGAGGCCACTGCTGTTGTGACAAGGACTGTTGTGGTTAACACCGATTACCTGTATGAAGCTGAGACGTCTGCTGGACTCCTACATTAGCATCTACATTACCTTGTAAACTGACTGAAGGCTGGGATGGCTGACAGGAACTGCTTTCTGAAGCTTCAGACCATGTTTCTGTATGACTACCTGCAGCCAGTGAAATTTCAAATGATTGAACTATGTTCAGTACTTCTTTCAAAATCTAGAGCTCACTCTCGAACTTCCCATCAGGAGCAAAATGTATGATTGCTTCACAAACCATTTGATCAGCATAAGATTCCTTATGAAACTTTTTCACAAAATTAAAATGATGGCCACGTCCATGTAGTTCTGCTGCCATGCCTTGTATGACTGGTTTGGCCATTTCTGGTAGCAGTAAAATTCCACACAAGCAGTTATAATGTGAGTACATTTACAGTGATAGATAGAAAGTAACTCATACATCTGATCAAAAGAAAGACTTGACAGTTCTTGTCAGGGGGCTAGCTGCACTACAATTAATATCCGCAAAATGAAACCCAGACAAAAGAAGTGCCTTGCACAAGTTTACGTCTGTTATCCCAGATGCCCAGAAATTTTTCTGCAGGCATTTTTCATGAGCATCCCTGTACTCTGCTGCATCATAATATGCAGGGAACAGTGACAGATATGTTATTGGCAGGGCAACAGATTGTGCCAATGTAATTGTTAAACTGGAAGTGGCAATTGTCAGTGTCTGCTGTTGCTCAAGAAGAGATTTAAGTACTGCCTCCACAGAAATTAAACTCAGAATACTAATGAAGTGGAATGCTTGGAGTCAAATACCGTACTCATTGCCAAAAAGTGTTATAACCCAAGGACACTGTAATTTATTGCTCAAACAGTACACACATATGAACAGCAAAGTACAATATAATTAGCAATACACCAGTGGCTGGCAGAGGATTGCATTCCAGCCAACATATTCATTAGTTCCAACGGGGGGCACAGCCAGCAGGCTGCACAGGCAGCTGCTGTCGTAGTAGTAGCCCAGGTGGCCTCTAGTGGCTGAATCAAGCACAAACTTCACGCATTAACTATGAAATGGCACACAAAATTGATAGTTACAGCTGTTTCATTTTCTTTTTCTGTGATGAATCCTCATTTTCTCAGTGACTATAATATTTATGCCATCAGCAAAGAGAACTTTCCTTCATGACTAACAGTATTCAGATAGTGACTGACATATATCAGGAACAGTATTGATGCTAATATGCTACCCTGAAGGACTCCTATATTTGGTTATCCTAAATGTTTCACTAAAAGTTTAGACTTATTTGAAGCAGATGTTATCTCTACTCTTTGAAACCTAGGTGTATGTATGATCAGAACCAGTTATTAGCTACATTTCTTATTCCTAATGATGCTACATTATACAGTAACATTTAGGAGGCACAAAAAATACTCATGTGACACACTTTTCCAAATTCTATAATACTTGTACCACTTCAGAAACCAAACTGTAATTTTATTCCAATAATTTATTAATCTGTCTTTTGTAAGTGATTCAATTATTTTTTAGAATGATGACAGTGGGGAAATAGGTGAGTAGTTTCATTTGTCATTCTTCAGTAAAGGTACAACTGTTGACTGTGGTAAGTATTCTGGAAATTTTCCTGATGTGAATGACTCATTTATTACATTTTTTAAGACAGCTTGTCTACTAAGTATGCATTGTTTTGACACACACACTGGTAATTTATCCAAACAACAGATGGCCAAGAATTCAGCACATGATCAATGCTCTTGCACACATGCATAGCTCTCTCGTAGTACTACACACTTCCCCACTGCTATGTCATGCTGTCTGAGCATCAGGAGGAGGAAGAGGGGGAAATTGCAAGTGCACCACATGTAGGTGACAATGCTGTTTCAGTGCATACAACTTGTTTTCATATTTGTCAACAACATGGAAAATAAACTAAACAACTCTTCAGAATTATTTAGGTATTTTGGCACTCTGAATACATAATATAATCTTTAACTTGTACAAATTTCCAGCATATCAACAGATGCAGACAGTTTCACAGATTTTCACACTCAGTTTCCGATGCAGTCATGACTCATTTAATTGCATAATCAAAGAAAGCCTTTCATGCACATATGTTGATCAGAATATTTAATCATTGTTGTAACCTCATAATGGAGATGTGGGAACTCTTCTTGACGAAAACAATGTAGACCTCTTGCACAGTTTTAATGTAAAAAAAATTGTCTTTTAAATAGATATTACACTGCAAGTCAGTGAGTTCCATCTGCACATGCACAGAACTGCTTTCAACTGAAATGGCAAATAGTCTCCAAAACAGCTAGAAAAACATGTAAGATTGGCAGTGTCCTCAAAGTGTCAGGACACTGTCTTTGTAATTCTTTCAAGACCACACTGAATTCTTCAGAACTTGCATTTTCTGTATTTTTTGTCAGAATTTATCCCTTCCACAATGTGATTTTCCTTTTAAATGCCTCCCCATCAAATCAGAAAAAAGTTATTTCTCACCTTATAGTGTCTTACTGTGGGAAGTGTGTTGTCAAGTCCATTTAAAACACAAGGCCTGCAGTCCACTCTGGATGTTCTAATTTTCATTTCTGCTTCCCTTTTTTCTTCATAATTCAGTAATAGTAGGTTTTAAATCATTCTGGGCATATCCCTTTACTTAACCAACATACTTTGCAGTAATACATAATGTCTCCAATACTCTTTGGTCAGTTCCATGAACAAATAGCAAGGGATAAACAGTGCTAACATCACAATTATGATGAACTGAAAAATGTCATACTGACTGAAAAATGGTGCACCACAATGCTAAATGAAATGTTGTGGCATACCAAATACTTCCAAGTCAGTCTACACATGTGCATGTGCTGTTCCGCATGCCATGGTTGACTCTGAAATAAGCCTACTCACTTTTTATGTTTTCAGTTTTGTCCAGTTTTACTGACTTCATGCTCTGTGGTTGGTGGTAATGTCATTCTCCTTAGTGTATAATTATTTACAGGTCTTATGTTTGTTTCTGGGAATAGTTTATTATTATATCGCATCAATAAGTAAAAATCTCAACAACGGAAGTCACTCATAATTCATTATGTCTGTATCAAATAGAAAAGGCAAAATCTCAGTGCACAAAACTGGATACTGAATCACAGTAGCAAACGCACACATATCATAAAAGTTACCAATTTTTGTGTAAAATGTATTTCCTTTGGCTCGACAGGCAAAAATTTAGTATCATGTTATTTATTTTCTTCTACCCACTCAGACAGCTGAGGCTGTTAGCGCGCTGCTTCCAGGATTCAGGCAAGAGCACTGGCCCCAGATAAAATCTGCCCTGGGATTAACAATGGAGGTCGGTGTGCCGGTCAGAATGGATGTGATTTTTACGTGGTTTCCCACATCTGACTAGGTGAATGTGAATACTAGGCTGGTACTGGTGTCCCACCTCAGTTTTTCAAACATTTAGAAAATGTCACATGGATAACACCAAACATAAACACTTGCAGTGCACACAGATTCCTTCCTGTGTGTGTGGGGTGGCGGGGGGGGGGCAGGGGGGGAGGGGAGGTGGCGACTGGAAAGGCATCTACGTCTACACCAACATATTCCACACACTCTGTATGGTGCATGTCAGATGGTATTTGTTACCACCACTAGTAATTTCCCTTCCTGTTACACTTGCAAATAGAGCAAGGCATGACAACTATCTTTATGACATTGTATGAACCAGTGGTGTAGCATGGTTGTAAAGGTTGGGGAGACTCTATAGTTATTATAGGGAGACAAAATAGCACAATAAACAATAATTTAAACAAATGAAACAAAATGCATCAAATAAAACAACAAGAACTACTACTACTATTACTACTACTACTACGACCACTACCGCTACCACTGCCAATAATAATAATAATAATAATAATAATAATAACTAGCTAACTTGTTCAAGAAACGATGACAAATTTGAAGTACTCCAGCAGCAAGAGAAGAAGCACTTACATTTTCTTGTACACAAGTGCAATGCAGCTGTCTTTTCTTTCCACGAATAAGTCTATTTCTCGGTCTGCAAAGATCTGATCACTGGATAGCTCTCCAAGTAGTGTCTTTTCTATTGCTAACATGTTCAAACATGACAGCCAGGTGTTGGACATTGAATTCCTTAAATAATTCTTCACTCATTTAAGAGTACTCATGCTTTGTTCACTGCTTGCTGTAGTTGCGGGTGGGGTCAAAATCAAATGCAGGAACTTAATTGTTTCTGCATAAACAGAGTCTAAATCATTGTTAACAATGTACTTTAAGAGGATTCTTGGAGATAAGTGTTCTTTTTCATCAGTGTATATGTTACACAGTTCATTTTCAAGTTGTTCTTGTTTGAAAAAAAGATTCTGTTCTAATAGCTGAAGCAGTGTCAACTTTGGGAATTCTTCAACAAACTGAATTTGGGGAAAGTCTTGAAATCTTCTTTCCAGCTGAACAATTTGCAAATCCAGTATCTCGTAAGTTAGTGCCCTGATAGATGTCTTTTGATTGTCACGGAATGATAAGTTGCCATTCAAACACAAGCTGCATTTAATGCATTCATCAACGAATATTTCAGTTCATAATGGTCGTAAGTTTCTCAAAACAGTTCTTATTTCCTTGTGGTAAGCAGTTTTAGTGACAGATTTTGACTGAAGAACATTAAAGAGATGATCAACATACACAAAGCACCCTCGGTGGAAGCAAAGCATGTAGACAAATGTAGGATCATCCATCTGTTGTTTCATTTCCACAGTACAGCTCAAAGATTCTGGGTCCCACTGAGAGTCTGTATCATTAATTATATAATTAATAACACTATATAGCTCTGAGAAATGACTAGGTTTTGTTGAAACTGCTCTGGAATGAAAGTTCCAGCAAGTGTTGCTTCCATGTGGCAGTTTAAATCCTTTCTCAGTTAGCAATACAGTTTGTTTTGATGATTTGCTGAAAAATGAATGGAATGCAGTAAGATCACTTACAAACCTGTGTACCTGTCATATGATTTTGGAGGCATGTAACAGTACAGTACCAAATTCAGTTGGTGTGTGTAACAATGAATAAACAGTGCTTAGGGACAGAACTACTTCAACAATTGTTGTAGTCCTCTTTCTTTGCCCGCCATTAATGAAGCGCCACCATATGTTTGACTAACCACTTTTCTTTCCACATTCCATTCTTTCAATACTGCATGAATAATGTTTGACAAACCTTCAGCAGTTTTATCTTCAGAAACATCGTAAAATCCAATGAATCTTTCCTCAATTTTGTCTGCAATACAGTAGCTGAATGTTATACTCATTTGAGTCTTGCATAGCACATCTAATGTTTCATCAGCCGGAATCGAAATTAAATTGCAGTTCTGAATTTCAGATTTTGTTTTCTCATTAACTGCCAGAGTTATCTTTTCTGTCACATCATTCTGTATATCTGGAGAAGTTCCTTTAATGGTTGAAGAGCATGACAGATGGTCTCAAATTAACTGCTCTCCTTGAGCTAGTAAATCCAACAAGTCCAGATAGTTACCTTTGTTGCTGTAGGATTCGTCTTCTCGATGGCCGCGAAAGGCTAGTTCTTGTTTACAAAGAAATACAATTGCCTGAATAAGACGAGTCAATACTGTCCTGTTGGATGCAACTTGTTCGTTGTATTTTATTGCTGTCAGACGAGCAGCTTCAGAAAGGGCATGCTAAATTCCACTTTTGCCCAATAACTGAAATGAATCTTTGTTATGCAGGTGATGTTTTGATATCTGATGCTTTTGTGCTTTCCTGTCAAAGTTCTTTATTGTACAAATGCCCCCATTGCACCATTCATTTTCACCCCAAACAGAAGACATATATAACAATATAATCTATTATTAACTGTATTCGCAGTCAGCCAAGTACACTTTTTGTACCAGGCAGCCTGAAAAGATTATCCTTCTATTCACACTTTTTTTTCGTACATTAATGTAGAAAAAGGCGTTTTTAATAAAAATTCTATACTGTGTTCAGTTGCTGGCCACTTATGTTGGCAACACAACGAAAATATGCACTAAAATCACACAAAAATGACTATGAACACAAACCGTGTGACTGTTCACATCCTTGTTAAAAGCCAGCATAGAAGTGTCAGAGATTAGTCTCGATACCTGCTAGCAAGTGCAGCGCACTGTCCTTTATGGAATAGGGAAAGTGGAGGAGAGCCGAGAATGCCGCTAATGCGCAGGCACACACAGCCAGGTAAAGGAAGGGAGGCAAAGACTGAGAGCAGTCGAGTCTCAAGCAGGCAAATACACGAACACTCAGGGTGCGGTGTGGGCTACAAAACTTATGTCTTTTGCACATTTAGAGATCTTAGTAGAAAGTTGTTTACATTTTTGTTATGAATTACTATTGCATCTTTTTTAAGTACAAATACAGGGGAGACTAAGCTACTACACCACTGGTATGAACCATAATTTCAGTTAACATATGCTGGTGGTCATTTTGTGAAATGTACATTGGGGACAGTATGACTGTTCTGCATTGAGCTTCAGATTTTGATTCTCTAAATTTTATCAGTAGCATTCATCAAAAAGAATGTCGTCTTCCTCAAGGAATTTCTATTTGAGTTCCTGAAGGATTATCGTAATACTTGTGTATTGATCATACCTATCAGTAAATAATCTATCAGCCAGCCTCTGAACTGCTTTGCTGTCTTCCTTTAATCTGACCTGGTGGAGATCTCAAACACTCAAGGAGTGCTCAAGAATGGCTTGCACCAGTGTTCTATATGTGCTCTTCTTTACAGATGCACTACACTTTCCTACAATTCTCCCAATAAACTAAAGTCAACCATTTGCCTTCCCCGCTAAAACCCTTACGTGTTCATTCCATTTCTATTGCTTTGCAATGTTATACCTAAATATTTAATCTAACTGGCCAGTGTCAAGTAGCACAGTACTAATACTGTAGTCAAACATTACAGGGTTGTTTTTCCTACACATTTGTATTATGTTACATCTTGATACATTTAGAGCTTGATGCCATTCATCAAACCAATTAGAAATTTAATCCAAGTCATCTTTTATCCCCCTACAGACACTCAGTTATGACACCTCCCCTATATCATAGCATCATCAGCACACAGCCATAGATTGCTGCTCACTCTACCTGTTGGGTCATTTATGTATATAGAGAATGATAGTGAAGAGGAACCATATGGGTATCACTGCTTACACATTAGTTGGTCAGTGAGTTGGTTGGTTGGTTTTGGGAAGAAGACCAGACAGCGTGGTCATCGGTCTTATCGGAGTAGGGAAGGATGGGGAAGAAAGTCGGCCGTGCCCTTTCAGAGGAACCATCCCAGCATTGGCCTGGAGTGATTTAGGGAAATCACGGAAAACCTAAATCAGGATGGCCGGACGCGGGATTGAACCGTCGTCCTTCCGAATGCGCAGTGAGTTGGCTTTACTGCCAAACCCATGTACTACATTCAGGATATAGGCCATGGTGATCGTATGGTGATGGAAACTGATAAGTGCCCATTTGTCAAAAATGCATTTATTCTGCATGAAAGAGCACATCTTGACATGATAAAATAGATTCGAATTGCAATGTCTATTAGTTAGCAGTTGAAGTAATGGTGTTGCACTGCAGTTCCACTTCAAAACTGACCTGGGGTATACACTCCTAAGACATGAGCACGCCCACAGAGCATGTGACCACAGGAGAACATTGGACATGTGTCCAGAACAAACCAATCATGGGGAGTCATGTATTTTGTGGGTATATGAGCATGTGACCACAGGAGAATATTGGACATGTTTCCAGAATGAGATTTTCACTTTGCAGCGGAGTGTGCGCTGATATGAAACTTCCTGGCAGATTAAAACTGTGTGCCCGACAGAGACTCGAACTCGGGACCTTTGCCTTTCGCGGGCAATTGCTCTACCATCTGAGCTACCGAAGCATGACTCACGCCCGGTACTCACAGCTTTACTTCTGCCAGTATCCGTCTCCTACCTTCCAAACTTTACAGAAGCTCTCCTGCGAAACTTGCAGAACTAGCACTCCTGAAAGAAAGGATATTGCGGAGTGCTCTACCATCTGAGCTACTGAAGCATGACTCACGCCCGGTACTCACAGCTTTACTTCTGCCAGTCTCCGCAATATCCTTTCTTTTAGGAGTGCTAGTTCTGCAAGTTTCGCAGGAGAGCTTCTGTAAAGTTTGGAAGGTAGGAGACGGATACTGGCAGAAGTAAAGCTATGAGTACCGGGCCTGAGTCGTGCTTCGGTAGCTCAGATGGTAGAGCACTAGCCTGCGAAAGGCAAAGGTCCCGAGTTCGAGTCTCGGTCGGGCACACAGTTTTAATCTGCCAGGATGTTTCATATCAGCGCACACTCCGCTGCAGAGTGAAAATCTCATTCTGCAAACATCCCCCAGGCTGTGGCTAAGTCATGTCTCTGCAATATCCTTTCTTTCAGGAGTGCTAGCTCTGCAAGTTTCGCAGGAGAGCTTCTGTAAAGTTTGGAAGGTAGGAGACGGATACTGGCAGAAGTAAAGCTGTGAGTACCGGGCCTGAGTCGTGCTTCGGTAGCTCAGATGGTAGAGCACTTGCCCGTGAAAGGCAAAGGTCCCAAGTTCAAGTCTCGGTCGGGCACACAGTTTTAATCTGCCAGGAAGTTTCATATGAGCGCACACTCTGCTGCAGAGTGAAAATCTCATTCTGCAAACATCCCCCAGGCTGTGGCTAAGCCATGTCTCCGCAATATCCTTTCTTTCAGGAGTGCTAGTTCTGCAAGTTTCGCAGGAGAGCTTCTGTAAAGTTTGGAAGGTAGGAGACGGATACTGGCAGAAATAAAGCTGTGAGTATCGGGCGTGAGTCATGCTTTGGTAGCTCAGATGGTAGAGCACTAGCCTGTGAAAGTCAAAGGTCCCGAGTTCGAGTCTCGGTCGGGCACACAGTTTTAATCTGCCAGGATGTTTCATATCAGCACACACTCCGCTGCAGAGTGAAAATCTCATTCTGGAAACATCCCCCAGGCTGTGGCTAAGTCATGTCTCTGCAATATCCATTCTTTCAGGAGTGCTAGCTCTGCAAGTTTCGCAGGAGAGCTTCTGTAAAGTTTGGAAGGTAGGAGACAGATACTGGCAGAAGTAAAGCTGTGAGTACCGGGCGTGAGTCATGCTTCGGTAGCTCAGATGGTGGTGCACTTGCCCGCGAAAGGCAAAGGTCCCGAGTTCGAGTCTCGGTCGGGCACACAGTTTTAATCTGCCAGGAAGTTTCATTGGACATGTGTCCAGAACAAAATAAACTTTCTGAGTGATCATGCAGTGTCATGTATTTTGTGGGTGCAATGAAGTGAAAGCAAAAATGAATGGAGAGTGCCAAACAAACTTCCATATGCATAAGTGAGGTGCTCGCATTAAACTCTACTCATGTGGTCCATGGACTGCAAGATACTGGAAAAATGCACCTGTACTGTACAGTGGCCCAGTTCACACTGCTAGTGCTTGTAGCTGACCTGCACCCATGAGTGCCACACATTGCCAGAATTTTGCCTATTGGTAAGTATGTACACTAAAGGGTACTGATGCAGCTATCTTGTGTCAGCTGAGAGTGTCTATAGTCTATTCATGCATGTTCGTGGCACAGCTGCCACACAGATCCCCCCTTGGAGAGTGGAGCTCTGGAGCTGAGAGAAAGCACAGGATTATGTGGCAGATGTTTGGGTTCCATCTGTGTCATTGTGATGGCCGCATGAATGTGATGGTGGTGGATCACACATGATGTCAGCACATGGGTCTGGGCAGGGACATAGTGACATGTCCTCATGCAACTGGCTAGTGACAGTAGTGGCAGATAGTGCTGGCTGTGAATTGTCTGTAGTAACAAGTGGTTGGCCTCAAGACTGTGACTCACATGAAAAGATGTCACCTCAAAATAAAACACTGATAAAAATGTAACAGAATAAAGCATTCACTGTTCAAAATCATTTACATACTCATTTGTGGTAGCATGGCATGGGATTCAATATGTACTCAATGCTATGGAACAGAGGAGGCTCAGAGATCACGTAAAGTGTCTGTATTTGCATGAGTACTGTGTCATCACGTGAACATGGTTCCAAGAACTGGGACTGACAAGACCAGTGACATGGAGAGCAGAGTCCAGAGCTTGACAGAGAACCAGTGCAGAAGTTAATGTGGCCTCATACCTGATGTGATGGAGACACAGGTACGTGAATGGGAGTCCAAGAGATGTCTACAGTAGGCAATGGCTGGGACATTGTTATGACACAGCATGGGTGTTTGAAATGGACACAGTGACCGAAGTGCATGATGTAGTCCTCTGACAGATGTGGTGGTGGTGGCCTGGGATTGGCTAATGTGGGTGCACACACTTTCTGCCAGTGGAGGGCCCAATGCACCATGTGGTGGTGGTACTTCCTCCATAAAATTACCCGGGATGACTAGGGATTGTCCATACTCAAGTTCAAGAGGTGAAGCACTGATCTCTTCTGTTTCTGTTACTCACAGGGTGAGCAGTAACAATGGGTGTGCTGCCATCCAGGTGGCATCATAGCAAGTAAGGGAGGCTTTCAGTGTTCAATGGAGCTGCTCCACCATGCTGTTAAACACTGAGAAATAGCTAATGGTTCTGTGTAACTGCATGCCACAGAGTTGGGCCAACTATGTGAACAGTCACTCAAACTAGTGGCTATGATCCATTGTGACATGACTGGCACACTGATCTGAGGAGCAGTGAATTGAATAAGAAATTATAATAATAGACTCTGACAGAAACACGGAGCTGTTACAGCTGTTGGAGATTGATTCCTACCTCCAACCCTAACCACTGGTGCTGCTGCAATCTACAAGCTGCCTCTGCTCTCGGAAGAGGACATGCTCCCATAGCTCACGTCACGTCGCCTGGGATGATCCTGTGACCACTGATCGCTTATAACTGTGTGCTTGCCATGCAGCAGACTCATTCTCTTGTGTACTCACTTGATGGAATGTTCACTGTATTGCCTATTATCTGTTTGCAACTTTTGATTTGATTTTGAGCTATGTATGGACTTTAATATTGGCTGGCTATCTTCTGTTTGTGTGACATTGAGCTTATACATTACCGTCCTTACTGCATCTGTGCAATAAGGCAAATAAAGTGTGCTCATGACTGCAGACTTATACAGAAAGTAGGTACTGAGATTCTGAGAGAGTGCAAAGAGAGTGTCCTTGCCCTTAATCAATAGACGCCAGTATTACTGAATAATGAGAGGTGATATGGATTCTCAGTGGTTACGGTGGTGTAAGTGCCAGTTGCTTTCCCTGTGTGCATCTACATGTCCTACATCTTTATGATATTTTTCAGGCCCCTCCATTGCTGAATTAGCTAAATTAGCCAGTATTTAAAATTGGTCCTGTTCTGTCAGATTTTTGCGGTGGTAAACATCACTCACTAATACTGAAGTTTCCTTGATGCACGCAACAAGTAGACTTACTTCTTACTCTTAGACAAAGTTCTACATGTGAAATACACTGTGACCAATGTAACATGTAAATGTTTCTTTGCAGAGATGTCTGAATGCAATAGTTGCTGTTTGTTATCAGTAACATTGCAAGTTGTGTTGGATTACATAACATCCAATTCAGCAATTGCTCAACAATGATGGAAGAGCCTCTTAACTTACATCTGCATCAGTATAGTCAGTATGAAGTTGGTTACATCTCACAATGAGCCAACATCATACAGCACTCTCACACCTGACTAGCCTTAATTATGATTGATGCCTGACTGGCATTTATTATGAATGAGGCCAATACTGAAATTGAAGGGAGTAAACAAGGTAGCACTAATTACAAGTATGAATAAGATATGACACAATCAAACATCATCAAAATATAAATAGTGTACCTCCAAATGGGACAAACTGGGAGTTTTAGACGGACACCAGGAGGCTCAGGTAAGAAACATCAGAACTAACATAGAGAAATAAAAGGCTGAATGTAGACACTTCAATTGTTTCACCTCAGAAGGTAGCAAAAGCAGGAAAACTGGGAGTCAAGATGAGCAGAATAAGTTGGAGTTTGATGATCCATCCAATGGACAACAATGATGTGAAAAACACTATGCATAAATTTACATAGTTGGTCAAACTGAAAGAAGTAAAACGAAACACACACAAATTTCAGAAATATAATCAAAGGCTGCTAAGCAAATATGTTTGAGAAATTAAGTTGTAAAGCATTTATAATCAAGAAAATCCTTAACAGAAATATACAGTATCTGGAGAGATAGAAATGCCCTAGATAAATGAAAATTTTATTTAAATGACAACAAAATGAGTTATGAAAACGGCTTGGTTTTAACAACATAACACAAAACAGGAATTTTCTAATTAAATGTTAAAAAAATATGTAATTGTCTCTGTTCCAAGATGGAAATACTGTCAATCTGAGAACAGTGGTGTAATATTGGTAACTGATAATTATTTAATGTTGGTACTAGATCACAACTTTTTCATGAACGTTGGTGGGTCCATTCTCATCCCACAGAAAAATCTGAGTACCAAAATGTGAAGTTAATGGACAGAATGAAAAGTCAAGAGAAAAACAGAGAGCTTTGATGATGTCATTGATGTCAAGTGTGAACTGACCAGATTTGCTGAAAACTTTCTGTCACATCAAATGTGAAATAATCTTGCATGTGATTATGAGTTTAAGAATGTAAGTATGTTCTTACTAACACATAAACAGTAACTTTAGTAACCAAAACCAACTGCGGGAACACCTTGGGCTGTGGATCGGAGCCGCCAGGCGGGGAAGCTGCCAGCGGTGGAGAACGCACCACGACCGACACAGCAAGAAAGAGATAAACAATGGAGGCTTGTGGAAACCACAACACCAAACACCAACAGTAAATCCACTCAGAACCAGAGTCAGGCAAATGTCAACAACGAGCAACGACCAGAACGCAGTACCGCCGAGATAGAAACGAAATCCAGAGCGAGTACCAGTCTGACTGGACTAGGGCAGAATGGGTCCCTATATACGAAACCAGAGGGAGTGGCTATTTGCCACTGTCTGCACGTGGCGTAGCAGTGGTGCCCTCGCTGCACGAGAGCCGCGGAATAGCTGCCGTGCAGGTGGAGCCCTCTATGGGCTGACCACGTCCAATTGTTCTGGCATGTGTTTGACTTCCACAGTGGAAGGTACTACATCCCTCCCCTCCGAAATTGGTGCATAGGGGCGGAAATGCACCAGATGATGCCGAGGTGGGCGGAATGAGGGCACGAGTTGTAAGACGTCCGGAGGGACCACTGGTGGAGGGGAGGGCAGACTTTCTGCGGCATCCGACAAGGTGTCACCGGAGGTCAGGGGGTCAGAGGGTGTCTCTATACCCCGGCGAGGCGGAAGGGGTGTCTGCAGAGCATGCGAGGAGATGGAGGTTGAAGGGAAGGGCTCCATCTCGAGGGATGTGTCTGCACCAGAAAGCAGGGAAGGCGGTGTGGGAGGAATCAAGGCAGCGGCCTGAGGGCGGAGTTGGTTATGGTGGCGACGCTCGAGCCTTGTGTGTGTCTGTACAGTCGTCACTTGCTGCTCATGAGCCGCCGTCACCGTAGCGGGCGTCCATGCAGGTGTGCTGCAATAGGAGCAGGCCCACATGGCCATGCCCGGGGCGTTGCGCTGGGAGGGGCGAGAGCAGAGCCCAGATGATGGTGTCAGCAGATGGAGGAGGGTCCGAGGTTGGCGCCCGTGGAGGAGTTCGGCAGGATTATGACCAGCCACCGGCGTAGTGTGGAAGGTGCTGAGAAACAAGGTGAGGGCTGAGGTGGTGCCCGATGGCTCCACTGATTTTGTCAGCTGCTGTTTGAAAGTGCGGACCAAGCGTTCCGCCACGCCATTGGATGAAGGATGGAAGGAGGGAGAGTGAATGTGTTTGATACCGTTAGGAGAGCAGAAGGTCTGGAACGAGGACGCCGTGAATTGGGGCCCATTATCTGTGACCAACATCTGAGGAAGGCCTTCAATGGCCACAACACCTGGACCAAGGCAGTGAGGGTGGACGCCATGCAGTACACATATGGGTATTTGGAATAGACATCAATGATGAGGAGCCACATGGAGCCAAAGTAGGGGCCTGCAAAATCGAGATGGATCCTGTCCCAGAGTTGGCTGGGTGGTGGCCAGGGTGCAAATGATTGTGGAGGACTAGCCTGATGACGTGCACACACTGTGCAACCACGGTTCAGGTGCTTAATGTCTCCATCGATTCCTGGCTAATAGACGTGCTGCAGGGTAATAAGTGCAGGACGCGATGGTGTAAGTCCAGAGGGATGACCACCCGATGGGCGTCCGAGTCCGTGGACAGCAGGAGGATGTCCTCCATCACCGAAAGTCTGTGTGAGACGTGACGCCACGGGCTGAAGTCAGTTTTCAAATGTCAGGTAAGGTAGGGAGGCCAACCATGGATCACATAGCGGAGCACTTGCCGCAGAATGGGGTCCCTGCGTGTGGAAGCGGCGATTTGCGTAGCCATCAGAGGAAATCCATCGAGAGTCTCTCGGTGGGCAGAGTCGATGTGGAACCATAGGACTTCCTGCTGGTCGAACGCCTGATCGGGTCCTGCTGGGAGACGTGACAAGGCATCTGCATTAGTGTGTTCACTGGTGGGATTATAGCGGATGGTGTAAATATAATTACGCAAGAACAACGCCCAGCACTGAAGATGCTGATCTGTCCGTTCTGGGAGGTGCGAATGAGGCCCGAAAAGCGACACTAAGGGCTTGTAATCCGTGAGGAGAGTGAACTGCGCCCCAGACAGATACATGTGAAATTTCTGCACTGCAAAAATAATGGCAAGAGCCTCCTTTTCGATCTGAGAGTAATGCCTTTGCGCAGGGTTAATGTCTTGGATGCATATGCCACAGGTTGTTCCGACCCATCCTCGTTCCTGTGTGCCAGGACTGCTCCAATCCCGTATGCTGAGGCATCGGCCGCCACCACCAAGGGACGATCCGGAGAGAAGGGCGTAAGGCAAGGGGCAGATTTTAGCATCGTCTTCAGGCAGGTGAAAGCCCGATCGCAGGCAGAAGTCCACGTGTAAGGTACCCCTTTGCGACGCAGGCGATTTAGGGGATGCGCGACGTGGGAGGCTTGGGGTAAGAACTTTAAGTAATAATTGACTTTCCCCAAAAATAACTGGAGTTTGGATAAGTTTTGTGGACGTGGAAGGGCATCGATTGCTGCGACATTGCGGTCCAAAGGGCGAATTCCATCTTTCCTGAGCCAATGTCCTAAGTACTCCACTGCATTTCTCCAGCCGACAACATAAACCCGCAGCCTGCAGGACGTGAAATAAGTTACTGAGGTTGCACAGATGTTCCTGGCGCGTGCGCCCCGTGACTAAGATATCATCGAGGTAATTGACACAAGCCGGTATTGGTTGTTTTACTTGCTTGAGATTCCGCCGGAAAATCGCAGGGGCAGAAGAAATGCCAAACGGAAGACACTTGTATTTATAGAGACCGAAAGGCGTGTTGATGACGACGATGGCCTGTGATTCCTCATCCAATGGCAATTGGTGACAGGCTTCTGTCAGATCAATCTTAGAAAAGTACTCGCCACCTGACAGTTTAGTGAGAAGGTCTTCCTGTCGAAGAATGGGATAAGTTTCGACCAAAGACTGAGCGTTGACCGTAGCCCCAAAATCTCCACAAAGATGAAGCGATCCATTGGGTTTCATGATGACCACTAAGGGCGTTGCCCAGGCACTCGATTGTACTGGCTCGATAACCCCCGCAGCCTGGAGCTGATCGAGTTCCCGCTTGGCGGTCACATGCAAAGATACCTGAATGAGAGGGTGGGGACAATTCTGGAGACCCGAGGCGTGCATACGTCGTCAGATTGACCAAAGAAACTGTGGGCCCCGTATCAACCTGGAAACGGACGTCCTCGTTAAAGATGCGTAGGGTGAGGAATAACTTTTGAGCCAATGTGTCGGCCCGAGGGGCGACTGCGTGTAAAGCAAGGACGGCTTCCTGTTGGCCTGCAGGGGCAGGACGGGGGCGGGTCGAGCGGCTACGACAGACTGATGGAAGGTGGCCTTGCTTCTCACAGAGCGAACAGGTCTTCCAGCGATGGGGACAGTCAGCTCGAGTGTGGGCCGAGAAGCACTGGGGGCACGACGGGAGGGGGCCACGCGGCCGACGTCGAGGGGCGACCGGCGGTTTGGACGCCATAGAGACGTTAGACAGCGAGGAATCTCGACGGCGGTGCCCTATGGAGACTGCGCCCCTTCGACGGCGGGAAGGAGTGGATCGGGAAATGGACTCGACCGCTGCCACCTGGGGCCGCGCCATGAGACGTTCGTTCGCCGCCTGAGCAATTTCGAAGGAATGGGCAATACGCAGAATGTCTTCCAACGAGGGGTTGTCCAACTTTAACTCCGCAGTGCGGACCTCTGGATCGGGCGCCAGTTGAACGACAACATCCCAAATTAACGAATCTGCATGTGACGCCTTGCACTGCTGATTGGTGCGCGTGAAGTTGCATTTGCGGCTGAGGACTTGCAAATCCGTCACCCAGGAACGGTAGGACTGACCCGGCTGCTTGTGGTTTTGATGGAATTCCAAGCGAGACGCAACCAGGTGGTATCGCTGGGAATAATAGTTAGTTACCAACACAAAGATCTAGTGAAAGGAGAGAGCCATGGGGTCGGCCAACGGTGCCAAATTGCGGAGCAAAAAAAACGTGTCCGGTGAGGCCCAAGCCAAGAATAACGACCGCTGCAGAGAGTCATCCGACACCTGAAAGGCCGTGAAATGTTGCTTCAGACAATGCAGGTATGTTTCCGAATCCTCTTTGGCGTCGTTGAACGGTGGGAACGACGGCGGATGTGGGAATGTTTCTGAAAGTGGGGCACCTGGGTGAAGAGGTGGGAGGGAATCCCGCTTATTGACCCTGTCCGAGAGCAACTGCAGTGACGTCTGTAAGACCTCGAACTGCTGTTGCTGCTGTCGAATGAGCTGTTGCTGTTGCTCTAAAAGAGTGGGCAATTTCTCTTCCATACTCCTATGTTCCGTTTACCTCATCACCAATGTAGTAACCAAAACCAACTGCAGGAACGCCTTGGGCTGCGAATCGGAGCCACCAGGCAAGGAAGCCGCCAGCGCTGGAACACGCACCACCGGGTAAACACAGGATGAGTCGGATGACAGACCAACGACAACTACCGGCCGTGACCGACTATGACCGACACAACAAGAAAGAGATAAACAACGGAGGCTTGTGGAAAACACGACACCAAACACCAAACTCCAACAGTAAATCCACTCGGAACCAGAGCCAGGCAAATGTCAACAACGAGCAACGACCAGAACGTAGTACCGCCAAGATAGAAACAAAATGCAGAGCGAGTACCAGACTGACTACACTAGGGCAGAGCGGGTCCCTATATACGAAACCAGGGGGAGCGGCTATTGGCCGCTGTCTGCACGTGGCGTAGCGGTGGCGCCGCCGTGCGGAATAGCCGCCGTGGTGGTGGAGCCCTCTATGGGCTGACCATGTCCATTTGTTCTGGCCCGTGTTTGACTTCCGCAGCGGAAGGTACTAGAGTAACAACATGGTGCTTTCTGGAAGTTCATATATTTACAAGTACACACACTTCTTTGAGGGGTCTTGGTTCCCTAGCTCTGAATTTCAGGAAGTTCACAAAATAGGGCCACTATTGTTGTGTGTCCAGTTGGTGCCAACGTTATTGATTAAATATTAATTTATTCATTAATACTATCGTAGCCATTGCTGAATGCTGTGTTTCATCTCAAAGTTATATAATTTTTAAGCAATAAATGACATTTCTGAACATGTCAATAAATAATAGGTTTTCAAACTTCAATGGCATGAAATACTTCAGCACACATTAGATCAATGTGTCACCCACCGCTGATGCAAAAACTCAGGATGAAATACAAATCACATAGCAGTCGACACTGTATACACACCCATAATCTGGCACGAACCTTGCATTTGAAAATTTGGAAGCCACAATCATGATCAGTTCAGAATATGGTCATAAACTGCTCAAAAATGTTTCACACCACCTGTATACTGAAAATTTGTGTGGGCTGAGATTCAAAGGGAGCTTGCAGTAAAAGAATAAAATTTTATACACAACACACTTTCCTATCTCTGTGACTTGTTAATAACAAATGTTTGGTCTAACACAACATGTTTCAGCAACATGCTACCAACATTATGTGCCTATCTACTAATATTTGCCATACATATGATGTCTTTTGTTGTTGTTGTTGTATGGCAGTGAAGTTGGTGAGTTCTTTTGATTCTGCCAAGAAAGTTACTGAGCATTGCAGTCCAACATTTGCACTTTTTATGGCTTATACCAATTAATTGTTGAATATATTCCTAAGAAATTGCAAAACATTACACTCAGGGTACAAAGGTTTGACAAGTCGTCCGGGTGGGTAGTGCCTATGACAATTAAGTTGTCAAGATAGATAGTACAAGCAGAGATGAATATAGTTAAATGTTCCAGGTAATTCCGGAAGACTGCTGATCAGAGAAGATTCCAAAGGGCAAGGGCTTGTATTTGTATAAGTCAAAGGGAATGTTGATAACCATAACACATTGTGGTGGTGGTACGTTTCTATGGGACCAAACTGCTGAGGTCATCGGTCCCTAGGCTTACACAGTACTTAATCTAACTTGAACTAAGTTATGCTAAGAACAGCACACACTCCCATGCCTGAGGGAGGACTCAAACCTCTGATGGAGGGAGCCACAAGAACTGTAGTAAGGCACCTCAGACCACGCGGCTACACCACACAGCAATAACACAATGTGATTCCCCATCCACTGGTATCTTTGAAAAATATTCACCTCTGACCAGCTTCATGAAGAGATCCTCCACATGGGGCATGGGGTAGTTTTCCACTTGTGCCAGAGCATTAATAGTTGATTTAAAATCTCCACAAAGCCAGAGAGAGCAATTCGGTTTTTTGACCACAACTAGGAGCCTGGACCAAGCACTATTTTAATGAGTTCTATTACCCCAGCTTTGTGTAGGAAATCACGTTCTTGCTTAATGATTGGCTGTAAAGAGACAGAATAGGTTGCACTCAGCAAAAACAGAACACTACATATGTATGCAAGGGAAAAGTAGGCTGGAAATCTGTGATGCACCCCAGGCCAGGTTCGAACAGAAGCACAAAGATGGTTCAGAGGTCATTGAGCTCCTGGAAGACAACTGTGTCTTAGAAAATCTGAACCTCATTAGTGATGCAGAATCCAAACAGCAATGTCAGCTGAGGGACTATGGACAACAAAAAGAGTTATCAGCCATACAACCTTTTTGTATGTAGCATTGACTGTGAATTGACCTCAGAAGAAAACTGAACTGTCACCATACACGACCAACATACAGGAGGGAGAGGTCGAGATAAGGGAACAAAGTTAGTATAGGTTTGGAGGTTAATCAAGGAAATGGTAGCTCCTGTGTATGCCTGGAAGACATCCTAGTTTGCAATTCTGAGATTGATAAACTAATTGGCATCAAGATCACCCTGAGAATCAACTGCCTAAAGTTCGTTGATGGATATGAGGAGTGGTATCCAGCTGTTCCAACAGTTGACACACAGTGTTGGGATGGCTGCCTTTTGTACAACAGGGGCACTGCACCTAGTTATCCAGACATTCCACATGTGGGTGTGCTGCGAAGCAGTCAGAGCATGATGCGAGACTAAGCTGCTTACACTGAGGGAGTATGACAGATATGTCCAAAATTGAGCAGTAACAAGGCTGTCATCAGGAAAATGACTTACAAGAATTCTGCCACTAAGATGGTGGCTGAGACACCGCTGCTTGGGATCGAACCATGAAGTGTTCAGTTGCTACCTGCATGATCTATAAAGAGAGTTCAATTTTCAAAATATCGTCCAAGGAGGTGGAGGAGATTAGTGCTTAATGTCCCGCATACAGTGAGGTCATTAGAGATGGAGCACAACTCGGATTAGGGAAGGACAGGGAAGGAAATCAGTCATGCCCTTTCACAGGACTCATCCCGGCATTTGCCTAAAGCAATTTAGGGAAATCACAGAAAACCTAAATCAGGATAGCCAGATGCAGATTTGAACTGTCATCCTCCTCAATGCGAGTCCAATATGCTAACCACTGTGCCACCTAGCTCGGTCATCCAAGGAAGGGTTGTTTAGTTTGTGGGCTGCAGCGTATACTTCTGGGCCAGTAGCCAACTGAACCACTATGTCTCAGATCAAAGGATCTGCATGTGAAGTTTAGCAAGACAGGTTTGTACAAGCGAAATCACAGCATGAACTCAGCCCTTGCAATTCTATTACTTGTGAGCAGTACTACTGACCTTGTTGCTTGTGGTATTTATGATACTGGCATACTGCCCAAAGTCTGCTGAACTAAAATGTGGTATTAAAATGTGACTTAAGCACAAAAGTGTGTTCCATCATTTTTCAAGAGTATATCCAAGACAGCAATACTACTTCCTCTGACATTTCATCTGTCAGTCTTGCAGCCATGTTGAAGGCAAATGAGTAACTTGAGTTCTGTGTGTCCAAATGTGCCTATTTACATTATGAAATGTTAAAAACCAGAGGTGACAAAACTATATGTGGAACACAGCTTTGTATCACATACTTTTAGCATTTCAGCGTATAGGTAGGCACCATTGGACACACTTAACACAAGTTACTGAGTTACTTAGTAGGTGATTACATTGTTGACAGATGAGATATTGGAAGAGAAAGTACTGCTGCCCTGGCCTTCCATGATAGGCAACAAAATAAGTGATAGAATATCATCAATATACTTCTGTGCTGTAAAGGTACCATGGATGACAAATAAAGGGGTCATGCTATGAAAAGGAATGGCAACCTGTGACTTAATTTCCTTGGGCTAATATACAACTCTGTTCATTAAACTTTATCTAGCAAATGTCTCAGGTTTGAGCCATATTCTGTCTGCTTTACACCCTGATATGCTAGTGACCAGTCAGTCACTGGTTATCCTGAGGTCATATGGTTGAGAGCAGATATATAATGCAAGTTGAAGATTATTAAAAATACAAGATTAGGGGAATCACAATAATAACATATGGTACACTCCAAATTTATATTTTAAATACTTTATTTATTCAGCAAAATATAGCTTCCTGCTGAACCGTGTTCCTTAATGAAATAAAATATGAGTTCATCCAGTAAGAATGTCCAGTTTTCAATTTAACTAGCAGCACACAAGTGATAGTAGTCTCCATTTAATATGCTCAAATTAATAAGGACATTTTACACCAGTTTTCCTTACCCCATGCTAAGGTGCATAAACTAACGTCCATGTATGATGAAATACAGTGTCATGCTCTGACAGCCAAAGTCACAGTCACAAGTCTGTGTTGAGAATCTCTTCCTTGGCTGCATTCCCAAACATATAAAATATGAGTCCCTAATGGTCATAACCGAACATCCATTCTCAAATTACAAAAACCAAACCAGCCCACACAGTCCGATAGCCATAACACAACCTCCCTTTTGCATTTTACAGCAGCTCCCAATAGCACATCTCCCACCCAATGGGATCTCAAGTAGCTCCCCACCACACAATGCATTTCTCACAACATTTTGACACATTGTGTGCATTTCAAATGGAATGAACATTAACTGAAAATTTAAATGTGTGACTATGAAGTCTTTCGCAATGCAGTCCTTGCATGAAAAGTTCTCCATTTATTTGCCATGTCAGATTTGGATAAAATCCCAGGCTTTCGATGACTACCTCCATCATCTTCATCAGGGGTAAAACTGGTGAGGCTTCTGCTTTTATAAGCAGTGGATGGCTTTTCATTGGCTGGATGACGTCACAGGGAAAACAGCACGTACAGAGGTGGTGGCCTCCACGTCCATATATTTTCTCTGTGTGCTTTATCCAGCATTGTCTGCAGCGCCATCCATTGCGACAGGTGGAGAACTGCGAGGAATATAAGAAGTCTCTCTCTGAACTCTTTCTTTATCAACTGCGCACTTCCATGCATTGTTGAGTGCATATCCCAAGTCTCTGTTGAAATTATTTTCACATAGTCTAATTTCAACTGTTTTCCTGGTGACAGAGCCCCAATAGTTTCATGTGTGAGCAAGTATTCTTGTTTCATTGAATAGAATCTTATGTTTATTTAACAAACTGTACTCAGCCACCACTGATTTTTCTAGATACCTGTATTTCAGGTGACGATTATGTTCCACACAGCGATAAACAACAGTTCTCATAGACTGGCCCGTATAACTTTTGCCCCACTTGCAAGGAATGCTGAAAATTCCCAGTACTCTCAAGCTGAGATTACCTTTCACAGGTCACAACATTTCCTTAATCTTCCTGGGTGGTCTGAAGACTGGTCTCATTCCCTACCAACTCAGGACTCTACTGATCTTGCTGGTTGTTGCACCGCAGAGTGGTAGCCGTGCAATGGATTGGTCCTCTTCATCTGTTCGAACAGCATCCTTCCTAGGTTTCTTTGCCAGAGTAGATCTGATGTCATGATCAAAATATCCATTTTTTCTGAATACCATCGTCAGATGGTAAATCTCGGGGGCCAAGATGAACCTTGTCCAAAATAGTCCTTGCTCTGTGTACCAAGGTATTCAGCATAGCTCTCTTCTGAGCTGAGTGATGAAAACTATGTGAATTTAGATATAAATCTGTATGCGTTGGTTTTCTGTACACAGAATGTCTGAGATGTGCATCTGATTTTCGCCCCACCACCACATCTAAGAAAGGTAACTTCCTATTCCCTTCTTCACCTCCACTATAAATCTTATGCTCTGGTGTTTGTTGTTGTGGTCTTCTGTCCTGAAACTGGTTTGATGCAGCTCTCCATGCTACTCTATCCTGTGCAAGCTCCTTCATCTCCCAGTACCTACTGCAACCTACATCCTTCTGAATCTGCTTACTGTATTCATCTATTCATCTCCCTCTACAATTTTTACCCTCCACGCTGTCCTCCAATACTAAATTGGTGATCCCTTGATGCCTCAGAACATGTCCTACCAACCGATCCCTTCTTCTAGTTAAGTTGCGCCACAAACTTCTCTTCTCCCCAATCCTATTCAATATCTCCTCATTAGTTATGTGATCTACCCATCTAATCTTCATCAGCCTTCTGTAGCACCACATTTCGAACACTTCTAATCTCTTCTTGTCCAAACTAGTTATCGTCCATGTTTCACTTCTACACATGGCTACGCTCCATACAAATACTTTCAGAAACGAGTTCCTGACACTTAAATCAATACTCAATGTTAACAAATTTCTCTTCTTCAGAAGCGCTTTCCTTGCCATTGCCAGTCTACATTTTATATCCTCTCTACTTCGACCATCATCAGTTACTTTGCTCCCCAAATAGCAAAACTCCTTTACTACTTTAAGTGTCTCATTTCCTAACCTAATTCCCTCAGCATCACTCAACTTAATTCGACTACATTCCATTATCCTTGTTTTGCTTTTGTTGATGTTCATCTTATACCCTCTTTTCATGACACTGTCCATTCCATTCAACTGCTCTTCTAAGTCCTTTGCTGTCTCTGATAGAATTACAATGTCATCAGCGAACCTCAAAGTTTTTATTTCTTCTCCATGGATTTTAATACCTACTCCGAATTTTTCTTTTGTTTCCTTCATTGCTTGCTCAATATACAGATTGAATAACATTGGGGATAGGCTACCACCCTGTCTCACTCCCTTCCCAACCACTGCTTCCCTTTCGTGCCCCTCGACTCTTATAACTCCCATCTGGTTTCTGTACAAATTGTAAATAGTCTTTTGCTGCCTGTATTTTACCCCTGCCACCTTCAGAATTTGAAAGAGAGTATTCCAATCAACATTGTCAAAAGCTTTCTCTAAGTCTACAAATGTTAGAAACGTAGGTTTTCCTTTCCTTAATCTAGTTTCTAAGGTAAGTCATAGGGTCAGTATTGCCTCACGTGTTCCAATATTTCAACGGAATCCAAACTGATCTTCCCCGAGGTCAGCTTCTACCAGTTTTTCCATTCGTCTGTAGAGAATATGCATTAGTATTTTGCATCCGTGTCTTATTAAACTGATTGTTCGGTAATTTTCACATCTGTCAGCACCTGCTTTCTTTGGGATCAGAATTATTACATTCTTCTTGAAGTCTGAGGGTATTTCGCCTGGCTCATACATCTTGCTCACCAGATGGTAGAGTTTTGTAAGGCCTGGCTCTCCCAAGGCCGTCAGTAGTTCTAATGGAATGTTGTCTACTCTCGGGGTCTTGTTTCGACTCAGGTCTTTCAGTGCTCTGTCAAACTCTTCACGCAGTATCGAATCTTCCATTTCATCTTCATCTACATCCTCTTCTATTTCCACAATATTGTCCTCAAGTACATTGCCCTTGTATAGGCCCTCTATATACTCCTTCCACCTTTCTGCTTTCCCCTCTTTGCTTAGAACTGGGTTTCCATCTGAGCTCTTGATATTCATACAAGTGGTTCTCTTTTCTCCAAAGGTCTCTTTAATTTTCCTGTAGGCAGTACCTATCTTAGCCCTAGTGAAATAACCCTCTACATCCTAACATTTGTCCTCTAGCCATCCCTGCTTAGCCATTTTGCACTTCCTGTCTTTAATTTTCCTGTAGGAAGTATCTATCTTACCCCTAGTGAGATAAGCCTCTACATCCTTACATTTGTCCTCTAGCCATCCCTGATTAGCTATTTTGCACTTCCTGTCGATATCGTTTTTGAGACGTTTGTATTCCTTTTTGCCTGCTTCATTTACTGCAATTTTATATTTTCTCCTTTCATCAATTAAATTCAATATTTCTTCTGTTACCCAAGGATTTCTGGTGTATACCATTCAAATGATCAATAAAGTGCTGCAGTGCCTCATTGCCATGTGGTCAGATTAAAAATGTATCGTCAACATACCTGAAGAAGCTGGATGAACGTAAGGGAGCACTGTTCAACATTCATTCTTTGAAATCCTCCATGAAAAGGTTAGCTATCGCTGGTGACAGTGGCGAACTCATAGCTGTTCTCTCAAGTCATTTCATAATACTTTCCACCATACAAAGAATAAGTGGTGATCAAACATTATATGATAAAATGTCTGCTGATACTAATTATTCTTCCTTTAAACAAAGATGTATGACTTACATAGACAAGGATGTGCATTTATCACACTTTCAATCAAATGCCATCAACGAGGTTAATTTGTAAAATTAATATGTTATACTAATAACTATGTACCACTTCATTTATAAGTGTGTGTGTGGGAGGGGATGTGTGTGTGTGTGTGTGGGGGGGGGGGGGGGGGGTGGCATGCGCGGGCATGGAGTACTGTCTGATATGCACACTTAATTTAGACACTTGTCATCCTAATATATTTAATAATAATGCAATTTGCGCTGTTACTCATGATAAGTCTACTGTGGTGGGCCATTATCTGATGTTATGCCTACCTTGTAAGACAGCCTTGTTTGCTATTACAGGGTGTAATTGGTGTTGGGGCTTGTGTATGCAGCATTGTCTTTCTTGGGTTCTCATATAACCCTTAAGCTTATTGCATCAATAGTCCTTGTCTCATTCTAAGTTATTAACATGTTTGTTCTGTTCTGAGTCCTGGTATTTCCAAACAACACTTACCTTCAGACATCTGCAGCTGTTAGCGTGTCTGTCAGCTGTTACCCATAAGTGGTGGTCAGCTAAGGCCCCACGCTCACTCCTGCTAATCCCACCTTTGTCAGTACGCCTTCATCATGCCTACCTCAATTGAATCCATTACCATTTGCCCCACCCCATTCATGTACACACAGCACAATGAACAGTTTTCTGTAGCAATTTCATGATGGATGCATTTCCAAAGGGAAAACATCCCTGGTATTCTTCAACAGCTTTAACTAATGGTTACACTCCTCCACTGCTCTGTCAGTTCCACAACACCTGTTATGGACTGTTAGTAACTGTTCACGCTTCTGAGCCTTACAACAGCAAAGGAATCTATCCTGATTTCCCCAGCTTTAACTTATACTTTGATCCAAACAACTCTCAATGGCAGCCTCAGGATTCCTCTCTAGACTTGACACATTACAAAACCTCCACTTAATGTGACATTTAATTTATTAGATGACACATTCAGCAGCACCTAGCATACCACTGGCATTAGCAAAATTTCAATGCATGTCTGACCAGCAATGCAAATAGCTTGAAGTGGAGAATGAAGCAGTGCTACTAGCTATAGAATTATAATGGTCCAGTACACATAAATACACTATCCTATGCATTCAAACTTAAGTTAATTTGCATACTTTTGGCGAAAAAAGTAGTAATTTTATATATTATCATGAAAGGTCTTTTATGAAATTGCGTTAATTTATGCAAATCACTGCTGGCTTGCAGCTTTCACTTATTTGAATGATTCATATCCACACACAGTTGTTCCTCCACAACACTTAATTCATTCTACCAAACCACTTTTATAGTAGCCAATTGCTCATAGCACCTGGTGTTGCTCTTCCTACATTTTCCAGTTACACAATTCATGGCAATGAGTCTGGTACCTGATGTTGAGTTTTGCAACGTCTTATGTATTATGCTGCACCCACCATCAGCACAGAAGATATGGAATCTGTCAAAATTGGACCACAAAGCAACCACCAGAATTCTAAGTCTGAACAAATCCCGAAAGTTCTTATTCTGAATACTTTCCCCAGAGAATCAACATACAGATATGAGGCAATGCAAACCACTTAATGATTTGGTAGAACTGCATGTTCATTTATTGTAAATAACAATTTTTATCACTTGATAAATTTTAAATCCAACAAAATGACAATTACAATTATACACATACGTAAACAATTTAATTACATTATTTCTTCATCAACCCTACTTGAACTGATTAATTTATCGCTCTTTCTCGACCTTACACTGATGGTTTTTGACTACCTTTTTTATTTACCTTTTAGTACTTTTAAGTTCACCATAATACAAAACATGCATATCTCAAAAAAATTACTATATTATACATGTAATAATTTTATGCATAATCAAATACTCATTAGAAACATTTATGGTCAGTGAAATAGCTTTCCTGTTACTACCACTGGGGTAACTGTAACATGGAAATCAGCCGTTCACTGTTCACCATTGAGCACACAGTTTAATTTTATTCTTCCTTTTCTACCCTCTTGTTCAAATTTTAATCATTTTTTTCTGATAATTTAGCACTGTTTTATACGTCATTGTGTAATCAGTGCCCAACACATCTTTTGTTAACTGTCTCACAATAAAGCAAGTCATTCTAAACTGAGATTTGTCAGTTTAGAATCCTACTAACATTTCTTCTCTTACTGGCTTTTCCCACCTGTTTCAGTTCTATTTTTCACTGTAAAAATTATCAGTATCTTGTTCTTGGGTCTACTTATGAAATTTTCCAATATGTCCGACACATTGCTCATATAAGCATCAGGTACATATATTTTCCAATCACAGACATTGATTTCTATGCTTCCCCAGACATTTTTCCCACGACCGATCATTTCCTATGCCTTTTCCACTTTTGTCTTCTTCCAATGCATTCATCTCATCTGTCAAAAAATCTTCAATCTAATTATTTCCTTCCAATAACTTATCAATTCCTTCATCCCTGGCTCAGCTTTTTTTTATCAAGTTCCCGACCTATCTCAGCCTTTTCAAAATCCCACATATGTAAAAGATGTCTGTAATTTTGACTACATAATCTCCAGTCCTCTATAGTGTAATCACCTATATCTTTTGTAACCTAACCTAATTTAACTTTGTCATTTGGAGCCAGAGATACGATCCCCTTAACAGATTTTAATGTACTCATCTTTTCCTCTACCATATTACTCTCTGTAACTTTACCCTCTACACATAAAATGTAATTAATTACCTCACACTTTTTGCTTTCCTCTAACAGCTGATGAGACAAATGTTACATCGCCTTCACCAACATTATTTGCCCTTAAATATATATTTATGCTTAAATTTTTCATGCTACCACAGAGTACTCCTGCAAAATTAATTAGACCTTCCATTTCCATCAGATTAGGACCTCTTCTCACCCTTTCCTTTAAGGCCTGGCACCTGATGTTCAGATCATACATGTTAACCATGGACATCTGTTCTATTTCTCAATCTCTTGCAAACAATTCGCCATAAGCTTCTCTGGGTTCAAATGGCTCTGAGCACTATGGGACTTAACATCTTACGTCATCAGTCCCCTAGAATTTAGAACTACTTAAACCTAACTAACCTAAGGACATCACACACATTCATGCCCGAGGCAGGATTCGAACCTGCGATCGTAGCAGTCACACGGTTCTGGACTGCAGAGCCTAGAACCGCTTGGTGCTTCTCTGGGGGCTAGCCCCTCTCACCTTCGATCAAATGCTCTTGCCACCTTAAACTTTTCATTCTTCCACAACTTTGATAACAGTGATTTTCAAATTTACCCATATGACCTGCAATCATTAACACAGTATTCCATTTCTTCCTTCATGAACCACTCAGTATTAATTTTGGGATCCAGCTCAATAGTTTCCCCATGATTTCATACTATGGTCTCTGAGTCTGACTCAGAACCTCTCATCAACATTTTATCATCACATAAAACCATTGGCTTGCTCCTTCTGGTCTCAAATTTTTTCCCAAAAGTTTGCTACTATTAGCCTCTTCCGCCACTGAATCAAATAAATCTTTTACTCCCATTTCCACATCATCTAATCTATCTCTACCATATATTTATCTTCCCTTACTGTTGCTCTGCTTCCAATTTCTCTCTACTTTCTTCTCCTCATTTACAATCTCCATTTCAATAATTTCAGATCTGCCTTCTAATTCCATATATCATTTCAGATTTGCTGCTCATCTTGTTCTTTTCCACACTGGCTTAGGCTGCCATCTCCAGATCTGAGATGTGGCGAAATCTATTTTTATGGTCTCTTGTTACAGTTATGTTGTCCTTGCATTGTTGCTCCCTCCAGCCTCAACAATTCTGGTAATCATTGCATGGATGTTATAATTTCAGTTAAAATGCCTAGCTGTTGAGTTGAGTGCCCCAGTTTATCTACCTCCTGTATACAAAATTCTCTCATAATCATACTGCCATGTCTATAAAACAGCCTGTGCAACAAACTGTTTTGGATCTTGTCTGTTTCATTTCACTCCAGAATTCATTTACAAAACATCTATCAAATGACTGATAACTGGTAAATAAATCATTCAACAAATTTGCTCATTATTGTGCTCTCCTTGTAACTGTCTTTTCATTAATTTTATTTTTGCCACATCAGACATTCACAGTGTGAAGCTGTCTTAACACGCAACAAGAAAATCTATCAGATGACACTTTCCATAAGTAGAAAAGCACTGTGAAGTTCCCATGGTGCATTTATTATGGTTGCAGTGTGACCTATCACTAACAAATCTAATTTCAAGCTAATCTCCTCCAAACCCCACTGGTTTTTCTAATGACCCTTTCACAGTCTACAATTTTTTCACACACATTCTGGAGTGCCATCTGTGTTTCCCCTGCAAGTGCATTCTGCCACAGCAAACATTTATCTACAACACACCTCAACATCATGCATCTTTTTCACCTTCTTTTTAAAATTTGTATATATTTTTTAAACCAAGTGACCTACTTCATTGTAATTTTGTCCGTTTTCATTCTAATTTCAGTTAACTTTCCCTCAATCATACCCCCTACATCTATTTTAATTTTACCTACTTCGGCTTTTCACTTGTTATTTTAATTTAATGTTTCCATTATCAATCTTTGAATTTGGTACAGTTTCAACACTTCATCTTTCCCATACTAAGCTGTAAAGCCCCCATCATCTGCAACATCTTAGTCATTGAATCTTCCAAATCCAAAGTTTCCCATTCGACTTCAGGCTAACCAGTTGACTATTATTCATTAAACCAAATGTGCTTGGTGACTGTTCGAACATAACATTTTCCATTCCTGATTATAGGTCTACAAAGCTACACACATTGACACTTTGCTGGGTGTTGTTACTGAAAAGCGAAGATGCTGCCGATGCTGGATCTGCTGCCAATGCTAATGGTGAAGCTCTCGCAGTTGTAGCTGATGTCTGCGCTGTTGATCTCCACTGCTAAAGCAGATGACATGTATTGAACACACCTTCAGCTTGCTGTCTTATTCCCTCTTGCACAGCTTCAAATCACTATCAACTCCGTGTGCTACTGCTGCTGAATGTCACTAAGCTAAGAGCCCCTTCACAAACTTCCAACAGCTCACAGGACCTGGATCATTGTTTCTCACTTGTAAGTTCAGAATTAAATGAATTTAAGTCTACATCCTGAACAAGAAAGGCCCCATTTGTAACTTAACTTCCTTGGGCTAATGTACGACACTATTTATTAAAACTTGGCTCACAGATGTTTCAGGCTGGAACCGTACATTGTCTGCTTTATGCCCTGACATCATAGTGACCAATTAATCCACTACACCGGTGATCCTGTGGTCAAATGGTTGAGGGCAGACACATAATGTGCATTAAAGGTCATTAAACATAAAAGATCATGGAAATCACAGTAAAAGTAAAAATGCCTTATTTTCAATTTAACTAGCAAAATGTGAGTGATGGTAGAGTCCACTTAATATGGTCAAATTACTAAGTGCACTTATACACCAGTTCTTCTAACCCCTCATTCAGATGTGTAAACTAAAATCTGTGTATAACAAAATATAATCTCATGCTCTGACAGCTGAAGTCATAATAACAAGTCTGTGTTCAGAATGTAACATTTGGCAGCACTCCTGACTGTGAAAAACATGAGTCTCTGATGGTGATAATCTAACATCCACTCTCACATAAAAAAAAATCAAATCAGCCCTCTCCCACCACTGCATCCACTGACATCACCAAACTTCAGCTAATGGGACCTCAAGTAGCTCCCCATCACATAACACATTTCTTACAATACTTTGACACATTGTGTACAGTTGAAATGAGATGAAAATTAATTAGAAACACAAATGTAAATGGAAGTGGAGCACCATTCCTACACTAATAATCTGACAATTACTTTACACGTGTTATGCGAAATACTATTTGATAGCATGTCTACTGAAACAAATTACTGTTCCTTTAAACCTGGATGTAGGATTTACACAGGCAAGGATGTGTGTTTATTGCACTTTCATTCAAGTACCATTGACAAGGTTAATATGTTAAATTAATTTGATATACTAATAACTTAACCAACTTTGATTCCATCAAGAACTGTTGTGCACAGTGACTTAGATTGTAAGGAAGGAGAGGCACACAGCAGTCAGTTGCAATCCCAGTAGTTTTTATTATAGTTGCAAATGTAGATTTCGACTATAAATAGCAATCTTCAGTGCATTTTCGTTACAACTCAAGAAATTTGTAAAGTTTCATGTCACCATATGTTCTTACAGGTGTATAGGCCTCTGTTGGGGGGGGGGGGGGGGGGGGGGTAGGAGTTAGTGGTCGTGTGTACGTATAGTGTGCTTGCTTGTGTACATGAATAACTGACTGACTGATCCGTATTTCTCTTTTTTCGACAAAAGCTGTCACCGAAAGCTTCTGTGTAAGTGGTTTTTAATTGTGCCTGTTTGCAACTTAGTGTGTTATGTTTACAGTACACAGCAATGTATCTATTACTATATTGTAGACATTCCTTCCCCATACACACCTGTCCGAACCTGTGTGATGTGCACAGCCGTGAGCCTGTTGAGTTGTAACAAAAATGCACTGAAGATGGCTATTAATAGCAGAAATTTAGATTTCCAAGATAGTGAAAACTAGTAGGTTTTGCAACTGACTGCTGTGTGCCTCTCACTCCGTACTAACAACTACCGCTTCATTTACAAATGTGTGTGGGGAGTACTTTCTGGTATGACACACTTAATGTAGACACTTATTACACATGATAATGGCTACACTGCAATGCCATTATCTGATATTATGTCTGTCTTGTTATTATAATATGTACACTTTTATGGTGTACAGTCCAGTTATGCATCTACTAACAGCTGATGCTTGTGTACATAGCATTGCCTTTCTTGGACAGCCATTAAGCTTACTGCATCAATATTCTTTGTCTCATTCTAAGTTGTTAGAGCATTTGTTCTGTCCAGATTCTTGGTATTTCTAAACAACACTCAGCCTAAGACATCTGTACCAATTAGCAGCCCTCTCAGTTTTTACCTATAAGTGCCTACCACTTAAGGCCCGATGCTCACTACTGCTAATCCCTCCTTTGTCCATAGGTCATCATCATGCCTACATCAGCAGATTCCTTTGTCCATAGTCCTTCATCATGCCTACATCAGCAGCTTCCATTACCATTTGCCCAGCTTCTGTTCATATACACACAGCACAACCAACAGTTGTCTACAGTAGTTTCGTATTGGATGCATTTCCAGGAAGGGAACCAGTCATGATATTCTTCAACAGCTTATACTAAAGGTTATGCTCCTCCACCACTTCGATGTTTCTAAAACACTGGTACCGACTGTCCATTATTGTTCATGCTTTTGGGCCTTAACTGTAACAGTGTAACCTTACTGAATTTCCCCAGCTTTAACTAATAATCACACCGCTCCAAATATCTCTCAACAGCAGCCTTACGCTTTCTCTCCAGCTTTGTCATTTTATGACCACAGACCATGACTCCTTGTTGTCAGGTTGAATTGCAGGTGACAGTCAGGTTGGTATTCTACCACTGTCTGAAGCATCTCCAGACATGTCTTAGCTGGTCATTGGGGCTCAGTTCAAAGAGGTTCTCTCACTGAAGACAGTTCTACTCCACTTGAATAAGTTTTATCTGCCACTAGACACATACACATTGCATTGCGAAGCATACTCTCACCCATAGAAGGTTATACTATCAGCAAGTGTGTATATAAGCAGAACAAGACTAATGAAACCTAAATATGCCCTACAGAGAATGCCAAGAATTGTGCTACTGAATTTGCTGGTGCTTACAGGGCCACTTTTGCAGCTGAGTTTATCATGATATTAGGCATATGTACCTTAGATGTTGTAATGCAGAAGATGGCAGTGCTGTAGTGTTTATAGAAATGGTACCTAAAGTGAGAGAGATATTAGGGCAAAGTGCAGACATCAAAAATATCAATATATGGATAAAATGAGAATGGCAAGAGGACAACAGGAAATGTGTCTGAGTTATTTCCCAGTGTATGGATAGACTTCAAATGAAGTACATTTTCCACTTCAAGGACTTTTTTACAAAATGGTTTGAACACTAACTCTCTGAAAATAACAACAACAAACAATAACAGTGATTGTGGAGGCTTTTGATTACTGAGACACAACATTCAGTACTGTATTTTATCAGACATGTCAGCAAATACAAAAGATGAGAAATAGGCAACACAGCAGTATTCAACATTGTATAGTACAAATCACTACGACACAAGCAAAACAAAACTGCTGAGATCATATTCAGAGAGGAGCTGGGAACTTATCTCAGTGGAAAAGAGAGAGCACTGATTCATCACAAAGAATTAATCATCTAATTAACAGGCAATAAATGATTACATAATGGAGACTGGCAAAAAAAAAAAAAAAAAAAAAAAAAAAAAAAAAAAAAAAAAAAAAAAAAAAAACATTCACCTAATGACTGATTATCATCAGAAGAGATACTATAGAACCAGAATAAAATTTGTGTGTATATTGATTACAGTTGAGAAAATGTCCATCAGCCATTCACTAATAATCTGTTTATTGTAGACCTATATTTCGACCACTGTGTGGCTATCATCAGGCTAAAAATATACAAGAATACATTACAATAAGACTCATGCATGAGTCAAAACATATTACAGTTGTATAAGCTTTGTACAAGAATAGGTGATAAAGTAACATACTGGTAAAATGCAAGTCAAACCATGAGTGTTGCTTCTCTATACAAACAATAATCTGTGGGGCATGCACACCCCACTCCCACTCCCGCCCCCTCCAAGATCCAGTAGTGGATGTATTTAAGCTGTGAAAATGGCTTCTCTCACACACTTGTGATTTGTTCTTGTACTTGCTGCTCAGTGTTCACATGCAGTTGTTGGCTACGGCTTATGGGCTTTGTAATTTACCATTCACAACATGAAGCCTGATTGGATAATTCAGAACTTGTGTATTTGTCTTAACAAGGAACTTCTATATTCAGCTGCTACCAGAAAGATATGTATTCATTCTTTTCTTAATGTTACTAGTACTTAGAATAAAAGATAATTATGTGTTTATGTTATTAGTGCACTGTGTTCCATTCTCCCACCAACCAATTGAGATTCCACATGTTCATAAGATGACATATAACAGTGCACACAGCAACGGCAATGCAGAGTGACTGTGGAGTGGGTAGTGACTCATTTTAAATAATACCAATCATAACTATTTGTAGCAATGTTTCTAACTATTGTGTTTTATATTTTCCAAATATTAGCTAACATTAGGCTAGTAAATTCTGTAATTTAAATTACATATGTATACACGGCTCTGGAGGGTCGGGGGTGGGGAGAGACATTAATTATACCATGGTAAAGAAATCTTATGTTAAACTGACACATTCCACAGCATTATGAAATGTATTCATGAGCTATGGAACAAGTATTAATGTAATGTAATGTAATTATGACATACACTGAGATTTGCTGTGTAATATTTGAAAACAGCAGTCTCGGTGTCAACTTAAATGCTGACACAAATGAACTAGTAGGGGCTATATGTAAGGACAAGCAATAATGATAACCGGACTTGCATCTTCCCAGTACATTACTTAATCATCTACTCTTGCACAAAGCTCAAACTACACTGCCATTTGTGAAAAGTGCAACACCGAGAAGGAATTACCCAAGTAGCACCACACTTGGTGGAAGTGGCGATGGGTGTGCAAGCAATACGTGATACATTTTGCAGTGAGATGGGGTATACGTAGGCCAAGCAGAGCCCTCTCGTGTCAGTACAACAGGGTTGATGTTGTGCCTAGTGTGGTTGGTGCACAGTTGTCACACAAGGTGGAAACAATACAGGGAGTGCCAGTATGCCTCGGCGATGTAGTCATATTGGCATGTGTGCGAGTTTGAACGGGGTGGAATGATTGGTCTCCAGGAAACAGGGTGGTCATAGGTGGTCATACCGGGATTGCTGCTACGATAGTTGTGTGTGTGTGTGTGTGTGTGTGTGTGTGTGTGTGTGTGTGTGTGTGTGTGGAAGCAGTGGATCGTGGAAGGTCGTACACAGCGACAAGTGGGAACTGAACCATGGAACATGACCACAGCATGGGATGACCGTCATATTGTCCGGATGGCCATTAGAAACCATACAGCGTCATCCACAGTGTTGGCTTGTCGCTGGAGCACTGCAGCGGGTGTGAACTTGTCTGCACCGACAGTTCATTTCCGTCTGCTACCAGTCGCACACATGCCATTACACTGGCTTCCATTGTCCAGAAACCACAAGCTGCTCTGATTGAAATGGGCATGTGAAAACTATCACTGGGGTGCTGAGTGGCAACATGTAATCTTTTCAAATGAGTCCCACTTCACTGTGTCCTACAGTGATAGCTGCATATGTGTCCAGCGGTACTGTGGTGAGTGCAACATGTAGGGCTGCATTGTGGAGTGGCACAGTGGACAAACACTATGTGTGATGGTTTGGGGCACCATTGGTTACAACAACCAATTTCGCCTCATACATCTTGTGAGCACTTTAAACAGCAACCGGTAACTAAAGGAAGTTTTGGAGCCTGAGTTAATCCCCCTGCTTCAGGCATCTCCACAAGCCACATTTCAACATGACAATGCCCGGCCACATATTGAAAGAAATGTACAGGCCTTCTTCAAAGGCCTTCGTCCCCAGAGGCTGATCAGAAAGCCTCCCCGGTGCGTCTGACGAACAGGTTTCGGACACTGTCTCTGGCTGAGCCAGATGCAGCTGCCTGCCCTGTTTCAGAGGATCATTCTCAGCCTTCAAGGTCCGGGAAATCGCAGAGGGTGGGCTTATTGGTAGTTGGGAGCTCCAATGTTAGGCGCGTAATGGGGCCCCTTAGGGATATGGCGGCTAAGGAGGGGAAGAAATCCAGTGTGCACTCTGTGTGCATTCCGGGAGGAGTCATTCCTGATGTGGAAAGGGTCCTTCCGGATGCCATGAAGAGCACAGGGTGCAGCCAGCTGCAGGTGGTGGCACATGTTGGCACTAATGACGTGTGTCGCTTTGGATCTGAGGAAATTCTCTCTGGATTCCAGCAGCTATCTGATTTGGTGAAGGCTGCCGGTCTTGCTTACGAGATGAAGGCAGAGCTCACCATCTGCAGCATCGCCGACTGCGGACCTTTGGTGCAGAGCCGGGTGGAGGGTCTGAATCAGAGGCTCAGACAGTTTTGCGACCGTATTGGCTGCAGATTCCTTGACTTGCGCCATAGGGTGGTGGGGTTTTGGGTTCCGCTGAATAGGTCAGGAGTTCACTACACTCAGCTGGCGGCTACACGGGTAGCAGAGGCTGTGTGGCGTGGACTGGGCGGTTTTTTAGGTAAGAAGGCCTCAGGAAAGTGCGGGATGGGCTGCAATGTCAAAGGGTGCTTGGCAATTACAGGACGTGCTTGGATCAAGGAACAGTCGGAATTATAGTTGTAAATTGTTGTTGTTGCGCTGGAAAAGTCCCTGAGCTTCAAGCGCTAATAGAAAGCACAGAAGCTGATATCGTTATAGGTACAGAAAGCTGGCTAAAGCCTGAAATAAGTTCTGCAGAAATTTTTACGAAGTCTCAGACGGTGTTCAGGAAAGATAGATTAGGCAGAATTGGTGGTGGAGTGTTTGTGTCTGTCAGTAGTGGTTTATCTTGTAGTGAAGTCGAAGTAGATACTCCGTGCGAATTGGTGTGGGTGGAGGTTATACTTAATAGCCGAATTAAGTTAATAATTGGCTCCTTCTACCGACCCCCAGACTCCGATGATACAGTTGCGGAACAGTTCAGAGAAAGTTTGAGTCTCGTAACAAATAAATACCCCACTCATACGGTTATAGTTGGTGGGGCTTCAACCTTCCCTTGATATGCTGGCAAAAATACTTGTTCATAACCGGTGGTAGGCAGAAAACATCTTCCGAGACTGTCCTAAATGTTTTCTCCGAAAATTATTTCGAGCAGTTAGTCCACGAACCCACGCGAATTGTAAATGGTTGCGAAAACATACTTGACCTCTTAGCCACAAACAATCCAGAGCTGATAGAGATCATCATGACTGATACAGGGATTAGTGATCACAAGGGCATTGTAGCTAGGCTCAATACCATTTCTTCCAAATCCACCAGAAACAAATGCAAAATAATTTTATTTAAAAAAGCAGATAAAGTGTCACTAGAAGCCTTCCTAAGAGACAATCTCCATTCCTTCCGAACTGACTATGCAAATGTAGACGAGATGTGGCTAAAATTCAAAGATATAGTAGCAACAGCAATTGAGATATTCATACCTCATAAATTGGTAAGAGATGGAACGGATCCCCCGTGGTAGACAAAACAGGTCTGAACGCTGTTGCACAGGCAACGGAAAAAGCATGCAAAGTTCAGAAGAACGCGAAATCCCGAAGATTGGCTAAAATTTACAGATGCGCGAAATTTGGCACGGACTTCAATGCGATATGCCTTTAATAGGTTCCACAACGAAATATTGTCTCGAAATTTGGTAGAAAATCCGAAGAAATTCTGGTCGTATGTAAAGTACACAAGCGGCAAGACACAGTCAATACCTTCGCTGCGCAGTGCCGATGGTACTGTTACCGACGACTGTGCCGCTAAAGTGGAGTTATTGAACGCAGTTTTCCGAAATTCCTTCACCAAGGAAGACGAATGGAATATTCCAGAATTTGAAACACAAACAGCTGCTAGCATGAGTTTCTTAGAAGTAGATACCTTAGGGGTTGCGAAGCAACTCAAATCGCTTGATACGGGCAAGTCTTCAGGTCCAGATTGTATACTGATTAGGTTCCTTTCAGATTACGCTGATACAATAGCTCCCTACTTATCACTAATATACAACCGCTTGCTCACCGATAGATCGGTAACTACAGATTGGAAAATTGCGCAGGTCGCACCAGTGTTTAAGAAGGGTAGTAGGAGTAATCCATCTAACTACAGACCTATATCATTGACGTCGGTTTGTAGTAGGGTTTTGGCGCATATACTGTATTCAAACATTATGAATCACCTCGAAGGGAACGATCTATTGACACGTAATCAGCATGGTTTCAGAAAACATCGCAGCTAGCTCTTTATTCGCATTAAGTATTGGCCGCTATCGACAGGGGATCTCAAGTTGATTCCGTATTTCTAGATTTCCGGAAAGCTTTTGACACCATTCCTCACAAGCGACTTCTAATCAAGCTGCGGGCCTATGGGATATCGTCTCAGTTGTGCGTCTGGATTCGTGATTTCCTGTCGGGAAGGTCGCAGTTCATAGTAATAGACGGAAAATCATCGAGTAAAACTGAAGTGATATCAGGTGTTCCCCAGGGAAGCGTCCTGGGACCTCTGCTGTTCCTGATCTATATAAATGACCTGGGTGAAAATCTGAGCAGTTCTCTTAGGTTGTTCGCAGATGATGCTGTAATTTACCGTCTAGTAAGGTCATCCGAAGACCAGTATCAGTTGCAAAGTGATTTAGAAAAGATTGCTGTATGGTGTGGCAGGTGGCAGGTGGCAGTTGACGCTAAATAACGAAAAGTGTGAGGTGATCCATATGAGTTCCAAAAGAAATCCGTTGGAATTCGATTACTCGATAAATAGTACAATTCTCAAGGCTGTCAATTCAACTAAGTACCTGGGTGTTAAAATTACAATCAACTTCAGTTGGAAAGACCACATAGATAATATTGTGGGGAAGGCGAGCCAAAGGTTGCGTTTCATTGGCAGGAAACTTAGAAGATGCAACAAGTCCACTAAAGAGACAGCTTACACTACACTCGTTCGTCCTCTGTTAGAATATTGCTGCGCAGTGTGGGATCCTTACCAGGTGGGATTGACGGAGGACATCGAAAGGGTGCAAAAAATGGCAGCTCGTGTTGTATTATCACGTAATACGGGAGAGAGTGTAGCAGATAGGATACGCGAATTGGGATGGAAGTCATTACAGCAAAGACTCTTTTCGTCGCGGCGAGATCTTATTACGAAATTTCAGACACCAACTTTCTCTTCCGAATGCGAAAATATTTTGTTGAGCCCAACCTACATAGGTAGGAATGATCATCAAAATAAAATAAGAGAAATCAGAGCTCGAACAGAAAGGTTTAGGTGTTTGTTTTTCCCGCGCGCTGTTAGGGAGTGGAATGGTAGAGAGACAGTATGATTGTGGTTCGATGAACCCTCTGCCAAGCACTTAAATGTGAGTTGCAGAGTAGTCATGCAGATGTAGATGTAGAAAGAGCAACAGGTACCATTTCTTCCCTGGCATGGACATTCACCAGACATGTCACCCTTCGAACATGTCTGGGATATGGTTGGTCAGCGCCTGGCCTTTCACGGTCCTCCACTAACTGGTGTCACAGATTTGTGGGCTCATATACAAAGTGTGTGGAGGGAAATCCCTCAGGAACATATTCAGAACCTTACTGATTCAATGCCATGGCGTATAGCAGCTCTAATTGTAGCGCATGGTTGTCACACGACATACTGAATAGTAGGGCTCAAAGGACATGTACAGATTTGTAAAGATAATCATTTGTTACTTGTCATGTACCTAACCTGTAATTGAATTCATGTGTTTCCTTCTTGGTGTTGCAAGTTCCACAAACAGCAGTGTATAATGTATTTTAATTCATACATATGTGTTATTGTAATGTAGTCCTATATGTTTTTAGTGCTGATGATAGCCACACAGTGGCTGAAATCTAGATCTGAAATAAACAGATCACTAGTGGCTGACTGCTGCACATTTTCTCAATAAAAAAATAAAAATAAATAAAAAAACATAGTCACTAAGCACATCAGTTCCATAAGAATTCAAACTAGATCTTACAATTTTTGTTGCCCCGAACACTGTCTTCTGCAACATGTTACTGTGGTCTGTATTGCAAGAAACCTAGACAAGAACAGGATGGGCTACTTGACATAGTGCAGCATGGTAAACACTATAGATTACACTTTGTTTCAAGGGGTGAAACTATGATAATGTAAGACAAGTACAGAATTATAAAGGATCACTAAGAAAACTTAATAACATCTAGAAAATTATGAATGTTGGACCCTTTGGCTTTTGCAAGGTCTACCATATTCCAGGAACGCTGGCCTATGGGCTGAGGTGTGTGTATCAATTTTGACCAAATAGGTGATGTGAAAAGTACATCATAAACAATAGATATTTCGAGGAAGTGTGTAGTAGTTTCTTAATTTCTGCTCGTAATTAGCTTCCTTCAGTGGTTGGTAAATAAGATATGCAAAAATCAATAGAAAGGTGAATTATAAGGAAAATAATTAGGACCACAAAACAACGTAGAAGCTTGGAAATTACAAAATAATACTGAAATATACCAAAACATAGCCCACCCCCGGTAGCTGAGTGGTCAGTGCGACAGGCTGTCAATCCTAAGGGCCCAGGTTCGATTTCCGGCTGGTTCGGAGATTTTCTGCACTCAGGGACTGGGTGTTGTGTTGTCCTAATCATCATCATTTCATCCCCATCAACGTGCAAGTTGCTGAAATGGCGTCAAATTGAAAGACTTGTACCAGGCGAGCGGTTTACCCGACAGGAGGCCCTCGTCGCATGTCATTATTATTATTATTATTATTATTATTACCAAAATATAGAAAATATTTCAAATGTAATGACAAAAAAGAAGACTCATGCTTTTTGGATATTTGTTTTGAACGTAAGACAGTAGGTTAACCAATGAGATCTTCAAATATTTGTGGGATAAGAAGTCCATAACGAGCTGGGTCAAGGAAGCAAGAAAGGATTTAGAAAGAAATAACATAAAAACATAAGATACAAACAGCAGAGAAGCCTTTTGTGAAAAAATATTGAAAATGGGAGGATTCCAAGGGAGAGTAGCTAAAAAGACTGGTTCAAAATGGTCTGAAGACAGAAAGAAGAAACATAGTGAACAGACGAAAGCAAATTGGAAGAACTGAAACTGGGACATGGTCCTCACATGACCTATTCACAAAAAAGATTATTATTTATTTATTTGTTTGTTTGCTTACTCACTTTAAACAGTATTGAAATCAATACGTTAACTGTGTACTTCGAGAACTCTGTTTCTGTTCTGCAGATTTCCCTATAGCTTTTATTACTTCATCTGCCAGATCCTTTCACTACAAGCAACCAAGTGAGACAGGTGATTTTACAAACAGTGTGTATTGGGTACAGTGATGTCCAAAAAGTAGGTCATTTACTCAGCTTTGTTGATAATTACATTAGGTCAACTGCATCAGACTGTGACATCTACTGCCATGTAGGAGTTTCAGTAAATTTTGGATTTGTCATTTTCTATGACAGTGAGAGAATCTTATATGCAGCACAGAGTGAAGTCTTTTGTTCACTGATGTTAACTGATACTTCTGCCATAGCTTCTTATCTTCTAGTGGATGATTTTGATGATATCATCATGCATTTACAAATATTTTGTGGATGTTGGTGTTTTACATCCAGATGCATTGTGGTTTCCTTCTGAGTCTCGCACTATCAGCAGCTATCATCTATTCCTAGCTTCTTATTATTATTATTATTATCATTAATGCATGTACACAATACAACCTCAGAATGTAAGTAACACCGGTACTTCTAGAAAGGAATGAGACGCTAGTAGGTAAGTACTTAATTTAATATGTAGATGAATTAAATAATAAGAAAGCATATGACAGAAATTAGAACTTAGTGGGAAAAAGCCCACATTTATTTTGGACATTGTTACTGTGTATCACTTACTCTAGTTTCAAGGTATATCAGCAACAAACAAATAAAATGTACATTGTTTTTCACATCAAACAACTCTTGCACGTCTCCAGCATTTACCCCCTATTTGATTACTACATGCTCCAGTTAGCTGAGAGCATCAGGAGAGTGGCTGCAACTGCACCATACAAGATTTTCTAAAAGTGTGTGTGTGTGTGTGTGTGTGTGTGTGTGTGTGTGTGTGTGTGTGTATGAGTTTACAAAGGTCTTTAATGAATTCCTGCAAGCCTTTTTGATCTGTGGTTAACCAGGTATCTATGATAAAAAATGTTAAACACACACACACACACTTATCTCATTATAGGAGCACTTGCCTCAGAAAAAATATTAATATTTGTTCCTCAAAAACCTTTTATGTGTGTCAATAGCATTAATTCACTTGAGAGACAGGACCTGAATTCATTTAAGCACCTGCTGGATCTCCTCAGTCATCCTACTGCTCTTGCAGTCTTCCACCTTGCATCCCCCAACAGCTGTGATGTGCACCATAGCACGATTCCAATATCTGTAATTATTTGGTAGCACATAATCAATGCGTTCTGGACCACTCACCTGCTGACCATGTTACACACAATGGTTACTTTAAGATAGTAGCTGGATAGCATAAATATTTGACTTGACTTTGAACTGATTGATAAAGACAAATTTTTACCTGGCATGATATCAGTTACAGTGGTGATCACACTACAGAACAAGCTGCAAACCAACAAGAATGAAACAGTCCATTTATCTGGTTTTCCTCATTGCACTACCACAACTGTGTTATGAAATATTCTCTTGCTCATTATTATAACAGATTTGTGTGTCATTACTTGCCATCAGCATGTTAGTTATGTTTGATTTCTACAGTTTGTAATATTTTTGTAATTTCTCAGTACAGCTGGGATGCACAGTGACAAGACTTCTCAACAAGTCAAGTAGAAATAAAAGCTAAAAAGGGATGTAAACAAACCTTGGAGGAAGAGTGATCTTGAAATCAAAATATCTATGCTTATGAAACAAGATGATAAATAAGATCATAAATAACTTTTTATTTAATAAAATCAATCAGTTTTTTATTGCTATTAAACATACATTCTCTGGTGAAACTGATTCAGGTACATAGTATGTCAATACCCCATTGTAACCATATTTCTCTAGAAATTTGATTCTTCCATAGTCAAATATTAACTTGCACATTCTGCCAATTTTTCTTCTCTTCTCGTGTGTCAGCTGCAGTCGTGCATACCTGAAACATATTATTCGTTTTATGTAGAGCACAGACCTTGCTCATCATGCAATAGCCAATGAGTAAAATGTGGGTGTTACATTTACTTGTTCCACCATTATGCACAGTGAAATTGCTATTTTCACAGCACTTTCAACAGATATGGTACAATGCAGAAACAAATAACTGCACTTACATTCCATTATTCAAAACAAAACTCTGCACACCAAAACACCAGATAAAAATGATGGACAGTATTTACTTTCAGAAGGTGCATTAAAAATACTTAAAGAAGAAAATATTCTTCATTTAAAACTTTAAGTGAAGACAATATTGGCCATCAAAGCTTAGACTGTATGAAGAAAATATTGTTCTTAGCTTCTGGAAAAGTAAGTTCCTTCTTCACGGAGGGTATAGGAATTGTTTGGGAGATGCGGATCCCCCATTAGTTAATCGCCTGAGTTATTAGACACCTTCTCCCCCTCCCCCCACTTTCCAACCTCTCCCAAGCAATTCCTCTTGCCTCCTTGGGGGAAAAAAACTGTTGTTCTCAAAGACTAAAGTTCTGTGTACTTTTTTAAGTGTCTCTTCTGGCAGTATCGGGAGTTGCAACTCCTGAAGATATAGGACAGCCTTCCTGTCTCTCAGAGATTTTAGAAATTTTTCTGAATTGAATTTATATACCAATTATACTTAGTGCATTCTTTTTGCATTCACATTAAACCATTCAACCAAAAGTGCTATTTACTGTAATGCAAACTATGCTAGTAATGTGGAGTCTCATTCATAGCTATCTATTTATAAAAGAAGCTCTGAGAGTCATTAGGATGATAAGAAAGGAGGAGGAGGAGGAGGAGGAGGAGGAGGAGATTAGCATTTAACATTCTGTTGACAAAAAGGTCATTAGAAACAGAGCACAAGCTCAGATCAGGGAAGGATGGGGAAGGAAATCAGCTGTGCACTTTCAAAGGAATCGTCCCAGCATTTGCCTTCAATGATTGAGGGAAATCATGGAAAATCTAAATCAGGATGGCCAGATGCGGGTTTGAACGATGGTCGTCTTGAATCAAGTGCAGTGTGCTTACCACTGCACCGCCTCGCTTGGTTTGCCAATGCTACATCTTACTGGAAGAGATGCACATACTCACTGATAACTTTGAATAATAATAGTAATAATTTAATAATAATAAAGGAAATTAGTATTTAACATGACATCATGGTTATTATAGACTGAGCATCTACAACTGGACATGGATGGAGAAGGAAATCAAACATGTTCTTTTCACATAAGTGTTTGAATTGTCCATGAGATTTAAGACTACCACAGAAAACCTAAATCTGAATGGCCAGATAGGTATTTGATCTCCACTCCTCACAAATACTAGTCCAGTGTCTTAATCACTGTACAACTTCACTTGGCAAAAAATAAGTATAAAAGAGACGCTAATTTAAAATGTAATTAGTTAATAATTGTTTCATATTGCCCTAAACAATTAGATATCAGAAACTAATTAATCACAAATACAAATATGGCTGATAACACTTATAAAATCATAATCACACTTATAGTTAGTCCAGTTTAAAGGCAGTGTGCACCCCACCCACAAATAACAAAATAAACAACAAATAAGAAACAAAAGCCTTACCTATCAACTGAATCTTCTGGTTTGGGAATTAGCTCATTCTTCCGAGAGCCACATGTTGCCCAACTGGTAATACCACACATTACATTAAAGTCAGAAATTTCAAAACCCAGTTCCTGTTAACAAAAAGATACTGTTGCAGGATATGCAATGGATATTACAATAAAATCAAAACAAAAGATCAACTTTCCTTCATTTAGTTTCAGTCGCAATAACTATTTAGAAAACCTTCAAATAATTATCATAGTTGCACTACGATTCCTTTAATCAAACTCAACCACTACCACCACCACCTCTTCTCAGTTTTGTAGCACACAATCTTAACTAAAATGTGTAATATTCACATACAAGATACAATAGCCAAAGCTGATAGTTATAGGGGAAGCTCAGTTAAACAGAGGAAAATGATAAAGCTGTACACCATTCAACAAGTACATAAGGACAAACTCAATTACTGCCTATGTTTTCAATTAAATCAGCTGTTAAACACATAAAAATGATTTTGTGTGTTTATGATCAATATTGGCAAATATATAACTATCAAACTTGCCTAATAAAGTTTTACTTATTGAATGAATAACAAATAAGTTCTCAATACATGTCAAGGGGTTTTTCAAGTTTTTATATATAAATAAATTTACAGCTTGTCCATTGAAAGAGTCTCTGATTTCAAAATTATTAGGGAGGATTGGGAAAGCAATGCACAATAACTTTTTTTCCTCCCTTGGTACTGCAACTGGAAGGTTGGAATTTCACAACAATATAGCTTGAAGTTTGCACTCATCAGCTTATGAAAAGCAGCTAAGTGTATTTTGATATTTGTGGGCCAAAGGCATAACCACATAAAATTCCCAGATATGTGTTGTGTGTACAGGGACAACTGTACGGACCATAGTAATGTCTCCATGTGGTCTGCATTCTTACATGGTGGTGATGTGAGACTTGGTGATTGGCCATGCTCTGGGGGGGGGGGGGGGGGGGGGCAAGTGATGGCTGCAACCTTACAGAATGTCAGAGCCATCAAGGCAACAATTTGGAATGATCAGTGTGTGTGCCATTTGCAAATTTTATTGCAGCAGTTCAACATATCCTATGGTGTGATGTACTGTCATGTTCATGACACACTGAAATTTTATAAAGTTAGTGCTCGCTGGGTGCATAAGAGCCTGACAGACAACCACAAGAGCCAGTGAATGATGAGAAGCTTGGATCACTTAACGTGTTATGCTGACTTTCTAAATGAAATTGTCACTGGTGATGAGTTGTGTGTACACCCCTACAAGACCTAAACCAAGCACGGCCCTATAGAGTGGAAACATGCTGGTCCCCAGTACGGAAAAAATTGGAAGTGATTCAATCTGCTAGGAATGTCCTTCGGACTGTTTTGGGATATGCACGGTGTGTTATTGGTGAACTTTGCTGAACATGGGACCACTGTGAATGCTGTAGCCTACATTAAGAACTTTGGTTACATTGTGTCATGACTTTTGTGACAATGCTTGCTCCCGTGTTGCTGCTCCTGTTCATGAGAAAATCACCAAATTTAGGTGGGATGTGCTCTAGCACCCATCATACAGCCCAGACCTTGCACCATCAGACTTTCATTTGTTTGGTCTCATGAAGATATTCCTGGCCAGCCAATGCTTTGCAACAAATGCAGAAGTGAAATCAGCATTTCACAGGTGGCTATACTCCAACCAAATGGATTTATGTGAACAGGGCATATTGAAACTGGTACCACAATGGGAGAAATGTGTTGAGAACTTTGGTGACTACATAGAAAAATAGGTAAAAGATGAAAGTTCATTTGTGATTTTCTTTGTTTTGCTACCTATTAATCTTTTTGGTAATAAAATTATTGCGAGTTACTTTCAGATCTTCCCTTGTAAATATTTCAAAAACTAAAATTGATAGAGGAGTGAAACAAATGGCATGTTTATTGTGAAAGTTGTAAAAACTTTTTTTATAAAAGTTCTGAGATAGTTCAAAAAGCTGCTAACAGAAGGCACTGTACACTGTGCAGCTCACACAGTATCAGCCTACAATTTGTTCTCTGCAAGCTGTCTCTACAATCACGTCACAATCTTTTTGAAATGTCCACCACTTGCAGTGTGGAGGTGGCACAAACAGACAATGAAATTTTGACCTCACAATCCGTAATGTCTCAATGGAAATGGATTCAGATGCCACACCGATCACCAATTCAAGCTCATACAGCATGGTGGAATGGTTCTGACAGACAGTCTCTTTCAATGTGGTGCCCAAAACAGTAGTGACAAGGAGTCAGGCCAATCCATTCCTGCACCAGTAAATTTGCAATAATCCAGTGCAATGACTCTATTCCCTAAGTATTCATCCAGAAAAGAAACACCTGATTGGTGTGTGTGGTCTGGTTGATCCTAAAACACCAGCTGTGTGGAGACAAACTGTTCCAAGATTGCAATGGAACAATCAACAGTCATTATTTCTCACATGAAAAAAAAAAAGGCCAATAAGGCCTCTGCTGCATACTGCAGCCCAAACAGGTACTTAGGGAATATACAGTGGTTTCATTTCATACAAATGAGTATTTTTGGAACTCCAAAATTGGCAGACTTTCTTGCAGACTAATGGAGAGAAGCATAGGAGGTAAAACTCATAGGGGCAGGCTGCAAGATGAATACAGTAAGCAGATTCAAAAGGATGTAAGTTGCAATAGTTATTCGGAGATGTAGAGGCTTTCACAGGACAGAGAGCTGAAAGAGACAGAGCTGCATCAAACTGGTCTTTGGACTGAAGAGCACAACAGCAACATCATTTAGTACTGAATGATGCTTTTCAAAAATCCATTGTTTTTAGGTTACAAGGGGAAAAACAGAAGGGGGTAGGTTTTTTCTTTTCTTGCATTTTTTTTTTTTTTTATTTTCAGAGAGAATTCAAAGTATCAAATTTATACCCAAATTAGCACCCCAAAAAATATAAAGGAGTAAACTTTTAGCACTTTGCCATAACTTTTTGCTTAGACCCTTTTCTGATCACCATTATAGAGTATGATGATCTTTTCATGATTGTTAGATAACTTTGTTCAAGTCCTTGTCCAGCACACTTGCCATTTTCATATTTTAAAAGCTGTAAAGTTAGAGTCCATGTTTAACAGATATGTTCCTTTTGTTCTAATGAATAAAACTATTTAAAGGATACTAAGTAATTTTTTTACCATATAGTGAATGGCGGAAACAAACTCTCTGAGGTACTGCCTCCCCCAGCATAAAATGAAATACAGAGAAGCAACTAGAATCATCATGCATAACACACATTAAGACAACTTTGAACTTGGCACTATGGATAGGAACCAGTGACAAGAAGAACCACAGAGTCCCTTCACTAGGCAATGTCTGATGCAATTGGAAGAATATTTTCTATGACATATAAGCATTGAACTTCGTTTATATCCCAGTACATGATTTAACCTGTCACAGATATTTGCATCGTTGTGTTGTCAATAAATGAGCCAATCCAAAAGCCTATCACCACCCTTAGCTTACATGTTAATGACCACCCTCCTGATGATGGTGATGATGATGATGGCTGATGGTGGAGGGCAAAATAGCAAGATCATCAGCACCCTTGCATTAATGATATACTGAAGGACATGGTGAAAATCTTTGGAAAAAGGTAAAAAAAAAAACACAGAAAATCACATTTCATCCCTCCACAAGAATTTCAAGGTAATCCTAATAATTCCAACCAGACACAGCACAATAACTACTAGATAATATCATAGATAAAATACCTGTGAAGACACAGTTAAAAAAAGGATAGATAACTGATAACTGTGACTGGATCGCTACTTACAAATAATAAGTGACACAGCCATTCTGTGAAACAATTAAGATCTCACCCCCCCCCCCCCCCAATATTTTGGGAAGAATTCCGGACACCACACAAAATCTCAAAACATGAACACCACTTGCCTTGTTATCAGTTAAAATAGAGGGCAGATCCTGCGGGAGACCCAGTTCAACCATCAGGTTGTCATGTAAAACACACTCAGTTAAAATATGACATATTGACAGCTGTTTCTCGCATTTCTGACATAATGGGGCCTCCTCCTGATGTAAGAGGAAGCCATGTATCAATGGGCAATGTCCCACTCTAAGCCGTGTAAGGACTTCTTCTTCAGACTTTCATGAGCGGAAAGAGGTAAACCATGGTTGCACTGAAGTTTATTATTCCTCACTTCCAGCCACTGAATCTCCCACCAACACATGGTCCTTCTGGTCACAAATGAAGTGACAGCCTGCAGGGTGACTGAACATCTAGCAGGGCGAAGAAGGAAGCAAACCTCCTTGACAGCCACATCAGTGAGTTCATTTCCCTGCCCCTGCCGCACCTCCATTGCAATAATTCTACCATAGCATTGTCAGACTGAAGCCTCGAGTCAGTCTGTGAATTGTACTCAGACTGCTTTAGTGGAAAAGAAGGAACGATATTTAGACTGCCACAAATGTTCAAACCAGTTTACGTTGTTCTGTACAGTAATGATTTAGTTCAAAAACCCACTTTATTAACATTTCTGTAAAGTATAGAATGATAAAAAATCTTCAACATAAAGCAGAAACATATTACATGAAATGATAACTGGCTCTGACAGAAACAACCATAAGTGGGGCAACGAAATGAGCGTAGCACAGCATTCTTGCAGTGGAAAACAAAATTCAAGGAGAAGCAGATATAATTCTGATTGTATTAATGCAGGGAATGGCAATGGCAAATCCAAGCCATAATGATTACACAGAGATAATTATCCCAACCAGTAGGAGAAGCATTAAGAATATGACAAAGTTGTTCAGTCCAAAGTTTATTCTGGGAGTTCACATCCCAAAGAACAGCTGAGACGCTGATGACTGTATTTCAGAAGATTCTGAGTGCAGGAAACAGATAATATTATGGATCTTATGACCTGATTTCATACTTCTTAACTTCCATCAACAGGACAAACTGAATGTCATGCCAAGTTAGCAGATCTGTCAAAACTCAAGCAGCTCATCAATGATAAATGTAACAGGGGCAGTTTCCTTAGAGACCGTATTTCTTCAATTGGTTCCCCCATTCTGGGTCCCATTTTCTTGAATCTCACATAATAAAGCATCCTATATGATCCTTTAAAGAATTTACAAAAAGCTGTTGAATCTGAGACGTGCACAGTTTGAGAACTTTTCTTACAATCGTGCCAAGTCTTGTCAATAAGCAAAACACCAAATTTACAGAAATGAAGTATTCTTACCATTAAATAATCCATTGCTACATAAGAGGAAATGTCACATCGATGATGGCAGCAAGTAGCTATAAATATACTACGAAACTTCATAGAAATATCTTCAGATGTCATTGTCATACATCTCAAAGCCATATCTGAGAACAAGAAATAGAAAACATATATATGTCATTGAACAAAGTTTTTCAATGTGCATTAAAACTTGGGAGAGATGCTATAATTATCACAACTACACAAACTAATGTATTTGCAAACTACACATTACAAAGATTGCAGGAACCTAGAAAACGTCAATACACATACCTGTAGCAGCACCACATAGGTGCTTGCTGAGTGCAACTAGATGCTGGTGTTCTTTAAGCAACTCTATTTCATCAAGGTTGAGATCACCAATGTCAGCTTTCACTCTTCTTACAACACAGTCTCTTTTAGTGCTTAGGCGTCCATCAAATTTATGACGATATGCAGATCGTTCAATAAGTAAAAAAGAAGACTGTGGTACTTCAGCAGTTACTTCTCCAAGCCAATATGTCAGCATACCTGTTTAGCAATAAACAATTAATGTTCATCAGGATTTCTCAAAGAACTTTTCATTGATTTCGGCTAGAGTGCTAGAGCAAAACAAGCAGATTACTGAACGCATATTCACAGCTACATAGAATTTCGAAACTATGTTTCCTCTTCTGGTAAATCTTTCACTAAATGCATGCATTTTACAAACACCAGATTTCAACAAAAGACAGGTGTTAGTTCTATCCAAGATCTTCATGTTGTCTGCAGTTTGAAACTAACTGTAGTTTTGGATTTAACAATAGGATTGGATTTAGCAATAGGAATGAGTCACTTGTTGGACTAACAAGGAAGTACCAGGAGATGTTTGTGAATTAAATGTCTCTTTAACACCAATGTTATTAGAGATGGGTGACAAATGTGGATAGCAGAAGACTTAAGCATGAAATTATCAATGACCCTTTTAAAAGAATGATACTGGCATTTTCCTGAAGTAATATTGAAGAAACTGTGAAAAACAAATCACAAGTGTCAGATTGGGATTTGAACCCTCCCTCTTTCAGAATACATATCCAGTGGCTTAACCACTGTGCCCCCTCTTGGCCAGTGCAGTACAGTTGTGTATGCTACAGCCCAGCTGCATGACTGCCCATGCATCAGCTGTATCCAGCTGTGAACTTGGGCACCTACCAGTCTGCTGCTGGGCACATGATCTGGAATAGCCTGGGACAGATGGTAGGTAAAGTCATATGGCGTGAATGACAACTTCAGCCATCTGAATTATAAAGCTGTTTTCTATCCTTCACACCCGCAGGCACATGTGCGCGCTGGAATATGATGAGAGAAGGGAGGGGGTGAAACCCAGTGCTGGCGCATAGCCTACTCCTCACTCCTCTCGAACAGCACCAAGTGGCCTGCTGAGCTTAATGTTCCCATCTGACAAATAGATCACCATCAACAGTGTTGCATCCTCTCACTCCTTGAGAAACTGCAGAGAGGCTTAGAATTGAATCTAGGACACTGGCACCAAAATTGGCAATCAGGGACTTGACACCGCCACCCTCCTGCCATCTCCGGCATGAAGGTAAGTGGAAAACTACCAAAAGTGTGTGGCTTACCCAGGTGGTCACCCATCCAAGCACTGGCCATGCTCAACAGTGCTTAACGTTGGTGATTTGATGGGAACCAGGGTATCCATCACAGCAAGGCCATTGTGATGGTAGGTGAAGGAATGAATATCAAAAGACTTATATACACACATAACATGGAACAAACAAGCAAAGATGCTTAATAATTTTTTTTAAAAATTACAATAAAGCTGCAGGGAATGAAATGAATACTTTTAAAATCTTGAGGACTGTTCCTCACATACACTATGTGATCAAAATTATCTGGACTTCCCCAAAAACATATGTTTTTCATATTAGGTGCATTGTGCTGCCACCTACTGCCAGGTGTTCCATATCAGTGAACTCGGTAGTTATTAGACATTGTGAGAGAGCAGAACGGGGTGCTCCACGGAACTCACTGACTTCAAACGTGGCCCGGTGACTGGATGTCACTTGTGTCATACATCTGTACATGAGATTTCCACACTCCTATACCTCCCTAGGTCCACTGCTTCTGATGTGACAGTGAAGTGGAAATGTGAAGGGACACATACAGCACAAAAGCATACAGGTTGACTGCGTCTGTTGACTGACAGAGACTGCTGACAGTTGAAGACGGTCGTAATGTGTAATAGGCAGACATCTATCCAGACCATGACACAGGAATTCCAAACTGCATCAGGATCCACTGCAAGTAGTATGACAGTTAGGCGGGAGGTGAGAAAACTTGGATTTCATGGTCGAGCGGCTGCTCATAAGCCACACATCACACCTGTAAATGCCTCACGATGCCTTGCTTGGTATAAGGAGTGTAAACATTGGACAAATGAACAGTAGAAAAACGTTGTGTGATGTGACGAATCATGGTACACAATGTGGCAATTTGATGGCAGGGTGTGTGTATGGTGAATGCCCAGTGAACATCGTCTTCCAGCGTGTGTAGTGGCAACAGTAAAATTCCGAGGCGGTGGTGTTATGGTGTGGTCGCGTTTTTCATGGAGGGCACTTGCACACCATGTTGTTTTGGGTGGCATTATCACAGCACAGGACTACATTGATGTTTGAAGCACTTTCTTGCTTCCCACTGTTGAAAAGCAATTCAGGGATGGCGACTGCATCTTTCAAAATGATCGAGGACCTGTTCATAATGCACGGACTGTGGCAGAGTGGTAACATGACAATAACATCCCTGTAACGGAATGGCCTGCACAGAGTCCTGACCTGAATCCCGTAGAACACCTTTGGGATGTTTTGAAATGCCAACTTCATGCCAGGCCTCACCGACTGACATTGATACCTCTTCTCAGTGCAGCACTCCATGAAGAATGGGCTGCCATTCCCCAAGAAACCTTCCAGCACCTGATTGAACGCATGCCTGCCAGAGTGGAAGCTGCACCAAGGCTAAAGGTGAGTCAACATCATATTGAATTCCAGCATTACCAATGGAGGGCGCCACGAACTTGTAAGTCATTTTTAGCCAGGTGACCGAACACTTTTGATCACATAGTGTATGAACCGAAGAAATTGTTACTATAGTCCTTGCAGGTACTGCATACAGATACAACAATAAAAGTAGAAATACTGAAGGGCTTACCATACCAAAGGGCTTACCAATGGGCTTTTTTAAATTTTAATTGAGTACTAGATGATGAACTCAAGTGGGTGATGGCTTGCTGTACACCTTTTCTGATTAACCTCTCTCCAGCAGTTTGTACTTTAAGCTTTTAAAGTGGGAATGACTCACATGGGTGACTAATCAGTGCATGCATAGCATAGTTTGTGTTTGTTGCCTTGTTGTTCTTGATGTTGTTGTTGTTGATGATGATGATGATGAGACAAATGAGAGAGTGTAACCCATTGTTAAAATATAGCCTATTCCTCACAAATAGTACCAAGGACACTGCAGAGATTAGCATCCCCATTCAGTGGATGTATCACAATCAACAGTGTCTCATGCCCTCATTCCATAACATGCTGTGAACAGGTTTTGAATTTAACACAAGTGTTTGGTGTATAGTCTGTTGATCATAAACTGTACATCACAACCTATCCCCCCCCTTCTTGGACAAACACTGACACTGAATATTTATTCACCACAAGGGCTCGTACTACGTACCTCCAAGTCGAGCGGCACCACACAAGTGTAAATTAGGAATATTTAATCCATTAGATGGTGATATGTAACAGCATGGTACAAGGTTGTAAAGGTACACATGACTTCAGATCATTTGGGGATCTGAGGTCATTCAGTTACTTATAGAGTGTTTCAACACATATGTATTTCTGCCACTACCACTTCTGACCTATCAGAATTCCTAATGGATTCAAATAATACAATATTTGTGGGAAACAACATATACAATCATGTTTTACTGCTCCTACGCATTTTATTTCAACTATCTGCACCATCTGTGAGAGAATAATACATTGTCCAATCACATTAATTTGATCATCTGTCAAAAGCCTGAACATAAGAGAAGCCATGCTGACTCCAATGCTGTGGCATGCTGTGCTAGGTTTCTCGGTTGAAGATACATGGCACAAAAGTCCTGATCTAAGTTATCCCACAGATTCTCAATTGTGTTTCAATCCAGGGAGTTTGTGGCCAGAGGAGTACGGTAAACTCATCCTGATGCTCTTCGAACCACGCATGTACACTGCAAGCTGTGTGACACGTTGCATTGTCCTGACGGTAGATGCCATTGTCCCGAATGAAAACGAACAGCATTTAGAGGCGGATTCTGTCCCCAAACATAGGTGCAGACTTGTGTTGATCCATTGTGCCATCCAGAATGATGATCCCAGGGAATGCCACAAAAACATTCTCCAGACTAAAACACTCTCTCCTCCAACCTGAACCCTTTGCTTTCAGATGTTTCACACCATACACACCAATGGCCTTCTGTCCAATGGAGCATAAAATAGGATTCATCCAAAAACACCACCTGTCACCACTCAGTGGATGTCCAGTAGCAGCACTGGTGTGCAAATTCCATCCTTCATTACTGACAAACAGTATTCAGCATCAGTGCAAGAAACAGGTGCCTGCTCTGGAGGTCCATATGCAGCAACATTCGCTGAACGGTCATTGAGGAGACACTGTTGGTAGCCTCTTGGCTTATCTGGGTGGCCAGTTGCTCAATAGTTGCATATCTAATCAATCATACACATTTCCACAATCATCGTTCACCCCTGTCATTTATGGCCCACGGTGCACCACAATTGTCTTGGCACCAGTTTTGGATAGCACCATTTTGCCGCACCTGGTAATCACCATTTTCCCATGCCCAGTATACTTTTACAACAGCAGCATGCAACTAGTTTACAAACTTAGCCATTTCGGGAATGCTTCCACCCCTGGCACAAAAGACATTCAATGATCATGCCCTTTACGGCATCATGTATGTCACATTGTTTTTTGCATTACAATGATGACTGCACATTTTGGCGCATGGCGGCCCCCTCCCCCCGAACTATATATATCCTCCTCTGCTAGTTCTGCCTGCGCATTCATGTCGAACATACGCACTGTCACATTAATGTGATGGATCGTGTAGGACAGCAAAACTAGTCCATGTATTTGTAAAACACTTTAAGCAGGACATGTTACTTTACCTTCACTTTTTCAAAAAGCAGCTATAGCCAAAAAAATATTTCAATTTAACTCAAAGCAGACTAGTCTACACACAAAAATGTTAAGAATTAACTAACATATGGAATCTGGATATTAACTCCTAAGTAAGGGAACAAGAATGAAAAAGAATTCTTTTGTGTTTTCTGGGGAAATGTATTTCAAATATAGCAAATGAAGTAATGGTAGTCACTCACCTCTTCCAGCACCAAATTCGAGGAAACAGGTATCCGCGTGAATACTACTGAACTTCTCAATGAGTGACAAAAGTGAAGACACTTGTGATAGTTGTCTCTTTGAATTAACTCCATCTGCTTGTGTTTCAATCTCCTTTTTCAAGCGAGGGTGTACTGATGATTGTTCAGTAACAGAGGGAATGATACCTGAAAGTTCAATATATAACCTTTTCTTTTAAATTGAAATTAATTCAACTTGTTTTCTTTAGCCTGTGAGCTTGGACAACCAACAATACAAGAATAAAACTAACGTCTCTTTCACTAGATCTGGTAAATAAATAAAAAATACATGGAATGAGTAAAGACAAATACTCAGCATAGAGTGGCCTGAAGAAAAAGAAAGTGTGTGTGTGTGTGTATGTGAGAGAGAGAGAGAGAGAGAGAGAGAGAGAGAGAGAGAGAGAGAGAGAGAGAGAGAGTTATTATTATATTGAGTTTGTATACAGATTCAGCAAAATATAATTTTATTGTTCATGTCTGGCTCAGAACTCCTTTCTTTCTAAAATATTGCTGAGAATTTATTTTCTCATTTCTTCCAGTCACCATCCAACAAATGAGATACCCAATTTTCGCAAATTTTCCTTGTAGTTTATTCTTGGTATAAAATGTCACACACTTTTTCTTTTGATATCCCTCTGACACTAGTAATTTTATATACATTTTATCATCAGTAGTTCAATACCATTAAATGCAGTTTCTTGAATTTCTTATTGTCAGTGCAGAGAGAAGTACAGCCATATTTGAATTCAGCCACTCATTTCTTAGTTGACGATATGAGAACATACTCTTTATAAATGTTTACGAATTCGGATGACTCTTGGATACAGACTTCTCGACTTTCTGTTCTTTAAAGGATTCAAAAACATTTCTATGTATGATTAAAATGAACAACAGATGTAGCATTGCCGAGTGCAGTGGGAAGATTTGTGGCTTATTAACATTTTATTTTGGTTGTAATGCTATTCACAGGAAATAATACCTTTTCCTTGGTACAGCAGTGGTTTCGGCACTTTTCTGCAGTCAAAGCAGATCTTAAAATTTACATAACATTTTCAAAATAGTGTCCCCAATCTATTCTCTGTCCCTTCCTTGCACAGCCCTTACTGAAGTGCAGGAAAGGGCCGTTCCAACAAGCTGTCACATTGAATCTGGTGTCTATTTCCATCACAAACTGAACATGGCTACAGTATATCAGTCCCACATACGTCCCTAATTTGCACAGGGACACCAGTTCTTACTGCTGCACAACTTAATACAACCGCAGTTTACCAGTTGTCATCAAAGAAGATCTGTCATGGCATGCTGTGGCCACAGTTAGTTTTACAATCGCATAGTGGTCGTAACAGCCTCTGAAGAACACAGCCTTGCTATACCCATAAGTGTGTTCATCACCACGTCATTTATGGACCCAAATGAAACAATCGCAAAGAGAGGTTGACAAGATCTTCACTACAGGAACTGAGATCTTCTCAAACACCATCGGGTGCATAAAATACAGCACAACATTTGTTTCATAACATTACAAAATCCGCAATCCAGTTGGCATTGCTGCACAATAAGGTCTCAACATGGGGAGACAAGGGTCATCTTCATTCAGCCCTAGGCTATTAAAGTGTTAGTTGTGTGGGACAATTTGAGGTTTGTTTTTGGAGATTTCCCACATTCATCTCGACAAATGCCAGCCTGGATTACACTTTGCTCAAACAATCCAAAATATAAGTTTCAAAATGCATTTTATAAATATTTAATGCCACTCAACTTTAAAAGGTAGATGGCATGAAAATAATGCAATAAATTCATTAACACAACCAGCTGAGACTTTTGTCACCTATACGGTAGATGGCATGAAAATAATGCAATACATTCATTAACAAAACCAGCTGAGACTTTTGTCATCTATAACAACCTGTTATAGATGACATCAAAGTTAAATGTGTGTTTTTAGAGTTTGTTTCATAATCAGTGACATTTTTGTTGGTTATTTTTGTTAATAACCAACACCCTCATCCTCACAACAGGTAGGTCCTCTTAATTCTGGGGTCCGAGTGACCTAACCTTCCTTTTTTTTTAACTGTCTCCAACTTACCCTATTCTCTTCCCTGAAGAAGGAACCATTAGTTTTGATTTTATATGCACTTATTGGCAGTACTGAAATTTTACCTTCTGAAGGATTTTCAGTAAATTATTAGTAACAATTGTAATATTATATCCAAAAAACAGATCATCCCATCAGTCTATAGCGTCCATCGATAAACATCGACTGAGCTATATACATGTTTGGTTGCATACATAATTAAACAGTGGGAGGCAATTTAATTTGACACTTCATTAATAAACCAAAACAGTTACATGATCAGAATGGCATTTTGTGATGGTGAATGTACATACAATTCACATGGTGCTCAGACAAATAAAGCACATCAACTAAATTAAATTTCATAGTTAATTTACATGTGTAATAAGATTAGCTTTGTTTTCCCAAGCCTCTAACATTTTAGTGCTTGGCAATAAATATATTTTACAATTTCTTACAGTATTAGGAACTTCAGTTATTTTAACCTTACAGGAGTCCCATGTGGACTGACAGTCCATACCATATGAATGTATTCTTTCCCTTTCTTTTCACCTCTTCAGACCCAGGACTTACATGAACAGAGTACCTTCCATTGCCAGTACATTAATCTTTTTTTTTTTCATTTTGCTAGAGCAGCACTGGTGAATTGGTCAAGAATTGCAGACCAATAGTCCCACGTGAGCAGTGGCATTTGATGTAATTTGCAGTGTTGTCATTAGGAGAAAAAGTAAAAGAAAAGCCATTGTAGCCTATTATACTTTATTCTCAAGGGGTTTCTTATTACTGTGGTGCTAATTTCTGTTAGTTTAACTGTTTTGTTAGGGACAGGTCAGTTAATTATTCTATTTACATATTTTTATGGTCTGGAACTGCCAATTGAATTCATGAAGCTAAGTAAGCAACCAGTAGGTTCAAATCTGCCTTCAAAAATCTTTTATTCCTGTTCCAGTTCCATGATGACAATGTTGATGAAGAGATGGACTACATCTACATCTACATGACTACTCTGCAATTCACATTTAAGTGCTTGGCAGAGGGTTCATCGAACCACAATCATACTACCTCTCTACTATTCCACTCCCGAACAGCGAGCGGAAAAAACGAACACCTAAACCTTTCTGTTCGAGCTCTGATTTCTCTTATTTTATTTTGATGATCAATCCTACCTATGTAGGTTGGGCTCAACAAAATATTTTCGCATTCGGAGGAGAAAGTTGGTGACTGAAATTTCGTAAAAAGGTCTCGCCGCGACGAAAAGCGTCTATGCTGTAATGACTTCCATCCCAACTCGTGTATCATATCTGCCACACTCTCTCCCCTATAACGTGATAATACAAAACGAGCTGCCCTTTTTTGCACCCTTTTGATGTCCTCCGTCAATCCCACCTGGTAAGGATCCCACACCGCGCAGCAATATTCTAACAGAGGACGAACGAGTGTAGTGTAAGCTGTCTCTTTAGTGGACTTGTTGCATCTTCTAAGTGTCCTGCCAATGAAACGCAACCTTTGGCTTGCCTTCCCGACAATATTATCTATGTGGTCCTTCCAACTGAAGTTGTTCGTAATTTTAACACCCAGGTACTTAGTTGAATTGACAGCCTTGAGAATTGTACTATTTATCGAGTAATCGAATTCCAACGGATTTCTTTTGGAACTCATGTGGATCATCTCACACTTTTCGTTATTTAGCATCAACTGCCACCTGACACACCATACAGCAATCTTTTCTAAATCGCTTTGCAACTGATACTGGTCTTCGGATTACCTTACTAGACGGTAAATTACAGCATCATCTGCGAACAATTTAAGAGAACTGGTCAGATTGTCACCCAGGTCATTTATATAGATCAGGAACAGCAGAGGTCCCAGGACGCTTCCCTGGGGAACACCTGATATCACTTCAGTTTTACTCGATGATTTGCCGTCTATTACTATGAACTGCGACCTTCCTGACAGGAAATCACGAATCCAGCCGCACAACTGAGACGATACCCCATAGCTCCGCAGCTTGATTAGAAGTCGCTTGTGAGGAACGTGTCAAAAGCTTTCTGGAAATCTAGAAATACGGAATCAACTTGAGATCCCCTGTCGATAGCGGCCAATACTTAATTATTTCTTGCAAATAAAGAGCTAGCTGCGTTGCACAAGAGCGATGTTTTCTGAAGCCATGCTGATTACATGTCAATAGATCGTTCCCTTCGAGGTGATTCATAATGTTTGAATACAGTATATGCTCCAAAACCCTACTGCAAACCGACGTCAATGATATAGGTCTGTAGTTAAATGGATTACTCCTACTACCCTTCTTGAACACTGGTGCGACCTGCGCAATTTTCCAATCTGTAGGTACAGATCTATCGGTGAGCGAGTGGTTGTATATGAGTGCTAAGTAGGGAGCTATAGTATCAGCGTAATCTGAAAGGAACCTAATCGGTATACAATCTGGACCTGAAGACTTGCCCGTATCAAGCAATTTGAGTTGCTTCACAACCCCTAAGGTATCTACTTCTAAGAAACTCATGCTAGCAGATGTTCGTGTTTCAAATTCTGGAATATTCCATTCGTCTTCCCTGGTGAAGGAATTTCGGAAAACTGCGTTCAATAACTCCGCTTTAGTGGCACAGTCGTCAGTAACAGTACCATCAGCACTGGGCAGCGAAGGTATTGACTGCGTCTTGCCGCTTGTGTACTTTACATACGATCAGAATTTCTTCGGATTATCTACCAAATTTCGAGACAATGTTTCGTTGTGGAACCTATTAAAGGCATCTCGCATTGAAGTACGTGCCAAATTTCATGCATCTGTAAATTTTAGCCCATCTGCGGGATTTCGCATTCTTCTGAACTTTGCATGCTTTTTACGTTGCCTCTGCAACAGCGTTCGGACCTTTTTTGTCTACCACGGGGGATCCGTTCCATCTCTTACCAATTTATGAGGTATGAATATCTCAATTGCTGTTGCTACTATATCTTTGAATTTTAGCCACATCTCGTCTACATTCGCATAGTCAGTTCGGAAGGAATGGAAACTGTCTTTTAGGAAGGCTTCTAGTGACACTTTATCCGCTTTTTTAAATAAAATTATTTTGCGTTTGTTTCTGATGGATTTGGAAGAAATGGTATTGAGCCTAGCTACAATGACCTTGTGATCACTAATCCCTGTATCAGTCATGATGCTCTCTATCAGCTCTGGATTGTTTGTGGCCAAGAGGTCAAGTGTGTTTTCACAACCATTTATAATTCACGTGGGTTCGTGGACTAACTGCTCGAAATAATTTTCGGAGAAAGCATTTAGGACAATCTCGGAAGACGTTTTCTGCCTACCACCGGTTTTGAACAAGTATTTTTGCCAACATACATATTTTTGCCAACATACATATTTTTGCCAACATACCAAGGGTAGGTTGAAGTCCCCACCAACTATAACCGTATGAGTGGGGTATTTATTTGTTATGAGACTCAAACTTTCTCTGAACTGTTCCGCAACTATATCATCGGAGTCTGGGGGTCGGTAGAAGGAGCCAATTATTAACTTAATTTGGCTGTTAAGTATAACCTCCACCCATACCAATTCGCACGGAGTATCTACTTCTACTTCACTACAGGATAAACCACTACTGAGAGACACAAACACTCCACCACCAATTCTGCCTAATCTATCTTTCCTGAACACCGTCTGAGACGATAATTCCGACTGTTCCTTGATCCAAGCACGTCCTGTAATTGCCACGCACCCTTTGACATTGCAGCCCACCCCGTACTTTTCCGAGGCCTTCTAACCTAAAAAACTGCCCAGTCCACGCCACACAGCCTCTGCTACCCATGTAGCTGCCAGCTGAGTGTAGTGAACTCCTGACCTATTCAGCGGAACCCGAAACCCCACCACCCTATGGCGTAAGTCAAGGAATCTGCAGCCAACACGGTCGCAAAACCGTCTGAGCCTCTGATTCAGACCCTTCACCCGGCTCTGCACCAAAGGTCCGCAGTCGGTTCTGTCAACGATGCTGCAGATGGTGAGCTCTGCCTTCATCTCGTAAGCAAGACCGGCAGCCTTCACCAAATCAGATAGCCGCTGGAATCCAGAGAGAATTTCCTCAGATCCAAAGCGACACACGTCATTAGTGCCGACATGTGCCACCACCTGCAGCTGGCTGCACCCTGTGCTCTTCATGGCATCCGGAAGGACCTTTTCCACATCAGGAATGACTCCTCCCGGAATGCACACGGAGTGCACACTGGATTTCTTCCCCTCCTTAGCCGCCGTATCCCTAAGGGGCCCCATTACGCGCCTAACATTGGAGCTCCCAACTACCAGTAAGCCCACCCTCTGCGATTGCCCGGACCTTGAAGGCTGAGAATGATCCTCTGAAACAGGGCAGGCAGCTGCATCTGGCTCAACCAGAGACAGTGCCTGAAACCGGTTTGTCAGATGTACCGGGGAGGCTTTCTGATCAGCCTCCGGGGACGCCTTTCGCTGCCTGCCACGCCTTGGAACGACCTCCCAATCAACCACAGGCGAGGGCTCAGCCCCACTGCGGGCAGCAACCGGGGCAACCACAGCGGCAGACCGATCTGGGGACAGACGGGACGAGGTTGACATCCCCGTGATACCCAAGTCCGGCTCCCCACAGTGGTGCCCATTGGCAACAGCCTCAAGCTGCGCGACCGAAGTCAGCGCCGATTGCAACTGTGAGCGAAGGGATGCCAAGTCAGCCCTCATCCGAACACAGCAATCGCAGTCCCTGTCCATTCTAATCAATTTTGAACAACAGTTACTGAAACACGAGTCCGTGCCTCGATAACGCAAGCGAAACACGCAAAGAATGTATCAACTAACCTGTACAAATGCCTAACGACTGCGCTACAATCTGCTGAATTTACGATTACAGTAACTAAAACTCGAAATTGCACCTCCTATACGAAACTCACACGCAATTTAAATAAGAATCTACCAAGTAAACACTAAAGTGCGATGCTACAACTGTCAAATACTATAATACGCCCGAAATATATGAATTAAACAATGCAGGTACCCAAAAACATGCAAAGAAATTAATTAAACTATCTAACAAATAAGTAAGCTAGGGTTATATGACTTTCTGCTGCAGCTGCTTATCCAACGGCGGCAGGGAGCACAATGGCTGTGACCAACCGACACTGGCTGTTCAGAACAAAAACAGAAGACAGACGACTACGCGAATTTACACTATTCAGGTACTAAGGCGCGATGCTACAACCCTCAAATACTATAATAAGCCCGAAATATATGAATTAAACAATGCAAGTACCCAAAAACACGCAAAGAAATTAATTAAACTATCTAACAAATATGTAAGCTAGGGTTATACGACTTGCTGCTGCAGCTGCTTATCCAACGGCGGCAGGGACAAAGCGGAAATGATAATTCTGTACAACATGATGAAAGGAGGGGTAGATACGTGTGACACTTGTGTGCTGTTACAACTGCACAAGACACACTTGCTGTTTACCTATTGTCATATTTTATTCCCTACTGAATGTTGGAGGTAGCAATTCTTTAGTAATCCATCCTGCTGACAAACCAGACAGCTGCACTAGATGAAGAGATTTTCTACACCTGTTGTCTTGTCAGCTTGTTTCAGAACAAGTGGAAGTTCACACTGCCATTGAAATTTAAACATAGTTAATTATATCTTCACATATACTTAGTAGATTTTTACTTATAAATCTGCACTTATGTCCACGCAGACTGACAGCCCACAGCAACTACTAATCATACAAATCATGACGCGAACTGCAGAATTAATTTCTTTGAGTAACAACTTATCTGGATAACAAGGTTAAACTAAAAAGAAACCTCTATCACACCAGTAACTAAAGCAATTTTGTTGTGTGTACTGTGACCTTCATTATTTTATAGGCTAACAAGTATGTAACCCATCTTTCCCCTTGCTCTGAAGGTGTAGACCATGCTTCCTGTATTCCCACCTCCCAAAGCATCAACTGGGGCAACTCCAAACAGGAAACTCTTCCTGAAGTCTACACCAACCCTCTCAGTTCCCAGTTTACTTTCTGTACAGCTTTGTTAAGTCAAGGCTGATCATGTTGCCCAAGAACCTCAATGAAGCTCATATTTGAGCGCACAGTTAATGCTCCAAGTGCGTCCAGATCAATCCTGACACTATACCTCATATTTATGGCCATGTTGGTACCTGTTCCTCTAGCTATCTGTGCTTAATCCTCCACATTCAAATCCCTGGTTAATGTCTTAAGGTACTCTATTGCCTATAAAAGGCTCACACTTGGTTTCACAATACTTCTGACCTGGAAACTTGATACTAACTTTTCCTGCTCTGCAACTGTTGCCCTACACCACTCCCATGACAGCTACCTAGAAGCAAGAATTTCCTTTTTCTGTCTGATTTTATTTCTGTTCTAGCCAAAAAATAAATAAATCAAAAATAAAATACTAGTCTGTTGTGGCCTGTTTTAATCTTCTCTTGTATTCACTATAAACCAACCTGTTGCCCACAAAATGAGAGTTGACACTAGTCTGTACAGAAGAAAAATGCCATTTTGCATGAACTACAAATGACCATACTATCCAAAACTGCAAATGACCCTAGTATCTAAAACTACTGACATTTTGATTAGTTTTCTGTCATGTATAGATACAGGAACTGTACAATCATAGATGAAATACCTGTGCACACTGTTTCTATTTTAGAAATTAACTGCACTAAAGCCAGATCATCAATGGTACACAAAGTTGGCCCATGGATCTCGTCATCTGTTGAACTTCCTCTGTTCAGTCCATGAGTTATATAGACAGGATCTTTCTTGTTGGCATTACATTTTCTTAGATGTTTTTTTAAATGGCGAACATAGCAGGTGCTGCAAAAAGTAGAAATAAAAAAAATTAAATGTGATATCCATGTAGGCTAATGAGCTGCATAAAAGTGTTTTATTAAACAGACAGCAGAAAAGTTACACTGCCAGAAAAAAATGCAACATGCTCAAGGACAAGGTCACTTTAATGACAAGTGGGGTACAGTTAGTTCATCATTGTAGGAGTATGTGAAAACAAATTCAGAGAAAATAAAACACACGTCACGGTAAATGGTTACCAAACAGCCATCTCAATACACAGTGTACAACCCCCTCCCCTCCCCCACCCACCCACTCACCCACCCCACCTCTAGCAGCAATGCTCTTAGGGTGCCAAACAGAGTCCTGTGACAGATTGTCCCTAGCATTTTGCACATTTCGTTGCAATTTGGCATTGGTTCTAGCAAGCTCTGCAGAATGAGGAAGTTCCCATTTCATCATGTTTAAGTTTTCAATCAGCGAGAGATCTGGTGATATTGATGGCCTGGGCAGTTGTGTTTCACAAAGAGCACATTGCGTCACAGCGGCCATATGTAGATGTGCATTGTCCTACTGAAAATGCATATCACCTTTCTGTCGAAGAAATGGCAGAAGCAAAGGGATAACAATCTGTGCAATATAGTACGCTGGTGACTTTACCCTGCAGAAACAGCAAATTCGATTGTCAGTTGTAACTGATGGCCCCCACACACCATGAAGCCTGGGATGGGACCTATGTGTTGTGGGTGAATCCACTCTGGAATAGGTAGCTCACCAGGTCCATGCCATAAAAATGTATGTCAATCACTAACATACAAATACGTATAACCTAATCTCATCACTGAAGACAAGAGAGTCACTCCATTTCCCAGTCAACTCTTGTCATGACACCAGAGTATTCATGCTTGGGAGTGCTGTAGTGTCAGTGTCAGCCTGGTCAGAGGCACATGTGGTCTTACTCCTACAGCAACCAGGTGGTTCCCAATGACACAGCAGGTGCAACATGCAGCCAGTGTTTGTTCCATGAAAATGTTAGGTCAGCCACAACTGTTCACAAATTGTGTCAATCTTGATGTGCGTCTGTACTATGCAGATGTCCAGAACCTGGCCTACAGGTGTGGTAATGCCCCACAGAACATTGTTGTAGGCAGGAATGTGCCACCAATACAATGTGCACAAAATGTGTAGCATTCTGTTGATATGTCCACCCAGTTTATTGCCGGCTCACAATGTGACCCTGTTCAAGTAGATGAAGCTGTTCAACAGGAGTACATATTCATCAGTGGGGCTTGTTTGTACCCTAGAATGAATATTGATATGTTACAAACACTGTTCACCTCTAAACTCAGAATAGTTACTGCCTGCAGAGTCAAAACAGAGGGCACAAAAACAGGCCTCCTGAGTGGAATCAGACTGCCGGTGACCATGACAAATGAATCACTAACACTATAGTTTGAGCACACATAATCATACACTACCATACAAGTGCCTCTGTGGCCAGTCTAGAGAGATCGCCTCGCAACCTGGACAGGCATCACAGCAAGCGCTGTGCCATGTGCACAACAGCCTAATAGAAGCTCGGTGTGTCGGGATTTTCGCCTCACTTACATATACTTGTATGTTCACCTGCGGGACTCTATACTGATGTGTTCTTTATTTATGAGACTTTGTGCTGTTCTAAACTTCATTTGGTATTACTGTGGCTCTCTTCATGTGGAAGTGGAATAAAACTTTGTGTTACTTTTGACATGGTATCTGTACAACATTACAACAACTACAACCCCTAAGTATGCACAAATTATACCCTGGCGGCACTAAACACAATCCTTGAGGGTGCTGAATTTGTTCTGGCCATGTATGTGTACAGTACAACTTCTAGCATACAAACTGCTTGCAGTCAATGTATCAGCAATCAAAAGTAATTAGTATACCACACATTCAACAAAACAAGAATGACAATAGTGATTTTATTTGATCTGATTTATTCATCTGTAGACAATTAACAATGCACAAGTGCCATCAGAACATGTACAATAATTGTATTTCTCATAAGCAGAAGTAGAGTATGTAGAAATGTCTCTAGAAATGTAATTGATAAACTTTGCTATGTTAAAAAACTGATAGGAATATTTTGTTACTGAAGAATGAGACTGATTTGACAAACATTGCTTCCAGTACAGGTGAAGGAAAGCCCCTACAAACCAGTTGCTACAAAGGACGTGAATTGAAGAAGAAGAAGAAGAAGAAGAAGAAGAAGAAGAAGAAGAAAAAACGGTTCTAGTAAAATGCCGATAGTTTATGTGGGCATGTTTTAAGTCCTATTTCAAGAAAATTAAATGATACTAAAAATCGAAGCACAGTGCTGGAAAAGCAAGCAGATTTTTATAAAGCATTATAGTCCAAATTAGTAGTCTGAGAACAATGAAGAAGCAGAAGGAGAGAGGGGTGGAGGGGGAGGAGGGAAGGGGGAGGGGGGAAGAGAGAGGGATTAGAATATGACCTGGAATCCTGAAACAGATGGACCATAATGATAATTCTGTGCATCCAATCTGTTAATCTTTTGTAAAAAGGAGTGACCTGCCATGTTTTTGAGTCGCTTGGGACCACTCATACTGCAAGAGATTTTCGATAAATATGAGCAAGGGAAGGAGCTAATTCCATGATGTATTCAATGCGAAATCTAACTGGAATTCCATAAGGGCCCAGTGTCTTGTTCATTTTAAGTAGTAATTACTGTATTTCAATATTGGGCATGCTTTTATCAATGACATTTTTTGAGAGCTTGTGCAGTGGTCCAAGATTGGTATGGTAGTATCTTCTTGCATGAATACATTTTTATAACTTCTGCTTTCTCTCTCTTGTCACCAGTTTTACCACCAGATCCATGGGAGATTGAATGGGAGGTGTGGACCCATTCATGGACTTTGCTTATGAAAGATCTACTTAAGGTTTTGCCCAGAAGTGAAAGTGAAAATTACTGTAGGCTTTTTGCATGGGCCTTCTTTCAGATGTCCAATTCACTATTAACTTTCCTATAGTAGTTTCCCTTCCATCTCTTTGCATATATCACTCCTATAAATATCATCAACAGAGTAAAACAAGAATAACAAATACTTTTAAAGTCTAAACTGATGCATTTCTGCTACTTGTGGTTATCACATACAGTCAATTATAATCTCAAATTTACAAAATCTGAGAACCATCAGCTATTTTTGCAGTGACTAGCAGCATACAGATATAACAAGATTGATATTCCAACCATTGATGCAGAGACTCCCAGCAGTAAGGCATAAAAGAGTAAACATATGACTCTTCCTACCACAGAATATATTAAGTAAAACCTTCTGAATATTAGTAGTTCAATATCTATTGAGGTGTGTATGAATATTTCATTTACTACTTTTGACAAAGTTGTCATTTTTAGTTTGTTATAATGTCCAAATTTTCTAGAAATGCTTTTCAAACATTCAAGTGTTGCTCTAATCTCAGTTATAGCAATGTTACATTATAAGTTAACCAATGATCCATGAAACAGTAAAGCAAAAGCTGATTCTCCACTGTTGCTAATACCACTGGTGCCATCATCAAAGGACAACCACTGTAGTACACATCATGAACAGTGTGAAACAAGAGTCTAACTGTGTTAGTTCAGGACATAGAAATAGCAAAACCATATGCATGTTTGACATATGGCAATTTTTCTTTGATAAAGAGTGGCACATTGTCAGAAGAAAGTACATGTTCCAGGTTACCTGTTGGTACAGTTCTGCTGTAGTACTGATAACAGGTGCATCACAAGTGGCGACTGAGATGGCACAGCAACTGTAATCACACCCCAGAGTGAAGTACGTAGTACAGTATGATTCTTGTAGGCAAAACACCTAAATTGCATGCAGATTCACCCATGAGATTCTGGCAGCATATGGACCAAACACAATGCCTCATCCAGCTGTAGTGAAATTGTGCCAATAATTTGACCAAGACCTCATAGATGTGGCTGATATTGATCAGGAAGTCCAGATCTCACACCATGTGATTTCCATCATTTTGGTAAGATGAAAAACAGCTGGCAAAACCTGATTTTCCTATAACGAGGATGTTTACACAACATTTTTCAAACAGCTCCATGACCAAGGAGCAGACGTCTATCATCAAGACACTGAACGACTGGTAGATTGTTAGGCTGTTGTTTATAGAGACTTCATGGCTATGTGTACTGTAGCACTCAATGGAAGTTACTTCGCCTACCATAGTAATTTGTAACTTACTTTTCAAAGTCACTTCATAGTTACACTTCACACACAGCAATGTATGTTCTACAGTGACCAACTGAAAAGTAGCAACACTGGTCATAAAGAGTAGTGGATTCATGGGCTTCTTATAAACAGAAACAGACATGGACAAAATCTTATTGACACTTTAAAAATGGAGAACAGAATGGGATTCAGAAATTCCTTGTAAATGACGACAGAAGATTTCAAAAGACTTCTGGAGATGGTTGCAGGACATCTCCCCCCCCCCCCCCCCCAAAAAAAAAAAAAAAAAAAAAAAAAAAAAAAAAAAAAAAACAACTGCTGTTTCTGCTTCCTTCTGGTTACCGTTCATGTTTTTAACCTCTCTTCCCCTATATTTCATTTTTCTAGCATTCAGACATGGCTATGTGATGGTTAACAAAGAGGACACAACTGTTTTGTAAGATATATCCTACCATGTTACCTAAAATGAAAACATGTCTCTTTACTTCAAAATATTCCAGTTCCTGAAATTTAGGTGGAAAAATATTGCTCTGAGAAGATAAAAGGATAACAGTACATACCATTTTACAATGTTTATTGATTTTTGTAAGTTCACAGTTCCTAACAATTCCCAGATTCAACCAAACCATCAGTTTTCTAAATTAATCTTTAATGTTATGATGTCCACTGTAGCTTTTATAATTGTTCAAATAATAATATGTTTCACCAGGAAATAAACCCAATGATTACTCACCATTACTCCACCAAAGGACAGAATACTTTCAAACTTATAATCCATCACATTAGCAAATTGTTCTCTGTGAGAAATACAAAGGACTATCTCCTCAAATTCTAGCATGTGACCAGTAATGCTTGGACACTACTGAACATGAAACAGCAAGACAATTGCCAAGCCGGGAAAAGCAGCACTCAGCTCTGAATGCCCCACAGAAATAGTGATGTGTAAAAAATAAAATTTATTACATCATACTACTTTCAATAGTAATATTGCTTACACACACTACACACATAAATCACTGCAAATTCTTTGAAAACGGATTGTGAATTACTTAATTTTGAAGTATCATACTAAATATAACCATTAATGAAAGCATAGCCACTTCACTGTCACACTGGGATGTGAGACTATAAGATGCAAAAAAATCAAATACTTTTACTGAATAGTTTCCCTGCAATCACTTGAGAATGATTACATAGTGGAGAAACACGCAAATTCAAAACCATGAGGTTTTTAATTTTTTATGCCAAAAGTAAAATGTTTCTTGAAAAACCAGTAAGGGATGCAGCTTTACTTCATTCTGTTTTTTGTCACTTTTGCTAAACAGAAAAATTTTCCTACCTTTTTTAATATTTCTATTTATGGCTGAAATCATTGATGCAGTAACCGCTTTATGATCGCTGATTCCCTGTTCTGCGTTAAATGTTTCAAATAGTTCGGGTCTGTTTGTCACCAGAAGGTCTAATATGTTATCCCCACTAGTCGGTTCTCTGTTTAACTGCTCAAGGTAGTTTTCAGATAAAGCACTTACAAAAATTTCACTGGATTCTTTGTCCCTGCCACCCATTATGAATATTTGAGTCTCCCAGCTATATCCAGCGAATTAAAATGTCCACTCAGAACTATAACATGGTGGGGAAATCTACTCTAAATATTTTCCAAATTATCCATCAGGTGCTCAGCCACAACAGAGGCTGAGCCAGGGGGCCTATAGAGACATCCAATTACCATGTCTGAGCCTGCTTTAACCGCGACCTTCACCCAAATTATTTCACATTTCGGATGTCCGTCAATTTCCTTCGATACTATTGCACTTTTTATCGTTATAAACACGCCTCCCCCTTCACTGTCCAGCCTGTCTCTGCAGAATAAACTCCAATCTGAGTTTAGAATTTCATTACTGTTTACATCTGATTTCGGCCAACTTTCTGTCCCTAGTACTATGTGGGCATTGTGACCTGTCAGATCACTGAAGTTATGTTTTGTCAGGCTGGGCTAGCACTTGGATGGGTGACCAACTGGGTCTGCACAGTGCTGTTGGCAAGCGAGGTGCACTTAACCATTGTGAGGCTAATTGAGGGGCTACTTGACTGGGAAGCTGGCACTTCGATCACAAAAACTGACAACCACCGTCAGAGCAGTGTGCTGATCACATGCCCTTCCATATCAGTATTCAATGACACCTATCAGCTGATAAGTCAGTGGGTACTGTAGGGCCTTCCAAGGCCTCTAATCAGACACAGTTAAATTTCCTCAACCTCACTAGCTTGCTACTGTGATTCCACCCATGTTTGAAATCACAGAGCTTTGTGTGCAACTTTTATTTTGCAGTGAAAAAGTAGCCTTGAATCACATGTGGCATTCAGTTCCATCCTTCATGTAACGTAATTTTTAGATTGTGTGAACTGTATGTCATTTACAGCTATCTTTTTATGATTACTGCACAGCAGTACCACAACTATAAATAAGAAACAAACTCACACAACTACTTACAGCTTAACTCTTTTATATGTCAAATAGTAAACAAAAGGTGACACTGTAAATTTGCAATTTTTTACTCAATAGGTAAAAATTTCACTCAACTGGTTCTGTTTCTCATGTAACAATCTAAAGTATGTTGAGAAGGTAGTGAAATTGGAGATGCCAACAATTCATTCACTTCATGTGTCCATCAACTTGGTTGGTGAGCGAACGACAAGCTACCAAAAAATGAACAGTGAGTGAACTGATAACCTGGGGGAGCAACTAATAAATGACCCATACTAAGCAAGTGGCCTGCTGGGTTTTGTTGTCATCCTCAAGTGTGCACAAATTTCAGATAATGTCGATATGACATTCGGTGTGGCGTCTGCCACGTCCGGTCATGTGTCAATGCTCATATTTGACAATTTTAGAATTACACTAAGGTGACAAAAGTAATGGGGTAGCAATACACACATATACAGATGCCGGAAGAATCACATACACACAGTATAAAAGAGCAGTGCATTGGTGGAGCTGATATTTCTGCTCCAGTGATTCATGTGGGGAAAAAAAAAAAAAAAAAAAAAAAAAACGCGCATCAATACATGAGATAACCGCATAAATCAATTTGGGACATTTGTCACATGTATCTATTAGGGCAGTGTCATGACATTTAGCATTAGTGGGCAATGGCAGCAGACTGACACAAGTGCCTTTGCTAACAGCATGACAACACCTGCTTAGCACCTCTCCTGGGTTCATGATCATACTGCTGGACCCCTGACAAGTGGAGAGCCATGGTCAGGTCAGAAGAGGCTGATTTCGGTTGGTAAGAGCTGATTATAGGGTTTAAGTGCGGCAGAGACCCCATGATGCTATGGACCCAAGTTGTCAACAAGGCACTGTGAAAGCTGGTGGTGACAGTGTTTACAAAAAGTGGACTGGGTCCTCCAGTCCAAATGAGCTGATCATTGACCATTTGCAGCCATTCATCAACTTCATGACACTGCACCATGTCATCAGGCCACAATTGTTCGCAATCAGTTTGGAGAACATTCTAGAAAATTTGAGTGAATGGTTTGGCCACCTAAATCACCTGATATAAATCCCATTGAACATTTATTGGACATAACTGGATTAGTTTGTACACAAAATCCTGCACTGGCAACACTTTTGCAATTATGGACAGTTACAGAGACAGCATGCCTCAATATTTCTGTAGGGGACTTTCAATGACTTGATGAGTCCATGTCATATTGAGCTGCTGCACTACGCTGGGGAGCAGGAATTCCAACATAGTATTAAGAGGTATCCATGACTCTTGTCACCTCAGTTTATTTATCTGTCTAAAAATTATTATTTTAATGAGGTAGTGATATTGATCTTTTAAAACGATTTAGTTTCCTGGCTTAACCGTTTTTAACCACCAGAAAATTTCATTTTACCCCTCGGGGTAATAACCCACTGGTTGAGAATCACAGCTGCAATTGCTGCACAATGGCAAAGAATGTAGTACAATATGTGTGGTGTGCATACGGTAAGACCTTCGGTACACACACCATCAGATTATTTGACTTGTCGCTCTAACGAAGTAGGCGAGTGTGAGCAATACGTCTCGTGGTCTTATCGTGGCGGGTTTATCTTCTGCCGTTAGGTCAGATGATAGAAATGCCACTTGCACGCTTAGAGTAGCAGATTGATGGTGACCAACTTTAAACAGAACTTGATTAATTTTCACACACATTTATTAAAATAATAAAAATCATAGATATTACTTAACTTGATTCTGGATGCTGTTTACAATTGACAATCTGAAGTTCCTTTGGTCTTGGTACAGTAATCTTATTCTCACATATCTCTGATACTTGACAAAGTGTCTACACATTTATCTTCATGGCTATGTACAGGAATATGATAATCTTATTAGGCGCAGACTGAAACTTGACTATAGGCTGGTACACACTAATGTAGACTGGTACAGACAGGTGCAGACTAATGCAGACTGATTAATCGGAGGTCTGTACACTCGTTATAATACCTCGCGCATTCAGGTATCACTGCGCGAGTGTGATCTGCGAGGAGAAAAGGTTCTATGTTAGCAGCAATCTCATTGGCTGCGTCACATATTAATACGCAGATCGGCGGAAGCAGAATTTGGTCCGTCTCTGAGACAGTGCCATCTCATAGTGCAGAGACAGACGAGCGCTGCTCCTGCGCTGTTGTGCTTAGAGGGGCGTGCTCTAGTGGGAAAGTTCTGTACGCGCTGACTACGTGGAACTATGTACACAACAGTACGTGGCAGTATGTTCCACTAATTCATGTGCTGTTAACACTGACTGCGACTTAAAGCAAATCATAGAGGCAGAAGCCTTGCACATTCTTCAGCTGTGTTCCAGGAAGTCAATGACTGAATGAGTTTTCCTACAACATTCAAATATTTTTGCTTTTCCAAGAAAGTATTACAAATTTCCACAGTTGCCCATCACCAGCTACTTCATCAACAGAGAACAAAGCACATTTAGTCACCCCAGTAACTGATCATAACTATCCTCCAGTGATCAGTACTAACAAAATGCAGGATTGGATGAGGTAGTCTGATATGCTGTACCCTAGAAACACTCAGTTCCTCGTTCTTTGTATGACTCAATGAGAGTTCACAAAATTCCAATATTTGAGTCACTACTGCCACGTGTAACATGTCCCATTTCATTCTGACCCTTTCTAATTGGTGTTTCAGTTTCCACATACGTGAAAATACTTTGAATCTTCCTCACACTGAACACTATCATATGTATGTATTGATTACATGAAATAATCATGCACTTAGAGCTTCAGTGAATATTCATGCACAGCATGGACTTACTTGTTCACAACATTACAACTGGAAATGCACAGCAAATAAGTGAAATCTTCTGCAAAGAATGCAAATAATAGTATTAAATATAGTCCCCAAAGACAAAACCACTTAGCAACTTATGATCACCAACTTTCTCCTCAGAGCATGAAAATATTTTGTTGGCACCCACCTACAGACATAGAGGCGATCATCATAAAAAATAAGAGAAATCAGCGCTCACATGAAAAGATTTGTGTGTTAATTTTTCCTGCATGCTGGGGCCGACAGTGGAACAGCAGAGAAACAGCTTAAAGGTGGTTTGATGATTTTTCTACCTGGCACATAATTATGAATCACAGAATAATCATGCAGATGTAGATGTAGAACTAAACCTCTGTAAGACCCAAACCAACATGTTACACAACCAGACCTCTGTTAAACAATACCATAGAACCCATAGCAACTAATTATATGAACAAATGGATCAAAAGTATACTGTGATAAAAAAAAGGGATGAAAAACTAGATTTGCAAATATCAGTTTGTGGGAACAATGTTGGCGGCATTTCAAAAATGGTTAACATCTATTGTAGGTATTTAAGTGAAATGAAATTAATGGCTATAAATTATATGTAACAGTAGCTATTGTGCTCAGCAACCTTCCATCGGAAATTCAAGTGACTTTTCCTAATCATATCAGGGCAAAAGTAACTTTTAGTATATGGTTTACATTCTGAATGTATAACCTTTAATGTTTATTTGATTGCTGAAAGGAAACTGAACTGGATTACAAGAAGATAACACAGGAAGAGAGTGTATAACATCAGAATACACAAGGATGGGGAAGGAAATCAGCCATGTCCATTTGAGGACAATCACAATCTGAATGGAAATTTGAAGCTTGTTCCTCCTGAATGGGAGTCCAGAATGTTAAATACCACATTGCCTCACTCATTTTAGTTTGTATGGGACAGATTAAGCTTCTTAAAGTTTAATAGCACTGAAAGACATGAGAGAGATTTAGTGTGAGAAGGCATGTCACAAAATTTTATGGTTAAAAGTGATAGAAGACACTCACAGAAAATAAGTGAAATAATGGAATGTCACTGAATCAGGAAGGAAGAATGGATACAAACCAGAGTATTGATGAAGAATGGACAAAACAAACAAACACACCTCCTGGGCTGCAAAGTTTTTGAACCTCTTTTGGTGAAGAAAAATACAGGTATGTTTCCTTCTAATAAGCTACCAAAAAAAAAAAAAAAAAAAAAAAAAAAAAAAAAAAAAAAAAAAAAAAAAAAAAAAAAAAAACAAGCAACTGATAAGGCATTCACACAATAAAGAAGCATCTTATGAATAATAAATGTAAGATTTGTTTAGTCAACAAGATTTTTGAGGAAATGTATAGCCTATTTAGTGATGACATGAAATATGCTGTTCGGTTGTACATAAATGGTTGAGATGGATCATTTATATAAATGCATAATAATACATATATCTCGACCTTTCAAAATAAATACAGCTGTCATGTAAGGCAATGGTTCACCCTCATTTCTTTTCAGCTGTTTAATGGAAAAAATAGTAAGAATTTGAAAAGAAAAACTGAAAGGACCCAAAACATCACAACTCGTGATAAAGATTACTAGCAAATGAATTGAAATAAATTTCACAGAATTTGTGGTACAGTGGTATGGGGATTTCAGCGTGTGTCTTGAATGAAGACATGTACCCATAAATGAACAAAAAATTATTTATGTAATTTAATATTTTGAGATGATAATTTGTAACTTAATGACTACCACTCATACAGCAGAATAAGAAATTAAAATCTGTTATTTACAGAACAAAGGAAGAAGGAAAATCAAAACATAGCAGTTAAAAAAAAGTGAGAAACTTAATGAGGGTAATTACACCTACTTGAGAATTGTCTGGTAAATGGCCATATACTTTACCTATTATTGATAGAGGTGGAAGTCCTTGTGAATAACCAGAAACAGGATGGTAAGACATAGTCTAATGAGGAGGTTATCAGTGAATCAGTTATGAGAGAAGCACCAAAGACAAAACATGTGCAGTAGGTTATATTGGGTAGCAAACACTTGGTTACAATGAATACACGGACTAGACAAAACTGGTGTAAAATATCGTGGAGAGGAGTTGTATCATATGTAGAACAGCTTTACAACATGAGTCATAGCGTAAAGCAAAACTAACCAACAAAATTGGAAATTTCATTAAATTTCACACTCTGTGAGAGTGAATAATGACAAACAGATATATAATAAACAGGTCCCCAGAAAAGTTTACAAAATTTTCAGTATAATTGTTGATGCAACTGAAAAGTTTTTCATTATTATACTTACTGACTGTTGTCTAGGGGGCACACCATTCGAGCAAATTGGTCTGCAACATCTTGAAGCTATGCAAGAAATGGAATTAACATTTCAGAACATAAACATTACAATGCAGTAATGTGTTCATTGTAAATAAGTATTGCTGTAGTTCTATTATATGTTTATTACCTTATAAATAAATAAATCATTTTTTAATGTTTAATTCAGAGCATTAATGTGACCTTAGTAAATGGGTGTAGTGTTGTAAAATGATCCTTTCATATAGTGTTCACTTGGGACCTGTGAAAGGTACATTAGTTTATTTATTTTAGTTGTAAATATTTGTCATGTATTATTGTTTTTCTGACATGCTCTACATCCTGGGGGACCCCCTCACTACAGAACAATTGGAATGAAAGTAAATCTAATCTAATCTAGACATATCAACAGTGCACTTGAGTTTAAAATACTATCAAATAAAGGGGCAGTCACAGAAAGGGGCAACGAATGAGAAAGATCCCTTGTTGTGTATGTTTTACTAACAAATGAAGTGGGTTTTAGTAAATGACGTATTGTGTAACAGTGGCTTCCTACAGTACACCCATATACATTACACAAAATATTAAAAAACCATATGTGTTAGCATAATTATCAATATAACATCCAGTCCACCAGAACTCTTCCAATGAGGTGAATGAAGATGACATGCCCCTTATTAAATCATTGTCATTTAATCAAGCATTCACCTCCACCTTTTGTTTCATTCAGTGATAAGTTAATTCACCTAGCAAGAAACTCAAATGGCACCAAATAAATGTGGGATTATATGCTTCATTAAAATTTGAAGAAACTGAAAAAGTGTGTCACTGCATTGTCATGCAGAAGAACAAAGTGATAACTTTCCACCAATAAAGCTCAACATTTTTATATATAAAATAATCTGTTCCTTTGGATATAATTCATAATTAATTATCTCTGTAATACACTTATTTTAAATTATATTTAAATCACACACACGCGCGCACACAAACTGGTACAATACTTCCACATGTTATTCTGTACATTTGTTTTATAGCCATTCCTTACCACATTAAAAGTAATTGAGAAACAAATATTTTTCCTGGTATAATATAAATGAATCACTAAAGGTTATTAGCATATATACTAAATGGTGTGTACTGTCTCAAAGGGCAGATAGACCTCTGATGAGTGATGAGAGTACTGATTTATAGGATAGTAGAAGGTAAAAATATCATTTTGTCAAGCTTTCTACTAATTTTTCAGTCTATCCATGGGGTCGTTTGTGACAGATTTCTTTTATTAAATGTTTTCAGTGAACTTATTGCACAAAACTGGTAAAAATTACCAAGTATGTGACTATATTCTCCATTCTCTCGGTCAGGAAAGCAATTGACCGCCAAAGAAATGAAAGCATCTCCGAATGTGTTATAATTATGGTCGCTATGACCAACGTTTACACGAGTGCCAATACTGATCTGTCACCTGAAGCATTATTTTTTCCTAGATGTAAAATGTAGTGCATACTCTTTTTTTAGTCCACCAGTTGCCTGCTTCCACACACTCCTGAGTGCATAGCCAGTACCTCAATTAAAGTTCTTAGCCGGTACTGTCCACTGCGGCAGGGTCCCAGTAATATGAATCATGAACCTGAATCTGTGTCGCCTCAAACAAGGTTCTTAACTTCTTCAGAGGCTTATGTTCAACTAACATTGATTTTATAAATTTATGTATTTGATGTGTCACTAGTGCTTGTTGCAGCACTGGAAAACAGTCTGAATAAACAGTATCATGTATCTACTATGACTTTCATACAGAATATTATAAAAACCTATGACTCTGAAGGCATGACTACCCTTCATATTGCACATCTCTCAGATTTTATTCAACAGTCCAAAATTAGTTTAATGCCTTGTCAGCTTAATATCCTATTTTACTGAATTTTGATCAACAGAATACAAGGAACACTGTGAGCTGATCCTCTCCTGCTGGTTAAGTAGATTTTTATCTGCATTTTTCACCTCACAATGGAGCTGCTAGCACTGGGTCAGATGGCATTACTCTATAACCAAATGTCAGCGAGAAATAAATTGTGGTACTAGAGCAAGATCTCAATGGTATGGTATACATGCTGCCACCTACAGAACTGCTGGATACTGTGCTCCTGCTCATGTCGTAAATGAAGATCTCCTTGTATCTTATTGAATCAGACTGTACTCACATGAAGATTCAATTCAGCTTCAAGTTCACAGCTGTTTATGTCAACCATCGGGAAGTGTTTATAACTTTTGACTATTTTTGGACTTTCATAAATTTACAGGCGGCTTTACTTCTTCAAGATATTATAATTTCATGCACGAGAACAGCTGCAGTTTTTAATGTTACAACTGTGAATTTTGTAATCTTACCCATCTGAAAGAGTTAGCAACAATGTAAAGGCATGTTAATAATGTGAAAATTAAATCAAGTTCGAAAAATTAGTTCAGTTTCTTTCAGCTGATGTCAGTTTTACTTGCAACTCACTACATTTCTCACACCATCTACTTTAACTTTACAGGAAACTAAATAGCAAAGCTGGGATTGTAAGTAACATTAACTAGGTTAAATCTTAAGTCACTATTGAGAGCAGAAGCAGCAAGTTGTAACTATGGAGAATGAGACACATTTGACAATTTTGAACCTGGCAACAATATTGACTGCAATCAGAGTTCAGAGATATTGCTGTCTATGGGAGCCACAATTCTCAAGAGGGTGCAATATCACAGCCAACCCCATAGCAACTGGGCCAAACCCATCACAGGCAATGTTGGCTGCTTCAGGCAGAAGATGTGCTTTGTTGGCCCTGAACATTTTTTGAGATTTTGACTGAGAGAAACTAATGCTCCAGAATTTATTTTCCGGACACCAGTATAGAAGTTATCACATAGTCAGCCAAGTAAAAAAATCTGTGCAATTTACATGTTTTTATACATAAAAGCCAACTTAGAAATCCTTTGTGTGACACCATGTTATCCACATTCGTGATTTGAAATTCTAGATTCAAATATTTTACCGTTCATGTCACTTTTGCATAATCCTTCATCGATTGTGATATATTGTGAAATGTCAAATAATTGTGAGTGCAGCATTAAGCCCGTATTGTTATCATCAAACTTATTTGCACTCTTTTCAAATTTTTGAGAACAGTAGGCCTACCCTCATTCAAAACAACGGTTTTTCTACTTGCATGAGAAATAAGTTCTTTCCGAGAATTTCTGAATGTTTACAAAGCTATATTTTTGAAAATGTTCATAAGTATGTTTGACAGTATTCAGAGCAATTTCCACCTCCTTATAAATATAAAACAACTCATGCTGTGTTCAACAGCAGCATTCACTGCAGGAAGTATGCGATGTGTCATTACCCGTCAACTTGGCGGCGAGTAGCATGCATGTAAGTGCAAATAAACATACATTTTTGACAATTTTCAGAAGTTTCCTTTGTCCTGTGCATAATCTAATTTGTAGTAAATCAACATTTGTGATTTAGTTACTGTAGCAGTTACTGTAACTCATGCACTGTATTACATCTAGTTTCCCTTTCAAGAGAAGTATATACAACCTATATTTATTGCAAATTAACTCTATTTTTAAGATTGTTAATGACTTTAGTTAACATCAAAAAGCTTTAGGGAACTAGTAATTTTTACAATAGGTTTTTCTGCTGCCTTAATGGAAACCTTGTTCTGTGTACATCCTTCAATTTTTGGAGGGAATTAGAAATTTTTTAGATGAAGAAATTAAAAGACAGGTGGCAGGCTTAGCTTAAAGTTATTTGCTCACTGTGCTGTAATATACTGCACCAGCTGCAATGCAGACCCGCTACAAATGCTGTTCTTGAACACAGGAACAGTTGGCTGAGATTCATCAGCAGCTGGAAATTGTCCTGACTACTGTCAAATTATTGGAAACTGCTGCAAATATGTGTGTTGGAAGACCTCCTGAGAGTCATGTATATGTGATACCGGTAGCAAAGGTACCTCAAGTACAATGCTTTCCTATCGATCCTGTCTCCTCTGCAGGAAGTATGGGATCTGTCATTACTAATCCACTTGACTGTAAGTGGCATGTCAATGGTGGATCTAGTTGTCCTGTACAGGGTAGATTTGGACCAGAAAGGACTCAGGATGTTATACTGATCCCCTTAACCAACAAGTTCGTGATGCTGCCTTTCACTGAAAATGAGACTGAGCCAGTGGGATACACTTAACCTGTTTGGGGTAAACCTGCTTTTGTCTTGGGTCAAGAGGAGGCAAACACAAAAGGGTAAGGGTCTAATAATTGTTGGCAGTTCAAACGTATGGCAAATAATGGTACCTCACCAGGAATTGGCACAAAGGGACAGGAAAGAACACTAGGTGCACTCAGCATGTATAACTGGGAGCCTCATTCATTAGAATAGACAACTCTCCATCCAATCCAGATAATGACAACTGTAGAAGATCCAAAAGTCTAAGAGTAAGATCTAAAAGAATGCCTTCCACAAGTGAGAGCATTAAAATCCTAGCAGTTAACTGCTGAAGCATACACAACAAATTGCTCAAGTTTGAAATGCTCCTGATAAGCTGTGAAGCTCACATAATACTACGTACAAAAAGCTCGTTCAAAACCTGATATTGATAGCAGTGAGACTTTTGGGGAAAATTTAACTGAATACCAAAAAGACTGGGGAAATGGAGGGGGAGTATTTGTTGCAGCAGACAAGAAACTCAAATCTAACGATATACAAATTGAAGATGCAAGTGAGATCATTTGAGTAAGACTCAGTATCAGGGATGGGCATAAAATGGTAATTGGGTTATTCTATTGCCTACCTGACTCATCTCCTGATGCAACCGAAATTTTAGAGAAAACCTCATTTCTCTTATGTTAGATCCCCCATCATACTATAAGCATTGGTGGATAGTTTAACCATCCAACAATCAATTGGGAAAATTACAGTTTTGTTAGTGCTATGCATGACAAAGCAACATTTGAAACATTACTAAATGCCATCTTTGAAAGCTACCTAGAACAGATATTTCAGAACCCCATTCACGATGGAAATATGCTGGATCTAAAAGCAACAAATAAGTGTGACCCCTTTGAGGATGTACACATCGAAATTAGTATCAGTGAACACGATTATCAAAGTACAAAAGACACAAAAACAAGTAGACAGACATACATTTTCTGGGTAACTAGATAAAAAAGCAGTAGTGTTGTATCTTAATGAAGTACTCAAAATTTTCAGCACAGGGCAGGAGTATGTAGAGGAACTACTGCTCAAGTTTAAAAGAACAGTGACGATACACTAAATAAATATGTACCCAAGTAGAACAGCTCAAAATGGGAGGGACCCTCCATGTTATACAGTCATTGTAAGGACACTTCTAAAGAAACAGACTAGTGCATAATACAAGTAAACGAAGCATACGACTATAGAGAGAGAGAGAGAGAGAGAGAGAGAGAGATGCTGAATGTAAGGTGTTTGGCTGTCACAAGAGCAATGCTCAACACCTTCAATGACTACCATAGCAGAATATTGTCAAATGATCTTTCACAAACAAAGAAATTCTGATTGTATGTAAAGGTTGTTAGTAGCACCAAATATAGTATTCAGGTACTTGCAAATGAGACAGGAAATGAAATTGAGGGTAGCAAAGAAAAAGCTTAAATGTTCAATTCAGTTTTCAAATATTCTTTCACAAAGAAAAACCCAAGAGAATTGCCCCATTGTAATCCTTGTACCTCTGAAAGATTAGATTAGATTAGTGCTTGTTCCATAGATCATGAGTACGACACTTTGTAATGATGCAGAACATGTCAGGTTAATAAAAGGTGTCTATACAAGATATTACATTACACAAAATATTACATGACACTTAATATTTTTAATTTTTTTTGTGGTGGTGGTTGGGGAAATTACCCATATATTATATCCAAAAATTCGTCTAATGAGTAGAAGGAGTTGCCATTAAGATAAGTGAAATAAGTGTTAGTGGCATTGAGAAACAGCTGACATTGTTAAAATTGAAGAAAGTTCCAGGATATGATGGAATCCCTATCAGATTCTACACTGAATCTGCAGCTCAGTTTGCCCCTCTTCTAACTAAAGTCCATCATAGATCCCATAAACAACAACCTGGGTCCAGTAGTTGGAAGAAAGCACCACTCACAACTGTTTACAGGAAGGGTAGTAGACATGATCCACAAAACTACCATCCAATATGCTTGACATCAATTTGCAGTAGAATCTTAGAACATGTTCTGAGCTCAGACATAATGAGGTATCTCTAACATAAGGACCTCCTTAATGAGGTATCTCGAACATAAGGACCTCCTCCATGCCAACCAGCATGGATTTCGAAAACACTAATCTTGCACAACGAAACTCACACTTCTCTCATGACATACTGATAGCTTTCGATCACACCAGTCAAGTAGATGCAGTATTTCCTGGTTTCTGAAGAGCATTTGACTCAGTAACACATCTACGTTTATCATGAAAAGTATGATCATAATCATGAAAAGTATGATCATATAGGGTATCAAGCAAAATTTGTGATTGGATTATGAATTTCTTGATTGGGAAAATGCAGCACGTTATCTTGGATGCACAGTCACCATCAGAGGTAGAAGTGCATCCAAGGGAACTGTGTTAGAACTCTTGCTATTCATGTCATAAATAATTGACCTTGTGAGTAAAATGACCAGTTATGCCTGACTTTTTTCAGATGTGTTTATACACAATGAAGTACTGTCTGAAACAAGCTGCATAAATATTCAATCAACTCTTGATAAGATTTCAAAATTGTGCAAAGATTGGAAATTTGCTTTAAATATTCAGAAATGTAGAATTGTGCACTTATACACTCAGTCATGGGTAAAGCAGGTGGTAGGATAGTGTCATAATCCAATCAGTCTACAAAGGAGATTGCTAACAAATCACTTTGGTGACCCATTCTAGTATAGTGCTCTACTTTGTCAAATCCATACCAAATATGGTTAATGGAGGATATCCGGTAGAGCACTTGCCCTCAAAAGGCAAAGATCCCAAGTCCATGTCTTGGTCTGGCACACAGATTTAATCTGCCAGAAAGGTTCACAAGTTTGTTTGACCCATGGAAAAGTGTCAAAGAGATGCTGAAGAAACTGAACTGTCAGATTCTTCAAGATAGATGAAAACTATCCCAAGAAAGCCTGCTTACCAAGTTTTGAGAACTGGCTTTAAATGATGACTAAAGGAATAAACTACAACCCTCTACATAAGACTCACGCAGAAATTGTGTGGACAAGATTAGATTAACTACAGCACACACATAGGTGTTTAAACAATCATTCTTCCCACATTCCATATGTGATTGGAACAGGAAGAAACACTAATAACTGGTACAGTGGGGTGTACCCTCTGCCATGCACTTCACAGTAGCTTGTGGAGTAGAAACCACCACATTAAAGATCTGTGAATATCTCAAGCATCAGCTGTAAAACATGCCAATAACTTCTGTAAAATTTGCCAGAGAGAAAATAGTCCCACAATCGGGTCTCTGAGTGGGGACTGCAAAAGATACAGAAAGCAATCAGAAATCACTTTTAAAATAGCCACTTGGAAAGTTAGAACACTGCTCCAAAGCAGCAAACTAGAAAACCTACAACATGAAGTGGAACAAATAGAAATCAGCATATTTGGCATATCAGAGGTTTGATGGCCCCAGTCAGAAGACTTCTGGTCCATAGAATATCAAGTCATTCACTCCAGAACTGATTAAGACAGACCTGGAGTTGCAGAAGATGTGGCAATTTTAAGAAAAAATACTGGCTCACGTGTCAAGGGATATATGCAATACAGCTCTAGGATAATACTTCTCAAACATGAAACCGAACCAAAGGACACCGTGATAATACAAGTTTACATCCCACATCCAATAGGATGTGGTAGTTGATGAAAGATACAATGACATCAGTAATGTGATAGGACATATCAAGGGAGATGAAAACCTGATTGTCATGGGGGAGTGGAATGCAAGTGTGGGTGAAGCACCAGAAGTGGGGATTGTGGGCAACTATGGACTTGGAAGAAGAAATGAATGAGGAGCCCGACTAATTGAGTTCTGCTACAGGCACCAATTACTTGTTGAAAATACACTTTTCCAAACCCACATGTGAAGAAGACATGCCTGGAAGGGCCCAGGAGACTTATGAAGATAACAGGTCGACTACATTTTAGTGAAATTATATTTTAGAAAACAAGTAAAAGAGTGCAGGAGCTACCCAACAGGCATAAACAGTGACCAGAACCTGGTCCTGATGAAAAGTTCATTTAAATTCAAATGTCTCAAAAAAGACAGTGAAACAGAAATGGGAAATACAAAAACTGAAAATTGATGGACTGACAAGGCAGTATTCAGAACAAATAGAGAACCTAGCTAAAAATTTCCAACATGGCAGAGTAGAAATTGGGAACAAATTAAATCTGGTATATATAAAGCAGCAGAAACCAGGGTTTACCAGGCCCAGATGATAGTACCTTGTGAAAGCTCCTTGCCAGGGTATTGTTGAAGACTTCAATGGTAGTGAAAGCGGAGATGAAAATCATCAGTACAGCAGAACTGGCAGAAGAGGCAACCCTGCTTTTAGGGACAATGCAAAAGCTCAGTATGTCTAGACCCAATAGTGGGGGAAGCTCCCCTGAAATTTAGCATGCAGTGTCTGTTCTAAAAGGTTAGGGACAGCCTGAACTAAACTCTGGGGCTTACAGTCTCAGTTGTAACTCTGGGGAGTGGGCTATGCTTTCTCTCCCAACTATCTTCAACTTAAGGCATGATGGAAACACCTTCAGTAGAGACTACTCCACAAGGTAAGCAGAAATGGAAATCCTATGTTGCTATGAGCGGTGCAACCACGTCATTGGATTCTGGTGAGTCTTGAACATTAAGTACCTGTAGATATAAGTCAGAGCTTTCCAGAACTTCAACACAAAAGGCACAACCAAAGCGAAAACACCTGCTTGGAACACTAAACATAAATACACTTCTGAAGAGAGGAAAATTAAAGCAACTGGTGAACACTTTATAACATCGGAACACTTGTATACTGGCACTACAAGAGACCAGATACCTAAACCAGAGCCCATTTGATTTAGAAGAGTCCAGAATGCACAAAGGAAAATCAGCAATAAAAAGTAAGTACAATGTACTGATCCTAGAGACAGTCTTTGTAGTCAGAAGGGACATTATTGAATCCATTATCAATTTCACCTCCCCATCAGAGAGGATCATCCTTCTGTCCACTGGGTCTAGAAATAAAGCTTACACCTTATCTACACAGATGGTGCAACAAACAAAGTTAACAAGAGAGACCCTGAAAAGGTGGATGACTTCCTGGAACACTCTTGAAGAAGCAACTTCCAATGTCTCTCGACATCACATAAAAGTCTTGCTCAGAGACTTCAATGCTCAGGTGGACAGAGAAAAGAAATACGGAACAGTTGTGGGGGACTACCTGACACAGAGAAGAACAAACAGAAATGGTGAAATATTTATTGCATTTTGTAGTCAATTCAATATGAAACTAATGTCCACAAACTTCAAAGCACTACCAAAGGAAAAGAAGACTGGGGTCTCTTGGGACACAATACTCAGGATGTTCCAGGTCAACCATGCCACAATAACAGCCCAAAATCATAAGGAAAACCTAAATATCAAAGTGAGAAAAAGTGTCAACATCAAATCAGATCATTACCTTTCATAGCTCAAAGAAAGATTGTAGCTGAACAGACACAAACCGAGAACAATCGAGAAGCCCAAAATCAGTACAGAGACACTGAAAATAAATAAATAAATAAATAAATGCCTTGAAAACCTGTCTTAAATGGATACCAACAGCTGAAAAGAGATCAGGGACTCCATGATCAATGCATCCAAAGGTTTGGGAAATCCTCCAAGAAAAAGGAAGAACAGGTGGAGGAATGAAAAATACGATGAAGCAGTTGAAAGAAGATTACAATCCTGGAAGAGTTGGAATCCTGGCAAAACCAAGGACAAATGGGAAGACTCCAGGAGTGAAAACAAAGATGTAGCCAAGATCATACGAGCTGATAAGAGAAGATATGACACATCTAGAGAGGAAAAACCGGAAAAAAGAATTTGTTAAGAACACCAACAGGAAGTTTTATCGAACCTTCAGACAGAAGCTGCAGGGATATCAACAACTAACTCTTTGATGATGAAGTCTTCTGGGGTTACCAGCTGAGTCAAGGCATCATTCTGTGGCAACGTTTCAACAAGTTTCCTACTTTTCGTCTTCAGGCGAAGTGACGGGTTTGTGTCTTGTCTGGTTCTTTATTGCAGGCTGCAGCTAATGAAGTTTCTCCTGGGTCATTGTCCTCACCATGCCAAAATGCGATGAAGTTTGTGAAGATACTTTGAAGGGCATGTCTGGAAAAAGGTGACATCCTAGTCAGGTTTGATGTCACTTCGCTCTTCACATGGGTACCTCTTGAGGACTCCTTGAAATTACTAAGGAGCCACTTTAATGAAGACACAGTGGAACTGTTCCACCATGCACTCACTACCACATACTTCCAATATACCAACAGACAGATGGAGTGGTCATGGCTTTCCCCCTGGTGCCATGTATCCCAAATCTATACATGGAACACTTTGAAGAAATGGCTCTAGAAGCAGCGCACCTGAAACAGAAGTTGTTCTACCGCTACGTGGACAAGACGTTTGAGATTTTGCTACATGGCAAAGAAAATTTCTTAACCACCTCAACAGCATACATGGCAATATTAAATTCACCATGGAGGTGGAAGAAAACGGATGTCAGCCTTTCCTTGACATCATGATAAAGAAGAATACTGATGGCATGTTACATCATTCTGTCTACAGGAAGAAGAGACACACCAACATTTACCTTAATGTCACTAGCAGCCACTATCCAGCACAGTGCAAATCCATGCTCACAACTTTGGTGCACAGAGCACGAGACATATGTGATAAGGAGAGTCAATCTGGTGAACTGCAGCACTAGAGAAAAATCTTTTGTAAGAACGGCTATTCTGAGATGCAGATAAGGTGCGCTTTCCAACCAAGCAATAAGAAGAGAGAAGACATTCATGAAGAAGAGACTAAGAGCATGGTGTTTCTCTGTATGCTGTGCCACCCATGGCAAAGATTGCCAGGTTATTAGAAATGAGCACCATTAAAACCATCTTTCGTTCATCAATCAATATCAAGAATATGCTGGGCTCAGTGATGGATAAACTAGAAATACAGACACCTAGAGTCTACAGCATCAGCTGCAAGTTTGGCAAACAGTACATTGATGTATATCGCAGCGCTGTACAGAACACATAAGGAGCGTTCACCTAGGCCAAATGGAGAAATCTGCAGTGGCGGAAAAGTCTCAAGGCAAATGATGTGTTTGATTTCAAACAAACAAAGCTGCTGTGTAGGGCGAACAACTTCTGGGATTCGAGGCTGTGGAGACACATGTCCATGATAACCATGTGGTTGTCATTGTGGTCTTCAGTCCTGAGACTGGTTTGATGCAGCTCTCCATGCTAATCTATCCTGTGCAAGCTCCTTCATCTCCCAGTACCTACTGCAACCTACATCCTTCTGAATCTGCTTACTGTATTCATCTCTTGGTCTCCCTCTACAATTTTTACCCTCCACGCTGCCCTCCAATGCTAAATTTGTGATTCCTTGATGCCTCAGGACATGTCCTACCAGCCGATCGGTTCTTCTAGTCAAGTTGCGCCACAAACTTCTCTTCTCCCCAATCCTATTCAATACCTCTTCATTAGTTATGTGACCTACTCACCTAATCTTCAATGTTCTTCTGTAGCACCACATTTCGAAAGGTTCTATTTTCTTCTTGTCCAAAGTATTTATTGTCCATGATTCACATCCATACATGGCTACACTCCATACAAATACTTTCACAAACGACTTCCTGATACTTAAATCTATACTCAATGTTAAAAAATTTCTCTTCTTCCGAAACGCTTTCCTTGCCATTGCCAGTCTACATTTTATATCCTCTCTACTTCGACCATCATCAGTTATTTTGCTCCCCAAATAGCAAAACTCCTTTACTACTTTAAGTGTCTCATTTCCTAATCTAATTCCCTCAGCATCACAAGACTTAATTCGACTACATTCCATTATCTTTGTTTTGCTTTTATTGATGTTCATCTTATATCCTCCTTTCAAGACCCTGTCCATTCCATTCAATTGCTCTTCCAAGTCCTTTGCTGTCTCTGACAGAATTACAATGTCATCGGCGAACCTCAAAGTTTTTATTTTTTCTCCTTGGATTTTAATACCTACTCCAAATTTTTCTTTTGTTTCCTTTACTGCTTGCTCAATATACAGATTGAATAACATCGGGGAGAGGCTACAACCCTGTCTCACTCTCTTCGCAACCACTGCTTCCCTTTCATGTCCCTCGACTCTTATAACTGCCATCTGCTTTCTGTATAAATTGTAAATAGCCTTTCGCTCCCGGTATTTTACCCCTGCCACCTTTAAAATTTGAAATAGAGTATTCCAGTCAACATTGTCAAAAGCTTTCTCTAAGTCTACAAATGCTAGAAATGTAGGTTTGCCTTTCCTTAATCTATTTTCTAAGATAAGTCGTAAGGTCAGTATTGCCTCACATGTTCCAACTTTTCTACGGAATCCAAACTGATCTTCCCCAAGGTCGGCTTCTACCAGTTTTTCCATTTGTCTGTAAATAATTCGTGTTAGTATTTTGCAGCTGTGACTTATTAAACTGATAGTTCAGTAATTTTCACACCTGTCAGCACCTGCTTTCTTTGGGATTGGAATTATTATATTCTTCTTGAAGTCTGAGGGTATTTCGCCTGTCTCATACATCTTGCTCACCAGCTGGTAGTTTTTTTGTCACGACTGGCTCTCCCAAGGCCGTCAGTAGTTCTAATGGAATGTTGTCTACTCCCGGGGCCTTGTTTCGACTCAGGTCTTTCAGTGCTCTGTCAAACTCTTCACACAGTATCGTATCTCCCATTTCATCTTCAGCTACATCTTCTTCCATTTCCATAATATTGTCCTCAAGTACATCGCCCTTGTATAGACCCTCTATATACTCCTTCCACATTTCTGCTTTCCCCTCTTTGCTTAGCACTGGGTTTCCATCTGAGCTCTTGATATTCATACACGTGGTTCTCTTCTCTCCAAAGGTCTCTTTAATTTTCCTGTAGGCAGTATCTACCTTACCCCTAGTGAGAAAAGCTTCTACATCCTTACATTTGTCCTCTGGCCATCCCTGCTTAGCCATTTTGAACTTCCTGTTGATCTCATTTTTGAGATGTTTGTATTCCTTTTTGCCTGCTTCATTTACTGCATTCTTATATTTTCTCCTTTCATCAATAAAATTTAATATTTTTTTCTGTTACCCAAGGATTTCTACTAGCCCTCGTCTTTTTACCTACTTGATCCTCTGCTGTCTTCACTACTTCATTCATCAGAGCTACCCATTCGTCTTCTACTGTATTTATCTCCCCCATTCCTGTCAATTGTTCCCTTATGCTCTCACTGAAACTCTGTACAACCTCTGGTTTAGTCAGTTTATCCAGGTCCAATCTCCTTAAATTCCCACCTTTTTGCAATTTCTTCAGTTTTAGTCTACAGTTCATAAGCAATAGATTGTGGTCAGAGTCCACATCCGCCCCTGGAAATATCCTACAATTTAAAACCTGGTTCCTAAATCTCTGCCTTACCATTATATAATCTATCTGATACCTTTTAGTATCTCCAGGATTCTTCCATGTATACAACCTTCTTTTATGATTCTTGAACCAAGTGTTAGCTATGATTAAGTTATGCTCTGTGCAAAATTCTAACAGACGGCTTCCTCTTTCATTTCTTAGCCCCAATCCATATTCACCTACTATGTTTCCTTCTCTCCCTTTTCCTACTGTCGAATTCCAGTCACCCATCACTATTAAATTTTCATCTCCCTTCACTACCTGAATAATTTCTTTTATCTCATCATACATTTCTTCAATTTCTTCGTCATCTGCAGCGCTAGTTGGCATATAAACTTGTACTACTGTAGTAGGCATGGGCTTTGTGTCTACCTTGGCCACTATAATACGTTCACTATGCTGTTTGTAGTAGCTTACCTGCACTCCTATTTTTTTTATTCATTATTAAACCTACTCCTGCATTACCCCTATTTGATTTTGTATTTATAACCCTGTATTCACCTGACCAGAAGTCTTGTTCCTCCTGCCACCGAACTTCACTAATTCCCACTATATCCAACTTTAACCTATTCATTTCCCTTTTTAAATTTTCTAGCCTACCTGCCCGATTAAGGGATCTGACATTCCACACTCCGATCCGTAGAATGCCAGTTTTCTTTCTCCTGATAACGACGTCCTCTTGAGTAGTCCCCGCCCGGAGAACTGAATGGGGGACTATTTTACCTTTGGAATATTTTACCCAAGAGGACGCCATCATCATTTAACCATACATGCCCTCAGGAAAAATTACAGCTGTAGCTTCCCCTTGCTTTCAGTCGTTCGCAGTACCAGCACAGCAAGGGCGTTTTGGTTAATGTTACAAGGCCAGATCAGTCAATCATCCAGACTGTTGCCCCTGCAACTACTGAAAAGGCTGCTGCCCCTCTTCAGGAACCACATGTTTGTCTGGCCTCTCAACAGATACACCTCCGTTGTGGTTGCACCTACGGTACGGCTATCTGTATCGTTGAGGCACGCAAGCCTCCCCACCAACAGCAAGGTCCATGTCAACTGAGATAGTGGTTTCCAACTTAGCACCTAATGGGATGCAGAGATAACAAAAATATGACAAGAACACTCCAATGCAAAACCGGTGAAGGCAGCGGACAGAATGGATAGGCGCCAACAGGACTCAATGCTCGCAACCGCCAGTGTGCAGGGAGTTCCACCACCACCAGCCATGACACCACAGGACAATGAGCTGCGACACCCCTTCTGGAGGCACGCAATTGGCACTGCCAATGCAGATGAGGTAAAGGAGTCTATAGTCCAGTGGCTATGAAGAAGCGGACAGGACATGAACCTGACATTTCGCCTGAAGATGACAAGTAGGAAAGTTAATGAAATGTTGCCAAGAACTCTGCCTCGACTTGGCTGATAACCCGAGAAGACTTCATCATTGAGATTTGCCGAGAAAGTCTAAATTTGCATATAAACAATTCTTTTGCTTAAATGCACAGATTGTAGTAGATTTACTAGCAACAAAGAAAACTGTGAGCTCTTAGTGAACTACTTTGAATTATAGATCTTATAATTAAATTTTTCTCAAGACATTTGAGTTTCATCTTTATCTATGATAATGACAGAAGCTGAATAAATGAATTGAAATTTGTGCCATCAGGACTTGCATCTGGGTCTCCTTGCTTACTAGGTAGGAATGCTGATCATTACAACACCGCAGCACTATGGCTGACACTGCTGCACAGATGACCCAAGTCCAATGCCCTCCCCAATTTTGAAGTGCAGATAAACTGCAGAGAACCTTTAGAAAGAATAGATCACAAGCAATAAATCCATACGAACCCACATTCCAAACCACCAGGTTTAGAGGAGACCAAACAGATGATAAAAAAGCGCGAGGTTAACAAAGCACCAGTGGAAGATGGCATTGTGGGAGAAATGTGGAAAATCAGAGGAGAGAGTGCTCCAGAAAGAATCTGTCACTTTATAGAAGAAATATGGAACACCACACAGATACCAAATGACTGGAAATGTCTACTCTTACACCCTCTTCATAAAAAAGGTAATGAAATTGATCTAAATAATTACAGGGGGATTCCTCTACTTCCAATTATTTACAAGCTACTCTCTAGAGCCCTGTTGAGCAGAGATGAAGAACACACTGATCACCTCATTGGAGAATACGAACCCAGTTTAAAGAAAGGAAGGTCGTGTACCAATAAGATATTCAATGTAAAAAGCATTCTGTGAACAAGAGCTCAAAGGAGCTAGAACACTGAGGTGAGTTCAAAAAGACATATGACTCGATAGACAGACAAACATTTTTTAGTACCTTGGAAGTGTTTGGAATTGACAAAAAATGAAAGAAATCATTAAACAAACACTGACCTCAAAAGTCAAGTTTTTTGGAGAAATCTCTGATTCATTTGAAATTAAGACAAGGGGCACACAAGGAGATTGATTATCCCCAGTTCTCTTCAATTTCATGTGGAGAAAATAGTGAAAACTCGGAAACAGACTCTGAATTTGGAAGGAATATGAGGAATATGCCATGGGAGGAAAAGACATAACCTGGAAATCAAGTGTTTAGCTTTTGCCTACGACCCTGCTCTCTTAACCAACTCCCAAGAAGACACTCAGAAGATGCTTGAGAGTCTTCATGAAATCACAGAAAAAATGGGTCTTCAAAACTCCTGTGAAAGGATAGTACAGGCACCAAATTGAAAAATGCATGGAAGTAAATCATGGGAAGATTAAGAGAATATAAAAGTTCAAACACATGGGTGAATGGATCCAATCCAACAGACTGGATAAGGAGGAAAACAAAGGTAGAGCCATAGTGCTAGACCTGGCCTACAAGCTAACACAGAACAAGTGCAGCAAACAGCAGACAAAGATGACAAAATATATGACATTCTGCAAGAAGAATTTGAGAAAGCTCTTAAAGATCTACAGGAGAACAAACAATGGGTACTGACAACATTCCAGCACAACTAACGAAGAATTTTGTTGACAACATGAAAATGATGCTGCTGAAACTAATTAGATCCATCTATAAAAAATGAGAGACAGCAACTGATTTCCAGAAATGCTTCAAAAATTATTACAAGTTAAAAGCCTAATGTCGCGTGCATCAAAATTATTACAAGTTAATTCTGAGGAGAATTAAAGAGAAGGTGGAGGATAAACTGAGCAAAAATCAGTTTGTATTCAGGAGGGGATTAGGAGCAAGAGAATTGATCCTGGAACTGAAGCTTCTTACTGTAAAAAATACAGAAACGTAAATCAACTTATATTGCCTTTGTAAATCTGCAAAAGGTCTGGCAAGAGATATTCACAATCTTGAAGAAAACAGAACTAAAACATAAAGACATGTGGATGTTACACAGCTTCCACAAGAAAAAAAAAAGTGCTATGATTATGAATTTTCATCATGTACAAGAAGCAAACATTAGAAAAGGTGCGAGACAATGATGTGCCATTTCTCCTCTTATATTCATTGCTTACATCCAGGAAGCTGTAGACCAAATTCATGAGAAATCTGAGGTGGGGATCAAAATCAATGGATGGGAGATATATATGCTACATTATGCAGATTATATTTGTGTGATCATGGAGATGAGAGAATAGTTAGAGAAGGTCCTCAACACAATGGAAAGGATTTTCTGCAGTCAGTATGGTATGGAATAAACAAGTGAAAGATTACAGTAATGAAATGTAGAGCTGAAGGACAGTATGGACCTTTAAGAATAAGAATTGAAAGGGAGGAGTTACAAATGATAGAGGAATTTATCTATTTGTTATGCAGGATCACAAGGGGTGGCAGAATACAGGAAGAAATTGTAAGCAGGGTGCAGTAGGCTAAAACTGTGATTAATTTGAGGAAGAACTTACTCATCAGCAAGAACACCAGTCTGGAAACAAAGCAATGGGTCATGAAAACAATGTTTGGAGAGTGGTTCCATATGGGTGTGAAACCTGGACAACATGAAATCAAGAGAGAAGATGGCTAGAAGCCCTGGAGGTTTGGTGATACAGGGGGATGTTGCAGATCAGCTGCAGAGACAGTGTTATCAATGGAGAGGTGCTGAGGAGAGTACATAAAAACCAGATCTCTGTGGAAGCACATCCAAAAAAGAAGTGATAAACTTGCAGGAAACATTTTGAGACACAACACTGTTGGAACTATAGCAGATGGAGCTACTGAGGGAAAGAGTCACTAGAGGTTACCAAGGATGTCATGCATGCAGTAGATTATGAATGATGTGGGATGCACTACATATGCAAAAATGAAAAGGAAGACAGACAGAGGAGGGGAATGGCGTACAGCTGCAAACCAACCTCAGAGTTGAACACTAAAGAGACAACTGTAGATGTAAATGTTGGAATACAAAAGGTTGACTCCTACCCATTTCACTGTCTGAAGCCATCGTATACTAGCCAGATGGATATTCTCCATAAAGATATACACATCCCTCAGTTGCTTACTGTACATTTTCTTGCTGGGTAGTCCACTGGGAACATGACTGGATGTCTATGGTCCTGAGAACTTGCATTGTATGAGGTGTGTTTGAAAAGTAATGTGACTTTATATTTTTATGAAAAATATTTATTTATTCATCAATATTCAAGTTGTCCCCTTCAAAGTAATCACCCTCAGATACAATACACTTGTGCCAACACTTCCTCCAGTCCTCAAAGCACTGCTCATAAGCACTTTTTGGTACAGCCTTGAGTACTTCCAGCAATGCAGATTTTAATTACTCAACCACTGAAAATCTTTGTCCTTTCATAGGTCTCTTCAGTTTTGGGAAGAGAACAAGTCACAGGGGGTCAAATCCGGTTATTATGGTGGCTGAGGCATGATTTTGTGTTGTTTTTGGCCAATGAGCAGGTGCATTGTCACGATGCAAAAGCCATGAACTGTTTTTACACAGTTCCAGATGTTTTCTGCATATTGCTTCTTGCAAACAACACATAATATCAAGATAATACTCCTTACTGACCGTACAAGTTTGAGGCAAAAATTCATGATCCACTACACCATGGTAATGGAAAAAAACAGTGAGGAAAACTTTGACATTTGATCGAGCTTGACATGCTTTTTCCAGTGTTGGTTCTCCGGGATGCTTCCATTGGGACACTTGGGCTTTGGTTTCATCATAACCCTAAGCCCATGTTTCACCACCAGATATGACCCTTTTGAGTAAATCAGGATCATCACTGACACTGTTCGAGAGCTCCTGAGCAATGCTCATGTGATAGTTCTTCTGATCAAAACTGAGAAGTTTTGGAACAAAATTTGCTGACACACATCTCATGCCCAAAACATCCGAAGAAATTGCATGACACGAGCTGACTGATATGTCAACATTCTCAGCAACTTCTCTTCCGGTAATCGGACAATTTTCCAAAACAATTTTCTTCACAGCTTCAAAGTTATCATCTGTTGTTGATGAGCTGGGGTGTCCTAGAGTGAGGTTTGTCATTGGCATCTTCTCAGCCATCTTGGAAGAGCTTGTACCACTAGTAAACATTTGTTTTTACTTACAGCAGACTCACTGCATGCCAATGTCAACATTTCAAGTGTTTCCCACAAAATTTTATCCAATTTCTTTGCTCCATTTTTTATAATGATCAAAAATCACCGAACATACTAAAATACACCTAACCTTTCTATCTGTCAAAAACAAATAGAGAATGCTGTACACTTGAAACTGTGAACATATGTTCAGGACATGTGTACCAACATAACAGAAAGAAAAGATTGATAATCAAATACATGTTGTCCGCGCAATTTGAAAAGTCACCTTAGTTTTTGAACAGCCCTCATACACGTCACGAATTATTAAGCATAACTGAAGTAACAATGTAAAAGAAAGATATAATGTCTTGGTTTTGTACTGAGGCAACTAAAATGAGTGAGGCAGTGGGATAAGGTGTATTATTGAATGAGAATTTTCACAGCTGAGTTTGGCTAAAGTTTATCACTAACATGAGTCACATGAGCATAAATTATTCCATTTCTAGACACAACTCTCCTTCCACCTTTATTTTAAATCAGTTGAGCTACATGACACTTCAGCCCATCAAAAATTACTATACTGATAATTACATCTACGATCTCTCTGCTGCCTTCATGCACAGTTTGTTCCTTCAATGTATGTAATACATTTATGTCATATAAGTGAACTACTTACGTCAGTGAGTGCAAATGTTTGATGTTCACCACAATAGTCACTTCCATCCTTGGTAAGCATTCTGCAGAATCTGTTCTTTTTCTCCAAAAAAAAGTTGCAATGATTGGTTTCAGCCATCCTGTAAAAAGACATTAACTGTCATTTACGACTTCATTTTCCTTCCTAAATTTATAAGCTCAAAAATTTAATAATTTAAGTTGATGGAATATAAATTTAATTAAAAGTACCCTAGTGTGCATGCAACCAAAATAAATTATCATTAAGACCACACAATAATTTTAAATATGTTAGTACTTGCACTGTAAAACAATAAAACAATTAACCCACCTCACAGAAGGATGGCCGTGCATGCCCCCCCCCCCCCCTTCCCACTGAACACAACACATACACATACACATCGCACACACACACACACACAGAGAGAGAGAGAGAGAGAGAGAGAGAGAGAGAGAGAGAGAGAGAGAGAGAGAGGAGGGGGGGGGGGGGGGGGGTAGGTAGGTAGATTTGTTCGGTGTACAGCAGCATCCACATTGGAAATATATCCGGTCCAGTTCTCACACCCGTTAATTCTGCTCAGCACCTATTCTATGACGCGCATCTGCTGTTTCTGGTACACAGTGGTATGAACGGTTGCACGTGTTCCGCTTGTTCCTCGGAGAACTTTTTTGTTTGTCCTTGAATGTGAATGCTAGAGAGCTCCGGCTTCCCCCCACCACCTCCTGCCGCTCCAAATATTTCGCGTTGTTTCTTTTTATCGTGCAGGCACGCGCTGTGTGTACATCTGTGTAAATGTATCAGTACGGATAAACTTCTGTAATTATCACGGCTGCTGCAAAACCACTGTGAAAACTAGTGTCCCAATAGTCGCTTTAGATTTATCGCACATAGTGTACTTCCATTTGTTCCAATAGTGCAGTTGGTAATTTGGGAAGGTAATTTCATTACTGAATCACGACAACTTTGAGGCGCAACTGGCATTTTTCGCTGTCGATAAAAGCCATTTTCATTTAATCGTAGGGCGTAAGTTAGTCGTTAATTCTATTTTACACACATCATTCATAAGATCTCGTGTGTGTGTGTGTGTGTGTGTGTTTCGGCTACACACAGGCCGTTTACAGACTACTACATACGACGTAGTAAATTAAATAAGAAAAATCTATGTGCATTTGTTGCGACACGTGATGGTGATGGTCTTCTTCTGTAGTCTACATACTGGTTTGATGAAGTTCTCCATGCTCACTTATCCTGTACTAGCCTCTTAATGTGTGCATAACTACTGCAGCATACACCCTTCTGAACCTGATTACTGGAGTCATTCCTTGGTCTGCAGCACTTTTAAAGACTTCTAAGAGAGAGAGAGAGAGAGAGAGAGAGAGAGAGAGAGAGAGAGAGAGAGAGAGAGAGAGAGAGAGAGTAATCAATTCTAACTCGAAAAAATTGATGCATGTTAATTGTGTACATTTCTTGCAGAAATTCAGTTGTCCGCTGCCGAATTTCAATGCAAGTTCTCAGTTTACACCTGCTCTCCTAACTGCAAGAAAATAATATTAATGAGTTCTCTTACAGCATCAGCCAAAAATCTATTATTGCAGCATATTTGAAATGCCTGCAACATAACATATTACTTTATTTACTGTTAACATCCATTATACTGCTTCACACAGCATTTAATTCAACGGATGCTCTTTAAAAAGATATCTGCTTTTCATATCCTGTGAAATGGCTATCCAACCACCATAACAAGAAACTCTAGAAAGGCATCTGAAATACTGAAGTACATTTCACTTGAATAAACTACAGCAGCCACTCCACCAGCTGTGATTAGAGCAGCGAGCATGCACAGAGTAGCAAAATGATCATCTGATTTTTGTATTTTTTTTTTACTTCTTTGTGGCTGCACAAACCTATACTATGATTCACACAGTCAAAGGGGACCCCAGAACTCATTATGTTATCAAATATCTACCTCCTTGTTCCCCACATTAAACACTGCTTTACCAATGAGATAAAATGGAAGGAAAATATAATCTTGCACATCTTTTTTGAGATCTCTCCCCATCTAATAGATTACATGAGGTAAGAAATTTACTTTCTTCACAACCTGCACAGCCTGGTGGAAAGAGAGATTTCTGTAAGCATTACAGTGAATTTTATCCAGGACCTAACTTTCCAGCAATGCATAGGCAACAAGAGTTATGCAGCAGCCAAGATTCCGCAGTTTAATTCTCGAAGAGAAGGATTGTGTCTCTGAAATCATGGGGTACAAAACTGATATTTCTGTTGCCAGTATAATGGTGGATACTGTTCTGAATTTGGTCATTACATTGTCGCATAACAAGATCAACAGGCTGAGCAAGTGGACACATTTTCACTACATGATCTATACTGACAATAGACGTGCACCATTCCCATATTTCCTTTCAATTACTTGGAGACAATTTTCATGAATTTCCCTAATACCTGTTGGTGCCATTACAATTTGGATAAAAAGCAGAGGCATGCCCCATATAACATTAGTTATGTCCTGCCTCTACAGGTACTGCACACAGTTTTCAATGGAGGCAATTGGCTACCAGCATGCTTCTACATGGGGCACGCAAACACCTGTCACAACAGGACTATGCAATGGTTCCACTCAAAAGTAATCACTACATGGTTTAAGATATTTACCCCACTGGGAGATGAGACAATCAATTACTGTTTTGCAGAACATGGTCAGCCGCAGACATATCCACATCTGCACTTCCTCATTCATCTGAAACCAATGTCCATGCAGTTCTCTTTCTTCAGGTCACCAAAGATGTGAAAATTACACAGAGAAGGATTCAGTTTGTACAGAGAATTCTGCAGTGTTTTGCAACCAAATTGCTGAAATGTAGCCATCTGATTGGCAGTGTGGGGGTGCGGATTATAGTACAACAGGAGGGTTCCGTACAACAGTATTTCTGGCCATTTTGACTTTAAAGCACATCATAGTTTCTGCAAAGTGTCTTCACAGCACTGTGAATTGATTACGGTTCCATGCTCAAGGAACTCTATGACCAGAGGGACCCTGCAGTCAAAGAGAGAGGTCATCATGACCTTACCAGAACTTCTGATTTCTTTGACGGAGAAGATATGAGATATTCCCACTATTGGCTTTGCCATTTGTTCTTCGGCTGTCAGAATGCTGTTGGGTGGAATCATCCTGTTCCACAATAATGTCTGCCCCCACACTGTCAATTGGACAAAAGCTATGCTTTAGCTACTTGGTTGGGAAACACTACAACACACTCTGCACAGCCCAGATCTTTCTCCATGTGATTTTCACATCTTTGGCAACCTGAAGAAAGACGTGTGTATGGTAGTTTCACTCACACAATGAAGTACAAGAGTGGTACAGTTGTGTGTCCATCAGCAGCTGACAGTGTTGTACGAAACAGGAATTGGTCAATTGAGTTCCCCATGGGATTAATGTCTTAATGTATACAGTGATTACTTTTGAATGAAACCATTTCAGGGTCCCACTGTGGTGTGTTTGGTTTACATCAAACTACCCCTCATAATTAAACTTCTGTAAACAGCCAGGAAATTAGATTTATACTGTATGGCAAATAACTGATGCGATGACACATTATGCCCACAAAAAGAGTTATGGTGAAATCTCTACATTTACATCTAAAATTTGCAAACCTCTATAAAGTGCCTGGCTAGGGGTAAATTTTACTGTTCCCTACATTTATATCTCTTTATGTTCCATCCTGTTGGAACTTTATCTTCACACTGTTTAAGAAGAGATAAGTACAAAATTGTTGAATATTCACAGCTTATGAACATAAAAATTAGATTTTAGAAGTTTTTAGTTATTACGCATTATGCACCTTACTGCACCCACAGCTGGAATCTTTGAATGATTCTGTTACACTCTACACAGAGTATGCAAAAGAACTTGTCCCCCTTCTAACAGCCATGTACCGCAAGTCTCTAGAGAAAAGGACGGTTCCAAATGATTGGACCAGAGCACAGACAATTCCAGTTTTCAAGAAGGGTCGTCGAGCAGATACACAAAACTATAGGCCTATATCGATCTGTTGTAGAATTTTGGAACGTGTTTTTTGCTCGTGTATCATGTCATTTCTGGAAACCCAGAATCTACTCTGTAGGAATCAACATGGATTCCGGAAACAGTGATTGTGTGAGACCCAACTCGCTTTATTTGTTCATGAGACCCAGAAAATATTAGAAACAGCTCCCAGGTAGATGCTATTCTCCTTGACTTCCGGAAGGCATTCGATACAGTTCCGCACTGTCGCCTGAGAAACAAACTAAGAGCCTATGGAATATCAGCCCAGTTGTGTGGCTGGATTGAAGAGTTTTTAGCAAACAGAACACAGTAGGTTGTTCTCAATGGAGAGACATCTACAGACGTTAAAGTAATCTCTGGTGTGCCACAGGGGAGTGTTATGGGACCATTGCTTTTCACAATGTACATAAATGACCTAGTAGATAGTGTCGGAAGTTCCATGTGGCTTTTCGCAGATGATCTTGTAGTATACTGAGAAGTTGCACCATTAGAAAATTGCAGCGAAATGCAGGAAGATCTGTGGTGGAAAGGCACTTGGTGCAGGGAGTGGCAACTGGCCCTTAACATAGACAAATGTAATGTGCTGCGAATACATAGAAAGAAGGATCCTTTATTGCATGATTATACAATAGTGGAACAAACACTGGTAGCAGTTACTTCTGTAAAATATCTGGGAGTATGTGTACAGAACGATTTGAAGTGGAATGATGATATAAAATTAGTTGTTGGTAAGGCAGGTGCCAGGTTGAGATTCATTGGGAGAGTGCTTAGAAAATGTAGTCCATCAACAAAGGAGGTAGCTTACAAAACACTCGTTCGACCTATACTTGAGTCTGCCCATCAGTGTGGGATCCATACTAGGTCGGGTTGATATAAAGAAGATCCAAAGAAGAGCGGGGCGTTTCGTCACATGGTTATTTGGTAAGCGTGATAGCGTTATGGAGATGTTTAGCAAACTCAAGTGGCAGACTCTGCAAGATAGGTGCTCTGCATCGCGGTGTAGCTTGCTGTCCAGGTTTCAAGAGGGTGTGTTTCTGGATGAGGTATCGAATGTATTGCTTCCCCCTACTTATACCTCCCAAGGAGATCACAAATGTACAATTAGAGACATTCGAGTGTGCACAGAGGTGTTCCGGCAGTCGTTCTTCCTGCGAACCATACGCGACTGGAACAGGAAAGGGAGGTAATGCAGTGGCACGTAAAGTGCCCTCCGCCACACATTGTTAGGTGGCTTGCGGAGTATAAATGTAGATGTAGATGTAGAAGGCAAAGAAGTGTGTGACCATTTATACTGTCCTCATTTGTATATCTTCAATTTCTCCTTTTAATTTTAATATGGGCTGTACAAGTGTTGTGTAGGGATTTCCTTTAGTAGAGAAACTAGTTTCCCAGTATCCTGCCAATTAATGGATGTCTGCAATTTGCTTTACCTAAAACCGTGCCTTTATGTGTCTCGTGACAGTGTAGCTGCAATTCAGTTGTGCGTTGAAAGGCTACTATGTTTTTACAATTAGTGAAGTGCATTTTGAATTTCTTTACTTGGGGGCTAACTTCTAGTTTCAGTAGCAGGCAAGTATTTTGTTAAGATCTGAATGGATACTAGTATGCGGAGTCCTGCGAGTAACAAAAGTGCAAAATCTCTCATACAAATATATTTTCCGTAGTAGACTTCAGTTTGGCACTGAAATAAAAGTTTTCAAAAAATCTAGACACAAGCTACCCACCTGGTTACTTCTATCTGTGGTCCTCTCGATAACATGTGAATGTCAGCAGTTGCATTTCACACAATAAATACTACTGAAATCCATGCTCAATGCCATCACCAAAAGTGGATCTGAGGTAAATTATGGTTAAGTGTGGCACTGACTCATTTGCAAATCCTGTGTCAAACTGTAATGGACTCCTCTCATCTATGGGATATTTTATTGTTTTAGTTTCTAAACCATTTGTAGTGACATCTAAACTACTCATCTTAGCGCTGCTACAGCAACAGAATGAATGCAGTATTCATTGATCACATAATAATTAGAAAACCTGCTTCAAATGATAAAGATTGTAATGGGAAGGAGAGAAAAATCTTAGTGTCTGAGAAGAAAGCAATATGCAGTATCACAGTGTTCAATTTTGGTGCCACTCCTATTCCTCATATATGTATGATTAACATTTCATTTGACATATTCAGTGGCTATCATTAAACTGACTGCATTCTGAATGCTACAGTGTGGGCTGTGTACATCACAGGACACGGAAATATCAGAGGTAACTTCATTAGTCACTGCACTTGCAGAGTGTGCTGAAAAAATAATAGTGCCACTTTCTGTCAGTAGCTGCAAACATGCAGAATGTGCTGAGAGAGCAGGAAAAGGGGCAGAACAATCAAACACATGATAATGGTGATCCTAGCATGTTTATTACAATATAGTCGCAAGCAACAATATGTGTTCAATATGGTCTCCTGACTCAACCACATTCTGCATCTGTAGCACAGTACGGTCAGCAGTTGCTTGCAGCATGTCTGGTGTAATCAGAGCCATATGTCATCATATGCTATCCTTCCGATCAGGGAGAGTCCAGATATATCCTGGTAGACACGATTTTTCAGATACCCTACAACCATGAGTCACATAGACTTAGGTCAGGGGATCTGGAAGGCTACACATCTTGAAATTGCCTAGAAGTGTTGCAGCCATTACTGAAGGTTCCTCGAGGCTAATCTTTCATCTAGAAAGCAACATGAAGTGTCACCCTCTCTGGCATTAAGGTAGTGGTTTGGACACAATTGTGTTCTTGCAAAACTGGACTCAAATGTTGCACACAAGGAGGTCCTTATAAGATGGAGATGTCACTGAACACATAACAGGCCTGCGAGGTGTCATTTCTTCAAATAAAAATGGATCGAGAATGAAGGAGCTTGTGGAAACACACCACACAGTCACATAAGCTCAGTGCAATGAATGTTCCAACAGATCATATAATGGAGTAGAACCCCATATGCAACAGTGCATTCATGGCACCATGGAAGGTAAAATGTGGTTCTTCTGTTCCTCCCAGCATACCGGTTCATCAGTGCATCTGATAATGGCAACATGGTTGTTTCATGAGATATTGTACCCACTAGACACTGATATCTGGCAGTTCACACACGAGCTATACCAAAAAAGTATGCCTCAGCCATCCATAGAATATTCCCTGGCCACATGTATTTGATTTCCATGTGTGCCAAAAAGCAAATGGGCAATGTCACATCATTGCAGCCTATTTTGGAACGTCATTTGGTGCACATTCTGTCTCTTGTAGGGATACCAGTGTAAAATGTGTCACAAAATCTTTTGAACAATTGACCATGGGACAGACAATTCCTGCGACACAACTCAAGCACTGGCTGCAGAATGCACTGCACAGTCGGCTATAGCTACAGCAACTTCATCAACTGCCATGGGAATTGGCTGCCTCCCTCTCCTTGCTGCACCACCAAATTCATCTGTTTCTTCAAATTTCTTGATCACATTATTTAGACCATTTATTGACATGGGACCTCACAGCTGTTTCTGATGGCAATATTCTCAGAATGCAGCACTGCTATTGCTGCCATTCTGATACAACAACTTTACCAGCAGTGCACGGGCTTTCTTTTCAACAGCCATAGTGTATCAGTGAGGAAAGCTTCAACCTTATTAACCCTTTACATCGATATTCACTTCACAAAAGAAATCAACATGCATCACCAAGCAACAAACAGTATACAAACATCAAAACAGGAAACATTTCACATTCTGGCTAATGACAGTGCCATATTTTCTCTCCATGTCAAAAAGTGGAATTATTATTTTCTCCAGCACGCTCCTTGAGTGCACTGATTAATGAATATACCTACAATGTGTTATCATTCTGTGATGTATGTAGAGCACACTAAAATGCTTGGAACACCATTAGTTTCACTATAGCCTTTCAAGACAAAATGGAATTACAGACATTAATGTCAAGTGGGTATTGATTTAAACCAATGTGGAAAGTTGAAAATTTTGTGCCAGACCAGGATTTGAACCCAGGTCTCCTGCTTGCTACGCAGATGCTCTAACCATTTATCCATCTGGACACAGAGGTCATTGCAATTGCACAGACTACCTCCACAAAACCATTGATCTTGCCATGGTGGTTTGTCACTCTTGCTTCAACAATACAGATAGTGCAAGCACATTGGAGGGGTATCTGTTGAAAGGCCAAACTAACACAAGATCCAAAATTCAGTAAGCATTTGTTTGTAACCTGTTTATGTTTATCCATCACCATTGGTGATATTAGCCTGGAAAACAATACACAACCATCTGTGATGTGTCAACAATAGAGTTTTTACTTACGGAGTCTCATTGCATGACAGAAAGTGATGATATCTGAGAGTGCTATAAAATTTTATGTGCCATTGTGAAGCATTTTCTGAGATCGGTCATCATCTTTTTGAACAGTTGATATGAATGTTAAGGTGTTTTTATAAGATATAAGTTGTTTATGTCAATAAAAGCTATATACTTCTTTCCAAGAATTAGATCTTTACCTCAAAGAACATAGATGGGGGTGCTACAACGTTTGGATCATGGATTTACTTCGAACTCTGTACACTTTTAGTAGTCAATTAGGAAACCATAATGTGCAAATAGTAAGGTGTATTTATTACTAAGGCAATTTTGAGAAAATCACAAGAGAAGTTTTATGCATCAGTGATGTACCGCTGCGTTGTAGCCCTGAGCATGAGATAGTGGCAGTCATGTGGTTAGCGTACATGCTCCATATTTCGTGGATCGCTGGATTGTGTCCTGCTCATGTATTTCTTTCTTTCTTTTTTTTTTTAATTTATATTTTTCTCAACACTAGTCATAGTCTTTCATACATATTATAACTGAAAGATAATACGATGAAAAGCCAGGTGTATTTGCATAAAATTTTATTAAATTTCCAAAGTTATTTGGTTGTTTGTTAATTTTTATCATCATAATAAATATTATATTTATATTTATCACCAAGTAAACACCCAACACTAAAGTTTTCCTGAAAACGTATGCCTGTGATGGTTTCCGAAATCCCTTATTTCTGCAACTGGGCAAGGTACCAAGAACTGCTTTGCATTTGGACACTTCGATCTGCAGAGACAGGTTTCAAGGATAAGGGACAGGTTTGGAAAGTCCAAATCAAATGTTGATAAGTGAAGGTATAAATAATTTTCTTCAATGACACAATGAGCTACAATATACAAGAATATGAGGGTACTGTTCAATTAACCGTTTGAGGTGCTTCCAACATTACAAGTTGCAGGATGATATTTTTCGTGCAGACATGGAAAACATAAATTAAAATGGCGTATACTACATCGAACGAATGCAGTTTTTCTGCCTGCACAATGAAAGAATGAACCTCATTGCCATTTTGAAAAACTTCTTTCTTCCAACAATTTGGATGCTATACATGTGTAACACAACATTTTTGTAAATATCAGTGCTGAAATTTGGCAATGTACAATTGAATGTATTTTAATAGCATCTTCACAAGAAGCAATTTCTTGTTTGTTGTCAATCAAACATGAATAAGTTGTAAGACACTTGATGAAGTCTTTAACTTGCCTACAGAAATAAAACTGCTTAATATTTGTTGTAATAGTAAAAATGCGTAAACAGCCAAATAACATTGGTACTTCACTAAAAGTTCATGCAACTACATGTAACTTTTTACCATATTACCTTTCATATGTAATATATATGAAATAATATGACTGGTATTGGGGTGGGGGAGAGGCAGAGAGAGAGAGCAAGAGGTAGAGAGAGGGGAGAGGGGAGGGGGGAGGGGGGAGGGAGAGGGGAGGGGGAGAGAGGGGGGGGACAGAGAGAGAAACATGAGCAAGATTCCATGATCTGCCAATTGTGGAGCTTAAATGCTAACCATGTGACCACCGCCCGCTCATGTTCAGGGTTGCAAAACACAAGTGAATTACTGACATGTAAAACTTCTCTTGTGATTATTGCAAAATCACCTACTTGCACATAATGTTGTCCCAATGGACTATTAAAAGTGTAAAAAGTTTGAAGAAAATCCATGATCTGAATGTTCCAGCCTTCCTTTGTTAGTTTAAGATCTTCCGCCATCTGTACAGTTTTAACCCTAAAGGTTTTGGATACATGTATGTATCAAACTTCATTTCCAGAAATTATATTGCAAACAGATGATATTTCAATCAATCTTCTGTAACTTTCACTAGTAATAATTACATGAGCAATGCACATTTATGGTATTCGTCACACTGTCAGTTATTCAAATTAAGTCCACATATGATACTGCCATGTTGTCACCACACTAAAGTCCAAATCTGAAAGCTGGGCTGTCATCAGATTAGTGAAGGATGGGGAAGGAAGTTGGTCGTGCCCTTTCAAAGGACCCATCCTGACATTTGCCTGGAGCGATTTAGGGAAATCACAGAAAACCTAAATCAGGATGGTCAAATGTGGGATTGAACTGTTGTCCTCCTGAATGCGAGTCCAGTGAGCTAACCACTGCGCCAACTTGCTTCGTGTTTGAACTGGTGACCTACAGAAGGCCAACCAGTGACACTAACTGCTACACCACATTACATGCACTACACCTCAAGGCATTGCTCACTCTTCTGGAGAAACAGTAACCTGATGTTTTAAAGTTCTGATTGGTGCTGACTACAGCATCATGAATCTAGATCTCACCAATAATATTCTTTAGTGTGGCACTGGTGGATTCTCGTGTTCTGGTCATGTTGCTACATCCACTTCATTTCAATGAGTATTGGAGGCAGCCTCTTCTGTTGAAACTTCACAATCATCACATGGTTCATCAGTTTCCTTAAACCTCCCATCACTGATCTGGGCAGTAGGATGGCTTCATACGGAGGTCTTCTTGGAGAAGGGTCACAATCCTAGACCTTATATGTGATGTCCAACAAGTGAAGATGGCTATGATTCAATCCAAAGTAACACTTCAGGAACTTTTCTAATAGTCCTATTTTCCACACACAGGCATATGTGTGCCAAGTCCCCCGGGCTGCATTTCATTGGTTGATGCTTGGCATTGCAGTGCTCTTGGTTCTTCTCCTGGGTGTCAAGATTCTGTATCTGAGTCAGATGTCTTGCTTCTTTGGCCCTGGATATGATGTGTTTCACATAGTCATCCTCAGCATCTACATCTACATCTACATCTACATCTACATGATTACTCTGCAATTCATATTTAAGTGCTTGGCAGAGAGTTCATCGAACCACAATCGTACTATCTCTCTACCATTCCACTCCCGAACAGCGCGCGGGAAAAACGAACACCTAAACCTTTCTGTTCGAGCTCTGATTTCTCTTATTTTATTTTGATGATCATTCCTACCTATGTAGGTTGGGCTCAACAAAATATTTTCGCATTCAGAAGGGAAAGTTGGTGACTGAAGTTTCTTAAATAGATTTCGCCGTGACGAAAAACTTCTTTGCTTTAATGACTTCCATCCCAACTCGCGTATCATATCTGCCACACTCTCTCCCCTATTACGTGATAATACAAAACAAGTTGCCCTTTTTTGCACCCTTTTGATGTCCTCTGTAAATCCCACCTGGTAAGGATCCCACACCACGCAGCAATATTCTAACAGAGGACGAACGAGTGTAGTGTAAGCTGTCTCTTTAGTAGACTTGTTGAATCTTCTAAGTGTCCTGCCAATGACACTCAACCGTTGGCTTGCCTTCCCCACAATATTATCTATGTGGTCTTTCCAACTGAAGTTGTTCATAATTTTAACACCCAGGTACTTAGTTGAATTGAAAGTCTTGAGAATTGTACTATTTGTCAAGTAATCGAATTCCAATGGATTTCTTTTGGAACTCATGTTGGTCCACCTCAAACTTTTCGTTATTTTGCATCAACTACCAACTTCCACACCATACAGCAATCTTTTCTAAATCGCTTTGCAACTGATACTGGTCTTCCGATCATCCGGTTGAAATGGGAACACTGTAAGCACTGCCATTTCAGCCTTGCAATCGTGCAACAGAAAGAACCATGTGAACCTTGTAATGTCTTGCTTTGCTGTGTTGTAGGCAAACGTCATCCTAATCTCTCTGTTCGACGTCGAGAGCATATCTGTCAATGTTATATTAAAATGTTCTGTGAGGCCATTCATCTGTGGATGGTAGACAGCTGTCATCCTGTGTGTGATGTTTCAATGTGAAATTATCTCTGATACTAGTCTCAATGGGAAATCTTTTCCATGATCAGATGATGATGTGATGACATTTGGTTTGTGGGGCACTCAAACTGCATTGTTATCAGCATCTGTATAAATTTCGAATATTTGTACTGTCCAAGGGAGCAGAGCAGGGTGGGTGGGTGTGTCTCAGAGGAGCAATGTGCTACAGGGGACAGGCACCACCACCAACCCTTCCCAAACCCCACACCATATCACGATCGTTACACACTGGGGACAACACCAGAGGAGGGAGGTATAAGAAAGAGGGGAACAAAACAGCACAAAAAAATCACAAAAAAGTAGGCCTACCAAACCAATGCCAACACTAACTGAGGGACTCCAATTCCAGAAGGAATATAAACCTGGGAAGACAAACCACTTTAGTGAAGAAAACCGAGAATGTAAATAAAAATGCAATGTTCATCCACTAACACCTGTGACAAGGAGAGTAGAAGGGCATATTTAGTATGAAGGGCCAAAAGGTGACGACAGACCAGCAAAATATGGGCCACCGGCAAGATGGTTGTCATTGACATAGACCAAGGGAGGGCGAGATAAACACTAGGTGATAGCCTGAAGGCCACTCAACGAGTCTGTACATAACAACACTCAGGTGAGGGAGAACTGTTTAATAACATTCCAGAACTTCCATAAAAGCTGCTGGAACACATAATGGAATGACATCAGAGCAATGAAGGCTTTTGGACCCTGAGAGAGATCCATCTGAACCTGGGGCCAAAAAACTAACCAGGGGAAGGGGGAGTGGGAACGAAAAGAACGTGGGGTACAGGACAAGGAGGAAGTAGTCCAATCAGCAAATCCCCACAGAAGGAGGAGGGGGACAATGTCCCGGAGCCATGAAAAGAATCGAATAGGATGGGTGAGCTGGGAAAGCACAAGTAATGATGGCATAGGAAACGCGGAGATGAGACCACGGAAACGAAGGAAGACGGGGGGATGAAAGCGTGGGGGGGGGGGGGGGGGGGTTTCCAGCATCAACCACAAGACTATCAACAGGGTTAGTGCAAAAGGTACTGATGGCCAAACAAATACCATGATGGTAGACCAGGTCAAAGAGGAGCAGTGTGTAAGGAGCAGCTGAACCATAAATGTGACAACCATTGTCCAGATGGGTCAGAACCAAGTTCTGATAAAGACGGAGAAGAGATGAACGGTTCGTACCCCAAAAGGTGTGGGCAAGGAAGCAAAGGAGAGTGGGTTTATGGAATCAGCCAATCTTCCAAAGGCAGATTTGGGCAACCGAGTACGTTTGTTGTCAAAACAAAAAATAAAAAGACGACCCAAGATATGGAACAGGGGGACCATGGTCAGGCGTTGAGCATCAAGGTGGAGCTCCAGATCAGGATGGACTGTAGTAGGGTCACAGAAATGTGCCACCGACGATTTAATGGAAGATAACTGAAAACTATGTGAAACAGTCCATACAGAAGTGCATGGGATGGAACCCTGAAGCTAGTCATTGTGCAGTAGCCACAGAGTGGGAACTAGTCCAAATACAGGAATCATTCACATAAAGAGTGGGGTTGACCAACAGTCCAACGGAAGCCATGAGTCAATTAATAGAGATGAGGAATAGAAGGACACTTAAAACTTGGCATGTAAGTTACAGGTGACAGTGGAAGCCGTGTAGTAGGCCTTACAATGATCGAAGAAAACTGCAACAAGATGGCAGCACTGCGAAAAGGCCTGCCAAACAGCAGTTTCCAACTAAAGCACATGATTGATTGGAGACCGTCCCTCCCAAAAGCTGCACTGGTAAGGACACAGAAGGTCCCGAGATTCGAGGACCGAGAGAGTTAATGAGCCACCATCAGTTCAAATAACTTGCAAGGGATATTGGTCAGACTGATCTGTTGATAACAACAAATCCTTACCAGGTGTAAGTGAAGGAACCACAATACTGTCCCTCCATTGAGAGGGAAAGACACCTTGGAGCCAGATACAGTTAAACACCCAGACAAGATACCATTGTTGTGAAGGACTGAAGTGTCGAAGCAATTGGTTGTGGGTGGAATAGGGACTGAGGGCTGAATTATGAGAAGAAGAGAAGGCTACAAGAAGTTTCCAGTCGATAAAAGATTCACTGTAGGATTCTGCCTGACATGGGGTAAAACATAAGTGGGAAAGCTTTGGCCCACTGTTTCTGGAGGAGGAAGGCAGCCAGATACGAGGCTTCCACTGAAGCCTTTATAAAATTGGGGCTCAAAATGTTCCACAAGGCCCGATGGATCATACAAAAAGGCCACTCAGAAGGACAAGGCCCAGGATGGAAGAAGGCCATTGGCAACCTTCAAGGCTGTGGAGCATGGCCCACACCTGTGACGAACGGACAGAAGAACCTAGGGAGGAGACAAAGCATTCCCGATACACCCACTTGCTGTGTTTGATTAGGTAGTGGGCTTTGGAGCAAAGGCATTTAAAAGTTATAAGACCAGTGGAGGACAGGTGACACTGAGTGGCAAAGAAGTTTTGATCAACATCGAACCTGAGTGCATCCTATTCAGAGTGTCCAATTCACCAAACTTATCAATGATAATTTCTACAAAAAATAATGGCTTGGTGGTGATGAAAGTATCCCTGTCAGTCCTGGTGCAGACCAGGTAGTGGGTAGAGTGTTTCACCCCAAGCTGGTGAGGCTGGCCCTCTGCACAGAGGGTAGCCAGGGATGTTAATATCACTAGGTCGTAAGCAGCATTAAAGGGTCCAGCCCCAACTAAAGAAATGGCCCTAAAAGAACAGCCAAACTTTTGGAGCTTAATACATCTCATATGCAAAGCCTCTGTCCAGATACAACCCGTTCTGATCAGGGACTCTCCTTGTGGGCACTACCCATCCCACAGCAAGGGCCATTGACACAGCAGCCATCGTCGGGAGTTCTGACGCTCCAAAATAACAAACAACCACCCCTAGGCATACACGGTAAGGTAGCATCTCATGCATCAGAAATCTGATCCCTGTGTTGACAGGGGGTAAACCACAAGAGTACATAATGACCCCACTATACAGACTGGCTACCATTCTTGCTATACAGTGTGAAAAGGACAATGGTATCTAATAAAAGATAGAAGAGGCAGTAAGGCCACACACCAAAGATGCTAAGTAAGATGTTCTGGGAAGTTGGCTCACACTACGGAAGCAAAATTTGAAAAGGGAACTCAAACACCAAAAGGGGAAAAAAAGAACACAAGAAGAACAAATTGGTAAGGGGTATCAAAACCAGGAGGATAGCCAGGCTGATGTAAGTGAAGATAATGAAAAAGAGGAAAACTGTGATTTGTGAGATGAGGAGTTTTATTACAATATTGTCATGGAAATTGACACTGAATGTGTTGTGTAAACAGCAGAGTTAAGAACCTGGTCATCCTCCTAATTAATCAAAGTGAATTTAATATATGTGTGAAATAAATGAATCTAAAAGAAAATGAGTGGTGTGTCCATTACTGTTTAACATTGTTCAATACCCAAAAAGGATTTTCAGCTTCAAATGGATGAACTAGAGAAACCACTAAGAAGATGAGGCTCAAACAAGGTTAGTACCAACACAATCTCCCCAAGAGGTCAATTCCATTTAGGCAGAACGGCAATGCTGCACACAGGATTAGTAGTGGATTGCCTGGAGTCAATTGCGGCATGTGTTTCTATCATTAGCATTCCTTAAAGTGGCTCACATAGTCTGTAACAGATTGACAGAGACCTGGCCAATGGTTCCTTTGTCTTGAATCATGAAAATACTTCAGGAGAGCTGGCCATAGATGCGGTGCAAAAGCAACCATATCCACCCCATGGGATCATAGTTTCTCTTACACAATGTTCTGTTTATCACTTCAAATTTCCCTTTGGTCAGTTCCTCCTCCTTGAAGGATTTTATTGTTTTCAGCAGAGCTCTATCTTCCCTCTGTTGAGCAGCGGGGATCAAATTAGAAGTTGACTAATGGAGAATTAGGAAGCAGCTGCCATTTTTGGGAAAAAGTTCCAGTCAATAGGAGGGCAACAAGAATGATGTCATCTCAAATTGGGTAGCAGCCAATGAGGAGCCAGCTGGGCATTCAGATGTAGAATATGTGATTGGTTGTGACAATGCAGAAAATGTACTTCTGTGACATGTCAGCAACAACAGTGGCCTGCTTGAAAGACAACAACGGATAAAGTGTTTTTATTTTCAAGTGTTATTCACTATTTTGTAAAAATTAGTGACAGGAATGTGAAAGACTGTGTGTTTGATGTTGAGAGACATGCAGTAGAAATTAAAAATGAAGCTTGGAAATATAGCAGTTTTAAATCAGAGTTAGACTCAGCTCTGAGGAAGTAAATAACAGCCAGAGGATTGATGAAATATAAAATACTGTACTGTGATATAGTGGGTACAGAAGATAGTTCTAAAAAGAGGGGAGAAATTAACGTTAAACATAAATTTTATGAGGAAAATCACACAGTACCATTAGCACGATATTTAGGTCACGGATCAGGAAATAATGACAGTTATGTGTGGCTGTTGAAAGCATTATGTAGAATGAATGAAACAATGGTTAATGATATTGACAGCAAACTTAAAAGAGAGATTGATAATTTAAATACAAAAATGGACAAAAATAATAGTGACCTTAAACAAGAATTTAAAAAATTTGACAAAAAGATAGAGCCACTGAAAGTCTGTCTTGAATATAAGTTATAAAAGATGACTAAGGAAATCGATGTAAAAATAAATATTGTTAATAAAGAATGTGAAGAAAGAAAAGATAAAATTGAAAACAATTCTAATAAGGCAATGGAAGTTTCTGTTATTTCTCGTCAGCCTACGATGAAAAAAGTAGGTCTAACTTGTTCAAATTATGTCAATGAAAGGATTTTCAATGCAAAACACGCAGGTTGCTGAGGATCAGAATCTGGGGGCACTTAAAGAGACTGTTCATAAAAATATTAATGCACATGATGTTGAGACAGAATGTTTGCCATTAATGAATGATATTCTTGAGAATGTAGATAATAGTCTAACTGCATGCAAGGTAGAAGAAGAATGTAAATCATTGGTAACACAGGCCTGCATTTTTTTAGCTGTATCAAGTTTCCAAAGTTTTGATGATTGATTGCTATGCATGTTTGTGCATTGAATTAAAAAATGACTTTAGTTTTTTTCCATCACATAAGAATTTTTTGCAAATCATTATTTGTCAGAATTTGGTGTATGTCGGGAAAAAAATCACAAATATAAGACATACAGACAGATTTGAATACATAGGAAATTTCCCCATCTGTCAGTTTATGATGAAAATGAATCACTGACAGCATAAACTGACAGGTGGTAGCACTTTTATCATTAAATGTTTGCACATCTCAACTGTCAGTATTGGCACAGCCATCTGTCTGTGTCCTCCACGATCACAATTGTTTGTGTCCGTGGATATACACTTTTGTTACATTTGTGGTGAGTTAATACTGTCACCACAGAAAAAGACAGGCTATATCACATCATTCATGCAGCAAATGTACCATGTGTATTTCAGTATAAAAGTAGATCAAGACAAAAATTGGGCACCCCATTATGTTTACTACACATGTGTTGAGGGACTGGGATGGTCATCAAAGGGTGAACAACATGCTTTCAGATTTGGCATTCTAATGGTCTGGCGAGAGCCACAAAATCATAGTGATGGTTGTTACATTTGCTCAACCAGTGTTCCTGGCTTCATGTAAAGAATAAAAAGAACACTATCAATCCAAATCTGCCACTGGCTTTACATTCTGTCCCCCATGGTTAGGACATAGCAGTGTCTATACAAACAGAACATTTACCTGAAGCAGATGGTTCAGAATTTGAATCAAATGAAGGAACTGAAGATATCAAAGAGGAGTAAGAACCTGGCAATCTGCACTACAACCATATATGCAAACTGAAATGAACAATTTCATTCGCAGCTTACATCTGACCAAAGATGCTGCAGTATCGCTTGGTTCAAGTCTTAAAGACAAAGAATTTGCTCGCAGCTGACACTTCGTTTTCTTGGTTCAGGTACACACAAAAAAATTTTACTGCATACCTTTCAAAAGAAGGAGACTTAATATTCTGCAACTATGTGTGTGGACTTTTTAAGACATTAAACATTCCATACAAAAGCACTGATTGGAGACTATTCAGCATTTTGTCAAAACCAAGCCTTAAAAGTTGCCCTGCTTCACAATGGAAACAGGTATGTCTCAACACCCGCAGAGCATTCAGAACACTTAAAAGAACAGTATGAAAATGTACAATTTCTTCTCCAGAAAACAAAGTATGATGATCATAAGCAGATCATGTGTAGTGATCTCAAATTAGTACTAATGATCCTTGGATACGGAGGTGGGTAAACAAAGTTTCCTTGTTTCTTATGTGAGAGGGATGGCACAGACAGGGAAAACCGCTGGAAACAGAAAGACTGATCACAACATGCTTTATTTGAACCTAAAGTAAAAAATGTGCTTCAAAAACCTCTTGTCAACATAAGATCTCTTTCGACCTCTACATATTAAATTAGGTTTGATGAAACAGTCTGCAAAAGCCTTGCCAAAAGATGGTAAATGTTCCCAGTACATTTGTAACAAACTGCCGGTCTTATCAACTGTAAAACTAAAAGAGGTTGTCTTTACAGATCCATGCACTGGAAAACTTTGGAAAGAAAGAAATGGAAGCTACTGAAAAAGAAGCCTAGGTCACCTTTAGAGGCACAGTAAGCAAGTTATGGGGAAACAATAAGAATGATCCGTATTTCATGTCTATCATTGACGCTATGCTGTAGAAGTATCAAAATTTATGCTGTTCCATGAATCTGAAGGTTCATTTCCTACATTCATTCATTCCCTATTTTCACATTTGCACTACTTTCCTGAGAATTAGCATGCTGTTGGTTGAGAGATTCCATCAGAACATCACAGAAATAGATAAGCATTACCAATGAAGATGCAACTGTAAAATGATGGTGGATGCACGGAGATGTTACACCGAGATGATCCCAGAAAGCAGATGCACGGAAAAGCCTCAAACAGTGCATGGCTGGTCCAAAGAGATGTTGACACAATGACTAAAATTGTGATTTTTTTGTTTTCTGTATTATATTATATTATTGTCTACCATAAGCAGCAAAATAATATAATTATATTAATCAAACCTATTTCCCACTGTCGTTAAGTTTTATATTTGTGATATTTTTCGACATATACTACATTTGGCAAATCGTAATTTGCAAAAAAATTCTGACATGATGGAACAGAATTAAGGTTATTTTTGGGTTCAGTGCACCAAGATACAGAAGAATCAATCATAAAAAGATACAAAACAGAACCACTGCAGGCTAGTGTACTTAGCAATTAGGTAAATAAAGAGAAATGAGTAAAGGCTAGTGTAAATAATGCTGAAGTGGAATGTGAGCAGGTAAAGGAGGAGACAGTTGCTACAGTAAGCAAATCTGTTGTTAAATTACGAGCAATTAATATGACCTTTTTTTGTTGTTGTTGTTGTGTAAAATGTAGTTTATTTGAAAAATGTGGTATGTTTGAAGATTTTGTGGTGCGTTGCATGCAAATGTTTGAAAATTAATGTGGAATTTCACCCTATGTTGCAAAACTAGATGGAGGGGCAGGGAGGGGGGTCAATTTAATTGTGAATCCATGAACAGATATGGGGTTCACTACTCTTTATTGAACACACTATGTGTTGAGTACTGCCTTCCCCAGTTGAGTTTTTTGGTACACTGCTTCTCACATCTTTCCTGTTGGATTCTGTCCAAATCTGGTTACTTGTCTCTTGTATTTAGGGTTCCATTCCCAAATCTAAGGTTCAAACTGGTTCTATCTTCTCTAATGTTTCTGATCTCTGCTCTGACATGTTTTAGTCACTAGTTATCTGGGTAGACTGTTGCGTTGTACTAGGCTGTGAAAGTAGTATACCTGGTGAGATAATCATTTTACTCTTCATACATCCTCTATCATGCCATCACTGTCAGTGCACATTGTAGGTCTTTTTGTATTAGATGCACTACTACTCGGCTGCCGAAAAACTACACACAGGACCATGCAAGCATGTTCCTCAAAGGGGGAGAGGCACAAGTGAGTTACTGTGAATGGAAAATGTAATTTTTGGTAGAGTTTATTTTCATATGCATAGAAAACATGCTCATATAATGAAAGATAGGAGAGAGTACAGGAGATTTTATTTTTATTCTGTACAACTTACAGAATGTAAGGAAATAATTATTTTTTGTTGAATTTAATTGAAGAGTACATAAATGTGTGTTATTTCTATTATTATTAAAATATTGTGTATTGATGTATATTATTACTATATGAGATGACGGAAGCAAAAGATTTTTTCAGCTAGAAATGTTACGAAAGAATGTCTTGTCTATATCTGGATTTAGTAATGCTGAAAAATTTGTGTAAATAACTACAGGATCATTTCTAGCTAAATGGTTTGTAAAGTGAAGTATGCTATGAGAAATTAATATAGCAACAATTCTCAAGGAACAATGAATGCAGTTACATTTTTGTAATTGTTTGAGGCTGAATTTAAAATCATTGGTTTAAATCAAAGTAAAAATAAATCAGTTTACTATAGTAATGTTTCAGTTTCATAAAAATGTCATCAGATTGCACTTCGGACCATGGTAAAGAGAGCTAAAGATATTTAAGTACTATTGCTTAGAACGAGGTTTAATAAAAAAGACAAATTGTCATGGAGTAACCCTTCAGGCTGGTGTCTAGAGAAATATGTTATTTGAAGTAAAGTAAAGCTTTGAATCAGTAATCTTTTGTCTTTTATGTGAAGGAAGGTGAAGTTTCTTGGTTTTGTAGGATGTGGAGTGACATGAAGGGGTTTTTTTTTTTTTATAAGAAAGGCAAAGCAGGGATATTTATGTTTAGCGATTATGTAATGTGCTTAACTGTATGGTTATCAGTTTTTTTCACAGTCCAATTTTTTACACAGTCTACCCACTGTCACAAATATTGATGATAATGACGATGAAATGATGAGGACAACACAAACACCCAGTCACCGAGCAGAGAAAGTCCCAAAGCCAGATGGAAATTGAACTCAGGACCCCGTGATCCAGAGGCAGCAATGCTAGTCACTAGACCATGAGATGTGAACAAAATAATGATGGAATATATGTACTCATTATGGTAATGAAGTAGTAATGAGGATGAAAAGTGCTGAAGAACAAAGAACACAGTTCCATTTGTGTACATGTTTAGGTACCAGTGGAGGGGGAGTGTTCATTGGAGTTGATGAAAATATTTTCTCTACTGAGATTGAAACTAAGTGTGAAGTGGTCATCTGGTCATGTATAACAAGTGTAGGTGCAACTAAATTTTTACTAGCTACCGAAAACTGCTGTGACAGCTCAAGAGTCATTCAAAGACAGTCTACAGCCAGTAGTGCATAAACACCTAGATTGTGCAATACTACATAGAGGTGACTTCAGCTTACTCAGTATAGAGTGGGACATCTAACGATTCCTTGCAGGGGCTACAGACAGTCTTGTGAAGTGCTCTTGAACAGTTTTCCAAAACTGTCTTGTGTAGCCAGTTTGGCAGTCACAAACAATGGAAATATCTTACAGTTTGTAGCTACAAACAGGCCAGATGCTATCTATGGCGTCTGTACAGACATGGGATTAGTGATTATGATGTCAACATAGCAGTTATTGTTACAAAAGTTAATACATTGGTCAAGAAGGCTGGAAGAGTATTTCTGCTAGAAACCAAATAAGCATTTGTTAGCATCTCATACAGACAATGAACTGACATCATTTAATTGCAATGTGACGGACACAGAAGAACTATGAGCAAAGTTTAAACAGATTGTAAATCATGCTATGGACTATCATGAGCCTAGTAAATGGATTAAGGAAAGAAATGGCCCACCGTGGTTTAACAACTAAATTCAGAAAATGCTAAGGCTGTAAAGGCTTTTAACTATCAGTTCGAAAGAGAATGCACAAATGACAACAGACAAAGGTCAGAAGTGTGTCTGTAAAAAGATCTATGAGTGAAACACACAACAACTACCATGTCACACCTTAGCAGAAGAAGTAGCCAGGAACATGAGAAAATTCTGGTCCTATGTAAAATCACTAAGAAAGACAAAAGACAAAGTTTTAAATTTCACATTTAAGAAACCATTCACGCCAAAGAATGTACAAACGTGGCATCATCTGACAACCGCACAGAGTCCTGTGTGGATGACGTAATAATAAACATCCTTGGCGTAGAGAAACAACTGAAACAGTTGGAAACAAGTAAGTCACCATGTATGGGTGGAAGCTCAATTTGGCATTACAAACAGTACTCTATGGCATTGGACCCTTACTTCTATTGCATTTATCACGAATCTCACGCCCAGCACAAAGTCCCAAGTGACTGAAGAAAAGTGCACGTGACTCCCATACATAAGAAGGCTATTAAGAACAGATCCACACAATTACAGGCCAATATCCTTAACATTGGTTTGTTGCAGAATTCTTAACGTATTCTGACTTTGAATATAGTAAATGTCCTAGAGACCAAAAACCTTATGCCCACAAATCAGTTTTAAAAAGCATCACTCGTTCGAAACTCAGCTTGCCCCATTCCACATGATACACTGTGAATTATGGATGCAGGGCAACAGGCAGATTCCATATTTCTAGATTTCTGAAAAGCATTTTACACGGTGCTCCACTAAAGGCCGTTAACAAAGTTACAGGAGTATGGAATAGGTTCCCAGATATGTGAGTGGCTAGAAGGCTTCTTAAGTAACCAAACCCAGTATGTTGTCTTCAATGGCGGATGTTCATCAGAGACAAGAGTATAGTTTGGTTGTTTGGGGGAAGAGACCAAACAGCGAGGTCATCGGTCTCATCAGATTCAGAAAGGATGGGGAAGGAAGTTGGCCGTGCCCTTTCAAAGGAACCATCCTGGCATTTGCCTGGAGCAATTTAGGGAAATCACAGAAAACCTAAATCAGGACAGCCGGATGTGGGATTGAACTGTCATCCCAGACAAGGGTATAATCAAGAGTACCCCAGGGAAGTGTGATAGGACTGCTATTATTTCTATATACATAAATGACAGGGTGGGCAGCAATCTGTGGTTGTTTACTGTTGATACTGTAGTGTATGAGAAGGGTGGAAGATGAGTGACTGTAGGAGAACACAAGATGACGAAGAGACAATTTCCAGTTGGTGTGAGGAATGGCAGCTAGCTCTAAATGTAAAAACAATGTAAGTCATTGAGGGTGAGCAGGAAAAACAAACTCGTAATGTTCGGATACAGCATTAATAGTATCATGCTTGACACAGTCATGTCATTTAAATATCTGGGGATAAAACTGGAAAGCAATATGAAATGAAACGAGCATGTGAGGACTATGGTATGAAAGGTTGAATCATTGACTTCGATTTATTGAGAGCATTTTAGGAAAGGGTGGTTCATCTGTAAAGGAGACTGCATATAGGGCACTAGTGCGATCTGTTCTCCAGTAGTACTGGTCAAGTGTTTGGGATCCGCACCACATCACATTAAAGGAAGATATAGGTGGCCTGCTTGATTTGTCACCAGTGGTTCAAACATCATGCAAGTTTTACAGAGATGCTTTGGGAACTCAAATGTGACTCCCTGGAGGGAAAGTGATGTGCTTTTTGAGGAACACTACTGATAAAACTTAGAGTGTGGCATCTGAAGCTGACTGAAGAATCCTGCTGTCAACATACATTTTGCATAAGGACCATGAATGTAAGACACAAGAAATTAGGGCTCCTATGGAGGCATACAGACAGTCATTTTTCCTTCGTTCTATCTGTGAGTGGAACAGAAAAGGAAATGACTAGTAGTCATAGTTTGCAGACTATGTACATGAATGTAGATGTTGTTTATTATGTGAGGCAGTGAAGATTAAGGACTCTGTCTTTTCAGCACTTCTTCAGTCAACAGATATATAAGGGAAGAATTTAATAAGAATGAATATGTGAATAAATGATGGCATCTAACTATGTGATGGTAAATATGCTTTTTGTTGTGGTGAGACACCTACAAAATTTGAGGTAATAGTTGAGCAATATACGTAATTCATGGCACTGTGAATAGCAAGTTGAAAGAAATCCTTGCCTATTTAACAGCTGATCAAATATGTATTGCTGCATATTCTATTTTCATAAAAATACACTGTCTAGTCACATTAATGTGACTACTAGTTAAAACATGAATAACCACCTTTTGCAGTGCGGATCACTGTGAAACTTGCAAGATGAAAGTCAGTGAGGTGCTGGAAGGTACTGAAAGAGGTGTGGAGCCATGCCAACTTGAGTGCCACAGCCAACTGCACTAAGTTTCACAGGTGAAACACAGACTCTTGATTGAGTTTAAACCAGCAGAGTTTGGTGGCCACAGGAGTATGTTAAACACATTCTGGTGCTCTTTGATCCATGCACATACACTGTGAGCTGTGTAACATGTTGCATTGTCCTGCTGGTAGATGCCATCAAGCCGAGGAAAAACAAACTGCATGCTGGGGTGGACATGGCCCTCAAGGATAGATGCATACTTCTGTTGATCCACTGCACCTTCCAGAAGAATGAGATCACCAAGGGAATGCCACACAAAATTTCTCAGACCCTAAGACTCCTTCCTCTGGCCTGGACCCTTCTGACAATTGCTGCCACCTTGTCTGTCTTCAGATTTTCCATGCAAGTGGAGTATAAAACATGACTCATTTGAAAAGGGTATCTGTCACCACTCAGTGGACATCCAGTTGCAGGATTGGTGCACAAATTCCAGCCTTCATCACCAATGAACAGCTGTCAGCACAGAGGCTTCAAACAGGTGCCTTCTGTGTAGGCCCATACACAGAATATTCATTGAGGAGACACTGTTGGTAGCCCCAGGTTCATCTAGGTGGTCAGCTGCTCAACAGTTGTACATCTATTTGCCAGTACACATATCCACAGCTGTTGTTCACACCTGTCATCTATGGACCTTGGTGCACCACAATTACCTCAACGCGAGTTTTGGATAGCATCATTTTGCCATGCATAGTACCCTTTAACCGTGGCGGCATGCAAACATTTTACAAACTAAGCAGTTTTGGAAATGCTTCCAGTTGGCTCCAAAGTTTGGGACATCAAATACATTGCTCAATGTACACATTACAATAACGACTGCACTGTTGCCTGCATCCCAGACACATTTTACATACCCTTCACTGCTAGTGCTGGCACCTGCTGTCTGCAACTGGTTATCGCACTTTGACATCGAACACAAGCAGCAGTCTCATTGATGTGGCTGGACCGTGTATAATGCTTAACTAATTCATGAAGCAAAGACCTGGGACACTTGTTTTTATTTAAGTGATGTAAAATAATGATGCCTTCGAAGAAAATGAATTAAATGTAGTATTCTAACAGGAATAAACATCAGGGAAGGCATAATTTTTGGAGTAATTAAGTAAAGACTGAGAATTTTAGTAATTTTTATTTTACTTCAAGAGAAATGGGTGACTGAGGACATCTTCCATGAATTAATTCATAATTGTTTAAAAAATGTCTTATACCTGTAATCTATTATTTTTTCCCCACGAAATTAAGCTGGTATCTTTCAGGCTTATAAACAAATTTTGTTATTTGTCTAATATAGAATATTTTGTGTATTTTTCATGTATATGGACACAGAGTACTGTTAGAACCACAGATACTGACAAAAGTGAAAACTGCCTGGAAGATACACCCACAACATAGACCATTGAAGGCTCGGGGTCGGACTCCAGTGGGCATTCAGTTTCTACAGTGTCTAATACAAGATTTCTCCCCTGTCCCCCCAAAATGATTGTGCCATGGGAGGTGAGGAGGAGGGGGGGGGGAGGGGTGAAGACCCAGACCCTCTGACTGGTTTTGGGAAGGGAGGGTATTCAGCAGTGTCAATCGTGATGTCACTGGAGGTGTAGACGCTGTAGAGTACCCCTAATCACTGCAGATGCAGAAGGTAGTGCCTGGGCATCTGTGGGAAGCCATCGACAATTACCAATGGTACTAGCCCTGGGGCCTTGTGGTCACCGGAAGGGGGAGAGAGTAGATGCAGATAGCCACCTGTGCTCCAGACCGGAACTGGCTGTGGTGGCAGCACTTTACCTAACACACATAACAAATGCCATACTAAAACACCAACACTTCCCCGCCTTTTGGAAGATGGTCAAGGTCCTGATGTTCAGGAAGCCGGGGAAAGACCACAGCCTCCCACAAAATTACCGACCCATCAGCCTTCTGAGCTCGCTCAGTAAGATTAGTGAGAAGGTGATTCTCAAACTCATCACTAGGTACTGCAAAACAAATGACATCCTGAGACCACTCCACAACACAACAACTCTTACGGGTCATTGAACATATAACACATGGCTTCAACATAAACAAAGCTACAGGGGAAGTGTTCCTGGACATCCAAAAGGCTTTCGACCGTCTATGGCACAACGGCCTCATTCGCAAACTCAGCGACGCGGGATTCCCCGACAGGCTGGTGTGTCTAATACACTCATACCTCACAGACAGGAGTTTCAACACTGACGTGCAGGGAACACAATCAACACGACATGGTATAAACGCGGGGCCCTACTGTTTAACCTCTACATAAACGATCTCCCAGCCACACACAACACAATGATGGCAATCTACGCGGATGACACAGCCATCCTCGCGCAAGATTGGAAACCATCAAACATTACGTCATGTCTACAGACTGCACTCAGAATGGCTAGCCTTGGTTGCAGAAATGGCATGATAGAGTAAACGTCGACAAGTGCGAAGCCGTTCTGTTCACTAGAAGACCGAAGCAATTGCGCAAACACCGATACCGCAGACCAATAACTCTACATGCACGCCCAATACGTTTCCATGAGAAAGTCAAATACCTCAGTGTCTGGCTGGACTGGAAATTACTCTGGAGGGACCACATACAACACATGACCAACCGAGCTAGCGTGAGGCTCAAACAGCTCTACCCTATGCTTAACAGGCGTAGCACACTGAACAGAAGGGTGTCGAGGTCCATGCACATGACACTTATCTGACCCTTGATACCATACACAGCTCCTGTCTGGGGATACGCTGCACCTACACGCCTGCGCAGTCTGCAGTTCATACAAAACAAAGTACTCAAAATTATAAGCAATGCTCCACGATACACACGCATCGTGGACCTTCACCGGGAATACCGACTTGAGACTTTCACGAAGGTACTCCACAAACTCACCACAAGACTATACAGAAACTCCAGACATTCTCAGAACCCGTTTATTCTGAATCTGGGGAACTACGACCACAACCATACATGGAAACATAAAAGACCAAAAGACATACTTGTAAGGACTTAACATCTATGGCCAAGTATACGCAAACATAACGGTACAGGTGAGCCCCTGTTAGTCAGACGCCATTACTGGATATCCAGCTGGAATACACTGCCGGGTAACTGGCACCACGCAGGGAAGCTGTACTGTACATTGCCTGCAGACAAGCTCCACACATCCCCCACACAGTGAGATGATCTATGGCTGATCTCCCACTACTGTATAATGATCTTGATTGTTCCAGGAATGTAGCGGCTGTAGCAACTGGGATACATCGCCATCGCTTGCCACAGTAATGATGCATGATACCCATACAAACAAATCCAACCTTGCGTGAACTATCACAGCTAGTAAGCCACTACTGCTCTTACTACCCATCCCACTGTCACAGAGGTTTTTTCCCACGGCAGGAGCCTTGACACTTTTTTCCCCTCTACTCTTCAAATTGCTACCCTCACACGCATTTCATCCACTATCTATCACCTGATGGACCGTGTTAATGCGTAGTCTTACCCAGACGCGTGGATAACATCACAGTTCAGCATCCTGTGATCCACTTACTAGATAACTAACATGTTTACGGAGGTGACAGTAGAACTTTTGGTTTAATCACCACGTTGGTGTGGGCGTGGAGGGGCCCCATCTCTATTTTGCCGGTGTCCAAGCCACAGTACTCCTGTAGAGGCAGACCCACACAGCTGTGCCAGGTGCGTAATGCTGGGACAGCCAGGAGTGGGTTGCGGGAGGGGCTGCCATCAGAAAATGAAGCAGGGTTCACAGTTGCTGCCAATCAAGCAGCTCAGCAGGGTTATGACCTTGCAATAGATACTCAGAAACAATAGTGTCTGTAGCAAAGGCACAACACCCATTGTGCTGAAGGAGGTTACCTATCATATGTTCAAAGGTGGCTGGAGCATTATATAGTGCAAACCGCATAATTTTAAACTCATAGAGGCTGTCAAGCAGTTATGAAGGTAGTCTTTTCCCAGGCAGCTTTGTCAACCTTGATTTGCCAATAGCCTCTCTCCATGTCCATCATATATATGAATGCTGGTTAATTGGTGTATAGTCCTGTGTCAATACGGCTGTCGATATGGTGTTCCACCATGTGCCTCTTAGTATGTCTTATCTTCACTTCTGATTTCAGAGCATCCGAAAATTGAAGCAGGATGGCTATCACTTGCCAACATTGTTCTTGGTGAGGCCAGATCCAATTGGCATTTCAGTAGTAGCAACCTCTGCTGTGTCTTCTGTAGTGGAGGTGCAGCATGGTTCTATGTTGTTGACACTAAACAGCACTTCCCATTCTGGTTTGGCTCTTCCTATGCACATACCTTTAGGGATGACTTATGGTTGCTCATAATAGTTAAGTCATCCAAAGTTCTACTTGACCACTTACTATGCTCACATAAATTTCTTTTGTGAGCTAGGTTGCTTTTTGCAATTGACAAAAGCTTCACAACTTAACTGAGTCTCTCAAATGAAGACTGGAATTGTCTTAGTGATGAACAAGACATTACAATCTTTTTAATGGCAACAACCACCTAGAGCAGTCTTGGTTATGTGTGCTTGCTGGAATGTCAACTTTTCACAGTCTGTCACTGTTTATGACGGCTGCAAGAATCTCATCCAAGAATTACATCATAGCTACAGTCTCTTAAAATGACGAATTTGAAGGGCTGTGTTCTGTAGTTGGTAGTTATTCTTGCAATACTTGCTCTTGTCGGCTGAATGTATTTCTCATTTCCAATCTTCAGCACAATCACTCTCATATCACGAAGCAGGCTTCTTCAGCTGATGGCAATAGGTATATGACATTATTAAAAAAAGCCCCTGAGTTGACTAACATCTAGACTGTATGGCCGTCAATGAGATTTACTGTCATCTCAGTAATTGTTGTACATGGAGGATTTTCATGTGTGGCAGCCTTACCTCCACTGATGGTCACCTGGCTTAGTTTCCCTGAATTTGGTGATTCAGCAAGCAGCTGTTAACTCTGTACAGCAACAAGGAACAGCTATGGCATGTTGGGGAGTGACTTTGTCCAGGGTGAAGTGATGTTCTTTGGTCCACAGTTTAGCTATAATCATCTGCAGCTGACTGGGGTGAATAGGACTGTTGTTGATGGTTGACATCTTTTGGTGTAATAGTCATTGAACAGTTATCTTCTTTCTCTGCTGTAGCACACAATGTATTCACAGTGTAACTAGATTGGTGTGTTGTCCTCTGTTCCCAAATGCCTGTTCTCCTGCCAGAGTTTTTACCTGGCAAAGGGGTTGGTTGTAACTGCATTGGTTACATGCTGGGTTGTCATTTGGTGGTGGTAATGTACATCCATGGTCAGCATGACGGATTGTCAATCCTCTGGGCCCGGGTTCGAACCCCGGCTGGGTCGGGGAATTTTCTCCACCCAGGGACTGGGTATTGCGCTGTCCTCATCATCATCCTATCACCCTCATCGACTGCAGGTTGCCGAAGTGGCATCAACTTGAAAGACAGGCACCAGGCGAACGACCGACCAGACGGGAAGGGGGGGGCTAGCCATACGATGAAATAAAAAAAATGTACATCCGAGTCGGTAAGTCCATTATTCATGCTGCATTCAACTGGTAGTGAAGATCAGTGTCAACGTTCTTCAACATTCCCTATTACCTCCTTACACACAAGGTCAATGTTCATGAGCGCTATATCTTGGGTATTCAGTTCGACAGTTCTGGCTGCCATAAAATGCTGTATCTCTTCTCTTACAACTTGGTGTATAAGAGAAGCGAGGTCACAGTGGTCATCCATACCTGGCATAGAGACCACGAGTCGAACATACCTCTTTTGTCTGATTTCTTTCTGTTGCATTCCTTTAATGTACTGGCACCACTTGATGAATTATTCTGGTGTTGTGAGATTCTTTACCAAAACAGTTTGGTTTATGTCTTCTGTGACTCCTTTATTAAAATGTAAGATCTTGTCGGCTCCTGTCATATTCAAATTAGCAATGTAGCAAATGGCCAAAACCTTCTGTACGAATGACTGTGTTGTTTCAGCTTGATGTTGGGCCCTATTGTTTAATGGTTCTTCTGCTAAGCAGACTAGCTGTTAATTTTCACCGAAGGTTTTCTTCAGTTTGGCCTGGAATTTATACCAGCATTTGAGTTTCTTTTTGTTTCTTTGTCTCGATCAAATTCTTGCAGCCATTTTGTCAAGTCTTGACCAGTATCTCTGGATAACTCTGATTGATGCCAGATGTACAGCTAACTTACTGCTGGCTTGGAATCTATTGGTCTCATGAGTATATAGACCCCATGGGAATGATGTACTATTTCTATTCTAATTCCTGTCCACGAATGCAACAGCTCTTACATTGCCTAATTGGAGCCACAGTGATGTAGGTGTTCTGAAGTACCTGGTGTTTATACCAAAGAACATTACATCATAATCACACTAAAGTCCAAATACGAAAGCTGAATCATCACTGAAATACAACATTTGGCACTGAAAGCATGTTTATTAGGAACACCAACATTCAGTCACAGCAGAACCAATCTTCTGGATGGACAGTGGAGCTATTTCTACAAACATTGAATATTCTGAAATGCTGTTATTTATACAAACAACGAATATTCCAGAATGTACAAGCATTTCAAACATATTTCAAGAACCTTCCAGAAATGAAAAATACTAAATAACAAACAATTGCTGTGCACTGGGGGTTGAACTGAAGACCAGCAGCATGCCAGACAGCGATGCTGATCACTACACCTAACACCATATTTCATGCACCATAGCTCAGGGCAACATTACAAAAAAGTAGTTAATTCCTACCTTGTGATAATTTTAATCCTGTGTTTCCCCAAGTCCACTGTGTTCTTTTCCTTTATATCAGCCACTGATGCTAATGTGCTGCACCCACAACTTGGTCAACCTGTAATACACATGATTCCCAATCAGCAAAGGTAAAAAATCTGAATATGGTCAAACAACAAAGAAGAGATCTCAGACAGTTATTTGATAATAGTTGTGTGGTAACTTTTCTACATGGATTCACAACTAAACACAAAGAAGTACATTTTGTACACATTACAGAAAGTCTCAGTTCAAAGTAGGTCATGGTCATCATCCACAACTGCCACAGGCACCAAATTCAGCAATCGAACACTTAAAGTAATGGAAACCAGTATTTGTTGTCCGCAATGGTGGGTGTTCATCAGAGACAAAGGTGTCATCTGGAAAGACCTAGGGAAATGTGATAGGACCACTATTATTTTCCATATGCATAAATGATCTAGCAGACAAGGTGGGGAGCAATCTGCAATTGTTTAATGATGATGCAATGGTTTATGGGAAGATGTCATTTTTGAATGACTGTATGATGATACAAGATGACAGACAAAATTTCTGGTTGGTGTAATGAATGGCAGCTAGCTCTAAATGTAGAAAAATGTAAGTTAATGCGGATGAGTATAAAAATAAACTCATAATGTTCAGAAACAGCATTAGTAGTGTCCCGCTTCACACAGTCGCATCGTTTAAATATGGAATGGAAAGAGCATCTGAGGATTGTGGTAGGAAAGGTAAATGGTCAACTTCTGTTTACTGGGAGAATTTTAGGAAAGTGTAGTTCACCCATATGGAAGACTAGTATGACCTATTCTTGAGTACTGCTCAGGTGTTTGGGATCCACACCATGAGAGATTAAAGGAAGACATTGAAGCAATTCAGAGGCGTGCTGCTAGACTTGTCACCGGTAGGTTCAAACAACACGCAAGGGTTATGGAAATGTGCTGGGAACTCAAAGGAGGATCCCTTGATGGAAGACGATGTTCTTTTCATGGAACAATATTGAGAAAATTTGGAGACACAGGATTTAAGCTGACTGCAAAACAATCCTACTTCCACCAACATATATTTTGCATAAGGAATATGAAGATAAGATACCAAAAATTAGAGCTCATAGGGAGGCATATAAACAGTCATTTCTCCCTCATTCTATTTGTGAGTTGAACAGGAAAGGATAGGGCTAGTAGTGATACAGAGTACCCTCTACCACACACCATATGATGGCTTCTGGAGTATGTATGTACACGTAGATCAAAGAATTTGTAACTTATCCAGTTTGTTTAAAGCGACAGCAGAAGCGGCAGCAGCACCAGCGTGTCCCCCATGACATTGCAGTTTGAGAATTAAAACATAAGCCATGCACACACATGCAATTTCACACTTAAAGGTCCAGTCTAACAAGTATGTGATAGATAGTTGACTGTAGGTTTATCATAGGAACCATCCCCACATTCACCTGAAGCTAATTATGGAGGCCATGACCTAAATGAAGATGGCTGGAAGGGACTGAGCCTCCATCTTCTGAATGCCAGGAAAGTCAGTTTAAAACAGTGAAACTCATCTGAGTTATCACTGGTGCACAATACCGTTTTGTGTAAACATTCTTCCAAATAAGTTATTTTATGATGTAAAAAAGTATTGGTACCCTGTTCATTCACTTCTCAACACTCATCACTCCACATACTACACACACTATACACAAATTAGTTCATAATGTAAAAATTTAGTGCTACACTGTTCATCAGCTTTGCTCACTCCAGTAAATTGTCTACATCTGATTGATGATACTAATAATAATACTAATAACAATAATAATAATAATAATAATAATAATAATAATAATAACAAGTTCTGTACTTTGGAATGATTTTAAATGTCACCAGACGGTCTTTAAAAGTCACTGTAAATTTATTTGATATTAAAGTCAAAAGCACACACTACAACCACAATGGAAGCCATATATTTTAAACTGTTATCTCCAAACTGAATTTGATAGCAAGAACCATGTATTTTGGTATTCTTCATTTCCATCTCCACTAAACTTTAGTAAATGGCTGTAAACTGTCTAAACACTGCAGTGCTTCTGTTGTGTAAATGACATCTGTCACATCACTAAGCCTTACACAGAAATGAACTATAGGTTAGCATGTAACTAACAAAGTAAATCATAAACTGTCTAAACACTGCAGTGCTTCTGTTGTGTAAATGACATCAGTCACATCACTAAGCCTTACACAGAAATGAACTATAGTTTAGCATGTAACTAACAAAGTAAATCATAAATAGCTATTAATACTAGGTAGACAAAGTGAAAAGGAAAACACTGATGATGGTTCCTAAATCAGGGCAGTGGTACACAGAAACAAAACTGAAACTGATTAACTTCTCATGGTCAGGGTTCACAGCCATGAAGAACTTTTTAAATGACATCATATTCACCATTGACTGTCAATATCTCTTCGAACAAATAGCAATTTACGTGAGAGATGTTACCTCTGGTAACAGTTCAGCTAATTTACATCATTTCACAATGCACTGAGCTTCGAACTCGTTTGATGTTAGTGAATTTCAACAATGAAACGGTTAGTTTGGGTGATGACATGTACATATGCCAGATGATTTTAAAGTCTGATGTGATGAAGCAAAACCTTTTGCAATAGCACATGATAATGGTCCATAGGTCAAAACTGCAATTGTGAAATAAATACTTTCCACAGTCAATGGCGAATATGAAACACAGAAACTATATCCTCTTTTCTTCATAAACAGCGAAAAAGTACATTGCCCAGTAAAATTAATGTAATTCCATTTCAAAAGCTGAAAACCAAATTTTGCAGTGCAGGTCACCATGGAACATGCAGGAACAGAGCTGATGAGGTTCTGGAGGGTACCAACAGGATGTGGAGCCACACTGCCTCCAGTGCCATGGCCAGCTGCAATAGGATTCTCAATTGTGGATGCATGGATGAAACAGCCTAATCGAGATGGTCCCACAGACTCTCAATTGGGTTTAAATCTGGGGAGTTTGTTGGCCAGGGGAGTATTGTAAACTCATCCTGGTGCTCTTCCGAACCATTCACATACACTGCTAGCTGTGTGACCTGTTGCACTGGCCTGCTGATAGATGTCATCATGCCAAGGAAACAGCATATAGGGGTGGACATGGTCCCCAAGGATAGATGGATAGTTGCACTGATCCACTGTGCCTTTCAAAATGACGAGATCATCCAGGGAATGTCCTCCAGTCTAGGCTATTCCAAAAATTATTGCAGGCTACTTGCTTTTAAACACTTCACACTGTACAAATGCACAGCCATCTGTCCAATGGAGCATAAAATGTGATTCGTCTGGAAAAGCCACCTGTTGCCATTCATATTAGATGAGAATTGTGGTACCGGCATGCAAATTCCAGACTTGGTTGCTGTTGAACAGCAGTCAGTATGTGTGTATGAACCAAGTGCCTGCTGAAAAGACCCACATGCATAAACATTCACTGAACAGTCACTAAGGAGATACTGTTGGTAGTCCCATGGTTCATTTGGATGGTTCATTGTCCAACAGTTGCACATCTATTCGCCTATACACATCTTCGTAGCTGTCGTTCACCCCTATCATTGATGGCCCAAAAGCTAATGATCATACCCTTTTGGACATCAGATTAATCACTTCGTTAATGGACAATGACAATGACTGCACTGTTCTTTGCATCCCCCCACATGCTTTATATACCCTCCACTGCTAGGGCTGTCAACTGCCATCAGTGAGTGGTTATTGCACACAGACATCACATTAATTTCACTAGACCATGTAAATGAGTGTGAATCTGTCAGAGTACTATGGACAGATTTGGACCTATAACTGAAGTTGGATGCACACAAAGTGCTGCTGTGCACTAAATTACAGCTGGTAATTTACTTACTATGCAGATTAAAACTCTTTGTAAGTAAGGAACAGCTTATGTCTTCATGTTATGCTTCCTTCATCTCTCACTTAACACATGGAAATGGTGCATTATGCCTTTGGGGGGACTTCAAAAACACAGTACATGCTTTTAAAGCCATTCTGGTATTAAATTAATATAATAGTTTACCTTTCAGCATGTTATGCAGTAGAGATCTTTCAGAAATTTCTAGAACTACTATAAACATTTGACTACTATAAACATTCCACAATGTGTCAATTGCCTGGGTGTTATGTAGTGACAGGAAAAACTCAGGAGTATTTGTTGAATCTCCAGCAAGTATTTTCAGCCCTTTTGAAAGCCAGGTTAAAGTATTATTCATCAAAATGCTCTTTCTTTCAGCCTACTTTTAAGCATATACGGTATATCCTCAGCCAGGAAAGACTTGAACCAATGTCAGAGAATGTGGCACCCATTTACTTTATTCCAGTACCAAATAACACAAAGGATTTATAGGTTTTTAGAGGCAAGGTTACGTACTCTGCCCTATGTATTCCTACAATTGTGAAAATATGCCATCTTTTGACTCTACACTGGAGAAAAGGAATCCCTTTCTAGTGGTCCATGGATTGTCCTTAAGCTGAAGCAATGTCTCCCAATTGCTCAATGCCTAACCTGGTATCAGCTCATTTACTGCTTATGTTAGCCATGAATATGTCACCATATGGTATCGGGATTGTTCCATCATATAAAAATGGATTGAAATGGCCTATCACATCCACCTCTAAAATGCTCACCACAGTAAAGAATAATATTCACAGATCGAGAAGGAAGCATTGACAATTACTTTTCACAAGTTCCACATTTTTATGTATGGCAACAAATTTCATTTGGTTACATACACTTCATATGCCAATGTTGTCCATATTTGGTCCGAAGTCAAAGTTGCCTGAATGGACATCTTAGATGTTACAATACTGTTCTCTTTTCTTATCAAAATACTAATATTCCATTCATTATCATCTTTTTTCATCTCAACACCTGAATGCTGACACACTGTCAAGATTCCCTGTGGGACTGGATGAGAAATTTGATACGCAAACCACTGCTTTCCCACACTGATTAATAATCAGAGCAATTGGTCACAGAATTTCCCATCACTTCCAAGGATGTCACAGCTGCCATATGAAGATCCACACCTAAGACAGTTTTTCCAGTTAATACAAATCAGCCATAAATGCAAACATTTTAAGTTAGGCTTTACTGTGACTGTTGTTTGGTTGGTTGGTTTCAATGATTAAAGGAACAAAACTACAAGGTCATCAATTCCTCCTACATTGAACAGGTAGGGCAACAACACTACGCACAAAAGAAGAACCTAGTGCATGACACTCAACAAAAGAAAACCTCCTGGTCTGTTGAAGGTAAAAAAGGCCCAGATAAAGGAACAAGGAAGAAGAAAAGGGGTAAAGAAAGAAAGGTAGACAAGGAGCTCTGTCCAGAGAGCAGCTGGAGGCCCTTAAGAGCAGAAACTGCAATGGAGAACATATGCCCCCCCCCCCCTCCACCTACCAAAGGCACCCCAGTAAAGACTAGTGACATGGACATGGTGAGAGAAGCAAAGGAAAACACAGGCAGAACACCAAGTCAGACAGAACATGCAAGAAAGAGAAGAGAAGCTAATGAACAGGTAGGATGGCTGGGACAGACCACCAAACCCATATAGCTATTCCCCAATTGGGTCAGAGGAGGCAACAAGCTATCCTGACAATCCCCAAATGGACCAACAAGACTGAGGCACCTTCAGAAAGAAAGTGACAAAAAAAACCTTCAGGAATTAACCTTAAAACCGTGTCAGCTGCTAAAGTATTTTCTGCTGACACCAGTGGCAGTGACTCAGGAGGATTAAGAGTCCACCATAGGACAGCAAAGTTTGGACAGTCCAACAAAATGTGAACCGCTGTCAAATGGGCACCACAACAACACTGGGGAGGATTCTCACAATGGAGGAGATGACCATGTGCCAGCCAAGTATGGCCAATATGGAGTCAGCAAAGGGTGATGGAGTCCTTGTGAGAGGCCCTCATGGAGGACCTCCACAAATTCGCAATCTCCTTTATCACTTGTAGTTTGTTCGGCAAAGTCAAAGTATGCCATTCTGTGTCCCAAATTCTTAGAACTTGATGGCATAATACTGATCAAAGGTCCAGTGTCAGAATACCAATCTCAAGAGCCAGCTCGCCAGTAGCCAATTTGGCCAGCCTGTCAGAGTGTTCATTCCCCAGGACCCCAACATGACGCCAAGTCCACACAAAGGCCACCAAGATTCCACATTGTTTGAGGGTAAAGAGGGAATCCTGGATAGTCAGGACCAAGTGGTGGCATGGGTAACACTTATAAAGTATCAGCGCGTAGCTACTGATGAGGGAGGACTCACCAGTCCAGGAACAGATGCACTCAAGAGCACGATAGGTGGCTATCAACTCCGCAGCAAAATCAGGACAATTGCTAGTATTAAGTAGTGTTTCCAGAGGATTGGCACTCAATATATATTACAATCCTGCATCAGTCTCACTGGGGCATATTCAGAATGAAGAATCTTGTCCAACAGTACATGTACTGGCCACTTTGCCAGTATTGTGTGAGGAGCTGAAGTATGTCAGGCTTATCTGTTGTACCAAACTGAGCTGAAATATGTCAGGCTTATCTGTTGTACCAAACTGAAGCACCCAAGCCTACCAGGCATGGCATATGGCTACCCAGCCATGAGATTGGGTGCATACAGTTTTTGCAAGCCAGTTTCATGGGGACCGGTGGTTGGTTTTCATAGATGTGTATCCTCATTTCCTATACATAACAATACCAAGATGGAAAATACCATCCATCACCAGCACTGGAAGTAGCATCATCTGTGCCATCCAGTGCAAGTTCCATCTCTGGATCTATCACACATAAGGTATGGCCCCAACACAACATCACAGGCAGTGGACACCTGTCATTCCCAGTACACGAGCTGTTGTCAATCACCTCTATAGATTAGGACCTGTGTGACAGAAGACCCATAGCCCACTGCGAGTCCAACACTGTTACTTTCTGCATCTTTGGCACTGCATACGGGCATGGCTCCTTTACCACCACCAGCACGAGCTACACCACAGCCCTAGCAGCGTGCCACACCATGTTCTTCTCTCTACTATTCAGAACACTTCCAGTCCTATGGGCTGATTCAAGGTGGTAGGGATCGTGTAATCCTGCTGGACATAAAGATGGAGCATTTGATGCCCAGTGAAGTTGTTAAACTGTAGCACAGAATAATACATCTGCTGGCATCACATCACATGGGTAAAACAACTGTGGTAGATTTGACGACTGCTGTGGACTGTCTCAGCCTCATGTCTCAGCTCACCACATGCTCTCCAGTGGACTTATTTACAATGACCTTGCAATATTTGGATATATTAAGGACACTGATTTGGTCTCTGTTATTTCGAGCCGTCAACATTTGGCTCGTATATGGGCATATATTTTTGTCTAATGCGGTGCAGTTCCTGTTCTTTGTTTGACCGCAAGTTGTGCCTACCAAGAGGGCACCAACGGTGTGTGTGTGTGTGTGTGTGTGTGTGTGTGTGTGTGTGTGTGTGTGTGTGCCCGTGTGTGTGTGTGTGTGCCCGTGTGTGCATGTATGTGTGTGCACATTCATGTTATAAGGCTTACCAGCCTAAAAAAGTTACAGTTTTCTTCAGAACTAATGAGTTATTTGGTGAATCTTCACAGTACTTCAACTGCCAAAAGGTAACCACCTCAAGAAATCTTTTTTCTGTTTAGTCTAAGAACAATCAAGATCTATTATTTCCTGTGATTTAATTGTACCTAACTGGTGTTCAATGAAAACTATGTTGTTGAAGACGCTGACACTGGATTAATTTAAGACTTGTTGCATTCATCCTCATGCCCATCCACAGCCACTTTGGACACTTTGTACTAGTTACATCATGGAGTCAAAGCTGTATAAATTAGTAAAGAAATTGTTGTATCCTCAGCAGGACCTTATCCCGTGGTACACGACCATCCCATCTTCAGCACAGAACTACACCCATCCCACACCCACAAACCTTTCTCCCGTTATGACTGATGTAAGAAGGACTGCTGAAGATTAAAATGAACAACCAGATGACAGCAGCCAGTGCCACAGTTCTGTAGCAGTGCCTTTCAGAAAGGGTGAATAAAGTGGATGGATGGATGCTGAAGATTCAATAGGGACAGTATGACATGTAAGTAGCTACCTGAACTTCACTTTTTCACTCATGGGATTATCTTGCGAGCTTTCTAATATAAATGAAATGATGTGATGGTGTGGTGTGATGGGCCTCAACTACATTCCCTCTAACGCACTGTTGAAATATTAAAAGTTTTGGCTAGTTTCGTTGTCTAGGCACTGGGATACGTAGTTGATGCATTACAAGGCAAATACTGCTGAGTCTACAGTATACAACATGAATTTACACATGAATCGAATGGTCGAAGGTTCCTATCACTCAGTAATTGCAAATGTAACATAGAAATTTATAAATGAAAGCTTTCAATTAAATAAAACCTGCATGTACTACCTTAACGACTTTAAAGGATGAGTACGATAGTAGAAGTACTTTTGAGAATGTGGTATATTTCTGCAAAACACTTATTGGTGTCGATGGTTCATCAATTAAATAAAATATAAGTTGAATAACAGAGAAACAATAGATTCCTACTGCATGTAATTAGTTATGTACAACAACATAGCTCACGAGATATTCACTTCTAACGCACACTACATCTTCACTGTAGAAGCCACAGAAATCTCACATATGCACAAGTCGGCACTATGAATAACTCATGTACTATTCAAGTTACGTGCCTGTAATTCATACCAATTTAGGTTTATACTAATAGCTTTCTAAAGACACATCAATCGATGACATCGGATGAACCGTTTAGATTTTGGAAATTCATTGCTGGTTGTATAATTTACTGTCAGATACTACACTTTAAATTAATAAAGATATTGAAAATCTGATTGCACCATCAGAATCATTGTACAAATAATAGTAATGTATATGTTTCTTTCTGAGGTATCATGATTCATCTGGCTACTATTAATTTCTATACGAACTGTGAAATGTCTACCATGACAGTTTCACAAAGTCCGCCATATTTGGCACTCTCAACATACAAGTCTCTTTCATCAACACAGCGTCACCATGGAATTCCCAGCCACACACTTGGGCTGGACCCTCCTGCTTCGGCCAACGTCTGGTACCACGTGGTCGGCCTATCGAGTGGCCCGTGCCCACCGAGCGGCCCGTGCGGTCAACCAACTCTGATCTTAGAATATTTTCAGAGCACCACAACTCGCCCATTACCTCACAATCTACATCCTTTGGCTTGCACTTCCAATACTCTCCCATAATGTACAAGTCAGATATTTCTGTAGTGTATTGTAAGGGACCCAGGGATGAACCATTAAATCCTGTAATATGTACTTAATGCAATTTACATGGGCACTCCACTCCATTCACTGAGTCACATCCCATAGTTTGTTGGGTTTGCCATAAAAAAAAGGGAAGTACACCACCCAGTGTAGAGAGTATAACTGCCTCAGTTGTGGAAAACCTTGGGTACCATGAAAACTTTGGTAATTTCATGAGAATAAGCCACAAGAGGCATAAGGTTTTGGGTTTTGCTGCTAATAGGAAATATATAGAGGCATGTTTTAGCATGGGTAAGAATGAGAGGAGTAGCACGTATATTAGTAAGTAGAAACAGGCATCATGAAAGATTTAATGTCATGGCTATGTCAAGAATAGCAGGTGATATAATCTAGAAAAATATTACAACCAGGAGAATATTTAACAGATACGACTTGGTCCATAAAAATTGATTAAAGCAGTGTCAAATGCAGATAAAATAGAACAAGAAAAGTATTGTTAGGTTAGGATTTACCATCTTCACATCATGCACCATTGTCCCAGACCAGCAAAAACACTGAGATACTACATGGTTGCAAGATGGTTGTCACCAGTTAAACTGCTTCAATTCCCTCAAGAAGTAATGTTCATGATACAAGCAGATCCATCACCAATAGCCAACCAAGTGAAAGAAGTGACATAGTGGGAAAATCCATCAGGTGTTGGAAGATATGTAGAAGTAATGGAATTAAAGGTATTTTTTAATGTATGGCATATATGGGGTTGATACAGCACATATAGCCGAGGAAGAAATAGAGACAGCACCAGTGGGTCTGTTATAGCCCCCTGTGGCTGGGAAGATGTTAGGATTATTATACAACACATGTGGGGCTGCTAAAGCACCTGTAGCTGCGAAAATGATATAATCATTGCACAGTACAAGTGGGTTGATATAACGTCTGCAGCTGGGAAATTGTAAGATTATTGTACGGCACAGATGGATCACTGGTATTGGAGAGCTCTTGGATTGGGGGGCACTGGATAAATCTCTCAGATTAGTAAAGAATTAATAAAGAGTGAAAAATGTAGTTATGGAAGTTTGGATCGATTCCCAGGTCATGATGTTTTGAAACTACAGCCAAAGCATACCATCAAACAGGAAAAAAAAAATTCTTTTTCACATGGGTGATAAGACAAAATAGCACACACACATATTTCGAGTATTGGGAGATACGTTTTTGAATTTATCTCTGGGCAGGGGTGTACATGGGTAAGGAGCCCCCTGGGACAAAATGAGGGGCATTAGGTGTCCCCTCCTGAACTCCGTCTTTTAAGTCAATCACTGAAATGAGTGTTTTAACAAATCAAGTGGCAATATCCACTTTCCCATAGGAAGGTAAAAGTGTAGGTTGCTTTCACTGTGTAATTTCTCCGGGTCTGTGGTCACGATTTGTCAAGAAATAATCTACCTATAGATCTGCCATGCTCTTCAGTTTGCAGATTAAAAGTGTAACTGTTGATGTGAGTCTGAACATACTTCATGGCTATGGTGAACTATCAAGGTCGTTCTGCAAGTAAACTGAGGTAGGTATGACCAATGTGGATGACATGGAAGACAACAGATTCCTTTCAAGAGGGGTAATGTGACAAGTTCCACTTTACATCTACATCTACATTTATACTCCACAAGCCACCCAACGATGTGTGGCGGAGGGCACTTTACGTGCCACTGTCATTACCTCCCTTTTCTGTTCCAGTCGCGTATGGTTTGGAGGAAGAACGACTGCCGGAAAGCCTCCGTGCGCACTCAAATCTCTCTAATTTTACATTTGATCTCCTCGGGAGGTGTAAGTAGGGCGAAGCACTGTATTCGCTACCTCATCCAGAAACACACCCTCTCGAAACCTGGACAGCAAGCTACACCGCGATGCAGAGCTTCTCTCTTGCAGAGTCTGCCACTTGAGTTTGCTAAACATCTCCATAACGCTATCACGCTTACCAAATAACCTTGTGACGAAACGCACCACTCTTCTTTGGATCTTCTCTGTCTTCTCTGTCAACCTGATCTGGTATGGATCCCACACTGATGAGCAATACTCAAGCATAGGTCGAACGAGTGTTTTGTAAGCCACCTCCTTTGTTGATGGACTACATTTTCCAAGGACTCTCCCAATGAATCTCAACCTGGTACCCGCCTAACCAACAATTAATTTTGTATGATCATTCCACTTCAAATCGTTCCATACGCATACTCCCAGATATTTTACAGAACTAACTGCTACCAGTGTTCGTTCCGCTATCATATAATCATACAATAAAGGATCCTTCTTTCTATGTATTAGCAATACATTACATTTGTCTATGTTAAGGGTTAGTTGCCACTCCCTGCACCAAGTGCCGATCCGCTGCAGATCTTCCTGCATTTCACTACAATTTTCTAATGCTGCAACTTCTCAGTATACTACAGCATCATCCACGAAAAGCCGCATGGTGGAGACTTCTATTGTTCAGTATGAGTTGGGTAAATGCTGGTCACCCAACTGTCATCTTTTCTTCATCTCAGTTTTGTACGATGTGCCATCTAAGATACACCTTTAAGTTAGCCACTGGTTTCTGTATTGGCTGCAGATCCATTGGGGCTTCCTTAGCTTATGCAGAGCAACGATGCCAGTTTGCACAATCATTGCCTGGGATGTTTATGTGGTTAAGTGTTTAGAGAAATACAATGGGGGTTTCTATACTGTGGAGGTTGTATAAAAGATTTTGAATGGTGTAGACCAGTGGATGACAATGTGAGTAACTTTTGAACCACTGAGGGAGTCACTGCATAGAAAAGTATATTATACCAGTGAGATGTGCGTATGCTGCTACTCGTACTACTGTGTAGAAACTGCATTATCATTCATAAATGTTTTTGTCGACAAATGCAAAGCCAACTATCTTATCCAACCTTCAAGCCATCAGTATATATCTAACTAAAAATAGTGTGGCTGGGGAGAACTGAACTGAAGCTAAAACTATGGATATTAGCATCTGTGTCACCCTTCATGCCACATTGAGAGTCAATTCACACTACAAGGCAAGGAATACACCATGAAGAAAGCTCTGTCTGTGGGATAGGCAGGCATGTTGTCAAGGGAAAAAGTGATCCTGATGCACGTCTTTTAGCCTCACCGCTACTGTTAGCCCTGTTTTCAATCACAATGTAGAGCACAGGGTCTAGATGGTCTCAAACTGGAGGAGGTGCTGAACAGTAAGCAAGACTGCCATAGTTGAACCAGGTTAAAATCCGTGACTGGTACAATACTGCTAGAACCTGTTGATCTGTAGCCAAGAATTTCTTCCAGGGAAGTGTATGGTCTTTAATTTCCCCAAAAAGTTCATCTTGAACTGCTTTATGTGCAACAGCTGTGGTGTCACCCAAAGAGTGAGGTTCCATAGCAAAGTTGATATCTCATGGCAGAACCAAAAGCTAAGGACAGTCACTGCCACACAAAGCCATAACGAAAAATGTCAGCCAAGACACACCCTCCAGTGGTTCGGTAAGCCACCACTGCTGGAAATCTACTTAAATGAGAGCACAGCACTGCTTGCCCCATTATTTGATAGCCCAGTCTGATAGCATCACCAACATAGCTCAGATCTGGCAGTGAGCTAATATCATTAGTCAGCACTGTGAACCAAAGTTTACTGTCAGATTTACAGTGATGTTTGACCATCATTCAGTGCTATTCAAAATAGTAAACAGTTATCATTGTGTTCAGTAACTGTACTAAAATATATATTGTCATTCACATATACATAAATTGCATCCAAGTTAAATATTTTGTATAAATGAGTTTTACTAAAGTGAAGTGGTAATCTTTATATGTATTGTAGTAATCACTCGACCTCCTTCAGGAGTAAAACTATTTAACTGTCATCTAAGTTGCTACAGGATATACAAAAATGGTGGTGATTATGTTCTCACGTGTTTTTCAATTTAGTGTGATGTTAGTGCCATGGCGGCAACGATTTTATTATGTGTGTTCCAAGACAGTGTTTCATTAGTCCCAGTGGCAAACATATTTTTGTGTGTTGTACCAAACATACAGTGTTTAACAATGTCTGAGCCCCATGACTAAACAAAGCTGTTCAGTTTCATGCACAGCACATTGAACAACTGCTGCTCCGTGTTCAATACCTGACGAGCTTACTGTTGCAACAAACAGTACCACAGCCAGTTGCTGCACCCCAGTTTCATCACTTTAACGACAAGGAAGAGTACAGGTCTGAATATCATGCTAAACTAGAAGTATACTTCACTGCATACAGCATTAAAGGTATCACGCACATTGTGTTCTTTTTGTCAACTCTCAGAGCCGACATCTATCACCTGTGTAAAAAGTTGTTTCCCAACTCTTATTCAGATGATGTTGACTATGAGAAACTTGTTAGAAAATCTGACGAGCATTACAAGGTGCTGAGTCATGTTGCTGCAGTGAGATTTTAATTTTCTTGCCTTAACAAGCACCCTGAACAGTCATTGAAACAGTGGGTTGCGAAACTTAGAGGGTTAACAAGACATAGTAGGTTCAAGTATTCTACAAAGTTATAATGATATTATGCTACATGATGTAATCAGACAGGACGTATCAGACACATGAGTATGCTCTGATATCCTAAAATTGCCAGAGCCAGAACTCAAAACAGTTTTGTCATTGCAGAGTTCCAAAGTATTGTGTACACAACTGAAGTTAATTTTGAGGTCCCCTCTAGTTCCCTTGTTACTTGTGCACAAGGCAATCAGTCTCCAGTTCATGTTAAAATGAATAAAAACAGGGCTCAAAAAAGTAAAGGTAAAATCTTTCAGTCACATAGTACACAATGTGTACTCCAGAAAATGTGAAGAAGTATTGTCCTCATTGTCTTTATAATCATAATACACAAGTTTGTCCTTGTCATGAAGCATAGTGTTTCAATTGTGATAAGCAAGGTCATAGCCACATCATCTGTTTACAACGCAGCCAGTCACGGTGCAAGTCTACCAAATGGCTACTTTGCAGCTCTCAGCAAGTGCATGTTTTGATGGTTGAGCCAGTGCAACTGGCACAAACAATGTCTACAGCAGTCCACAGAGAGAAGAACACACTTTTCGTCCACATAAGATTAGCTAATAAAACAATTAAATTTCGATTAGACAGAGGTACATCTAACATACAATGTAGGCTTTCAAAGCCAGTATTTGCAATATTGCTTATATTTTCTATTTCTGGAGTCTTCATCAGAGGCTTTAACAACTCAGAAAACTGTTACAAACTCAGAACATACTCAGCAAGCCAAACTGTTTATACATATTGATGCAATGGTTGGGTTGTGACATCATCAGACAGATGCCTAAGATCGAGGAATATTTTAGAATCAACTGTCATATTAGAAGGCACCAGCAGGCCCCGCACTGACCCCTGAGACCCAATTCTTCTCCTCCTCCTCCTCCTCCTCCTCCTCCTCCCCCCCCCCCCCCCCCCCAACTTAACTATGTCCAACTTCTGGTGTAATATTTTATGATCCACATGATCAAATGCCTTAGTTAAATCCAAGATGCCTAGTGTTCACAATTTTTTGTTTAATCCATCAGGTGCCTCACTGTGAAAAAAAAGATGTGTGTTTTCAACTGTTACACTGCTTCTGAATCAAAACTGTACATTTGACAGCAAATTATGTGAACTGATCAGTTATTCTTATACATATGATGGTCACTCCAAAAGAAATGCACACTATTTTTGTAAAAATACAGTTTTCATTCTGCATGTGTGAAAGTTATACAGTGTGTAGGTACATCCTTCCTGCTTGTCTTCAAGCTTGGTTCAACTTGTTCCTGTGAGTGGCACCATCACAGCATGTCTTCAAGATGGCTGCTACACTTGACGTTCATCAGAAGCAACATGCTGTCATAGAATTCCTGTGCTGTGAAAGGAAGACAGTGGGAAACATCCACAAGAGGTTGAAAAAGGTGTATGGAGATGCTGCTGTCGATCGCAGTACAGTTAGTCAGTGGGCAAGCAGGTTACGTGATGAAAGCATTCACAGCGATATTAAGGGTTGTCCTCGCAGTGGCAGGCCTAGTACTACACACACTCCAGAAAATGTGCAGAGAGTTAACAAATTTGTGACTGCTGACAGACGCATCACAGTGAACGAATTGTCACGCTACGTTGGGATAGGGGAAGGAAGTGTTTGCAGAATACTGAAAGTGTTGGCATTAAAAAAGGCTCACAAAGAAACAAGAAAAACAGTATGCAGCAAACTTTTGTAACAGTATGAGAATGGTGCAGATGAATTTCTTGTAAGAATTGTGACGGGGGATGAAACATGGCTCCATCATTTTTCACCAGAGACAAGGAGGCAATCAATAGAGTGGCATCATGCAAATTCATCCAAGAAAAAAAAATTCAAAACCACACCTTCTGCTGGAAAAGTTATGGCTACCGTGTTTTTTGATTCCAAAGGACACTTGCTTGTGGACATCATGCCAAGTGGAACCACCATAAATTCTGATGCATATGTGACGACACTGAAGAAACTTCAAGCTTGACTGAGTCGTGTTCGATCACATCAGCAAAAGCAGGATGTTTTGCTTTTGCACGACAATGCACAGCCACATGTCAGTCAAAAAACCATGGAAGGGATCACAAAACTCAGATGGACATCACTGAAACAGTCCTGATGTGGGTCCATGTGACTATCATCTCTACATCTACATCTACATCTACATCTACGTCCATACTCCGCAAGCCACCTGACGGTGTGTGGCGGAGGCTACCTCTATCGGTTCTCCCTTCTATTCCAGTCTCGTATTGTACGTGGAAAGAAGGATTGTCGGTATGCTTCTGTGTGGGCTCTAATCTCTCTGATTTTATCCTCATGGTCTCTTCGCGAGATATACGTAGGAGGGAGCAATATACTGCTTGACTCTTCGGTGAAGTTATGTTCTCGAAACTTTAACAAAAGCCCGTACCGAGCTACTGAGCGTCTCTCCTGCAGAGTCTTCCACTGGAGTTTATCTATCATCTCCGTAACGCTTTCGCGATTACTAAATGATCCTGTAACGAAGCGCGCTGCTCTCTGTTGGATCTTCTCTATCTCTTCTATCAACCCTATCTGGTACGGATCCCCCACTGCTGAGCAGTATTCAAGCAGTGGGCGAACAAGCGTACTGTAACCTACTTCCTTTGTTGTCGGATTGCATTTCCTTAGGATTCTTCCAATGAATCTCAGTCTGGCATCTGCTTTATCGACGATCCACTTTATACGATCATTCCATTTTAAATCACTCCTAATGCGTACTCCCAGATAATTTATGGAATTAACTGCTTCCAGTTGCTGACCTGCTATTTTGTAGCTAAATGATAAGGGACCTATCTTTCTATGTATTCGCATCACATTACACTTGTCTACATTGAGGTTCAATTGCCATTCCGTGCACCATGCGTCAATTCGCTGCAGATCCTCCTGCATTTCAGTACAATTTTCCATTGTTGCAACCTCTCGATACACCACAGCATCATCTGCAAAAAGCCTCAATGAACTTCCGATGTCATCCACCAGGTCATTTATGTATATTGTGAATAGCAACGGTCCTATGACACTCCCCTGCGGCACACCTGAAATCACTCTTACTTCGGAAGACTTCTCTCCATTGAGAATGACATGCTGCGTTCTTTTATCTAGGAACTCCTCAATCCAATCACACAATTGATCTGATAGTCCATATGCTCTTACTTTGTTCATTAAACAACTGTGGGGAACTGTGTCAAATGCCTTGCGGAAGTCAAGAAACACGGCATCTACCTGTGAACCCGTGTCTAAGGCCCTCTGAGTCTCGTGGACGAATAGCGCGAGCTGGGTTTCACACGACCATCTTTTTCGAAACCCATGCTGATTCCTACAGAGTAGATTTCTAGTCTCCAGAAAAGACATTATACTCGAACATAATACATGTTCCAAAATTCTACAACTGATCGACGCTAGAGATATAGGTCTATAGTTCTGCACATCTGTTCGACATCCCTTCTTGAAAACGGGGATGATCTGTGCCCTTTTCCAATCCTTTGGAATGCTTTGCTCTTCTAGAGACCTACGGTACACCGCTGCAAGAAGGGGGGCAAGTTCCTTCGCGTACTCTGTGTAAAATAGAAGTGGTATCCCATCAGGACCAGTGGCCTTTCCTCTTTTGAGCGATTTTAATTGTTTCTCTATCCCTCTGTCGTCTATTTCGATTTCTACCATTTTGTCAACTGTGCGACAACCTAGAGAAGGAAGCACAGTGCAGTCTTCCTCTGTGAAACAGCTTTGGAAGAAGACATTTAGTATTTTGGCCTTTAGCCTGTCATCCTCTGTTTCAGTACCATTTTGGTCACAGAGTGTCTGGACATTTTGTTTTGATCGACCTACCGCTTTGACATAGGACCAAAATTTCTTAGGATTTTCTGCCAAGTCAGTACATAGAACTTTACTTTCGAATTCATTGAAAGCCTCTCGCATAGCCCTCCTCACACTACATTTCGCTTCGCGTAATTTTTGTTTGTCTGCAAGGCTTTGGCTATGTTTATGTTTGCTGTGAAGATCCCTTTGCTTCCGCAGCAGTTTTCTAACTCGGTTGTTTTACCACGGTGGCTCTTTCCCGTCTCTTACGATCTTGCTTGGCACATACTCATCTAACACATATTGTATGACGGTTTTGAACTTTGTCCACTGATCCTCAACACTATCTGTACTTGAGACAAAACTTTTGTGTTGAGCCGTCAGGTACTCTGTAATCTGCTTTTTGTCACTTTTGCTAAACAGAAAAATCTTCCTACCTTTTTTAATATTTCCATTTACGGCTGAAATCATCGATGCAGTAACCGCTTTATGATCGCTGATTCCCTGTTCTGCATTAACTGATTCAAATAGTTCGGGTCTGTTTGTCACCAGAAGGTCTAATATGTTATCGCCACGAGTCGGTTCTCTGTTTAACTGCTCAAGATAGTTTTCAGATAAAGCACTTAAAAATATTTCACTGGATTCTTTGTCCCTGCCACCCGTTATGAATGTTTGAGTCTCCCAGTCTATATCTGGCAAATTAAGATCTCCACCCAGGACTATAACATGGTGAGGAAATCTACTCGAAATATTTTCCAAACTATTCTTCAGGTGCTGAGCCCGGGGCCCTATAGAGACATCCAATTACCACGTGTGAGCCTGCTTTAACCGTGACCTTCACCCAAATCATTTCACAATTCGAATCTCCGTCAATTTCCTTCGATACTATTGCACTTCTTATCGCTATAAACACGCCTCCCCCTTCACTGTCCAACCTGTCTCTGCGGTATACATTCCAATCTGAGTTTAGGATTTCATTACTGTTTACATGTGGTTTCAGCCAACTTTCTGTCCCTAGTACTATATGGGCGTTGTGACCGTTTATTAATGAGAGCAGTTCTGGGACCTTTCTATAGACGCTCCTGCAGTTTACTATTAGCACATTAATATTGTTATTCCCTGTTGCATTTTGCCTACTCCTGCCTTGCCGCGTCTCAGGAGGCGTCTTGTTGGGCCTAGGGAGGGAATTCTCTAACCTCTTTGGGAAACTGAAAGACTCTCTTTGTGGAACAAGGTTTGAAGATGATGACTCCCTTGTGCACGCTGCCAAACAGTGCCTCCAACAGGTTGGTCCAGGATTTTACCGTGCGGGTATACAGGTGCTGGTTCCAAGATGGCATAAGGCAGTTGAGAGGGATGGAAATTATGTGGAGAAATGAAAATATTGTTCCTAAAGGATGTAGCTACACACTGTAAAACTTTCAAACATGTAGAATAAAAGATGGATTTAAAAAAAAAAATAGTGTGCATTTCTTTAGGAGTGACCCTCGTAAAGCTACCATCGAGTACTTTAATCATTCAGGAAACTAATCATTCCTAATGGAAAAATTACAAATGTGGTAAAGTGCTGGGCTAACGTATGCAGCACAGTGCTTTAGTATCCTACTACATACCTATTCATATCTGTGACAGTCTTCAGGAATTTAATTATTGACTCAGTCTCCCCCTTGTCAGAATCACAGAGGTGTATTTCAGATAGAAGTCTTGCAAAGCCATTTTCCATGGGAGTTAAATCAGTAGAAACTGAGTTTTCATTAATTCACCTGCTATACTTTGAGAATGATTGTTAAATATTGTACATATATCTGACTTACTGGTAACAAAAATATCTTTACTACATATTGATCTTATATCCTTGACCTCGTGCTGTCGGCCAGAAACTTCCTTCACTACCTTATCTTTACCAATACATGGCTATTGTTAGCTATTGTTATTGCAGATACTGTAATATGTAAAAAGGGGTTTGTTTAGAACTGCCAGATCTGTTTTCATTTGGTTTTTCTTCTTTTTATTTCTCTTTTTCTTTCTTTTTGTCTCTCTGGTGTTTGAGACTGTGTGAGAGTTTGTTGTCTTTAAGCTCAGGAAAGGACGATGAATAGTCTGTCCACCTGTGGCTCATTCATCCAGTGACTTGTGTGACTTTGCACTTCTGCTTTTTGTAGGGAGGAGGGCACCTTGGATGATGCCCTCCCCTCCGATGGTGCCAGTGACAGTCAATGTGTTTCCAGCTGCACCACTACTGAGGCCTCAGAAATGTCTTCCAGTTTCTCACATTTCACCAGTGCTTTTGATTGTGTAGATGTTGATGTTTCAATAAGCAAGGATCAATTTCTCATTTTCCCCGATGCATCTATCTCCCTACAATTGCCCTCAGTATGTTTGAGAAAGTCTAACAGTTTTGTTGTTGCATATGAATCTCAATAAGTTCCAGACCATACTATGTACTGAAGGAATTTGTAGGCTTTGTTTCTCTAGGCTTGTCAGTTATCCCTGGCATTGCCAGAATGGGAACGTAATTGGGGTAAGTTCTTGCATTAAAGCATGCCTCTCTGTCCACTGAGACATCCACACCACTATGGCCATTGTTCTAGGTTAATTTCATTCATTTTATCAGCAAACCCATGATGGCCATTGCCCTGAATCCCAGTGCACCAAGAAGACTGGCATCTGCTCCTTGGCATATGTGGGAAGCTGGTAGTTCTGTTGTCAGAAATTCTATCTCTGTGTTTTCTAGGAGCTCTACTGAGAAGGTACATGACAACCTCACCACAACAGTCTGACTATCATGTTGGCTTTTCGAGTCAACTTAGTTACTGGGCATAGAGTATACTCTCACCATACAAGAGTTGATTCTTCTAAAGGTGTCCTTCCACAACCAGTCCACACTACAAGAAAAAATTTGAAAAATTGAGGTCAAACTTGAAAGGGGACCAAAAATAACACAAACCACATAGTTTATGATGAAAAGTAAAACGAGAAATGGGTAAATGAAAGAATCAAAAACTCCAAGGACTGTCACCATGGGTTCAAAAGTAAGAGAAGTAACGATAGTCAGATATGGGAGATTGTAGTACAAGGAAGGAAGGAGGTGTTGCAATAGCCTGGGGCCCAATGCTCACCATGAACATACTCACAAAAGAATCATGAACCACCAGAGGGGCTCACTAAAGGGTCATGGGTCCACCGAATGCTTTGGAGCAGAGAAACTCACCATGACCATTTTGCTCTCCTCAATTGTTTATTGGGTTTTTGCCCTCACATCCTGAAGGGCTATAAGATTCTCTGCATTTGAAGTTTCACAGAGGTGCATGCACCCCAATCCTCACATCACCAGGAAACATGATGTCTATGTAGCTGGTCTGAAAACTATCGAGGATACGTCAGCAGCTTTTGCAATGCGATCCACTCACTCTTCAATGGTACTATGGTGTTCAAATACAGTCAGTTGGCTGTACAGTATTAAGACATCCTTGCCGAACCACCTTTTTGGTGGTTTCCTTCTGCACACTGCTCAATCACTTAGGTGTCTACAAACAGCCAAATAGTTATTGGAGTGCATGTGTTTGACCACTTTTCACTGAGATTGTCTGCAAGGCTGGAGAGCAAACACATGTAGGAAAAAGAAAAACCCTGTACCTTGTCTGAAATGCATCCTGTGTCCTATGTTCTAATCACATAGAGCTTCTGAAGACACAAGAGTCTCAACAGCACTACTGCTGGAGCAGATGATAACAGAACCTTGTAACACAGGGCAAGAGTCGTGCTTGAGTGGCTCAGATGGTAGAGCACTTGCCCGCAAAATGCAAAGATCCCTAGTTCGAGTCTCGGTCCGGCATACAGTTTTAATCTGCCAGTAAGTTTCAACAGTTTTAATCTGCCAGTAAGTTTCAAGAAGCACTGTGGTTCTTACTTAATGAATTAGTGTGGTTGAGAGCAGAAAATTTGGGATTACTTGGGTAACTTGTCAATAAAGAAGAGCAGTTAGCACTGATCAAAGAGCCTAGTCCACAGAGAGATACAGCCACTATCAATTTAATCACTCCCTTTTCTGGAAAGACTGCTAAGGATTTAATGTCTTTCCTGGATGACCTGGAATCAACTGGAAGATCAGAGACTGGTCAGATTATCAATTATTGCACATAGCAAAATTATGGTTGATAGAGGAGGTAAATAGCTTTGTCAGATGTTTGGAGGGGTTGAGAAATACACAAATTCTTGATCAGTTGAAACAATGCCTTCTGCAATGATATAGGCCCTAAATAAAAATAGCATAAGGTTTTTCTGTAAACAGTTGAGTGGTGTTACAAAGGGGCTTAGTGAAACAGTGGAAAGCTGTGCCAACAGGATATGGAAAATTAATGGAAAACATATGAGTGATGAGGCAAATACAATTATGAACCAAGAATTGGAACATGGGGAATTAGATGCATTCTTGAAGGGCCTGTCATCTGATGTGTCAACAAGGGTTCGGACAGGTACCCCAAATGACATATACACAGCTATCAGATCAGCTATGGAATTTGAAGAGATTGACATATCAACAGGGGTAATGTGATTCGTGAGGGGTATTTTCCGTTAATGCAACATGATAGGCATGGGCATTCATGGCATCGCCTGTGGCAGTGTCAGCAACCTCAATGGCGTAAGAACAGTGTAGGTGGACATCAACAACGAGATTGTAGAAGTAACGGAAGATATAGGTACGGGGAAGTGCACAGGTGTTAAACACAAGAGGGAATTCCCTCCCCACATGCACACTGATGATGATTGGTATCCCTGCTAAATTTTGGTGCTACAAATACTTTTGTGTAGGTGGAATATGGTATAGTGGGAATTGTGGGAGGCAAAAAACACGAGTTTTTCTTGGACACAGGGATGCATGTGTCATTGGTAAGTCTGGAACTCATGGATCGGAAGCAATTGAATGCACTGCTTTATAGATTGCATGGGGTGGGAGACACTGATGTAAAGTCATTAGGTTTAGCAGTGTTAAATATTCAGGTTGCGATGGTTCAGTTTAAGCAATGTACATAAATAGTGCCTCGTATAAATGAGGTTTACTGTATGATCCTGGGACTAACTTTCAATTAAAACATCATGCCAAAATTGACCTTTGGTGATGTACACTGGAAATTAGAGGAACAACATTCTAGCTGGAGGAGACTGTTGCCACTGAAGTACTGTTGCCAGGTTCACCTGTCTTACGGGGCAAACCACTTAAATTGTTGACAGAAACATTAAGGCTTGATATGCTTCATAGTGTGCTGGCTGGCACCATAAAGTTGCTTTGGGTGACTGTAGCCTTGATGGCAGTTTCCACTCTCGCAGGCATACGTTCAGTCAGTGGCTGGAAGGTTTCTTGGGGAATGGCTGCCCATTCTTCATGGAGTGCTGCACTGAGGAGAGGTATCGATGTCGATCGGTGAAGCCTGGCACAAAGGTGGTGTTCCAAAACATCCCAAAGGTGTTCTATAGGATTCAATAGGATTCAAGTCAGGTCTCTGTGCAGGCCAGTCCATTACAGGGATGTTATTGTTGTGTAACCACTTCACCACAGGCCGTGGATTATGAATAGGTGCTCAATCATGTTGAAAGATGCAATTGCCATCCCTGAATTGCTCTTCAACAGTGGGAAGCAAGAAGGTGCTTAAAACATCAATATAGGCCTGTGCTGTGATAGCGCCATGGAAAACAACAAGGGATGCTAGCCCCCTCCATGAAAAACACGACCACACCATAACACCACCGCCTCCACATTTTACTGTTGGCACTACACACACCGGCAGATGACGTTCACCAGGCATTCTCCATACCCACACCCTGCCATTGGATTGCCACACTATGTATTGGAATTCCTGTGTGGTGGTCTGGATAGATGTCTGCCTATTGGACATTATGACCCTTTTCAACTGTCGGGGTTCTCTGTCAGTCAACAGCCAAGGTCAGCCTGTACGCTTTTGTGCTGTACGTGTCCCTTCATGTTTCCACTTAACTATCACATCAGAAACAGTGGACATAGGGATGTTTAGGAGTGTGGACTCGTGTACAGACGTACGACACAAGTGACACCCAATCACCTGACCATGTTCAAAGTCTGTGAGTTCCGTGGAGCATCCCATTCTGCTCTCTCACAATAGCTAATGACTACTGAGGTTGCTGATATGCAGTACCTAGCAGTAAATTGCAGCACAATGCACCTAATTTGAAAAATGTATGTTTTTGGGGTGTCCGGAAATTTTTTATCATGTAGTGTATATTGCACACGTCACATTGTTCTGTGAGCAGAATCATTCGGCACGAAAAAGAGAGAGAGAGAGAGAGAGAGAGAGAGAGAGAGAGAGAGAGAGAGAGAGAGAGATAGTGGGAAAGTGGTGAATACAGATAATTTTGGCACCAATGAGGTAAAGATAACAGAGAAACCATTAGTAACAAATTTCAACATCCTAGAGGATAAGGATGGGGACATGTAAAATGTGAATCATGTTCACACTCAGGCTACCACCAAATCTGCGTTACATAAGAAAGTAGAGCATCTGAAAGGAATGGAAAGGGAGGAGATGGAAAAACTGCTATTCAAGTTCGAGTATTTATTTTATTCCGGTTGTGACCATAAAATTTACATTGAATTCCAAAACTGAACAAAGCACTGGCAGATCAGAAACTTTATTGTATACGTCAGTATATACAGCTAATTATGGAGGATTTCACTACCTAACAGAGAGACAATGAAATAACTAGGCCATGTGGAGTGCCATCATGGTCATGACAACAAACACAGCAGAAGATTCTGAAAAATATAGATTTTGGTGTGACTATCGACATCTTAATAGTATAATGGTAGCATAGAGTTACCCAATACCCAATATTATGGAGATCATCAAATAGTTGGGACAGTGCCAGTACTTCTCAACCATAAGTTTAAAAAGTGGGTGGTATTAGTTAGAGATGGTTCCAGGCGTCCAACCTAAGACAGCCTTCTTGGTCCCCTGGGGCCTTTACCAATTCTGGAAGATGCTATTTGGGTTAAGGAATGCACCAGAAACATTTCAGCAGTTGTTGGACTGGGTACTAAGGGGATTGAAACCATGGAAACACATGGTGCACTTCAATGATAAAACTGTCTTCTCGATGAATATGAGGGAGCATATAAAATGGTTAAGAGAGGTTTATAAGAGGTTATGTACAGCACATCTTACGTTAAGCATGCAGAACTGTCATTCTGCTTCAGAGGAAATTGGTTACTTAGGACATGTATTCAATAAGCAAGGTAAGTACAAGCAGTATGGGCTTTTCTGGTTCCTAAGACAAGTAAGGAGTGACAATCATTTCTGGAGATAGCCAATTCCTATTGCAAATTTGTAAAGGAATTCACAGATGTTACACAGTCACTTCAGCAACAACTGAAAAAAGGCATGAAATTCTAGTGGACAAAGGAGGGTGAGAAAAACTTTGACACTGGACTCAGTTTTGATTTCCCCAGACTATCAGAAGGAGTTTGTGCTGTATGTGATGCTTCCCATCAGGCACTGTGATGTATTGAATGGTGAAGAACATCCTGTGGCTTATGCTTTGCAACAACTGAATAAGGCAGAAAGGAACTATTCCATGGCAGAAAAAGAAATGCTCAGCTTGATGTACAGAATGACATAATTTGGGTGTTATTTGCATGGAAAGAAATTCAGGGTGATAACTGATCATAAAGCACTAAAATGGTTATTATTTTTAAAGGACCCTTCTAGCAGCCTCACCAAGTTGGCCTTTGAGACAGGGAGAATTTGACAATGAAGTTTCACATAAGCCAGGCAAGAACACAAAACATGGATGGTTTGAGCAGGAATGTAGTGCAGTCATTAGGTCATAGTCTTGCTGGTAGTCAGACAGTGCATGCTGCTGATGCCTACTAAAAGCAGTACATGACACAACTGTAGTTCAGCATGTGTAATGGCCTATTACATAAGTCAACTACGTTGGGAGGCATGCATAGTAGTACCAGCAAAACTCAAGGAAGAAGTGTTAAAAGGAACACGCAATCTCACTCTACCTGGGCATGGAGGTTGTAGGGCAACAAAACTGAAAGGTAGCAAAACAGTGCTGGTGAAAGACAGGGGAGTAAGACACAGACCAGTATGTATGAAATTGTGTAAAAAGTGCACAACAAGCAGACATGAACCATAAACAATCACCAGTTCACATGTTACTGGAGGCAACTAAACTTTTTAAAGGATTGGAATGGATATCCTAGGTCCATTTAACCGGATTCCTAAATGACCACTTCTCATGGTAGAAAGAAATGAGCACCATTCCGAATTAGCAAAACAGCTATGGTGGCACAAGCCATGGTCAACAACTGGTTGCTCACGTTTGGTGTATCTGAAGCAGTAATCACAGACCAAGGAAGAAATTTCACATCGGACTACATAACATAACCGTGTCATTTGCTATAGGTCTGGAAATCGTGAATCCGTTGCACCCGCAGACTAATGGTAGAAGAGGGGGTGCACATCACACTGTTGATAGTATGTTGAGTTACTACATAAAATCTCACCAGAATGATTTTGATACACTCTTTGCCAATTGTCACAGCATCTTACAAGTTGAAAGTTCACACTATTACTGGGTTATCCCATTATGAGATATATGGGAGGAAGATGCCTTTGCCACCTGGTATGGTCAGACAAAAAAATCAGAAAGGACAGGAAGTTGGTTTGTAATTTTGCCCAGACACTAAAGGAAGTATGGAGATGTGTGAAGAAGGCAGATCACCAAGGTCCTGGAATGCCTGGGGTTAATAGGAAAATGCACACAGATTATATCAGCAGTATAGGATAGGGCAATGGGTAACATTATGGAGCCTATATATCCCAAAAGGCAAAACAAAAAAGTTTGTTACACGGCATCAGGGACTGTACCAAGTAGTAGAAACATCATCACCAACACTAGTCAACATCAGGCTTCATTTGCCAACTAGGACAATGATAGTTCATGCCAGACACCTACAATCATTTCAGGGCGCTTCTGATTCATAGCCATTAGCACCATCATCCACCGCTAAGGAGGAGATAAAAGAAAGTAAGAAAAAAGGTGAGTGCATGACCTTGCATGAAATACCATATGGATTCAGGTTGAGGAAAAAAGGAGGAATATTTCGTGAACTTCATGTTATGTTGTAATGTAAGTAGCAGGTTAGGCTGAACTGTAACATTAGTTAAGCTATGGTATTATGTGGTTATCAGAAGGTGACATTTTGTTTTAAAAAGATTTTATGGAATATGCTTTTTTGTGAGCTTCAGTTATTAGAGTTTTATGTCAAGCTTTCATTATAAACATAACTGAGAGAATTATGCCAGGTGACACCAGACCTTTCCAAAGGGAGGAGGGAAAGCAATTGCAGCTCCCTATTACCAGATTACTGTGCACCAGAGATATGGAAGGAAAGAACACTAGTCACGGCAGTATTGCACCTCTTCAACAACAGTGCAGTGAGAGTGCTGCAGGATCAATGGCTAGAAAGTGGAACGCTTTTTACCAGGCAAGAGGATGTGGTACTCGCCATTCACCAATGTATGCTGGGACTAACATCTAATGCATGGGAGATGGGAAACAAGATTAGAAGGTTCGAGGATGTGTTTTCATGAAAAGATACAGAGAGGAAGTGTTTATTCAGAGAAGTGTGAGAGGGAATACAATTAATTGCATATGTCATATGACCAGCTACGATAGAAATGCAGCACGCAACAGATGCAGTATCACATATCTTGCAGCAGCAAAGGAGGTGTTTGTTAGGTGTTGGAGGAAGTATATTGAAAACTTTGTTCAGGACTGTGGACGACAATGACATCTGAGAGCTAAATGGTACTATGGACAGAGTGAATGAAATAGCAAAAAGTAACAATGCAGTTACAGAATCCTCTGTTGACATCATGAATCAAGATCTAGGAATTATACAGATTTGAACTGATGTGTTGGACAGGACGGTAATAGTCACAAAGCTGTTACAATCATTAGCCAACAGCATTTGGGACGAGTGAGTGGTAATGGTTAGTTTGCAAGAAGCCATCCACCATGCAGTGTGTACCAAAGCAGGCTTACGCCCACCATGCTTCTTTGTATGCACTCCTACACCATTTATTGATGTCAATATAAAATTTTCACTAGTTTTCTTTTCAACATTTCAATGATCCAGCTCCTACAGTAACCACAATTATCAATATTGTAGAAATAAATCTGTCCACAAAACTTTATTGTTCAGATTATTCAATTTGTTGTTCTGGTTGCAGTTAGCTTTGTCAGAAATAACGGCAATCAAATGGTATTGTCATTACAAAATTCTGTGTATTTACCTATAGGGAAAGTCTTATGTTCTCATAGGTATGTTCAGAAGGAAAGACGACTTTAAAATTAAAGAGCGATTTCTACCATTTTCAGTAATGTATTTGCATTAACCAAAACTTAATTAGTTTAAGAGATCTTATTAAGTAGCTGGTCCAAACTTCCAGTGCCAATTTTAGCCAAACCACTGTAAATTTCCAGTATATGTTAATCGCCTGATTTTTCTGAATGTATTCACACCCATATCAATGAGCAAGGGTCCTTAATTAAAAATTACTACATTTTCAATAACTAAATTTTTACATGCAAGATGGATCATGTGGTCATAAACTCAGGATTTCCACTGTGAAGGCAAAATTAGTACTGCATATTGTAATAGATGCTGCTCATGAGAAATATTATACAAAGAAAACATAATGATAAAATCAGCAGCCAATAAAAATGAACTTTCTGACCTATAGAATTTGTAAACTATTATAAATTAACTAAGTTCAGTAATATCCTGGAGTGAGTCTTTATAAGGCCAAAGCTCACGCCATTTCAGTCAGTCTGTTTTTAGTCTTCAGACATTCTATTCATTCTACTCTTAGTCTCTGTCTAGTACAGCTTCAGGCTAGCTAGTCTGTCAGTCTAGTCAGCCCCAGGAAACATTTATATTGCCTTTCTGTTTATTTAATCCAGCTGTGATAACACATATTATAGTTATGATATACCGGGTGATCAAAAAGTCAGTATAAATTTGAAAACTTAATAAACCACGGAATAATGTAGATGGAGAGTTAAAAATTGACACACATGCTTGGAATGACATGGGTTTTTATTAGAACAAAAACACGAAGTATTGCTAGACACGTGAAAGATCTCTTGTGAGCATTGTTTGGTGATGATTGTGTGTTCAGCCGCCACTTTGGCATACTTGGCCTCCCAGGTCCCCAGACCTCAGTCCGTGCATTTATTGGCTTTGGGGTTACCCGAAGTTGCAAGTGTATCATGATTGACTGACATCTCTAGGGATGCTGAAAGACAACATCCAATGCCAATGCCTCACCATAGCTCCGGACATGCTTTACAGTGCTGTTCACAACATTATTCCTCGACTAAAGCTATTGTTGAGGAATGATGGTGGACATATTGAGCATTTCCTGTGAAGAACATCATCTTTGCTTTGCCTTACTTTGTTATGCTAATTATAGCTATTCTGATCAGATGAAGCGCCATCTGTAGGACATTTTCGTATTTTTTTTGGTCCTAATAAAACCCCATGCCATTCCAAGCATGTGTGTCAATTTGTACCTCTCCATCTACATTATTCCATGGTTCATTCAGTTTTCAAATTTATACTGACTTTTTGTTCAACTGGTATTATACACTACTGGCCATTAAAATTGCTACACCAAGAAGAAATGCAGATGATAAACGGGTATTGATTGGACACATATATTATACTAGAACTGACATGTGATTACATTTTCACGCAATTTGGGTGCATAGATCCTGAGAAATCCTGGTCGTAATAATGGCCTAAATACGCCTGGGCATTGAGTCAAACAGAGCTTGGATAGCGTATACAGGTGCAGTTGTCCATGCAGCTTCAACATGACACCACAGTTCATCAAGAGTAGTGACTGGCGTATTGTGACAAGCCAGTTGTTCGGCCACCATTGACAAGACGGTTTCAATTGGGTAGAGATCTGGACAATGTGCTGGCCAGGGCACAAGTCGAACATTTTCTGTATCCAGAAAGACCCGTACAGGAACTGCAACATTCGGCTGTGCATTATCCTGCTGAAATGTGGGGTTTTGCAGGGATCGAATGAAAGGTAGAGCCACGGGTTGTAACACATCTGAAATGTAACGTCCATTGTTCAAAGTGCCGTCAATGTGAACAAGAGGTGACCGAGACATGTAACCAATGGCACCCCATACCATCACACTGGATGATACGCCAGTATGTCAATGACAAATACATGCTTCCAATGTGCATTCACCGCGATGTCGCCAAACATGGATGTAACCCTCATGATGCTGTAAACAGAACCTGGGTTCATCCAAAAAAATGATGTTTTGCCATTCATGCACCCAGGTTCGTCGTTGAGTACACCATTGCAACCGCTCCTGTCTGTGATGCAACGTCAAGGGTAACCGTAGCCATGTCTCCGAGCTGATAGTCTATGCTGCTGCAAATGTTGTCGAACTGTTCATGCAGATGGTTGTTGTCTTGCAAACATCCCCATCTGTTGACTCAGGGATCGAGACGTGGTTGCACTATCCGTTACAGCCATGTGGATAAGAAGCCTGTCATCTTGACTGCTAGTGATAGGAGGCCATTGGGATCCAGCACGGCGTTCCGTATTACCCTCCTGAACCCACTGATTCCATATTCTGCTAACAGTCATTGGATCTCGACCAACGCGAGCAGCAGTGTCGCGATATGATAACCCGCAATCACGATAGGCTACAATCTGACCTTTACCAAAGTCGGAAACGTGATATTATGCATTTCTCCTCCTTACACAAGGCATCACAACAATGTTTCACCAGGCAACGCCGGTCAATTGCTGTTTGTGTATGAGAAATCTATTGGAAACTTTCCTCATGTCAGCACGTTGTAGGTGTCGCCACCGGCGCCAACCTTGTGTGAATGCTCTGAAAAGCTAATCATTTGCATATCACAGCATCTTCTTCCTGTCAGTTAAATTTTACAACTATAGCACGTAATCTTGGTGGTGTAGCAATTTTAATAGCCAGTAGTGTAGTTATGAGCAATAGACATCAAAATGTGGGTTTTGGTTCATTTGATAATATTTGTGACAGTAATAACAGTTCTACGAATTTTCCTAGTTAACTGCATGTGAAGCAACATATATTCCCTTCATCTGCGCTGTGTGCTATTTTGCTTTTTGAAGAAATATGAACTATTATGCTCCACATAAGTCCATACTAACTACACGAGTGTACATATTGTTAGAGATGCAAGAGACCTAGTCATCACCAGTAGAGCCCTAAAGACATGGTTAAAGATTGCTAAACTTCCAATTTTGAACTTAAAAAGAAGCTTCAGAACATTCATTTTAAGGATGGATCATAAACAAGCATTTTTTGGGTGGTAATCCAGTGAAACTGCGCAACTACTGTAGGCTTATATCACAATGAGCACGTTTAGTTATGTGAGAAGTGCACCGACAGCTAAGTCCAGCACTGTAGTAGTAGCTGATTGGCTTACAGATGGTACAGGAGGCACTACTACCAGAATTTGGAACCATCACAGAGCTGGAAAAGCATAATTTACGACTATAGAGCAATAGCAGAAGTTAGAATGGACCCAGTGTGACTATATATGCTTGTTCAATTCCTGATTGCTTATGGTCACATACATGTTTGGTATTTCCTCATTCGTCCTTAACCCATTAAGGTTGGGAACCATACAAAAATTCACACACGCAAGAAAAGGAAAAATAATGCTAATATTAGAGGTTGGAGATACACAGGCGATAATGACAGCAGAGGAACTCTAGCACTGCCAGAGGGAAAGGATTACAATATGCTCGATCTGAGTAAACCAGACTTGCATAGATACATGCAAGGTTCAGTTGTTTTTAAGCAAAAAAGACAGTGAGTGCTGTCTGCATGACACCCTGGAGCCTCAAACCTACTTCCAGCAAGCAGGGTTGCAGTAAATCTACTCTGCATACACACTGTAGTGGTAGTAGCGAACTACTATGAGCAGGGTAGACTCGTAGGCACGAAGAGACTGCAACTGCATGGCAGTGTGTTATTAGTTAATAGGACAGTGTGCAACATAACAAGACTGACATTCCACCTGCCAGCATAGGGGTTAGCAGGTTAAACATAACACAGAAGTTATACTGACCAGATAAACTGCTAGAGAAGTTCCCAGCACCCCTCTCTTAATAATACATTAAAACCTGAACAAACCTTCTCCCTGAAACACCTTGTAGCAATCAAAGAGGGGAGTATTTCTGGAGAACAGATGCTACAGAATATGCAGTAGGGCCATGAAAAATGTCATACAGTTGTGGCCTTGAGTTTCGCAGTATCTGGCACCATAGTAATTGTAACTGTTCTGCGCACCTTTCATCTATCTCAGCCGGACAGCCGCCCATCCATGTGACTGCCCACTCCCAGTGGTACAGATACCAGAAAACTGGATCACCAATGGTACACGAGGTACAAAGAGTGATAGCAGAGAGTTGAAAATAATTGTATGTGTGAACACTGAGATGTGAGTAGTAGTGAAACATATGTTTTCTAGTATGTACGATGTAAAACGCTATAGAGCCCTAGAGTGATAATTGTGACATGTTAAATTACACACGGAGAGCTGCCACGGTAGTATGACAAGCGAGAGGCAATGACAGTTGCATATTGTATAATAAGATTTTACGAGAAGCTAAGTGGCTGTTAATTGGTGAGAACAGGAGGTTTGACCAGTTAGTGAAAATGGTGATTTTTGGAACAACTGAGCATAGATGAACAATTAGCCAGAGTTGATGTCAAACGTGGCCCACCCAATGCACTGGAGGTTTTTTAAGTTCGAGAATCATCAACCACTTTAACTCCACTGGAAACGAACAGACAATAAGTTCAAAGCCTCTGAAGCTGGTGGCTCAAGCTGCCTAATACTTAGGAAGAAAATTGTTGATATTTTACAATTTTGTCTGTGTACACCGAGTTCTGTTGCGGACCATTCCAGGATAGAGAACTGGGTCTGGGTCTCCCAAAGGTGGGAGGCGCTCTAACACTATCATTATTTTTTGAGCATACTGTGGCCAACAGTAGCTCAGTCACAGTAATTGAAGAAGACATAAGCAGATGGCAGCCACCAAGCTGCCAGCATGCTGGTTCAGCACCAGGGGTGTTTATGCATTGTGAGTGCTGTCACCCGAAGCACTGAATCCCTGTAGACACAGTAAAATGACAGGTCTCTTTCAGGACAGGTGAAGCAGTTTCTACACTGTTGAGCCACGGCATAGTTATTACTTGCATAGCTAAAAACAGTATGTTGGCACAGCTAATGAGCTTTTAACCAGAATATATAACTGTCAGGTCTAGTACAGGTATTCACCGTCCAACAGCACCAACTACAATGAGGAATTGCTATAGATCAGCAAACAGCCACCATGAGTTTCGGCCTCCACCTGTGCCATACCATTTTCTAGTGTCACATCTTCCTCTATGGAATTGGTGCCTTCCTATTAGCAGCCCACCTCCAGGCTCACTTCAGCAGCAACCAGACTCTTCCCCTGGGTGGGCAGCTCATTGTGTCCTTGTGTCCGGGGCAGTACAGCCATAGCTCTCCTGCCTTGGGACATTCCATGAGCAGCCATACTGCGCCTGTGGCACATGTTGCTGAGTAGATTTCTGGTCATCAGAATGCCCGGATGCAGACATCATGGCCGGCTACTTGGCTAACAGTTAGGCACTGCAGTGCACCAAAAGTGCTGCCAGGGGCATGACAATGCACTGCTGTGCTACTAGTGTAGAACACAAGTCTCAATGATATTTTTAACTTTTTTTTTTTTTTTTTTTTTTACTGGGCTGGTACAGAACACGACATGACTGCCTTACAGGTGACTGTGATGGAATATGGTGAGCCTCCGACTGGATGGAAGTAGGGTGTGCTGGGTAGGTGTACTGAACATAGAAAATAGCCTTTTAACAAACTCCCAGTTTGGATTCCACTAAGATATATCTACAGAGAAGCCAATATGTGATATCAGAAACTCAATTCTAGTAGAATTAAACAACATTAAATTCACTGTTGACATTTTCTGTGGTCCTTCTTTGCATAGGTCATAAAATGCTGCTAGTTAAATTAAAATGGTATAAGATTAAAGGTGTCCCTTGTGTGGATGGAGTCCTAGCCTATCTTTTTTTAAAAAAGAAAAAAAATTAAGAGTGGTGGTAGGCCTGCCTTAAAGATGATATGTCACAAGGTTTGAATCTTGGACAACCTTTATTCTTGGTCTCCATAAATAGGCCTACTATACTTAAGGCATTGGACAATTCTTCAAAAGTTGTAACATCTATTATAAAGGGCTGAAACACATTCATACCAGATACAGCCAGAAGATTAATGGAACAGACATACAACTGGTTCACAACTGACTGCTTAACCTTCAATATTACAGTCATATTATGCAATTACAAACAAACAAAAGTTAAGAACAAGTACTATAAATAGAGAACAACAGGTATACGGAATTAAAAGACACTTTAAAGATTTCCATCTCGGTTCTTGTTGACCAGTATTCACTTAATAAAGTGAATACTTGTCAATAACAGATGATCGAAACCATATAAATGCCTTTTAACAAATAGGTACATGGCTGTGGTGCCCTATGGGAAGAAACTGGCTAGGTACACACTGAAGCTTTTGAACATACAGATGGATAATATACAGAGGTGGCACCAGTATGTCATATGGTATGTTTACCAGAAACTCAGTTCTGCATACTTTTCACTCAGACCTGTGTTTCTCTATGTTGAACTGCAAGTGAGGCTGCTTAGTACACTTTCACTCAATTCTTTCATACAGCATAACCTCGTGGGATATAGCAGCTAATGAATCGTTTTAGTGGATATCATGGACATAATTTTTGCTGCATAAGTAAGAGCATATGGACTATCAGACCAATTGTGTGATTGGATTGAAGAGTTCCTAGATAACAGAATGCAGCATGTCATTCTCAATGGAGAGAAGTCTTCTGAAGTAAGAGTGACTTCAGGTGTGTTGCAGGGGAGTGTCATAGGACCGTTGCTATTCACAATATACATCAATGACCTTGTGGATGACATCAGAAGTTCACCGAGGCTTTTTGCAGATGATGCTGTGGTGTATCGAGAGGTTGTAACAATGGAAAATTGTACTGAAATGCAGGAGGATCTGCAGCGAATTGACACATGGTGCACGGAATGGCAATTGAATCTCAATGTAGACAAGTGTAATGTGATGCGAATACATAGAAAGATAGATCCCTTATAAATGGCTACAAAATAGCAGGTCAACGACTGGAAGCAGTTAATTCCATAAATTATCTCGGAGTACGCATTAGGAGTGATTTAAAATGGAATGATCATATAAAGTTGATCGTCGATAAAGCAGATGCCAGACTGAGATTCATTGAAAGAATCCTAAGGAAATGCAATCCAAAAACAAAGAAAGTAGGTTACGCTTGTTTGCCCACTGCTTGAATACTGCTCAGCAGTGTGGGATTCGTACCAGATAGGGTTGATAGAAGAGATAGAGAATATCCAATGGAGAGCAGCACACTTCGTTACAGGATCATTTAGTAATCGTGAAAGCATTACAGAGATGATGCATAAACTCCAGTGGAAGACTCTGCAGGAGAGATGCTCAGTAGCTCGGTACGGGCTTTTGTTAAAGTTTCGAGAACATACCTTCACCGTATATCTCACGAAGACACCATGAGGATAAAATCAGAGAGATTAGAGCCCACACAGAAGCATACTGACAATCCTGCTTTCCATGAACAATATGAGACTGGAATAGAAGGGAGAACCGATAGAGGTACTCAAGGTACCCTCTGCCACACACCGTCAGGTGGCTTGCGGAGTATGGATGTAGATGCAAAGTCAGGTCATTCCACGTCAATTCAACCAATTTGACAAAATGTTCCAGCAGACCAGCTGATAATCTCAGATTTGGCTGAAAATTAGCACACCAATGCTACCAAGTGTGAAAGACTCATGTACAAAATTTTAAGTTACCCTGCCAATTAGTTCCAGAATTATGGCTGTGAAAGAAGGTGGCGTGACCTGGAAATTGCAACCCGCATCTGGCAATCTATCTTCAGACCCAACTTCAGATCTTAATAACTTAGGAACTATTCCGCACAGTCCAGTGAAATTTTTACAGTCCAGTACCATCCATTTAGAGAACACACTCTATGAATCAAAACACCAACAGCATATTTCTGAAGGAAAATAAAAAATTCCAAAATGTGATTAAAAATGCAATACATTAAAAGGTACATAATGTAGGTGCCCTCTATGCCAAATATAATTCACTCAAAAAGGACATAATGTTTTTGTGGTAAGCTTAGTGTGGCCAAAACATACACAGAACTCATCTTACCCATATCAGTCACAAAAACTGTCAGAGACAGCAAAGGACTTGGAAGAGCAGTTGAACGGAATGGATAGTGTCTTGAAAGGAGGATATAAGATGAACATCAACAAAAGCAAAACAAGGATAATGGAATGTAGTCTAATTAAGTCGGGTGATGCTGAGGGATTAGGAAATGAGACACTTAAAGCAGTAAAGGAGTTCTGCTGTTTGGGGAGCAAAATAACTGATGACGGTCGAAGTAGGGAGGATATAAAATGTAGACTGGCAATGGCAAGGAAAGCATTTCTGCAGAAGAGAAATTTGTTAACATCGAGTATAGGTTTAAGTGTCAGGAAGTCGTTTGTGAAAGTATTTGTATGGAGTGTAGCCACGTATGGAAGTGAAACATTGACGATAAATAGTTTGGACAAGAAGAGAACAGAAGCTTTCGAAATGTGGTGCTACAGAAGAACATTGAAGATTAGATGGGTAGATCACATAACTAATGAGGAAGTATTGAATAGGATTGGGTAGAAGAGAAGTTTGTGGCACAACTTGACTAGAAGAAGGGATCGGTTGGCAGGAGATGTTCTGAGGCATCAAGGGATCATCAGTTTAGTATTGGAGGGCAGCGTGGAGGGTAAAAATCGCGTAGAGGGAGAGCAAGAGATGAATACACTAAGCAGATTCAGAAGGATGTAGGTTGCAGTAGGTACTGGGAGATGAAGAAGCTTGCACAGGATAGAGTAGCATGGAGAGCTGCATCAAACCAGTCTCAGGACTGAAGACCACAACAACAACATATTGCAAGACATTTGTGTACAATAAAAGCTGACATAGATGTGTTTGGTTGCGGTTTTTTTTTTATTTTTTTTTTATTTTTTTTTTACACAATTTAGCAAGTAATAGTGATGATGCAGACAGCTTGTTTCATATAAAGCTGCAGAAACTGTTTGGAGCCATTAGGCAACGAAGTTAAACGATGGTAGTTTTCAGGGACAGAATGCGTCATTGTTAGGCAGGAACAACAAAGAAAACAAGCAACAATAACAGGCTACTCATATTCTTAAGATTCTAGTTCAGACTGGTCAGTACTGTTGTGGAAAGTCAGTATGGAGGCAAAAGAGTGTACTAGTGGTACTTTTGTTCAAACAAGTTGCAGTATTGGTAGAGCACAAGTATCTGAATGTCATAAAACTACATATGGAGCAAAAGATCTAGCATTCACTTTGTACTGTATGATCTGGATGAATCGGACCAAGATTTGTTGCTATGGAGATCCGGTATACACCCTGCGGGCACAAGAAGCACAGTTCCAGGAAACTTTAGTCTCTGTTATCATCATATGAAAGTGTTTCTGGATAAGTATTCTTTCCTACAAAGAAGTTGTTTCGATCCATTTCTGATACACAAGAAGACAGTGAAGTGTAGCCTCAGAGAAACTGATATAAGATCAGTATTGAAAGTGAATCAGTGCATGGGACTTAACATGAATCCAGGACAAAAGTTATGTTCCAGGTGTATAACACTGCCCCAAAGGAACAGAAATCTTGCCAGAAATGCTCTGATTTGGACAAAATCATGCACGATTTGACAGAAAAATGTGCCATATCCCCACACCAGAAAAAAATACCTATTCTCACCCTTGCACTTTCCAGCTAGTCTACTGACTACACTACAAAGGAATGCGGTGATTCTACATCCATGGTAAAGCAAGCTAGGAAAATAAAAGCTACCCAAGGAGTGCTTCCACAACTTCAGCAGGCTCAGGGTAAGCAGTTGAGTTCAGAAATAACGGTGTTAGTGTCGGAGTTTTATGAAAATAATGACTAGAGCTGAATAATGCCTGGAAAAAAAAGACTGTTGCTATGCAACATATCAGAACTGTATGTAGAATTCAAGGAAAAGTATCCTAATACCAAAGTAGGTTTATCATCTTTCTTCAATCTTTGTGCAAAATGGGTTGTGCCTGTAAGTGTAAGAGGCACACACAATTTTTGTGTATGCGAGACCCATCAAAATGCTAAGCTGATGTTTGCTGCTATAAAGGATTCTGGTCTGGATTACAAAGGTGCAATGAAGCTGCTAGTGTGTGACATTAGTTGCTACCAGTGCATGATACACAGGTGTGAAAAGTGTCCTGGTAAAGCATAACAAACAAACTGTATGGTGGGCTCCATATGGATGACGATGAACTTGTTTCTTATATGAAACTTCCTGGCAGATTAAAACTGTGTGCCCGACCGAGACTCGAACTCGGGACCTTTGCCTTTCGCGGGCAAGTGCTCTACCAACTGAGCTACCGAAACACGACTCACGCCCGGTACTCACAGCTTTACTTCTACCAGTATCCGTCTCCTACCTTCCAAACTTTACAGAAGCTCTTCTGCGAAACATGCAGAACTAGCACTCCTGAAAGAAAGGATACTGTGGAGACATGGCTTAGCCACAGCCTGGGGGATGTTTCCAGAATGAGATTTTTACTCTGCAGCGGAGCGTGCGCTGATATGAAACTTCCTGGCAGATTAAAACTGTGTGCCCGACCGAGACTCGAACTCTTATAAACAATGGACACACATGGATCACACAAGTCTTGAAACAAAGCAAAGTACAGTGGAAGACTTTGTTGAAACGTGTTGTCAAAAAATGGACAAACTGACCACACACAGCTTCACAGCAACAACACAATCAGCTTATCTCCAGTTTTGTAAGGATAATTTGAAACAACATGAAATTATAGTAATACTAAACTTTTCTGAAAATTATGCATTTATAGTTCAAGACGCCATCCAAGGATATCATTGGGAGAACAGTCATGCAACTCTCCAGCCATTTGCGATTTACTATAGAGGTGAATCAGGTGATGTGTCTGTCATGAACCTGTGCGTTTTTAGTGACTGTTTAATCCATGATGCCATTGCAGTTCATGACCACGTTCGCACTGTCATGGCATATCTGAAAAACAAGCTGCCTCACATACATTTTGCGAAATACTTCAGTGATGGGGCAGCTAGTCAGTACAAAAACTGTAAAAATGTCAAAAATTTATGCATGCATTACCATGATTTTCAGATTTACGCTGAATGGAATTTTTTCGCGACAAGTCATGGTAAAAATGTATGTGATGGTATTGGTGCTACCATTAAGCACATGGCACCACGAGCTAGTCTGCAGTACCCTACAGAAGGTCACATTGTAACACCTCTTCAATTATTTAGATGGGTACAGAAAAATTTATCTGGCAAACAAGAATTCTATGTTTTGAAAGATAAGGTGAAGTCAGTCAAAAAGTTTCTAAAAAGCAGACTAGAGCATGTTTAAACTGTTGCAGGCACAAGGAACCATCATCACTTCTCTCCAGCGGACTCTGACAATGTGCAGATGAGCAGAATGTCCAGTTATAGCTATAGGTTCATGCACAACATGTGTCTTAACAGTGTGTCTGACTCAGGATTGAGAAGCAAAAGCAGCAACATACAACCAGGTTGCTATGTTATTGCTGTTTATGATGACAAATAGTACTTAGGATGTGTTGCAGAAGGTGATGTATTTGTGAACTTCATGGCACCAGCAGGACCAGCAAGATCATTTCATTGGCCACGTTTGGCAGACAGGTGTTGGATTCCTTTTGAACATATTCTTATGACAGTTCCAGTTCCTACCACAGTGTCAGGAAGACAGTACAATTTGCCACTCAATGTAGAGAGTACAGTAAGTAAAGTGTGGGAGAACTTCTGTTTGAAGCACAATCGACTGGTTTTTAGCAGTTACGGTGCAGTAAACATTAATGATAGGTTGTGTTAATCTGTCTATAAGTTGTTGCTTAGTGATTAAACAGTTGTGGGAGAGGATAAGAAGAGGTAAACCCGTTTACGATATGTTTTTACAAAATTGTGTTGTGGCCACATCACCAAATACATTTGCCAACTTTCATTATACAAAAATGTCTTGCAATAACATGCTGAAATTTTGAGATATATATCATTATGGTCTACTTATGCAGTGTTTGAAATTTCTGTTGGATACCATGTGTCCCGTTTGTGCTACCACAGTTCGAAAATCCATGTTTTTCAGGTAATTTTTAAAATTTTTGTATTTTCGTTTGCATGTAACTCAGTTTTTGTGACTGATATGGGCATGATGAGTTCTGTGTGTGTTTAGGCAACATTAAGCGTAGCACAAAAAGATTTATATCCTTTCTGAGTGAATTATATTTGGCTTTGAGGGCACCTACAATGTGTATCTTTTAATGTATTACATTGTTTTAATCGCATTTTGGAATTTTTTATTTTCCCTCTGAAATATGTTGTTGGTGTTTTTATTCGTGGAGCGTGTTCTCTAAATGGAAGTTACTGGATTGTAAAAATTTCACTGGACTGTGTGGAATAGTTTCAAAGTTATTAAGACCTGATGTTGGGTCTGAAGATAGATTGCCAGGTGCAGGTTGCAATTTCCGGGTCACGCCACCTTCTTTCACAAGTCATAATTCTGGAACTAATTGGTAGGGGAAACTAATACATTGTATACGAGTTTCCACACATGGTAGAATTAGTGTACTGAATTTCAGTCAAATCTGAGACTATGAACTGGAGCCCCTGGTTGAAATGACATGGAATGACCCAGTCAAGTGAACTTATTTTGCATTTTTGTCTTTTATACTGTAAACTTTTCACTAATGATCCAAGTGCATAACTTAACTAATCACTTCACTAGTTGTCAACATAGTGAAACATATGTTGCTCTGGGTGGAAGATATAAACTTTCAGTAAACACAACTACAAAAATAATAATGTGGTGGATATGCGGTACTGTAAACACATAACTAGTTGTGGAAAGAGATGAACTGTTCAACAAAAAATTAGTTTGAATACAAATGAAGACAAACGAAACTTACCACCTCTGAGTATGTATCGTCTGTTAGAGATGTCATGTGTACTACAGTTTCATGGATAACTTTCTATAAAGCATTAGAGGCACCCGATGCATCGTACTTCGTTGGTATAACTACAAACACAAAACACACACACACACCGTTCACCTGAATACTGCATAGAATTTACTTTCGAAACCATAACACGACATGTATGTAAACAATTGTTTGCAAACACAAAGAAGTACCGCTGGCAGACTGCTAGCAGCAGTATAGCCAACTCGGAAAATGAAAACGCACCGAATCTTCCTCTAAAAAGCACTAGACACGCATTAGAACTAACAAGCACGGTTATCATTCGATAGCTCTCCCAACGTGTTAAGAATGTTGGCAAAATAGAAAAACTAGTTATATAACATGTAGTGAAGTATGAACCTTGGAAGGTGAAACAATTAAAATGGCCCTAGAGGTAATGTTACAATTTTACCATGTTACATAGCGGTAACCATATAGAATATAATCGACTACAATTATGTAAGTTACGCACGCCTATATTGTACTCACTTTAAAAATTGTCCCCTTCGTCAGATTGTGCCACAAAAATTGTGTTATCCTTCGGTGAAGATGATTCTTGGGGAGTGTAGCTCCGCAAGCTCAACAATAGCATAAATCATAATCGCAGCAACATTTCCCTGCATTTATAAGTCCAATTCTGATAGCCAAAACGGAATTCGAGGTTCTCACTTTTAGTCTATTTCGTTGTTTTGTTTTTATTACTCTTACTTGGCTGAAGAGACTTTCAACATCTGCATTCTAATGTGGAAAGGATGGAAGTTGCAACTTGCAAAATTTCAGCAAATGGATTTTCCCATTAGCATATCTGTATACAGCAACTTTATTCCAAACTTTTACCATGCATGTTCTTCTGTCCATTTTATGTGGTGTACATTCTTCCACTTATTATCTATCATTGTAGTGATACTGGGATTCTGAACAAAGAACATTGCCAATTCTATAACAGGACGTTTTATTGATTTTAGACACTCTCCTGGAGTAAAAAAACTACATATATTGAAGAACTGTAAGGTTCTCAGGAGGCTGTCGCCGCACTTGTTCTATAAGTTACCGTACTCAAGAAATTGAACGCATCTATGACACAACTGTTTAACTGCACTAACAAGAAGTTTGCTCGAATAAAGCTTTGTTTCGCATTCAGATCCAAGATGTGGCTGCAAGTGATCCCCAACTCTGGAATTCAGTATATGTGATTGGAATTCAGGAGCCATATTTATTTTTAACACAGGGACTTGATAAAAAGGATTAGATCATTCAATAGCTTTGTGGGATCATGACGTTTGGATTCAGATTTCCTATTCACGTTCTGAACTTCCTGTAGAATAGGCTTAAGAGAACTAAGATACAAGTAATTAGATTCGTTATTGTACATAGAAAACAAAACCTCAGCAGCATAGCAGCAATCTCTCAATGTTGATATCTCAAAATGAGTTTTAAGCTCCAGCCACTGCTGCGGTATTCGGGTCAGTGCCCTTTCAATGGATAACCATTTTGTCTGACTCATTTGAACTAGTTTTATTGGCAAATCAGTTTATTGTATAAAATAGTTCCCAATATGTAACTTGCCTCATTGCTGAATTTGAGAATCAGTTGTATGTCTCTTTACTTAAGAATTCTAAATCCCTTGACAGAAGGTCACTAGCAGCACATGTAATCGGAAGCTGCAAGGTACGACACAGACACACCTAATAAATAGAAGATACGAAATTTGACACTTCAGTTTAGGATAAATGCCACTGTTAATCCCTACTATGGCAGAGAGATTATCTGTGTCTATAGCAAGAAGCTTATTTAAATTCATATCTCTTTTAGAAAAACAGCTTTTAAGAGCCTCAGTAATTCCATCTGCAGTGTGTTCGTCCAACGTACAATTTCTAGCACTATGTACAAGAAACTATGCAGATGTGTTACATGTATGTCTGAAAGAGCATATACTATTTTGGCCCAGCTGCCACTATGAATTAAGACACAAATAAATTACCCAGACTGGGATTCAAACCCAGGTCTCCTGCTTACTAAGTAGAGGCTCTGACCACTAAGCCATCTAGATGCAGTTGCCGTCGTTACTGCACGGATTATCCTATCATGCTTCCTGTCAAACCCAAATTCTCAACTTCTACACACACTACTAATTTAGTGCTCCTTACTCATTAGCCTCATTACGCACGACATTTTCCCGTTTCCCGTAAGACTTCGAGCCTGGTGTGCATGCGCACTGAAGAGATCATTGGCCGTTCTCGCCTTAATTACATATATGTGATGTCTGTTCTTTCAGCCATGTCTGAAACACGGGAATCGGTGAAATGCTGCGCGTAATGAGGATAATGCGCAAGAGGCACAACATTAGTAGTATATGGAAAAGTTGAGAATTTGTGTCTGATGGGTCGCATGCTAGGGCAATCTGTGCATTTCCAAAGGCTACTCTGTCCAGATAGTTGCTGGCACGGTAGCTCAGCGTGGTCGGTCAGAGGGTTAGCTGCCCTCTCTAATAAAAAAAACTGAGTAAATGGATCAACGATGAACTTCAACGGGTGTCATAGGATATCCGCCTCGACCAAACGCAACGAACGATACCGAACACAAGAAGATTTTAATAATAATAAAACAACGGATAGCTAAGTAAGTGGTCAGAGCATCTGCCTAGTAAGCAGGAAGTCGAGGTTCGAATCAAGTTCAAAATTCCGAAGTTCCCCGTTGATTTAAATCAATGCCCACTCGCAGCCAATTTCTGTAATTCCTTTGTGTCTTGGCAAATTCATTGCTTCTTAACGGTACACACATGTGCAGGAGAGTCTGGAGTGTCTGAAGTTTGTGTCACAGAACATTACCACCCAACACGTCTGCTGTTGCGAGAGCGGCAGATGTCGTACCTCGTGTCTGTATTGCGCCACATGGCAGTCAGCATTCTGGGAGTGATTTGCTGAAAAGCCACTCTAATCTGCCTCCATAGGTCAGCCAGATTCTGCAGTCTTTGTGGATACATGGTTAATGTGTCGTAGCCTTATAGAAAAATATCTGTAGCCGTTAGGTCAGTGCTATGAGAAGGCCATTGGATAGGTCCACCACAGCCACACCAGGAATCGTTGAATGTCTGGTTCGGTTGTTCATGCACTGTGAGAGCCCAGTGAAATGGACCACTGTGCTGTTGTTAATAATGGTGTCCTGCATCCAATATGGCTGTAACTAAGGTACCGCATACTGTTCTTTCATTTAATCTATACAATCTGTTTCTGAGGTCTTGTGTCTTCACTGTAAATTATGTGCTGTTGGCTTGCCTCCTGGAGTGTGTGTCAGTGTTAACTCCGATCATTTTCATGTACATTGCAGAAAACTTCTCAATGATAGATATACACTCCTGGAAATGGAAAAAAGAACACATTGACACCGGTGTGTCAGACCCACCATACTCGCTCCGGACACCGCAAGAGGGCTGTACAAGCAATGATCACACGCACGGCACAGCGGACACACCAGGAACCGCGGTGTTGGCCGTCGAATGGCGCTAGTTGCGCAGCATTTGTGCACCGCCGCCGTCAGTGTCAGCCAGTTTGCCGTGGCATACGGAGCTCCATCGCAGTGTTTTAACACTGGTAGCATGCCGCGACAGCGTGGACGTGAACCGTATGTGCAGTCGACGGACTTTGAGCGAGGGCGTATAGTGGGCATGCGGGAGGCCGGGTGGACGTACCGCCGAATTGCTCAACACGTAGGGCGTGAGGTCTCCACAGTACATCGATGTTGTCGCCAGTGGTCGGCGGAAGGTGCACGTGCCCGTCGACCTGGGACCGGACCGCAGCGACGCACGGATGCACGCCAAGACCGTAGGATCCTACGCAGTGCCGTAGGGGACCGCACCGCCACTTCCCAGCAAATTAGGGACACTGTTGATCCTGGGATATCGGCGAGGACCATTCGCAACCGTCTCCATGAAGCTGGACTACGGTCCCGCACACCATTAGGCCGTCTTCCGCTCACGCCCCAACATCGTGCAGCCCGCCTCCAGTGGTGTTGCGACAGGCGTGAATGGAGGGACGAATGGAGACGTGTCGTCTTCAGCGATGAGAGTCGCTTCTGCCTTGGTGCCAATGATGGTCGTATGCATGTTTGGCGCCGTGCAGGTGAGCGCCACAATCAGGACTGCATACGACCGAGGCACACAGGGCCAACACCCGGCATCATGGTGTGGGAAGCGATCTCCTACACTGGCCGTACACCTCTGGTGATCGTCGAGGGGACACTGAATAGTGCACGGTACATCGAAACCGTCATCGAACCCATCGTTCTACCATTCCTAGACTGGCAAGGGAACTTGGTGTTCCAACAGGACAATGCACGTCCGCATGTATCCCGTGCCACCCAACGTGCTCTAGAAGGTGTAAGTCAACTACCCTGGCCAGCAAGATCTCCGGATCTGTCCCCCATTGAGCATGTTTGGGACTGGATGAAGCGTCGTCTCACGCGGTCTGCACGTCCAGCACGAACGCTGGTCCAACTGAGGCGCCAGGTGGAAATGGCATGGCAAGCCGTTCCACAGGACTACATCCAGCATCTCTACGATCGTCTCCATGGGAGAATAGCAGCCTGCATTGCTGCGAAAGGTGGATATACACTGTACTAATGCCGACATTGTACATGCTCTGTTGCCTTTGTCTATGTGCCTGTGGTTCTGTCAGTGTGATCATGTGATGTATCTGACCCCAGGAATGTGTCAATAAAGTTTCCCCTTCCTGGGACAATGAATTCACGGTGTTCTTATTTCAATTTCCAGGAGTGTATTAACTTACCAAAATAACGTTATACTTCCCTGACATCTCAAATGGATCATCCTGTTTGTTTATTGCTGTGGAATAGTCCCTAATCGCAATTTCCAGTAGTTTGGTTACAGAAATGGCATTTGTTTCATCTACAATTAAGCTATATCCTAGGCCTCTTAAATCATATATTAACAGCTGCTCAAAATGCGTTACTAACATCTTACAGGCCATTGCTGTTTCTCTAATAATTTCCGGGTATGCAGCCGGACGTCTCTGGGCCGAAATATCGTGGCAGAATGTCGACGGGATCCGGCTGCATACTCGGACATTATTAGAAGAACAAATACGGCGGGAAAATTTCAGAAGTCACATTGCCGTTTACTTAGCACAATGGAGTTTAGATCCACTGCTTCTTTACTGGCAAGAAAGCAGGATTTACACAGATCACACGAGTGTTCTACAGTTTGAAATAAAGAATGTTCTTCAATAAAAAGTGCCAGCCGCCCTTCCACCAACACTGACTCTTGTCTGGTTGGTTTGTATGGTAAAACACACTGCCGGCTGCCACTGAATCGTCCAGCTGCTTTTATTTTCTTATTTGTTTTATTATGCCTCCCTATATCTCACATCAGCCTGGCAAGTAACACGACTTTGCACTAACATTCAAGTAACACGACTTTGCAGTAACATTTATTATCGCTTTCCTCCATTCTCATTAACCATTGTTTATATCTCTCATCATTCCTTTCAGAGACGTATAACATGTTTATATTTGTGCAAACATCAACGAAAACTGTCTCACTATTCACTGTCCATCACATTCAAATAACAACTCACTAGCTCTGTCACCTCTACTGACCAAACAATCTCGGGGACTCCCAGTCTTGGGAGGGGAGAGGTACTCTCTACGCCACAAACGGACTATGTTACATCACATTAAAGCCTATAATCTAATCTCTTCTTCTTACCTAATAATGTGGGGTAAATGGCAAGACAGAGCAAACGCTCTCCAAACGTGGAGGTGACTGGATACAGTCGAATAGAGGGCAAGACAGAGCAAACGCTCTCCAAACGTGGAGGTGACTGGATACAGTCGAATAGAGTGTTGTAGTACACTTCCTGATCAGTGCATTTGGGCTAGGTGTTGGAAACTGTGCTACATTTACAAGCAATTTTAGAACATAGAACGAGAGGTTATGCCATGATCGCATGGATAGATCCAATATAAAATTGATAGAATTGAGAAAAATGACTAATAAATAGGTATAAATTGACCGAATATATACCGAAATGCGGGAAATTGTGGAAGTACTTGCGTATCTTCTGGCTCGAGCCGAACAATTTGTACATGGGAGCAAGTATGTGGCAACAAGAGGAATCCGAGAAAACGTCGACATCGAAAAGAAAGGAAATCACACAGGCAGTCAATTTTTTTCCGTCGAGGCTGCATAATACTGTATGTCTATTGAGGTACCAGTGATACGCGCGAGTGGACTAGTATTTGATGCTTTTCAGGAAGACAGAGAACCATTCATCTCTAAACTTACTTGCATCTACGTTAAAGGATAACAGAGAATGGACGGGATGATCGATTGAGATGAAGCTGTAACGAGGTACGATTTAATGGTTGACTGATGCATTCTAGAGAAGGATAAGTTGCTGCAGGTCAATTTTTCAACTGTTCTGTCCAGATGCAACAGTCGCGTGACATAGCCTGCATTCTACTTATATATAACCACGTGTTCTGTATGTAGTTTAAAGCACTGTCTACTTGCGATCGTTAACGGTAAACCTGTCGGTCATCAGAGGACTTCCATATCATGTGTGATGAAACTTTACACATTCCTGTAAACGAACTTTGATTTATGCGATGTACTCCATCCCCACCTGTCGCATCTTGGGTGTAAAATCGCGACTTCAGCGTCATAACTAAGTTATCAAAGGTGCTTGTGAGGCGCTGCTACCCCTCTGTACACATTTGCCTGACAGATGTGCTGTTTACAAAGTTAATGACGGAATGACTTGTAATTTTCACATGTCGGACGCTGCTGCTATGCGTTTATCTGTGTCCTTGTAGAAGGTATCCCCCACTACTAAGGATCATGTTATATAGGCCTGATTCAGGCATCGTATAATTTCTGAACTGTGATGGGATGTGAATGGTGGACACTATATGTCTGTGGAAAGCTATATTGTGCTCGTATCATGCAGAGCAAATGTCTTACAGAAGTAGTTTTTTTTGTTTATGGTTAGATAACATAGTTTATCGTAGAGAAGCCGGGAAGAAGAATGTATGTCATGCGCTTTAAATATATTTATTACGTTGGAATATTAACAGCACCACATTCCATACGACTGCTAGGTTGGAAATGCAGGCGATCTAACATTATAGCCCATTTTAAGTGCAGGACGTTGTAGCCTCAGGAGCTTGTGTGTCTATGTTCTCTCTTACCAATACCTTCCAGGTACCGATCCTAGAATCTAGAACAATATTTTAGAGTAGATAGCTTGGTTGATTTAGTAAAAATGCGTCGGACTCCATCCGTCTGGAGCTCCATCGCGCATAAAAATCATTAATTTCTTGTTGTTCTTAACCGTCTGCTATTACATCACTACACTTTGAAATCTGTTACTATACATCGATAAGGAGTGCTAAGCTCCTCGACATGGGTGCATCTCGAGAAATCTCGTGCACTTGGAGGGTTAGAAAACTCCATTCATTCACGAGACGTGGAGTGTAGCGGTCTTCTTCTGATCGGTTTCAGATTAATTCGGTAACGGTGCTGCAGGGCGGGTTGGTCAATGACAGTGTGAGGAGGGTCCTTCACTCTTTAATTTTACCCTAAGACAGCGAGAATACTCTGTGACTCATACGCAGAGAGATAGATGGTAAATTAAGCACTATCCTCGAAGTGTTAGAAATACGTAGATCACTGTTTGGTATGATTTGATGAATTATGTGTTAGAGAATTAACACTGAATGGACGTACTGAACAGTCATTTATCTACGTTCATAATGATTATCGCAAAGTAGAGAAGGGGCGGTTTAGCTATGCTACTGAAACTGGGGAAATATGCTGTCACATCACTGGCCGGTGTTGAAGTTACCGTAAAATTGCTAAAATTGTTCGCGCTATCAACTGTATTGCTTATTATTACAGTACATCGGCGCTGTCTTTTCCATCCCATCCGTGCATTGGTGCGATGTTGGTTACCACATAATTATTGACTGACAACGCTTGTTTGAGTTGGGGAATGAGTTTTGTGGATGGGTGTCAACTCCTGGTGGTTGCTAGCAGCGAAACAGTGATCGCGTACATGAGTGCAATATGAGGAATCAGCCGAAAGGGAACGCAGAGCCATAATCTATTCCGTCACTGTGACAGATGAGTTTAAATGAAGAGGTCATCAATCACTTTTGGACATCAGTTTGGAAACTCTCCACAATGTAGCCAAACTCTTCTAGTTTCCTTATGTTGTAACTGTCTTTTATTTAAAATCATCCATCTTGTGTCACGTGTTATGGTAGTTGCAGTAAAAAATGATTTACACTGTGCGATATCTAGTTTTCTGTGAGAGCCCGTGGATTAGAGCATCTTAATGTCAGTTTAGGACCTGAGACAGACCTCGAAATCGCGGCAGCAAAACAAAATGTATGGCAGTGTACAAAGCGTGTTAGAAAACAATGTTTCAAACAACGACACAGGGTCACAGGGAGCGCTCTTGCGAGTTACAGTATAGTCTGTGGGATACGGTCATCATCCTACATTATGGGTGATGAAACCTTAAACTGATCTCTGCAATGGATCAAAAGCTGTATATTTAATAGGATCATCCCGCATAGGCAGCAGTGGCAGTTTGACAGGTAAATTCGATGACGGACTGGGTGTCCTGTTAGGAATGCTAGGAGGAATGCTATTCTGGGAAGCATTGAGACAACTCTCTCTCTCTACGCCGGATCCACATCGCAGCTATACGTCATCGTGTGAGCAATGGCGCCTAGGTGAATTCTATATCGGTTGAAGTTGCTGGAGCTTTTATAGTTGGTAATTTTTCTCTGTTGAATGGTGCAGAATAACAATGATAGGATGTTGGGCTGATAGATTTGAATGGATGTGGATCTGCTTTGGTCTGTAGTATCTGTATCTAGTTCAGAGACGTATCAAATTGTGCGCATTTCCACCGAATGGTCAAAACGCGGTCCTGTTGCAATAACACAGGTCGTGCTGTTTCTACATGGGTTGCAGAAGGTGGTGGATATGTTTTTCCCCGACTTCTGCTTCTGTTGCATGTAGTTTCACATAGACCGCATTACTTACAATTGTAAGTAGGATGTTTAGGTTTTTTTATTGGTAATGCCAACGCCACGTAGCGCTCTGTAAGAAAATCACTGGCTGTGCTGTGTGCAGTCTGTGGCTGGTTTGCATTGTTGTCTGCCATTGTAGTGTTGGGCAGCGGCAGCTGGATGTTAACAGCGCGTGGCGTTGCGCACTTGGAGGTGAGCCGCCAGCAGTGGTGGACGTGGGGAGAGAGATGGCGGAGTTTTGAAATTTCTAAGAATTGGTGTCATGAACTGATATATATATTATGACTATTAAGGTAAATACATTGTTTGTTCTCTATTAAAATCTTTCATTTGCTAACTGTGCCTCAGTAGTTAGTGACTTCCGTAGTTTGAATCTTTTAGTTAGCTGGCGGTAGTGGCGCTCGCTGTATTGCAGTAGTTCGAGTAACGGAGATTTTTGTGATGTAAGTGATTTGTGAAACATATAGGTTAATGTTAGTCAGGGCCATTCTTTCGTAGGGATTTTTGGAAGTTAGATTGCGTTGCGCTAAAAATATTGTGTGTCAGTTTTAGCACATTCGTGTATAATTGTTGAAAGAGGACGTTTCACATAGACCAGTCTTGTATAATTTTTCTAAGGGCACGTTTCATATGTCGACCCTTAGCCAAGGATACCTCACTGGAATCTTCTGTTTTTTTCTTGTAGTTTGTGTAGTTAGTGTAGCCTTTGTTTTTTGCTAGCGCGTAATCATAGAGAGAATTTCCTTTGTAGTTGCAGTCTTTCATTGTTGTACAGTAAAACAGTTGTGGCATGCATGTAGATTTGCACCAAGTATTTCACAGCTTCGCTTGCAATTAACTAGATATTATTTTCAGTGCTATGTTAATGTGTTCTCTTATTTTTGCTCTTCAAATTGTGCTTTTATGTGTTATCATGTGAAATATTGTGACAATAATGGCGTGTGAAAAACGTAACACTAGGCTCCAAAGTAAACTGAGAAATAATAGTGACGACGAGCGTCGCTTATCAGCACCACTGTGTTGCGAATTAACAGACATTCGAAGTAGTAATTTGCTAATTGTGCATAGGGAAATGGAGCGGGCGGCAAATAATGGTGTAGACAATGAAACAAGTAGTGAACAGGGAACAATTATCGATCGATCAGTCGGCAACAGCTCGCCTCAGGAATCCGAAATGACAGAACACAATACTGCAAATACTGTAGACTTAGGTTATGGGTCCTCGCCGTTTTCTCAAATGAGTCAAGACACATTTTCTGCCTGTCAAAATGTAAATGTTGCCGGTGAAAATGCACTGCCAAAAAGCATAGAAAAACAGATTCCAGACACTAATACACTATTATTGCAATTAATGCAACAAATGGAACAAAATCAGAGACAAACACAGCAAAAGCTTCAAAAGTTAGACACAATGGAACAAAATCAGAGACAAACACAGCAAAAGCTTCGAAAGTTAGACACAATGGAACAAAATCTGAGACAAACACAGCAAAAGTTAGACGCAATGGAGTAAAAGCTTCAAAAGTTAGACTCAGTGGAACATTCGCTTGAACAAACACGTGAAGATTTAACTACTGAATTACATAAAATCGAATCGAAATGTCAAAAAGTCTGTAATGACGTAAAAACACAAATTTGTGAGCATTTCCAACCTATTTTTTCGCGGCATGAAAATGCATTACAGAATCACGAAGCAGCCATAAAAGAACTACAAACAATTGTTCATGAAAATCATGAGACCTTGCAAGCTAAAATTGACTCAGTTGCATCTACCGATTCGGTTAGGCAACTTGCAAAAACTCAAGAAAACTTAAAGGACACAGTAGATACTCTGAAAATTGGTTCAGAAAGAGTAGATACTCTGAAAATTGGTTCAGAAAGACACATGGAGGACATTAGTTCATTATCAGAGAAAGTAGTTGAACTTTCGGATCAGCTAAATAATTTATCTACGAAGGTAGATGATAATCTGAATGACACAAAACCGGTAGTCTTTAATGACACAGAAGAGTTCGAACAAATTAGGAAATTCAAACAAAATCAAATTAATACGCAACACCAAAGAGAAATCCGGGAAGTACAAGATCAGCTGACACAGGTAATACAAGAATTACGTATTTCAGAGGACTCTCGCACACCAATACGGGAAGAGGGATATAAAAATACGGAACTGACACAAAATAATAACACAGGGCACTTTGGAGATTATGAAAGAAATTGGCAAAGTACCCCGAATTTTGAGATGGAACCGCCGAAACTACGTAACAATGACCGACATGCGACCCGCCGACACGATGATTTTGACTATAAGCTGTTCATTACTACACGTAAATTCAAAACATTTAAGAATTCTGGCAACGACATTCATCCACAAGCGTGGCTTCATCAATTCTCTCATTGTTTCCCCCCCAACTGGTCATTAGAGCACAGATTAGAATTTATGTGTGGCTATTTAAAGAATGAACCAGCTGTAAGAATGCGATCGGTCATTCACGATTGCCACAGTGAAGGAGAATTTTACCATGCCTTCCTCTCAGCATATTGGTCTCAAGCCACACAAGACCGAGTAAAACATGGCATCATAATGATGAAAAATTTCGAACAATCTGAATTTTCAAGTCCTGTGAAATATTTTGAAGACATGTTACATAAAAATCAGTATCTTTCAAACCCATACAGCCCGTCAGAACTCATCCGCATTTGCTTAATCAAATTGCCTGAACATTTACGGCATATTATTTTGGCAGGCCGTTGCAAAGACGACATTGAAGCTTTTCAGGGACTCTTACAAGAATTAGAAATTGACACTGACAATCGCGGAACGCGAAAACAGGAACACAACAATTACAGGTCACATCCGTCGCAATTCCGCGATGAAAGAAATAACAACTGGACACGACAAGGCTATTCTCACAACACAAATCGTGACCAAAACAAACACCACCCGTATGACAACCGTTGGCAGAGTAGTAATAATTACAGGGAAAGATCACCTCTCAGCAGTAGTGACTATCACAGAGACAATCAGAGAAACAGACAATATGGTAACCAAAATAATTATTATCAAGGGAGACAGAATAACTTAAGACGCAACGGTCTAGCGCGCAGTTACGATTCAGAGAGAAATTCTCCACCACGTGACCGACAAGAAAGAAACTATGGAATCTACCGACATGACGACAGACGATATGATCGTAACGACAGACCTGAATTGCAGCAGAACTGGTGGGATTCAAACAGAGCAGGGCCCTCTGGACAAGGTGAATTTGTAGAAGTTAGGTCCCCAAATCCCAATAACGACGCGCGCCAACAAAGACACAATAGGCAATGACTCATACCGCTGGCAGCCACAAAACGTACTTATGAAACTGACGACGCAGCTGCCGTAGCTAGTAATTACGTTAAAATGGAAGACATTAGGGACATATTACTCCAGGAACACGACGTACAACATAACAACATTGCATATCCTGTGATTCACATTACTGTAAATGACGTAAAATTTACGGCAGTACTTGACTCAGGCAGTTCCATTTCAGTAATTAGTGAAACAGCTTTTAGCAAATGCAACAAATCGAACGATTGCCCCACACTTCCGTTACCCAAGATTAAATTACAAGGTGCAGTCATTGGAAAAAGTGTAGATGTACGCCAACAAACCAACTTAGAATTCTTTTGTCAAAGCCACAGCTTCTCTATGAACTTTCTTATTGTTCCATTATTGTCGACGGAAGTTATACTGGGAGTAGACTTTTTGAATGAATACAAAGCAATCTTAAACTTTCACGATGCTGTAATAAGTTTAGAGAAAGAAGGTAAGTCAATAGCTTTGAAATTTGAAGATTGGCTCTCAAACCATGACGAGGAAATTAATCGGCTTTACCTTCTGTTAGACAACAGTTCGGAATTTTCTACGGAACTAGGCACTAACAGTCGCTCTGCAAGTACTGACAGGGATGATATCAACGGCACAATTGAAACTAATGAGTTAATTCAGAATAAAATTCAAACAATTGAGAATTGTAATGACACTGATAGGCAGGACCTTTTTGAGATTTTACAAGCACATTCCACAGTTTTTACTCACAAAACAGGAACAATTAAGGGATTTCAATACCAATTTCGTGTTCGTGAGCATACTAAATTTTGTGTTAGACCATACGTAATTCCAGCACATTATAGGGACCGTGTTAGAACAGAAATACAATCTATGCTTGACGAGGGCATTATTGAGCCTGCAGTAAGCTCATACAACAATCCATTACATGTTGTTGAGAAGAAAAATGGATCGATCAGGCTTGTCTTTGATTCGAGACAAATCAATACTATCATTATTCCTGAAACAGACAGGCCGCAAACGTTGGAAGAACTTCTTCAAAATTTTAATGGTGTAAAAGCGTTGTCTTCCATTGATCTCAGATCCAGCTTTTATCAGATCGAACTTCATCCAGAATGTAGAAAATACACAGCTTTCCTTTGTTTCGGCGTTTGTTATCAGTTTCGGAAACTATCTTTTGGTTTGAACATTTCCTCGGCAGCATTCATTCGCGGGCTAAATTCCATATTACCTGAGCTCTTAAAACGTCACATCACCTTATATGTGGACGATATTCTGATAGCAGAAGCCTCATGGGAACAACATAATCGCATCCTCAACAGCGTGTTACATATTTTTGCAGAATCTGGAATTACAGTTAACTTGGAAAAGTCTGAATTCGGTAGGACAAAAGTGAAGTTTTTGGGACATATTATTTCTTCTGAAGGTATTCAGCTGGATCCTGAAAAGTTAGAAGCAATCAGAGCCATTCCAGTTCCATCCACAAAAAAACAAGTCCGCAGTTTTCTAGGTCTCGTAAATTTTTACCGTCGTTTTCTGAATATGCAAATTCTAGTTACACCAAAACTTTGTTCTTACACTGGAAAAAATACTATTTGGAACTGGGACGAACAAACACACTTGGAATTCAATTCTTTAAAAGAATCGCTACTTAACGCGCCAATACTAGCTCATCCAGATCTGTCACAAGATTTCTGCCGTAGCACGGATTCTTCTAAACTCGGTCTTGGTGCCCATTTATTTCAAGAAGCCATAGAAAATGACACTACCGTTCAGAAAACCATTGCTTTTGCTAGCCGAGTGCTAACAAAACCTGAAAAAAAATTATTCCGTTACTGAATTAGAAGCTTTAGCTATCGTTTGGGCATTTAACAAATTCCGTTTCTTTCTTTATGGTAAGCACGTAAAAGTATACAGTGATCATCGTGCATTACAATTTCTTATGTCTTCAAAATTAAATCATGACAGGTTAAAACGTTGGGCATCGTTTCTGCAAGAATTCCACTTCACAATAGTCTACATTCCCGGCAAGGAGAACATTGTTGCGGACGCACTGTCACGCGCACCGGCTGGGCTTGAGAAAAGTAACACAGAAGGCAACCTTGAGAAAAATTTGATTATTCTTTACATTCAGAAAGTCGCCTCTGAAAACTTCATCACCACATCTTTAAAGGACATTGCTCATGAACAAGATAAAGATCCGATTTGGAAAGACATCAAAAGTAAATGGCATGAAAAGACACACACACAGATTTGGCATTATTATCTGGTTAGAAACAACATACTGTTCAAACGATGCTCTGTTGATGACAAGCTATGGGTACTTTGCATTCCAGACGATTTTGTTAATAAGCTCATTTGGTACATTCATTTCAGCTATGCACATTTTGGTCCACGAAAATGTTATCATATTCTTCGAACGACTTGTTATTTTAACAATATGGAAAAGAGAATTCGAAGAGTCTTGGCTATTTGTAAACTTTGTCAAAAGGCGAAACCATCTACTGTCTCGCATCGTGCTCCATTGTTTCCTATCATTCCTACTAAATTAAAAGAATTTGCTGCTGTTGATCTCTTGGGACCGCTTGTTAGAACATCTAATGGATTTTCGTACGTTCTAGTCGCAGTTGAACTTACTTCAAAATTTGTTTCTTTTACTCCGTTACGTAAAGCCACTGGACGGTCTGTATCCATCGCCTTTGTTAAAAATTTCTTACGTGAAGTTGGACACGTTAGTAAAGTAATTTCAGATAACGGACCGCAATTCAGATCTGCTGTTTGGTCACGCATGCTTCGTAACCATAAAATCAAATCTATTTTTATTTCATTGTACTTACCACATTGTAACCCGTCTGAACGGATTATGAAAGAGATCAATAAGCTTTGCAGACTTTATTGTCACAGAAAGCATCAGCATTGGGACAGATATTTACACTTATTTCAAAACGTGCTGAATGAAATGCCTCATGACTCCACTGCTTTACCACCTGTTCTTGTACTGAAGAATAAAGAACCACCGAACAGAATCAGAGAGCTTGTACCTTTTCCGAATACACGTAAACTTCGACACAAAGACATTATTGACTTGGCTATTAAAAATATAAATTCTGCTGCAGACAAAAGGAGAAAATTACACGGTATAGCAAATGCAAAGAAATTATATATTGGTCAGAAAGTTCTCATTAAAGCTCATTCATTGTATAATAAGAAGAAACACTTGAGTCACAAATTCTTTCTAGTTTACAATGGACCTTACAGAATCCGACGTATACCACATGATAATTGCGTTGAAGTTGAAACTCTGCGTACTAGGAAGAGTAAAGGTTTACACTACATTTCACATGTAAAGCCGTTTATTGAAATATAATCTGCTTTTTAACTTTGTCTATGCCATAAAACTTTTCACTTCACATTTCTAGTATGCTTTGTCACACTGAGAAACTGTTAACATGCAACAATGTTTTGAAGTTAACTATACAGTCTAGAACCTAGGGAACATTTTTAAACAGAAATTACGAATGCATTGTTATAGTGAACAGACGACACAGTGTTGTTATTTGTACATTCTTGCTTGTTAGTTGCACGATTACGTAACGACTATAAGGCTTACATACTTAGAACATATACTGTTAATGAGGTTTTAATGCAACATTTTGGTTCAGTTGAAAAGACATTCTTTATTTGAAGTACTTTCTGTGAGATTAAAGATGACTTCGCGTTTGGTTTCTTTGATAGCTACACGATTATATCACGACGCTACTAATGTGCGACACAATTTACAATGTGCTTTTGCGGTGTATCTGTTTTATATCTGCACAGTTTTTCTGAATTATTCTGGAAAGTAAAACATGTTTTAGTGGTAACTTTTGTGGTATAGCTACAATTAGACAGCCTTTTCCATAGCACAGCAATACGTTACAGCACAGTACTTTCTTCATCACGGCAATAAGCGTGATAACTAAGATATTTATACGCAAAGCAATTCACTTCGTTTATTACGAGGTAAGTACATTGACTTCAGCAGAACTTTGCTTACAGAGGACGATAACTACGACACTTCCACATAATTATCTTACAACAAGACGCAAAGTTTATCGCTACAGTACACGTATTTGAGTGATTAATTTTGTACTAAAGTACAATGATACAAAGGTTTTCCGTGATACATTTCATTCCATTGCTGTAATCTGTAACACCTGAGGATATAATTACATTAATCCTCAGGGGGGTACACGCTTACTTTGTGTACCATGTGTTTGGCAAGCACAAGGAGCCCTAGCTAATATGGTATTTGCTTATACAACTTTACACATCGGTACCATATTTATCTAACACATAAATTACACAGCTATCTGATCATTTAACTGAGAGACAAACATTTTTTTTTTTACTACATCAGTGACACATGTTTACGTAATTACACTATTGGATAACTTCACACTTACGAAATTGTATTTTGTCTGTACTTTGTGAACTGTTCATACATTTTCGGAACCATTGTGATACTATGAGAGCTTTGAATGAAATAATTGGGTATGAGATCATGATTTTTAAAGTACGGTTGAGGTATATGGCACTTTTGACATGAGCAGAGAATTTTTTTTAGGTTTTGAAATTATTGGAAGAAGCTACGACGATTTTGAGATTTGGCTGACGTTTTATGATGATGACGATGTGTATTACGCTGTTGCGGTATGTTTATGATCAATAAGCTGATGCTATATGAGTTATTTGATTATGCTACTTATCTGTTATGATGGAATATTGAAGAAGTGTCGACGAATAAGGTAAGAAATAATGAGTAGAGGTTAGGGACTCTGGTTTGTGAAAAAGGTTGTTCGAAACCAAGAATCGTACTTTAAGAGTTATGAAATGTATGTAAATGCGTGAATGTATTACAATGCCGACGAAAATATTTGGACACTGTTATATCAATAGGATTTTGTTTCTACTGATGTGTGACGCAAATTCTTGAACTGTGAATTTTTTTATATGAGACTGCCACTGTAGCGGAAACTGGTGTCGTAAATATTTCGATAAGACAGTTAAGTGACCACCTGCACGTAATGCGTCGTGGGCACCCAGCTGCGCGACAACCACCTGACAAAAAGAAAGCCATTAGTGTGTGCCTTTCAGAGACACAGGTAAAAAAGAAAAAAAAGAGGCCATTATCCTCGCTATTGACATTCATTCCTTTGTAAAAGCATCGCAAATACGACACGCTCAAACTTGAAAACATATGATTATACTGTGGAGCTCTTAATTTATGATATTTACTAAAATGCCTACTGAAACGATGAGAAACATTACACGGCTATTGTCTTGCTAGTTGAGAGAAATGCCATATGGATTGCTTTATATATTTATTTACTCATTTTGTTTAATATCTAGTTTCTATCTGCACTGCAGCATTGGTTAAAATACAATTTAATAGATTTACTAATATAGTTATTTTATGCCTACAGATGCAGTAAATAATAACTTTACGATGTACTTAAAAAAACGAAGGAGCACCAAAAAGACTTCCCTTCACAGGAACTGCATACATAATTTTCTTTTCAAGTATTTGGTAATTTTTATGGTAGGATAACTTCTTGTGGTGCACCACTTTAATGACATAGATATTAATATGTGAATAGACATTTCCCTTTTCTGCATTGTTGTCATTACTGTAATACTTTTTCTGCTTGAGCTTTGTCATGTTTAGTTATAAGCTATTGCATTTGCTGCTGCTGTGTGCCAGGCGTAATGTTACTGATTTTGACTTTGTATTACTCTGTTAAGCCAGTTTTACTAGGGATTTGTTTTTCTTGTTTGCTGCACAGCGCCTTATATTAGTTGTAATATTGCAATTGCTTTACCAATTTCCATTTTTTTGGGACATTGCTGTTTGTATTAATTTGTTTTGTGCTGCTGCTTTGCCTCGTCCCTTAGTTTAGCATCTGAGCTCAGTAGGTTTAAGTTAGCTTAAGAGGGGGTAGACTATATAAGAAACTAACTATGATGAATTTGACGAAAAGCATTGAGAAGCTATAAGACAATGGTTTGGCCAAAAAAGTAGTGTACAGTGGATAAAAAATATTTTTGAAAGAGGATGTGAACAAAATACAGAAAGCATGCTTGGATAGGATATTTTTGTTGGAAACAAATGTTGAGATAAGGCGAAAGATCTACAGAATGACGTTTTGGGTTGGACTGCAGTACCAAATGTTACCCTGAAAACAAACCCTGTCCTTTCCTTGTGTTATCCCGCTATGTGTTTGTGTACCCTTGTGTATTTATGTTCTTCTGGTCTTTATATGTTTATCTGATAAGACTTATGTTGCATAATTTTTCTAATACTCAGCTACGTGAACTATGATGAGGAATACTGTTACCCTCAAATATAATTTGCATTAATAATATGTTATTTACTTTGTAAAGATGTTTAGACATATCTGTTCTGTTTTAATGCTCATGTGTGAAGTTGATGTTTCAAAAGTTATGCTGATCTTTTATGTATGTACTTATGTCGTAATTTTCGTAACACTGATGTATTTGTTATTTCGATTCTTTTGTAAAGCCTGTATTACTGCAAATGTTATCTTTACTATTATGTTCTTCAATGATATATTTTGTACCTTTGTTATTGTATTCTTATGTTATAAAATTGTAATTGACACCAGTTCATCAAATTAAGTAACTTGTAAATTACATTTCACTGCACACATTTCTATTGGTCATAGTATATGGACAATATGTGAGAAGTAGGGACTGTTAGTGCTTGAACGTGTATTGATAATTCAGCAAGGGACTGGTTAACAGCATTGCTGGTTCTAAGGACATTTAAAAAACAATTTTTGTGAGTGGACAAGTGGTGGTTTATGGACTTGCTGTATTCTCTGCAAGCCTCTTCCATGGTGATTGTGCACCTGCACAGTTGCAACAGATGGCTGCTGGCCGTCTCTACAAGGACTACAGTGGGTCTGCACCTTTGATGACCCACCAATACCATTATTTCTACAAGGACTGCAGTGGGTCAGCACCTTTGATGACCCGCCAATACCATTATTTCTACAAGGTATACAGTGGGTCTGCACCTCTGGTGGCCCACCAATACCGTAATCTCTACCAGGACTACAAGGGGTCTACTCTGTGTTGACCTACTTACCAATATTCTTCAAAACTTCGACTGACTCTGCTGTGGGTTTGCTCTGTTGTGGCCCATTACCTGTCTGCATTTCAAGAGTCAGCACTGTCTTTCCGTTGGAAGGACAACACTACTTCTTCAAGACTGCATGGAAATCCACTACTTCCGTGTGCATTTTCTTTTACTACTCAGACTTTGAGAAAAACACTGCAATTTTACTTTGATGAATGATCAGGACTGTCTTTATGGACTGTGAGAAAATTTTTGCTTTTGACCAACATTGTATCGATAAGTGTGTGCATTTCATTTCTTTGTCATTGTAATTATGAAAAAAATTTTCAAATCTGTATTGGCCACTGCCCAAAACAATTTGTAAATTTTTTGTGGGGAGCATGGGGGCTATGTAAGTAGGATGTTTAGGTTTTTTTATTGGTAATGCCAACGCCACGTAGCGCTGTGTAAGAAAATCACTGGCTGTGCTGTGTGCAGTCTGTGGCTGGTTTGCATTGTTGTCTGCCATTGTAGTGTTGGGCAGCGGCAGCTGGATGTTAACAGCGCGTAGCGTTGCGCAGTTGGAGGTGAGCCGCCAACAGTGGAGGACGTGGCGAGAGAGATGGCGGAGTTTTGAAATTTCTAAGAATTGGTGTCATGAACTGATATATATATTATGACTATTAAGGTAAATACATTGTTTGTTCTCTATTAAAATCTTTCATTTGCTAACTGTGCCTTAGTAGTTAGTGACTTCCGTAGTTTGAATCTTTTAGTTAGCTGGCGGTAGTAGCGCTCGCTGTATTGCAGTAGTTCGAGTAACAAAGATTTTTGTGATGTAAGTGATTTGTGAAACATATAGGTTAATGTTAGTCAGGGCCATTTTTTCGTAGGGATTTTTGGAAGTCAGATTGCGTTGCGCTAAAAATATTGTGTGTCAGTTTAAGCACATTCGTGTATAATTGTTGAAAGAGGACCTTTCACATAGACCAGTCTTGTATAATTTTTCCAAGGGAACGTTTCACAATCTTTGCCTCTTCCTTTAAAAAGCGATTAACATCGAGTGCTTTTGGTCTAGCAAAGCGAGTCTCAGTGTCGGTTTTAGTAGTAGGGTAATAGGTGTATGAAGACATTTTATATAAAATTGATATCAAATTAATTATGCAAATTAATTAAATGGATCAATTAATTACCCCCATCCCATTGTGATTTCACTGGTTTTTCCTGGCTGGCATGTGGGTCCCTCCCCCTATTCCACCTCTGGAAATGGTGGGAAATTCAAATTTATTGGCGGGAATATCAAATTTTGTGTTCATCTTGAGGTTCAGAGACCAACTGTCATAGTTCACAATACCGCAACCAGAGCGCACTGTTGGTCCTCCACACTCCTCTCTCTCCTACTTCCCTCTCGTCTTCCACTACTGAGGGAGCTTCAGTCTGTGCTGAGCTGATGGATAGGATAGGGGTAATTCTTTGTATTGTATGTGTTAAATTCATTAGATTATCTGAACAAGTAGATTACAGTGTATTGATTATTGTTCAAACAATTTCTGGGATACTTTCTATATATTTTTTATTTAAAGAATTTGCAGAAGCCAAGGCAGTGAGGAATATTGTTTATTTAAACAATGTGAGTTGGGTAGGGCTAGTTGCCATTGATCGAGCAGTACACAGTAGCTCCATCCGGTTTTCTCAATAACTGTTTGATGTGGAGTGGGTATTTTCGCTGTCAGTGCAGCAATAGAGAAGTGCTCCAGCCAGTCTAACCAATAGCCTTATATGGATAGGATGGGTAATTATAATAAGACCGCAAGCTATCACTGAAGTACAGGGGAGTAGCCTCCTGCCAATCTACAAGTGAATATTTGCTGGGAAGAACTTAAGGATGGGTAATAGCATTAGAGCGCCGACCCACTGTCACAGTTTGGCTAAAAATCCCTTCCCCTATAACAGGACACCTGTAGCAACATCAATTGGAGCTGAAGCAAACTAATACCTATCTACGAGTCGCAAGTCGCATCGTAACCAACAGAAACGTGGAAACATCCAGTAGTTTCTTATGAATGGAGTACTCATTATTTTACTTGTACACAGCGTGTCAACACGAAAAAGAAAATTGACCAGACACCTCCAGTCTAGCCTAGCACCATCTACCAAGTGTGTACCCGAAGAGCTGGCGAGCCTGGACGCTGCCGCTCGAGACATCCTTAAGGTGCGACTTCCGATTGCCCGACTCTCTCGTGACCACTCCTGCTGCTGTCCATGGCACAGTGCAAGACTAGCGGGTGTAACTTGAAGTAACTGCAGTTCCACCTCTTACGCAGACTACTCAGGTCAAAAACTCCGAATTAGGGATGTTGTTTTGTCAATGGACCTCGAATTTCTCATGCAAAATGTAGATCCTTCCCTTTTATACGAGTTATTTTTGAAGACAGAAGCAATCAGACTATACACGCGTTTTCACATCGCTAAAGTATTAAAAAAATGGCTCTAAGCACTACGGGACTTAACATCTGAGGTCATCAGTCCCCTAGACTGAAAACTACTAACTAACCTAAGGACATCACACATATCCATACCCGGGCCAGGATTCGAACCTGCGACCGTAGCAGCAGCGTGGTTCCGGACTGAAGCGCCTGGAACCGCTCGTCCACAGCGGCCGGCGCTAAAGTATCGTTACTTGTTGTGAAAATCCTATACAACATTATGGGGCAGGGTATATATCCTGTAAGAATTTTCTCATCAGGTTAAAAAATATCTTTTCTTAACAGTTTAATATCTGCTACGACCTTCATCACTGGACTAGAATATTAAACTGATTTTTGGCTCATGACGGAGTGCTAAGAGAATGGTCTACCTCTGTCACAAGATGCGTTTCTCAATTTCGAAATCTCTTATAGTAAACAACTTCCTCATAACAAATTAAGTCTCTCAATGTAACAGCACAGGTATATGTTGTAAATATCAGGCTTATGCGACGTATCACTTTATAAATTCGGTAATATAGCTGATTTTATTACAATGGTCATCTCTCTTTCTATAGGTGGAGATTGAAATTTCGTTAAAAGATCTCGCCACAACGTAAAACGCCTGATCAGCGCTCCAGCTCTCGAATCATGTCTGTGGTACTCTGACCCAGACTTCCACCCTCCCGGTAGCACGTCATTGATATCAAATTGATAGGCTATTTAATTCAATTCATCACGAGAATCCCTTTGCATGGTGAGTAATTTTTTCCTGCAGTCTGATTACTATCGCCAGGTAACCATTACAGACGCATTGTTACTTCACCAAAGGCTTCCCACAAACTATGTAGTCACTTCCTCCGATGATGCCGGCCGGAGTGGCCGAGCGGTTCTTGGCGCTTCAGTCTGGAGCCGCGAGACCGCTACGGTTGCAGATTCGAATCCTGCCTCGGGCATAGATGTGTGTGATGTCCTTAGGTTAGTTAGGTTTAAGTAGTTCTAAGTTCTAGTGGACTGATGACCTCAGAAGTTAAGTCCCATAGTGCTCAGAGCCATTTGAACCATTTGAACCTCCGATAATAACATTGGTGGTAACCATCGTCAAATAGCTGAAGACATCCGACACTGATTGCGTTCTGTCTCTCAGTTGCCCTGTCATGTTGGTGGAAGTACATCACTTAGAATTCTGGTATACTGTTCCTGAACTAATCCTGCTGAGACCTGTCAGTCTGTGGGAGCAATAGGATGTTTCACTCTCCTCTCCACCCCCACAACACCTCTGGCGGTGCATCAGGGCGACCCACTGCTCACCATGCCGGACAGCTGTTAATGATTTCAGACTTGCAAAAGTTGTCCTATCCTTCTCAGAAGAACTGGACGATTTAATGTCACTGAAGTAAATACCAGGATGTTGAAAAATATGCTTCCTCTAATCCCTCCTGCAAACTAAAACGTTATGAGATATATTTTCAAAATATCCCGGAAATGCTGACCCAGTGAGCAATAGCAAAATACATATCAGCTGACCACCACATCCCAAACGTACACGAGTCTGCAGACCTAGGTTTTCCTCAGAATACAGCCCTATAGAAGTGTTCCTATTGGCCCCCACTAAATTAGTGGGCAGATGCTTCGGGAACTCAAATGGAAACCCCTGGTTGGAATGCAATATTCTTTTGAAGGAATGCAATTGAGAACTGACATTCGAAGCTGACTGCAGAAGGATTCTACTGCCGCCAACATACATTTCAAGTATGGACCACAAAAAGAAAATACGAGAAATTAGCGCTCATGTGGAGGCATAAAGACAGTCTTTTTCTCCCTAGCTCTCTTTGTGGGTGGAATAGGAAAGGAAATTACTAGTAGTGGTACAGTGTACCCTCCACCACGCACCGCAAGATGGCTTTCTGTATACGTACATAGATGCAGATATAAATTTAGTATACCTATCAAGATGTGAGCCCATCCATTTACAGGCACACAAAACTCACAAAAAATGTTGTTTCTTATTTATCAAGGGAAAAAAAAGAAAGATTGAACTTCTACTGTTGGCTGTCTCTCTGTTGCAACCTTCGTATTAGCCTCAAATTTTCTCACTTCAGTTACTTTGCTAGACGTATGTGAGAAGCTGTAACACGTTGGTCCACAATACTTAGAAGAAACAGTATAGGCCACATCTCTCGACTCCGCTTTCGTCAGAGTATCCCTTACCTGCCATATTCTCACGAATCCTCCAGCTTTTTAATCCACCTTATTTCGGCGAGTAAGAGTTGTCCGCTGCCAAGTTACAGACCCCTACTAATTATCTAGAATTCTCATCACTTTCCGACAGCACTGTTCTATTATTTACAAGACCATCTAGTCTTCCACCCGTCAATGACTGTGTAGAGAGCTATCACAATCATATAAATAGCACACTAACATACAGGAGGAAATTCACAACCACGCAGAGTATACATGGACTGCACAAAGGAATTCAGTAGCATAACACTTACAATGCATCAATACAGAATGACTAATTATAAAAATCCCTCTCTACATGACCTAAGCTCCTTTACCATGTTCCAATTATTACCGCACTAGAAATACGATAGGGTAATGGTGTCTGAGTCTTAATCGACAGCACTGTGTCTCTCTCTCTCTCTTCGTTATTCTTGTAACACCCAACGAAGTAAAACTCTGAACTGTAAACACTTGTGGCGCAGTGGTTAGCACACTGGACTCGCATTCGGGAGGACGACGGTTCAATCCCGTCTCCGGCCATCCTGATTTAGGTTTTCCTTGATTTCCCTAAATCGCTTCAGGCAAATGCTGGGATGGTTCCTTTGAAAGGGCACGGTCGATTTCCTTCCCCATCCTTCCCTCACCCGAGCTTGTGCTCCGTCTCTAATGACCTCTTTGTCGACGGGCCGTTAAACACTAAGATCCTCCTCCTCCTCTTTTGTAAAAACTTGACTAGCGTCGCCTAGTAGAAAATACAATAAGATTCTATCACGTCTCTCTCTTCCTATATAGCAGAAAAAAATGCTGTGTATGTGTTGACATTGACCATATGGGTTGATCCTAATAAATATACATTTATTGGTTCGCTGTAGCAGGCAGCCAGTGATCGAAGTCGCTTCCATGGATCTGCGTGAAGTTTTGTTGCCTGTACTGGAGGAAGACCGTATCCCACAGACTATCACTCATAACAAGAGGGTTCTTCTGTTCTTGCTTCATAAGTAGTTTGATACATTGTTTTTTGCTGTAACACGTCGATGCAGTGTATGACTACAGCTGTCTACACAGCAATACATTTTGCTTTCTACCATGATTTGGAAGTCTGTGTCAGGTGCCCAACGGACATTATTACATTTCAATCTATTGACATTCACAGAAAGCTGGTCATCGCATGGTGTAATCTATGCTGATCCCCCAACACGCAGGATGGTAGAAATAAAACACAGAGGCCATGTTTCTTATTCACAAAAATATGGAAGACATCATAACATATAGAAACTGGAAAAGTTTGTGGCACTGTGGAGCATTTCCAGCAGCTGCTACATTTAATTTCATCTTCCACAGTGACAGGGTACCAGATGTCTCAGTGTTCTATTTCAAGGAGACCAAGAGCAGTGATTCCTCATATTGTCGCTATGTACGTGACCACTGTTTTGGTGCTGTCAATTCCTGGAAGGTGTAGCTCCCACCAAAACTCCCTCCATCTCAAACACATGGTGTCAGTCAACCATCAGTCAACCAACAGCACACCAGTGGACAGATGGGATGGAAAAGATTGTGGAATGTGCAGAAGCACATGGAGACAATGAGCGGGGACACAGAGGCAACCAGCCGGTCGATGTGGCCGAGCGGTTCTAGGCACTTCAGTCCGGAACTGCGCTGCTGCTATGGTCGCAGGTTCGAATCGTGCCTTAGGGATGGATGTGTGTGGTGTCCTTAGGTTAGCTAGGTTTAAGTAGTTCAAAGTCTAGGGGACTGATGACCTCAGATGTTAAGTCCCATAGTGCCTAGAGCCATTTGAACAGAGGCGACACGCAGCATGCTGGCAGCTTGACGTAATGTGGCACTGAGTGGCAGGGGAACACTGAAAACTAAGGTAGCACATGGCACAGGACAGCAGTATGGGAATCTGGAAGACCCAGTCCGGCTGACAGTGGACGCCCTCACGATCAGCCAGGCCATATGTGTCCAACAACTTTCAGCGAGGCACTGAATGGTGCTCAGCTTGAGGTGGCCCACAATTGTGAGGTCCAAAGAGACAAGGGGTGGATGGCAACTGGTGAATGGTACGTGGTGCCCAAGGTGAGCTGCACTGTATTTTGGCAACAGAACTGATGTCAACAAAGAATGCCTGTGTCGTACAAGGGCCCTCAGAATCGGTATGCTGGCATTGGGCTGTGTCAGTTCTGGATAAGATGTGTCAGCTACACCATGGCCCAAGTTAATCTTTTCTCCTACTGGAGACCAGTATGCACTAGCCAGTCACATCACAACACAATACTGTGGTGCACAACATCGTCTGCAGTATCTCCATCCTCGCACCAAGAACTTCCTCAGAGTGTCCACCATGATGTATGGTACAGATCAGCATACCCTGTTTCAATAGAACCTTTGAATAGTGCAGAATAACTGCCCAAGCTATTCCATATCTAGTTCTTGTTTAGCTCTAGCTATTGAAGTATTAACACTGTCAAGACACAGTTGAGTTGACAACTGTGACCAACACCAGTCACATCGGCGTGAACATTGGAGACAATACCAACTGCTTGTTAATGGACAGACCTGAGGCAAAGGGACTGTTATGATGGGGGACTGGTAGCCACAGATCTTCGAGTGAGCTGCTGTCACTCAGCATCATTGTCACCCCTGTGGACTGCACATTGGAAGACTGGAAGACAGTCCATCTGCTGCACTTTGTTCTGACTACTTCTACTAGATGCAACGCACCCATGTTGTGAATGACGACCAGACAATTGCACGGAAGTAATCTGCTTGTCCTCAAACTGTACATTGTGTCTCAGTGAATTCCAACTGCACTCCTGTAACAGAAGTGATTCAGTACATGTGTGCTGTCTAAAGACAGTTAAACTCAGAGATTAGGCTCACTTCATCTTTCTGTGCTCTTATACTGATGTCATATTTTGTTTTGTTCTGCTTGTGATATATATAGTGAGTACCGTAAATATGTCGAGTTACACATGTTCCCAAAGTAAGAATCCCATGATTACACACACACACACTTTGTTTATATGTTTGTTTATGATTGTCAAACTAAGCTAACACTCATGCTATGTTTTCCCAAAGTAATTTATAGAATACAAAGACCAGATTATGTTATGTAGCATTTCGTTGACATCCAATTAGCTGCTTAAGCAATTTGGAAACATGAGTAAACTTAAGTTTAGTAATAATGGATATACATTTCATGTTTTGATGTTTTGTATTAACTAGTTCAAATGGTTCAAATGGCTCTGAGCACTATGGGACTTAACATCTGAGGTCATCAGTCCCCCGTAGCAGTCGCGCGGTTCCAGACTGAAGCGCCTAGAACCGCTCGGTCATTCTGGCCGGCCATGATAATGGACTTCTAAATACAAAATCGCGTTTGAGAAGTTCTATCAGACTGGTCAACAGAGATATTTACAGTTTCCAAGGTACAGCACAAAAACATGAAAACATACCTCTCAGAAGACAATGATGACGAAGAAATCGCAGAAAGTTTTTACACGGAGGAATTACAGTAAAGCTCTGAATTGAGCGTGTTCGTAGAGCGGGTCATAAGGCGTCGAGGAAACAGGGTATTGGTGAAATGGCTCAGCTTCTCATCAAAACACAACAGCTAGGTGAACGCTCACAGTTAGCTATATAATAAGACAAGCAAACCTCAAACCACACAATAGCGCGAAGTGAGTGCTAGGAAACGTATCAACAGAGGTGCAGGCGGTATACTCGAGAATCTACAGGGTGTTTCAAAAATGACCGGTACATTTGAAACGGCAATAAAAACTAAACGAGCAGCGATAGAAATACACCGTTTGTTGCAATATGCTTGGGACAACAGTACATTTTCAGGCGGACAAACTTTCGAAATTACAGTAGTTACAATTTTCAACAACAGATGGCGCTGCAAGTGATGTGAAAGATATAGAAGACTACGCAGTCTGTGGGTGCGCCATTCTGTACGTCGTCTTTCTGCTGTAAGCGTGTGCTGTTCACAACGTGCAAGTGTGCTGTGGAAAACATGGTCTATTCCTTAGAACAGAGGATTTTTCTGGTGTTGTAATTCCACCGCCTAGAACACAGTGTTGTTGCAACAAGACGAAGTTTTCAACGGAGGTTTAATGTAACCAAAGGACCGAAAAGCGATACAATAAAGGATATGTTTGAAAAATTTCAATGGACTGGGAACGTGACGGATGAATGTGCTGGAAAGGTAGGGCGACCGCGTACGGCAACCACAGAGGGCAACGCGCAGCTAGTGCAGCAGGTGATCCAACAGCGGCCTCGGGTTTCCGTTCGCCATGTTGCAGCTGCGGTCCAAATGATGCCAACGTCCACGTATCGTCTCATGCACCAGAGTTTACACCTCTATCCATACAAAATTCAAACGCGGCAACCCCTCAGCGCCGCTAGCATTGCTGCTCGAGAGACATTCGCTAACGATATAGTGCACAGGATTGATGACAGCGATATGCATGTGGGCAGCATTTGGTTTACTGACGAAGCTTATTTTTACCTGGACGGCTTCGTCAATAAACAGAACTGGCGCGTATGGGGAACCAAAAAGCCCCATATTGCATACCCATCGTCCCTGCATCCTCAAAAAGTACTGGTCTGGGCCGCCATTTCTTCCAAAGGAATCATTGGCCCATTTTTCAGATTCGAAACGATTACTGCATCACGCTATCTGGACATTCTTCGTGAATTTGTGGCGGTACAAACTGCCTTAGATGACACTGTGAACACCTCGTGGTTTATGCAAGATGATGCCCGGCCACATCGCACGGCCGACGTCTTTAATTTCCTGAATGAATATTTCGATGATCGTGTGATTGCTTTGGGCTATCCGAAACATACAGGAGGCGGCGTGGATTGGCCTCCCTATTCGCCAGACATGAACCCCTGTGACTTCTTTCTGTGGGGACACTTGAAAGACCAGGTGTACATCCAGAATCCAGAAACAATTGAACAGCTGAAGCAGTACATCTCATCTGCATGTGAAGCCATTCCGCCAGACACGTTGTCAAAGGTTTCGGGTAATTTCATTCAGCGACTACGCCATATTATTGCTACACATGGTGGATATGTGGAAAATATCGTACTATAGAGTTTCCCAGACCGCAGCGCCATCTGTTGTTGACAATTGTAGCTACTGTAATTTCGAAAGTTTGTCCGCCTGAAAATGTACTGTTGTCCCAAGCATATTGCAACAAACGGTGTATTTCTATCGCTGCTCGTTTAGTTTGTATTGCCGTTTCAAATATACCGGTCATTTTTTAAACACCCTGTACCATCCGAACTTCATATCCTTGAATACAATTTTTGTGAACCTGGAACGAAACTGAAACAGCGCTTAGCTCGTGGTGATAGAGGATTAATATCCTAGACGACCCACGCAAAGAGCGTGACGTTGCTTATGCCACAAATAAAGATCGTCGCAGATATTAGCTGATAACACTAGACAGAAACATCGAAGAAAGGATATTGGTATAGGACAACGTATTGCTGCATTCGTGGTCGATAAGGCAATGTGTCCCAGACTTAAACAGGATGCTGGAATAACCTTCAAGCAAACAATGAATTTAGCTCTTCGCACCCGAAAGAAGAAAAAAAATCTATAGGACGTTTAAAAATTGCAGTGAATCAACGGTGGCAGCGGCGAATGGTTCTTTGAGGCAGAAAGGAGGAAGGAAAAGGCATGTTAAAACGCGCAGGATTTTGACAATACCAAAGACATCTTGGGCAAAATTCCGTTTATAACCCTTGCATTTGCTGGGCTATCGGCCATTGGTTCGTTAGCTGGTGGAGCCGCTGCCATAACTCTAGCATAAAGAATGCCCGAAACGCTGAGAAGCAATGACTAGAAGCTCAAAGCCATAATGGCCACGGAGACCATCGCTATCGGTAAAGGCCTATATTTAAAAGCATACAGGAATGGGCTTGGATTGCACATAAACGTAAAAGAAAGCCCATTGCGGCACTACTGGACAGACTTCTTACGTACTTCGCTGTGCTTAAACTCGTCAGAAAACTCAAAATCCCGAGTTTTGGGGCTTGTTTATGTAGGATATATTGCCTGAAGCAATGTGGGAATGCAAAGAATGTAGAACTGTCGATTTACATTAAAGGGGGTATATGGAACTCACTGGATTGCGTATGTTAAAAAAACTGGAAAAACATCTACTTCTTTGACTCATTCGGTGATTTAAGGCCGCATGAAGGACTGTACCATTACTTCACGCTACTAAGACTTCAGTTCATACCTCTGTGGACATTTCTGCCTACTGTTTGTCCTGATAATTGCATAAAAACAGGCAGTATGCACATCACCGCATCATTTGAGGTTGAGATGTGATGTCGTTCACTCTACCTCTAAAAGAACGTTATTCTAAATTAAAATCGAACTATTTGCCTCCAATAGATCTGATCAGGGGGAAGTGGAGGATAACATTGATCGCTCTGGAAACGTAAAACAGCATAGCTAAAGACACTTTAGATAGACCGTTAACTGTATCTAGGGAATTGGGAAGTTGTGGTAATACTTTCCGGCTGCTACGATTTGAACGCATATATAAAACGATTTGTAAAAGGATTTGAGCTACATGCAAACGTTAATAGCGTTGAAAACAGATATAAAAACAACGGAAAAGGCAGCGAACTTAGCCACGAAAATTCAACAGGTTAACTACTAGGTTTCTCGGGGGACAAGTGCTGGAGCGTACCCTTAATACTGATAAAATTTACGAATCAGATCAACCAGTGGACATAATGCCTGTCCATGTAGAGAGTAACATTGCTTCGAATTCGTAAGTTCACGACAGATTAGTCCATAGTATATACACAACCTTACCTACAGTGACCGTGGTTATAAAACTGCAGACGTTTTCAGGATTTAACATATCTTTCTGTGACTGTTCAGGCATTACACCACCTTGAGCTAAATATTGTAGATCAGAACGCAACCAACCGAGATGGCGCAGTGGTTAGCATATTGCACTCGCATTCGGGAGGACGACGGTTCAAACACCTGTCCACCCATCCTGATTTAGGTTTTGCGTGATTTCCCTAAATCGCTTCAGGCAAATGCCGGGATGGTTCCTTTGAACGGGCATAACTGACTTCCATACCCGTCTTTCTCCAATCCGATGAGACCGATGACGACGCTGTTTGGTTCCCTCCTACAAATCAACTAACCAATCAGAACCCGATTGTTATCGATTTTTGCGGTGAGGGAATTATAGTACATCTTCATTTGAAGCAAAATTATGCGTATTAAATATAAATGTGGATTGCCTAACTATCAGAAGACCATTTTGCAGCGGAAGCAGAATGCGATAACACGCGACAATTACGAGTATCTCAAATCCATCGGATTGACTGGAGATAGATTATTCAAAACAACACAATGCAGGGAAGGCTGGAAATGTGACGTACGTGTCGAATTCGAATTATCCGAAAACTTTCCTGGGGGCACTGAGGCATATGCGTTAATGCTACACGACCTCCTTGTAAACTACTCGCCACTAACTGGACTTGTACATGTGGTGTAAATGTAGAGGCATTACACAAGATACAATGCGTCAGACAAATGATGCCTCAAAGAGCAAAGATAGTTGCAGTCACAAGGGTTTTATGACGAGTGTAGTGTGCTAAAGCTCGAAAAACAGCTGTGTGGTTGGCTCGATGTTACCACGTAAATCGCTCGGACGACGAAGGGATGATGCGAGAAGATATGGTGTCGTTGCTCCGAGCGTTTATCACAGAGACAACGTAGTTTGTCGAAGGCGGTGAGAAGATTTCCCGGTTTCAAGAAATTTATAAATGTGCGTCTATGCAGAGTGTGGAAACAGAAGGATGCCCTGCCCTCAAGCAAGTGAAGAAGAGGTATGGACAACGTCGGCTTATGAATAATTCAGAAAATGAACAAATATTATTCAGTTGGCTTACTAACAAATAAATTGTTTCTTAAAAGATCTTTGCGTTTATTCATTCACTTCCCATTTTTCACCTCCGCACTTGGAGTTTTTACATGAGTATTTAAATTACTTCTTCTGTAGCACTCCTCGTGAGAAGGAGAGGAGCCAGGGATCGTTGCAAGGGGCTGTGGGGCGGCTGTAGCAGATAAGCACGCGTCGTATTGCAGCAGCTGTCTGTGCAACCTAAGTTAGATCACGCCACATGCAGAGGCATTGCGTTACAAGTACCATCAATATGCACATAACAGTTTTGAATTTCACATACGTACATATGTGAACTACAGCTAACTCCCGCTCTCATGAAAAGTGTGTACGTAGTGGTATAGGCAGAGATGAGCTGCACGTGCATGTCTCGTTCCCGCAAAAAAGCACGGACCTCAGTACTGTGCTGGATTCTCATGAACACAAAGTCTACTTCTCTCGGTACATACGTGCCTGCACCCAAGAGCATGCGCCGCGTGTATATACAGTAAATCAACGCTGAATGACTTGATGAGCCATAAAGCCCTCTGCACAAGCCGATGAAGAAGGCGCTGGTAAACGCGCTCGTTTGTCAAACGATGACAGCTTGGTTCCAAGCAAAATGTCACCACTTTTCGATAATGAAGAAATGGCATTTCTCATTTATGATTTACGTGAAGGTGAACGTAAGAAAATTTTCTTTGTCTAAGCGTCTAATTTGTCTTTTTATTCGTGTTTGCAGGTGATATTTACGTGTTCCTTTGTTTTTTTTCTGCTATAGGTGAACAGATAGATATCGATCTGTCACAGCTGGCATCAGTGATGCAATTTTCCTCTCAGAGCTCATACGGAATTAAAACAGTTCGTGAGAAGCAGATAATGAGTAGTAGTAGTAGCAGTTGTATTACTGTTTCTTCTATCAACAACAATAATATGTTTTATTGTTGGATACAGTCTTTTTTTCTAGACTTACTTGATACTGATGTTGCAAGCGAAGTGGAAACGTAACTAAACCAAAAAGTATTAGAATAGAGCAGATCTAATATTATGATTAATAATGAGGATGATGAGTGACTGAAAGCACTTATGCTCAGTGAATCCCGACGAATCTGTACTTCATTATTATTGGGGGATGTACATGTCTATCGCTTGTATCTGTGTGTGATACTAATAAATTTCGCTTCTTTTTCCGTTGAAGAACTAGGCGGACTCACAACACTGTCGCCAGACCGTCACTGATGCGGGCGTTGACATCCGCATCACCTCGGCCTAGCGGTAGCGGGGAATGGTGCCGTCGACATCTGCGTCACCTCAGCTGGTGCCGTTAGGGTATCGCTCCCGGCCTAGCAGTAGCGGGGAAGTACCGTTAATGTCATCGCCGTCACCCCTCAGCTGGGTTGTCAGGCTACCATTCCTGGCCTAGAGGTAGCGGAGCATTGCCATCGATATCTAAATCACCCTGTCCGAAGATGTCAGACTACTGCTCCTGGTCCAGCGGTAGCAGGGCGGTACCGTCAATGTCATTGTCATCACCTTACCCAGTACGTAGCTGTAGCAGTCCCACAGTCCTCCGTGTTCACCAACAGCAGATAAATCACGCAGCCGCTTTAGACTACTCCGTGTTTGCTGATGTTTTCAAGTATAGCTCCTTACAGTGCCAAATTGATAACATCAGTGCTGGATTTCTAGATCCGGCTACCTTCCTTTGTACATTTAAAGCAGTATTGGAAATGGAGTTCCCTGGAATTATCAATGCCCAGAGGTATTCTGCCACCAGGTGGAAAGTGTTTGTCTACTGTGAGCTGATGCACATCCATAAAAAAGGCAACAGTGATAAGTACCGTCAAACAGTGGGGGAAGGATGGCGTGATACGGCAGTGTAAGTGAACTGCAGAGTGGTGTGGAACTTTCACCGACAGCGTCCTACTAAGACGTTATATACAAGGCGGAGAAAAATTGTGTCACGAAATTGTAACCCTGGATAGCTGATGCAAGTAGGAGGCAAAATTACTAATATTGTGTAGATTTTCAGCTACGGATACTTGGGACCAGACGGTCTGATTGGCCGAAGGATTGCCCTATTGCTGTTCGTCGGTTCACGGGCAGTGCTATGGTTGTCGGTTAGCACATACAAACGTCCCTCGCCCCGTCGCTGCCCCAACGTGAATAGGTCTTGCTGTTTGCCTCCACCTCACGCCAGAGTCATTCACACGTAGGCTTCACTTCGGAGCACACACACGTCACCTGCGATTTAGTCATACAGTAAGCATGGTGGCACAGTATTTGTTTGAGAACGACGAAATATGGTTTTTGTTTATGGACTAGCCGACTGTAATGAGCATGAAACTCGACTGCTGTATGAGAAACGATACCCAGGAAGACGCCACTCACACCCACAAACGTTTACAGCAATCCATCAGCGACTTGGCGAAACAGGCTAGTTAGCAGGATATCATGGTGATGCTGGAAGACCTCGAACACGATGGGATGGTGCATTTGAAGAGACTGTTCTCGAGCGCTTCGAGGAAGTACCTATGGCAAGTACTCGAGCGGTTGGACAGGACATGGGGGTTGCACATCAGTTAGTCTACGAGGTTTTGAGGAATGATGGTCAGTATCCATTTAGTTTCCATCCTGTCCTAGACCTAAATCCTGTGGAGGACTATGAACACAGGATAGGGTTTTGCCGGTGTTTTCTGCGAGGTGTTACATGATATCCCGACTTCGCCGCCATTGTGTTGTTTACCGACGAATGCACCTTCAATCGGGATGGCCTTTACAACATTCGAAACTTTCATTACTGGGTAAGGGGGAATCCTCACGTCACGTAGGCCCACGGACGCCAGAAACGAGTTTCGCTCAACATTTGGACAGGCATTGTGGGTAACCATCTGATTGGACCAGTCCGTCTACCTCCTCGACTTACGAGAGAAAATTACCTTCACTTTTTGCAAAAAAACTCTACCTGTACTGCTGGAAGATGTTCCTCTGGACATACGGTTACGCATGTGGTTGTAGCATGATGGGGCGTCCGCACATAAGTCGTGCTGTGCGCAGATATTTAAATGAACTCTTCGACAGCTGGGTAAATGGCAGAGGTGCTCGTAGGACATGGTCCCCATGATTACCAGACCTCATGCCACCGGACCTTTTCCTGAGGGTGGGGAGGGGGGGCGGGGGACTCTTCAAGGTCCTAGCTCATCCACCCCCCGAATGCGAACCACGTAGAAACAAAGAGGAATAATGGATCGCATTCAACACGCCGCCAATCACATCAGGGCAATGCCGAGAATCTTTGAAAGAGTTCATCAAAACACCATTCGACGTTATCAAGCTTGTGTCGCGTTGGAGGGTCGCCAGTTAAGTAAAACATGTCCTAGCTACAAAATAGGCCAGTTTCAGGGCCGACACAATTTGTGAAAGACTTTATGTACGCGAACTAACAACTGTTGACGGGTTTTTTCCTGGTACGTCTTATCATGAAACTACAATGGATGTCTCGGGACCCTGGCGGATTAGCCCCCAGGCCCCCAGAGTGGAAGACTGGCGAGCTACCACCGAGCGTGCTGGTCGCCTTGGATACATCGCGATCTCGACAGGCAAAGCATTCGCGGTCATGCATTGTCCAGAGCATCCGGCAACAGCGCAATTCCGCGGCCAATCGGGGCGCAGGGCGCCAAGTTTCCGTAGTTTAAAATTGTTCGTTGTCGACCTACACATTAGTAATTTTGGTTCCTACTGCAATCAGCTATTCAGCGTTAAAATTTAGTGACACAATTTTTTCCACCTAACATTTCTGTACTAATATATCACGTATTAACTCCTGTAACACCAAGTAAGGGGATAAATATTGTCTGGCGTGGTCAGTTCTGGCTTGCAATAGATATAACTAAAAGAAAAAAAGCAGCATCTATGGCAACATACAAGACAGCTAACATCTGAGGGCATTACAACGTTCAAGCTATCTCATTCCCCGTTTGTCAAAATTCGAAAGGCAGAATCCTAATTACTTGATTCATGTTTACTGTCTGCGAGTGGATGAGAAGAAAAGCGAGCCAGGAGATGTGAAGCAGAAGGTAGTTAGACCTCTCAACTTTTCCGAAGTTTTCAGCGCCGTAAACACGTAGATTGATTGCTACTCTCTAGAGGCGAGAAGCAACTCTACATTTGGATTAAAAACACCCTGTTGCATATCGACGTTAATGATGTGGGCCTGTAATTTACTGAATTTCTCCTACTACCTTTCTTGAACATTGGCGTCACCTGTGAAACTTTCTGATCTTTGGGTACGGATCTTTCGTTGAGCGAACGGTTGCATATGATTATTAAGTATGGAGCTATTGTATCAGCAAACTTTGAAAGGAACCTAACTGGTATACAGTCTGGACCCGAAGACTTGCTTTTGTTAAGTGATTTAAGTTCCTTCACTACTCCGAAGATATCTACTTCTACGTTACTCATGTCTGCAGCTGTTCTTGATTTGAATTCTGGAATGTTTACTTCGTCTGCATTGGTGAAGGGATTTCGGAAGGCTTTGTCTAGTAACTCTGCTTTGGCAGCACTGTCGTCGATAGTATTTCAATTGCTGTCGCACAGAGAAGGCATTTATTGTGTCTTACTTCATATACGACCCGAATCTCTTAGGATTTTCTGCCAGTTTTCGAGACAAAGTTTCGTTGTGGAAACTATTGTAAGCAACTCGCACTGGAGTCAGCGCTAAATTTCGAACTTCTGTAAAACATTGCCAGACTTGAAGATTTTGTGTACGTTTAAATTTGGAATTTTCTTTTTCGTTGTTTCTGCAACAGTGTTCTGACGCGATTTGTGTACCACGGAGGATCAGCTCCGTCGTTTGTTAATTTATTTGGTCTAAATCTCTTAACTGCCATCGATACTATTTTCTTGAATTCAAGCCACATCGGGTCTACACTTATATTGTCAATTTGGAAGGAGTGGAGATTGTCTCTCAGGAAGGAATCAAGTGAATTTGTATCTGCTTTTTTTGAATAGGTATATTTTTCGTTTATTTTTAGAGGATTTAGGGTTACAATATTCAATCTCGCTACGGCAACCCTGTTTCACTGATCCCTGTAACCGTTTTGATGCTTCTTGTTAGCACAGGAATATTTGTCGGTTAGAGGTCAAGTGTGTTTTCACAACCGTTTTCTATTCGCGTGGGCTCATGAATTTTCAGAGAACGCACTTAGCACAATATCAGATGATGTTTTATGCGTACCTCCGGATATAAACACGAATTTTCGCCAATATATTGAGGGTAAATTAAAGTTATCACCAACTATAATTCTATAAGTCGAGTATGTGTTTGAAATTAAACTGTAGTTTTCTTTGAACTTCTCAGCAAGCGTATCACCTGAATTGTGTGTGTGTGTGTGTGTGTGCGTGCATTTTTTTTTGAGTCATCAGTCTTCTGACTGGTTTGTTGCGGCCCGCCACGCATTCCTCTCCTGCGCCAACCTCTTCATCTCAGAGTTTGCACTAGCAACCTACATCCTCAACTATCTGCTGGATGTATTCCAGTCTCTGTCTTCCTCTACAGTGTTTGTTCTCTAGAGCTCCCTCTAGTACCATGGAAGTCATTCCCTGATTCTTAACATATGCCATATCAACCTGACCCTTCTCCTTGTCAGTGTTTTCCAAATATACCTTTCCTCGCCTTTTCTGCGCAGAACCTCCTCATTCTTTACCCTATCAGTCCACTAAATTTTCAACATTCGTCTGTAGCATCACATCTCAAATTCTTCGATTGTCTTCTGTTCAACTTTTCCCACAGTCCTTGTTTCACTATCATACAATGCTGTGCTCCAAATGTATATTCTCATAAATTTCTTCCTCAAATTAAGGACTATGTTTAATACTAGTAGACTTCTCTCGGCCAGGAACGCCTTTTTTGACCGTGCTAGTCTGCTTTTGATGTTCTCTGTCCGTCATTGGTTAGTTTACTGCCTAGACGGCAGAATTCATTAACTTCATCTACTTCGTAACCATGAAGTAGGTGATGTACGTATGAAAATGGTATGTTATTACGTGTACCATGCACACGACTGCTCACTGTGTGTGCTTGTAAAAGAAGATTGTTTGATTATTTGTCGTTCTTCACCTGCTTCCGCTTCTGCTGTAAATATTGTAAATAATTTTAAACAATATCTTAGTATAATTTATGTCAGTTGCTGTAAGTACTGTATAGTTGATCAGTTGCTGTTATGTAAATAAAGTCATTCTGCACTTATGCAATCTCTTTTTGAAAAACACCTCTATAACTGCTTCAAAGTCTTACCAGGTGCCAAATCTACATTTACATGTTAAGAATAACTGAGAGTACATTGTATGTGTCAGCAAATAACTAGACTCTTGTGGACTTGGCTGCTGTGGTTTTGGTAAGGCATAGTCGAATGACACAATGTCTGAAATGTCAGGAAGACATCTTGTGTGCTGTGACTGAATGTCCTTGTTCAGCACTGTATCATGCGCTCATCACAGCAGCTCTACTCATGCCATGGCATAGCCTGTTGTTGTTGTTGTCTTCAGTCCTGAGACTGGTTTGATGCAACTCTCCATGCTACTCTGTCCTGTGCAAGCTTCTTCATCTCCCAGTACCTACTGCAACCTACATCCTTCTGAATCTGCTTAGTGTATTCATCTCTTGGTCTCCCTCTACGATTTTTACCCTCCACGCTGCCCTCCAATGCTAAATTTGTGATCCCTTGATGCTTCAGGAGATGTCCTACCAACCGATCCCTTCTTCTAGTCAAGTTGTGCCACAAACTTCTCTTTTCCCCAATCCTATTCAATACCTCCTCATTAGTTACGTGATCTATCCACCTAATCTTCAACATTCTTCTGTAGCACCACATTTCGAAAGCTTCTATTGTCTTCTTGTCCAAACTAGCTATCGTCCATGTTTCACTTCCATACATGGCTACACTCCTTACAAATACTTTCAGAAACGACTTCCTGACACTTAAATCTATATTCGATATTAACAAATTTCTCTTCTTCAGAAACGCTTTCCTTGCCATTGCCAGTCTACATTTTATATCCTCTCTACTTGGACCATCATAAGATATTTTACTTCCTAAATAGCAAAACTCCTTTACTACTTTAAGTGTCTCATTTCCTAATCTAATTCCCTCAGCATCACCCGATTTAATTTGACTACATTCCATTATCCTCGTTTTGCTTTTGTTGATGTTCATCTTATATCCTCCTTTCAAGATACTGTCCATTCCGTTCAACTGCTCTTCCAGGTCCTTTGCTGTCTCTCACAGAATTACAATGCCATTGGTGAACCTCAAAGTTTTTACTTCTTCTCCATGAATTTTAATACCTGCTCCAAATTTTTCTTTTGTTTCCTTTACTGTTTGCTCAATATACATGCCCCTCGACTCTTATAACTGCCATCTGGTTTCTGTACAAATTGTAAATAGCCTTTCGCTCCCTGTATTTTACCTCTGCCACCTTCAGAATTTGAAAGAGAGTATTCCAGTCAACATTGTCAAAAGCTTTCTCCAAATTTACAAATGCTAGAAACGTAGGTTTGCCTTTTCTTAATCTTTCTTCTAAGATAAGTCGTAAGGTCAGTATTCCCTCACGTGTTCCAACATTTCTACGGAATCCAAACTGATCCTCCCCGAGGTCCGCATCTACCAGTTTTTCCATTCGTCTGTAAATAATTCGCGTTAGTATTTTGCAGATGTGATTTATTAAACTGATAGTTCGGTAATTTTCACATTTGTCAGCACCTTCTTTCTTTGGTATTGGAATTATTATATTCTTCTTAAAGTCTGAGGGTATTTCGCCTGTCTCATACATCTTGCTCACCAGCTGGTAGAGTTTTGTCATGATTGGCTCTCCCAAGGCGGTCATTAGTTCTAATGGAATATTGTCTACTCCCGGGGCCTTGTTTCGACTCAGGTCTTTCAGTGCTCTGTCAAACTCTTCACACAGTATCTTATCTCCCATTTCGTCTTCATCTACATCCTCTTCCATTTCCATAATATTGTCCTCAAGTACATCGCCCTTGTATAAACCCTCTATATACTCCTTCCACCTTTCTGACTTCCCTTTTTTGCTTAGAACTGGGTTTGCATCTGAGCTCTTGATATTCATACAAGTGGCTCTCTTTTCTCCAAAGGTCTCTTTAATTTTGCTGTAGGCTGTATCTATCTTACCCCTAGTGAGATAAGCCTCTACATCCTTACATTTGTCCTCTGGCCATCCCTGCTTAGCCATTTTGCTCTTCCTGTCGTTCTCATTTTTGAGATGTTTGTATTCCTTTTTGCCTGCTTCATTTACTGCATTTTTATATTTTCTCCATTCATCAATTAAATTCAATATTTCTTCTGTTACCCAAGGATTTCTACTAGCCCTCGTCTTTTTACCTACTTGGTCCTCTGCTGCCTTCACTACTTCATCCCTCAGAGCTACCCATTCTTCTTCTACTGTGTTTCTTTCCCCCATTCCTGTCAATTGTTCCCTTATGCTCTCCTTGAAACTCTGTACAACGCCTGGTTCTTTCAGCTTATCCAGATCCCATGTCCTTAAATTCCCACCTTTTTTCAGTTTCTTCAGTTTTAATCTACAGGTCATAACCAATAGATTGTGGTCAGAGTCCACATCTGCCCCTGGAAATGCCCTACAATTTAAAACCTGATTCCTAAATCTCTGTCTTACCATTATAATCTATCTGATACCTTTTAGTACCTCCAAGATTCTTCCATGTATACAACCTTCTTTTATGATTCTTGAACCAAGTGTTAGCTATGATTAAGTTATGCTCTGTGCAAAATTCTAACAGACGGCTTCCTCTTTCATTTCTTAGCCCCAATCCATATTCACCTACTATGTTTCCTTCTCTCCCTTTTCCTACTGACGAATTCCAGTCACCCATGACTATTAAATTTTCGTCTCCCTTCACTACCTGAATAATTTCTTGTACCTCCTCATACATTTCATCAATTTCTTCGTCATCTGCAGAGCTAGTTGGCATATAAACTTGTATTACTGTAGTAGGCATGGGCTTTGTGTCTATCTTGGCCACAATAATGAGTTCACTATGCTGTTTGTAGTAGCTTACCCGCACTCCTATTTTTTTATTCATTATTAAACCTACTCCTGCATTACACCTATTTGATTTTGTATTGATCACCCTGTATTCAGCTGACCAAAAGTGTTGTTCCTCCTGCCACCGAACTTCACTAATTCCCACTATATCTAACTTTAACCTATCCATTTCCCTTTTTAAACTTTCTAACCTACCTGCCCGATTAAGGGATCTGACATTCCACGCTCCGATCTGTAGAACGCCACTTTTCTTTCTCCTCTGATAATGGCGTCCTCCTGAGTAGTCCCCCACCCCCGGAGATCCGAATGCGGGACTATTTTACCTCCGGAATATGTTTTCCAAGAGGACGCCATCATCATTTAATCATACAGTAAAGCTGCATGTCCTCGAGAAAAATTACGACTGTAGTTTCCCCTTGCTTTCAGCCGTTCTTAGTACAAGCACAGCAAGGCCGTTTTGGTTAATGTTGCAAGGACAGATCAGTCAATCATCCAGACTGTTGCCCCTGCAACTACTGAAAAGGCTGCTGCCCCTCGTCAGCAACCACATGTTTGTCTGGCCTTTCAACAGATACCCCTCCATTGTGGTTTCACCTATGTTACGGCCATCTGTATCGGTGAGGCACGCAAGCCTCCCCATCAATAGCAATGTCCATGGTCTAACGACGCCGAACATCCTGTAGGCTGCAGCTACCGCTGTATGTCTGTAACAATTACAAAAAAATAATTATAATGCAGCATACCCACCTAACGATAGTAACAATTAGAGATAAACTAATATAATATGTATTCTCCTTCTTCATTTCAGCTAATTGCTGTAAATTTGCAGAAGTGCAGATGACTGGGAAGGCCTTCCCCTCCTTAACTCTGACGTGTGTAGTGATGTCATGATTCGTTGAACAACCTTGGACATATGGAAGTACTGATGCTGACGTCTGCAAAGTATGACTTATATAGTGTTCTTAGTTGTAATATCACAGCAAATGTCATCTGAAGAGTATCTAGTTCTCTCCTTGGCCTACTACTAATGTTTAAAGTCTAGTGAAGTATATTATCTCCTAAACAGCTGAAACTATACAGATAGCTATCTAGCTGACATTTGTCTCGATGCTATTACGGATTCCGAATGTGAAGTAATCTGGATTAAGTTGAGCATCAAAAATGTGTCAGACACTTTCATAGGCCGCCTATGTCAGGTGCTGTAGTGGCAGAGCGCTTTGGAGGGATCTTGCAGAATTTCTTGAATAAATTTCCTGACCACACTATTGTCATAGGGAGAAACATGAACTTCCCAGGTACAGAATAGGAGAGCCACATGACAAAAATTGGTGCTGTAGACAGTGATTCGTGTGACGTAATTCTGAATATCTTTCCCGAAAAATTACATCGAGCAGAGAGAAACAAAGTGTAATGGTAACGCCCTAGGCCCCCTAGCAACAAATAGACCTGGTTTATTCGAATCAGTTAACATAAGGGAGAGCGTTAGTATTCATAAGGCTATCATGACATCAATGACTTGGTGTGTTATAAGGACTGTGAAGAAAGGTAGGAAAATAATTTTTCTTGGCAAAAGTGAGGCGATACAAACTGCTGAATAAGCATCGCTCAGTACGCCTTAGACAAGTAATGTTCCAAGCAAGACTTTAAGAGTGGGAAAGACCTGCTGTGGTTTAATACCCCAGTCAGAAGGCTGCTGCGTAAACAAAGATAGCCTCATTACAGATTTAAGGGAGTTCATAACCCAGTTCATAAGCAAAAGCTGAACGAGGAGAAAATGAGCATAAGGAGAGCGATGACTTTGAAAATAAAATTTTGCCAACCGACCTTACTACAAACTGTAAAAGTTTTTGATTTTACGTAAAATCTCTAAGTGGATCGGAATCATCTGTTCAGTTACTCAGTGCCCATACTGGGGCCAAATAGGAAAATGACAGAGAGAAGGACGAAATATTTGATATACCCTTCTGAAATCATTTTACCCTGAAAGTTCGTAATAATGTCCTTTATTTCTATCATCATATGAACGCCAAAGTGACAGATACTGATATAAGTGATCACCGAATAGAAGAGTAATTACAAACGCTTGGTAGTGGAAAGGAATTTGGACTAGATGACATATCTGTAAGACCCTACAGAGATTTTTCGAAATACTGTCTCCCTTTCTGGCAGTAGTTTATCGTAGGTCACTGAAGCAAAGCAGTGTACCACGTAACTGGAAAGATGTACAAATCATTCCATTTTCAAAAAAGGTCATAGAAAAGATGCATTATGAAACATGTTTTATATTCATGTTGTTAGACGTCGTGGTCTCCTGACCTTCATTGCTTACATATTCCGCCCTCACAATCATATTCCGCACATCAAGACGCTTTATTCGAACCCAAACTCGATAAGATAAAGTTGTATGAATTCATGTAAACGATACGCAAATAACTAGTGCGTACTGAGTTTGAGATACTTGAGGCTGGCGTACACACACAAATTCAAGACACAACGGTCACAAGAGCTTTTAGTTCGAGAGAGGTGGACCGCACGCCGAGAGGCCGGTCCCTTCAGAGGACGATTCAGCCTATCTACGTCGGACGGCGTCTGCCGACCACCTGTGAAGTGAACAGCGTTTGCCCGAGTGAAAGGGGAGAACGTCCCCGTGTTCGGCTTGAAAGCAAATTCCGCTACACTGTGTGGGAGCACCCAGCTTACGCATTCTTTACAAATATAGCACGCAGTTTCAGAGGTTTTCACAGGGAGACAGCAAACGCCAAACGCCGATGCTACAGATTTCCGGATTGGTCGCCTTAAACGAAACGTCATTCTCCCGTATTAGAAGAGCAATGCTGATTGGCAGACGATATTCCTGACGCCTTGAGCTGAAGGAGTAATGGAAGAGACCGAAAGATGTACTCCTTCACCTCTGGTGTGGAGAGGGGCCATTCCGTTGTCGCTCTTGGAGCGAGAACATGTAACGAGTGCGTGTGCGCTCGTACGTGTACTCAAAGAGCGAGGGACAAGTCTCTCCTCAGTACTTCACTGGGAGACCACCTCTGTCGAGAGCGAATCAGAGTGTGACTCTATATTGGGTCCTTGCAATTAAGTGTTGTTCACTTTGTTACCCACCACACTTATTGTGCGGTGTGAACGGACAGAGTTATACTTAAACGCCGGTGAGCGAATTTTTGAGCGGCACTGTGGTGGACTGGTTATCTGACCGGTGTACCACGCCAATAGTTAGACTAGGAGTGAATAGGAGTCCTTGACTTCATCAAGGCGTAGGGAGAATTTGATTGGCAAAGGTCAATCCAGATAGAACGAGAGTTATCTTATTTGTCAGCAGCAAGCGGCGCAGATAGCAGTCATCGCAGCTTACGGTATTGTGCGCTACAGCTCTTGCGAGCCCCATATTTCCTCCACAACAATGCACTTCACTGCATTTCACACGCGACAGCCTTGACCATACCTAGCAACATTCTAACGGATAATTATTCAAGCTGCGTAGGCGCGGTTCTCAGCCATTGTGCCAAGTCAATAACAATCTTAAACTTTGTATAGAAATTTCATTAGCGAATCCTATCATTAAGAGGTATCTTCACATTCCGAAAAAAAACGGGAAATAACTTGTTCAGTTCATAACTAAAAGCGCCATTGTGATTTCTCAGAATTTTTGGAAAAATAAATAATAATTTTCGTTAGTTTCATGTTTTTCTTACACTAACTAGCACTACTCCAGTACCCAAGTATCCCACTAGTTACGTAAGAAATTTTGTGAATTTTTGTGTCATTTCCTTACAGCAGACGACTCCAGAAGATACTTATTGCTGAAAGGTTTTCAGGAATTTCTCTTTAGAACGTTAGGAGCGTCTGTCTGACTTGTGTAGTAGTGTGGGGGTGGAAATTGCATCTTGCAGGAGCCACGAGGTAAAGGGTACATTTCAGATTAATCCGTTGTGCAGAATGACAGAATAGCACCCACACGCTCACAATGTGTTGTGAAGTTTCTGGAGAACGAAAATGTCGCCTATAAACAGAGACCCACAGCACTGCAGTCATCAGCACTCTGGTTGATGCCGTGCTCCTTTACTTTAGGGTGGCATTTGACTTAGCCTCGCACTGGCATTTAGAGGAGAAAAAACGAGCTTACGGAGCGTCGGCCAGATTTCCGTCTAGTTCCAAAACTTTCTTGCAGATAGAACTCAACTCCTTGTTCTTAACGGAACACATTCGACAGAGGTAAAAGTAATTTCAGCAGTACTCCAAGGAAGTGTAATAGTACCGTTACTGTTTACATATACAGAAAATATGATCCACTAGATGATGTCGGAAGCTCCATAAGGCTGTTGCAGATGAAGATTTTGTCTATAAGAATATAGCAACGCCAGCATACTATAGCGATTAGCATGAAAACGTGAGGAGGACTGTGGATCGGTGCAGGGACTGGCAGTTGACCCTTGACGTAAATAGGTGCAACATTTTGTGTGTGCACAGGAGAAGAAATCCAGCAGTGTACCGCTGCACTATGGATAACAAATTACTGGGAGCAGTACCTATGGTAAAATATCTAGGAGTAACGAGCCGGACCGACTTTGAGTGGAATAATCACATAAAACATATAGTAGGAGAAGCAAGTTCCAGACTGAGATTCGCTGAAGGAATCTTAAGGAAATGCAGTTCATCCACGAAAGAAGTGGCTTAAAAACACTTGTTCTACCGATTCTTGAATATTGTTATGCAACCCTTATCAAGCTGGATTAATAGAAGAGAGAGACAGATTGAATGAAGAGCGGCGCGTTTCGTCATAGGGTTGTTTAGTCGGCGTGAGAGCGTTATGGTGATGCTCAACAAACCCCAGTGGAAGATGCTCCAGGATAGGTGTAGTCCATCACGGAGAGGTTTACTACTGAAGTTCCGAGAGAGTGTGTTCATCAAACAACATATTACTTCTTCCCAAATATGTCTCGCGAAATGACTCCAACCCAAAAATTCGATAAGTTAGAGCTAATAGAGAGGTTTACTCAGCAATAATGTTTTCCTCGCGCTATTCGTGAATGCAGAAGGGAAGGGGAATGCCATAGTGGTACCAGAAGTTGGTTGGGGGAAGGAGACCAGACAGCGTGGTCATCGGTCGGTACCAGAAGTACGCTCCGCTACAGGTGGCTTGTGGAGGATAGATGTAGATGTTACCTCTCATTACTAACATAGGAATTTTTAAAGCCATAGGCAACACATTAATATTTTTTAGAGAAACGACTGCTTTACTCTGTTTGCCCTCAGACGACCAACAGATCCTTTTTTTCTGAAACGAAAACTGTTCGTGTTGCCAAAATAATAGGACATGCTTCAATGCCGTACTATTAACGTGCTGCTTAGTCACGAATTGTAACTGATAAACATCAGTTTACGGTTTTAAATCTCTCAATGAAAACCGCAGATGAGACCGCCATGGACTCCGACTTCCTCAAAGCACTGCAAGGCACGAGACTGCCACGGGTTGGCGCCACTGTAGCAATCGTAGCACAGGCTACGCTGTGTTATTTGTTCTCACCTGTCTGCTATAGACTGCGCCTGCAGTACGGTAAGACTTTGACTATATTTTGACATATAAGAGTAGACCTTTTCCTTAAACTGCTAACCTGTTTTTGTTCTGGCATTAATACGTGTTGACAGGTAAGGGAGTTTTAGAACTTATTTGCAAAAGTTATTTCCGCAATTTTACGACAGTGATAGAGACATTAGAGATATGTCAACGGATAAGCTACTAGTATCGGTTTTATTCATGTGTCGTAAATCAGCTTTTAACAACATTCATATAAAGACAAAGTTTCTTGTCGGATCCGCAGATAAACTGTATCTACTATTTCATCTAGGATTTTGTGTTATAGCGCACAACAAGAATGTTAACCTTTTCATAATTAAAAAGCTACTGACACGTTCATCACAGGGAGTTGAGGCGAATTTGATTTACGGAACATGCAAAAAAACTGAACAAAGATACCGCACAGTCTGCGTGGTGTATATAGGAATGTCGTAAATCGTAGGAAGTAGGTGTAGAACAATGTGATATTAATGTGAAAGTCGTTCGAAGTCCTGTCTACGCATGAGATTTATTCATTTTACCTTAAGGAAATGGCTTCAATTGTTTCAGAATAGTTTAACCGCAAATAGTGACCTGGTATATACCATTAGTATTTCTCTCCTGCAATTACCGGAACTGCTTGACCAACCGTTGTCGAATACATGTGTACGATAGCTATATCGTGGGTTATTTCATGACACATTCGTTGTTAACCAATTCACAACCAACTTTCCAACTTAACCTAAAATTCGTAACGTTACAGATCACTGTCATCAGAGTCCGAAAATTAATATGGAAACCAAACATGTCAGTATTCTGCTGTATGTTGATTTGTTAGCCGCACAACGCATAACTGTCATAGTTAAAGCCGATGGTTTTTGCAAATTAGTTCTCATGCCAACTGACATGAAAAAGATTCGTATAAAGTATTTTAACTATCAGTACGGTAAATTAAGTTCGCAAAAATCTCTAAGCTGTAAGTAATGGAATTAAATACTTAAAAAGATAATGCAGCCTTGCGTATTAACTTTGTAATAAATTGAAACTTTCTCAACTTCTGTAGAATCCTACACTGTAACGCATACACTGACGGTGATAGACTAAAAGGCAGAGGGCGCTTCTTAACGTCTGTTATGTTTAGTAATTTGTGTGTTGACTAATAGTACAATACTCAGCATAAAAAAACTGAAAAATGTATCTGGGTACTTTAACATTGATCTGCCTTAATTTTCGTATATTGCCATGTGAACAACGTACGTTGATTTCATAGATGGTTATGAATATCGATTTGAAAATATTAATTGCTTTTAAAGTTGTATTTATTCCTCCCACTGCCCGTTTTAGAATATTATGCCTCGGTGAGGTGACTTCATTGCATAAATAAAGCAATAACAGTTCTGCATCTGACTTTGATGGCCATCTTGTGGCATTCTGCCAGTAGGCAAAAAGCTGTGCAATCAAATTATGCACATAAATTTTGGATTCAGAAGAAAATTTCATCTAGTGCCATAGTGCTGCTGATTACCGTGAAGTCGCATATGCAAAGTGAATATGTCCTTTCGTCAGAAGTCTGACTGTAGTAAGACATTCTGATGCGTGCAGTGATAACAATAAATGACCGGCGCAAGTTATATGTATTTTGAAATTTGCCTTTATTAACGTTAAACGTTCTGTTGCGCACTCGGCGAGAGATTGGTGCTTCATGGCAAAGCGTTTCGGGTTCTGGAAGCAATAGTCTTGAAGAGTGTACTACACACATCCCACTTAGAGGTGACTGCCACTAGAATAATCTATTTTCTTCTTCACCTTAATTTCTACCCCCGATCTTAACTCATGACATTCACCGTGATACGATTCTGTAAAGATCATTCAAACGTTCGTAATACGCATAGCATTAGTCAGCTACTGAAGGCAGAACGTTACGTCAACTTGATTTACACATTTAGCGGGAAGTAAACCTCTGCGGATCGCACAGTATGTCAGTAAGATGACCACTTCACCAGGCAAACGCGAAAGTGACCGCAGACAAAATTGCCTAATACGCAGATGTTATGCAGTTTGCTGATAATTCATTTTGAAGTACATAGTATTAACATATTACCGTACCTGATTAGACAACGGGCCATGTAACGTGAAGTCCATAGGCCATAAGATTTTATTTAACCTGATAAGAACAGCACCTCAGGACCTTACATGTAGCTTCACATTCAGTACGTCTTACATGTTAGTTTAAGAAATTAAACTTTCAACTTAATACATGGTAGTAAATGGTATTAATAGAACTGATTGAAATGTGGCTACTGACAATGTGAATAACAGTACTGAGAACTGTGTTAATAGGTGGTGGTATTTTCAATATACAAGGCGCTCTGAGTGTCCGAAAATCTTGTAAGGATGTTGCAGTGTAGGTTGTGCCTGGAAATAACTACGGAAAAATTACATTGCACCATTTGAGTTAATTAGCATTGAAGTTAGCTAATCAGGCTGCTGCGTGCGCAAATCGAATTGAATCGAATCATTAGTGTCAGCTCTTATCATAGCGTAGATGATAGTGCACGAGACTGCTCAATATTTGGCTCGGATTAGATCCGTATAACCGTCCTATGTCCACTTTTTGTGTCGCACTCTTGTTCGATTCTAGGAAACCAAACGAGGTACACGTCTGGCAGGTTGTAATTGACTAACTTCAGTGCTAAAGAACTCTGAAACGGTGCAACATATAGTTTTTAACCGTTCTGTTCATCCTACTCTGAAACACCCTTACAAGCTTTTCAGGCTGTTTCTGACCACTTAGTATGTCAACTGCGGAAGTTACTCGGTTCTCGGATAGTCAAGAAGGTAGTCTGGTTCTTAGCGCTGAAGAGAAGATAGACGAAGCGATTGAGTGGTGCAGTGGGGAAGAAAGGATTTGATTCTGATAGGGTAGTATTCTGTTAGTACAAGAGCGTTAATATCGAGTGGAGTTGCGAGGGCTACATTGGTGTCCAAAATTAAAGCAACAGACGGAAATTTCGCAAGACTGCGTTTATGTTGCCACAAAAAGCACAAGCAGGTGATAGCAAAGCAGAAATAATGTAAAGAATACAGAACGTAAACTGCTATATGTATAAAGGTAGACCAAAAATTTTTTACAACATAACGGGTTTACACACATTCCGACAACAGGGAACAATACAGGCCTGACAACGACGGGGCATGCTGTGAATATCATCTCTTATTTTGAGACAAGAGCACTCATTCTTCCAGCAGAACTGCTTGCAAGTCTTGGAATGTGGTTGGAGGATGCTTATTTTATGCAATCTCTCCCACGTGCATCCCGACACGCTCTATGGGATTCACATAGAGAGAGCGAGTAGGCCACTCCATGTGTGCAATATCTTCAGTTTCCAAGAAAAATCACCTGTGGTCTAAGAGGTCTAGCGCACCGCAACAATCGCACATGAGGTCCGAAGATCTTGTCGCGATAGCGCACAGGTAAAATTTCATGAAGGGTGTTTTAGTAGTCAATATAATTTCTGTCCACGCCCTTACGGATGCTCTTAGATATCGATCTCTTTCCACGGTGTTTGGGTCACGAAATCGTGTTCCACGATCCCTCCCGATGCAAGTCCGTCAAGAATTACTCTCTAGGCCAACACTGGCCCACTGTTCGAACGTCCAGGTGAAATGTTGACAACTCAAGCCTCCACGTTCCTTTATGTGAAGACACATCACAGGTACACATACCGGTCTCAATCAAGGCCACTACCGAAGCCTTCTGTGCATCGTTTGCCTCGATACAACACATTCAGTGCATGTTGCGAGATCAGATGCCAGCTGCCATGCAGTACTAATTGTAAGACAGTACCTACGTGCCCTTACAGCCAAATAAAGGTCGTCCCTTTCTGGTAACACGTAGTGGGCCTTTCCATTATCTACAGGATACAGTTCGTCTCCACAAACTGTCGGCACGTCCGAGAAACAAAGATTTACATTAATCCATCGGGCCACATCACTTGGCGACTGTCCTGCTTCAATTCTTCCTATAGCCCTCCAGCGCAGAGCGCCTGGTAGGCGCCTTCTCTATAACCATACCGCAACGTCTGTGACTGTCTACATCTATTGTGGATGTTGGACTACCCCGTTTGGGTGGTGTCCTGACGTTATCGTTGTAGTGGTTTTTCGTCGACTGGAGTGCTATCTTCCATGCAGAACACGATTGTACGGACACCTGTTGACTGTTTGCATGATTAAATCGTGAATTAAAGACAGTACAGGGAAATCTTAGTTTGTTGCTTAAATTTTGAACACCAGTGTATACACGCTGCAATGGTTAATGATATGGGCAATCGCTGCGCTTGCTTTCACGTAGTCGGGATGACTGGCTACATAACGGTGAAATGTTATCCAAAGTCGAACGCCACAAAACTTAGTACGCTGGGGTACCAGTGGCAAGCGCCTTTGTCTTTCCCGAAAAATAAGTTACAGAATATCACTGTGTATAATTGGAAATAGAACTGTTAGTGAAAGTTGTTCAGGCGAAAAGTTTTCTATTTTTTGTAGTACATAGATAAGCTGAATGCTTCTTGCACGTAGTAGCTGTATATTCAGCTCATTTCAGGTTTTCATCTCTTAAAACTCCTACATTCTTAGCTGAGGGGGAGAGAAATATACATTAGTTCCATTTTGGATTAAAAATAGCAAGGATTCCCGATATTTCGGGCTAATGAGTCTAGAATGATCAAGTAGGATCGCTTCGGTTTTGTGTGGATTGAACTTACACTATATTCTATGTTCATTTCCATAATGCACAACGCATTGTTGACAGGATGTCAGGTACGAGGATAATCATTGCAGTGCATTGTGAAAGAAATTTACGCTACTACGTTTCTCTTATGCAATATCGAATTGCACTGTGTGCGAGGCTTTCCTGAAATGTATAAAGCACATGACAGTAACCTCTTGCCTGTCCTTGGCTATCTTCAGGCCATTTGTCACTTTATTAAAGCAGATGTTCTGCGATGTTGGCGAGAACTTGTTTGATATTCGTGTAGCACATTGTATTTAGCTAGTTAATGAAATGTATTTTCCATTACAGTACGGAGGAATACAAAGGGGACTTTCTAGAGGATGCTGTGGCAGCGTCCTTTCTGGATAATGGCTTAAACCGTTTCCAGGTTTCAAGGAAAGCGCTTGTGGTCAGGGTGTTTGAAGATAAGCTGTAAGAGAATAGATCGTCAATGTTCGATCATGTGGACTGTAATGCAACATGTCCAGTAAAGAATTTTATCTGCATGATGGATTGTTGAGAATATTGCCAGTATAACGCTTAGGACAGATTTTCCGTCGCTCCCGTTAAGCTCCTTCAAGCAATAGTTTTTCATTTGTGCTGTGGCTGTAGTGCTGGTTGTTTTTCCTCTGGGGCAATGGGGTCAGCTGTAGATTTTTACATCTGTTAGCTGTGGTAGAGGTTCCCTTAACGTTTCCAGTTTCCAGGGCAGCATATCGCACCCCGGCAAAAATGTTGTAATTGAGATCTCAATTTAAATACTCCTATAAAACTTACGATATAGTATAAGCTTCCATAAAATTTCAAGTAAGTATTGTTGATAGTAAATTTCATTGTACTTTTCGTGCACGTTGGGCACGTCACACGTATTTTTGAGTGACAAACTAAAGGTGCCATGGTTCGGCTTAACATTTTCCCTGCCAGGGTGCCATATGTCATATTCCAGTAAGTTACTAAATCGATTCTGTCTTGTTCGGGAACGGGAAGGAAGCGTCAGCTGTAGGTTCAAATAGACGGATGTGGTTTGAATATGTGATAGAGGGTTTTTTTGGTGTGCCAATGAACAGATAATGAAGTGTCGTTGGCACACACACCATCTGCAGATTTTTGAGGTTCTGAGATTGTGTTGTAAATGTATTGAGGCTGTGACGGTTATTTGTGCGTAAGTGCGAGCTTAATTACCGTCACATCTGAATAAGGGAGGATACATTTGAATTTAGTAGCAGTGTGGGAGAGGGGTTGCTGTTCGACAGAAAATGTTTACCAGCATTACCTGCTCTTATGTGGGTAGGACACTTCAAGAGTGAGTTTAGAAACAGGCGAACTCGCCTAGGCTACTTTCGGACGTTCGTGTAGGATATGTGAACCACCTCTGTTGGTGTCGTGGGATTTACTACGAGCAGTGGCGCACAAAACCTGTCAGAGGCCCGGGCCGACAAAACAATTGAGGCTCCCCTTGCTGCCCACCCTCACCGCACATGCGTTCTCAGTTTCAAACGCAAATGGAAGTAAGTCCCACATTGCTTATTTTGTGTCGTGATAATTTACAAGGTATAAAACTTTTACGTAACACTGAAAGTGACTGCTCTCGTAATCTCTGCTTTTATTTAATAGCTATGTTGCCGCTTATACGACAGAAATCATTACATGGTTTCTGTTGTTCGAATCTATTATTTGTTTCGCAACTAAGTCGGCATAGAGCGAGCGCGGTGTATAAAAATGAATCCTTATTTCCCAAACCAAGAGCAAGGTCACTGTCTACATAAAACTTCGTTCAGTGCATGGTGGAGTGTACTTTACTTACGGATTTCAACAAAAGCCACAGTGTTGCCCCAGTCTTGAAGTTTTGTACATTTGATCTTCAAAACAAGGGGAACCTCACCGTCTACGTGAAATTTCATACGGTGTATGGCGGAGAGTACCTTACAACAGAATTACACCCCTTTTGACTGATCAGCTTGGGAGTTGGCGTATGTATGTGTGTTTTAGTGGTGAAGGCATTTACAAAAGCCAACGTAAGCTGGATGGCGGAGGGTTGGCCTACCTTTAAATAAATGCAACATCGTTTCGTCAATCAGCATGGAAGTTGGCAGATATACGTATTTTTTCATAGATGGGGAAAGAGGAGATGGCATGGCAGAGGCGGAGGAGGATATACGGAGAGAGGAGAACGTTATAGGGGCGTGGAGGGGGGATGAGGTGCACTCAGAAGTGAGAGAAGCAGATCAAAAGAGAGGGAGCAGCAGGTTAAGATATAGTTGGAAGGTGGTGAATGACCAATGGAACACTGTGATAAATATTTAAATTAGGGGAGTTATTCTGAATTTGATGTACTATTAGAAGCGGAGGAGGGGGCAGGAAGTGTTGTGGAGGGGGGGGTCAGATGGAGGAGATGGGAAGAGATGGATGGATGGGTGGAAGGAGGAGGTGGATAGAGATAGAGAGAGATAGAGATAGAGATAGAGAGAGATAGAGATAGAGAGAGATAGAGATAGAGAGAGATAGAGATAGAGATAGAGATAGAGATAGAGATAGAGATAGAGATAGAGAGAGATAGAGATAGAGAGAGATAGAGATAGATAGAGATAGAGATAGAGAGAGATAGAGATAGAGAGAGATAGAGATAGAGAGAGATAGAGATAGAGATAGAGAGATAGAGATAGAGAGAGATAGAGATAGAGATAGAGATAGAGATAGAGAGAGATAGAGATAGAGAGAGATAGAGAGAGATAGAGATAGAGAGAGATAGAGATAGAGAGAGATAGAGATAGAGATAGAGAGAGATAGAGATAGAGAGAGATAGAGAGAGATAGAGATAGAGAGAGATAGAGATAGAGAGAGATAGAGATAGAGAGAGATAGAGATAGAGAGAGATAGAGATAGAGAGAGATAGAGATAGAGAGAGATAGAGATAGAGAGAGATAGAGATAGAGAGAGATAGAGATAGAGAGAGATAGAGATAGAGAGAGATAGAGATAGAGATAGAGAGAGATAGAGATAGAGAGAGATAGAGATAGAGAGAGATAGAGATAGAGAGAGATAGAGATAGAGAGAGATAGAGATAGAGAGAGATAGAGATAGAGAGAGATAGAGATAGAGAGAGATAGAGATAGAGAGAGATAGAGATAGAGAGAGATAGAGATAGAGAGAGATAGAGATAGAGAGAGATAGAGATAGAGAGAGATAGAGATAGAGAGAGATAGAGATAGAGATAGAGAGAGATAGAGATAGAGAGAGATAGAGATAGAGAGAGATAGAGAGAGATAGAGATAGAGAGAGATAGAGATAGAGAGAGATAGAGATAGAGAGAGATAGAGATAGAGAGAGATAGAGAGAGATAGAGATAGAGAGAGATAGAGATAGAGAGAGATAGAGATAGAGAGAGATAGAGATAGAGAGAGATAGAGATAGAGAGAGATAGAGATAGAGAGAGATAGAGAGAGATAGAGATAGAGAGAGATAGAGATAGAGAGAGATAGAGATAGAGAGAGATAGAGATAGAGAGAGATAGAGATAGAGAGAGATAGAGATAGAGAGAGATAGAGATAGAGAGAGATAGAGATAGAGAGAGATAGAGATAGAGAGAGATAGAGATAGAGAGAGATAGAGATAGAGAGAGATAGAGATAGAGAGAGATAGAGATAGAGAGAGATAGAGATAGAGAGAGATAGAGATAGAGAGAGATAGAGATAGAGAGAGATAGAGATAGAGAGAGATAGAGATAGAGAGAGATAGAGATAGAGAGAGATAGAGATAGAGAGAGATAGAGATAGAGAGAGATAGAGATAGAGAGAGATAGAGATAGAGAGAGATAGAGATAGAGAGAGATAGAGATAGAGAGAGATAGAGATAGAGAGAGATAGAGATAGAGAGAGATAGAGATAGAGAGAGATAGAGATAGAGATAGAGAGAGATAGAGAGAGATAGAGAGAGATAGAGAGAGATAGAGAGAGATAGAGAGAGATAGAGAGAGATAGAGATAGAGAGAGATAGAGAGAGATAGAGAGAGATAGAGAGAGATAGAGAGAGATAGAGAGAGATAGAGATAGAGAGAGATAGAGAGAGATAGAGAGAGATAGAGAGAGATAGAGAGAGATAGAGAGAGATAGAGAGAGATAGAGAGAGATAGAGAGAGATAGAGAGAGATAGAGAGAGATAGAGAGAGATAGAGAGAGATAGAGAGAGAGAGAGATAGAGAGAGAGAGAGAGAGAGAGAGATATGAATAAATGGACAAGAGCAGAGGGAAGAGGGGATGAAGTGACATAAAACTGTGATGAATAAATATCTTGAAAACCCTGGGTTGACTGTTAGTAATCAAAGATTTACGCGACAATGAGCGTGTCCATCTGAAAGAAATTACAGTATATTTTCCTTTGGTTAGATGTGGCGTATCAAGTCTCGATAACTAGAGTGTTCTTGATGTCTACAGACCATAAAATTCGTTTCTTAATATAGATGACTCCAGCAAAGTTAATCTATTTGGAATTTCATCTTCAGAAAATGAACTACATAATAATCAGCTGAAAAATGCTCCTGTTGAAGCACAATAAAGGCAAATATGATCGTGTTTAAAAGACTGACACAAAATTGGGCAACCAGCTGTCGGAGTCCTCATTCCGCCTTCCTCACGAAAAATTCTGGGAGCTTCACAGGACAAGTGACCATGTTATGTAAGAAATTTTTACCAAGTAAAATTTCAGTTTGCTGAGTTAAAAATTCAATCAATAGCAGATTTTGTATTAAAACTTCAGAAATACCGTTAAAAGCGTACTTTTGTGAATGAGATCCGCCAAATACAAATAATTAGTTTCGTATGACATATGACGAACCTCCAGAATCGGCAAGTTAACTTTGCGAATTTACTGATGCTGGTAAAATTTGTGCTGTATTTACACATACTGTTTTCAAACATATTTTTAAGGCCCACAGCAAATCCCAGAATTTTTCATACAGAACATCAGGGTAAATTTTTCATCATCCAACTTTTCGAATCTCGACACCCTCCGTGGTAATGCTCATGTTTCAGACTACAAATAATTATCGTAACAGTGAACTTTCCGACTGACATGAAAATAAGAACATCCCTTCACATTTTATCCAGGCTTAGGACTGGCTATCCACGTAGTACATAGGCATGTTTAAATGATTTTCATTTTATTTTTTGTTTTTGTTATTGTTCAACATTACAGTAGCAAATTGATAACTTTTTCTTATCAATCTTAATTTCTTATTCAATTTTTTGTAAAAAGGATAGAGATTTTAAACGTCTTGTTAAAGCTCCAGTCTTCATGTTTTCATAATGTCTTTTAATCTTTTGTCAAGATCTATGTACCTTTCTTTTTGAAGAGGTAGGCCAATGGAATCTCTTTTAATTTTGAAAATAGCATTATCCTCCTTCAGCTTCTGAATCAGAAAGTACACATTTGGATGTTTCTGATTTATTTTCAGTTTTCTATGCCAACCTTAGACAGTATTCTTCGTTCTGTGTCGTTGATTAAAAACATTCCACATTTCAATAGGTATATTAGGATTTTCCATCCACCGTTCAACCATGTAGTCTACAAATTCTGTGATTTTCTCTGCACTGGGATTTTGTTCCATTATTAAAATCAAAGCTTCATCGACAGTGTTAAGTGAAAGACGTGCCACTGCAGCACGCATGCGACAAAACAATGGGACTTCCTCCCTATCCTTGTAGTCTTCCGTTAATCTCAGTTCCTGTATCTTCTTCCACAGACGCTGGTTGAAGTGAAAATTACAACCGGAAAGTTGTTTCAGGGAACACTGAATTCATTGCTTTAATTGTAGCCATTTCAAAATGTAGCACTGCAGTTTTTGGTGATCACACAGGTATCTTAATTTCAATCCAGAAAAGTCTTTCATATGAATTTTGACTTTTTTCTAGCAGCAAAGCAAATAAAACAGGAAATATTAGTTGCCTGTTCTGTACTTCTGATATCGACATGGATGGTGTACAATTGTTCGAACTGTTTCGAACAGCTGTCAAATGTCCCATCCATAAGCACAGCTCCATTGACACAAAGGATTTTCCCTGTTTCTTCACAAGCAAATAATAGAAGTCCCTTGCCTGGAACAGAGCCATCATCAATCTTCAAAAAACTATTACCTTCCGTTAACTTCAAAAGGTTTTCGCTAAGGTAAATTTCCGAACTAGAGCCAGGGTTCTGGGTTGTCCCAATAGCTCCTCTCCTCGACTTGTTCAATTGAATCTTGGAACTGCCATAATTTGGAATATATCCAACGAATTCTAATCCTTTATCTTTCAGTCTTGAAAGTCCTACTTAAATTTTGGCTACAGGCACTATCTTTTCTTCACGAACTTTTTCTGCAGTTAGTCTTTCCTTTATCTCCACATCTGTTTTGTCAGGTGGACAAGAATTTTGCTGTTGAGCAACAATTTCACCATTAGCAATTTTTAAACGGCCTTCGCACCTACTCCGTTCATAATTGACACACATCCAGTTAGTATATTCATCTTTCCTGTAAATACGATAGCGATGACCATCCTTGATAAGACACAGCCTCACTTTCGTTTTTATCACTTCCATCGTGTACACTGCATAGAGCAGAAGTCGTATAGGAAAACGTACTGAACGAAAGCTATCGACGACGACACTGTCTGTGAAACGGTGACAACACCTGCACTGAGGGTGAGCGACTGGGGTAGACAAGCAGTGGGGGAGGCTCAGTTCGCAAACACCTCGTTAAGCAACCAGTTGCTCGGGACAGCTTCGCTACCTGCTCCGTCCTTGTAGGAAACCCCACGTAGCCCCTCTGTTAAGGGGTAAGAAAAAATACAGGGTGGTCGACTGATCGTAACCAGGCCAAATATCTCAAGACATAAGCGTCAAACGGAAAAATTGCAGAGAACTAAACTTGTCTAGCTTGAAGTGGGAAACCAGATAGCGCTATGGTTGACCTGGTAAATGGCGCTGCCATAGGTCAAACGGACATCAACTGCGTTTTCTTTAAATAGGAACCCCATTTTTTATTGCATATTCGTGTAGTACGTAAAGAAATATGAATGTTTTAGTTGGACCACTTTTTCGCTTTGTGATAGATGGCGCTGTAATAGTCACAAACATATGGCTCACAACTTTAGACGAACAGCTGGTAACAGGTAGGTTTTTAAAATATAGAATGTAGGTACGTTTGAACATTTTAGCTTCGGTTGTTCCAATGTGATACATGTACCTTTGTGAACTTCTCATTTCTGACAAGGCGTGCTGCTATAGCGTGATTACCTGTAAATACCACATTAATGCAATAAATGCTCAAAATGTCAATCTCAATGCATTTGGCAATACGTGTAACGACATTCCTCTCAACAGCTAGTAGTTCCTTCCGTAATGTTAGCACATGCAATGACAATGCACTGACGCATGTTGTCAGGCGTTGTTGGTGGATGGCGATAGCAAATATTCAACTTTCCCACATCAAGAAATCCAGGGACGTCAGATGCGGTGAACGTGCGGGCCATGGTATGATGCTTCGACGTCCAATCCACCTGTCATGAAATATGATATTCAATACCTCTTCAACTGCACGCGAGCTATGTGCCGGACATCCATCCTGTCTGAAGTACATCGCCATTCTGTCATGCAGTGAAACATCCTGTAGTAACATCGGTAGAACATTAAGTAGGAAATGACCATACACTGCACATTTTAGATTGCCATCGATGTAATGGGGGCTAATTATCCTTCCTCCCATAATGCCGCACCATACATTGACCCGCCAAGGTCGCTGATGTTCCCCTTGTCGCAGCCATCGTCGATTTTTCCTTTGCACAATAGGGCATATTATGCTGGTTTACGTTACCGCTGTTGGTGAATGACGCTTCATCGATAAATAGAACGCGTGTAAAAATGTCATCGTCCCGTAATTTCTCTTGTGCTCAGTGGTAGAATTGTACACGACGTTCAAAGTCGTCGCCATACAATTCCTGGTGCAAAGAAATATGGTAAGGGTGCAGTCGATGTCGATGTAGCATTCTCAACACACATTTCTGAGATTCCCGATTCTCGCGCAATTTGTCTGCTAATGATGTGCGGATTAGCAACGACAGCAGCTAAAACACCTACTTGGGCATTGTTGCAGGTCGTGGTTGGCGTTTCACATGTGACTGAACACGTCATGTTTCCTTAAATAACGTGTCCGGACACTTGGATGATGTCGTCCAGGATACCGAGCACTAACATAACACACGCCCGTTGGACATTTTGATCACAATAGCCATACATCAACACGATATCGACCTTTTCCGCAATTGGTAAACGATCCATTTTAACACGGGTATTGTATCACGAAGCAAATACCGTCCGGTACTGGCTGAATGTGAAGTAATACCACGTACTTACACGTTTGACTATTATAGCGCCATCTATCACAAAGCGAAAAAAGTGGTGCAACTAAAACATTCATATTTGTTTACATACTACACGAATATGTAATATTAAATGGGGGTTCCTATTAAAAAAAACGCAGTTGATATCCGTTTGACCTATGGCAGCGCCATCTAGTTTCCCCCTTCAAGCTAGAAGAGTTTAGTCCTTCATAGTTTTTTCGTTTGATGCTTATTTCGTGAGATTTGGCCCAGTCACTATCAATGGACCACCCTGTATACAATCGTCTTCAATGCAGTTATATGCGTAGCACTAGACATAACTTGTCAAAACGTATGTATGCTATCCGCTGCCGCCCTACACCGTCCATCTATTGCATCTGTCGTTTATTACACACAGCCGTCTTAGACATATGGAGCTGGTGGAATGACTGATTTGAGTCACGGCTCGAATAGCTTTTTATGAACATCTAAATGTTGAAATATATGGTGGAATCCCTAAAAAAAGCAGGTGAGGATTGAAAATTTGTGTGTGCAACGTGAGGTTGATTGGTTTAGTTTGAGGTTGAAAATAAGCATAACTGAGGCAGCCGAACATTAGGGATCCAAGGGACACAAAGCACCTTCCAAGCGTTCCCCGTTCGGTCCACTGCTGTAGTCGGCCCGGTTACTGCCCGCGGTGAGGTTAACTCCAATTTTTTCGCATCCAAAAGAGCTACAGTCTTATTGCGAGACCAATCAAAAAGCCTCATTCTGATACAGATTTCAGGCACCATCTGCAGCCTATGGTCATGAGCAATATGTAGTTTACTCGGTTTCAGGGGATCTTTTTAAACTCGTTAGGCCTAGCCATTAATAGAGTGGGATCATTGGTAGTTTGGAGCTCCAGTGTTAGGTGCATGATGAAGCCGCTTAGGGCTATGGCTGCCAGGGTGTGGGACATCTGGTGTGCATGTTCCGCGTACTGGGGAGTCATCTCAATTGTGGAACAGGTGTGTCGCTTCGGTTCTGAAGATTTTCCTCTCTGGTGTTTATCTGCAGTAAAAAAAATTACTCTTGCTAGAATGATGTTCACCATCTGCAGCATAGCTGATAGTACAAATTGCGGATCAAGGCACAGAGGCGGTGGTAGGATTTGAATCGGCTGTTTTGCGTTAATGGGGATTGCAAATTCCCTGACTTGTCATACGGTGGTATTGGGATCCGCTAAATAGATCAGGAATCCACTAAACACCTGATGTTGCTACACAGGAGCGAAGGCTGTGTGCCCTGGACTGGCAGAGTTTTTAGCGACAGTATGACCCCGAAATATCAAACAAGAGTATAGTCTCAAAAGGATCCAGGCGTGAGTATACTCACAAAACATCTGCGTCATAGTTGTAAATTTAAACTCTCGTAACTGTAGGGCGCAGAACCAAAAATTCAAACACCTATGGAAAGCATTAAAACAAAATCATTGTAGGTAATGAAAGCTGGCTAAAGCCGGAGATAAGTTCTGTCCACTTTCTTCACTAAGGACGTAACGGTGTACATAAATTATAAATTCAGTTCGTCACGTGTTTGTTGCTTTTAGTAGCTTGTCTTGTGAAATGGAAGCAGAAAATTCCGAAGTTAGCAGGGATAGGAGTTATACCCGGCAATCCAAATAAATTCCCATCTACCGACCACCTCCCACACTGCCTCGACACATATGTTATTGAAAGGATAAAAGCAAATTTAGTTTTGAATAAGTACCCGACTCATTCACTTAATTCTCGGTGGCATCTAAGTCTGGATAAGTGCGCAGAAATAAATTTTAAAGTCGCTGGTTGGCATAAAACAGTCCGAAATTATAGCAAGTGCTGTATGAAAATTATTCTGACCAATTTTCACTAAGACACACTAAGTGTAAATGATTGCGGAAATACATTGGAACTGAAATCTTACTCTGCAGCAGAGTGAAAATCTCATTTTGAATGCATTAGAACTTCCAGCGATACTCAATCAAGGGAAGAGAGAGCTTGTCGTGACTGACGCAGGTATTAGTGACAGAAAGGTCGCTGTAGAGACTGAATACCGTTATGCCTGAACTCGTGAAAAATAAACGCAAAATATATCAATTAAAAAAGATGAAAATTCCCTTGACCTTTTCTTTAAAAAAGCTTTCATTCTTTCCACACTATGTAACGGTCGACCAAAGGGGCCCAAATTCATAGTAATACTGATGGCAAATGAGTTCTGTACCTAGAAAATTAATAAGACATGGGAAACACCCTCTGTGGTACTCAACGGGCTAGAGCGGTTGCAGAAGCAAGGCAGCAAAATCTGACAAACTTTACATGTGCTATGGTAGTTTCCAAAACTAAACTGTCTTGAAATTTGGCAGAAATCTGATGTTCTGGCTGTATGCAAGGCACAATAGTTACTTTCACTCGTGATAGCATAGTTAATGTTCACCACAGTGCTGCTACAACAGTGTTCCACTAAACACGGTTTTCAGAAATTATCACCAAAGAATATGGAATAAATATTAAAGAATGTAAATCAAGAACAGCTGCAACATTTGTAATTGACTGGCAGATGTCCTCGAAGCAACGTCACATTATAAAGGAAAGTTCTCTGCTACAGATTGTATACGAATTGGATTCCTTTTGGAGTACGCTGATGGAGCAGCTCCATATTTAGGAATCGTATACAACCGTTCGCTCGACGAAATACACGTACTTAGGGATTCGCATGTTGAAAGGTCCACACAAATGCAAAAGAAGGGAAATAATCTGCTGAATTACAAGCCCTTATCATTGACATGGACTTCTAGTAAGCGCGCGAGCTCTCACACAAGACTGTTTTCTTCTATTTCGCAATGTTCGAACAATCTATTGACACAACCAACGCGGGTTGATAAAATACTGTTCATGCAAAACACGACTGGATCTTTATTCGCACTAAATGACATACATGTCATCTTATGCTGATTCCATATTTCTAATTTTCCAGAAGGTTTTTTATGCTGTTATCTTCGAAAATCAATTCCCACATCAATGATGGAAGTTTAACAAATGAACTAAAATTCGTCCCAAGGCCAGGACTTGAAAGCAAGTCACCTTCTTCCTAGGCAAGTGTGCAAGACATTACACCACCACAGCATTTTAATTAACACAGCTGCATGGACTGCACTAGTCTGTCCTCCCTGACACAAATTTCATTTCACATTTTCAGCTTATTTTCAGCTTCTTAGCTCGTCGCTATTCCCGAAGCTATCCGGTATTGGAATAGCACCCTAACATTGGACGTAATGTGGCGATCCTGCCTGTACCTCAGACGTATTGCGAGGTGCCGGGGCTAGCAGTGTATTTTAACACAATTCTTCTAGAATCTTCATATGGAAATGATGCTCTAAGCCCCTCCCCCCCCCCTTTTCTAACTCCGACTTTTGCTGTTGCACATAGATTAAGAAGAAACGCTGACTATAATCGACCCTGCAAGTGGAGTAGAAAAGTTTGGTACCTTCAATAATTTAATTTGATAGAAATTAATTTGATAAAGGAAAGTTTCATTAACGTAGTGAGAAATGAAAGGGTTGTTTTACCGATCCACAGAATGAAAGTTCTGTTCAAAATAACAATTTGATTTATGACTAAACTCAAAATAATAAAACACATGAAACATTTAAAATACGTCAAATTGGATACTCAAATGTTGTGAAGGTGAAGTTGTCCATAAACTAGCTTGTGACGTTTATGACCAAGTGGTATGTGGAGCCAATTCCTTTCAACTCGAATCTTAAGAGAAACACTCAGCCAACCCAACATTAATTGCTGCTACAGTAGTGAGAACTCAATGAACTTCCAAGACAGAACCATGTAAGAACAGACGGGAACAGGTGCACTCTGCTGAGCTTTATCACAGAGCAAAATTCTCTAATCTGCCGGTGCTGCGGACATACATTACCAAGCTGTCTTAACTGCAAGGACACGATCTGGCGTACCAGAGGCAGATGGCTGGTTGCTTCGACGTCCCGTCATGGTGGTGATAATGTCGCGAGTATAGCCCGAGACATTATCCTGGTCTGGTTGTTCCAGACTAAAGACTTCCTATCAATACAAATGCGCCTCTGAGGGAGACGAAGAAGGCTCGAAACACAATCACTGACGGTACAGTGACTGATTTTAACAAGCGAAGTCACACAGTAACTCAGTCAACTTTAACCAGAACTACTAAAGACGTACAACATAGGCCGCTTGTACGCTGAACGCTCAATTGCCAACTGTACTCGAAAAGTTATGTAGAAGTCGAAACTTCAGCAATTTCGTCGCCAGTTACAATTACAGCTAAGTATGTTAGACAGCCAACGGAAGGCAGGCTATCCAGAGCATCGAGAGCCCAGTCTTGTAACGTACCCCGACCGAATGGCGAGAGCCTATTCCCTCAAGAGCACCCGTACAAGCCAAACAGAGAACATTTCCGCCCCCACGACAGTGGCCGATGTTAAACGTCCAATCAGCAAATCGAAAACCGGCGGAAAATTGCACTCTATTGCCGACGCATTACTATTCCACCAATGGAGATCCTTTGGGCCAATTTCTACGCCGATTTTGCTACGTCACGGAGCTATCCCCTGAGCAAGCCAATCACAGTTATGATTTTGTAGAAAACGCGGGAATTTGCTCGCCAAGGCTGCCTGGGAACACAAGTCATTCCCACGCCTCGCTGGTAGCCCGCCAGAAAGTGTTTTCATTAAGTTTCTGCAAAGTAACGGAATCTCTAGCCCAGCTGCTTCGTCAGACACCTGTGGGCGTGTCGGCCGCGCTCTTACGACAATGTCTGCGCCTGGAAAGCATCCACTACACTGCCTCACACCCGTCGGCTTAACCCTTCCAAGATCAGCAGGACCAGCCTGTCACTGGACCACCCGGGTGACGAGGGACACTGCGTGGGAAGTCCGCGTGTCAAGGAATATCAACTTTTCACTGCATGCAATTAGAGGGGAAAATCGAATTACTCAGAGTAAGATAGAAATATGAGAGGGGGCTCATGCCACCTATCAGTATATGATCAATAGATATGATGTAATTAAATTTTCCTTGTGGCAGTTCTCATCATTAGCTAATATAATGATAGATGAAGAAATGAATCTTTTTTTTTTCGTGGCTAGGACATGAACCAAAGTCTCCTTGCGATTAGATTGCCATAAATCACTGGCTGATAAGTCGAATCACACATTGTAGCTGAAGCTATATATGGGTTTCCCCAGGAAGTTCTATAAGAATTGTGTGCTACAGTATATAAAAGACTTAAGACATAAATTAAATAGCTGTTTTAGTTGTTTGCAGAAGACTCTCGGTTACTGTTTGTCATATGACTGTTAAAAACTGAAATGTGAACAAGACAATGGCATGGTGCGAAAAGTGATCATGAAGAAACAAGTGTATAGATCGTTAAATTCCGGTTACACCATGAACAAAAATTTGAGGTTGGCAGTTAAACTTAAGACCTAGGGACTAAAATTGTGAAGAACGTATATTGGAACTAAAAACTTAGACAATGTTGAAACTTCCTGGCAGATTAAAACTGTGCCCGACAGAGAGTCGAACTCGGGACCTTTGCCTTTCGCGGGCAAGTGCTCTACCAACTGAGCTACCGAAGCACGACTCACGCCCGGTACTCACAGCTTTACTTCTGCCAGTATCCGTCTCCTACCTTCCAAACTTTACAGAAGCTCTTCTGCGAACATGCAGAACTAGCACTCCTGAAAGAAAGGATACTGTGGAGACGGATACTGGCAGAAGTAAAGCTGTGAGTCGTGCTTCGGTAGCTCAGTTGGTAGAGCACTTGCCCGCGAAAGGCAAAGGTCCCGAGTTCGAGTCTCGGTCGGGCACACAGTTTTAATCTGCCAGGAAGTTTCATATCAGCGCACACTCCGCTGCAGAGTGAAAATCTCATTCTTAGACAATGTTGTACGGGAAAGACTAACAAAGGGCTGAGTTTTATTGCCAGGACACTTCTAAGGTACAACAAATGAACTAATGAGGCTGCCTTTCTTAAGCTTGTCAATCCGCTCCCGGAGTATTGCTGTGTGGAATGGGATCTTTACCAGATAGGATTGACAGAAGACAGAAAAATTTCAAAGAAGGGCAGCTCGCCATGTATTTTCACCTAATAAGGAGTGTCACAGATACTTTAGTTGTGGTGGCAATCGTTAATCACCAACTTTTTCCTCAGAACGCCAAAATAGTTTATTCCCCTCTATATAAGAAGAAATTATCAGTGTATGAAATTATCAGTGTATGAAATTGAGTATCCACGATAAGATACACTTGTTCATTTTTGTCAAGTGGTATTACATTGTCAGCCAGTAGAGAAATAGTTCGTAAGTGGTTCTATGAATCCCGTGCTAAACACCAAAGTGGGAGTTGCAGAATAATAACATAGATGGAGGTGCAACATGCGCAAGGATACCGCAAGTAGGTGAGACATCCGGCTCCGGGTCAATGTCTGTCTGGTTACACATGAGGAATGTGCAGGCGTGGGAAGAGTAAGCGGTGTTATGGGTAAGGTCAGTTGAGATCGCCGCTGTCGTGGGATATAGAAGCGGCGACAGTAAAACGAATTGCCCTAAATAGAACAAAATTCGCATAAAAAAGAATGAGTGCTTTTGTTAATGGCACTAATGAATAACTTAGTCTGTTTAGTTGCTAAATAAAAATTCAAGTAAAACTAAATACAGTATTTCATAATTCGAATAATAAGTAAAATAAAGCAATTAATCAGCAAACACATGACTAAATTATGGCTCAGTATGGCCTACAGCAGCAACACACAGTGACCTTCAAAAGCTGACATGTTCTTGTTCCCTCAGTACAGACTTTCGAGCATATTTGCACTTTTAAGTAACTTACCACCATCATCTGCCTTCGCCTTTAGCCTGACATCCCTTGCCCACACGTTGTCGCAGAAATAGAGAAATAGCACTGCTCAAAATATTTAATCATTCAGAAATAGGATCCTCTCATATTATATTTGACTTAGTTTCTTCTTTACTCGGAAGAACACGGATATTTCTGTGCAGTATAAAAAAGATCATGAGTTTTTGTTTCGTAAATCCTACGTCCCGTTTTGACTTCGGTCTGTATTGATTAGTGTCAACTACACGGCTAGCTTCTTTTGGATGAGAGGTATCACTAATTCGACGGTGACCTCTCTGTTCTTCTTTGGAATCTCGAAATGGCAGATGATTGCGTCTCCGATATTGCTGAAGCTGCTTACATTTTTCTGCCAGCCTCTGTAATAGCAGTTCCGTCCCATTTATAGTTTCTTTTGATTTGTTCTGGGCACAGACAACTCATTCATCTCGAGCTTTTCAGTATTTTACCCAGCACTGCCTCAGTGACAGCAGCACTGATGGTCTGGACAGTCAGAGCGTGTGCTGTGCCTGTAGCGTGGCGCCTAGCTGAGCCTAGACGATCTCGGCGATGCCGGGTGGCGGGGCCGTAGCTCCTGGTGCCGGCTCGCCTCCTGCGCATTCAGCAGCCTGGGCGTTGATAAGCTTTCTTGGGCGGTTTTCTATGTTGATTACTTAAAGTTACATTTACTCAAAATAAAATTATAATGAGACATTGCGCTTGAGACATGATTCTAAAATACACACTCAGCTTTAGTGCATGATACCTAAATTTCAGGTAAACTACAGAAACAAGTGAGTCACTCTGTAACTGCCATTTTTGATATAAGGACGGTTATGGAAAATGCTGGTACACAGAGGACCAGTCTTTTGTTAGTATTAAATTCGTCTTAGATATTGAAACATTTAAGGTTTTTATCTGTTCGCGATCTAAGATAACGGTAGTACAGTAACGCATCAAATTCCATTGTGTATATCAGAATAACTGAGCAATGTCTAAACATCCATGGTGGTGTCTGTACTATATCGTGTCTCCCTACCACTTTCGCGCAACGACGCTCTGAGTGTTTTTTAGGGAATTAACTAGTTTGAACCTGGGACCTGTTGCTGGTAAGGAGACGCCAGACCACACATGACATGTAGAATTCAGAAGAGTTCAGTGAGACTAGCGATGATATAACCAAATACTAAATGATCTCAGCGTCAGCTCCACTGCACTCCCTGTAAAAGAATCTTAATACTAACTAAATTTACTGGAAAGGGTTCAAAGCTTTCCTATTTTTAGTTAGCTGGTAAAATAACGTCGAAAAAGCAGTTAAGTTTACCATTGATAATTTTATTCTACTCTTAAAACATCGTTTATAAATTGCACTATTGATAAAAGGAAATGTTTTAATACAGGATAGTAAAAACAACTGCGTTCAACAAAAATGTGAACGAATATTCCCTAAATGGGTTTCCAAGTTCTACAATCGATCGAAGGGTGACCTATGCCATATCACATCTATAATCTAGCTTTAAGTTTCACAAAAGAGAGAACTATCAAAATGGTTTACAGTGACCCTCAATTATCTTTAATAACTTATCTAACTTGTCGTAAATTACAGTGGCTGATGTGGCTTCTCAATAACTATATAAAAGAAAAATCATCGCGTTTCAGATCTTTACTTCAAGTGGCAAATGTGAACACCATGAGTTTTAATTAACGATCACCATTAGTATTACGCAAAAAGGGGGTGTAACAGATGAGACTTCTGCAGTTCTGAGTGAAGCCTTATGCGCTCAAAAATGCGGCATCGCGTGCGTTCATTACCTTGTCGGTGTTTAAGCAGCGTCAGGGCGGCAGCGGCCGGCGCAGCAGCCATCCAGCTCGCCGTCTCGGAACCAACTCTACTCTAACTTCTCGTTACTACAATTTACCGAATTTGGTTTAAAAAACTATCTGGCTGTGTTTTCATCTGACCAATCAGGGTCTCAATATTAACCTTTAGCTCCGCCTACAAAAATTGTCTATCCAATGAGAAACGTTATACTTTTCGTGGTGGGGCAATGTTTTTAAAGTTTGCAACGTAACAGACGCTAAAAAGTCTCACGCTAAAACCTGCAGCTAGTGTGGTCCTTTCAGCGTTATCGTAAGATCTATACTGCTCTTCTGGAGGGCTCTATCTTTCAACATAAGCTGGGGAGTGATCCTAATGTAACAGACACGCGAAAAAGTCTCACGCTAAAACTTGCGGGTGGTAGTGGCCCTTTTTTGTGTTATCGTAAGATCTATACTGCTTTTCTGGAGGGCTCTAGCTTTTAACATGGGCTGGGGGTGGTCCTTGACATACCTGAGACGCGAAAAAGCCTCACGCTAAAACGTGCGGGTTGTATAGTCGTACAGGTAGGCTCGAAGCGTGGGTACCCAGCCCCTCCGTTATCTAGCTTAACACGGTTCTGCTCTCGGCTTCTGTCCTCGTTTCTCCCCTCGGAACTGCGTCTGCCTCACGGTGGGAAGGTACGACATGTATTTAGGCATTCTTGTGTTAGTCTGTGGTATTCCATTTGCTCACTCGATACTTGTATTACTTTGGTTAATTTAATGTCACGATTTATTCGGAGCTATGTGACATATTAGTAGATTTGCTTATTATGTCAGGGTTTTCATGTAAGGTGTTGGATTTGCCTGACACCTTACAAATGTGTCAATATGAAATCACAATCCGCACTCATAGCACTGTTTCATCTCTGTTAAGGGATGTTATAAGGAAATGGAGAAAGGCAGGCAGACTCTAGCCTCGCATTCAGCCAACTGTTCATCTCCACGAGGTGACGTAGGAATTGTCTCACGGTAGTGAGTTCCTTAAGTTCTTCGTACCATGTGAAGGAAAAAGATATTTTTCCAGTAACTCGATAGCACCAAAATACCTTTACCATCAATGTTTATCGTTTATTGAAACCTTGTTGAGATACCTTAAACAGTTAGACAAGGGGTTGTTCAGGTTAAATTATACCATCGTATTTTGAAATTTGTTTTAATGCTTAAGTCAGTTTTGCAAATATTTGATATGAAATCACTGTAGCCAGAATGTCAGTCTCCCTGAGGTCGGCGTCTTTCACACGAGAACTTGGTGCTGTGGAGTAAAGTCACTGCGAACTAAAATCTGAACCCGTAACAACCTGTTCCTGTTGAATGTAGTTAGGTTAATGTTTCAGAAAGTAGCATTGGAAAAAGATATCTAGACACTGATTCTTGGTGGCCCTCTAAATTTCAAACTGGTTAATTACGCTGCAGAATGAAAGATTTTGTAAATTTTGAAGTGCCGTAACGTTGCTGATACTGATGTAGGCACACCAGCCAGTAAGCTGATGAACGCGTAACGTAGTGAAGGCACGTTAGTAAACCACCTTTGCAAATATTTACTTCTGCTATTATTAGAAACAGAACAGATTTTGTTCTGTACGTCCGGCGGCTTTTTCATATTCGGTACTGTATTTTGCTGGTCTGTTGCTTGTTTACTGAACCACTTATTCAGTATCTATTACAGTTGTATTAGTATGTTCATAAGATGGTTTGTAAACTTTGCAATTTTTGGCAAAAGACGTAAATTTCAATATGGTAACGAGAAGTGTAAAAGTTACAGAAAACTCGCCCCCTGATAACACCGCTGCACGTTTTAGTCAGGGGGACGAGTATAAAGCGACCGCAGCGCCAGCGTTCTGATTCGTTGCACTCTCGGAAGTGTAGGGGAAGGTGAGGCCAATACAGCACTGACGTAACAGCGGACTCTTGATTTTCAAGCTATACAACAGTCAACATTGGACCCGCTCCGCTTCTGATTAATACTGCGTACACGGCGGATGAATGCTGGTAGTGTGATACGTAATTTGGGTTCGGGTCTGTTGTGCTAGATTCAGCAGATAAAGAAGCGTACAAGGCCTACACTCTGTCAGTAGCTGTCAGTTACTATCTGACTTGGGTGGACCTGTAGGTGGCAAGGAACATTAAAGCTTCTTTAGCGAGCGTCGACGCCAGAGCCTTTCTGGTTTACGCCTTGAAAGTTCTGACCATTCATTCAACTTCAGAGTTCGATGCTGGATGGAAAGTGGCGGTGGTCAGGTGCTGTAGTCTATCGCATTGGTGGAATGCCTAAAACACACACACACACACACACACACACACACACACACACACACACACACACACACACACAACACACACACACACCTAAGGTCCTTTACGGGGACTGCCTGCAACGGTTACGTGAATAGCGAAATCGGTATCTAGAACTCGGATTGTAGTGTGTGCAGTACAAGCAACACTTGCCACGCGAGGAAAATTAGTGTGCATCCCCCACCAATAACCATCCTGCTCAGGAGGACCGACAAAGTTGATGCGCACCCTCTCGCAAAGTTTAGGCCCAGATCATGGGGAAAAACTTTTGCTGGGGCGTGTAGTTGCGAGCGCAAGCCTGACATACCTAGAAAATAAACCTTCTGCTGAGCAAAAAGTTTCATCGTAAACAGCTCCGTGTGGGATGTACCGGGTGGTTACAATTAAACTGATGGAGTTCAGTGGTGTAGTGCAGGCTGTATACATAGCAGAACGCTGAAACATTGTAGATAGGTTCATCAATCGGTGCGATAAAGATGTGGTGATTAAATTTCCACTTTCTGCCACCAGGTTAAAATATGGCTCTGTAAGCTGTCAGAACGTGGTGCGGGTACAGAAAAAGGACTGGAAGGATCACTCATGATAACGGTATTTCTGGCACATTTATTAGGATACAGTCACAAGTTAAAGCGTGTGTTCAGTATGGTCTCCTGACTGAAAATTGCTGCATCCGCAAAACGGCAAGGTAGACAGTTTCTCGAAGAATACCTGTTATACTCAGTGATACGTCATAGTATGCTATGCATCAACTCAGAAAGTGTCTAGACACAAGCTTTCGCATATCCCCTTAGCCAGAAGTCACATGGATTTAGGTCAGGGGATCTCAAAGGCCACACATCTTAAAATTGCTTAGAGATGTACAGTCGTTACCGAAGGTTTCAATCTTTCACCTGGCAAGCGATATGTAGTGTCAACCCATCTTGCATGAAAACAGTGGTTTGGACAGAGCTGCGTTCATGCAACGCTAGTGTGTGTTATACAACGAGGTCCTTACAACCTGCAGATGTAACTGTAGACCTAACCCGCCCATGAGGTGTAATTCCGTTGAAGAAAAACATAGAATGAAGGAGATAGTGAAACCACACCAGTCGCATCAGCTGAGTGGATGTTCCTACGAAATACATGGGGGGGGGGGGGGGGGGTAGAACCCCGTGTGCGGCAGTTCTGTGCAATTACCGCACTGCGCAGAGAAAAATGTGCCTTGTCCTAGAAAAGACTGGCCATATGTCATCTATAAACGTCTACCAAAAAAACGGACAAAGCCTATTTCGGGCAAGTGTTGCACATTTTGAATCTTACAGGGATAACAGTGTAAAATGTTTCGCAAGAGCTTTTGAAGTGTTACAGGGAGAGAGAATTACCAGTGATAGGTCGAGCACGCGTTGCAGGATTTCAGGCATGTGCTGCACAATCGACTATAGCTACAGCAACTTCAACTGTCATGGGAATCGAGTGCCTCAGTCTCCCTGCTGCACCACATAATTCACCCGTTGCTTCAAATTTCATCATATTCCTTAGCCCATTTATTGACACGGGGCTTCTTCGCAACTGTTTCAATCGGCGATATTTGCGCAACGCTATTGCTGCAATTATCATAAAACAACTTCAGCAACAGTGCACGGTCTTTCTTTTCAATAGCAATTGTTTCTTAGGGGAAAATCAACTGTCTTAATCCTTTACACCAACAGTAACTTAACAAGAGCAATAAACACATGCCACCAAGCGACACACCATACTGACGTCAAAACAATAAACGTCGCTATATTTTCACCTTGTTTCAGGAAGTGGAATGTTTTCGACGTATCTCGCGAGAGCACCGATTAATGAGCATTGTAACAATATTTCAGTATCTTGCTATCTACACAGCCCGCACTGCAGCACTCGGAACACAATCAGTTTATACACTGACCAGCCAAAACATTGACCACCTGATAAATAGATTGTGTGTCCGTTTTTGGAACGAAATACACCACTGATTTTGCATAAGAGGGATCCGACGGTTTGTTTGTAGGTTTGTGAAGTTACGTGGCATTAGATGTCTACGCACAGGTTATGTAATTCGCGTAAAAAAGGGACCGATGGTTTGTGTACGCTGTGATGGCGCCAGATAGCGACCGACATGGGTTCCGAAAGATTTACATAAGGTAAATTCGGAGGCCACGGCATCAACTTTTCACTATAATGCTCCTTAAACCACTGTAGCACGATTCTGGTTCCCGGACAAGGACAATTACACTGCTGAAAGATGACATGACCATCGGGGAAGATGTCAAGCCATGAGGGAACGCAACTAGCTGTCAGCCTTAGATTAACTACCACACGTCCCATGCACGCGCAGGAGACTGTCTACCATAGCATGGTGCTGCTCCAGCAGTCTGCGTCCGTGTCGTGCTGCACATACTTCCATTTCCTGACCTGTCCTTTTTTTAACCACTCACGTTCTAGTGTATGCTTGCAATCTGAGTTAGCGACCGTTTTAGCGAACGATGAGGGCTGTCGACAGCATTTTTTTATCCGTCGTAGCAATATGGCGAAGTACGTTTAATCTTGGGTAAGGGACCTCCGCTGTCTCTACGGTTATTTTGTAGACCTTTCTCCAAGTGGAAGTCCTTATTTTAAGCACTTTCCTTCTGTCGATTAGGCTTAACGTATAGTCGCTTTTAACCTATGTTACTTATTGGTGTTCTAAGTTACGACATAGGCGCTTATGACCTCCGATGTTTTTGCACACTAAACCACCACCAAATCGAGCCTATTATTGAATAGAAGTGGTTCTTATAGCCTCGGACAGGGTTGTACAATGGTCTGTAACAGTGTTTCCTCGTCCTGCGGGTCCATGGGTAAGAATAAGGCCGAGGTATTCTTGCCTGTCGTAAGAGGCGATTGAAAGGAGTCTCAGACGCTTCGGCTTTTGGGATGGTCCCCTGTAGGGTTTGACCTCCATTTCTCAAAATTTTTCCCGAAGAGCGATCCAACTTGGGAAGGGCGCCTTACATGATGCATAGTGTCAATCATGCACTGAGACCTCTCGCATACTTCATCGATGTGGATCTGCACTTCCGCTCATTCTCCAGCTGTTTGGTGAGGTCGCACTCTTGCAAGAGTTTTCTTGCATCCTCTGTGCAGTATCGCTTTCTGCGCTGTCGACGATAATGGACTACTTAGCTCGTTTGCGCCTGATATCCAGCACAGAAACCAGTCCGTTGTGGTGGGGCTGCCATGTAACCTGTTGGTTGTAGTCCCTGAACACACACGGATCACTCTGCTGATGCCTGCACCGTTAACTCCCCACGTATGCCAAGGAGTAGTTACGTCACCCTGGGGCGCAGGAACTCCCGGTAATGGCCATCCTGCCAGGTGGCCTTTGCTGCGGCTGGGTGGTGCCCGTGGCGAGGGCCCCTGGTCGGAGTGGGTGGCATTATGGCAGATGACACACCATGAAACGTAGTAAGTCATCTTGCTGGTGGTCAAACACCAGCAGTCTCTAAGCGATCAAGGTCTAAATCCAATGCTTATAAATACGACCCCAAATATCCCCCCTCCCCTCCCCTCCCCAACTGGCTACTCCATGGGAGGAACGCCAGGCTAAGGATGCCAGTGAAATTTATTCACCCCAGTACCTTGTATGTATGAGAGTTGATGGGGAATCTTTCTTGTCAATGAAACCTTAGTTTTTTGTGGAGCATTTAGAGGACAAGTTTGGGAAGGTTGACGACTTGTCCAAAATGCGGCCAGGGTCCGTCTTCATCAAAACAGCATCCTCTGCCAAGTCACAGGCACTACTCGCCTGTGACAAGCTGGGGATGTTTGTATTCATCAGGCCCCATAACAGCTTATAGTCCAGGGTATCATATTTCACAGGGACCTTCTTTTGCAGTCTGACGATGAGCTGTGCGCCAGTTTAGAGCGGCGAGGTGCCCATTTCATCTGGCGTGTCCACTGGGATCTGAGGGATAATAATGTTGCCACCAGTGCCTTCATCTTGGCCTTAGAGGGTGATACCTTACCAGAGGTCAAGGTGATAGTTTACTGCTGTGATGTGAACCCATATATCCCTCACCAATGCGGTGCTTTAAGTGCTGGAAGTTCAACCATATATCTTCCCACTGTACTTCCAGCGTCACCTGTCGCGGTATTGTGGGCGTCCTTCACATCCCAATACGGTACCCTGCCTCCCATCTGTGTCAACTGTAGAGCACCATTCACTTTGCTCACCAGACTGTAGGATTCTACAGACAGAAAGTAAAATAATGGAGTAAAAGACCCTGGACCGACTGACCTACACTGAGGCTAAGAGAAAATATTGGAGGCTACATCCTGTGCATATGTCAACCTACACCTCCGCTATGCCAGTTCTACCCTCTTCCGTTCTACCACGTACAGTTGGCTCTGAGCTGTCACTCCACCTGTCCCTTTCATGGTGGGGGCACATCCCTCCCTGTTGCTCCTGCACAACCTACTTCAGGAGCAACACCCCCTAATCATCGAGGACATCAGTCCCCACTTCTCAGCTGGAGCAGCGTAAGGCTTCTTCCGCTCCTCTCGCTGTGAAGGGATCCCTTGGGTCACTCCCGTCCCAGGTTCGTAACAGTGGCAAAGTTGACATCTGCTAGTGTCTGAAGCAAACACAGCTAGCTGGTCGTTGGGCTTCACGGTGCTCCTCAGTCCCTGAGACTGAATCAGTGTTCTCCCAGCCAGACAAACCCAAGGAGCAGTGAGAGAAATCTAAAAAGAAAGACCCAAGAACCAAGGAACGGTGGTGGCACCCACACCAACACTACCTACAAGCTCTGTCTCTGCTGAGGACCTAGATCTCGCTGTTCGCTCAATGTCGATTGCACAGGTACTCATTTGGTGGCAGCAGGTGACCCTGAGGCGTAGACTGCCTCATTGTTTCATGCCTTCCCAGTCTCACGATCATGTAATCCTCCAGTGGAATTGCGGTGGTTTTTTCCACCACCTGGCTGAGCTACATCAACTGTTCAACTTTACACCAGCTTTCTGCATTGCCCTCCAGGAAACCTGGTTCACAGCAGTGTGGACCGCTGCCCTCTGTGGCTATAAGGGATATTACAGGAACCACAGCGACTATGTCAGGTGAAGTTTTCGTTTGTCCTAAACCCATTTGTAGTGAACCTGTGCCTCCTTCAAACAACTTTGGAAGCTGTGGCTGCAATGATTGATAAACTACCTAAACCTTTTCTACTTTCGGAAGATTTTAAAGTTCATAATACCTTGTGGGGTGGCGCCATGCTTATTGGTCGAAGTAGGGATGTCGAAAATTTACTGTCAACTCCACCTTTGCCTCTTAAATAAAGGAGCCCTCACACATTTGTGTGCCACATGGCACATATTCGGCCATTGATCTGTTTGCAGTCCTAGCCTTCTCCCATCTATCCACTGGAGAGCACATGACGACCTGTGTGGTAGTGACCACTTTCCCATCTTACTCTCACTCCCCCAGCGTCATGGCCATGGACGCCTACCCAGATGGGGTTTAAAGAAAGCAGACTGGGAAGCCTTCACGTCTGCTGTCACTGCTGAATCTCCCCCACATGGTGCCATCGATGTTGTCGTTAAGCAGGCTACTACAACGATCGTTTCTGCGGCGGAAAACGCTATCGCTCGTTCTTTAGGGTGCCCCTGGCGAAAGATAGTCCCTTGGTGGTCGCTGGAAGTCGCTGAGGCAATTAGAGCGCCAACGAGCTCTACAGTGACATAAGCATCACCCTTCCCTAGAGTAATTAATAGCCTTTAAGCAACTCTGTGCCCCCATTCGCCAGCTTATAAAATAATGGAAACAGGTGTGTTGGGAAAGATACATGTCGACCATTGGGTGCCATACGTCAACTTCCCAAGTCTGGATGAGCATCAGACATATTTTTGCGTACAAGACCCCAACAGGTGTCCCTAGAGTTACAATCAATGGCGTGCTATGTACCGATGCAAACGCGATTGCCAAGAACTATGCTGAAGCCTCTGTGTCAGAACTCCCCACCCCCAGCCTTTCGCACCCTCAAACGGCGGATGGAAATGAAAGTCCTCTCGTTCACTACACGCCACAGTGAGCCCTATAACGCTCCATTTACAGAGTTGGAGCTCCTCAGCGCCCTTGCACATTGCCCTGACACAGCTCCTGGGCCAGATCGGATCGACAGTCAGATGATTAAATTTCTCTCGTCTGACCACAATCTAAATCATCTCGTCATCTTCAACTGGATATGGTGTGACGTCTTCCCATGGCAATGGCAGGATAGCACTATTACCCCGGTACCTAAACCCGGTCAGAACCCACTTGATGCAGGTAGCTACCAGCCCATCAACCTCACCAACTTTCTTTGTGAGCTGCTGGAACGTATGGTGTGTCCGTGGTTGGGTTGGGGAGTCAGATGGCCTACTGGCTCTGTGTCAGGGTCGCTCTAGCACTGATAATCTTGTGTCCCTCAAGTCAGCAATCTGAACAGCCTTTTTGAGATGGTAGTGTCTAGTTGCCGTCTTTTTTGTCTTACGTAAAACATATGACATGACCTGGCGACATCATGTCCTTGCTACATTGTATGAGTGGGGTCTCCAGGGCCTGCTCCTGATTTTTATCCAAATCTTTCTGCCGCTGTGTACTATCCGTGTCAAAGTTGGTGCCTCCCATAGTTCCCCTCCATATTCAAGAAATGGCGTTCTATAGGGGTCTGTATTGAATCTCTAATTTCAGTGGCTATTAAGTCTAGCAGCAACTGTAGGGCCGTCGGTTTCACGTTCTCTGCATGCAGATGACTTGGAAATTTCGTATTGCTCCTCCAGTAATTGTGTTGCTGAGCGGCCCCTATAGGAAGACATTCACAAGGCGCAGTCATGGGCTATAGTCCACGGCTTCCAGTTTTCAGCCGCGAAGTTGTCATGCATTTGTGTCGGTGTCTCACTCTTCATCGAGAACCTGACCTTAATGGCGATCCACTTACTGTAGTGGAGACATATCGATTCTTAGAACTGGTTTTCGACACCTGATTGACTTGGCTACCTCACCATTGTCAGTTTAAGCGGAAGTGCTGGCAACACTTCAATGCTCTCTGCTGCCTGAGCAACACGAATTGGTTTGCAGATAGCTCTACACTGCTGCAGCTCTACAGAGCCCTTGTTCAATCCTGCTTCGACTATTTGTCTACGGTTCGGTTGCGCCCTCAGCGTTGCGTTTACTCAACCCAGTGCACCACTGTGGTGTTCACCTAGCGGTGGTAGCTCTTAGTCCGGTGACCAGTGTCCTGGTGGAGGCCAGGGTCCCTGCATTGAAGGTTAGGTGTGCACAGCTGCTCGCCAGTCATGTTGCACACGTTCGTAGTTCTCCTGCACATCCGAATTACTGTCTCCTTTCCCTGACCACGGCAATTCATCTCCTGCATCGGTGGCCCAGGTCAGGGCTTAAGATTGCATTTTGCGTCCGGTGCCTTCTGTCTAAACTGGAGTCCTTCCCATTACTACCGCTCCTCGAGGTCCATTCACGGACAGCTGTTGGTGTACACTTAGACCACAGTTTTCTGTATCTTTCGCATGACCCTATGGACTCAGTTAACCCTGCAGTTCTCCGCTATCACTTCCTCAAAATTCTCGACATGTACCAGGGCTATGAAGTGGTTTACACGCAGTGTAGTTTTAGCACATGTCCTTTGTCCCTCTGTGTCCTCCACCCTAGTACGTTTAGAGTGGAGTTTTTCGTGTATTGCGGAGTGGCAGGCTTCTCTTCATTCTCATGGTCAGCCAGCCATGGTAAAGTTTTGTTCTTTTTGTCTCTGTGGTTTTCTTGTCCGATTTTGTCCATTTTAGCGCTTGTTGCCTTTGTCATTCTTGTAGTTTTCTCCTTTCTTCCAGCTGTGTTTTGTATGTCTCGATTGTTTTACTCCCACCCTTGAGGAATTATTTTAATCGGAACGTAGGACGGATCACCTAGCAATTTGGTCCCTCGCCCCCTCTTTTAAACCAAACCAAACAACCAACAAACCAAATGCGATCCCTTTCCAAGTAAAAATACTCTGGCGACCCCATGAACCATAGTAAAAGTATGTCAGCGCTTTTAAAGGCAACGCATTTAATTTTCTTTGTATTGATGTTATACTGATAGAGAAATAAAATGCAGTCTGAAAAGAGGTCGCAGTGCTCTGTGGGCAGAGATATATAATTATATTAGGAATTGCTGTACTTTGTGCCTTGTCTCACTACTGCCAATCCTAGCGATCTGTTTGGTAGAAAGCTTGTTACTGAAATGCATTCCCGTAACCATGATGCCGGATCTTGCACATGAGGTGTGTGTGTGTGTGTGTGTGTGTGTGTGTGTGTGTGTGTGTGTGTGTGTGTGTGTGTGCTCTTGCAGCCATTTTGTATCACATTTGAACGTGAGCATCTTTTAAATGCGCTTTCATAAGTTATTGTTCCGCGTGGTACTTTCATCACAGCAGATGATAGGCACGTAAGCTGTCAGTAATACAAGACGCTGCCACTACACTGCCGTTCCAGCCTGGAAGTTGATGTCTAACTCTCCCCGCAAATCTGAAGTATTGTAATACTAACTGTATGACTTACTGACCCTCACCGCCGTAGGTCCATTGCGCAGAGGTGGAAAGAGATTGATAGACATCGTGTTCCTTTTCACTGCTTTAAGTCTGGGCGAATTTGAACTAAACAGGTTTAAATTAAATTCGTATTCATTATTATGAGTACCACATCTGAACGTGACCGAATTCGTAAGGCGCTTTCATAAAAACCTCACTTCCGTGTGACAATTATACCATAGCACATGATCGTCATGAAACATTCGTTACCAGCCATGCTGCAACTGCTTTCTCCTACGACCGCGACCCCCCTGGCAAGGCTTTGCGACCCACAGGTTGAAAAACACTGGTCTAAAAGATAACATATAATGTTGAAACAGCATTTACGTTACTACGATGGTTGCAGTGGCGGTATGCATGTGAACAAATAGAGAATTCATTATTTGCAACGTACACACTATGCGATGAAAAGTATCCGCACACCTGGCTGAAAATTAATAGTTCGTGGCGCCCTCCATCGGCAATGCTGGAATTCAATATGGTGTTGGCCCACCCTTAGCCTTGATGACAGCTTCCACTCTCGCAGGCACACGGTCAGGTGTTGGAAGGTTTTGTGAGAATGAAGTCTTTCGCTGGAAGATTTCAAGGGGAATTACAGCTCATTCTTCACGGAGTGCCGCAATGAGGAGAGGTATCGATGTCGGTCGGTGAGGCCAGGCATGAAGTCGGCGTTCCAAAACATCCCAACGTTGGTCTATAGGATTCATGTCAGGACTCTGTTCTGGCCAGTCCATTACAGGGAGGTTGTTGTCGTGTAACCACTCCGCCACAGATTGTGCATTATGAACAGATGCTCGATTGTGTTGAAAGATGCAGTCGCCATCCCCCAATTGCACTCCACCAATGGGAAGCAGGAAGGTGCTTAAAACATAGATGAAGATTCCGAACTTTGCTTGTTTATTTTCTACGTAAATATGGAATATCCAGCGACCTCCAAATGCTTCCAACATTCTGTCGATTGTTAAATTTTCTCCAACCTGACGATTCGATCGACACTTTGCGACAAAAGAATCAAATATTTCATGAATCGGTGTGTGGTTGTCATACTTAAACGTATCTGAGCGGGTTTTAACGTCGTCTAACCTTATTTTCCTGATCGGAAAACAGAAATCCGTGGCTCTAAAAACATCATCAGTGCCCTACATTTCCTGGACATTCAAATGACATTCTTCATACCAGCGATGTACAAAATGCGTTGTAACTCTTAGATCTGTAGAATGTCTTCTTACAATCTCTTGAAAATCGATGCTTGGTTTTTAAAATGAATATTCATATATGTAACTGTCAGTCAGCATTACACCTAAAATGTTCTAAAAAATTACGAACATTGGAATATATATGACCCAGGAAACTGATCGCCAACAAGTGACGCTCGTGTGCTGCCACAATATATTGCGCAGGTCGAGAGATGTATAAAAGCCATCTACTGAGTGAATGAGAACCGTGTAGGCATTGTTGACAAATGCCAAGTGTTTCTAAATTTATGTGAGCAAAATCTTCATATGGCAAGTGCTAGAGGGTTAAACATAAAATGTTAAGTTCAGTGAATGAGTGTTAGACAGCGGTAATGCTTAAACACCTCAGCAACGACAGTGTAAACCACATGCTGGGGTTTCTCAATCATATTCGGCGGGGAGGGGAGTTCACCTCCATACCCATCCCACAAATGACGGGAAGGTACTACTACTACTACTACTACTACTACTACTACTACTACTCGGAAAATACCCTCAAACTCTGACGAATTATCGACCAGGCTCTAACGAACAGGTTGAGAGGGAAAAACGACTGTCTGAACGCCTCAGTACGAAATTTAATTTCCCTTACCTTTGAATAATCATCATTGCGCGATATGAAACTTGGTGGTAATATATTTTGTACATCCTCGACGAAGATCGGATTTTGGAATTTAGTGAGCAGCCTCTTCAGTTTAGCGCGTCTACAAGTGTCCCACTTCAAACTTTCTATGAGATTTGTAACGCGATGGCTAAATGAATGTCACGAATCTTGCCTCTTATTTGGACCTTCTCAATCTCTTGTTGGACCCAACTGGTAAGGGTCCCTTACAGACGAACAATACTCAAAGACTGGACGAACTGAAGTATTGTAAGCAATTTCCTTTGGACTGCATCGCTTCAGGATTCTACCAATAAACCGCAATCTACAGTTCGCCTTACCCGTTACTGTGTAATCTAATCGTTACATTTGAGATGACTTCGAATAGTCACATCTAGATACTTGATGGACGTTACAGTTCCCAAAGACTGCCCATTTATTTTGTACTCGTACATCAATGGGATTTTTGCTTTGTTATACACAGTAGGTTACACTTATTAATATTAAAAGATAACTGCCAGTCATTACACCAAGCATTTATTTTCTGCAAATCCTCATAGATTTAACAGCTTTCCTGTGACACTACGTTCCTGCAGACTACAGCATCATCGGTAGTCTAATGCCGCTGTCAATACCATCAACCAGATCGTTTATGTAAATCGTAAAAAGCAGTAGACATATTACGCTGCCCTGGGCACACCTCATGTTACGCTTGTTTCTGTTGACGTCTCCTCATTCAGGACAACATACTGCTCTGTCTGTTAGAAAACATTGTCCAACCGCATATGTCATCGGATAGACAGCAAGCGCACACTTATGGAGCAAGTTAAAGTGCGGAACTGAGTCGAACGCCTTTCGAAAGTCGAGGAATATGGCATCAACCTGAAAGTCGGTATCCAGAGCCTGTTGTATGTCATGCACAAAGAGGGCCATCTGTCTCGCATGACCGCGGTTTTCTAAAACAGTGCTGGTTTCTGCAGATGAACTTCAGACATAATGACCTTTCTAGACTGAACACCAAATATGTTCCATGATTGTACAACAAATCGAAGTCAGTGAAATTGGCCAGTAATTATGTGCATCTGATTTTCTAATCTTTTTCAAAGATTGCTGTGACCAAGGCCTTCTTCCAGTCCGGTGGAACGTACCACTGTTAAAGTGACCTCTAATAGATGTCTGATAAGAATGGTGCTACATTTGTAGCATGTTGTTGTTGTGGTCTTCAGTCCTGAGACTGGTTTGATGCAGCTCTCCTAGCTAATCTATCCTGTGCAAGCTCCTTCATCTCCCAGTACCTACTGCAACCTACATCCTTCTGAATCTGTTTAGTGTACTCATCTCTCGGTCTCCCTCTACGATTTTTACCCTCCACGCTGCCCTCCAATGCTAAATTTGTGATCCCTTGATGCCTCAAAACATGTCCTACCAACCGATCCCTTCTTCTAGTCAAGTTGTGTCACAAACTTCTCTTCTCCCCAATCCTATTCAATACCTCCTCATTAGTTACGTGATCTATCCACCTTATCTTCAGTATTCTTCTGTATCACCACATTTCGAAACCTTCTATTCTCTTCTTGTCCAAACTAGTTATCGTCCATGTTTCACTTCCATACATGGCTACACTCCAAACAAATATTTTCAGAAATGGCTTCCTCACACTTAAATCTATATTCGATGTTAACAAATTTCTCTTCTTCAGAAACGCTTTCCTTGCCACTGCCAGTCTACATTTTATATCCTCTCTACTTCGACCATCAGTTATTTTACTTCCTAAATAGCAAAACACCTTTACTACTTTAAGTGTCTCATTTCCTAATCTAATTCCCTCAACATCACCCGATTTAATTGGACTACATTCCATTATCCTCGTTCTGCTTTTGTTGATGTTCATCTTATATCCTCCTTTCAAGACACTGTCCATTCCGTTCAACTGCTCTTCCAGGTCCTTTGCTGTCTCTCACAGAATTACAATGCCATTGGCGAACCTCAAAGTTTTTACTTCTTCTCCATGAATTTTAATACCTGCTCCGAATTTTTATTTTGTTTCCTTTACTGCTTGCTCAACATACGTGCCCCTCGACTCTTATAACTGCCATCTGGTTTCTGTACAAATTGTAAATAGCCTTTCGCTCCCTGTATTTTACCTCTGCCACCTTCAGAATTTGAAAGAGAGTATTCCAGTCAACATTGTCAAAAGCTTTCTCTAAGTCTACATATGCTAGAAACGTAGGTTTGCCTTTTCTTAATCTTTCTTCTAAGGTAAGTCATAGGGTCAGTATTGCCTCACGTGTTGCAATATTTCTACGGAATCCAAACTGATCCTCCCCGAGGTCCGCATCTACCAGTTTTTCCATTCGTCTGTAAAGAATTCACGTTAGTATTTTGCAGCTGTGACTTATTAAACTGATAGTTCGGTAATTTTCACATCTGTCAGCACCTGCTTTCTTTGGGATTGGAATTATATTCTTCTCGAAGTCTGAGGGTATTTCGCTTGTCTCGTACATCTTGCTCACCAGCTGGTAGAGTTTTGTCAGGACTGGCTCTCCAAAGGCCGTCAGTAGTTCTAATGGAATGTTGTCTACTCCGGGGGCCTTGTTTCGACTCAGGTCTTTCAGTGCTCTGTCAAACTCTTCACGCAGTATCGTATCACCCATTTCGTCTTCATCTACATCCTCTTCCATTTCCATAATATTGTCATCCAGTACATCGCCCTTGTATAAACCTTCTACATATTCCTTCCACCTTTCTGCCTTCCCTTCTTTGCTTAGAACTGGGTCGCCATTTGAGCTCTTGATATTCATACACGTGGTTCTCTTCTCTCCAAAGGTCTCTTTAATTTTCCTGTAGGCAGTATCTATCTTACCCCTAGTGAGATAAGCTTCTACATCCTTACATTTGTCCTCTAGCCATCCCTGTTTAGCCATTTTGCACTTCCTGTCGATCTCATTTTTGAGACGTTTGTATTCCTTTTTGCCTGATTCATTTACTGCATTTTTATATTTTCTCCTTTCATCAATTAAATTCAATATTTCTTCTGTTACCCAAGGATTTCTAGCAGCCCTCGTCTTTTTACCTACTTTTCCTCTGCTGCCTTCACTACTTCATCCCTCAGAGCTACCCATTCTTCTTCTACTGTATTTCTTTCCCCTATTCCTGTCAATTGTTCCCTTATGCTCTCCCTGAAACTCTGTACAACCTCTAGTTTCAGTTTATCCAGGTCCCATCTCCTTAATTTCCCACATTTTTGCAGTTTCTTCAGTTTTAATCTACAGGTCATAACCAATAGATTGTGGTCAGAGTCCACATATGCCCCTGCAAATGTCTTAAAACTTAAAACCTGGTTCCTAAATCTCTGTCTTACCATTATATAATCTATCTGATACCTTTTAGTATCTCCAGGGTTCTTCCACGTATACAACCTTCTTTCATGATTCTTAAACCAAGTGTTACCTATGACTAAGTTGTGCTCTGTACAAAATTCTACTAGGCGGCTTCCTCTTTCATTTCTTAGCCCCAATCCATATTCACCTACTATGTTTCCTTCTCTCCCTTTTCCTACACTCGAATTCCAGTCACCCATTACTATTAAATTTTCGTCTCCCTTCACTATCTGAATAATTTCTTTTATTTCATCGTACATTTCTTCAATTTCTTCGTCATCTGCAGAGCTAGTTGGCATATAAACTTGTACTACTGTAGTAGGTGTGGGCTTCGTATCTATCTTGGCCACAATAATACGTTCACTATGCTGTTTGTAGTAGCTTACCCGCATTCCTATTTTCTTACTCATTATTAAACCTACTCCTGCATTACCCCTATTTGATTTTGTGTTTATAATCCTGTAGTCACCTGACGAGAAGTGTTGTTCCTCCTGCCACCGAACTTCACTAATTCCCACTATATCTAACTTTAACCTATCCATTTCCCTTTTTAAATTTTCTAACCTACCTGCCCGATTAAGGGATCTGACATTCCACGCTCCGATCCGTAGAACGCCAGTTTTCTTTCTCCTGATAACGACATCCTCCTGAGTAGTCCCCGCCCGGAGATCCGAATGGGGGACTATTTTACCTCCGGAATATTTTACCCAAGAGGATGCCATCATTTAATCATACAGTAAAGCTGCATGTCCTCGGGAAAAATTACGGCTGTAGTTTCCCCTTGCTTTCAGCCGTTCGCAGTACCAGCACAGCAACGCCGTTTTGATTAATGTTGCAAGGCCAGATCAGTCAATCATCCAGACTGTTGCCCCTGCAACTACTGAAAAGGCTGCTGCCCCTCTTCAGGAACTACACGTTTGTCTGGCCTCTCAACAGATATCCCTCCGTTGTGGTTGCACCTACGGTACGGCCATCTGTATCGCTGAGGCACGCAAGCCTCCCCACCAACGGCAAGGTCCATGGTTCATGGGGGGGATTTGTAGCATAGTAAACATAAAATCTCACAGGGATACCGTGAGGGCCAGATGCCTTCCTGGTGTCTAAAGATCCTAAGTGTTTCATAATTCCAGATACACTAAACACTGTCAGCCATCTTAGCGTTTGTTCGATAATTGAAAGGGGAAATTGTGATGCTGTCCTCTACCGTAAACGAGTTTTTGAAAGCTAGGTTTAGAATTTTGACCTTCTGTTCTAATCTAAAAAACCGCATGTGCCCCCTCGAAGTACTGTGCTACCTATGTAGCTGCTTCCTGTGTATAGTGCACCCCTGATCGATCGAGGGGCGTCCTACAACCTTCCACCCCCGAGCATAGGTCGAGGAATCTACCACCATTTTCGTCACAGTCCATGTAGCCTCTGGTTTAGATACTCCAAACCAGATGACCCTTGTCCACCTTGGGTATAATGCTGCAAATCGTCAGCTTGGCTTCCACTCACGGAGAGATGGAAGCTGCCTTTGGCAATTAAGCCAGAACCCAAGGATTTCCTCGGAACACCGACGACTGGCATCGTTGGTGCCGACATGTGCAACAATCTGCAGCTGGCGGAACCCCACATGCTCGATAGCCGCCGAAAGAGCCTCTTCCACATCCCAGACAAGCCGCCGCCCCCCCCCCCCCCCCCCAAGAGCTCAGAGTAAACGTTGGAATTCTCCCCCCTCCCCCCTCCCTCAGCCGCTATGTTCCTGAGAGGCTCCATAACCTACCTAACATTTGAGCTCCCAATAATCAACAAATCCCTATCCCCATGTGCCTGTTCAGACATTGCTAAAGGAGCGGCCACTGTCCTGGCAGAAGGTGTATTCTGATCCAGCTAAGGCCCCCCCCCCCCCAAGCATCAGATAGCACACTGAGTCTATTAGCAAAGTGCATGGGATTTGGTAGGAGCCTGCATCCCCCATGCAGCCTTAACCTTGAGGTGAGGTTTGAGACCTCGACACAGTCCACCACGCACACTGAGGTTGGCTGAGTGACAGAGCTGTGACCCCCCCCCCCCCCCCCCTGCACATCTAGTAAACCAGAGGCTGCCCCCAGGCACTCCATCCCCAATGCACCTTAAGGTAGCACTTTAAAGCCTGCTGACTGTGGCCAACAAAGCTTCCAGTTGCGTTTGGACTGTGGAAAACTACTCCTGCATCTGCATACAACAGCCACAATCCTTATCCATTTAGTTAATGTGATTTACTGTAAGAAACTTCAGGAAACCTACTGGCACACAAAGGTGTCAGAAAACACTCAACAATAAAAATCCCCCCTGCGGGTTTGGGGGTTAGAATAGGCCCGCGGTATTCCTGCCTCTCGTAAGAGGCGACTAAAAGGAGTCTCAAACTTTTCGGCCTTATATGATGGCCCCCTGTCGGGTTTGTCCTCCATCTCTCAATTTTCCGAAGAGCGACCCGATTGGGAAAGGGCGCCTTACTTGGTGCATTGTGTCCATCTTGCGATCAGACCTTTCGCCAGCTTATACACCGTTGAACTGCAGTCCTGACCGCTCTCCATCTCTTGGGCATGACTGTTTCTGCGTGCAGATTACACCTTGCACTGTGCAGTGCCTCTTTCTGCATCGACGGCGACCATGGACCACATGTTACCTAACATCCAGCACGGTAGCCAGTCCGTTGTGGTGGGGCCGCCATGTACCCTGTTGGTTGTAGCCCCCTGACAACACAGGGATCGCTCTACTGATGCCTGCGCCGTTAACTCCCCACGTATGCCAAGGAGTAGATGCCTATCCTTCTGGGGTATCGGGACTCCAGGCAATGGCCATCCTGCCAGGTGGCTCTTGCCGTGGCTAGGTGGCGCCCGTGGGGAGGGCCCTTGGTCGGAGTAGGTGGCATCAGGGCGGATGACCCGCAATGAAGCGTGGTACATCGTCTCTCGCTGGTGGCCAGCCGCCAGCAGTCTCTAAGCGTTCTCAGGCTCAGTTTAACACTCAGAAGTACGATCCGAAAACGTTCCCCTCCCTGGCCACACCGTGGGAGGAACGTAAGTCTCAGGATGGTAGTAGCAGTTACTCACCCCGCTTCTTAGTATGTATGAGGGCTGATGGGGAGACTTTTCTCTCCACAAAGCCTCAGTTCTTCGTCGAGCATTTAGAGAACAAATTTGGGGAGGTGGAGGGCTTGTCAAAAATGCGCTCTGGGTCAGTCCTGATACAAACGGCATCCTCTGCCCAGTCACGACGGTTACTCGCTTGTGGCAAGTTGGGGATGTTGCCGTTACAATCACACCCCATGAGAGTTTACATATGGTCCAGGGAGTTATTTACCTTAGGGATCTTCTTTTGCAGTCTGATGAGGAGCTGCGCGCCAATTTAGAGCGCCAGGGTGTACATTTCGTCCGGCGCGTTCATCGGGGTCCGAAGGAAAATCAGATGGCTACTGGTGCCTTCATCTTGGCCTTCGAAGGGGATACATTACCGGAAAAGGTCAAGGTGATGGTCTACCGATGTGACGTTAAGCCCTATATCGCTCCCCCGATGCGGTGCTTTAAGTGCTGGAAGTTCGGCCATGTGTCTTCTCGCTGCACTTCCAGCCTCATATGTCGAGATTGCGGACGCCCATCACATCCCAATACTCCATGTGCCCCGCCTCCCATCTGTATCAACTTCAGGGAGCACCATTGACCTTGCTCGCCAGACGGCCGAATTTTCCAGAAAGAGCGTAAAATCATGGAATACAAGACCCTGGACCGATTAACCTATACTGAGGCCAAAAGGAAATACGACCGACTCCATCCTGTGAGAATGACATCTTCCTATGCTGCTGCTGCTACAACACCTGTGCTAGCCCCGTCTGGTTCTCCAATTGTGGCCGGATCGACTAGTAGTAAAACTCCTCCTGCCCCCTCGCCAGTGGGGGGCTCTACCCACCGGGTTGCTCCTGCGCCACCTACCTCAGGAACAACACCATCCCACCCATCGGGGACGTCCGTCCCCACTTCTAAGCCGGAGAAGTGTCCAACTTCTTCGGCTTCTTACGCTCGCAAGGGGTCCCTTGGGTCCCTCCCTTCCCATGTTTCCAACAGCGAGAAGGCTGACGACAGACAGTGGCGTAAGTGCCCGCAATCAGCTAGTCATAGGGCTTCACGATCCTCCTCCGTCCCGGAGACTGAATCAGTGAAGTCCTCCCAGTCAGTGCGACCCAAGGAATGGCGTGAGAAACCCAAGAATAGCTCTCAGCCCAAGGAACTCGCGGTGGCAGCCATCCCACTGCAACCTTCCGGCTCTGCGTCTGAGGATGCGGTGGACATTCTGGCGTCCGCTGAGGACCTCGATCTCGCCGGTCCATCAGACGCCATGGAAAGCACTATCACAGGTGCTAAATCGGAGGCAGCAGGTGACCCAGCGGCGTAATCTCCCTTCCCAATCCCATCACGCCTTTCTCAGCCATGGACAACACCATCCTCCAGTGGAACTGCAGCGGTTTCTTCCACCATCTAGCTGAGCTCCGCCAACTTATCAGCCTTCACCCTTTCTTGTGCATTGCTCTGTAGGAAACATGGTTTCCGGCAATGCGAACCCCCGCCCTCCGTGGCTATCGGGGTTATAAGAACCGGGCAGCTTATGAAAGGGTGTCTGGTGGCGTCTGCATATATGTCCTGAACTCTTTTCACAGCGAGTCTGTACCTCTCCAAACACCTTTAGAGGCTGTCGCTGTTTGGGTGTGGACGCCACAGGCTGTTACCGTCTGCAGTCTTTACCTTCCACCGGATGGTGATATTGCGCAGCATGTCCTGGCTACTCTGATAGCCCAGTTGCCGCCACCTTCCTTGTTACTGGGCGACTTCAACGCCCATAACCATCTGTGGGGTGGGTCGGTTGCAACAGGTCGATGCGCCATCGTTGAGCATTTATTGGCGCAGCTCGATCTCTCGATATTAAATGATGGTGCCTTCACACACTTCAGTGTGGCGCATGGCACATACTCCGCCATTGACCTTTCGATCTGTAGCCCTAGCCTCTTACTGTCTGTCCAATGGAGAGTGCATGACGACCTTTGTGGTAGTGACCACTGTCCGATCTTTCTGTCACTGCCACAGCGTCAGTCTTCTGGGCGCCCTAGCAGATGGGCTCTGAATAAAGCTGACTGGGACTTGTTCTCCTCCACTGCCGCTATTGAGCCTCTCTACCGATGACATTGATGCAGTGGTTCAATCGGTCACCACCGGCATCGTTACTGCTGCCGAATCTGCCATTCCCCGTTCTTCTGGGTCCCCTCGGCGGCGGACTGTGCCTTGGTGGTCGCCTGAGATCGCTGAAGTGATTAAAGCTCGACGGCGGGCACTCCAGCGTTACAAGCGACATCCCTCAATCGAACACCTTATCGCCTTTAAACGGCTGCGTGCGCGAGCCCGCCGCATTATCCGCCAACGCAAGCAGGAGTGCTGGGAGCGGTATGTGTCCACCATTGGCCTCCATGTCACTCCATCGCAGGTCTGGGCCAAGATTCGTCGCGTCTACGGCTATCGGACCCCTGTCAGCGTCCCTGCGCTCTCACTGAATGGAGCAGTTTGTACTGACTTCGATGTCATTGCAAACCGCTTGGTAGAGCATTTTGCTATGATTTCCGATTCTGCGAATTACCCCCTGGCCTTCCGCTCCATTAAAGAGCGGATGGAACGTCAGAGCCTTTCATTTTGCACCCACCATCCAGAATCGTACAATGTTCCATTCAGTGAGTGGGAATTCCTCAGTGCCCTCGCCGCTTGTCCTGATACCGCTTCTGGCCCAGATAGCATCCACTCTGATGCTGAAACACCTTTCAGTGGACTGCCAGCGACGCCTCCTCGACCTGTACAACCACATTTGGGTCGAGGGTGAGTTTCCGTCGCAATGGAGGGAAAGTCTTGTTGTTCCCATTCTGAAACTGGGGAAGAACCCTTTGGAGGTGGACAGATACCGTCCCATTAGCTTCACCAACGTTCTTTGCAAGTTGCTTGAACGGATGGTGGGCCGGCGCTTGAATTGGGTCCTGGAGTCTCGGGGCCTTCTGGCTCCATCTCAGGGTGGGTTCCGTAAAGGCCGCTCCGCCGCAGACTATCTGGTGAGCCTGGAGTCGGCCATCCGTACTGCCTTTGCCCGCCGTCAGCATCTGATCGCGGTCTTTTTCGACATGCGGAAGGCGTATGATACGACATGGCGTCATCACATCCTTTCTACGCTTCATGGATGGGGCCTTCGGGGCCCTCTGCCGATCTATATCCGCAATTTTCTGTCGTATCGTACCTTCCGCGTGCACGTCGCGGCCTCATATAGTTCCTCCCAAGGCCAGGAGAACGGTGTGCCACAGGGTTCTAAGTGTCTGTCGGTTTTTAATAGCGATTAACGGGCTCGCTGCGGCCGTGGTAAATTCTCAGCTTCCCTTTATGCTGACGACTTCTGCCTTTACTACAGCTCTATTGGCATTGCAGCTGCTGAACGTCAGCTACAGGGCGCAATCCGCAAGGCGCAGTCTTGGGCTGTAGCGCATGGTTTTCAGTTTTCGGCAGCCAAGACCTGCCTTACGCATTTCTGCCGGCGACGCACTGTTCACCCGGAGCCGCGGCTTTATCTTGATCGCGAGCATCTTACGGTGGTGGATTTACATAGGTTTTTGGGGCTGGTTTTTGATGCCCAGTTGACTTGGCTGCCTCATATTCGGCAGCTTAAACAGGCGTGTTGGTGGAATCTAAATGCTCTGTGATGACTGAGCCACACCAGGTGGGGCGCCGACCCATCTACTCTCCTCCGGCTTTACCAGGCGTTAGTCCAGTCCCGTCTGGACTATGGGAGTCTGGCTTATGGCTCAGCGTCCCCATCTGCGTTGCGGCTGCTGGACCCAATCCTCCACAGCGGGATACGCCTTGCCACTGGTGCCTTCCGGACCAGCCCTGTGGACAGCATACTTGTGGAGGCAGGTGTCCCTCCACTGCGGTTACGACGCCAACAATTACTGGCTGCTTATTCTGCCCATGTTTTTAGCATGCCCGGGCATCCAAATTATCGTGTCCTGTTCCCGCAGTCAGTCGTCCGTCTGCCAGAACGTCGGCTTTGGTCGGGTTGTCCGATCGCCGTACGCGTCAAACAGCTTCTGTGCGGGCTTTGGTGTTTCCCTGTACCACCTCCTTTCTGGGCCCCTCTGTGTACACCCCCATGGTGTGTGCCTCGCCCTTGCCTTAGGCTGGACTTGGCACAGGGCCTGAAGGACTCAGTCCCTCCGGTGGCCTTCCGACGCCGCTTTTATTCCATCCTGGCCACGTATCAGGGCTCTGGCGTTGTCTATACCGACGGTTCGATGGTTGCTGGTCGTGTCGGTTATGCATTAACTCTAGGGGACCAGTCTGAACAACGTTCGTTGCCGGCTGGATGCAGTGTTTACGCTGCTGAGCTGGTCGCCATCTTTCGTGCCCTAGAGTATATCCGCTCCTGCTCAGGTGAGTCCTTCGTTATCTGTAGCGATTCCCTGAGCGGTTTACGATCTGTCGACCAGTGTTTCCCTCGTTCTCGCCTGGTGATGGCTATCCAGGAGTCCCTGCATACTCTTGCCCGTTGTGGCAGAGCTGTGGTCTTCGTTGGACCCCGAGCCATGTTGGGATACCCGGGAATGAAACTGTTGACCGCCTGGCGAAAAAGGCCACTAGTGCACCATCTCTGGAGATTGGCCTCCCGGCGACTGATTTGCGGGCACTATTACGCCGCAAAGTTTTCGATTTATGGGACACTGATTGACGCAACCTGCCCGTGCCAAACTAACTCCGCCGTATCAAGGAGACGACTACTGTGTGGCAGTCATCCATGCGAGCCAACCGCAGGGAATCAGTCGTCCTTTGTCGGCTCCGCATTGGCCACACCCGACTCACGCACAGTTATTGACTGTGTCGTGAGTATCCCCCTCTTTGTCGTTGTGGGGCGTCCTTGACGGTGGTCCATATTCTGTTGGAGTGCGCCCTTTTAACTGTTCTCAGGCAGACTTTTGCGCTGCCTGATACGCTCTCTGCGCTTTTATCTGACGACTCTTCCATAGCGGACATAGTGCTGCGTTTTATTTGGGCAGGGGGATTTTATCGCTTAATGTAAGTGTGAGTTTTTGTGTTGATTCTGGCCTCTGGCCTACGATTTGTCTCATTTTTCATGTTTCTCGGTGGTTGGCTTTTCCCTTTTTGTTTGTTTGGTCGGCCAACCACCGTCACACTGTGTGATTTTAGTTCTTGTGTGGTCTTTGTCTACGTTTCTCTTGTTCTGTGCCGTCTGTCTTATCGTCTGTTGATCGTTTCTATTCTCTGTGGGTGTTCTTAGTATTTGGAAAAAGGGACCGATGACCGTAGCAGTCTGGTCCCTTTAACCCCCACAAACAAACCAACCAACCAACAATAAAAATGTACGGTAGAAGCTAGATCTGGTGCTTCTTTTCCTGCTAGGGGCCATTTAGTGAATAATAAAGAAAAATAGTGACCTACAGTAACCTGTTAGGGGCTGTCAAGTGAATATAGCTACAGTAAGCTAAACCTGTAGATTATCCCTCGTATTTACAATGTAAACAAACGTTCATTTACACGCGAAAATGACAAAACTATAAAAACTGCTACCTTCAATGTATCAGGTCTAGATGATACTAATAAACGTAAATACTGAGTATTGTACACTGACAGATGCAGGTACAAAACAAAACCTTTAGCTAACAAGAGCTCAGAATGTAAAGCACAAATACCAACTCTACTTTCTAGGAACCGATGGGCTTACAGTACATGATCACTAAGGCCAACAACTTGCTAAGGAATTTAAAGAGACGGCGAGGTGAGTCTCTCTGCCAACTAAACTGTATGTAATAACGGCTCAGAAGCTGTACTAAAACACTGATTTACTCAGATAGTGTAGTGTAACACTAATTTACCACGTATTTTAAGTTTGCTTAACTGTTAACGCTCACAGGTTGCGCTAGTCAAACGTATACAGGTGAGGTTAGAATTCACTGTCAGTATCACTTTCCTAATAAACGTATAAAAACTGCTACCTTCAATGATAGTCTAATTGACACTAATAAACGAAAATACTGATTACTGTACGCTGACTTAATTGATAATCCCGCGTATTATCATCAGTTAAGAAAGCAAACAAACGTTTGAATAAATGCGAAACTGTCCAAACAGAAATTTCGCTTTTCCTCCTCAGACGCTAATAAAAACTGAAACCTTCAATTTATCAAGTCTGACGCTAATGCACGCAAATACTATAGAATTTACAGCAAAAACAAATTACTAGCTAAATTACTTACCTCGTAACACAGCAAGCGAAAAGCGCTTGTAGCCGGCGTCAGAGCTGCCAACTTTGTGAATGCTCAAACGAAGGTTTGTATAGGTGTGCGGGAGCTAGATTCATCGCAATGTCTTTCTGACCTCCGGTGGACAGCAAAGTGATTCACTAGAAACTGCAGTGTGCAAAACTCTCTCACTGAATACATGATCACTGTGATATTTCACACAGAGACGGCTTCCCCCAGGTGGCTCGCCACACTTTGGCGGTTTCATGCTTGGCTGCCACGGGGCCCCAGCCTTTGCAGCACTTCCTCCATTCTCTGCTGTGTGTGTATCAGCTTACTAATATTTTTCTCCTCCCTTGGGAACATGTGTGGGGTGGTATTGGGAATGTTCTGCAGTCTGTCGCTGACCTGCAAACAGTCTCAACTTTCTTTTTGGCTCCCTTTTCCTTTGTTTCCCTTCTCTACTCGTTCCTCCGCTTTGGTGTTTGATGATCCTCTTGTTTCCTCTTCTTCCTCCCTGTGTGCTCAAAAAGGCCGGCCCATGCGTCTGACGAGTGAAAGGTGACTGGGTAACGCATAATTCCCAGCCCCAAGTCGACAGGTAGGATTTGCATGTACTCCTTGGTTAAAGCCAGGCCCAGGGAAGGGTGATTGCATGAGCTGTAACCTTCCCAAATTGCCAATTGGTACCTCCATCAGGTGTTGGGAGTTGTGACCTGAGGTGTGAACAATCATCTAAGTTGGGTGTGCCCCCTTGTGAAGAGGGCCTCCAGTTTGAAGGAACATGTCATCAGAGATGCAGGCAGTCATGGGGATTTACTCACAATGAGTCAGTCATCTCCATCGACAAAACGTAAATGTAATGAGGTTACTGATTCGAAGACCCTTCCTACTGCACTGCGGTTCCCTGTGATATCATGTACTGAAGATAGTCAGTCTTTCACCACGGTTAACCCATATATTATTCATAAACATGTTTATGCCATTGCTGGCCCTGTGAAATCCGGCTCTCGTTTACAGAATGGCACTTTGCTTTTGGAGACGGCTTCTGATTCTCAAGTACTACTACTACTACTACTACTACTACTACTACTACTACTACTACTGTGTCGAAACACACAGAACTTTGAATTCTTCCTGTCGTGCAATTTACACCAGGCAGTTTGATGGTTTAACTAAGGCTGAAATACAATCTTACCCCTCTAATCAGGATGTCATTGCCGTCCATCATGTAATGAAAAAGGTCGATTCTTCCTTTGTGCCCACCTGCACTCCTTTCCTCGTCTCTGATAGGGTGGTGCTGGTGTCCAAGATTAAATCAGGCTATGAATTCATGACAGTCCAGCAGTACATTATGAATCTGATGCGCTGCTATCAGTGACATCGGTTCAATCACACTACGTCGTCTTGTCGCAGCCCAGCCAGATCCATAACCTGTGGCAGGGATGCACACGAGGGCAAATGTCCACCACTTCCTCGTCACTGTATCAACTGCAATCGCGGCCATGCTCCAGCCTCCCGGGATTGTCCCGGTATCTAGATGAGTGGGCTGTTAAAGAGATTCGGGTAAAGGAAAAACTGTCTTACCCAGTAGCTCGCAAGTTACTGACTAGCTGCAAGCCTTGTGTTCTCCTGTTCAGCAGCTGTAGTACAGTTCTTGTTGCCCTTGCTCCGTGAAGGACATGGCCACGCAAACATGCGACCTCAAATTCGACTCTGATTTTATGAAGTCGCCCAGTGTCAAGGTAGCATAACTGTCCCTCTGTACAGCTGTGCAACAATGTCAACCTCTCGCCTAAAGGGTCGAAGTTACCCACCATATAACTGACAGACAGGAAAGGACAGGACTAGTCCTGAGAAGACTTCCTCTGACCCTCCAGCCAAACACCCAAGTCTTCCTCTAACCAGAAGAGCTCGAAGAAGTCTGCTAAATACAAATGGTCTTCTTCACCAACTCAACTTGATGGTGTCGTCACGTGGTCACTTAGAGCTACCAGCCTCTGTCTCGCCGGTGTGCACCACCAATCATTTTTCAGTGTTGGACTCCACAGACTGACAGCACAAACACGCCGATGCTTCTGTGGACCACATGGAGCAGGATCCTTCTGCTTCTGTGCCCTGTAGTAGCAACTATCCACCTGCTGTCCTTCAGCTGCCATTGAGGTGGCATCCCTACATCTCTTCCTCTTCATGATTGTCCTCCAATGGAGTGTTCGCAGACTTCGGTCTCGCAAAGAGGATTTATGGTTGCTTCTAGAATCACACCTCTCGTAGTACTCTGGCTTCAGGAATAGAAATTGCTAGCTAAGGACTGCTTTGAGCTTTCACATTATTTAGTGATTCGTTTAGACCTTCCCCTTGAGCTCGGCATCCCATCTCCTGGAGGTGTCACACTGGTCATATGGGGTCACCTTCATGGTCAACCTATCGGCTTTACTACCTGTCTTCAAGATTTCGCAATTCACCTTCACCTTTTCCTTCTCCAGCTGCCTTTCTCCCTCTGTACCATTTATTTACGTCTGTCATTTGGTGTCACCACCCGTTTTTGTTACTTGGTGACTTTCATGTGAATCATACCTTTTGGTGTTCTCCCAGGACCTGAAAGAGAGGTGCCCTTTTGGCTGACCACCTTAACCAACTCAACCTCTTCGGTCTTAACACCAGAGCACCCACTTCCTTTGACTCTTCGCACACCTATTCCCATTTGGACCTATCCTTTTGCATTGCCCAGCTTGCCCATCGTCCTGAGTGAGTGGTTCGTTTGTTCTGATGCCTACTCGAGCGACCATTTCCCATGTGCTCTGCTGACTCCTACCAAATCTACATGCATGCCCAAATGGCAGCTTACTGAAGCTGTCTGCCAGCTTTACTCCTCCCTGGCTACCTTCAAGAACAAAATTTCCTCAGTTGTGATGACCAGGTGGACTATCTAAGAAATGTTATCCTTGCTGCTGCAGAAAGTTAGATTCCGTGCTCTTCCTCTTCCTCTTAACCACGCAGTGTACCAGTCCCTTAGTAGACTGAGACATGCAGTGACGCAATTCGCGCAGAGAGACGTGCTCTTCCCGTTTTTAACCGTTCGTCATCCTAAGCTGGAAATGTGCATTCATTATAAACAGATAAGTGCAAAGCGGTGTCGCATTCTTCTGGATAGCAACAGGGCTAGTGGGATTTCATTCACTAGTTCCTTTAACAGTTCCACATCTTCCTCTGTTGTGTGGGCCGACTTTTGATGGCTCTCTGGAACAAAGATCCATTCCTCCATTTCCGGTCTGTTATTAGGTGCCGATGTTATTGTCTATTCTGTTGCTATCTCCAACACCTTGGGCCGCCAGGCGATAACCCTCCCTCCCTCCCTCAACCGTGAGTGCTACAATGCTACTTTCAATATGAGAGAGCTAGATCACGCTCTGTTCATTACGGTCCTCCATCCCAGGGCCAGACACTATCCGCATTCAGATGTTGCAGCACCCCTCTTGCTGGCAACCACTTCCTGCTTAACACATACAAGTGCATCTGGGCTGAGGGCACATTTCCAGGATGCTAGCGTGAAGCCACCTTCATACCTATACCTAAATCTGGTAAGGACAAAAACGTTCCTTGTAGCTACCGCCCCATCTCTTACCAGCTGCGTATGCAAGGTGATGGAACGTGTGATTCATGCCCAGCTGCTGTGGTGGCTTGAGTCTCGCCAATTACTCACGAATGCACAGTGTGGATTTCTAGCACGGAGTTCTGCTGTTCACCATCTTGTTACTTTCTCATCCATGTCATGAATGGTTTTCTGCGGAGGAAATCCCAGACTGGACGTGTTTTTTCGCTTTGGAGAAGGCATAAGACACCCGCTTGAGAACTGGTATGCTCTGTAATCTTTGCACGTGGGGTTTCTGTGGGCACCTGCCCTGTTTTCTTTGCGTATTTTTTACAAGACAGAGTTTTCAAGGTGTGTGTGGGTTCTGCCTTGTTGCCACCTTTATTCAGGAAAATGCTGTGCCTCAGGGTTCTGTCCAGAGCTTCATCCTCTTTATCGCCATTAACCCTATAATCGCCTGTTTTCCGCCGGGCGTATCTGGCTCCCCTTTTGTCCATGATTTTGCCATCTATTGCACGGACCTGTCTCACTGAGCCGCGTCTTCAGCGCTGTCTTGACCATTTTTCACTCTTGGAGAATTGTCAATGGCTTTCGCTTTTCCACTGACAAAACCGTCTGTATGCATGTTTGGCGGTGCAAATGGTTTCTCCCACTAACTCTACATCTTTGGCCTCTTTCCCTTCCATTTGTTGACACTACGAAATTCCTGGGGTCATGCTCGATAGGTAACACTCTTGTTCCTCCCATGTGTCTTACCTGCCGCTCACTGTAGTCAGTTCCTCAATGTCCTACATATCCTCAATGGTATTTCTTTGGGTCCTGATGGAACCACCTTCCTTTGTTTCTGCTGGTCCCTTGTACTTTCGAAACTCTCCTATGGGTGCTTTGTTTATACATCTGCACACCCATCCCTTTTTACGCCATCTCAACACTATCCATCATCATGGCATCTGTTTGGCCATGGGCGCCTTTCACACCAGCCCAGTTCAGAGACAGCTGTAGGACAGTGGTAGTTTAGCTGCTTCAGCACACTGTGACTTTCTCCTCAGCAGGTATGCATGCCGTTTGCCTGCCGTGCGTGGCCACCCCTCCTGTGTATCCTTCTTTGATTCTTTGAAATGTCAGTATGGGGTTCGTCCTTCTATTACCTCCTGGAGTCGGTTTTCGCCACTTGCTACAGCAGTTTTTCATGCTACCTGCAACTTTTCCCGTGGGTGTGAACCCTTGACCACCTTGGCTTCGTGAAGCGGCCCATGTTAACCTCATCCTTCATTTGCTTCCTAAGGACACTACTCCAGCCTCAGTCTATCGCTTTCAGTTTCATGACTTTCTCATGGAACTCGGCGATAGTACCTGACCGACCGTGGGGTCGGGTATGCCTTCATTAGCACCTCTTTTGATGTCAGCTTCCGGCACACTCCACAGTATTTACTGCCGAGCTTTCTGCTCTGTATCAGGCCATGGAGTAAATCTGGTGACACAGCCTTCCCAAATGTGTCCTGCTCAGACTCACTCAGTGCCCTCCAAAGTATCTGTTCACTGTACACTTCTCATTTCTTAGTGCAGTGGGTCCATGAAACTGTCACTTGATCACGCTTGGTGGGGCCAATGTCATGTTTCTGAGAGTCCCTGGACATGTCGATCTGCTAGGAAACGAGGCTACTGACGCTGCTGCCCAGGCTGTAGTCCTCATACCTCAGCCTGCAGGTACCTATATTCCCTCCGATCTCTGCATTGCCGCCTGTCAGGAGGTGGTGTCCCTTTGGCATCGCCAGTGGTTTCACCTTCATGGGAATAATCTTCAGCTTATTAAACCTCTTCCGGCGCCTTGGACGACCTCGTCTCGGCCCTCCCGCCGGGAGATTTTAACTCTGCTGTGTATTGGGCACTGTTTTTTTAGCCATCTTCATTTGCTCCTTCACCACGTTGTACACATTTCTCCCAAATTTTAACTGTCCACCACTGCTGGAATGCATTTTTTTTACTAATTTACGTTCCAGCTTGAGTTTGCCATCTGATTTATCAGCTGTTTTGGCGAATGATGCATGGGGTGTCGACCGCGTTTTCCTTTTTATCCGCCGAAGCAATATGGCGAAGGCCATTTAATTTTTAGTTTTGGAGCTCAATTTTTGTATGTTGTTTTTACCCCTTCCTCCTCGTGCCTTTTTTAGCTGTCTCATATTGTGTCCATCGAGACTGACTTACAGTCGTTCCCCTTGGCTCTGTGTTCATGTCTCTAGTTCAGAGTCGGGTGCATATGACCCCAGTTGTTTTTTGCACCCAAAAAAAAAAAACATGGAGAAGGCGTGCGATACCACCTGGCGACATCACATCCTGTCTACTTTGCATGAGTGAGATTTCAGGCCTGCTTGCCCTTTCGCCCAGAATTTCCTATCCCTCTGACTGTTGTGGGGCCCTGGATAGGTTCGCCGGCCGTTGTGACAAAGCGGTTCTAGGTGCTACAGTCTGGAACCACGCGACTGCTATGGTCGCAGTTTCGAATCCTGCCTCAAGCATGGATGTGTGTGATGTCCTTAGGTTAGTTAGGTTTAAGTAATTTTAAGTCTAGGAGACAGATGACGTTAGATGTGAAGTCCCATAGTACTCGGAGCCATTTGAACCATTTTTGGATCGGTTCGTTCCCTGCGACCAACACCTACAGGAAACTGGGGTCCTTCAGGGATCGGTTCTGAGCGTAGATGCCTTCGCTGTTGCAGTCAATGGTATCTTGACTCTAGTGGGACACGCAGTCTCACCATCGCAGTATGAGGACAATCTTTGCCCATATTACCACAATACATGTCCACGCCTGTAGCGCAGGGGTGGCGTTACCGCTTACCACGCAAGGGGCTCGGGTTCTTTTCCCAGCAGGGGCTGGGTGTTGTGTGTTCATTTTCATTATCATTAACACGCAAGTCGCCGATATGGTGTCAACTAAAATGACTTGCAATATGGGGGCCGAACCCCGAAGGGTATATCCCGGCCAATAAATACCATAAGATTATTTCGTTTCACCACAATACATCATCACACACTGAAGAGCGCCAACATCAGGAAGTACAAAACTTGGTCCTGTCTGAGTCATCAATGTAAATTTTTTTTCTCACCAAAATTTGGGTAATGCAATTCTGTCGATTGAGGACTGTGCGTCCACACTCAGTAATTTACTTAACGTCCTTAAAACCTTCTAATTTTTGGGAGTTTTGTTTGGCAATAAGTTAACAGGGTTACTGTATGTACGCCAGCACAAGGCAAAAAGTGAGGAAGCTTAATATTAAATTTCTCGGCAGCACCTTGTGGGCCCAATGTGCACAGTTCGTTTGCGAGTCCTACAGAGCTTCTATTTTATCTCACATGTGCTGTGGATGTGTTGGTTACGGTTAGGCGGCACCATCAGTACTGAGCTTAGATAGTGTCTCTGTGATGTGCAGCTGGCAACTAGAACTTTCCATTACGAGTTATGAAGACAGCCTCCTAGTGGAAGCTGTCACTTCACCACTCAGGGTCTGACGCCAGAAACACTGAGTGATATGCAGTCACAATCTGGCAGATACCTACCCATGCGTATTACTGGACTCTTTCACAACCAGAAGGTCATACTGTTAACGTATCGTCCAAAAATGGGCAAAACAGCTGGGATGCAATTAAAGGTTCTATGCAAAGACCTTCAACTGCCCCTCCTGTCTAAGGACAGGCTCCCCTCATGGTGAGTACTCGCGCCTATGATTGAGGTGGACCTCTCCTGTGGACCCATGGAAAAGGCGAAGCACACCTATTCCATTCTGTTACCCATGACTACCCAAATTAGACATTCATCTAGACAAATGGAACGAAAATTAGACGGTCGGCTTTGCTTTTGCACACGCAAGGCCCTGAAAATTCTTCTATGCCGAATGATTGCAAAGTATGCACAGTAGAGTTGGTGGCCATATCACAGGCTCTGCAGTATTTCCTGGTTTACAGCGACTCCGCGAAACACTTCAAACGCATCTCAGTACTCAGCCAAAAACCTTCTGTTCCCTAAATTACAAAAACCCATTAGTTGACCTCTACAGCTCTGGAATGACAGTAAGTCCTGAGGACAACAAGACATGCGGGTATTCAGGGAAATGAACTTGGTTACAAACTGACTACAGACGCAACCACGGGAGACAAACTTGAACTCAGAGTACTTGGCATTGGCCTACGATTGCAACTGCTTCATCAGATTTTGAAAACCTTGGATATGGAATGACAGCTACCACTAATCTCCACAAGCTGAGTGCAATAAAGATGACGGGGCCTGGAATACTTCTCTGCAGTCCTCGAGAAAAGACGTAATTGTACTGTGCCGACTGTTTGTCGCAGCACCAGACTTAGCCACGAGTTCCTTTGTGCGTCAAGAAGCCTGCCATTAATGCAGTTGTGGCAGTCTTCTCACGATGACTCATATTCTCACAGAATGTGCCCTGCTGGCTAATTCGAAAAAAGCCATCAACTTGTCCATCTAGGTACCCCAGATACTTGCGGGCGATGGTATAGGTGCTGACAGACGTTAACTGAGGAAAAGAGAATTTTATTTAAAAAATTTTGTGTCTAATGGTTTCAGCTAAATGACTCTTTAGCCCATTGTCATTTTCTCACACAATTTTAGTAATATTGTCTGGGACAAATCTTCTTGGAGTATTCTTAGATTTACGCGAATTCCCTGTGCAACGAGGGACTGACAACCCAGATGTAGAGTTCCTTTAAACACGTAATCGCTGTCAACAAATCTTATTTCATCCCTAATTGATATTTTGCTATGAACTTCAAATATTGTGCCAAAACAAATGTGAACAGATCTTAGAAATTTAGTGTGCCTTATTTAAGGAATAATTTAGTTATTCAGCAAGAAACAAACATAACAGGCTGTGATTTCTTTTGTTGTAGGCTGTCCTGACACATCGGTCCAGGCTATACACTAAAAGAAGCGGGCCTAGGATTCAGAAGTAATTAAGCACCTTAAACAACTAGACTCGGCGTCTTGGAAGAAATGGGCCAAAACTATGGGAAGCAACGGAACCTCACTCCAGACAAAAAGCACAAGCCTATCGGTCAGCAAATCGAATTGCCTCTGACTAGACAGATTTCTTGTCATGGTCAGCGCCAGGAAGCAAACTCAAAAGCTTCACTGACAGAACCGTTGAGTGTGTCACAGCATTCACATCTGGCGGAAATGGCTCAAGAAGACCAAGAGTGGATGGAAAGCATGGCTGCAGTTCAACGACAGTTCCGAGAGAAACTGGCATACATGGAGAAATATTTGTCGCAACGATTCGGCGAACTGAAGAGTCAGCTCAATCGGACAGTTAATATTGTAGAAAGCACAGTGGAACAGAGAAGATCTTCAGTTAAAGATCAGGTTGAAGTAAGACTTTCTCTAGTGGATGAGGTGGGAGAGAGACTGGCGACAGTACAGAAGCAACTTGGAGAAAAGATAGTGAACATGCAGTCAACTTTAGGTGAGAGATTAGTTGCAGTTCTAGAGAAGCAACGCCAAAGGCTAGTCGGCGTACAAGAAAATCTGAAACGGCAGCATACAGCTGTGAGTTTCTCAGTCGAACCAAAGCTTATAGAAGTGCATGAGCAAGTGCAAGCGATGGTTCTGACGATGGAGAAATATTTAGATGACAGAGATGAAGTGGAGAAAAATCAGCTCATGATGTTGCTCCACGAAGTAAGTGATCGAATAAACCAGAATTTGGTGGACGAGGAAAGACAGTTACAAGGAAGTTACATAGAACAGAGAGATGTGCTGAAGAAAATGTTTGACAATGTGCAGCAGAGATTCGACCAGAGATTGACTTACTTGCGAAGCATGAGCCTCCCTAGTCTAGATGAGGTGCAACGTGCTGTGGATATGAGGCTCAACAGTGTAGAAGAGCACTCTGACCTCAGGTTAGATGAAGTCCACACTTGTCTTGAACAGTGGTTTGAAGAGGTAAAGGATCTCATCGAAAGGAGGTACGAGTATTTAAGAGAATTTCTGACCAAAAGGTTGGATGAAGTGAAAGAGGAACAAGAGCAAAGAATAGAAGAAGAATCCATCTTCACACAACGGAGGCTCGATCAATTGAGAGAGCAAGTGGTGCAGCGGCTAAATGAAGTAAAAGACAAGCTTGAACTGAGAATGGATGAAGTCGAAGGTAAGGTTCTGGATCTAGTTAATCAAATGCAAAATCAACTAGACAGCAGTCTGGACGATATGAAAGAACTAACTGGATACAAATTCGATCAGGTACAACAGCTGACATGGCAGATGCTTGATCATCAGCAGATTCTTTTGTGGCAAGGCTTCAATGGTGCCGCAGAAAAACTTGATCAGGGAATCGAAGAGGTCGAAAAGAAAGTAGAGCAGAAGCTCAGCTGCATAGAGGAGCAGTTAGATCTGAGGTTAAGTGAAACTGATCAAGCTATGAGAGAGAGACTTAAAGAGGTCTTGGATCAGCTGGAGCGGAAACTGGAGGAAGTTAGCTATGATGTAACAGAAATGTTGGTGGAGCTGTTGAACGAAACTACGTCAAGAATTAAGGAAATTACAGGCCACCTGGAGACGAGGGATCTAGAGACGCGGAGCCACACTGCCCACAGATTTGGCGATGTGAACGATCAGTTGAAGTGGAGGATAGATGAGGCGCGCGATCACATACGGTATAGATTACAGATGATGGAGTCACAGATTCATGAGAGGATAGGTGACGTGGTAGAAAAAGTAGAGAACTCTATAGATGATACAGAAAAATGGCTTCAACTACTCGAATAATTGCCCTGTAGTTCAGTAGTAAACATTTTATCAGAACATACACGCAGGCGCTACATCAATTAAATGTTAAAGGCAAAACATCGCTGCGGGCACGGCGATGCAAATCTACTTGCTGAGCATGAAACTACTTATTAAATAGGCTTTATGGAATAATTTTACTGCTTTTCTCCAAAATATTGCTACTGTTCTCAATTTCCATTTGTATATGACACATATTTTAGCCTTGCCAGTGATAAGTCTTCGAAAGCTTATATCGATACAGCCTACTTTGGATGTTAAACGGAATTTCTTAGTAGTGTGAGTAGCGTATTAAAATAAATGAAGTACTGAAGCAACCAGTTATAACACAATAGCAATAATAGAAATAATTTTAGTCCATCTCAAGCTCAGAGCAGCAAACTGTGGCTGTGATGATACTAAAAGTAAATGGTTGCGAAAGCAATTGTATTCACATTAGGCAGTGCTAACTGCCGTTTTAAAAGAACTCTATAATAAAAAGGTTTTATAGGTGTGTGCAAAATAGACAACGAAGCTTTAATGTATATTACATGGTATTCGTATAGAATGTTACTAGGTTAAAAAGTCACCTTGATGAGATCAGGAATTGCATGCATGTTGGGAATAAATTCCACTTGTTTCATAAAACTTTGCTGTTTTTTCGCTTTTAACATCAATGTTTGTCTTGGAACAAATATAAAACTTGTACGCTAGTCATAAAATGCCACTTTGAATTGTTCATGTAATACTGTAATAAACACAACAATAAACCATTTAAGATGGAACTTTCGAAACATGACACTTTTCCTCATCTTCTGTCCTTGTCGTGCTAAAGTATGTATGCATTTCACAACTGGCTAAATTCTAGGAAAATGGTCGAAAAATTTACGCAGATAAAATTTTGTTCAATTCAAACTCTGTCTAGTCATTATCATAATATGAAAAAACTAACAAATATTGAGATAGCGGTAGCAGTTTTGGACACTATACTCCAGGAATATTCTGTAATAATCTTCTAAATTTGGGGCCGAAAAATTACCGGCTTGTACCTGGTGTCACACTCCATGTATAACATCTCAAGTGGAAAACAAAGTGTTATATCAGCAGCCTTAAGAGAGAACGATCTGAAAAAACAATGTTGAAAATCAGGCTTCAGTCATGTGACATTTAGCACGTGTAGTAAATTCTCTTAAAGCAGTTCAGACTGCCGAAACAACCGTCCATGGCTTCTGTATCGTCATTATTTTCTAGTAAATGTTTGCTATGTGTTGTAAGTTGTTCCTGTAAGTGAACTTTCTTTAAAAACATTAATTTGCTTATCTATGTTCTATCATAGGTTTCTCAATTAACACAGAGCTTCAGGAATCTCCTATAATTTGTGCTGTTGTTCCAGTCTTTAGTCCAAAGACTGGTTTGATGCTCTCCATGACACTCCATCCTGAATAACTGCTGCAACCTACATTCTCCTGAATCTGCTGAGAGCGTATTCATCTCTTGGTTTCCCTCTACAATTTTTAACCCCCCTCTCCCAACGCTCCCCACCAGTACTTAATTAGTGATCGCTTGACGCCTCAATGTCCTACCAACCAACCAATCTTCTTATAGTCAGGTTGTACCACAAATTTCCCTTTTCATAAATTCCATTCAGCACCTCATTAGTTACATGATCAAATATCTGATCTTCAGTATTCTTCCGTAGCACCGCATTTCAAAAGCTTCTATTCTCTTCTTGTCAAAACTATTTATCTCCAAGTTTCACTTCCACACATTGCTACAATCCACACAAATACTCTAAGAAAGGACTTTGACACTTAAATCTATACTCGATGTTAACAAATTTCCAATTTTCAGAAACTCTTTCCTTGCCACTGCCAGTCTTCATTTTATATCCTCCCTACTTCGACCATCATCAGTTATTTTGCTCCCCAAATAGCAAAACTCCTTAAGTGTCTCATTTCCTAATGTAATTCGCTCAGCATCACTTGATTAATTAAACTCCATTATCCTCATTTCGCTTTTGTTGATGTTCATCTTATATCATCCTTTAAAGGCAGTGTCCTTTCCATTCAACTGATTCTCCAAGTCCATTGCTTGGTCTGACAGAATTACAATATCATCGGCAAACCTTACCGTTCTTATTTGTTCTTAGAGGACTTACAATCTTTCTCCAAATTTTTCTTTTGTTTCCTTTACTGCTTGCTCAATATACAGGTTGAATAGCATTGGAGGTAGGCTACAACCCTGTCTCACACCCTTCTCAACCACTGCTTGCCTTTCCTGCTCCTGCGCGTGTTATAATTAACATATACATTAATTACGTATTATACATAATCAACAATATACAAGGTGATTCAGAAATGCATGTAAATATTTTAAGGGTGTATTTGTGAGGTAAATATAAGACAAAAATGTTCTATAAATGTTTTTCCATAAACGTTTAATTCCAGAGTTATCGTTAAAATACGAAAGTCATGTCCGTATCAAAACGACGCCAGTGCAAGCAGCAGGATGCCATATTCTGGTACGTAATGCACATACGTATCTCCCAACAGTTGATTCGAAACTGCATGAATAGTGTTTGTGTTTGCAATTGCTGTTTACTCCTACTGTACAGAAGATGGCGCTGATGTTGTTGGTAACGGAAACGTACTTCCTGTCGTTCATTCATCGTCGGAAGGCTACAGGTTTCGTGCACATGATGTACTCAAACAGTGAGTATGCTGATATGCACCTTGTGTATGGTGCAGCAGTTGGAAACGCACTTGCAGCAAGACGAAGGTAAAGTGAGCTGTTTCCAAGACGACGGTTACCAAGTCATCAGACGTTTGTATCTGTGGACAGACGTATGCGGGAGTATGGCATTCGTCCTGGGCCACATTCAGGTCGACCACTTGAGCATGCAGTGAACGTCGAGGAACATGTTTTGGACCTGGTAGACCAAGATCCAGCCATCAGTACAAGACAAATTAGTGCAGCTGTACGACTTCCACAATCTACTGTATGGCGGCTGCTTCGGAGACAACAGTTGCATCCATTTCACCTGCACAAAGTGCACGAATTGACACCTGCAGACTATCCTCGCCGTCAGGAATTCTGCCAGTGGTTACAAGAGCGTCATTTGAATGATCCAATGTTCATTCGGCGGATATTATTCACAGATGAGGCCACGTTTACTCGTGCGGGTGTAATCAATTCGCATAATATGCACCAGTGGGCTGTCGAGAATCCTGGCGCGAGAGTTGTGCGTGGATATCAACATCAATTCTCCATAAACATTTGGTGTGGTATTGTGGGGAATGACTTACTCGGACCTCATGTTCTACCTCCAAGGCTGACTGGGCACGCTTACCGCGAATTTTTGGAGGGGGAATTGCCTGGATTG